>NC_141685.1:493165240-494415240 GCF_964263255.1 Lissotriton vulgaris
GGATAGCCAACTTCTCACTGAAGGCAAAGCCGTTATTACAGCTGACGCACAAAGGAGTGAGTGATCCGGTACCATGGGACAAAGATTGTTTGATGGCGTTTTTGCAGCTGAGGGAGGACTTATGTCGCGCCCCGGCTTTAGGAATGCCGGATTACACCAAACCATTTTTGCTTTACTGCTGCGAAAGAGAGGGATGCGCTTTAGCAGTTTTGGCCCAGATTCATGGAGATGCGCGTAGGCCAGTTGCGTATTTCTTGGCTACATTAGACCCAGTAGCCGCAGCGTTGCCCGGATGTCTCAAATCCGTTGCTGCAACGGGTGTCAGCATTGAACGATGTGAAAGCGTGGTAATGGGACATCAGTTAGTGGTGTACGTACCGCATTCTGTGGAATTGTTAATGACCAGGACTAAGACTCAGCATCTGACGAATAGCAGGCTCACACGCTACGAGCAGGTCATATTGGCTGCCGAGAATGTGACCCTAAAAAGATGCTCCGTCTTAAATCCTGCAACTTTGATGCCACTTCCAAATGATGTGGATGATGAAATCTGTACAGATCATGATTGCCTTGATGTGACTGAACTATGCACCAAACCGAGACCAGATATCGTAGATGAGCCATTGACTGACTCCGATGAAATATTCTTTGTCGATGGTTCATGCGTAAGAGACGATATCGGTCAGCTGAGAGCAGCTTATGCAGTTTGTACAATTACCAGAGTCGTAGAAGCCGCTTGCCTGGAAGGAGTACACTCCGCTCAGGTAGCTGAAATTATTGCTTTGACGCGTGCCTGTTTAGCAGGTAACAAAATTCGAGTCACCATATACACCGATAGCCAGTATGGTTTCGTGGTAGTTCACGATTACGGGCAGTTATGGTCTCAAAGAGGTTATATGACCTCCTCGGGTTCTCCCATTAGGAATGGAGAATTCGTGAGACTATTGTTAGAGGCATTGCAAGGCCCGACAGCTATCGCAGTTGTCAAATGTGCTGCGCATACAAAAAATGTAGATTTTGTGTCACAAGGTAACCGCTATGCGGATGAAGTAGCGCGTTACTGCGCAGAACAAGGATATTCTCACACTGATGTGAAGGTGGGGGGAATCCAAGAAAGAACTGAATTGACAATGTTGTTAGACACTGTAGATACGTGGGATGAGCTAAAGAGTGTTCAGGAGAATGCACCAGATGATGAGAAAAAGGGCTGGGAAACAGCTGGGTGCACCAGAAGCGAAATGAACTTTTGGATCTCTGCCGATGGGAGAGCAGTTTTACCAAACGAACTTGTTAGTCCAATGGCAAGGAAATTGCATGGATCAGCACACATAGGTAGAGATGCCATGGTGAGAGTATTCAGACAAACGTGGTTTAATCCTAAGTTTAGAGTAGCGGCAGAAGCAGTATGTCAGCGATGTGCGATCTGTCAGCAACTAAACGTAGGAAAGAGAACACCAGTTACATTGAGTCACATTGGAAGGTCTGGGGGCCTTTCAATAGGATGCAGCTTGATTTTATAGAAATGCCAAAATGCAATAGACTCAGATACGTTTTAGTGATTGTCTGTATATTTTCTAGATGGGTTGAAGCATACCCTACACGTAGATGCGATACACTTACAGTAGCAAAACTGTTACTTAGAGAGTTAATACCGAGGTTTGGGGTGCCATCCTCTTTGGAATCGGACAGAGGAACTCATTTCAACAGCGAAATAGTGAAGATGTTATGTTCAGCTTTGAGTATCGATCAGAAGCTCCATTGCAGTTATCGACCAGAAGCTTCAGGGATTGTAGAACAAATCAATAGCACAATTAAGTCCAGACTTGCCAAAGTTTGTTCATCAACATCTCTGAGTTGGCCAGACGCACTACCAGTGGTTCTTATGAGCATACGTAGCACACCAGATAGAAAAACAGGTCTCTCTCCACATGAAGTGCTAATGGGGAGAGCTATGAGATTGCCATCGGTTCCGACTGCAGCGTTATTGAACATCACAGACGACTTGATCTTGGACTACTGCAAGGGACTATCTGATGCCATTAATTCTGTGTCCCTCCAGGTCCAGGCTGCAGAGGTTCCATCAGCACAGGACTTGTGCCATGACCTGAGTCCGGGGGACTGGGTTTTGGTGAAAAAGCATGTCAGGAAGAACTGCTTAGACGTGCGCTGGCGAGGACCATTTCAAGTCATACTTGTCACGAACACTGCAGTGAAGTGTGGAGGCCTGCCAAATTGGATACATGCTTCACACACTCGAAGAGTGCCAACACCTCTAGAAGAAACAGCTCCTCACTCGGATGAGAATCCAGCAGAAAGCGGAGAAGCCATAGAGGGGGAAAGCCAAGCTGTAGAGGTGACTGAAGAGGCTGAACCTGTGTCGGAACAGATCGACGAGGGTCAGGACACCAGTGAGACCGAAGCTGTATCAGGAGAAGAAAATAACTGGGAAGTCGAATCAGATACTGAACAAGCTGAGAGTGACCAAGAGACAAGTCCAAGAACAAGGAGCAGGAGGACAAGGAGAGACGAAGCCGGTTGGCCAGAGAGAAGGAGAAGGCCAAGCTCAAAGGCACATCAGGAGAAAACTCTTGTCCCGATCGCTGAAGATTCAGATCAAGAGGAAGAAACTACAGACTCGGGAACTGAGAGTCCAAGAAGATCGAGGAGGGTACGTGTGCCCTGCAGAAGGTACGCCACCCCAGAGTGGACTTATCTAGCAGATGTCTTGGGGACAGAAATCTGGGAGAGTGAAGGAAGTGAAAGTAATCGATCACGATCCATTTGTGGCAGTGGAGATATGGATGTTGACTCCTGGACTCGAGACTGAGGGATTACTGACTTTCACACTTCCCATACCCCCATACTTGAGTCGGATTAAAGATCTAGTGCTAAATCGATTACAGTTTCCAACTTTTGGTCATCAAATTCCAGAAGAAGAAGAGAAAGTCATTCGTTTTGAACTATTGGAACTTGTTGTGAAAGCTGCAGGTACGAGAATAATTGTTGATGTATAAAGACTTTTGTATATAAGTTATAAAGAAGAAGATAACCTAGCGCCGAGTGGAAAGAAGAATAAAATTAGGGATTACATTTAGCGGACGGAGAAGGGTTAGGGTTGTCTGTTGTTAAAGGGAAAGAGACATTGTTGCGAAAAAGAGACTTTGATGAAAACGAAGCAAACAAAAAAAGGAAAGAAAAACTTTTTCGCAAAAGAGGGAGTTACGCTGTTTGACAACATGGAGAACGGCAACCCAAACCGAAAAGCTAAATGTATAGTAGGTACACTTATAGCAGTAGTAATTTTTCTCATGATTACAGTAGTGACAATATCATACATAGTAGGACATGAAAGTGATAAAGAAATAGCAGATGTTAAGCCTGTAACGACTTTGAAACCTGCTCTTGATGGGAAGAAGGAGGAGAGCAATGTAATTCGTGAAAAAGCGTTACTGGCAAATGAAGCTCGTAGATTACATGTAGACGAGTCACAGGGAAACTTTAGGTCAAATGCATATGCCAAATTATTATACGAGTATATCGATGCCATGGAGGCCAAAGATTGCTACGTTTGTATGCAATTGCCGGCTTCTGTAGATGAGGGCTTCCGATATCATCATGTCCCACTGACTTATGGGATAACATGTAGTTTACTGCTTAGTATATTTTATGGTAGAGAAGGATTTGAGTACTACTTTTCAAATTATGATTCGGTACTGCCTGAAGTTCCGAATTATAAGCAAATGAATAAGTGGGACTATTACAAAAAGGAGGATAGACTAGCCAAATTCTTCCTTCCTTGGGATACATTAGATACATCATACGCACGCAGAAATAATCTGACTTGCAAAGTGTCAGAAATTGAGAAAAAGTTCATAGCACAAGTAGATGACCGATACAGAAGGCAGAAGATTCTAAAAATGTCAGGACAGTGGAAAACAGATTGGACCGAAGAAGAAAAGGCACATAAAAGGAAAGGGAGCAATGGTCCAATAGCTTTGGATAGAACGCAGAAAGGAAAGTTATGTTTAACTCGAAGCAAGACATATTATGAGAATGTATTTGTAGGTGAAGTTAATTGCGAACATGCTTTTAGATTAGAGTACTACACGAAGGATTTTATGAAGGAGATGCAAGTGATTCCCAATGTATATTTTGTATGCGGAAGAAATGCCTATGTAAAACTGCCTGACAATTGGTATGGTTCGTGTTACTTGGCAATTGTCTTCCCCAAAATATATCATGAAAGGGATTTAGCGATCATAGAAGGAAAGGCTTCGACGAGAATGAAAAGAGAAGTAGGTGATGCAGAAGTAGTTGGAGACATATTTGGAGCGATGTTTCCTATGTTAGGTTTAATACTTAACGATGTTAAGATTAGGAGACTAGCTACAGTCGTAGATAGATTGTCTGCAAGTACTGCAAGGTCATTAATGTTAATAGAAGGTGAGATGCAATCGATCAGAGCAATGGTTCTTCAGAATCGACTTGCTCTTGATGTACTATTAGCAAAAGAAGGCGGAGTTTGCAAGGCTTTGAAGGTCCAGGAATGTTGTACTTATATTCCTGATAATTCAAAACCACTTGAGAAGGTCATAAGAAACATTACAGAGATACATAAAGAAATCGAAGATTTAACAAAAATAAATGTCTGGGAAAAAGTAGGTCATGGAGTAGGAAAGGTTGGAAGTTGGTTTGCCAATCTTGGTAAAAGTATAGTATGGTATATATTAAAACCTGTATTAATAGTATTAATTTGTATAATCACATTGTTAGGATTTGTGAAACTATATAAATGGTATAGGACGAACCGGTTACACAGATCTATGAGAGAACAAGAAAGGAGATTAGCTGCTTTACAAGATCAACAGTATAAAAGTTTGAGAGCACTTGAAATGATGAAAAGAGGGAATGATGTAACTAGTTCTATGTAAAGGTGCTATTCAAATTGCATTTAGTGATGACTCCCAAAAGTCATCAAAGGGGGGAACTGAGAGAGCGCAATTTGAATAAAACGTATATCCGAGTCATATTTAGAAGCATATCGTATAAACGTAGGAATGAAATGTATATCGAATGTGAAGTTGACGCTTATAGCATAAAGTTAACAGATGAGACCAAAGTAATATAGGAAATGTAACTGTACTTACTTTGAAAATGCATTAGATTTAGAAGGCCCGTATACGTAGTGGGCTAATGTAGAAATGTGTAGAAATGCTCGCGAACGGAAGAACGTGCAAAGTGGAGTTCATGTACGTGTGTAACTTCAAAATGCAGAAACGGCGAGAAATGTAACATGGAGAAATGTGCAGAGACCATATATAACGATGTAACAAATGAGAATATGAAATTATATTCTATGTAAAATGTATTCACTTATAAGCAAGGGATTTGCTAAATGCGATCACATATATAAATATATGTTAAAGGTTATACTGTGTAGAAGAAGTTGTAGGAATGTTAGAAGAGTTTTAGGTCATTTGTGATTATAACCTGACTGACCAAGGGTTCGCAGGAGTGTAGTCCGCTGTTGGTAATTTAGTGGGCTCACAGGAGTCGTGAATAGCCTTGATGTGAACGTGAGAGCCAAAGGGTCTAGTTCTTGTTAGATTTAAGGTGACAAATGTCGGACGAAGTTTATTGCCTAAACATGAGAGGAGACAATAGGAATTTGAGTCTTGTTTTGAAATGACCATTCACAAGACCAAGAAAGGTTACATACATAGTCGTAAAGAGTAGAGTTCTGATAAGGTGATAGATTTTGCTCCGAAAGTGTCAAATGTAACTTCGATGAAGTCACCAGTAAGAAGACGAAGATGGCGTCTAAGGAGAAAGGTCAACTTAACGGACGACGCGAAGAGACGAAGCCATGGAAAAACCTAGAAGATGACATCATGTGAATGAGCATGTGGTGGGCGTCGAAGGGGCGTTCCACCCACACTATGATTGTGTATTTTAGGGACAGCACCCCGGGGAGAAGATAGCGAAGAGCTCAGCGAGAACAGCGGGAGGCAAGTTAGAAAGGGCAGATGACTTGAGCAGATGCGCTGAGAGAGATCAGAGCGCAAGGGAGCAGTAGGCCGAGGACCCTTAGAGAGCGGATGGGTAGGCAGAAAGGGTACTGCTTCTTAAACTTAAAGTTACCTTTAGAGGCTAAGAGAGTTTGAACTTCTTAGGGAGTCAAACTGCTGACACCTTTTTAGGGTACTAGAAACTTGCAAAGTAGGGATGTCACCTAGTATAGAGTAGGGACAGATTTAACTTGATTATTTTTTTCTTTCTGTAGATGACGCAACGAGACCACACTGAGTCGATGTTTTAATCTGCTACGAATTGGAGTGGATATTAATTGTATTCTTTCGTATACTGATTGAATTTTATCCTGAGAGGATTGTATTTGCAACTTTTCTTAATTTTATATAAAATCTTTTAAACTTTATCAGTTGTAAGTGGTTCTTCAGAGTTGCGTCAGTTTATGGGGTTTATTTAACCTATGCAGGGGCTGTCTTTTACTCAATGACAGAAAACAAGCGATCCAAAAATAACGAATGAGATAAGTTATCAAATTGATCATAAAAGATATTAAAATCTCATTCCCCGCAATGGCCAGCTCAACTCGATATCCATCTGGAGATCCTGAACAGGCAGTGGCCGCGCCAAGACAGGCTACATCATCAGCAGGTCCTCGATGATTCATCCGAAGGAGGGGAGGAAGGAGACAACAGTGGAGAGATGAGGAGAACCATGCCCTATGTCCAGCTGGGTAGGTGACGGCCGAGGAAATGAATGCGAGCCAGTCTCCAACAAAGCAGCTTCACCGGGCATCGGCCATGTTGACTCGGACTCTGCGATCGGAGACACTAATCACAGTATCTCAAGAAATAACTCAATTTCAGTCATGGGAGCTGGAGAGACGAGGACTGTAGTTGACATAATCCCAGGTGAGCAGAAGTGTCCAAAGAGGGGGTAGTATTCAGGGGACCAGAGCCAAAAGGCAATCCCCGGCCGGGAAGCTCCTCACTTGTTGTCCATCTTGGCACACGCGTTGGGCTAACCAATGAATAGTAAGGAAAAGTATGCACAATTTGCAATGCCACGAAATTATTTAACTCCAGTTATTGTGGATTTGTAAGCAGAATAGGTGCACAGGAAAGATACTGCAACTTTGCTGAAAGCAGCTAACATTTAAATGGCAAAATAAGTCGACAGGATAACATTATTTTGTTTGGCATTACATTTTCTGTTTTATTTAAGTAAGAGTACTCCACAATGTATAAGTATGTTTGAGTTGGGCACACTACCATTGAGTACTTTGGTGAACAATGCCACACTTATGCATTGTTTCAGTTTTGGAACAGGTAAAACCTAATACCCGCAGACATAATTTAATGAAGGATGTATATAATCTCTACTGTCTTTATATACTGATATTTGATATGACTCTGATATTACACTACATCATACAAAATTAGTCACTGAGCACAATAAAGGTAATTCGAGGAATGGTTGCAATAAGAAGTAATGTAAGCCTTCCTCCCATCACCTTTTGTGTGTTTGTTGAAAAAAGTAATCTTATAAGCGTTGTCAATAATACTGAACAAACCTTTATCTAAACTATCCCTGTACAGTGGACTGTGTGAATGGCGCATCAGCCTCTTCCGAACAAATACATTTAAGTGCTCACTTGGCTTCTAGAATAGTTCTTGTTTTTCTAATATTTAAATCACACTACCTAAATATTAGACAGCTGATTTGTTGCTGGAATAAAGAACAGTTCATCTGATTAACTGTAGAGTTTGTAATACAGAATAGGAAACTTTGAATAATTGTATATGCATTTATCCGTACCTGCTAGATTTAAGAGAACAATTGTTAAAAACTATTCGGAAAAAAAGTGTATGATTAAAAAAGGTAATGGAATTTCATGTTGTAAAAACAAACACTTATTAGCAATACAAAATCTATAGAAATATTGCACTAGATGTTACTCTCTAAAAACATTTCAGTGTCAGAAGCACATACATTTGTTGGATGATGTCTTCAATGATGTATTTTGAGATGTCAACAGTGATGTCATCAATGATGCAAACACAAGTAGATGATCTGAAACTTTTCAGACACTCACCCCCAGTCACAGATCCGGATTGAATCCATCATCGTTCTTTAGCTCACTTTGCTACCCCAGTTCAGACACAGCTATTTGTCAATCAGTCAAGACCCTGTGCCTCATGGGAACAGTCCAGCCTAACCTGCTAAGCCATGTCTTCCCTGGACTGGAAACAAGCATCCTGGGACCAGTTTCAGGCTAAAAGCCCTCATCAGCCAGGCTAGCTCTAATCCAGTGGCAAAGTGAGCAAGGAATACGCATCTGGGCATACCCTACCTACTTAGGGCAAACAGAGCAAACAAAAAGAGATGATGGACAGAGCCCTAAAACATTTCAGACACTCACCCCCAGTCACAGATCTGGGTTGAATCCACCATTGTTCTTTAGCTCACTTCGCCACCCCAGCTCAGACACAGCTATATGCAAATCAGTCTTGACCCTGTGCCTCATGGGAACAGTCCAGCCTGAACTGCCAATCTATGTCTTCCCTGGACCAGAAACAAGCTTCCTGGGACCAGTCTCAGGCTAACAACCCTCATCAGCCAAGCCAGCTTGAAACCAAGGGCCCACATCTGGGTATACCCTGCCAACGTAGGGCAACCAAAAGGAGATGATGGACGGAGCGCTAAAACTTTTCAGACACTCACTCCCAGTCACAGATCTGGGTTGAATCCATTATCATTCTGTAGCCAACTTTGCCACCCAAGTTCAGACCCAGCTAACAGCCCTCATAAGCCAGGCTAGCGTGAATCCAGGGGCAAAGTGAGCAAGGAATCCACGTATGGGCATACCCTGCCAACTTAGGGCAAACAAAGCAAACACAAGGAGATGATGGAAAGGAGTGTCTGAAAGGTTTCAGCGATCCGTCCATCATCTCCTTGTGTTTGCTATGTCATCAATTAAGTCATTGATGTCATTGAACATGTCATGTGTGATGGAACTTGATCTCATAAGCGGTGCATGATGGTGTAACAAGTTACAGTTAGCTCAGTAAATTATTACTGATGAATTTCACTGTTTCTATAAGTTGCAAGTTGCATTTTTACTATACATTTTCACCTAACTATAACATCACTTAAATCTTTTTTTGTGAATTTCTAAGAGTGAACTTGCGCTTTGCATATACACATGTTATGTTATGTTATGTTATGTTATGTTATGTTATGTTATGTTATGTTATGTTATGTTATGTTATGTTATACCAAGCCTTCCCATCAAACCTGTGGCCTGGCAGTAAGTCCCAGTTGGCCACAGGGCCTGTCTATAACAATATAAAAACGTGTAATTTTAATTAAGGCCGACTTACTTGCTTTGTCAAAGGATCAGAAATTAGTTATATCAACCATAGGCCTATTGGCTTTATTAGGCAGTCAGAACATCAACATTTATAAAGCAAAACTATGGGCTTTGTCAAAAAGCAACCACATTAATTTAGCAATATCCATAAACCAATGCATACACTATTAATATACACATGGCAATGCTCAATAACATTATTTATTACAAACATATTTTAAATAAACAATTTGTACTCAAAACGCCCATAAATATGCAGCCATATGATCAACCACAAAGGGTATTCGCCGTTCTGCTGAAGAGCATACAGTTTCACCTAAGAGTGGTTTAAAAATGATAGCAAACTCTCCTGTGGTCATGTATTCAGTGACCCAGAAAGCGCACTTCAAGTTTTCTAAAAATGCTTCTAGGGCCTGCAGCACTTCCTGCTGCCCCTAGAATATTTAAATAAATCATTTGAGGCACCATTGTCCCTCCTTAATTCAACACAACAATGAACTAATTGAAAAAGAAAGTCATTGCAGGTCATTATGAGGCACTGCTCTCAGGAAAAGTGAACATTTTATGACCAGCTAAGATGATTTTCTCCCTCTTTGTGGCCGTGTGTTGCATCAGTATTTTAATTTAAGTTTTTTAATTTGTGGATGCCATGGACTAACCGAGGACACCCACACCTCACCAAAATGTTAGGGGGCACAAGCGGGTTAAAAGTCCCCATGGTCTCAGCCAGCATCCACCCTTGGTGCCTGCGGGAACTAGAGGGAGTCTGAATAGTGAATGTGCTCCCACCTGTGGGAGCAGCATGTGTTTCTGCTCCCATGGTGGGAGAAATTAACTCTTCCCTGCCCAATCTCTTGCAGGGATGGCAATAAATTACAAAAAGACATTGAATATATCACACAGACCTAACTGTGGGAAGATCCTTTTATAGGACTAAATCCTTCATCCACCAAAAGTGACACGCTTCTCAATTAGGTATTCTCCTCTCAAAGGAAAAACCTAGTTCCTCCAAGGGCTACAACCTCCTCTCTGAGAGGGGGGAGCACAGGGATGTTTTGAAACCTACTCTGTACGGATATTCTAAATCCACCAAATGAGGCAACTAGTGTGAGTAAGGGCGCAGTAAAAGACAAGAACAAGCGTGAAGGGAGTGAAATTAAAACAAGCTAGAGAGCACACTATATCTGCTTTATTAGAATGTACTCCTTGCCAGGATTAAAAACAGTGCATCTACGGTATGGATTTAAACCGCATGCGTGTGATGGAATATCTTGGTAAATTTCTACCCCCAACTGAGGTGGGAGAAATTATGCTTGTCAGCCATAAGGGGTGAGGTACCAGTGACTGATACTGTGCTTGGTGCAGGGGGGACCCTACACAGCTCCCTCTACAATACATTATTTTCTAATTAAACAATAAATAAATAAAAAATAAACAAATAAATCAAGCTGTACTGCAGTACCAATATATATATATTTTTTTTGGTCCCAGGACTTCCTTGTCAACAAGGCCTAGGGGGTCAGGGTAACGCTACCCTCCCCCCAAATGTTATTTACTTTTATTTTCCAGGACATCATCCTTATCCAATGACTGCACGAAGCCAGCTTCCAAGACCCTGTAGTTTGTTGGATTTGCTCCTTGCTGTCAATCAGCCAGACCCCCTTCAGCACAGATGCCGTCAACCTCATCTGCGGATTTCAACAAGTACCCTCACTCAGCTCCACTGTCTTCAATACCTACACAACCCCAATCCCCAGTTTCCTCATTGGCCACAGATCCAACATCATATCTTAAGCTGACGACAACTAGCTCATACTTGCCCTCTGCAGCAAGATATTTATCCAGAAAGAGTCCTTTATGTAATTTGATGAAAATCCACTTATACTTTTGAGACAAATTAAGCTTCAAAATGTATAGATATCTAGCAATGTGGAACTACTGAGGGAATACCGAGGGAGTACTAAGGTACTCCAGATTGCAAAATAACAAGTGAAGCATTCCGATTGGCATGTCACGTAGGACTGGGACCTGTCCAGCCAGATTGAGCGCTGTGATTGGCTAGTCACAACATAAAGACATATGCTGCAGCCCCCATTTTATGGCTCAGGGACTCAGTCCCAGTGTTCTGAATATTAAAATCAAACAACATATAAGGTAGAACGGAAGGGAAACCCAGGCCTCCTGGTGCTTGTGACTTGGGGTCAAAGTGACAAAAATAAATCCATGTTGCTGCAGACTTGAGGTACTCTTTCGGTAATATCAAGGTTCAATGGTGGGGAAAATTAACAAATGAAGCCTTCGGAATGGCTGGTTTGGTAGGACTGGGATCAGTCCTGCAAATTATTATTATTATTATGGAATTTGGTAAAATGCGCGGCTACCCCCACCAGGGGTGTCCCGGCGCTGAGGACAGGAACTGCAGTGATCAAGGCAACTAGTAGCAGGAGAACAGGTATGTTTTCAATTTGGACCTGAAAAGGGACTCTGATTCAGTGAGTCTGAGGCCAAGCGGTAGGGAGTTCCACAACTTAGCGGTAACCACAGCAAAGGCTCTACCTCCTCTTCTAGAACGCTGAAAGCGGGGAGGTAGTAGGAGACGGAGGTGGTTGGATCTCAGGGAGCGGACCGATTGGACTGCTTCAATCTGTCTCTGAGATAACCTGGCCCATAACCATTGAGCGCTCTGAAGGCCAGGACCAGGGCTTTGAACTGTATGCGATGAGAGATCTGGAGCCAATGTAAGTTCTTCAGGTACGGGTAGATGGAGTGCCAATAGGGGCATGACAAATCAGTGTTGCCGCCGCGTTTTGGACAATCTGCAGTCGGTGGCATAGGTATGCAGGCGCCCCTACGTAAAGACTGTTGGAATAGTCCAGGTGCGAAGTGATGAGGGCGTGCATAACAGTCCTCAACGAGTCCCAAGACAGATAGGGGGAGATTTTTGCCAAAACAGGCAGATGTAACCTTTTGGATTTAAGTTTTGCATGAGAGTTCATTGTCAAAATGGAACCCAAGGTTCCGGGCGGAATACGCAGGGATGGGGGGTGGGTTGAGCTCTGTCGGCTACCTTACGGAAGGCAGCAAGGGGGGTTTTAGATTAAAAAAATAGCACCTCAGTTTTATCTGCATTCAGTTTTAATGTGTTCGATGTCATCCAATGTACTATTTTGGTAAGCCAAAATTTAAAATTGGCGAGTCCTTTGTCAGAGTGGTCTCCGAAGGAAAAGATAAGCTGAGTATCATCAGCCTAAGAGACCACTCTGACACCACAGTCCTCAACCACTTTTGCCAATGGCGACATGTAAACATTAAAAAAAAGAGGGCTGAGTCCCGACCCCTGTGGGACTCCACAGTCCAGGGGCATCTTGTCTTTTGACAGGTAGGGGCGACACCAAACCTGTTGCATTCTGCCTGATAGGAAAGATTTTATCCAAGCCAGTGGAGTGCCCTGTATTCCTAGGTCACACAACCTATTCAGTAGTATGGAGTGGGTCACGGTGTCGAAAGCCACAATCAGATCGAGGAGCACCAACATGGCCACCTCATCTCTGTCCACGCTCTCTCTTATGGTCTCTGATACTTCCAAAAGGGCTGTCTCTGTGCTATATCCGGATCTAAATCCGGATTGAGAGTCATGCAAGTGGGCGTTGGATTCCAGGTAGTCGACCAATTGCTCCTGTACTACTTTTTCCAGAATCTTAGCAGGCTTAGGGAGGAAAGAGATGGGTCGGTAGTTGCTGAGTACCGACGGGTCAGCATCTGCTTTCTTCAGTATAGGGATAAGCATTGCCTGTTTCCATTCCGATGGGAATTTGCCGGAGGAAAGTGAATTATTCCAGATGGAGACTAAGGGGGTGGTGATAAGTGGACCCAGCTGCGTGAATATTAAAGCTGGGACGGGGTCGAGAGGGGAGCCAGATTTACATTTTTGCATTCTGTGTTGGACTGAGTCTCTGCCGATAGGGTCGAATGCATCAAATGTAGTGGTACAGGCCGCGGGAGGGGGTAGGGCTGGCAAGGCCTCAACAAACCCTTTAGGTGGCGTAAACGAAGTGAAAATATCCACAATCTTGTGATGAAAAAAGTGAGATAGGTCATCACAGAGTTCTTCGCTCGGTGAGGAGGAACAGGTGAGTGCTAAAGGCTTAGTAAAGTCTTTCACGATTTGAAAGAGGGTATTGGCCGAGTTGTCAGCCGAGTTGATCTTGTTGGCAAAGTATTCCTTCATAGTAACTTGTTTTAGCTTATGAAATCTCTTGAGCGCCGCTCTATATATGTTTTTTTCGATAGGGTCATACCTGCGACCCCATTGTCGCTCGAGTTTTTTACATTTGCTTTTCTTTGCATGGAGTTCCGGTGAAAACCATGGGGCGGAGGGTTTCGATCTGGCCGAGGAGAGGGGGAGAAGAGGGGTGATCATATTAATCGCTGTAACAAGAGTGGAATTAAATGTTTCCACATCTGCGTCTATATTCTTAGTTGAGAGCCACTCCATGTTGGAGCGTGTTGGTTCCTGGGCGTCAAGGGTGACTTTGTGCCATTTCCTGCCTAGATTAGGTTTTACATTATTCATGATTACTGGGGGGGAATAGAGAGGGTGAAGGGAATGAGAGAGTGGTCAGACCAGGCAAATGAACTTGGGGTCAGAGTGGAGAGCACTGGCAGGCTAGAGAAGATCAGGTCTAGGGTGTGGCCTGCTATATGGGTGGGAGTATGCACTCTCAGGTCCAAGTTTATACCTGCTAGTGTTTCTACGAGAGTCCTCGCTTTTGGACAGGAAGGATCATCCACATGTAGGTTAAAATCACCTAAGATGGAAAAATGCGTGTGTTTGAGGGAAAGGTCAGCTAGGGTGGCCAATAACTCAGTGAGATGAGAGGGCTGAGTGCCAGGAGGATTGTAGACTAGAGCACCCACCAAGAACAAATGAATGAGGTCCAAGATGCTAAAGTACATTGCCTCTAAAGGTCCTTAGTTAGGCTGTTTCCTGGATGTTATTTTCCATTGGGACCGAAAAATAATAGCAACCCCCCCTCCCACTTTAGTCCCTGGGCGGTTGATTCCTACAAAGCGGTAGTCGGGGGGATTGCTAGCGATATGTCAGGATTAGAAGCGTCTTTAACCCAAGTTTTGGTAAGGAACATTAGGTCCCACGCGTGGGTGGTGATGGAAAGCCATATATCGCCTGCATGACGTGGTAGGGAGCGGCAATTGATGAGACACGCCTTGACCACACTGGGCGACTCACGGACTAGAGGTTTGTATCTTTCTTTACTGTGGCAAATGGTAAGTGCTTCCAGCGGGAAGCCACAGTCTTTGCATACAAAATGGTCAACAAGTAGCTGAGTGGGATTGCACTTAGAGCTACAGCTACTGGTCTGAGGCCTCATGCCCAGCATTTGTGCCCTGGACCATCGTGTTTGCCCTATTGTATATCCTTCTGCAGCCTGCCTGGTGCTGGGCGCGACGGGCTTGCCAAGTGCTATGGCAATGACAGGCAGAGAAATGCAGTGGCTGCCATTTTGGGACTGAAATTTTAAATAAAACACCACATAATGGTGCAAGATATCCTGTGTCCTCAGTGATTGTGGGGTGAGTAGTCCAAGAGGGCCACCCAGTATTAAAGTGCAAAAAACATGTTTTTTTTGGCATTGGCGCCAACTCGCAGTACTCTTACGGAACTCAGTGAGGTACCTGCAAAAATTTGCGAGACACAACGCACCACTACCATGAGACCATAAAAAAAAAGTTGGGTGGGTATCCGTTGGTGTTGCAGACTGTGGGAGGTTGTCCAGCAATACGGAGTTGGCCACCTCTGGGTGGTGAGTGCTGAGACATGGCACTGGCCAGGCCCTGCCACCCAACCCCATGCCACACACAGCCGAAGGCCATGAATAGCAGGGTTTGGATGCCCCAAACCCTCACCTTGCTTAGCCAAAGGCTAAAGATCGTGCGTAGTAGGTGGTTGGTATGCCAAACCCTGCACATGGCGAAAGACCATGCCCTGAGGTAGGTTGGGATAGTTAGGTATGGCAATAAAATATCATGTGAAAAAGAAACTGGAAATTCATTCAAAATAACAACGGTTAAAGTGAGGTTATAGTTCTGCATAGTAATATTTTACTTTACATTTTTAACAAAACTTAAGAATTTACTGAAATAAACGAAGGTTAATGTGACAGTATGGTTAGGTGAAAATATGTGCTACCCTGCCCATTTGCAGGGATATCCCCAAACTTTTTGCCTTCTACCTCATATTTATTCTGACCTGTTTTTTTTGGCTTTAGGACCCTGTGCACTAAACCACTGTTGATCAGTACTAACGTGCATATGCTCTCCTGTCTAAATTGCGATTGTGATTGGTTATCCATGATTGGCATATTTAATTTACTGGTAAGTCCATTGTAAAGTGCACTGGCCCTTTAAATCAAATGCTACTTGTGGGATTGCAACACTGGTTGTACCACAAACATGAGAGCCCTGTAAGCCTGTCTCTGACCTTCCATTGCAATGTCGGTGAGTGCAATTTTGAACTGCTAAGTTGTACTGGCAAGTGCACCTACTTGCCAGGCCCAAACCTTCCCTTTTATAACATTTCATCCCTAAGGTAGGTCAAAGGTAGCCCCATGGGCAGGGTACAGTGCATGTGAAAGGTAGGACATGTACTTGTGTTTTAAATATACTACTAGTAAAATACTGGCGAATTCATGTTCACTATTGCAAGGACTAGCTCTCCCATAGGTTGTCATTGGATGCCTTGGAAGAGCTAGAGATTTGCAGTTTGGGCTCTCTGACCTCATACTTTAAACCCACATCTTTAAGGAAATGTGGTTTTTAAATTGAGTGTTTGAAAATCCCACTTTCAGAAGGTGCAAAAAGAACAATTGATGGGCAGAATGCAGAACATTGTCATACATTCACCCCAGTACAAAGATCTAGGACTAAATCCATTGTTTTTTTGTCTGCCATTCCAGTTTGGACCCAGCCATATGCAAATCAGTCTTGACCCTGCACCCAATGAGAACAGTCCAGCCCGAACTGCCAGGCCAGGTCCTCCCTGGGCTGGAAACAAGCATCCTAGGACCGGTTTCGGGCTTTCAGCCCTCATCAGCCAGGATAGCTTGACTATAGTGGAATGGAGAGCTTATTTCCTGTCCAGGGAGGACCTGGCTTGGCAGTTCAGGCTGGACTGTTCCCACAAGGAACAGGGTCAACACTGATTTGCAAGTCAAAACTGGGGTGGTGTGGTGAGCAAAGGAATGATGGATTGAACCAAGAACCTTGTGACTTGGGGTGAATGCTTGCATTGTCCAGCTTTCCTTCCATCAATTGCTTCTTTTGCACTTTTAGAAAGTGGGCATTTTCTTGCTTTACTATTGTGTGGTTCCGCCGCCAATGGAATCAACGTCTGGTTTAGACTGACAGCTGGGTTGTTTGTGCATTCACTCTAGACAGTCACACACAGAGAGCTGAGGTGTGCCCTACATATCCTGATGGCCCATCACCAGGCTGATGGGCCTTTCTGAGCTAGAGTGGTCATTGACACCTGAATAGGGCTGTGCCTCTCACACTGCTGTCTCTGCCCCCTGCAGTGTTCCTGGGGAAGGCAGGATCTTGTGGACACACAAAGCCATTCCTATGAAGTATATCTACTTCAAAGGCCTAAAGGGGTATAAGTATTGTACCTGTAAGCCCACATTTTAGAACACATCTGAATTGATACATCTGCCAAGGAGAAGAGCTGCTGAAGAGCTGTCAGGAGGAGTACTGCACCTTTGCTGTGTGTTGCTTTGCTTCATTGGCTTGCAGTTGATGCTACTGTCTGTGGACAGTGATAGAACTGAACTTTGCTTTTGAATCCTGCTTTTACAAGGTTCTCTAAGGGCTTGAGTGTGCCTGCCTCCTGTTGGAAGTCTCAGGGCAATCAAAAACTTCACCTGCAGCATCCCTGAACTCTACTGCTTGAAGTTCTGACCTGCCAAGCGGTGCCAATTCTAGGTACGTGCCCTTGGAGATTGTTTCTGCTGCAAAAGACTGCAAAATCAATGCATCGCCCTTCCAGCACCTGTGTTTTCGACGCAGCACCACCGGAAGGGAAGGGCTTCCACACATCATTACCATGTGCCCGAAGAGAAAGAGCCACCAAAGCCAGAGTCTTCCCGATGTCCAAGACCACTACACTTACTCCAACGCAGGCCCTGCTGTGTGGCTTAAAGAATCGATGCACCACTGGTC
The DNA here is from genome assembly GCF_964263255.1 of Lissotriton vulgaris. Taxonomy (NCBI): domain Eukaryota; kingdom Metazoa; phylum Chordata; class Amphibia; order Caudata; family Salamandridae; genus Lissotriton; species Lissotriton vulgaris. Next base: position 493,182,876 of record NC_141685.1, read on the forward strand.
TGTAGCTGAAAGAATTGCCTCAGCACCTTTTAACTCCACTGCCTCAATCTCTGGATTTCCACGCATCTCACCTGTGTGCAAAGTTTTCCACCGCTTTACCCGCAGACCAGAACCATCTTAAAATTTCGACAAATCACTTCCCCTTACAGTCTAGAACTAATGCAACACTTCTCCTGTGTGCAGCAGAACTGACGCATCCCTTCCCCAAGGCATCAAAGTGTTTTCCGGCAAGCCCCTCCTCTGTGGCTGTTTTCCCTTGTTGCTTTTGATGCATCAAAGTTACTTTCTGTAAAATCAATGCATCAATAGAGTTCTACAGATAGAATTGTTGAAACCTTTAAAAAGTGATATTTTAAGTTCTGTATGATGGAATCTTTGCCCTTTTGGTCTGGTTTGGTTTAGATAAAGATATGTTTTATATTGCTAAACTGTTGTGGTTTCCATTTGTAGTGTTTTCACTGTGTTACTGTGTGTAGTATGTGCAAATACTTTACACATTGCCTCTAAGATAGGCCTTAATGCTCGTGCCAAGCTACCATGGGGATTAGCAGGGGTTATCTTGGGTGTGTAAATCTCTAACCATGACTAGAAAGAAGGGTCCCTATCTGGACATGGTGCAAGCCACTGTGAACTAGAGACCCCCATTTTTAACAAAATATCTCTCAAATATGATTTAAACAACAAAAAAAACTTAGTTGAATTTACTATAATTTGCTAACTTGCCATCACTGCTTATGACTACACGTGTTACATCACACATGACATATTCTATGACATCATTGATAACATCGGACATTACATCATTAATGATATTACTGTGCATGGCAAGCAAGTATGAAAAAGTGTATGTTTTCGTATTTGTGGTAAATCAACATGAGCTGTTGTGCCTTCAATTATGTAAGAAAAGCTTGACAAAAGATGTACTGGAACTTCCGCACATCTGAGAAGTGAGGCATGATAGACGAACTTGTCAATTACTGCTGCTGCAGGCTGTTTCCCAGAGATCTAAGCTCGGGATATAAAATGTCATCTGAATGCTCCTTGTACGAAAACTTGCAAACTTGCTTTTGATAGACTCTAGAGGGAACGTAAGCTGGAAATCTTTCATGAATCGTGTTTAGTCGTTGGTTCTCAATGGAATTCTTACTTTTTTCATACCTCTGTTAGCCGATTGTGATCTTTCTGCAATGTATTACACTGCTTAGGACTAGATAGTCCTTTATTCTCTTGCAGATAAAGGAAGGCGCCGAAGTGCAATCTTCTGATTACATAAATGTCACACTCTAATTCCAAACACTTCTGCTTTGTAATGCAGGCCTTAAATACCACCAGAGAATGGGAGATGCAACACTTTCCATCTCAGCAAATCAGAATAGCACTTAGAAAACGTCTTCACTCTCTCCACCAAACTGTACGGTACAATTTAACCCCTTCATGCCTCCGCTCATATAACTGCCTAATATGGAACTGACGGGCGTCAATAATGAGCAATCAGCGCCAGCCAATGTTCCAGGCATTGTTAATTGTCCTATCAGGTGCAGTTGCTTGGCCTACTCTCCATTTTCATAACAGTAACAACCACTTTTTAATTCACACATATTACCAATGCTTTTATATTTGAAGCATTTTACTTTAAGATATAAGAACTATAACACATTAGTCAATTCAGCGGTAAAGGTTTGCCAATCGGCAATTTCATGAGCTCAGTTTTAGTGTGAGTGCATGCCCTGTTGAGTTTCGAAGCACTGAATTGCCCTACGAAGACCATTGCTCGGACATCATTCAACGTCATTTCCTCTAAACCAATGTGCCATGGTTACCGTGGAGCGTCGAGTGGAGTGGAGGTGGTGGACTTCATAAAGGTCAAATGACTACATCATCAAGATGTATCAAGGCCCTTGCCATTCAAGCACCCTTAACAGCAGAATCTTGTATTTAGAACAGAGGTAAACCATTTGCAATCGGACTGCGATTCATTCAAACCATTCAGGCCATCGCTATATCCTTTTATGTTACCAAGGGAAGGTGTATCTCACACCCGACGTGCTAGAATCGGTCATCGACCATTGACAGCCTCACGCTTCCTGTTCAAAGCGATGAATTAATCGAGGGAGAACTAAGGCCAGAGTTAGGGTGGTCTAAGGAGTCAAGCATTATAGGCTGTTTTGGAGGGGGTTGTGGCCTCAGTGACAATCTACGCTCAGTAAGAGCGATTTTATGGATAAAAGCTGACCCTGCCCTTAAGAGAAAAGCATTCAAAGTCCCCACCACTCCTTGGCCTGTTAGTGATTTCCTTTTAATCAATGGTTTCTGAGCTGTTTTCCTCTAACAAGATTTGTTTGCACAACAATATGATGCAATGACCTTGGACCTCGGATCCTAAATCTCAGTCCATAGGCCTAATATTCAGGATGAAGGTCTGTAGATGGCCAAAGCGCCAAACTAAAATGACCTGGCCCAGCCCAGCCTCTTCCAGCCACTGACGGGTGCAGACGGGCCTCGTAGCACTTCTGCAGTGACGTGGTTGACTGTGCGCCACGCACAGCAGGCTGGGTGTTGCAGTCCCCCTGGACCGTGCGTGGCAATGGAGGCAAATGGAGGCAGAAAGGATGCAAGTCAGCAACCCCCCTGAGCAGGAATGGCAGCAGGTAATCGTAGGCCAGGGTGTCCAGACGTCCCGGTTTTCCCCGGACGGCCCCCGTTTTGGGCAAAGTATCCTTGTGCCCCGACACTTTTTGCCAAGTTAGTCAAATGTCCCTGTTTTAGAACAGTGTCCGGGGCAAACAGTGAAATGTCTCGTTTTTTTACTGTTTTGTTTGCGCACATGCTCTGTTTGCACTGCGTGTGACTGTGATGTCACTGAGGTGAGCGCCGAAGCCGGAAGGGAAATCCTTTGAAGAGACATTTTCTCTCTGGATTTCCCTTCTCTTTGTCCACGTCGCAGCGCCACCTACGTCATCATTGCAGCCATCGTACAGCAGCTGGTTAGAACCACCTGTGACCGGATTGACCCTGATTTTACCTCCAGTCAGTGTGGCCCTGCTCTGCCGTAAAGCGAGCGAGGGTCAGACATTCTTTGACTACAACAGAATCCAGCTGCAGCTTCGTGACTCTCCCCAGCCCTACCAGCACCGTCGTCGGGACCCTACCTCCACATCGGACCTGCCTCAGCCTGGAGCCAGGATTATCTGAAGCCACACAAAGAGACTTGCCCTGCCAGCCTGCAACATGAGTATTTTAATCCTATTCCCCACAGCAAATCACCTTGCCCGAGGCCTGACACACAAGAATAACTGCCATCACAGTCAGTGCCCAATTGTGGTGTGAGGAGTAAATTTAAAAGGGATAAACCCAAGCAGAATAAGTGTTCTCTTATAGTAATTGTTTTTTTTAATAGGATCTGACTTACGTGTTTATGCCCTTGTAGCACGTCAGATTGGTTTACCTTTCTTTAGGTGTAAGATGGGCTGAAACCTGATCAATGTGTTGCTTGGTTTCAGTATGCGGGCGCAAATATTGTTACCTATTTCCTTGCTCTTTGTGTCTTGCCTGCCCCCCTATAAGCAATGTAAAGCCTGCATTTTGAAACGTTGTCACATTAATAAAACTGCTGTAGATATGTCCAAAAAGCACTGTTAGGATTGCTGTCCTATAAATTGACGTGTTGCAATATGTGCCAAGGCCTTCGTTGCCGTTTGGTGACGAGTGTTTAGATTTCTACATTTCGTATGGGCTTCAAACTAGCAGAAAGCCAGCCGGAGTGTCCTGTTTGGCCGCATTATAGCCCTGTCTTATTTTACCTTACCAATCAGGGTAAATTAAAGTTAGAACCAACAGCAATAATACTAGGCTAGTGCAGTCCTCAATAAGGGTTTGAGAACAGTCCAACTTCTCTGTGATAGTTCTCGGTTTAGAGGCTGTGAAGTTGTTTGATAGTGCAGAATACAATTACCTGTTTAAGTTAACTGATAAAAGTACCCTAGCATTGAGCTTAAAAATAACTATAAGGGCTCGTTTTGTGCACCCAGGGGCCACTCTAAAAAAGAATGAGCACTTGTCATCTACAATAGATCTTTCTCATTGTACTTGACAGGAATGTCCAGAGCTCCACTCCTTTCACTACTTTCTTTAAAACATTTTAGTTTTTAAATCAATTCAGTGGAGGTTATTAGTGAAATTAGAATTGTGTTGGAACATCGCAAGACAATTGCATTTGGCAACAATATCTCATGCTTGCAAACCAATCCTGAAGCTTCACCACCAGGCTTGCTTGGCTCGCTGGAAGCCTTTTCTCTGGTCTCGGTTTTGAGATGAACTATAATATGAAATCTGAACATATAGGTGTTAATCTAGGTGCCATGGTGGGGGATAGGCTCTTAAGGTGCTAGAACTTATATTGAACATCAGGCCAGTTAAAATACCTGGAAATCTACTTATCCCAGAACAACAAAGAGGTCTCAAAATGTCTGGGCCCTCTAGATGCTCCTTTCAAAGACTTTATACAGGTGAGGCAAGATAGTCTGCTTGAAAATGAACTTCTACCCTAGACCCAGCCCTTCACAGTGTTGGCCTGAGTGCCACCATAAAACATATACACAAAAAGTTACATCTTTTCCGTGAGATGGGAAAAGGGCAAAAGTAAGGAGAGCAATCATTTATCTGGTGTTGAAAGGTGGTGGGTTATGTTTACAACATCTAGCCTATTATATCCTGGTGGCTCATATTTGGATGGCTCTAGAATGGATGAATCCACTCATCACTAAGCCATGGTCCAAAACTAAAAAATAATATTCACATATTGCATTTAAGCATTCCCTCTAGCTTCATCACAAATGAATCCATCACATGCAGCACCACCTATCCATAACTAGTATGCCATGGGATTACTGGTAGAGGGGTTCTCAGACAAGCGGCCCGCTTCCCCCAACCAAAGCCCTGTATCCCAGATTTCTACTGGGGAAAATCAATAATAGGTTTGCAACATGGGGAGCTAAGAAGTTCTTTGAGTTGAGAGGTCAGTATGGTCAGAGTACTGTGAGATAAGGAATCTTGCATTGACCGTTTTCAATTTGCAGCAAGAGGTGGGTTAATCTCGTCACATTTGAGGTTCTGAGCTTGCTCAAGGGAACTACCCAACATCCTACAGGTATTTGACAGGGGGTGATAAGTAGTGTGGCCTCATTACTATACAACAGATTCAGCTCTATATTATCTTCTAGGGTTGATTGTTACAGGGTAAAATGGGAAGAACAACAAAATGTCAATTTCTGAGGATACCTTGTCAATCATTTGTTTGAGGTTAGCTAATGCATCCATATATGTACATTTATGAGGACACTTTGTCGATCTTGACACGTTGGTGTATGACCCCCTTACTGGCTGAGTTTGATGTATAATTCAGAGAGGTGCTGGAAGGGATGTGGCTTGAATGGAAGACCTATGCACTTATGGTGGTTATTGCATGCTAGTGTTGAATTTTGGATTTGTATCGAAATATTACTGGTCTTTCCCCAACAATGGACCCACTGTTACAATTATTTGGTAATGTGAGGAGGGGGTATCTGCTGCTATACATCACAAGAAGGCTGGCAACTTTCATATTTTGCTACTTATGATGAATCATCTTTTCAAGTAAAAGCTCAACAATGCCACGGTCCTTATAGCAGATTAAATGTAGTATCTGAGCATGATGAAAAAACTGCCAAACCTTGTTCATAACAAATTGGTGAATATGAAAAAATGGACTCCCTTCAAGACTTTTGTCAGTAGTGCATCTGATGGAAGGCAGCTTACTGTGTTCAAACCTGAAACAGTGAGGTGGGTTAGACTAAGATTCAGAATTGTCAAATCGCGTTCACCAAAATGCCCATAAATACCCTTGACGTTCTTTCTAAGAGAATCCTGGTTGGCTCTCTTCCATCCCAGCTTGCCTGGACTTGGAGACGGAGGCTTTTGCCCCATCACACTCTAAGGGTCAATTAATAGCGCATATTTCAAATGTCACCTGTTTAGGTCCTGTCGCAAGTGAAATGCTGTGATCTTTACTTTACTGTCTGCACATCTACTACCTTTTATGTTTCTTTACAATTCCTCTTCTCGGTGCTCTCATACAGTCATTTATCCATATTTGTTCTGGAATTTTTTTACAGCAGTGTGCAAGTTGAAAATCATATTTTAATAGATTAAAAAATGAATGGGTTGCAGGACCTCACTCTGCTGATAAATCATTATGGTTGAGACCTAGTGGAGTATTGTGTGATTCTGAAAGATGACACAACATTGCGCACTGCCAAGCCAGTCTTAGCCAGTGGGTCAGCCTTTCTTCAAACCTCCTACTCTGTGGTGGCTGGTCTCTCTTCCCCTGGCTCCCGAGTCCAAAGTGCATGGGAATCATCAAGCAAGACCATTCTTAAAATGAAACGTGCATCAATTAATTTTGTGGAATTTGAAGAGTGAACACCATCCATTCTCCAGAAGGTTTTGCCTCGTTCCTAATAGTTCTGAAACTTATTTTTCTAGCCACTTTTGAAAGCCACTTGCCCCATCCTGGTTTTCTTTGCATCTATGCAATAACTCGTTGTTTGCCCAAATGACTGCACTGCAGACTGAACCAGTGCACATCAAACCATCAATCTAGTTGGTGCCTACCTTCCTTTACAATTATCTATAGTGAACAGTTCTATTCTTGAATCAACCTTAGGTACTCACTGGACACCGTGGATATCAGTTATACTCTGAGCTGCTCAGAGCTAAATTTCAGCCCCATGCAGTCATTAAGTACATCATTATTTGGTATTCAGTACTATGGATACTGTTCCATCTGTATCTAGCGTCCATTAATCCCACACTATGTCCAGTGCCAATTTGACTCATTGCTCATATGCTACTAAAGCTTACAATACAAACAGAAATTGCACTACCAGGAATGGCATGAAGCAGGGAGAATATTAACTGTGCAAGGTGTTGACAGTATACTTCGTCAAACCGAGTTGGTCCTTACCGGGGGTTCTTCCAGTCCCTGGAACTCTCTCTTCTGGCCCCCAACCCTTGGTCCCGCCCCCACTCCTTCTACCATGGTCAAAACACTGGGTGTTAAGATGAATAATCAGCTCACCCTTCACTCTCAAATCAGCTCTGTAGTTTCCTCCTGCTTTCTCACCCTCCGAACTATCCGCACTGTCGCTCGTTTCTTTTCCCCCCAGGCACTCAAAATGATCATGGCCGCTCTAGTGATATCACGGCTGGACTATGCCAACGCTCTCTACAATGGCATACCAGCATACAGTCTAAGGAGGCTACAGTTGGTCCAAAACCAAGCTGCCCAGTTGGTTTTTGGTCTCCCACGCTATCACCACTCCACACCCCTCCTCAGGGAGCTCCATTGGCTCCCTGTCAAGGAACGTTCTCTGTTTAAAACCGCCTGCATGGTTTTCCAGGCCCGTCAAGGCACCGTCCCCGCCTTCATTTCCTCATTAATAAAAGAATACGTTCCCCCCAGACAACTTCGTTCCTCCGCCAAGTCCCTCCTTCAAATCCCACGTTTCAGACGAAAAAAGTGGGGTGGGTCCAACTTTTCTACCTTGGCCCCCACTTTCTGGAACTCCCTCCCAGACCACCTTTGTGCGGCTACCCATTATGTATCCTTCCGTAAGGAACTAAAAACGTTTCTTTTTAAACAGGCTTTCCCTGTGTAATCCTCCCTTCCCGGCTCTACCACTGGTTCTTACTTTGTCTCTGTAGCCATACCCTCCACTAGCGCCAAGAAACCGTTCGGTGCACGCTGCGCTTTATAAATGTTTTAAATTAGAATAAATTAAAATTAGAATCCCACCCCTTCCATTTACATGACAGAACCTCAGCGGAAGACCTTATTTACATCATCCACTGGAATCAAATTCCACCCACCTCTTGGGGAGTTATACAAAGGACAGCTTCTGACTCTACCTGGATCTACCTTACCGCTGTCTTATTTCTTTCAGCTTACCACCAACATGACCATTCATAGTGACACCATCAGTGTATATTTGACCAGCCAATAACCCTAGATGAGGTTTCATGCAACACCCCTCCAATGTACATGGAAACTGACGAAAACCATACTAATAGTTACTGCCTATCAGATCCCATCTCATAAACAAACAACCCCTGGTAAGAAACCTCCAAAAACATTGCCCTATGAATACTCTAAGACACATATTTTCCTACCTAGATTGTATTGAGATGTATTAATGTTGTGACTCCAAACGAAATCTACCTGTATCCTTAAACATCAACAAAACCGCATCAGTGTGTATGAAGGGTGGCCATGAATCTTATATGTACACTACCAAACAACCTAAAGAGAGAAATAAAGATATATACCACTTTTACATGGGTTCAGTTGAAACAACACATATCCACACATGTCCTTTCCTTTTGTACTTGGATCTTCAATATTTTTCTCATGTAACACCCGTATATTATGTGGAAATCAATTGTCTGATTTGACTGCTTCTCCTTAAACCATCAAATTAATAGCTGATACCTCAACTAACTAACAAATGTAACAATAGTAACATCCCAAAATTCTTTTTCCAATCATACATTGAGCTTCTAAGTTGGCAACACGTTACTGCACTGTGGTATTTGATAGCAGAATCTCCAATTGTCAAGAATGATCACACAACTTGCAAAATGGTAAAAATTACTTCTTAGGCATTTTGCATCTGATTTCTATCTTCAAAGTTCAAGACATTGCCTCAAGTATTTTACAACAATTTTGATGAATGCTCCCTTCTGAAATGTTTTTAACTTATGGACACTATTTTGTCCCTGGAGCTTCATTATGGATATTTTGAAAACATGAATGTGTTTGCTAGGTGCGTAAACCTAACTTTTTTACATGAGACTTGGTTACAGTTTTTTGTCAGTAAGCGTCATAGTTCTGATCCAAATTGAAACACAGAAAGGATAGCTAGCTACCTACTGGACAGATGCCGAAGCGACAGTGCTCCGTCAGCGAGTAGATGCAAAGATCTGTCCCCTTTCTGAGCAAGGTCGGGAACAGTAATGCCAACGTGTACTGTAAGATCTGCAAATCTACATTCTCCATTGGCCATGGTGGAAAGGCCATTATAAAGGAGGACAAACAGACAAAAAAAAACACAAGTTCTGGGTCGAATCTTCAAGCAGCACCAGCAACATTACCACTTTTTTGGCATGCTGAACTCAGTAGGGCTGCTGCTGAAGGTACATTAGCATAAACATAACCACAGTTTTTGCTCCAATGGACTGTACATCTGCATTGATCCGGAAACTGTATGATGAAAAATGTTGCTGTGCACGCACCAAGACTGAAGCCTTGATTACAAAAGTACTGGCTCCTCTCACAGTGATGGACCTTAATTCTGACTTGAGTTTTATTGCTTGTATCTCTATGTCTATTGATGATTCCAATAGGAAAGAAGTTAAATTGATACCAATTGTGATTAGGTATTTCACGTATTTTGAGGGTGTTAAGGTGACAATTGTAGAGTTTACTTCCGTTCCTGGTGAAACATCTGCAATACTCTTTGAACAACTGTATCATGCCCTTCAAAAGTGTAATTTGCTTGAAAAGGTAGTTGGGTTTTGTGCAGATAATACGAATACAAATTTTGGGGGAAAGGTTAGAGCCGGAAAGAACAATGTTTTCTTCAAGCTTAAGGAAGCTATTCCTCATACTAAAGTACTGGGATAGGTTGTGCGGCACACATTGTCCATAATGCAGTGCAAACCGCTGCTGATGGGATGCCAATGGACATCAAATCATTTGTGTTAAAATTGTACAAATATTTCCACATTTACACTGTCCGGACTGAACAACTTCAAGAATTTTGTGAGTTTGTTGATATAGATTATCAACGACTCCTAAGTACAAGCAACGCTCGCTGGCTTTCCCTACTGCCTGCAGTTGACAGGGTGCTAAAATTGTTCCCAGCCCTACATTCGTATTTTTTGTCCCAAGCAAATCTCCCAACAGCAATTGTCAAGTTTTTTAAAACCCTCTTGCTGAAATCTGGCTCTGGTTTTTGCGCAACCAACTGGCTCTTTTCAGTGACACAATAAAGGAGATGGAAAAACACCATGCAAATGCCATAGATGTTACAAAGCAAATTACACAATTAATAGGGAAAGTGAAGGAAATGAGTGATGCCTGCATAATGGGCCTTAGGGTGAAGGAGCTTATTAAATCCCTCAAAGAACAAGGACTCCCACCAGAAACAAAAATCTGTAACTCTGTATGTGCTTTTTACAATTGCAGTATTGATTACTTGGAAGAGTGGGGGGCATTTTTTTCTGACTTGAACTCTTTTGCCTGGATCCTTCTTGATGCTGTTCCTGTCTGGGATAATGTTGAAATGTTTTTGTAAAATCTGTATCAAGCACACTTTTGGTGGCTGAATTGGAGCTTTTTGATGAAATGAACCTGTGTACGAAAATACACAGCAGATAGACTCGCCAAATGGAATGACCAGAAGAAGATCGGTGGTGGGAAATATTCACCCATTTTTACAAACTCATATTACATTTAAGAACATTGGCCTGATGGTCCAGTTTGCATTATGTCTACCAGGAACTAATGCTCCAGTGGAAATCATTTTTTCCATTATGAATAACACGTGGACTGATGAAAGAAACCGAAAGGAACTGGAGACTCTAAAAGCCTTGTTGATCACAAGGGTCAACTTTGAACAAAGCTGCAGTGAGTTTCATAATCGGTTAATGCGAGACAAAATGGTGCTGCAGCAAATCCATTCTTCAGATAAGTACTGTGCAATGCAACAATAGGCCTTTCACACCAAACAGCATTTTTAGCAATCTTTTAGTTTGGTCCTAATTTATGGATTTTTACCCTGTGTTTATAATTCTTCAATGAAGAATGTCTTTAAATGTGAAAGTTTTTTTTTAAATAAAGCAAACATTATTTATATTTGAGTCAACTGTGCTGAATGTAGGGGAATGCTTTACTGGAAGGAGTATTCCACAAAGAGCTGTACCTGATTTTGACGACAACAGTATGTATATATATATATAATATATCAAACTCGATAGCGATGCACTAGTTCACTTCCTTTGGGTAAAAACAGGAGCACAAGCTCCTCTTCGACTGTGCGATTTTCTTTATCGTTCATAGTTAACAATGATTTTATATATATATATATATATATATATATATATATATATATATATATATATATATATATATATATATACCTATTTAATCAGCAAACATACTTGGGATTTCAAGGCAAGGGTGGTCACCAACTATAGCAAATGTTGAGGCAAAGTGTGTTTAAATGGAATTAAGGGTTACTGCTGATAAAAGACCTCCGATTTGTCGTCCGTAATGCTTCATCTCAGTCTGTTGATGGAGCCGTCATTGTAGTCCTTTTTCTATGTCTATGACAGCTGTCAAATAGTCCTTCTTTTATGTCGATAGTTACTGCAAACCTTAGTCCTAGTTCTATGTCATTGGCATGTCCCCGTTTTTTGTTTTGAGAATCTGGTCACCCTATGACGTAGGCGCTATGCCACAGATCAGAAGTGGGACCCGGCCAAAGCTTTTTACATTAGATGGCTGTAGTTTATTGAGCACTCCTGCTTAGAGCATTCATGGTCCATGCTAACTAAATAAGGCCTTTAGATTCATTCCACTGGGCTATTTTTAGCTCAAAACCTACCCGCTTCAGTTCAACTGGGTGAATTTGAAGGATGGCATCACTTGTTGAGCAGGTCCTAGTCAGACCTCTATAAATATTTAGTCATTACTTCACAATTTTTATATTTTAATATTAGAAATTCCACACTGATCTTCCTATGTTCCTAGTATTATACATTCAGAATCTCTAATCTGTCTTTCTTGATTCAAGCGGCGCTTTCCAATTACACCTCTTTCATTTTAATTACATTTTATTTTAGACCTTTCCTTTTTTTCTTTTAGTTCCATTATTTTTTGTTTACCTGATTGTACATTTTACACATTTCCACAGCATTGTTGCTCACTCCAATTTACCAACGGTGATCCAATGTTGCCCTTTCTTAAACTGCATTGTCTTTGTGAACCCTCCATAAGCAGAGCTGGCACTGACGTTAGTGATGTACCTCCTTCGACCCTATAGCTCGTCAGTCGGATTCTAGCAAATATGCAGGATCTAAGCTCACTTGCCTCAGCACCTCTCAAGTTACCAGCTTATTGATTGGTGTGACCTATAATTTGTTTCCCAGTTGAAACGTTAATCAATGTAGGTATCGAAGGGGTAAATTCCTATACACAGACAAACAATAATGTGTCATGACTATACACAGATAAGCAACAACATGTCTTCAGCAAAGCAAAAAACCTCGCATTTCAAACCTACTACATTTGTTTTGCAGTGAATTGTACGCATAAGAGAGTAGCTCTGTCATCATTTTCAAAGTGGTGGGATCAGGCGCGCTTGTTCGGCAGCCATCTAAGTTAAATTTTTTAATGGGTGGGCCATTTATCATTGTTAGAACTGGGGGTCTCTAGTTGGCAGAGGTAGGTACCACTGTCCAAATAGGGACCCTTGCTTCTAGTCAGGGTAAGGAGGATACAATCTTTAGAAAACCCCTTCTCACCCCCTTGGTAGCTTGGCACGAGCTGTCAAGGCTTATCAAAGGCAATGTGTAAAGTATTTGTGCCAACACTCACAGTAACACAGTGAAAATACCACTAACTGACTCCACAATGGTTTAGAAAAATAAAGGTATTTAATCTAAACTACACAAGACCAAAATGACAAAAATCCAACATACACAGTTCAAGATTATGGTTTCAAAAGAGTTCTTAAAGTTGGGATAAAATAATCCCCAGTTGTGTGAAAAGTTCACAGTTGCGTCACGTTTAGCCAACAGTACCTTTAAATGCGCCAAAGTTCCAAAACAGAAGCTGGTGCGGTGGAAAACAAGCGATGCTTCACTACTGACACCTTAGGGAGGCGATGCGACAACGCTGCAGGACTTAGCGGGCGTGTTGTGACGAATCCGATTTGTATGGGGAGGGAGGCGATACCTTGTATGGATTCGGGGGGAAGGTTCCGTAGGAAAATGCTAGCAAAGGCTCGATGCGACGATCTTGAGGGACTGCGACAATCTCCGGGGCGACGATGCGCGGCTCAGCGGTGATCTTTCACTTGCTGTTCTTGGGTGCGATGGCTCTGCGACGATTCTCGCAGTGACGTCATGCCGTGATCTCACCCAGCAGCGACAGGCTTCCCACAAGCGAAGGATGCAACGTCTTCAGGCAGCGGCGATAGGCGCTGCGACGATCTCGGTCTTCGTAGCAGCGGGAATTTTCTCGCCAAGCCGGGAATGCGGTCAAACTTGCAGAAAGTTCCTTAAAAGCTTGGTTTCCAGCTTCCCAACACAGGTACAACTTCCAGAGGCACCACAACTGGCCCAAGCACTCTAGGAAGGACAGAACTCTCCCAGCAGAATTCAGGGAAGCTGGTGGTGAAGACCTTTTGTTCCTGGGACTTCTTAACAGGGATCCAGCTCTTCTCAGGCACTTGCAGAATCCTTCAAGCAAGGGGACACAGCACAAAGCAAAGTCCTTCCCCTCTCCTTGGCAGCAAAGCAACAGCATGTCAGTCCAGCAGAGCAACAGCAGAACAGTCTTCCTTCTTCAGTTTCAGCTTTCTCCTTGGCAGAGGTTCCTTCTTGATTCCAGGATTATCTAATTTTCTGTAGTCAAGGGTCCTGTAATTATACCCCTACAAGTCTTTGATCCCTTTGTGCAGGAGGGTTCTGAGCCCAGTCTGAACCAGTTCTGGGTGTTCCTTGAGCACTTTGTTTTCCTGGCCTCTCCTTTCCTTTCAGAGAGGGGGGCAGGGTCGTCAGCTGCCAAGCAGGAGGTGGAGCCAGCATTGTGGGAGGCCGGCACAGCCCTATTCAAGCCCAGGTGCTATCCTCTCCCGCCACTCAAGATGCAGATGCAGTCATTCAGCCTAGGGCTGACCAAGCCAGCCTCCTGGGGGCTCCCAGCCTCTGTCAGTCTCAAACCAGACTGACAATTCACAAACAGGCCAAGGCACACAGAAAGGTCAGACAAGAGAACAGCAATTTCTAAAAGTGCTGTTCTCAAACACAGGATTTAAAAACAACCTTTCCTAAAAGATGTGTTATTAAATTCTGAGTTGAGGGATACCAGACTTTTATGTCCTATCTTGCTCCTATGGGAAGATATGCTATTAGCCACTGTAGCCAGCATTCCCCATGATAGCCTACGGGGCAAGATAGCCTTACAATAGTGAAAAACGAAAATGGCTGTAATTAACTACCAGAGCATGTTACCTACACTAGTACATGCTCTACCTTTCAAATACACTGCACCCTGCCCAAGGGGGTACCTTGGGCCTTCCATAGGGGGTGACCTATTTGTACAGAAAGGGAAGGGTTAGGCCTGGCCAGTGAGGACACTGACCAGGAGGACATGGCAGTTCACAGACTGCACACAGGCACTGCGGTGGCAGGCCTGTGATACCATTTTAGGGCTACTCATGTGGGTGGCACTATCAGTGCTGCAGGCCCGCTAGTAGCATTTGTTATCACCAGCCCTGGCACACTCAGTGCACTTTACTAGGGACTTCTTGGTGATACAAATATGCCAATCATGGATAACCAATCACAATAACAATTTACACAGGGAGCACTTGCACCTTGACACTGAACAGCAGTGGCAAAGTGACCAACGCATCTAAACCAGCAAAAACGAAATCCAGCATGGCATCAAAAATACAGGAGGTAGAGGCAAAAAGATAGGGGGAAACCACGCAAAGGATGCCAGGTCTAACAATCATTTACATATCTTTGTGAGCATTGGCACATATAGTTTGTACTTGCAAACCTTTATTTTGAGAGCTTAGGGTACACACTGAGAGGCTCAGTTCACACTGCCTTTAGAAACACTTCTGGGTCCTCTCCTCACACATTTTGATAATCTGAGTATGTTTCACAGTTGTTTTAGTTTTACCTTGGCATTGGTATCCCACTATAAATCGTGTTTGGCTCCTTCTCCGTGCCGTTTTGACCATATGTGCGCATTATATTTACTTGGGCTTTTATCAGCAGCATCTCCTACTGATAAAAGTGATCGATCACTCTGCCAGTGGTGTTCAATTTATTTGAATGCATGTGTCTGACTGTGAAAGAATGAACAAGGCGAGAAGCAAATGCCACCGTGTGTGTGTGTGTGGGAAGAACGAGCTCTAGCAGGAGGAGACAATTATGGGCAGTTGTTGCAGCAGGGAGCTTTGGGACAAATTCACATTAAATGGGGGGAATCAGACGCGCAACTAATAGAAAGATAGTGCCGATCAATTTCTTTAGTTCACAGCAAAAGCATAAAACAAGCGGCATTTTAGTGTTTGTTGTTTTCATCAATATTTTTCCACTGACATTAATTAGGCTGCTACTGAAAGAACTGGTGAATGTTGCCTGTGGAAAGATGAATTGCTTGCCAAAATTGCCATTGCTTCTTTCCTACAGTTCTGCTCTAATTGGACAACTATGTGCCGTACATGCACGTCTTGAAGGGCGTTACTAGTCATTTCTGAACCCTTATATTGTGTTTACATTAGCACAGAAAACAAAGATTACATGCTCATTTAATTACTTTTGCTTCTTATAAAAAAAGAAGTGAACACCAAAACACGCCATTCTTGCTGACTTTATCACTGTTGCTTGATTCTGATTCTTTTTCTGTATGGAAGGATCGACTAAGGCCATCGATCAATTTCAACGAAAGATTTATCAAACATAGTAATATCTGAATCACAATAAATTTAGAGCGTGTGTTGGCTCAGTGTCCATCAGTTTCATGCATTTGAAATCTGTTAAGACTACTAACATCAACAAAAAAACACTGAGAGAGTTTATTAAAGAAAATGCCAATCTTGTGTGTGACGAACGTTCGCACCAGGCAGCAGCCCCATGCTTTATGAGGTCAGGTAAGGAGGAGACAGACGCCAGTCAGTCGGTATCATAGCATCAGGCGCAATATGAGAACTGTGCAGTTCTTAAAATTAGAGATCACGGATTGTAAGGGTAATGCCTCTGTTTGAAAATATATGCCTTGTGGGCCCTATTCAGGAAAGGATTGCCTTCAATAAACGTAATGCGTGCGTTCACAAACTTTGTCCCAATTATAGATCACCTTGAAAATGGGTTGGAAATCTACTCTGGCCAAGGGCAGGTATCACTGCTCTTCCACGTTTGGGAAGGGGAAGGAATCGCCACAGACTTTGGTTTGGATGTAAGAGAAGGGCCTTCTCGACCGGAAAAAGATAAAAAAGTATAGAAAGTGCATTTTCACAAGGGGCTCCAAATACCCTTTGCTGAAATCGGTGATTTGTAGAACGACAGCTTGCAGGAGACATTTCAAAATAGTATTGGAACCCTGTGGCTGGCACAGCTCTTACGACTTACTCCTGGGAATGTTGGTGGTTGTAAATAACCATCTTTTGAGTGCTATTCCCCCCAGCTTTTCCCCTTCTTTAGCTGAATCTGTTTTTGTTGGCTTTAGGACTGTACACTTTACTCCAGCTATACCAGTGGTTAAATGCTGTGCTTTCGCTTTCAGGCATGGTCAAATCGGCACACACCAAATTGTCACAATTAGTTACTTACCCGAGTAAATGGAACTACATGTACCCACAATCTATACATTAAATGCTACAAGTTAGGCTACATCACTTCTTGTGCCACCCACTTAAGTAGCACTGTAAAACACATATCCAGGCCTGCACTTGCAGACTCTGTGTGCAGTTTAAAACTGCTATTTCGACCTGGCAACATAAAAAGTTTGTAAGCCCTGAACCTTTCTTTTTAGTATACGTCCCCCCTAAGTTAGACTACTATTTATGCCCAGGGTGCATAAATAGTAGGACATTTCTTTTTAAAGCTGGATACATTCTGGTAGTGAAAAACCTCCAGGATCGTTTTTGACTCTTGCAAGGCTGGCTTTCCCATAGAAAAACACTGGGTTACATTATAACACATTACAATGCTAAGCTTCAGTTTGGGAACAGCTATACACATGATCCAAAGTCTCATATCAATAGTAATTTTAACTCCAACTTAATGGTAAAGTTGGATTTTGTATTGCTATTTTGGAAAATACCGTTTTCAGAACTGGTCTAGGGGGTGGACAAAGACATGCCCTCCACCCACAATATAGCACTGGGCATAATAGAGGACCACACACAGGGCACGAGTCGGGGTACCACGCGGGTGGACGGCATCCCCCCACTTATTTCCGAGGGTTTTTCAGGGTGGACGCCGTCCACCCTGCTAAATCAAAACCGCGTCAGCCACCGGCTTGGTATGCTGAGACAGGGGCACACGAAAGCATTAAATCCGTTTCTAGCCAAAGATGCTACGTGCGATCTGCAAAGACTTGAATGCACAAAGCATTGCGCCTATGTTTAAAAGTAAGGCCGGGAGGAAACCGAGTCCAGTGCGCTGGAAACTTGAAAAGTTATAACGCAGAATGTGAGAAGCCTCTGCCCCCTGATGGGGCGCCTCGAACTCTTCCTCGAGGATAAGAGCAGCCCACCCCGCCCATTGTCATTCTGTCTGCGGCTGATTGCCCCATACAGAATGACAATGGGCCAGTTTAACTGAGCTGTTACACCCTGCTCTCTTTGGCTGTCCTTTTGCCCCCATTGGTCTGCCTTGGTCTTCTTCCTGTGAGTGTCGTGATTACGGTCATTAGGCACATGCTGTGAAGACTGCCCTGGAGCAATCTGTTAAATGCCCAGTGTTTCACACCAGTTGACCCATGCTTGCCAGGGCGGCAGGAGCAGCGCTGATCAAATAATTTGACAAACCTTGCTCCCGCACAATTGGTGCCTGCTGCAGATTCACCAGGTCACCCACGTCCAGATTTGCCTCCAACACGCTTTCTCGATCCCAAAACGGCAGTTCTTTCCTTTGAAGATTATGCGCTCATGTTTTTAGCTTTAATAACTTTATAATCAACGGAAACCACCTTAAGCCTGATGTGATCTGTGGTCTCATGGTTATTTTTTAGGAGATGTTAATTCATACTTCCCTGCCCCTCCAAACTGTTCCACACTTTCGATCTGTAAACAGTTAACCCCGTGCTCACCAGTTTCAATACACAGATGCTTAATAATTAATCTATCAATGGCTCGTAGTTAATAAACCCTGATGACGGATGCTCCCTAACTTTCTTGAAGTGTATTGTCTTAAAGGCAATTGGAAGCTTTGGGGTGAAGTTGGTGCTTCTGCGGGACGCTGTAGTTGGTAAACACCTTTGTTGGACTTGGCTGTCTCTTGCGCGTTAAATGATGCGTTAGTTTTAGGTTTGGCCCAACTCATGCTTTCTCAAAAGTTTATCATAAACATGAATTTATACATAGTGAGTGAAACCATAATGGAGCGAGAAAGGTAGGATATATGGACGGATGAGTTAAAGCATGGATGAATGATTGGCAGAATGGATGGGGGAATGGGTGTCTGGATGAGTGAAAGGAAGAATGTAAAGATGTATGTGTGAAAGAATGCATACATGAGTGAAAGGGGGGTGGAGAACTGGGAGAAAGGATGGATGGATGAGTGTAAAGTTGAATGGGTATATGGATGAGTGACTGGTTGATGGATAAGTAAGTGAAAGGATGGCTGAAAGGGCAAATGGGTGGATAGATGGATGAGTGAGTGGATGGATGGAAGAGTGGAAGGATGAGTGAAAGGTTGGCTTGGATGAAAGGGTAAATGGCTGGATGGATGAGTGGATGGATGGGTGGAAAAGTGGATGGATGAGTGAAAGGATAGATTGGGTGAAAGGGTGGATGGTGGATGGATGAGTGAAAGGGTGGATGGAGGGATGGATGAGTGAAATAATGGATGGAAGGATAGATGATGGATAAGTTTGCAAATGTTTGGATATGGATGGGCACACAGATGGAAGGACAGAATGAATTGTGAAAGACTGAATTATGGATGAAAGAATTAATAGATGACAGACTATAAATTTGAAATGATGGATATCAGGAGTTAGATGGAAGGATGAATGGCTAGATCCTTGGACAAGAGAGCTCTTCTGGGGAGGGCTGTGATGACTTATTTGCTTTCTTGGTGCCATAGGAGCTTTAGTTCAAAGTGGGAGGTATTTTAATTTTCTGGCTACTCCCTTGCTTATATGTTACTATTCAGTATTTGCTCTGTGCTTATGTGTGGGATCTATACATCATACATGTCACATTTTGAGTGACACCCAACTGCTACTTGAATGTTACACTAATAATTGTAAATGTTTGCATGTTTTGTTTTAGGGAAAGCCTCATAGTGCCATGAGCTGTGCTTGAGATGTATATTGTGCTTGTAGCAAAAGGCAAAGCGTCAAAAATAAACGAAGTAATAGTGTATCAACAGTGCCTTCTTTAAGAAAGCTGCAGGGAAAAGCACCTTTGTGACTTCGTCAGCTAATGCAACTCTCTGGAAGCCTACATAAGCAAAGTCAAATTCCATATTTTAATTTCAACTTGCTGAAACACCCATAATGCGTTCCCTATAGCGGGTTCATCACAGCAATCCTCCCTTTAGTTGGCCTATGCGTGCCGCATTACATCTTACAATGGCACTTAGATATGAGATGCTAGTAACAGAGACTATCCAGGCAGATCTTCCTGACGACTTCTCTCACCAAACATGCCTGCTGAGGACCATGAGTTGTAAACAAAATATCGGACTGGACAACCCAGTGCAGTAACCATATAAATAGATTACTATCATATGAAGTACAACCAAAAAACGGCACAGTTGCTCAAAGCTGCACGCATACCGAAAAACCATAAAGTGCACAATCTAATCTAAACTTATTTTGACTTGTACTTAAATGGTTGTCTATTTACTCACTTTTATACTATTGTGCAACTTCCTCTGATGTGTCTGTAAAACGTACCTTTTTTCCTGAAGTTTTGTCCTGAATTTTGACCTTGTGTCCTGAATTTTTGTCCTGAATTTTGACCCTTTGTCCTGAATTTTTACACTTACCGTCCTGAATTTGCACCCATGCCAGTTGGTCACCCTAGCTGTGCAGGGGCAGGGTGAGGTCGAAAGCAGAGCCCACGAACCTCTGATTCCTACACAGAGAGTAACCCGTCTCAAGGGAGGGCCACTGGAATTATGCGGTTGTGCGGCCACAATGTTTTTTGCATATGTATGGATCTGCCGCATTTGCCACATAATTCAGCAACTGCTGCATAATCTTTAGATTTTAACAAGAAAAAAAATCTAGCTAACACAGTTCAAAAGTTACTAAAATGAAGGGACACGTGTTGCTGCGCGGTGAAAGGCCCTTTGCAAAGCTGGGCTGGTCGTCTTTCTGCTGCCTATTGCTATGTTTGGGTGTTAAACTGGGTACTAATGAGGTGCAGCCTATGCCCATACAGTGTAAACAAGTGTAAAAATGACAAAATAATGAAAAAATACTATCAGAAAATGTGCTGCGTTACACTGCATAATTTGCCGATTCTTGTCACACAATGTTTCCCTCCCTGCCGCCTAATTTTGCCCTCTCCTTCCGCATATTTCCAGTGGCCCTCTTTATAGCTGTTTAGAAGCATCCAAGCGGGTGAGTTTTTCCACAGGGCTGCTTTGTCTGAGGCCACTGAGGGCTTATTCATAACATAACATAGAACAGGAAAGTGATTTTTTTGAAGGCAGCACTTAAAATGGTCTGAAATCCCAGCCACCTTCAACTCACCAAATAATCGCATAATTCCGGTGGCCTTGACAGAGAGGCACTCGGGCACCAAACAGAGACCATGCTGTGCGATTCAGAGGATTTTAGTTTACATAGGCCACGCCTCTTCTATTGGCCAAACGCCTTGTAAAGACCCTCCACCTTTTTCATCCCAATTAATGCCCTGGTAACAGCACTTTGCATTGTGGATCTCTGAGTTAATACCAAACCATCTAAACTACAAGTCCCACATTGCAACCTGCTGTTCACTAAACAGCCAGGACTGGTAGGCAGCGGTAGAAGTGGGCGGGGACGGAAGGGCATGGCGTGCCCCTACTTCTAAAAATAATTTCAGCCCGTTCCCCTACTTCTTTCTTTGAAAAAAGCATCCCGGGACGGAGAGAACAGTCCTACTAAAAACGAGAACTTTTTTAGGTTTTGCCTGGCGAAAGATGTATCTTGTTGACCCAAGTTAATGCCCGGCAGCTCCATTGTCTTCAGCCAAGATTCCCAATGTTAGATTTATGTTCTGATTTGTTACCTTTGCTGCAAATTGTAAAGCGCTCTGATATCCTTCGGAATCAAGTTTGCGCTATATAAAACTTTATAAATAAAATAAATAAATCTAGCCACAGCTAGAGAGAGGCAGCTGGGACAAAACTATTTAATACAGAGTCGCTAGTTTACAATAGGTGGGGAGATAACATATAACACTCATCGATAGAATAACGTGAATATGGAGCCCTACTGTGTGTAATAGTTATTGTCGAGTGTGGGAAGCAGCCTCTCTGGGAACCTGTAATGTATAAAAAATCTTGCAGTCAAACTTTCCTGTAGCATTTTGAAAATGTGTTCATGTCACCTTCCCTCAATTAAGGCTACACTGCCATCCGGGACCACAGCACATTTTGTTTAAGGCTTTCAGTCTTGTACACTAGCCATCTTACCATAGTAAGGGTTTGTTTCGGAAAAATAAAAATGTCTCCTACCCACAGGGAGATTTTCCCCTACAAATGGTGGGCAGTGTTATTTTTTCCTGCCGGGCATGGCAGACACTGAGTGGTCTGCCTCAGCAAATCCGCCCCAAGTAGGCAGACCTTTTTAAATGACAATGAATTTTATTTGTGTGTTAATTATCAAAACAGAGTGATGTCACGTGATGTCATGTGATGTCACTTCCTGTCGTGATGTCACTTCCCGTCGTGATGTCACTTCCTGCCGTGATGTCACTTCCTGTGACCACGCCTACCTTGGAGAGTCCCCCCACTTCTTTTTTTAGGACTTGTGCCTTGACCACACAGACAGCCTCTCAGAATACTCCTGGGCCTCTGTGGATCAGGAGAATGACTGCCATCCTTTGGAAGAACCACATGGAAGGCTGGATCTGCTTGCCTTAAACCCAGGATCTCAAAAGTGACTCCAATGGACAGTTTGGTGAACTCCTGTTAGAGCTACAGGGACAAAACAAGCTTCCCGGCTTCTAGAAAGCCTCTCTCCCTGCAACAACCCAGCTTACTGGTTCCACTGGACCTGCCCTGAACTCGGCTCCTGGCTCTGCAGTACTGAGCCCCAACCCCCAAATGGTGTCCGTCAGCTCCTGGGCCCTTGGCTTGGCTCCTTATGTCCACACCTGAAACATTGGAACATCAACATTCTTGCAAATATTTTCACCAGAGAACCGATCAGAAACTGGAACTGCCAACCAGCCAAAACTGTTGTTGTTGAATAGCTGGTTGGATTCAACATGGTGGTGTGCCCCACTGAAGGAGAACTGAATTCCAGAAAAGTTTTTAAGTCTGAATTTAGAGATCTTAATTGTGACTGAAACCAGGCACCAACCCATCTCCATCAATGCCTTCCTGGGCACAGACTTCGGACTTCATTCTCAGAACTCTCCCGCTTTCGCGAATGACCACACTGGGACCCCACTCTTTAGTAACCCAGTGTTGTTGAGCCCTGCTATGAATCCAGCTTGCAACTTGCCCCGGTGATCACTCGTTGATGACCATATTTGCTCCATAAATGTTTCCAAGTCAGAAGAAAAACTTTCCTCTGGGATGAACCAGGTCCCTCCTTTATCTGACCCATGGCCAATCGTGATTGTCCTGAACTTTTGACTCTGATGTGGTCTAGCATGATCAGATAAGCGCAGTTGGTGCTTTGTGCTTCTTGGCATAATTTTAAACTCAAATTAAAAAAATGCACATCTCTTGTTCTACTTACTGAAAGCTTGCCATTTTGGTGTCATTTTATCTATTTTATTGTACTCTATATTTCTAAACTGGTTTGGGAGTTTTCTTGCATTAGTTTCTCACTTTATTACTATTTCAGAAGGGCATAAATACCTAACATATTTCCTCCAAGTTTAGCCTGACTGGGTGTGTGCTAAACTACCAGAGGGTTACGCACAAATGTATTTAGTGACGCATGTGGTTCACCGTGAAAAGAATTGTGATTATTATTTGAGGTGGGTTCTCATTTACCACAGCTAATACTCCAATATCCTACATTTGTGATTTAAAAAAACTAATGAATGCAGCTTCTGCACAGATGTACATCTCCTCTCTTACTTTTGGGTGTTTTTTTCATGAATTGGGCCCAATGTACTTTCACCACCTGGTTTTTCAAATCCGCTGAAGGTTAAAGCTTGTATTTTGGTGTCAGGCCCCCTGGAGCAATGCTTCTCTCTTTAGAAAGTCACATTAGTAACATGACTGTAGCCCATAGTCCTGTTACTATGTCTGTTAGATCAATCACAATTTTATAAAAAGTACTTTTAATAAATTACTTTTTTGCAAGTTGATTAGAAGCAGCATTTCCCAATTGGGGTTCATCACCTTTAGTACTGCCTTATGTCCCTGTGAAAAGGGATTGCGTATGGTTCATAAATGTAAATCAAGAATCATCAATCAAAGTTCAATCAATGTGTTTATTTTTCAATGGTGGTATTAATACTCTTCATCCCACCCAATTAGTCTTCATACTTCTTTATATTACCATTTTTCAGAACCCGAGCATTTGTTTCTCATTCCATCCCAATGTATTTCAATCCTTGACTGAGCAGAAGCGCATTGATATGTCTTTCCCGAGCGGAGAGTCCCATTGGTTATACCCTGAAAAAGGGCTATACCAGCCCGAAAAGCCCTATGTAGTGCAAGTGGGACAGGACATAGCTCCAACCCACCATCCTGGCAGGATGGCCCATCCTACCCACAGCTAGTCCCATTTGTGTCACTTTCTAAGAGGAATAAACAAACCCCAAAAGCAGAGCCATTCACAGACCTGCAACCTAGGATACCTGCAGAAGTCACACATTTTTGTGACAGGTAAATACCAACCTTCTAAAAGTGCCATTTTCAGAATTGTGACTTACAATTCAACATTACCAATAAAGAGGATTTTACATTAAAATTAATTAGAATATAAACATCATATCTCTGCTCCTGATCCAAAGTTATCACTTAATAAATGTAATAAGGTACCCCATATATGTCAATGGGAGAAATAGACTCCTATTGTTAGGCAAAATGCACCAGGTAAGCTAGAAATCACATGTAGGACTAATGTGATTCTTTAATTATGTATTTTACATTACTCTTGCATTTAAGCAAATAGCACAGTAGGATCTAGGAGGGTAGGAGATAAACTATAGGGGTAAAGACGGTCTTGAAGAATGCCTAAGACTGAGAGTGCATTAAAAGCATAGGCAGATACAGGTTCACAATGAAGGAAAAACCGAAGAAAGCCCTAAAAGCCCAAAGCATTCAGTTTGTAATCTTTTATTAGGAACGTACAAAATATTACAATATTTATCTAGTCTATATGCCTAAAATGTTAACAGCTGCAAAGGCTCCTGGAGGGATTCAAACTTCCAATATTTTGTACAAATCACAAGCTACTCAAGCAACCAGAATGAACAAAGAGTTCATGCCAAGCCCACTCAGCATCATTGTATGCTGGTGAAGGCCAACCCCCAAAAATGAACCAGGCCACGCAGTGTAGGTGAGGGGTCCCCATCCCTTATAATGAAGGCCAATACAGAAACTATCCTAAAATCAAGATCTCAACAGACCAAGGAGAATTAGGAAGTACCTAACGTCCCTCCTTACCTTAAAACTCTTTTATTAAGTGATAACATTTATAGCACTGGCTAAGAAAGGTCAGTGCCTTCAGTTGCACTGCTGGGGCAGTGGCTCCATAGAAGGTACAAAGATCCCCACCTGTCTGATTTCCCAATTTGGAGAGGGGTCTGATACTAAGACAGTGGACTTTGTGGCCTCTTCTATCATAAAAAGCTGCTGGGTTGCCATCAGGTTCTATATGACCTTGAATGTCCTTTCACTCAGATTTAACATCATATCTGGGGCTGTATTAAACAAAGTGCCCTTGGGGCACAATGGACGTGTGGTCCTGCTTTGTGCGTCCCCAGGCACTTTGGTATTACAAAGGGGCCACAGATGCTATGGCATCCCCTTTTAATAAAACTGATAGCACTGGTGCACATGCACGCCTGCACTATAGTGAGAGGGCGTTCCCTCATTTTCAAGGGGGAGTGACACAATGCAAATTAGGGAATCTCATTGCCTATGCGCCTGTGCCATATTATTGATGCAGGTGCACAGGCAAAAAAGCTGTCAAGAGAAGAATTGACAGTGTGCCATAGAAATTGTCAGTGTGCCCCTAGAGGACGGGCCTTGGGAGGCAGGAAAGGGGTTTCTGAAGGCGGTGCAGTCACTCACTTCACTTGTCTGCAAGAGGATCGCTTTCTCCTCTTGAAAATTCGGGCGGATTGCCACCTGCACAGTGAAACATGGATCCACTCTGTATTTCAGTTAAATTCGCTGCCCCCAGGGCTTCCCGAGTTTGCTGCTTCCTTGAGGGCAGCCCATTCATCATAATTGGATCCACTTTCCCTGTTTACAGCTGGTGCACCTTTCAAAAGGTGCACAGTGGGGCAAATAGGGAAAGTGCACCCTGTGAGTATACAGCCCCTGAACTTCCCACCAGTTAGTTTCAGCTGGTCCATTTATTGTAAAATGTTCACTCTTCTCCAGTACACTTGTGGTAAAGTATAATTTAATATATGTCACGTCTATTTCCATAGTTTAGAAATGTTGTTATCTCCTGAGTGTTATACCCCAAATTCACCAGCATCATATGCAACTCCTATCAAGAGCTGTTTTACAAACCCACGGCCTTGTGTGCATTGTGCATTTGTCTTATTGTGCTTTCGAAATACTCCATCAAACCACCTACATTAGAAGCCTAGCCATCACTGAATCATGGTATCACAGCACTTCTTTCTTTTATGAACCCAACACCATCTCACTGATTAATAAAACTCACCTTGATGGAATTCCACACCTTGGATCCACCAATCGGTAACTGAGCATAATATCGACTTCAAAATTTCGAATGGACTAAATATCGAGTCAAAAATATCGATGGTAGAGAAATATCGAATGAAATTATATCGATGTTCAAAATATCGTTATAGGTTTCATTAAGTAAATATCGAAGTAAAAAATATTGAATTAAAAATATTGTGTAGTGTTAATATCGAATTGTTAGTGTAGTTAAAAATATGAAAATAATATATATAGAATATAAATAATATCGAGAAAAAAAATATAGACAGTAAAAAATATCGAAAATGTATATAATGTTAATAATATAAAAAAATAACTGTTAATATTGTAGAATGTGTAAAAAATGTATAATATTTTTAAAGTAATGATTATTTTAATTGTGTATTTTGTGTTTATTTTTAGTGACGGGATGTTGGGTTGATAGGGGATAAGAGTGGGGAGTGTTTTAAAGTAATAATAAATATTTTAAAAAAATAGTAACATTTTTAGAAAATTAAAGATTTTTTTGTTTTTTATTTTTAAATTTTTCTAAAAGTAGTTTACATTTTAGGAGCGGGATGTTGGGTTATTAGGCGGATAAGGGTGGGGAGTGTTTTAAAAAAAGTTTATTAAAATTTTTGAAAAAATTAGTATTTTAAAAAATGTATTATGTTATTTTAGGAGTGGGATGTTGGGTTATTAGGGGATAAGGGTGGGGAGTGTTTTAAAAAAAGTTTTTAAAAAAAAATTCTAACATTTTTATATTTTATTATGTTATTTTAGGAGCAAGATGTTGGGTTAATAAGGGATAAGGGTGGGGATCATTGCAAACAATGTATATCATTTTTTAATATTATGTCCAAAATATAAAAATTTAATTATATGCAAAACAAAAATTTAAATTATAAAAAAATATATATATTTGGGGTTAATTGTTTTTAATGGTGATTATTCACCTTTAGAATATATATTTTATAGTGAAATCATTGAAATGTATTGAGAATTATAAAAAGTTTAAATATTTAAAAACATTTTTAAATTTATGTAAATAATTTAGAATTTATTTAAAAAATCAAAAAATAAGTATTAGAGAAAAAGAATTTAGAAATTATTTTAGGAATTTGAAAAAGTAATTGCAAATTTCAAATTATTAATTTAAAAATAGCAAAATAATTTTTGTAATTTATAATAATATAAAAAAATATTTAGGAATGTAAACAAATGTAATACCATTTTATAATACACTTAGAATATATATCATTGTGAGGTTTGTTTAGTGAGACATAAATACTTCATTTTTAATTTAAAATTTTGGTATTAGGATTATTAAAGTTCATATGATTAATTATTCAGCACCTTTGCAGAATTTATTCTTACTGGTGTTGTAATAGTAAATTGTATATGTCAGTGTCCACCACCTTCCCGTTTTTCACCTGACGAGTTGGAATAGTAAATTGGATATGGTTAATGTCCAGCACCTTCCCTGTTTTGCACCTGACTGGAGTTGGAATAGTAAATTATATTAGGTCACTGTCCAGCAACTTCCCTGAGTTTCATCTGACTGGAGTTGGAATAGTAAATTGTATATGGTCAGTGTCCACCACCTTCCCTGTTTTTCACATGACTGGAGTTAGAATAGTAAATTATATTGGGTCACTATACAGCACCTTCCCTGAGTTTCATCTGACTGGAGTTAGAATAGTAAATTGTATATGGTCAGTGTCCACCACCTTCCCTGTTTTTCACCTGACTGGAGTAGGAATAGTAAATTATATTGGGTCACTGTCCAGCACCTTCCCAGAGTTTCATCTGACTGGAATTGGAATAATAAATAGTATATGGTCAGTGTCCACCACCTTCCCTGTTTTTCACCTGACTGGAGTTGGAATAGTAAATTATATTGGGTCACTGTCCAGCACCTTCCCTGAGTTTCATCTGACTGGAGTTGGAATTTGGGATCAATTAATGCAGTTGGTGTGTTACAGAACATTTTAAAATACTTACAATAACGATTTTGTAGTATATAAGCAGTTCAACTTTTATTGCTGTGTTTTGGAGATGTCTGTAGCAGAAATGTAAACGGTAAAAAAAAATGTATTTAAACTGTTTTGAGAAATAGTTACACTTTTAGCCTACTACTTTACTTCTATTTAAAAATTACTTTAACTTACTTTGTAGGAGTCTTGTATGGAAAAGTAGTTTTCTCAGGAAACAGTTGGTCAGAGTGTCACCTTCTTCTTTCTTTAGAGTTAGAAGCAGGAAATAGCAGTAGCAAAGTAATCTTTTTATACTGTGTATTTGATTAGTTACTTCATTTGATTGGATGATTTAAGAATGGGAGCTTTTCATTGATTGTTTTGATTTTTTTTTAATTTATTTGATATGTTTGGTGTTGTGGAAATGCTATTTACTTAATACTTTTGCAGTAAACCAGGTTTGTTTTTCTTATTTTTAAAATGTATGTAATAATAATTTGCACATATTTGTTAAAAGTATCCTGTTTATTTATAAATTCACTGCAATGTTTGGATGATAAATGTAAAAAAGGTATAATTTTCTTGTACGTGTTGTAGAAAATGTTTATTCTTTGTGTTATATCTATTGTGCAGTGTATTATATATTTAAAATATATAGTTGGATTGTAATTAAAACGTTCTAACTATTTTTTATTGAGTTGATATTCCATTATTTTCGATATTAGTGTTATCTATATATTTTGTGTTGATATTTTTGTTGTTACTGTTTAATTTTGTAATACACGATATTTGTTTATTCTATATTTTGTCTTTCAATAATATTGTTGTTGATAATTATTATATTCGATAATTAGTAGTCGATATTTTTGTAGGTTCTTTAATAAGTATTGGATGTCGATATAATGGTAGTCGATATTATATCGCCGATATTTTTGCAACTCGATATTGTGGTCGACGATATTATGTCAGTGATCCCCACCAATTACCATTAATATTAAAATCTTTATTAATATTGTTATTATTATTATTAGTAGTAGTATTAATAGGAGTATTAGTAGTAGTAGTAAAAGTAGCAGTAGTGGTAGTTGTAGTAGTAGTAATGGTGGTATTCATATTATGACATTTATTAAACTCCTGTACGTGCCTGTCGTCAAGACTTTGCCAAAGGCAAGTGCCTGGTTTCACTGTGGTTTTGAAGATGTATTCTACGTGGAATGAAGTGTTGTACCTGAAATATATGGCGCACATCTTAAGTAGATGAGAGCATTGCCTTCTTTGCATTTAAACAACAAGCCATGGCCTTTTTTAATTTTACCGATGCATCTGACTGAAGTCAATGAAGTGTCCCTGCGATTCTGACCTCGGTAATGTGCTCTCTTCCCTGAGGCCTGCAGTAGGCTGTATGTCAGAACATCATTGACAAAAATATTGTTGGACAAATATTGTGCCCTAGACATGGCTAAAAATATTATGCAATATTTTGTATATTTTCTAGTAATACATCCAATTAGGCGGTGTTGGTGTCAGTGACATCTAGGACACAATATTCATTGAGCAGACATTTACTCTATGAAATTTTGCTACCATATCATGTGGTGGTAGCATGATATGGTATGGAAGTTGGAATTAAGATGTTTATTAATTTCCAAAAAATTGCACATTCCCATTGTCCAAGATTGCATTTAATACTGAGCTGATGAGAGTTTACCTTTATCTTTGGGGAATAAATTGTGATATTTTTCTCAAGCAATTAGGATGGAAGATAATATGATTCTCTCTCTCTTAATGTTTAATGGATAATTACTCTTCCAGCCAAACCCAAGGTTTGAATCCCTACACTTTGACAGGATTGATTGGATAAAAGTTAAAATTGGTTAAAAAAGTGTCATCATCTTTGGGTCAGGAAAGGAATGGGAACAGTAATGTTTTCTGTCAAATCAATGAAATGGAAATTGGGAATTCGATGTTTGCATTCAATTCTACTGAAAGATCACTTGAGAGTTTTTGGCAGAAGTACTGATGCTTGGCTTTTCACTTGACTAACTTTCATTTTCACTGGTCCAGTCTCTCATTTTAGATCAAATAACATTGATCATATAACCCCCTTAAGTCAACAGCATGGAGGCCAGGTAGATGTGACACATGCTGCCAAAAAGGCTTGCTGGCACTTGAGCTGATTATTTAGGGTGGAGATAAGGTGAGTGCTGCTGGACAGGGTGCAAGATGCATGGCTATTGCCTTTATGTCATTTGATGCAGGATTGTATCTTTTTGTCTGGTAACATCGATTTGGTGACTTGACCCTGTGCAACCAAAATGACCAGGGCAGCAGGAGGGTGCTGTGCTTATGAGAGGTTGCCATGCTATTCAGAGGCTGGATTTGGGACATCTAAGAGGCATCCTGCTGAGTTGCTTCGTTGTATCTGTCAATGGGCACTGATATTATTTTAGCAGGTGCAGTGGCACCAAGAGCAAGAGCTGCAGGGGCCTACTCGCACCTTAGTTATGGTACACAGTGTAAATATCAATTCCTAATTGTCGACTTACACAAATATCGTGCTGGAAATATCGAAGGTACAGAATTCTGATGTCAAGAATATCGTTGGACAGAATATCGACCCTTAGGTAAGTAATATTGAATTTATTTATATCGATGTAAGTAATATCGAAGTTAGGAATATCGATAGCATATATATCTATGTAACTAATTTCGATGTTACTAATATCGATATTTGTATTATTTTTATGTACTTAATTATGTATTTGTAATATGTTTTTTTGAAATATTTTAATTATTTTTAATTATATGTGTATTATTTGTATATATTAATAATGTTATTTTAAAGTAAATTGTATGTTTTAGTACCAGAGCGGGTTGTGGGTTTATAGAGGGATAGGGTGGGAAGTAATTTAAATATACTAAATTAATTATTAATTTTTAGGAATCATACATTAATTTTAATTCATTTTTGTTTTTATTTCTATAGCAGGTTGTGGGTTTATAGGGGAATTGGGTGGGAAGTAATTTAATTGTAATTAATTAATGATTTCTATTTTTTTTGTTATGGATAAATATTTTATTTATAAATAATTATTAATTGGCAATTAATTATTTAAATTGATAATTTATATTTTTAATTGGTAATTAATGTTTTTAATTGTTATTTAATTCTTTTAAATTGGTAATTCATATTTGTAATTGGGAAATCATTTTTGTAATTGTGGGTTTATAGGGGAATTGGGTGGGAAGTAATTTAATTGTAATTAATTAATGATTTCTAATTTTTTTGTTATGGATAAATATTTTATTTATAAATAATTATTAATTGGCAATTAATTATTTAATTGGTAAATCATTTTGTTAATTGGCAATTCATATTTTTAATTGGTAATTATTTCTTCTTAATTGGAAAATATTTGTAATTAATTGGTAATCAATGTTTTATAAAAACGTATTATTTGGTGTAAATAATAATTTTATTGTTTAATAATTTTTAATTGTGAATTAATTTTAAATAATATTTTTTTGTAATGCAAAATATTTCATTGTTTAATATTTATTATTTGGTGAGTAATATTTATTAATTAATATTTATTGGTATTTGTTGTAAATGTATTGTTAATTAATTATTCAAATGTAATTGCTTTTAATAATTATTAATTGTTTGTAAATGATGCAGATTTAGTTTAAAATGTAATTATACATTATTTTAAATATAAAAATTATTTATAAGTATGTTTATATTTAAATTCTACGCTATCCAACGCTTTCCCTACTGTTGTACCCTCTGGAGTTGGAATAGTACTTTTTACCCCTACGCGATCCAACGCTTTCCCTACTGTTGCACCCTTTGGAGTTGGAATAGTAATTTTTACCCCTACGCTATCCAGCGCTTTCCTTACGGTTACACACTCTGGAGTTGGAATAGTAATTTTTATCCCTACGCTTTTCAATGTTTTCCCAACTGTTGCACCCTCTGGAGTTGGAATAGTATTTTTTACCCCTACGCTATCCAATGCTTTCCTTACTGTTACACCCTCTGGAGTTGGAATAGTAATTTTTACCCCTACGCTATCCAACGCTTTCACTACTGTTGCACCCTCTGGAGTTGGACTAGTAATGTTTACCCCTATGCTATCCAACGCTTTCTGTACTGTTGAACTCTCTGGAGTAGAAATAGTAATTTTTACCCCTACGCTTTGCAACGCTTTCACTACTGTTGCACTCTCTGGAGTTGGAATAGTAATTTTTACCCCTACGCTATCCAACGTTTTCCCTACTGTCTCACCTGGAGAGGGATAGCAGGTTTGATGAATTCCCAGGTCCACCACTTATGATGAATCTAATAATGTGTCAACATCCATGGGTGTTCCTTGGGAACAACCATGCACCACCCATGGAATGCCTCTCTGGGGTAGAGTAATGCAACACAACGCAGCAGTTTGTGCTGCGTAGCATTACACTGGATTTATCAAGCCACTCTGGACCACACAAGGTGGCTTTGCGTGTCTTGAGAACTCTCAGTTAGTAGTTCCATCACACCTGTATCAGTTGCATGGTGCAAAAGCATTACAACTACATGATTAATATGGCCCTTGATGTCAATGTTTGTTTCTTACTTCTCTAATATGGGCACAATTTCCTCTGAGCTGGTTCTGGATTTGGGCGATCATTCCTCGCATTTGATGGCAAAATACTTTTAAAGGAGGCTACAGGGTACTGTTCTTCTAAAGTAGTTTGAACTTTGTATTTACATTCCCACAATGTCCTTATACATGTTTAAGAAACTGGATTATGATTTGGAGTGGAGCATCCTCCACCTCACTGAATATTAATACAATCCCATCAGGGTGTACAGCAAAAGTCATTATATTACGATAAACTCAAGCCCCTGATAGCTATGGCACAATGTATTAAGTTTTAACATAGGACCAATGTGTAAAGTATTTGTGCAGTACCAAAACAGTAATAAACGCGAAAACAACAATCCATAATAATTATAAACTGAAATAAAGAAATAGACTTCATTTTAATAAACATATATACACTAAAACAACAGAAATCAAATAATAAAAGGTAAGATACAAGTTTTTGTAGTTTTGAGTGAAAATAGCATGAAATATTAATAAGCCAATAACATTCTAGAGTCACAGACCTAGGTGAATTTTGAGCCTTCCAACAATAGATGTGGAAGTCAGTTTCAGTTGCACCAAGTGGAATGGGCTAGTCAAGGATTTTACCTTCAGACCTGGGGCCTGATGTATGTGTTGATATAGAGGGAACTCCATCACAATGACTCTCCGCCAACATAGTGGTCCAATCCTAATGCAGGTTTAAGCATGGCGGAGACTACTGTGCCTCCACTGTAATTACGCTCCTCTGATTGCCCTGTGGAGTAAAGGCTGTCTGAGGCAGATCTCTAATTCCGTCCACCTAATTTAGATGCTCAGAATTGGAGGTCAGATTTCACTGCCTGTCACATCCAGGAAAACCCTGGTGGTAAGGGACAGTGAAAACTGCTAAATGCTCCCCTCGCTCTAGAAGAAGACTCTCCTGATGAGGGGATCATTTTATTTTTTGTCTTCCTAAAGTAAATCCCACTTTTTTTTCTTTTGAAAAAAAAAAATGTATTGACAGGAGCTGTCGCGATGGAGTTTTGTGCTAATTCATTATAAATGCCCCTCCCCGTGTGGTTATTTATAAATTAGGTGGGTGGCATCTCAGTCAGGGTGATGGAGTAATTTACCCCGGAGCTCTGGTGGAGAACGAGCTGTCCATGATGATAGAAATTAGGCCCTTAGTCTACAAAATGGAATATAAAATCTCTCAGTGGTGCAAGACATCAGGCTGTATCCAAGAAGGTCTCACTGAAATTGCATAGGTGTTTAGAGGGGTTCTGCTGAAGCTATTGATTTTGACAGGAAAAGCCAAGAGCATAAAAGGCAAATTTTCACGCATAGCTATCATTGTATCAATCAAATACTTTCAGTGCCTTTCCTTGATAAAGAATTCTTCCTTGCACCTTGAAAAATGGAGCTCAGATTTCTACACTGGCAAAATGCAGCAGGTTGCGTCCAAAGAAGGCTCCATGGGCTGGGATACGTCTTGCTGAGGGTCTACTGAAATGGATTGTTTCCTGTGGAGAAGCTCCAGGCAGTACAAACTTGATTCCTCACCCCATATCAGCTCTGGTGGTTGGTTTCTGTCCTCTGGGAATTAGAAGTCACAATGTTTCTCAAAACTTTGCAATTGCAAGCCGTTTTTCTGCAGCTCTTCACCTAAGTTCTTCACCTAAGTTCACAAGGCTCCTCCCAGGTAGCAGTAATCATGGTACAGCCCCCTTTTGATCTCCCACAAGTCCAGAAATCACTTTGAGGAGGGTTCCTTGTGGTGCCATATTTATGGTTTGCACTCGCCTCTGGATTAGGGTGACTCCTGGCTCCAGCCTAACCAATGATGTAAGAGGTCATAGTGGTTATCTTACCCACCTTTGCAGTAGTTCTTGCTTGGTCTACTGCAAATAATACTACAGTGCACTTTAATCCTAAAAATCCAATGCAGGGAAAACCTTCCTCACTTGTGCAATGCCTGTTTGTCCAACTAGAGGTATAGCCAAGGAAATGAGCAGCCCCCTTCTTTGTTGTCACTCAGAACCGATTCTGGGGAAGACTTTCCTCCTACTGGGTTTGGTGCTAACTTGGCTGGAGGAACAAAGTGTTGCCTTCTCCAGGTCTCACCTATATTTACTTGGGAAAGGACAGACCCCTTAAGAAATAATGATGTTTTTGGGTCCAATCTAATAGGTTTTCCTGTAATGGTCAAAAAAACTCCTCCCCATACTGAACCCAATATGTTGGTCTGGGAGCAGTTTTCACACCTCATTAAGGAAATGTACTTGCATACCAGCTGTCAGTAGATAAGTGTTGATTAGCAGACTACAGGTTAAGGCAAGTAATAGGGAACTTTTTAAAAGTTAGCTTTCCTGAATATTTATTTACAAGGTACTTTCATAATTAAATTGGATTATTGCCTAATATTGAAAATAGTCTTTAAACAACTTTAATAGCTGTTGTCTATCAAAATACACAGATTACATTTTTCTAGGATTCAGCGAGTCCTGTTAGTGAAAATAGCTTTTTGGTCTTAATCACTGCCTATTTCTATTTTACACATGTTACAATTTTAAAAATCAGACACCCCAATATGTGGGCAGAAAGGTGTACTTTGGGGTGAATTACTGACATTAAAAAGCAGGGTTTGCCATCTGTCAAAAAGAGTTATTTTGACAGGTTTGTACAGTAGTTTATGTGCTGCTTCATGTTTCTTTGTCCATGACCAAGGCAGGCATTCTCTATCTCTGTAGTGAATGGCACAATCAGTGTTGCAAATTACATTTAACTTTTCATGTGATTTGTGTATTTCTGCAACATATACTACAGCCTTATAGGTGAAACAGAAATGCTAATTAGGTTTAAACCAATTTTGACAGGTTTAAATGAGGATCATAGGGTACTTTACTAGTGTTCAACAGGGATAACGTACACAGAGTTCCAAGTCCAGCAAAAAATGGATCCAGAAAAAGGCAGAAATTCTGAGATGGCTATGCATGAAAGGCAGATTTATTACAATCTCCGTCTCCATCCTTTTTTATGCCGATGACTTCCGGTATTTAAACAAATTGCTTCCTCACTGGAAAAATGTATCACAATTGAGAATCTGTGCCACAATAATTCATGTGAAAACTCAAAGTGCAGAAAAACCTTTCTAGAAAATTGACAAGTCAAAGTCAATTGGAAGACAATAAAAGTTTAGTACCAGTGCTGCAGGAAGAAGAGCTGGTACAATCAGAACTGTGAGAAACTAACTGTTTGTTGCAGAAACCCCCACGCTCACTTTATGCCTGGCTTTTGATTCAACTTTGACTGAGGTGTACTGGATCCCTGCTAGCCAGGTTCTCAATACCAGTGTTCTTGACCTAAGACAATACCACCATTGACACAACTTCAGTTAGTACTATATGTCCCTAGTAAATGGTAACCCTGGTACCTAGGTCATTGGTATTGAAGAGGGCCCTCTAGGGCTGCAGCTTTGGTTGTGCAACACCAGGGCTCCATCACCATGGATATGCACTCTGCCATTGTGGCAACGTGTCTTGGTGCAGGAAAATCCAAAGAGGTGACATGGCACACAGCTCTTTGGGCTATTTCTTCCATGCACTGCATAAGAAATAGGTAAGTCCCCTCTATTGTAGGCCTTTAGCCTAAGGCTTGCTACACTATATCCCATCTGTGGGCATAGAGTAGATATGCCCCTACAATGTCCAGTCCATTCTGTGATGTTGTAAGTGAACAGGGAAGCCATAAAGAGTACATGGGCTGGATACTTGTTAACATGAGTTTCCTAGATCTATGATGGCTTCACTGATTTCTAAGATGTTACCATACATCTTGACTTAATAAATCCTCACTGATTCCAGTTTTTATAAATTTACACAGGATACCCTTTTAGAGGGTCCCCTCAAACTAAACCAAACACTAGTGGGGTCTCTGGCTGTTTGTCATCAGCCTGCTACCTTCCAGACATGTTTGTGACCTCCAGGGGTCAGAGCCAGCGCTCTCAGAAGACAGAAATAATACCTGCTCTGGGCAGCGGTGTTTTACACCTCCTCTAGAACATGATGGCCTTCCCGGTTGGGAAGCTTCAAAGGCAATGCCACTTTTGGAATCTAGCCCAGGAAACCCCCAGGTAGTGGGGAAAGCTAAGCCCTCTTTCCTGCTCCACGTTTGGTGGAAGCAAAAGTGGGAAAATTAGTTAGGTGAGGAGGCGGGTCCCCCTTAGCTTGCACTGCCTCTAGGATGCGGCAGGCAGGGTGAACCCCTCTTCTGAAATACCACCAGCTTGAGATGGTGAGAAGGCCTCCACAAAGGGCAAGGGTAAAACCCCTTCCCCCAGGAAGTGACCATTAAAGTGTGCAGACACCCGAAAGGTAGATAGCCCATTGGCTATTACATGTCTCCCTTTGTAACACCCCTAAATTCAGTATTTAGGTGGCTCCCCAAGACCTGAACCTCAGTTTCATCGAAGCAAGACGACCGGGACAAAGAAGACCCGCTGTACGAGAACTGAAGCCCTGCTGCAGAACAAAAAGGAGCCAAACCCTGCTAGCAGCTCCAAGGACTAGAAAATCACTGCCTGGTGTGCCATCCTGTACCTGCAAGGACTCCAAGAACCCCACAGCACTTACAACCTTTGAGATATCACCAAGACGTTCCCTTGGAGTGAAGGTATCAGTCCCCTGCTCACTGCAGCCGCTGATCTTGCGAAGTCCGGTTTGTCAACCTGCTGCTCCCCGACGACATGACCAGCAGGACCAAAGTACCAAAGCAAGAAGAGGTGCAACAGCTCTGTATGGTCAGATATGACTCCACACCAAGTCTGGAGGCACCAGGACATGCAGGCTCCTCAACACACCAATACCCAGGGTATCAGATCTACAATGGGAAAAACCATAAAGAATTGTCCACTCTGGACTCTCAAAGCACCAGAAGCAAGCACTCATCAAATGATGTTGAGACACTGAAGACCCATTTCCTGAGTGGCCCAGCTGTCCAGAGATCGCCTATCCAAGTTGCCTGCTCCAGACTGCCAGGACCTAAAGACACATGATGCCCGGCTCATCTGTTCACTCTGCGAGGACCTCTCAGACTTACCTGTATGTCCACCTGTGCAGTAAATTTTTGAAGTGTCCCCCTTTATCTTTGCACACAAGTTTCCAAGACCATCAGCTGTCTGCTGCAGCTTGATCCGGGACATTCCTGAACTTCTCCTGCTGTAACTTTGGCTCTGGCCCTGACATCAACCTAAATCAAGAAGGTGAACTTTGTGAAAGTATTCCTGATTTTGTCTGCATTTTTCCTCTTTTTCCCCTTTTTTGCATAATTGCGCACAAAAGTGATATTTTTTTTGACTTTTGAAAAATTGTAACTCCGAAAGTACTTAACTTAAAACTGTATTCTTAATCATAAAAAATGCATAAAAATTGTATTTATTGTTATAAATTGGTCTCAGATTTATTCTTGAGTGTGTGTCTCATTTATTGCTTTTTGCAGTACAAGAAATGCCTAGAACTACCCTCTGATAAGCCTAACTGCTCACCCACAATACCAAAAAAGGAGCATTAGAATTACCTGCTTTCACCTCTGTGTATCATTTTGGAATTCTCTTGAGTCTCTACATGGTGTATTTGGTTTTAGCTAAGTATGGGCGAATTCAGCGAATCAGCGGTTCGCGAATTCGCAAAAAAATCAGCAAATTCGCGAATTTCCCCACGAAATCGCGGATTATTTTGTGATTTTGCACCATACTTAACAGGAATACTTTCTACTGGATAATCAGTAAGTGCTACCTCGTTGGGTAAATGTATAGTGCTTTTCCTGCACTACAGCTACGTACGGCCAGAAGAGTTGCCTCCAGTGACCATCTGTGTGTAACTTTGCCGGGGTCCCTCGAGTGAGCTGTCCATCATAGTGTGTAAAGGGCGGGAAGACGGTGCAAACCGCTAGTGTGTGGGGGGGCAAACGGAGGGGGGCTTCTTTGCAAGTTCACAGGCCTCTTGTGTGTATAAAAGGTCAGGCACAGATCAGACCAGCAGATGAGGAGTAAGAAGCTACTGGTTACGGGGATTGCACTCGTGAAAGTCAAGGATGCAAAGGCCTCCATCAAGCATCATAGCTAATTTTCGACTGTAGATATGGGGAGAACGCACACCTGCCCAGCCTCGACAAACGCGCACGATTATTTGGTGCTGATAAACTTTGCCATCATGCCGAAGGGGGCCAGGGTCCCTCGAGTGAGCTGTCCATCATAGTGGGTAAAGGGCGGGAAGACTGTGCACACCGCTAGTATGTGTGGGGGGGGAAACGGGGGGGGCTTCTTTGCGAGTTCACATGCCCTTGTGTGTATAATACGTCAGGCACCGATCAGAGCAGCAGATGGGGAGAAAGAAGCTACTGGTTACAGGAACTACACAGGGATTGCACTCGTGAAAGTCAAGGATGCAAAGGCTTCCATCAAGCATCATAGCTAATTTTCAACTGTAGATATGGGGAGAAAGCACACCTGCCCAGCCTCTACAAAGTGCACAATTTTTTTGGGGCTGATTAACTTTGCCATCGCACAGAAAGGCACAGGGGTCCCTCGAATGAGCTGTCCATCATAGTGGGTAAAGGACGGGAAGACGGTGCACACCGCTAGTGTGTGGGGGGCGAATGGGGGGCTTCTTTGTGAGATCACATGCCTCTTGTGTGTATAAAAGGTCAGGCACAGATCAGAGCAGCAGATGAGGAGAAAGAAGCTACTGGTTACGGGTACTGCACGGGGATTGCACTCGTGAAAGTCAAGGATGCAAAGGCCTCCATCAAGCATCATAGCTAATTTTTGACTGTAGATATGGGAAGAAAGCACACCTGCCCAGCCTCGACAAAGCGCAGGATTTTTTGGGGCTGATTAAGGAGTTACTGAATTTGACCTTCAACTCGGGCACCTGCTTTATCTATATCTGAAAGTGGTTCCTGTTCACGGAGCCTCGTTGTCTACTTTTAACTATTCTCTGACCCTGCTTCGAAGGTCAGAGCAGGGTCAGAGATTAGTTGCAAGTAGGCAACAAGGTGCCGCTCAGGAAGCATTTACAGGGTTACTGCAGGTGCCCAAGTTGAAGTTATTTTCTTTGTAACCATTTTGTAAATGGTTACAAAGGAATTAGCTTCAACTTGGGCACCTGCTGTAACCCTGTAAGTGCTTCCTGAGCAAAATTCGTCCCGCTCGCGAATTCGCAGATTTTGTCGCGATTTCACGCGGATCGCAAAATTGCGGAAACAAATTTTCTGCCCATACTTAGTTTTAGCACGCTATACAGAGAGCCAGGTTCCTACAAGTACATTCAAAATCTCATTGATGTCCTTATCCACAATGTCCATGATTGCCTGCACAAGCAAGATACTCCTCCAGGACCAGCTGTTAATAAAACTCCCAAAGTGGTAGTTTGTTTATGGAAACAGAGTGTTAATGTGACCCCTCCGACCTTGGGTGTTTACTTGTTTGGTATGGGACAATTACTGATTTTCTTCTGTCCTTCACTGTCAGGATTTTCCTGGTGGTGAAAGACAGGAAAAAGGGTATTACACCCTTTGTAAGAACTTAGGTTAGTGGGTGAGTGGGTGAATCCTTCTCAAGCAGCAGCCACAATTCTTCTCAGTGTGAAGCCACGGGCAAACCCTAAATAAGCCTGTGCTCAGCCCTTGGGTACCTTTGCACAGAGCACTCAGGCTTAACTCAGAGGCAATGTGTAAAGTATTTGTGCAACACTTCAAACAGTAACATAGTGAAAACACAACACAAAAGGATCCCCAATAAAACAAGGGCAAAATGACAAGAACCCAATCAGTAGTAGTGGAGATACTAATTTCTAAGTATTGCAGTAAAAATAGCAGCAAAAAGCATAAAGCACCACCTGTAGGTATCTGGTCGCGCTGGACTGGGACAAAGTCACAAGTTCAGGCCACCATGAATATGTGCGGACCAGCTACAGGAACCCAGTTATTCCAGATTAACAAAGTACCTTAAATCCTGGTTTGCAGAATGTTTCAAAGGTCTGGGTTGAACATGCCTCTTCTCAGCCGAAGTGATGCTCTGGATCTCAGATGCAGCAAAGCTGTGCTGAAAGGTCCTGCTTTGTCATCAAGGATCCTGTTTGCGAGGGCTTACAATGCAAAGTCTGGCACCGAGGATACGTAGCACAATCAGGGCAATCCATCAGTTCGAAAGAGCTGCAAGTCTGCAATGCAGTGTCCGGTGTAGTCATCGAGGCTGCCATTGAGGGGGAATGTGAGGAACTGCACTGAGGATGAAGGCTTTGCAACAGAACCAATCCATACAACAGCAGGAATGAGTCGGTTGTGCTCAGGGGTGTGCCGTACAACAGAAGGGTGCATCAGATCCACCAGATACACAGAAGCTGGCAGAGCACCTTAGGCCGACTTCCAAAGGCCCAGGACTGCGATGGCACAACTTGGAATGGCAGACTCACAGATGGGAGAGTCCAGGTGCTGGAGTCAAGGTTGTTGGAGCCTTTTATCCCAGAGCATTAAGTCAGGAGACCAGCCAACTAGCTCTTTGAGTCACTCTGGTGGACCT
The DNA here is from genome assembly GCF_964263255.1 of Lissotriton vulgaris. Classification (NCBI taxonomy): domain Eukaryota; kingdom Metazoa; phylum Chordata; class Amphibia; order Caudata; family Salamandridae; genus Lissotriton; species Lissotriton vulgaris. The sequence goes on from NC_141685.1 coordinate 493,224,140, forward strand.
TGGGTCAGGAGCAGATCCAGTCCTTTTACTTAGGCAGGGAAAGCAGAGCAGCAGAGTAGTAGTCCTTCTGGCAGAGCATCACAGCAGTTCTTCCGAGTCTTTCACAGATCCAGAGGTGTGCTGAAGAGTTGGGTGTGAAGGTCTAATATTTATATCCACTTTGAAGTAGGCAATCGTTCTGGAGGTTTCCACCATTAGAGGTATTTAGAATTTCCTGCCTCCCTGCCCTTGCCCTAGCTTGACTGGGGTCACAACAGAATAGTGTCAAACCATTTGTGAGTTTGTTCACAGAGAATTTGTGATGCGCAGGTGTGGTAAGTGACAGTTCCTCCCCCTCATCATGTCACAGATGGCCCATTTTGCCAATACCTAAACCTATTCATCTTTATTTCGCTGTGTGAGAGCAATATGCAAAGACCAACTGCCAGCTACACCTAGTCTTGTATCCCAGTATACAGGCTGCAGGCAACAAATTGTTGGGACAAGAAAATGCCAACTTTTTCAAAGTTGCAATATGACTATACAATTAAAGAAGGTTTATAAATTCCATTCTTTAGAGACCAAACTCAACATTCCTACTTGCTCCCAATTGAAAGTTATCACTTATTAAATGTAATGTTAATCCACTGTTTTCCTATGGGAGAGGCAGGCTTTGCAGTAATAAAACAAGAATTTAGGGGTTTTTCACTACCAGGACATGTAAAAGTTAAAAGTATATGATCAGCTTTTCAAATTCACAGCACCTTGGGCTGCTTAGAGCATTCCTAGGGGTGACCTGCAGTTACTAAAAAGGAAGGTTTAGGCCTGACAAAAAAATATATTCCCAGGTCGAAATGGCAGTTTAAAACTGCACTCACAGGCTCCAATGGCAGGCCTGAGACATGTTTACAAAGCTACTTAAGTGGGTGGAACAATAAGTGGTGTAGGCCAAATATACAGGACCAGGGTACAGGCAGTACCAATTTACTAGGCACTTAAATGTGCTAATTGGGGGTAAGCCAATATTACCATAAGTTGTATGATCAAACAATTACCTCGTAAATCACGAGTTCCTAAACCACAAAGGCTAAACCACGATCCAAGGCAAACCACTTATTTATTGAACTACGACTTCCTAAACCACAAAAAATATTTAAACTGCATATATCTAGAATCTCCCACTATGTTCAAAACAGAACAATACATGAGCAACCTACTTTCTGCATATGTCAGATGAAAACAGAGGGAAATGTCACTACATCCACAACTGAGACGGCGCGCAGCTCCATGGAACGTCACCCAGGAGAAAAGAGAAGAATCCAGCCTCCTACACAGCTCCTAGGGCTCAAAGTAAGCTGTTTGAACGCATGTTGTGCTATTTTTAAAATGCACTCACCGCTGATTTCAAAAAGTACCGGGCACACCTGAACATTAAAAAAAAAACTCCCTCTAGCTCCTCAGCTGCGCACAGTATTCTTTTTCCAATCATTACTAGCGTGTTATCGTGAGTAGATGGCCCTCTACATTGGTATACATTACCAAATGCACGTAAGGGAAAGGCACTCCGATTTATTCTACGGGCATTATTCTGAATTAAAGAAGGTCTGCGCATGCAGCGCAGACAAAAATGTCACAACGCCGCAGCACTTTCTCTGACTGATTGCAGATTGCTACGGGGGACAACACAGAAAGACTGACTGTGCCCGAGGCTCTGCTCAGAAGTCGGCGGCCGCTGCAAATGAACATCGATGTGTGAACTACAATGGCTGGAAGTCTTTAATTCACTCCCAGGCCCCACCTACCACTTTTTCACGGCCTTGCAGGTTCCTGCTTTCTTCCTTTGGGACGGTGTTGCCTCCCTTCTCTCCTCCTGTTTCCGATCTATGTATATCAACCTTCTTGCACTAGGAACATTTCTGATGTGGAAACAAGTACTGGTACCCAAAAATTAGTGCTGTTTCCTGCCACCTGGTCAAATTAGATACTGATTAGTGAATTATATTAAACCTCCTGTGCGCACTGTTTAAGTAATGGTATTGAGCGATGAAATCCGAGCCTCCCATCGCAAACGGAGACGTAAATACCATGTATGCATGATTTTAATAACATTAAAAAAACGAAGTGGAAATCTCCTGCTCAAAAAAACGCTCACCGTAGACAATTCACATGACTACAAGTATAAACGCTCTCAAATCACTGGTCTGACTATCCTCATTACCAGTTCTCTCAGACTCCCAGGGCATTTGGAGGTAGGTGCTTACGCGGCTTTTCATTGTTTAGTCATAAAAAAATATTGTGAGTAATTCCATATTTCATTTAGATGGCCTACCTGAGAACCATCTACATCTTCCTCATCTGCCAGGAGCGGGACCCCGACTTGAAAAGACGTATAAACAACTCACATACCATTTAGTTTGTAATTCTTGACCTTGTGCGCAGGGATAAGTTCCTGGTGCTAGGGGATCTGAACATGCACTTGAACGACCCCACGGATAAAGCCGCCATGGATCTCTGCCAAGAATTACGTGCCCTTCAGTTGGATCAGAAGGTAAAAGATCTCACCCACCAGCGAGGCCACTTACTGGACCCCATATTTGCCAACTGGGGGGAAGTAGATGCCCTGACTCCTATCCCTATTCCCTGGTCGGACCATCATCTGGTACCTTTTATCATACGGATTCCAGGGGTTAGATTACCGGAGCCAGCTCTTTTGAGCCACCCGAGGCGGAGATGGGCCACTTTCTCCCAAGCTAAGTTCAGTGCGGCACTTATTAGAGGGGGAGTCCAGGTGGGGATGATGTGGAAACAGCTAACACTAACCTATGCAAGTGCATTACCGATGCGCTAGACTGTACTGCCCCACTCTCCCTGGCAAAATTGGGTTGCCGTACTCAAAAAACGTCCCTCTGGTACAGCGATGAGCTTCGGGTGGCTAAAGCCGTACTTAAGCGATTCGAAAGGCAGTGGCGGGTGGCATTTGCCACGCAAGCCAAGAAGGAATATTTAACTAGAAGGCATGCTTATCATGTTTTAATTAGGAAGGCCAAGGCGGCATACTATGCCAAGGCGGCATACTATGCCAACAGGATCAGGGAAGCAGAGAATTCCATGAAAGAATTGTTTTCAATATACAAAACTCTTTCGGGTGGGAAGTCTTCCACTGTGTCAGATGACTGCTCAGTGGAGTCTTGCAATCGAAAAAGTAGCAAAAATATACTCTGCCTTCCCTAGTCATCCTACAACAGGGTTTGAGTTTGTAGAATCTCCTGGGGAAAGAGGGGACCAATACATGTTGACCAGTTTTGTTACCCCATCCCCGGAGATTCTCATGCAGATCTGTGGGTCAGTAAAGTCAGGCTCCCCTCAGGATCCGACCACGCCAAAATGGCAGCCTGCCGGTTCTGGAACCTTATATCAGATATCTTTTGGACATCTCCTTCAGGACCAAGACTGTGCCCAGGGACTGGAAACAGGCGGTGGTGCTTCCTCTCCAAAAGAAGCCTAACATCAGCTTGGAAAAACTGGAGAACCTCCGGCCTATTTCCCTTCTACCCCACATGGCTAAAGTGGCGGAGAAAACTGTTAATACCCAACTGATGGATTTCGTGGAAGAGGCCACCCTCCTGCACGAGACCCAGTTTGGTTTCCGTCCCCGCCACTCTACTGAATCTGCGCTACTGATGGCGGTGGAGACTTTACGCCAGGGGGTGGATGAGGGCCAGACTATGGCTCACATCCTTTTGGACCTTAGTGCGGCTTTCGACACTGTAGCTCATACCACCTTGCTACAGTTTCTGAATAATGGAGGGATATCTGGGGCTGCGCTTGAATGGATCCAGCCTTTTTTGACAGGGAGAGGCTTCCAGGTTCGCCAGGGAGACTGCTACTCTAGGGAGATTGGTTTGGGCCAGGGCGTGCCTCAGGGCTCGTCCCTGAGTCCAACCTTATTCAATCTGTATGTTTCCCCCGTGGCGTCCATTGTCCAAAGCCACGGCCTGCACATAGTGTCCTATGCCGATGGCACGCAGCTAAACATCTCCCCATCGCGTTCGCCCAGTCTTAGGGCTGCCAGATTCAGGGCCTGTATGCAGGAGCTGGCTACCTGAATGTCCGCCAACTGCCTGAAGTTAAATGGAAGCAAGACTGAGGTTCTTGTGGTGGGGGGGGGGCGTCTGTCTGGTCATCTGCATGGTGGCCACCCTGTCTGGGGATGCTCCCACACCCTGCCAGGAGGCGAAAAATCTTGGGGTGTGGCTTGACGCCGATCTGTTTTTTGGACCTCAGATAGGCCGTGTGGTGGGGGTATGCTTCGGCGTCCTGAAAAGCCTGTGGAAAGTTCTCAATCTTCTTCCAATGGCAGCCTGAAGGACGCTGGTGCATGCCCTCGTCACATCGCGTCTGGACTATGGCAATCTGCTTTATCTGGGGGCCACTGGAAAGTCCATCAACCATCTCCAGGTGCTGCAAAATGCAGCGGCCCGCCTGGTCCTGAAGCTTCCTAAAAGAACGGCGTCAAAGGCAGCACTCCAGGCCCTTCACTGGCTCCCAGTAAGGAGCAGGGTTGAGTTTAAGGCTCTCTGTACGTGCCACCGCAGTTTGGGCGGTAAGGCAACGGCTCCACTCAAGGGTCTGGCCACCAGGTACGCACCTATGCGCACTCTACTTTCCTCCTGTACAGGGCTATTGACGGTCCCCAGGATAAAAAAGACACGCATGGGGGGTAGGTCCTTTAGATATTTGCCCGCGAATAGCTGGAATGCCCTACCACTGGAACTTCCCCTGGAGCCCTCTGAACTTGGCTTCAGGAAGAAGTTAAAGACTCACCTCTACACGCAGTAAGCCTGGCCGATTTCGGCGGCTGTGACTCTGTTGATCCACTCACTACAACGCGGGGACACGCCGTTGCGCGTAACCAGGCGCTTTATAAATTTCCCTTATTATTATTATTATTAATATATATATATATAACATTATTGCCACCTATTGGCCAGTAAGTAGGTCATTCTGAGGTTCATTTAATTTGTTGTTTAGTGTTTCGTTCTTCTTGTAAGTCTTGGTTGATGATGTGGTTCATTTAAAGGTCGTTGTTTTTGATTCGTTGTTCAGTTCGTTATTGAGGCTATCTCCCGTTACCATATTTAAAGGCGAGAGCAGAAGAACTTTTGCTTTGATTAACAGTGGTAAAGTGTGCAGAATCTTAAAAGCCAACGGAAATGGGTTCAGAAAACAGGGGGGTGAATGCAAAATGTTTGAGGATTACACTCCAGAAAAGGCCATGTCCAACAACATGTAATACTGTTCCTGTCAATAAAAATGTCAATGCTCAATCCCATGACGCACAGGGTCAGACTGATTTGCATATGGCCATGTCTGAACTGGGGAGGCGGAGTGAGCTAAAGAACGGTGATGGATTAAACCCAGATCAGTTGACTGGGGGTGAGTGTTTGTATTCTCAACGCTCCGTCCATCATCCCCTTTGGTTTTCCTTTGTTCGCCCTAAGTTGGCAGGGTATGCTCAGACGTGAGTCCCTTGCTCACTTTGCTACTGGATTCAAGCAAGCCCGGCTGAAGACGGCTGTGATGCCAGAAACCGGTCCTGGGAAGCTTGATTCCGGTCCAGGGAAGACATGGCTTGGCAGTTCGGGCTGGACTGTTCCCATGAGGCACAGGGTCAGACTGATTTGCATATGGCCAGGTCTCAACTGGGGTGGCGGAGTGAGCTAAAGAACGGTGATGGATTAAACCCAGATCAGTTGACTGGGGGTGAGTGTTTGTATTCTCAACGCTCCGTCCATCATCCCTTTGTTTTTTCTTTCTATTGGTATAGACATGTTATATTTTCTCAAATCCGAACTCAAGTTATTTAGGCTACCCTTAGATTTAGAAATTAACTCCCTCCTCTTATAACATTGATCTTCCATAAAAAATATTAACACCAACGCTATCAACTTGTAGACCTCAGCTGGTATGGAGTCAGGGCCTGCCGCCTTTTCGTTCTTCATGTGTTGAAGCTGTTCTCTTATTTCTCTCTCTGTGATTGGGGCGTCAAGTGTATTTCTACCCTCTGTTGTAAGGGCCGGGAGGCCTACATCTTTTAGCCAGTACTTCAAGGCCTCTTCTTCTGGTCTCTCTGATTCTGCATATAGCTCTGAAAAAAGCGAGGCCAAACTTTCCTGTATTTCCTCCTCCTTGTTTGTAATATCCTCCTCGGGGTTAATGACTAGCTCCCAAATATGACTTCTCGCCCTCTCAGCACTCGACTTCTAAGCTAGAAGTGCTCCAGCTTTTTTGCCCCACTCAAAATGTTGCATATGCCCTGTGGCCCTACTTTCCCTACATTTTGTATCTAATGTGATCTTGTAATTCAATCTAGCTTTCTCCACCTTTTTCAAAATCTACTCCTATATTGTACATCATGTCCTTCCGGCTGCGCACTTCTTTCTAATGCCCCATTCTCTTCCCCCAAATTCATTAGCTCAGCCCTTTCCCCATTATTCTTAAATGAGTCCTGACTTTGTAGGACCCCCCGAATATAAGATTTAAAAGTGTTCAAATGACACCAGTGGGAGCCGAATAGGCATTGATCTGGAAAAACTCTAAAGTTGTTTTTTTCAGGCGGGCGGTAACATCTAGATTTAATAAAATGGATCTTTTCAACGTCCATCTCATATTGTTCCTCATGTTAACTCCCTTCAGTGATATGGTGACCATAGCATGGTCATGGTTATTCCCTGGGAGTATTAGAACCTCTTTTAGTTTCCCCGCCCACTCTCTGTCTACTAACAAGTTATCCAATCATGAAAAATGATATTTTTTACCATGGAAGGTATAGCCTCTTTTATCTTGCATCAAATATATATAGGAGTCAACCAAACCCAATTCAAATAGCATATGTTTAAAGGCCTGTCTTGTCTTTGGCCCTTGGGCTTGGGCCCCTCTCCTACTTGGAGACCTGTTTAAAGTTGGATCTAGGAGGGTATAAAAATCGCCCCTATTATTATAGGGCCTACTGCCCCAGCTAACATGAATTGCAGATCTACAATGTACTCAGGGTCGTCCACATTCGGACCATAAAAAACCAGCACAGACAAATTCGGAACCCAGACTTCTTAGTGTAGCCATGACCCATCTAAATGAACTATCAGTTTTAGATGAGATCATCTTGACTCCTGACTCCTTCCTAATTATTATAGCAACTCCCTTTGAGTATTCTGATTGATCTGAGGCAGCGTACCTCCCTATCCATCTTTGTTTTATGTATAGCCCCCTACTCTCACTCACCGTTAGGTCATTACCAGTCTCTGTCTTTGTTTAGATCTTAGGCCATTAACATTCCAAGTTAAAATGTGTAAGTTATTATCCTTCCCGGCTACTTGTCTTACAATACACCAGCTTTCTTGGACCAAAGGGCCTCAGTTTCTGTTTTAAAAATGGATCCTGACACTATGTGAAATAAGGACTGATTCTTTTATTTTCTCCCGCTGTTCCCCACCCAGTGCCCTACTCTATCCATTCCCCCCCATGCCCCACCCCCCACCATAGGAACCCTCCCAAAACTGTCAGGCATAAAGCCTGTTGCAACCGTCGGAGAAAAGAGACTTGTAAAAAATATCTATATATATATAACCAAGCTACCCTCTCGTCCCTCCACCCCGTCTCCACCCAGTGTGTGTGACTATATATCTGTGTTTTGTTCTTTTATCTATTTTTATGATTTTATATGTGTATGTTTATTTTTTTTATTTTTTTACATTTTATTTCAATCTTTAACGCTTCCTTAAACTAAATTGAAGTCTCGTTTCTCAGGAGCATCCACTTTTCCTTATGCTATCTATCAAACTGTCTACCTCTTCTATGGACCGTTTGTTGTGCATTTAGTTGTTCCACTTGACGTGGAGCATGGCTGGGAATTTTAGCTAGGCCTTAGCACCCAGACTATTTAGCTCCCCCATTCTTTTTCCCAGCACTCATTGTTTCTGGTTTGTTGTGTGACATACATCCGATCTGATGGTAAATATAAGGTCTGGGTGGTGTAAGGACCATTTTTTAATGTGGCAAGCAAGATGGTTTCTTTCACTACATAAGATAAGACATTTATCAAGATTCTTCTTGGCTTCTGCCGCTGTGGATTCCTCTTGAATGGGTCCATATGCTCCTGATCGAGGTTGATGTCCGGTCTATCCTCAGGGCTGTTGCCATTCACAGTGCAATCACTAGGGCTTTAATATTTGTTGATAGCTGATGAGATAGTGTCGGAAATGAATGATCTTTTTGATTCAGTCTATCAGGAGGAAGGGCTGACCCCAACTTCTTGATGAGAGGCCATAATGACCCCAATTTAAAACCAGCCAAGGACCAAAGGAGGGCTGGCACATACCCGCCAATCTCCCTACTGAATGTAGATCATAACATTTATACTGGCATTCTGGCCTGGAGATTGGTCAAGGTAGCACCCCAGTTGATTCATAGGGACCAGAAAGTGTTTGTCCCGAAGAGGCCAATACGAGAACTTACATTGCCACTAATGGGAACAATAAACCTAGCTGTAGCTCGATCGATTCCATTGACGTTGATTAGTATAAACGCCACCAAGGCTTTTGATTGCATCAGCTGGGCATCTCTCTGGCCCATTTTGGATACAATGGGTTTTAGTTGGGATGTTATCAGGGCAATGCAAAAACTGTATGAGCACCCTATGGCCAAAATTCTCCTAAATGGTTCCTTGACAAGGAGTTATGATATTCATAGAGGGACCAGACAGGGTTTTCCCCTGTCCCCCCTTTTTTCGATTTATATATCATACCCCTGTCACACATTTTAAGAACAGACGATCAGATTATCCCCATACATCAGCTTCCTTCACACAGTAAAATAGCACTATTTGTGTATGATTTGATAATCTACATTTCTGACCAGGTCCAGACATTATTAACGATGGAACAACTGACTACTGAATATGTGATGTTTTCTGGGTATTCAGGACATCTATCTAAGACAGAAGTCATGTGTTGGAATATGGGAAAAGGTGGAGGTAGATGGTGTACAGAGATTAAATGTTTAAGGATAGTTATTTCAGATAAAATCGATGAGATTCCTTCCTGCAACTTAAATAAAGTGATGAAGAAGGTAGATAGGCAACTAGCTAGGTGGAAGAACTTACCTCTGTCTATCTACAGGAGGGTTAACTAGATTAAAATATCTGTTCTCCCAAGACGAACATATCTTTTGAATTGCATACCGCTCAGCTTTCCTAAGGATGAAATTAATAAAATAAAGGGGAAAATATTGAGTTTCATCTGGGCATCCCAGTGGTTTCGTCTCTCATGGAAAAAACTATGGAGCAGTCTTAAGAACAGTGGATTAGCTTTGCCAGATCTTAGACTCTATTGCATGGCCTTCCAATATAAAAACATCCATATGTTGGTTGGGGAGCCTACTAATACCATATGGGAATCAATATTGGGAGAAATGACCAAAGATGTTGGCCCTTTTTATACAAATTTGGAGACCATTATTTTTTTTTTAAAAAGTCAGGTTAAAGATTTCAAAATCTGCACTAAGACTGTGGCTTACAGTGAGAAGGTCACTAAAGATCAGCTATTTCTCAGAATTTTCCCCAATTTTTCAATATTCAGGAACGCCAGAGTGCTCGAACATGCTCTGCGTCCACTTCTAAAGCAGGCGGGGATAACGAAATGGGGGGACGTGTTAACAACAGAAGGCATGATTCCCTGTGAGGTTTTGAAAATCAGGACAGGTAATAAGTTATCTACGTTCAAGTACCTGCAGCTCACCTCATGCTCCTCGACTGTTGTAGCCGAGGTTGGGGGTAATTGGGACATACCAGTCTGAGTGCCAAAGAAGTGGCAACATCGTATGGACAGGCAGAAGAAGAGAAACTGAAGGCCCCCTTCAATATTTGGACAAACACACTGCAGGAAGGCAATATACAATCTTTGTGGACAGATTCTCTGAAATTGCTTTACACTATACTAACCCCTGCTAACTTTAAACGTCATCAATTCTTTGTCATCCACAGGTTGTATATTGGCCTCCACAAAGATTGGCTAAGTTTGTGCAACAACTGGTTCCCTGTTGTAAGAGGTGTGGTCTTTTAAGGGCTAAAGATGTCCTTGTTTTCTTTTACATGCCCAGTGATCAAAGAATTCTGGAAGAATGTAGACGCTACCATAGGATCCATTTTTGCAGGGAACATAGTTATGTCTGAAACAATGGTACTTCTTGGGGTTGGCAGCATCCCCCAACACACCTTAAATAGAAAGCATAGGGGTTTACTATATTATTTGCTGCTTTTGGCCAGCAAAGAGATCTATAAATGTTGGCTGGACCCCCTCCCTCCACATCCTAGCTAAGAGCAGTAAAGCAGACTTGTAATTTTGACATCAAATGCAACCCACATCGGCCAGAAGCGTTTGGGGGGATTATTTGAAGTGATCAGGGTAGGGTTCCAAAATAATGCCTATGGTTGGTCATATACATAGATATCTGGTCCAATGATTATATCAGGCCATGGATTTAGGTGGAGGTGGTCCCCACCCCAAATAAAAAGACCAGTGCCGCGGAGGCCAAGAGTCTGATTCTGCATGGACCACAGACGGATCGAGGGTATTTACATACGAACCAAAGTGCTGTGACCATGGTGAAATGAGGACAAAAAAAATAAATTACAAAAAAAAATATTAGCACCTTTCTTTGGAAAATTTCAGAATAAACACAGTTTCAATCTGATTATTTTGCTTCAATTACCAGCTCCTTACCAGAGCAGAAAACGGAATCGAATTGATTCCAGCGCAGAGATTATTCTATCAGCCAGGCTTCAGAGATGACCGTACGGCAGAGGGACAACTATTTTTTAACTAAACAGTGTGATTCTGGTGGTCATTTAGAAGTGGATGAGACTTAGCTTCATAATGTGTAGGCAGCCAGCCTATATAATACTCAACACACAGTATTGCAGAGAACGTCCTTAATAATCTGCTAAACAAAGATGACGTTTTTCAGGAATGTAAGGAACTATGTAAAAAACACACTGCAAAATGCAATCACAAGTATTTCTCAAGAAAGCAGGACAATAGGCATGAGGCTGCCCTTGTGAAAAGGCTCTTGCCAAGTAATAACGACAACGTTGAGAATTTCAGTCTAATACCGTGGTAAGAAGCAGGCATGCAGACACCACTAGGGTACAACTTCTGAAGAATAGAACGTAAGTAGCATGCAGAAAGGAAGGAGGTAAGCCACCAGCATGCTCTGAGCTCCGGGTCCATTGCCTTCTTTCCGCACATTTAAACCCCCTCCCACATTCCACATTGCACTCCAGGACGCCACAAACTCACAAGCTCACTTGATGGCATTAACATAACAAATTCCATTAGGTTTGTAAGCAACAGTCTGAGGAGATTACACTAAGAACATCAGGAACTATGCGCTGAGAGCACATCATGATAATAATAATAATATACATCACAGAACACTAAGATTTCATAGTGTCGTAATTGGCCCGTTCGATTAGCGATTAGTTGAATCTACACGTTGTCCTCCTTAACTTGGCTATATACGACAAGCGCCATTTTGAATGTTGCAGCAGCCATCTTAGACCATGAGCGGCCTCGTGGCCGACGTGCCCTTTAGTCCTTTGTCCGTTCCAGTGACCACTCTCATCTGCCCAGCAACAGGCTATTTTTAGTACTGGTCAAGCCGCACATGCGCAGTTCTCACTGACCCGTAACTCTTCAGGAATGTGCCGCTAACTGACCAGCGGGTTTGAAACTCTCCAATGAGCTGGCAGTATTCCAAAACATGACCATATATGTCTCTAAAACTGTGTCTTAACTTGTGCCGCCTAAACTTTTATTGCCCCAAAATTGTATATAAACGTGGTCACACCGATGTTCGGTGTGATACCTCTAGCATTACCGAAGGGTGCTGTTTGAGTGTACCACCACCCCATGGGGTCTTAATAAACTTGTTCTTTGCATTTTACAGTTTCCGTGCCAACAGTTCTTGTGTGTAAGTGGGTAATCTCTGGAGCGTGTAGGCCTTGGGAACCCCGAAATACTTCAATTGGCGACCACGAAGGGACTCATCGGCGACTCGGATGCCCGAAGGAGAGGTCGTGACGAAGGCTTGGAAACTCGCCATGGGCGTGCGCTGCCACGAGTAATCCCGAGTCTTGGCTGCCACGGTGTTTTTTCCTTCCCTTCCGATCTGACCTTCCAGGTGGCGCCGGTCTCCGACTGAGTTTCCGAAGTGTCTGCATTGCCGAGAGAGTGCCGTTTGGCTGATTTGGCTTACAAGACCTTGGCAGTTGGAACCTGGACCTTTGGGAATTTGGTAAGCTTTGTGGTCGGTAAGGTAGTCTTTGGACGCTTACCGAAGTTCTATGACTTGTGGTCGGTAAGGTAGTCTTTGGACGCTTACCGAAGTTCTATGACTTGTGTTCGGTAAGGTAGTCTTTGGACGCTTACTGAAAATTTGTGCTTTGTGATCGGTGAGGACGCTTGCCGAATTCTATGAACTTTGATTTGAGTTAGCTAACATTGTGAATTTGTGATCTTTGAACTTATATGTGCAGTGCACTTCACATAGGCAGGCATGTAGAGATGTTTCTCTAACTTTGTTTTTTTCCTTTGAGCGGCACGATCGTGTGGAGAATTGTAAGTGCCATTTTTTCCGGTGTCACGCTTTCGTGATACTTTTTGAACATGCCTGTTTTTAGCACACTTCGGGGAATGTGTTGTTTTGGAGAAGGTACCTCAATTAGGTTAGCGGAATCACAGCCGGCTCCCCCAGAGGGAACACCAAATAGGGATATGTATATTAAATTCGGCCTTCCACCTATTATGTACAGTAAATTATGGCATAAGTACACTAAGGCTGATTCCGAATTGCAATGGCCCCTACACGGGTCATACGATTTGAGTAAAATCCAATTTGTGGAACAATGTATGTTTCAACGAAGGTCTAGACAAAATATGTTTGATTGTGTGCGAATGTGGGAGAAAGCGGCGCGTGAGCGAATGAAGCGTGAGGTTGCCTTGGCGGACAAAGAGCAGCGCAAGGCTGCTCGGGATAAGGCTTTACAGCTTGAGGAAAAGGAGACTCAGGAGAAGAAAGAAAGGGAGGAAAGGGAACGTAATTTGCAAACTACTGGTCAGTTTCCTATTCGCCGACCACTTTATCCTGTCCTTAATAATGAAGTTGATGATTTTTCTTTGTTAGATCGGTCACCGCCTCCGTACGTTACGCCGACGGCTCCAGCTGTGGATTCTGATGATGACGGACGGGATAAGTCGGGCAAGAAGGGTGTATCGGCTCTCAGGTTTACTGCGGAGAGGTCCGCTCATTTACGTAGTTGGGCTCGCAAAGTGAATAAGCATAGTGTTACTCAGGATCAATTGATATCAGAGAAAGCAGGGTGGACGGATCTTGAAGTGATGTATTTTTTGTCCTCCTTGGCTGATGAGGCTGTAAGCGCATATCGAGATCTTTCTGATACGTTAGAGCCAAAAGTGTTGTCGGTGTACCGTGAAAATTTAGCTAAAGGTGATTTTGATCTTTCAGATGTTGACGACCTGTTCAAGCAATTGATCAAGCTGCGGGATGAGACAACCCAATTGCGGGAGGAACGGAAGCGGAGGCAAAAGGAGTCCGAATCGGAGAATAATGGGCGGGCTAAGGAGTGTTCTCTCCGTGGTTCAGATAAGAGTTCTGCGTTGCATGTTATGCCTATGCGTGAAGCTGCGCCTTTGTATGTTCCGCCAAAAGGGGAAGGTACGGACGAGGATAAGTTGTCGAAGGATGCGAAAGGGTATTTTGTGTATAATTGGGTATATACGCCATGGAATAGAGCAGATGTGATGGCCTTGAAAAATTCTTTACCTGATCTTCGGAAGAATCCGGCGGCATTCTATGAAGGGGTGGAGGGGGCTATTTCGTCTTGTGTGATGACTCTTGTGGACATAGATTTGTTTTTTGGGCTAATTTTACCACCTGATATGTGGAGGCAAATTCGTAAGACTAATGATGAAACGATCTTGGGGGGGACCTGGAAAGAGATAAATGCTGCAGATTTAGATAGGGAACCGGCATGTAAGCCTTGTCCGCTAATTTTAGATCTTCCAGCAGCTATTTTGCATAAATTGAAAACGCTTGTTCCCGCCAAAAAGATTGATTGGACCATGTTAACGTCGTGCAAGCAGAAACCCGATGAAACGGTCTCTGATTTCTTTACACGCTTCGAGGAGGCCTTTCATGATTACAGTGGTCAATCTTTAACAGACGATACGGGTCGGCATCTGTTTGTAGATAAGTATGTAGCTAATCTCCTACCAGAGATTGCTAAGCGATTGAAATCGAGTGAAAGTTCCTGGGCCACGGCGACCCCTGCGTCCTTGTTAACTATGGCTCAGTATTATGAGCGACAGGAGGTGGAAGCTAAAGAAAGTGTAGAGAAAAAGACGAAGGAATTGAAAACGAAGGTGATGTTGGCGCAGGTTCGGGGAACACAGAGTGGAGGGAATGATAGAGGTAGACGCGGTGGGGGAAATGCATCGTATGGTCGTACGGACATTGCGGAGGATCAGTGTGCTTATTGTAAGGAGTTTGGGCATTGGGCCGAAGATTGTCCGGTACTTCGTGAACAGCGTAGTCAGCGTGGTCGAGGTAGTGGAAGGTCAAGAGGAGGTTATACTGGAACGAGAGGTGGTGGAGGTGATCGTAGACAGGTTGAGGAGAGGGGCCGTGGCCAGGCCGAACGAAATACGTTTGATAAACGGAATCAATATCAGATTTCGGAAGGAGAAAATATGGAACATCAGGATTACGTGCATGCATAGGATTGCGTAGGATGGGGTAAGGAATCAGTTGAAGTACCGGTAGATCAGCAAGGTCCATATGTAACAGCAGGTATTTTGGGTTCTACTGATCAATTTCTAGTCGACACAGGAGCTACTCGTAGCGCTCTGTCGAAAAACTTGGTTCCGAGGGCTCCCCTGTCTGGCGAAATGATTACGTGTGTAGGGTTTGATGGCACACCCTCCCCCAGCCCATTGTCCAAGCCCCTTGCACTATGTATTGACAAATATTTTAGTTTTGGCCAATTTTTGTTATCGCCCCATACCCCAGATAATATCCTGGGCATTGATTTGCTTAAATATTTTCGAGCGACAATACGCTGCGCTCCAGAGGGAGTGCGGGTTATCTTGAACGACAACTACCCTGACCCTGATGATTGCACTGAACATGACAGATTTTATGTCATTTTGGATATCCCTGCTTTGGCCTCTCTGCCACACACACTGTGGGCGACCTCAGATACGGATGTGGGAGAGATGCGCATTCCACCGATACACATTACTGTTAAGGAAGGGGCCCCTCTACCACGAGTGCCACAGTATAAGATCTCGAAGGAAGGTGAAATTGCACATATTGTTCAGGATTTGATTTTGGCGGGGGTGGTGGAGGAGGTCCCTTATAATGTCTGTAACAGCCCCATTCTACCGATTCTTAAGAGAGACTCAGGTGGCAAGATCTATCGATTTATTATTGATTTACGTGAAATAAATAAAATTGTCATTCCCCAATACCCAGTGGTGTCTGATATTACGACTTTGCTTACTTTGGTTCCACCGACAGCCACCACTTTTAGCGTTATTGACCTAAAGAATGCGTTCTTTTCCATCCCTGTTCATCCAGATAGCAGATATCTGTTTGGTTTTACGCTCAATAATAAATCGTATAGATTTTGTCGTGTTCCCCAAGGATATACTGAAAGCCCTAGCATCTACAGCCAGGCTTTGAAACGGCAACTAGATTCCTTTAAATTGCAGTCTGGCGTGGCGCTCATCCAGTACGTGGATGACCTTCTGCTCGCCGCCGACTCTCATGCACAATGTGAACAGAGTACGCTTGCATTGCTTTCCTTTTTGGCACAAAACAATCACAAGGTTTCAAAGAAAAAGCTTCAATACTGTAGACCTCAGGTGACCTACCTCGGTCATCTGTTGTCTAAGGAGGGGCGGGCATTAACATCTGATCGAATTCAAGCAATTTTAGATACACCAGTCCCCCGCACGCAGAGAGACGTGCGTGCCTTCATAGGGTTAACGTCCTTTTGTAGGCAATGGATCATGGGTTTTTCGCATATTATAAAACCATTGCTAGCATTACTGTCCAAAGCCACACCAATGCCTCTTGAATGGACAGACGAATGTCAGAAAGCTTTTGAGCAGTTGAGGCAGGCCCTTTGCTCTGCACCCGTGTTAGGTACACCAGACTATACAAAACTTTTTACATTATACGTGCACGAGAATGATGGGTGCGCGTTGTCAGTGTTAGTGCAATTACACGGGGATAAGCAGAGACCATGCGCATATTTCTCTGCACTTTTGGACCCTGTAGCACGAGGATTGCCAGGGTGTTTTCGAGCGGTAGCGGCAACGGCAGTAGCTATACGACAGAGTGAGGGCATAGTGTTATCACACAAATTGTTGGTGTTAGTTCCCCATGCAGTAGATGCTCTGTTAAACCAAACAAAGACCCAATACCTCACGAGTGCACGACTTACAGGATACGAGCTGACACTCTTGGCGCCACATATTACATTGAAAAGATGTGCTACTTTGAACCCTGCCACTTTATTGCCCTATCCGGCCGAGGAGGGTCAGGAAGAAAAACATCATGACTGTGTTTTCCTGACCGAGGAACAGACAAAGGGTCGTGTTGACTTGCAGGATGTGCCACTTCCTGACGTGGATGGGGAATTGTGGGTTGATGGATCGTGTTTAAGGCTGCCAGATGGTACGACTTCCGCAGCATATGCGATCACGACTCTTAAGACGGTGGTAGAAACAGCTAGAATACCACAAAAATCGGCTCAGGCAGCGGAGCTGATAGCCCTAACAAGAGCCTGCGAATTGAGTACTGGCCTATGTGTGAACATATACACGGACAGCCGGTACGCCTTTGGAGTGGCCCATGACTTCGGGCTTCTTTGGAGGGAACGCGGGTTTCTGACATCACACGGAGAACACATTATGCACGGAGAGCTAGTGCGTGATCTCCTAAATGCGTTGCTTTGCCCTAAGAAAGTAGCGATAGTGAAGTGCAGTGCCCATAAAAAGATTACGGATAAAGTGGGTCAAGGGAATGCCTTTGCAGACAGCATAGCAAGGCAAACGGCTATGTCCCGAACTAGCTCCCCCATGTACGTGGTACAATCACAGGCTGAGCGATGGAGCGATGCTAGAGCAGAGATACGGGATATTCAAAAATCAGCCACAGAATCTGAACTTGCGGCTTGGGCAGTAGATGGGGTACTAGATGACGAGGGTTGTTGGAGAAGCAAAGACATGGAGAAGTGGAAATTGCCTGCGGCTTACTTGCAGGCGATGGTCCAGATGACACATGGACTGGCCCATGTTGGAGCTCTTGCAATTACTCGGTTTTTACAACGAGTTTGGGAACATCCTGAGATTGCGAATACTGCAAAGAGAGTAGTGCAGACCTGCCTGGTATGCTTGCAACACAATCCTGGAAAGGGGACCCATACTCCGAAAGGAGGGTTCGTTCCACCTTCTGCACCGTTTGAAGTGCTTCAAATGGATTACATCCAACTCGAGCGCTGCAATAACCTGAAGTATGTTTTAGTGGTGGTGTGTGCTTTTAGCAAATGGGTTGAGGCCTACCCCACGAAAGACAATACGGCTTTGACAACAGCTAAGGTGTTGCTTAAGGAATTCTTTCCTCGCTTTGGAGTTTGCAAATTTTTGTGGAGCGATAATGGGCCCCATTTTGTTGGAAAGATTGTGGAATATGTACTGAAGGGGTTGGGGATTCAGCAAAAGTTCCACGCTGTATTCCACCCTCAGTCAGCAGGTTTGGTCGAGCGGTACAATGCAACGTTGAAACTTAAGCTGGCTAAGATTGTGGCGTCTACATCATTGAAGTGGCCAGATGCGTTGCCGTTAGCACTGCTCTCTCTTAGATCAGTACCCCACTCACGAACCGGCCTTACGCCTTATGAGGTGGTGTTTGGCCGCCCTATGAATATCTGGGGGGTGCCCAAGCCGCGATTGATACATGATGTGCCTTGTGTTATGATGAATGATTATTTGGCACGATTAACAAATGATTTACTCTCTATTCATCAACAGGTTCGAGAAGCGCTCCCTGATAACTCCACTGGAGAAGGCCACGATCTTCGTCCTGGGGACCATGTGATGGTCCGTTCGTTTGAAAGAGCAAGCAGTTTGGAGCCCAGGTGGAAGGGCCCCGAGCAGGTCCTCCTGGCGACCCGCACCGCAGTACGAGTGACCAACAGGAAGCGGTGGGTGCATTCGACACATTGTCGCCGAGTCTCTCCGGATCTGGTGACTCCTGCTGTGCTGACTGACTACAAGGAGATCTTGGAGAAG
Organism: Lissotriton vulgaris; assembly: GCF_964263255.1. Lineage (NCBI taxonomy): Eukaryota > Metazoa > Chordata > Amphibia > Caudata > Salamandridae > Lissotriton > Lissotriton vulgaris. The sequence goes on from NC_141685.1 coordinate 493,242,553, forward strand.
GAAAAGAGCCCAGCTGTGACGTCGGCCGAAGTGGAGGGAGCCTTCCCGGACCAATCTGCTACCGGAAGAGAGCGCTACAATCTACGGCCGCGATAAGAAGATTTTTTTTTGTTCCCTTTTTAGACTGGTTGGTTACCGCTCCAGGTTTGTGAAACGGAAACCGGGAATTCCAAGGGGGGGGGGATCAGTTCTGCCAGAGTAGAGACACCCGTCTTGGCCCGGAGAAGAAAACAACGGCTACCTCGGAGTTCAGCACCGCATTTTTTCTTTTTTTTAGGGTATACACGCATGTGTATCTGAGACAATTTGTAAAAGCCCTGTGAACAATTTGTGCAATTTGATACTTTGTATAAACTCTCTTGAACAATGGCACCAACGGCATCTCGTGATAAGAAAATATTGGGTGCCTTTCTCTTTGTCTTGACCATTGTGGTAATTGCTGTTATGGCCTGGGTAGTCGAACTCGTGGTGCCTGTCCGTGAACATTTGCTGCCGACTACCCCGGCACCGTCTGAACACTTTCATTTTACATTGCCATTCCATGAAGAGCGCCATCGCCAAACGTACTTAAATAACAGCTTCATTCAGATTCTTCACCACACGCATAATATGACTAATACCTCTAACTGTTGGGTGTGTGGAATGTTGCCTGGGCACCAGAAGAGAGGGGGCACCCCACTTATTCCACTCCCGTTTTCGCATAATGGGTCATGCAATGCCTGGTACACCCTCCTCTTTACTTTGAGATGGCCAACAAAAGGGGGGGTGCTTTTCCGTCTGAATAAAGTATGTTCCCATGACAAGGATGGGTTTCCCCGGGCTGAGGGTACACGTTTTGAATGGGAAGAGTACAGGCCTGATAATGTATCTGCTCCACGCATATATAGCAATCAGCGAAATGTGAATGTATCTAGTGCTCATGTCATAAATGTCATTGCCACAAAAGCCGATTTATGCATCAGAAACAAAGGCACGATTGCAGTGGGGAAAAGCGAATGTAATATTACTCTTGCGTTTGATAGCCCGAATGGCATTTCATTTGTTGCATCTCGAAACACCTACTTCATCTGTGGAACGAAGGGGTACCATCAGCTTCCAGTAGGGTGGTTGGGCACGTGCTATGTATCGTTTGTGCTACCCCCTGTGTTTATTGCCCCTCCGATGTACCACAACGACTATACTCTGTATCACGATTTTGTTTTAAACAGAGTTAAGCGAACTGTTGCTCTAGAGGACATTGATCAAACGGACACTGCATTACAACAGTATGTGGATTTCAATTTGGGACTATTCTCCTTTGTGGGGGCTGCATTGAACAGCCGGAAAATTAGACGTCTGACTCGCGTTGTTGAGGCTGTTGCGAATGACACTGCCGTTGCCCTGGGGAATATTACTGAGGAACTACAGATTTCCAGGATTGTCACCCTCCAAAACAGGATGGTTTTGGATGTTGTTTTGGCTGATCGTGGGGGGGCATGTAGAATCATCGGAAGCAGCTGTTGTGTTTATGTACCTGATAATTCTCCATCTGTGTATGATGCGATTTCCAAGTTGCATAAAATAGCTGCCGAAATACACCCGGACAATGGAACTTGGACACTTTCTGGATGGTTCTGGTCCATGATTGCAACTTGGGGCTGGAAACTATTGACAATTCTCTGTATACTTGTGGGAGCAATGTTTTTCATATGCTTGTGTATCCAATGTGGCCCTACCTTATGTTCAACGTGCTTATCAGTCTGCTTACCATCGAGGCGAGCTCTTGCCCATGACAAAATAATGCTGCACAAAGAGGTGACACAAATTATGTTAATAGATATTGAGGACGAACATCCAGACTATGTCCATTATGAGGTAGATTCAGCTAAACGCTAAAAGGGTCGTCTGTCGTAATTGGCCCGTTCGATTAGCGATTAGTTGAATCTACACGTTGTCCTCCTTAACTTGGCTATATACGACAAGCGCCATTTTGAATGTTGCAGCAGCCATCTTAGACCATGAGCGGCCTCGTGGCCGACGTGCCCTTTAGTCCTTTGTCCGTTCCAGTGACCACTCTCATCTGCCCAGCAACAGGCTATTTTTAGTACTGGTCAAGCCGCACATGCGCAGTTCTCACTGACCCGTAACTCTTCAGGAATGTGCCGCTAACTGACCAGCGGGTTTGAAACTCTCCAATGAGCTGGCAGTATTCCAAAACATGACCATATATGTCTCTAAAACTGTGTCTTAACTTGTGCCGCCTAAACTTTTATTGCCCCAAAATTGTATATAAACGTGGTCACACCGATGTTCGGTGTGATACCTCTAGCATTACCGAAGGGTGCTGTTTGAGTGTACCACCACCCCATGGGGTCTTAATAAACTTGTTCTTTGCATTTTACAGTTTCCGTGCCAACAGTTCTTGTGTGTAAGTGGGTAATCTCTGGAGCGTGTAGGCCTTGGGAACCCCGAAATACTTCAATAGCTGCAACACAACATTTTAAATGTGGAAAATGTCAGGCCCGCACATTGACAAACATCCCCACATTCTCCCATGGTACTTGAACCAAACGTTTAATGTTTTTCTCCAGCTGTAACAGTGCACGTTGATATTTCAGCACCGGACAGGGTCTGATGCACAACTTCCATCGAACCTCTATGTGAACATTTCCAGGCACACACTCTCACTGCAGATGGCAAACAATGGCAAGCAGTTAAGGTAACCAGGCCTGTTGTGAAGGACAGCAACATCTCTGATCTTCAGTCCCTTATTAAGTGAGATTGGATTGATCTTCTGCAAACTGTTGATTCGGTCTGAATGATTCTGCAAACATGGCCAATGTGGCCTTTTTATGTCTTTTTACCAAAAACGTGTTGCATGTAGGTTAAGTCCTAAAAAGCAGCATGTTTGCCTAGTATTGCATATTGGACTTTTATGATGCATTATGTCATTTCTTGCTGGAAAACTATTTTCTGGTAAACCTAATTATTAAAAACTTGAGTACAATATTGATCTGATATATGTTCGTTGTATTCTGACAATGAAGATTCCACTAACTACCAAAACATGGTTTTATGTGATGAAGCACATCCAGATCTACCCCCTGCTTACCAAAAGACAAATAAATTACGTTTGTTTGTTCTTTTATAATGCATCTGTATATTGACTATGACTTTCATTGTAATGGACTATGGCAATCGCGTCAAATGCATTCAGCGATTAGTCCTTTAGCGGACATCAAATTCTCTTTGGCCAGCTCCTTAATTTGATCCTTTGCACTATAACGGGGTCTGGTTCTCACCAATGGCAATGGGAGTCTCTGTTTTGTTTAACTTTCTGAGATTAGTTAATGGTCTGTTTCTAGTTTATAGTAGCTCATGACTAATGATTTTGTGTTTTCTGCCCATTAAACTACACATAGAGAATACACATTATGGAACAAATTTGTCTGGGACTACAAACCTAACATTATTTTTAAACTAAGAAATGTTTAACAGTGTTTTTGTCCTCCAGTTTAGCATGCACTGATGATTGGTTCAGCGAATCTCTCCTGTTGGCTTCTGCTTGTCCCTAGGGATCTTCTCTTGACTTGACATTTTCTGACTAGGTACTAGTTTTTTTATTTCCTGGCTATTTATGAGGGTGTGTGCAGCCACCCTCCTTTTGTTTTGTCTAACTATCACAGTTTGTGTCTAAACAAGGACAATGACTCCACAGTGCATGCTCCGTTTTTAGGTTTTGCCTGCACAGAGTTTGCACTGTGCTTGCGAAAGCTCTTGTAATAAAATGAAAAAATCTTAAAAGGGACTTAGAGCCAACCCATTACTTACCTTTACTTATAATGGGTTGGCTCCCACAACGCTCTTGTTTCCTTGCTTCTTATTGGAAAGTAAAACACACAAGATCCTGGACGGAATGTTGCACAATGGCAAAACATTCACCCCCCAGTCACAGATCTGGGTTTAATCCATCGTTATTTTACTCACCAAGCCACCCCAGTTCAGACATGGCCATATGCAAATCAGTCTTGACCCTGTGCCTCATGGGAACAGTCCAGACCAAACTGCCAAGCCATGTCTTCCCTGGACCGGAATCAAGCATCCTAGGACCGGTTTCTGGCTATCAGCCGTCTTCAGCCAGGATAGCTTGACTCCAGTGGCTTAGTGAGCACCGGACCCACGTCTGGGCATACCTTTCCCACATAGGGTGAACAGCAAAACACACAAGATCCTGGACGGAATTTTGCACAATGGCAAAACATTCACCCCGTCATGGATCTGGGTTTAATCCATTGTTATTTTGCTCACCAAGCCACCCCAGTTCAGACATGGCCATATGCAAATCAGTCTTGACCCAGTGCCTCATGGGAACAGTCCAGACTGTACTGCCAAGCCATGTCTTCCCTGGACCGGAATCAAGCATCCTAGGACTGGTTTCTGGCTATCAACCTTCTTCAGCCAGGATAGCTTGACTCCAGTGGCTTAGTGAGCACGGGACCCACGTCTGGGCATACCGTTCCCACATAGGGTGTCTGCGCGCAGCGCTCCTGCCCCCTCACAAAATCCAACCCCTGCACAGGGTCACAATCACCCACGCAATACTGGCGACGAGTGGAGGGATTACTGCCCTCGCTCCCCGCCAACTGCATACTGAGCCGTGCACACGTGCAAGGTCGCGGGGCAGAACAGAAGAAAGGGCGCTCGGCCCGACGGAGCGCACCCCGCAGTGCCAACAACCATGGCGGCCTGTTGCGCTATGCCCATACACCCCCAGCGACAGCAGTGAAGAAAAGTGAGCGAGTACACAAGTACTCACCCAGCGCAAGGACACACACGCTCACCCTGCATTGGTGGCTGCACGCGGCAAAGCCATGCCCCCACACAAGGCCTCAACAAGCTACAGAGCCTACAGGGGAGCAGCTAAGAGACTTTCATCCCAAAGAGGAGCTGCTAAGTGATACATAGCCCACAGGGAAGCTACTGAGACTGCCAATCCCAGAGGGTGACAACCGACACCACGTGGGTCACCCTGCGCCATTACTCCTACTGGGCCTGTGCTGGGAGCTTGAAGCACACCACCCACTTTGACAACCCCACAGACCCCTACAACCAGACGCCATGGGGGACGATGACCAGACAGCAGCACCAGCCCGCACACCGTTCCAATATGCGGCTTCAGTGAACTAGAAGATCCTGCGACAGCCTCTCCCCAATGGAAGATCTGGATCGAAACCCTCAACAACTACTTTGTCGCAACCTGGGAGACAGACTACGCAGTAAAGAGGTCCCTGCTGCTACACTATGCCGGGGATGAGATCAAGTTTTTCAAGCACATGCCCAACAGAGGGGCGGCTACCGACTATAACGCGGCGGTAACAGCCTTAAATGGCCATTTTGACCAGCAGCTGAACCCTGATTTAGAACGATTCAAGCTCAGACAAGTCCACTAAAGCAACGGAGAGTACATGGACACGTTCTACGCCTGACTTTGTGGGCTTGCCAGCACGGGCACCGAAGATGACCAACCAAAGGAAATCAGGGCGCAACTAATCCAGGGGTGCCGTGACAAGACCTTGAGAGATCTCATCCTGCCCCCAGCCAAAGATTGCGCTAGAAGACATGCTGATACTGGCAAGATCACACGATCTGTCTGCAGCCACGGCGAACAAGATGGACCAAGCCCTAATCAAACCCCAAGGGCGGTCTAACGCCATCAAGACGGAACAAGCTGATGCCATTTGAGCCAAACCGAGAGGACACACTTTCTGGAAATCGAAGCCAGACCCCTCCAAGGCAAGATGTAGGTACTGCAGGCATGAAAACACAAGAAGGTGCTTGGAGATATCACAATACCTAGAGGGTTTGAGAGGGTTATTAATAACCGGAGTATATCCTCCCTAAGTAGTATACAAATCACAAAAAAATACTCCAATTGACCATGAAGTAGTCAGTGGTGCTAGTTAACTAGCTGTGCCGGAAGTTGGGAACCAAAAAAAAAGGGGAAAGGAAGAACTCTCTAGTGAAAGGTTGTACCTAACCCAACCATGAATGTGGGGAAAAGAACAGTTTTTGTTTTAATTACCATCACACACCCTAGTGGTGCCATGCTTCATCATCGGGTCACCCCTACCCCTAAAAGTCAGGGTGGGCTCAACCACAGTGTTGGGAGCTCTTTTAATAGACCAAAGACCCGGGCAGAACTAGCCGAGGACAGGAACCTAAATAGGTTTGATTGCTGGGTGACTGCTCAATTGAAGTAAGTGTTGATACTCTGCACTGACTCTAGGTGCCCCTTTGTTTTAGACAGCGGCGCCCTTCACCTACCATTGGTTATTTTATCGATGGACCCAAGTGCTTTTGGCTTACATAATAGAGATCGTTTTGTGCATTTCTTTTTAACAACAACCCCAGGACCACCCACATAGTCAATCCGGTCCTGTATGACGAAGTCAACTTCCCCAAATTGGGTAAAGTATTACTGATATGAGAGGGAGGATGCATGAGATGTGTGGGTTTGTTTATAACCACAGAATTCTTTTTAGAAGACTATACGTAAGCTAGTGCAATCGAGATTTCTTTCACATGGTGCATGTTGTTTTTATCTAATCAGACTTTCACGATGATAACGCTAGTATGCGATTAAACTCGCCACTTATACAGTATGCCTGTCACATATAACACCAATATGTTTCAGTGTTATGGTCTGAGTGGCACAATGAAGGGATTATACCTCTACACAGAAGCATGCATACAATTGCAGGCATGCTCACCTAGGCGGTAGTCATGACGCCCCACTGTGGCAGATAACACAACAGCAATTCTGTTTGTGATGTTTATGTTATATGGTGTTTGTCCCTGTTTTTCTTTTCAGATGGAGTCTGGCAGATGACATACACACACCTTTGACATACCACAAGGAGCAGATACTCTGCCCTCACTTTACTGATAGGATAGGGACCACCCATCCTCTTAGTTCCCTCACATGGGGGGTCAGCCTTGCCCTGAAGTATGTCCAGGGCCTTTACGGCCACTATGGACTGAAACATGTCAGCACTAGGGTCTTAGGACCATAACACTCCGACAAAGACCCAATTTTATATATTTTTAATTATCCAGACAGACCCAAGAATAAAGTGATATCGGGGATCTGCCTGAGGTATTTTATCTTTAAACCCCCTTGTCTTTGGTCAAATAAAAGAGCTCCCAACACTGTGGTTGAGCCCACCATGACTTTTAGGGGTTGTGGTGACCAGATGATGAAGCATGACACCACTAGGGTGTGTGAGGGTAATTAAAACAAAAACTGTTTTTCCCCACATTCATGGTTGGGTTAGGTACAACACAGGGTCGCAATCACCCACGCAACAGCCACTTCGTTCCTGTCACTTCTTGCCCCCTGTGACCTTCCCTTGCTGTCCACCGATCCCCAACTCCCCAAATAAATTAGGTTGAAGCATCCAAAATGTAAACATTTTGCATCAAAGGCTCCTATAAGTGACCCAATATTGAGGTCATCTCGGAACTTAAGGATGAGTTGTAACGTTCTTCAGAAGCATCCCCAGAAACCATCTTAAGGAATGCAACTGACTGTGCACATTCTCAACATTGTAGGTCATACACCGATCCAAAGTACCTAAATTGTAACAATTCAAAGCGACCAAGATAGGTTTTTTATTTTCTTGGATAAGATAATAATTTATTGATTAATTACAATCATTTCAATAAACATTAGTAATAAAAAAATAGGCAGTTAAAAAGGGTGAAACGTATTTGAGTCATTTAAAACTGGAGCCAGTCCAGGACAGCTATAGCCATCACATAAATAATTCACATAAAATAAACAATTACTATTAAAATAAAGCCTCATTAAAAGGAGAAGTGATGGAGCTTGTGAAAGACAGTCCAGATACAAAGTGTTTAATACTTTGTGCATTAATATTAGAGCGCCAGACCAGTCCCGAGATAAAGCGCTTGAAGTGTTACTGTGATATAAAGTGCTTTATGTGTTACTGTGACTTCACGAGGTGAGGTTGAAACTGGGCTCTATTTCTGCTACTAATTCTGTTATAGTTCAGCTAAGAGAGTCCCTCAGAAGGACAAGTGGCAAATCAGTTTTGTGTAAAACAGCACACAGCAAGTCAGTTATGGATAACACAGTGGGTTAGTTGCTGCACCCTTCCAGCATATTGGAAACGTTGTTGTGAAACCACCAAGCTTTTCATGATGATTGCACCGGATTCCCTCTAAGCAGGGCTATTACTACTGGGCGACATGATCTAACTTGTAATGATCTTAAGGTGGGACGAAAGAGAGTTTGCATGTGTTGTAGCATGGCCAGACACACATGTTGTAGGTGAAGCATGGTTTAGTTGGTATACCCGCAAAGGTAGCACTTGTTGTAAGACCAACACTGCTTCCAGCAACGAGACTAGGTCCTTGTACGGAAAGGAGCCAAGGACCATAAGCATCAAATCATGTTTCCTGGCCTCAGCAAAGTGAGATGACAAGTAGTTCTGTGAGCCCCAGGCCTTGTAACAGAGGATCATTCATGTCATTTACATGCACATTCAGCCTTGTCCTAGATGTGTTTGAGAGCAAGGCTTCTCTGTAGGTGATTTGTTTGTAGGCAGCGTATTCCATAGGGGTGTACCAAGCGTCATCTAACTGCAGTACTTTTACTTAATTCTGGATAACAGAGAACCACAAGCTCATTTTGTGGGTCCAATTTTCTAATTCCACTGGTGTGATAGTGACTTCAGCTTTGGACGTTCTCAGCCTCCAGCACAGTTTGACCTAGTCCCCATTGCTTACTGGGCCCTGAAGCAACAGGCCAAACTCAAGCCTGATTTGGGCATGCACATCATGATGTGGAATTACAAATAGTTTTTGAAGAGGCTTGTTATTAGTATATTTAGAGTTGCTAATTCCTTTTTTTCTTTTAGCAGTTGTGAGCCATAGGAAAATAAAGACATAAATGTAGTGCCCGCAACCTGAAGAAGATGGTGTGTCAAGATGTTTTGAGCCTTTTGCTGTAGGGTTTTGAATGCAAACAGGAGTTTATTTGCTGTGGCTCATCTGGATGCTATATATGCATTGAAAGTTAGGTGAGAATCTAAGTGGACACTGAGATACTTATAGGTTTTCTACAATTCTAGGGAATTGCTCTTGACCCGCCAAGTGAATTTGGGCTGTGTTTATTGTGTGGACTCGAAAAGCAAAGCACCTTAGTTTTACTGAAGTTAAGATTGATGGAGCGAGATTCAGAAATATTTTTATTCTGACTCGTGAAGTTTATTCCCTATAACATGAATTAATCTAATAATGAATTATTGCATGATTTGTTTAACTAATCCAACTTAGAATAAGATTGCACCACACACTCGAACATGCGGGACTAATGACATGTGCTCTTGTTGCATTTGCGAGTTTGTCATGTAACTCATGATTAATATTGTTTTGTTTGTCTTGTTCGTCCTATTGTCTTTGTCACTATTAATATGCGGCTGATCATTCTATGGCATGTGCTTTTATTTTATGTGCTTATATGTTTGTCCTATGTCGTGATTGTCTGTCTGTGTATTATTTTATCATCTTTTTACTCTTTCAGAAATTTAAAGACTTCAGCTGGACTATATGAAGAATGGTAGATATTTAATGTGCTGCTTTATTTGTTTGCTTCTACTAGTTGTCATTCATTAATGGGTTAATTATTAGCAAAGTTTGGGTGGGTAACAGAAGGGTTTATTTTACTTGAATTAATCACCTTTTTGTGTTTGTTTAAACACTAGCTCGAGTGAAAAGTTTGGGGCCTAGTCCTAATGAAAAGTTGGTTGGCCTGACAAAAGGAGCAGAGTGCAACGTGACGATCTTGTCGTTTTGAAAAAACTTCCACGCACGGAAATGTGCAGAAGCTCAAGGAATGGTTGTACAGAACAGCTCTGAAAGCAAAAGTGTCAAGGCCAAGGAAGCGTGTAGAGGCAGCTTGGCTAAAATCCTGGAGGAAATAAACTGAAAAACTTTTGGTTTAAAGTATCAACTTTGGGAAGCCAGTGTTACTTCGTGTCAATGGACAATGACATAATGATGTCACTGGGACTAATGCGTTGGCCTCTTGGTGGTCTGATGGATGTCAACCAATTAGGTTGCTGCATTTTACTAAAATATAACATTTAGTTAGATTAGTGGGTCAGAAAGGTATAAAAGTTGAGCCTCTGGAGGGGAGCAGGGCTGACTGTTTCTTGAGGGCGAAGTGCTGTCCGATTTCCTATGGACACGTAAGGACTCAACTGTTTATTAAAATTGTTTTCCTTTTTCAGGTCAGAAAGCTAACTTAGGGAATAGGGTTGATGTTTTCTTTAATTCATTATTCTATGCAATGTTGAAGTTTGGACCTTTTGAGCCAATGATTTAATGAATAAACTGAAATAATAAAATAAATGCTTGATATTAATAAAGAGCTAATAAAGTTTATGAAATTTGAGAATTTAAAAATAAAAGACTTAAAACGTCAAGCTGGTCTTGATTTTTGAGTTGTTACCATCAGTTTAAATCCGTTGGCCTCAGTGGTCTAATTAAATGTTTCTTTGATAATTCATGAATAAAAATTTGATACTGCAGTCATAAATATGTATAAATGGGTTTAATAGTGTAGAGAATTAGGGCACATGATTCAGCTTCATGATTTTCTGTCTTAGTGCATGGGCCTGGTTATTGATTAGTTTGGTGAGTATTAGGTAGTGAATGGTGACGCATGTGAGGCAGAATTTCCATAGTGACGCGGGATCAAGATCCAACAACAGGTTATCAATGTATCACAATAATTGGTCTACCAAACGCTGCAGGCCGATTGGTGTTTTGCTGAGCAAAATGATATCATTTTCGTATTGCAGGCTTGTAAGTTGCTCATGGCCCAGCGTGGGGGATCACTCAACACTTCGGCCAATTTGCTACCTAAGTTGGCCATCTAGATGTTGAATAAACAGGGGCTAGGATGCACCCCTGTTTTAGGACAATGTTGGCTTGATTTTTATGTGTGGTTCGTTCGGCCAGTATAGATTTGGACCCAGGTGTTGCTGTAAAGGTTAATGATTGCATCCTGGAGTTTCACTGCCACCACCTAGTGAGATGTATTTTCCTACAATTATGGCCTCAGGAGCTTGTTGAAGGCCGCCTTCAGGTCAACAAAGTAGGTGTAGAACTTGCTGAATTTAGCTTTTGCTCTTTCACCAGGTAGTGTTGCAGCCAGCAGATTGGTAACTGTACTCATTCGTGCTCTGAAGCCAGTCTGAATTTTCGGCACAATATTTGAGCGTTCGACCCAGTCCTCTAGATCAATGAGCAGGTGAGAGGCATACATCTTGGCTTCTACATCTAATAATGTGATTGATCTGTAATCTGCAGGATTTGAGTGTTCACCAGATTTGTAAATTAAGTGTAATGCTATGCCTTGCCAAGAGTCTAGGATAGGAGTTTATTACCAGTGCTTGATTAGAAAATGGTGCTAGGTGTCTACCGAGAAAGTGGAATCTTTCTTGAATAGCACGCTTGGAAGGCCTTTGGGCCCAGGTGCCCCCACGGACCTAAGCTGTTTCAGAGTCTTTGCAACCTGTGTGTGGTTTAGCATAAGGCGAGAGGCCTTTGTTTGTTGGGGCCTTTGGTGAAGATGCATGTCTGACTGCGTTTTCGGAGGCTGGCCCAAATTGGCCTGATTGTAGGCTGCATCTATGTCTGTTGACCAGACGGCCTCCACTATTCCAACATTGTGATGCAGGGGCGGCCATTTGCTAATTTGTTATTTTTGCACGGAAGGATTTTGAATTTTTCTGCTTACTTGCATGGAGCAATTTAATCCAGAGACGGTCGTGAAGTTAGATTTGGCTGACCAGATGGCTTTTTTGTAATCTTGTTTCATTTTGAAAATGTGGAGTTTAATTTCCTTGCTGAGTTGGCAGCCCTGTGGTAAAGTGCATCTAATCTCCTGTTAAGTTGCCTTTTCATAATAAGCACTTGTGCCATAAACCATTAAACCCCAGTTTGATAGCCTTCATTTTTTTCTGGGAGGGTTGATCGGGTATTTCGTGGTGAGGACCTTCGTGAAATCCTCCCAAGCCTGAACAGGCGAGTTGCCGGAGGTTACCCACAGCGGCTCTGATTCATCATAGAGAGTGATGAAATCCATAATGCTGGCTATCATTGAATTTTTCCAAATGAGAAGCCTCATATTGAAGAGCTGTGGAGGCAAAGACAGACCTTTTGCTTCTGGAGCCTGTGGAACAAAACAAATGCGCCTGCCCGAGGCCACGCAGTGGCCATTAGGAGGGCGGGCTCCTAGTCATAGAGGGCGGTCCCGCCCCCACATGACATAGTAGTCCTCACCCATGGCAGTCTCCCCTGGTTGGTGGAGACTGTGTAGGTGATGCACGTCCGGGGCAGCTGGGAGGAGCCGGCGAGAGTATTTCTGACCTCTGCCCTGCTGGGGAGGCCTCTTTGCCGCCCCGGACCTCGTAGTTCCATGTTGGGACACTCTTTTCCTCCTGCTCACCCGCGGCTCAAGCGCTGTTGCTCTGGGTCGCCCCGTCCAGAGGCGTTGTTTGGCGTCGGTGTGCGGTTTTTCCTGCGGTCGCCTGGTGGGCTTCTGTTGCGGTGAGTCTGGGGTGATCTTATCGCGGTTTTGACCTCCGCGGGTCACGCTTTGCATCCTCCGTCGGGTGATGTGCCCCAGGGGTGTGAGTTTTGAATGTTTTGTTGCGGTGTGGGGAAGAGTGGAGTTCGGGCCTCTTGCGGCCATTACCAGTCTAAATCAATAGGGCGAAGGTTCACGCACTGGCTGCGGAGGTCCGTGTATGCATTGTTATTAGAAATGTTAGTGCGCACAACCCCGGCAGAATTGCTCGATGCGATACCGCAGGCTGCAGAGGCGGTGTCTAACTATGAGTGCGGTACCGCGATTTACATCTGGTGTGAAATTACAAGGGTTTCAATAGCGTAGCATTCTGCTTGCCTTGTATGCTTCATATAGAACAGTTTTCGGACTACTCGGTCGGAACTAGACGGGGCCAGTCACTTTTGTGTGCCCCTTTTGAGAACCGGAAATAGGGTTCCATTCCACATTCCAATTGTGTGATCCTGGACAATCACTAGCTTGATTGTATGAGCCGGGTATCCGAGCAGCGATATGTGTAGGGCAAGGGTCCTGTCATTAGAGTTTCGCATCTTCTCACGAACTCAGCCGGCTGCTTACTCCCCTGGAGAGTAATGTTATTGCTCTCGTGGGGAATGTATTCCTGTGGACTCTAAGATGGAAGGGTATCGTTAGGGCGGCAACAAGGTCCCACGATTCCCTCATGATCAGTGAACGTAGCCTGGAGCACTGCGTGTTTCCTGGGAATGTCGAAGGTAAGGCAGTGCAATTGGCTGCAGCTAAAATGGCGGTAGGTCTACTCATTTCGGTCGATGCGCTTACGGCGCTTTTAGGCGCTAGCGGGAGTTCTTTCATCTTTGCGGGTACAGCTCATTTGACAAAGGTCTAGGGAGGCGTAATCAATATGTGGTTTATAGTTTAGCGTCTCCCACGCGCCATATGTTTTGTTGTACTAGTGTAGCAGTTTCGGCAGTTCATCGGTAGCATAGTGTGGAGAAAATCTTGTCCTGGTGCTTGCTTGTTGTAGGGGCCAGACAGGGAGGGGTGCTGCAGAGGTCGGGAACCTGGCATGTGCCTCGGGGTGCTCTTGGCGCTCAGCACGGGCCCGAGGGGATTCGCGCTATTGGTGGGAAACCAGCCCCATTGGTGCGTGTTAGATTTATTTTCGCAATATGAGGCGCCTGGCAGGGCGTAAAGCGGTCTCGCTGAAAGCTTCCCCATCAACGCAGAGGGGCTAGGCCTGGTACTTCTAAGCCCCGTTTCTGTGACGAGTTTGTGTGCTGGTCAGGAGGCTAGCGGTGGGGTATGAGGAGTACAATTTCTGGCGGTACGCTCGGTTTGTGCAGCGAGGTGCGGGTTAAGCGGTTTCATGTATGGGTCTAAGGGGTTGTCATCATGGGGATCGAGTATTGCTTGGCTTTGCGGTCGACCGGGGGTTTTTCGTAGGCTTTTCTGGTTCGGCTTGGGAGATTGGCACGTCTCTGTATTTAAAAGGCACGGCACATGGAGTCCGGTTTAACTTTTAAATATTGGCGCCCACGCACGGAGGTTGCACATCCCCCCCTCACCCCCCGTGCAAGTAGGAATCTACCCCCAAGGAGAAGACCAGCGTGTTATCCAGGAGTATCTAATGTTTCTGCTGTACTTTAATGTCCAGTTTTTTTGATTTTATTCATTTGTTATTATTGAAGTCGTTTAGGGGTGCTTGGCGTTCGAAATGAGGCGAAGGGAGCAGCTGGCGCTCCTCTCTGGTACTTCTGATGAAAGTAACAAGCATTTGGCCCATTAGACGTTGGCTTTTGATAGTTGAACATTTTGAGAGACATCTGCGTCTGCCTGATAAATGTTAAAATGTTGCTCCTTTGTCGATGTCCCAATTTTCTGGGCTTTGACCTGATTCATCGAACTGGTTAAGTGATTGTTTCCCAAGGAAAATGGGCCTAGACACAGGTTCCGTCTGTGCCTTTATTGTAGAGGTTTAAGTGAAGGGGGCCCGCTAATATCATGGGGAGCGTTACCTTGTCTATTGTAAAAGACAGCTAACAGTGAGTAATCATAATATTAGGCAACTGTGATCCCCGAAAGAAACAGAAATATAATAACAAGCTAACTTGTTTAATGGCAAGAATTTTATTTACATATAATGCATTGTTTGCAACCGTATACAAAATATATAATTTAAACGTTTTATACAAAATTATATGCCGATTCATCGAAGATTCTAGGATGAGAAGGGTGCAACACACCATGTTTCCTGTTTGGGGCTTTCAAATGGGTTTTATGGCCCGCTTTCTATTGCAGGTTGTATATCCGTCCTTGGGCGTGTTTTATGGGCCGCTGCATCTGGGTACTACTTGGTTATGCCCCGGCTATTCTCATGGGAATGGGGTTACTATTAAATTCTTGAATCATGCTGACTTGTTTTCTGCCATAGATCGTGTCAACAGAGCAGTCGAGTAAAAGGCACGATATCCTTTTCAGCTACACATGCATGTTCATTATGGCGGGTTCGCCATTAAGTGGAAAGGCAGTTTCGTCTTCGTTTGAGCAGGTTCAGGTTAGGCATAGTTGGGCCGGGACCGAGAGTGGTTGACTTGCAGGCAAGCGCGCTTTGTATCTGTATGGCGCAGCGACATCCCATACCCCACGTCTTTATCCTGTTTCGGCCTAGTTACCTGCAGTTTCGTCGGGGAAGGAGCTTAAGTGGTAGTTGTGTCTCGTCCTGTTTACATTGGGGCTTGTCACGTTGGGTTTTAGCTAGGAGTGAAGGTTGCCCGAGTTCATAGAGTGACGAGACGTATTGGTCAGATGCGTGTCTCTCTAACTGTAGTGTACTACAAGTTGCGGATCGTAGGTCAGAATGAATCCCAGCCACTTAATCTCTCTGGCAACATCCCAAACCATTGTTATTGCAGTATGCCTCCTTAGTTGGAACCCAGCTATGTGCAAATTAGCCTCCCCCCTGTGCCGGGCAGCACAGTTCAGCCCGTTTGCTAGGCCTGGCCCTCGCAGATCCATAACATAAGCTACCCAGGACGGGTTTTCATCGTAATTTGGGGTCTTCAGTCAGGTGTATCCTAGTCCCCGTGGTACAGCCAGAATGTAATCTTGCTTGGACAGGTTTGCCGCCCAAGGGCTGCGCACTGAAGTATGCCATAAAATTGATGGGTGGGCATCCCATGAGTCTGGCTCTTTCTTCAGAAGTTTTGTACTTCTTGTATGTTTATCTAATCAAGGAAACTACAGTAGTCTAAGTGCTGCTGTCTCTCAGCCTTTAGTGCGTCAAGTAGCCGCATCGTACCTGCTGGTAGGACAGAGAATAGTGTTGTGTTCTTTCTGCTATTTTCAGGAATAAAAATGATAAGTAAACCTCTAACCATAAGGGAACTGGGTAAGTCACAATATTTGATCAAAAGAGTTCCCGGGTGGATCCGTATTTCCTGCTCTGAAGATATTTTACTGGTCCCAATCATTTTCACTCCACATACCAGCGTCTCTTACTCAGACCTTATGCCCTACATACTTAGTCTTTTCGCACCCCCCTCGGTGTAAGGAGAACAACCTAATTTTAAATACTTTCTGCCACTATCTCCTGTCTTATTCTTGTAGTAGGGTAGGTTTCCCTGCTGCAGCAATGTGCAAAAAGTCTTGGTTATACCTTGCTAAGAAAAAGCTCTAGTGCCCTTATCCTCCCAGTGTTTCACTCTGGTATAAGGTGACACTAGTCCAGAGACACAAAATTGTACCCATCTTCCCATTCACAGTTGTTCATTTGTCAAGAAGTCGCTGGTGTCTCTAATTTAAGTTGACTGTTTGGTGCAGAAATAATTGGACGGCCAGGTGGGTTTACAATCTTGGTGGGGGCGCCGCGATGCTTCCCTCTCTATCATAATCCAGCAGTGCAGTGCCTCTCCCCTTTCCATAGCCTTTCTCTCAAATGTATGCTATTTGTTTGATGGTTCTTCTCATACATGTGTGGGGTGTCGGGGCACTTCACTCGGGGGGGCAGGCCCTGCCAAAACTGTGCGTTCTGTACAGTCACTTGTGGTTTCGAATACCCTGCACCCACTATTCCAAAGTCAAGTTCCAAATATGCAGGAGCAAAGTTGTGAATTTCATCCAAAATGCGCCAAGGGGTAGATATATCAACCATTTGAGGGCCAGGTGTTATAAATATTATCATTCCGGACACCCCTTGGCATAGTATGTGAGTGGTATAGCAGCAATGGGATATTGGTGCATTATTGGGGAGCCACTTTTGAGCTTTCAGGAAGTTTTCACATTTTGTTTGGCCAGTTGCACTGCTATGTTCGGCCTGACCCGCAAACAACGAGCCTCAGTCTTACTATGCCAATCTCTGGGTAGTCTCCATTGGCTGAATGCCACCACAGTGTATACGATCTCAATCACAGCTGGGCATGGTCAAAACAACCACGAGGAGTGGCATGGAACAGACTCAGGGTGAGGGGTGCGCAGCGTATATGGGTAGGAGCGCTTGTCTCCCGCAGGAGTGATACTGAGCAAAGGGTCATGTGTGCGCAGAGGCGTAGTTAAACAGGTTATGTGTACTATCCTGGGACCTGCGCTGTGTAACTCGACCTACGAGAAGGTAAGGTCACATGACATCAGTCATTTTGCCCTTCCATGCTAGAGAACGGCTGGGAGCCCACCCGCGGCGCCATCAGTTCGGGAGCTCCTGCTGCCTCCCTGTAGAATATAGTCTTCAGACTGCAGTGTCACACCCATTTCCCGTGCTAGTGTAACACCTGTTGCAGCCTCAGCCCAGCCTGCGCAGGGACTGTTAGGTATGTCTAGGAGGTGGGCCCCTAGCAGACTCAATATAGAATGTCCTCCTGGTATCTCTTCACCCTTTGCCTTTTCTATCGTGGGTGGTGGTTTTGCTCGAGGGGCTCCTATCTGGGTGGTCACACTGCCTTTCTTTCACGGTTAGGAGGGTGGGGGCTCCCTTGACTTGCGTGGAACAGCCGCATGGATGAACCCGGGCACCCTTGGTTCCCCCCCTTTGCCCCTCCCGAAGTGAGACGCTGGCCCGTCTATTTGCCCCCCCCCCCCCATTGGTGCAGTAGAAGTTAACACTTTGGGGGTTGGAAGTCGACTACCCTGGTGGTAGCATGGGTTATGAACCTCCAGACTGTCCAGATTTGCACCGGTGCTAGTGTTAAGAGTTACACAGGTACATAGGGAGCTCTGCAATAATGGCAACCACTTGAAACTGAGTAATGGTACCTGTGCACCCTCGATAACGGCACATGTGTTGCTCTTCCATGAATGGGAGGGTCATACGTTATAGTCATTCCCCCCCCTTCCTTTGGTTCTCCTGCCTTCTTTCATCCTAGGCTCGGGTGCCTGCCGGCAGCTCACTCGCGGTCTGCAGCCTGCAGTGTTACACTCAATTGAGGTATACAGAGAACTGTGGCTTCCACAGCCCGAGCACGTACTGTCAATAATCGTTTGGGGTCGGCCCGAGAAGTCTTTTAGGAATTTATGCATTAACCAGGGGGGGCAAGTGTTCTCGGCTGTCCCCGTGGTTTTCTGTTTGCCTTGTGAGACCACTTCGCTAGTCACTCCAATAGATGCATTTGCGTACTGCAATAGACTTCTGTTCCTGTGGGGGATTAGTTGCTGAAGCATAATCTTGCAGTTGATTGGTTTTGTGACAGCGCTTGTTTATTCGGGAGGGATTCTCTGCAGGGGGGGCCATTCCCATTACCTGGTCTCTTGCCTGGGATAGTCTTCCCTATGGGGGTAGAGGGAATTTTCCCGGGTGGTTATGCCTATTGGTGTCGGAGTGGCTGCCATTTATCCAGGCATGCCCCTGCGCAGGTCAGCCTAGGGGGCTCCCTGTTGCAGGCACGGCGGTCCCCGGGAGGTGGTCGTAGTCGGCCTTCAGTCTAGCTAACTTAACGGTATTATGTCGGAAGCCGCTTCCAGCCTAAAACCTAAGAGGACAGGGGATGCCGGCGGTTTGGCCTGTGGACCCGGATTATCGCTTAACTGGGACTCGTCCAAGTTCTATAGTATGTCTGGTGCCCTCTTATTCCCTCGTGTCGGTAAGCACACTTATTCTCCCTGCTGGATTATGAAGACAGTGATTCAGATGTATCAGTGACTCCTTGGCGCAGTTTTCTGACGCTCTGTGGGAAGGGATATGGTGGTGTCCCAGCGGCTTGCGCTGGACAGCCTATTTCATGTTACTTAGGGCCTCTGTAGTAGGGGCCCCTTCCTATCCCGTTAGTTTCCCTGAGGGGTTGTAGGACAGGTTTATTGGTGCCTGACGGTAGCACCCCACGCCCATGGGCGTTGCCCTGTTCCTCCTCTGTCTGGAGGTAGCAATTCTAGGTGTAAGTTGCAGGTAAAGAGCAGTAATTATGGTGGGGGGGCCCGTGCGGCAGCAGGAACCACCTCACGGGCTGTGGCGGAGTTACTGGGCGATCCGGAAGAAGAGAGGTGCAAACGCTGGACGTCAGCGGGCACATAGGGGTGCCAGAGCATAACCTCAGAGCCTAACCTGTAACCTCATGGGAGGTGCAGGAATCCGTGTCGGCGCCCCAGTAGTCCTTCGGGCGGTTGTGGGCCTGTGCAACCGGGGGTTTGCCTAGTCACGCCCAGCTATGGGCGTGTCAGTATAATTATGGTATTTGTACAACAGTTGTGTGGTTCGCCACTGTGTTGTTTGGCTCAACAGGCGGGCAGGTGGCGAGAATGCGGCCTGCCCTAGGATCGCCCGTAAGTTAACCCACCGTCATTACATATGTTGTATGTAATAAACCTGCAGCAATTTTTACCCAAACCTAATACTTTTGTCTTTGTGTTATTTGCGGGTTTGGGCATGTGGGGCGGGTGTTCATGTGGCCCTGATGTGACTATGCATTTGTATACATGAACCAATCATCTGTACTGCTGGTAAAACGCTCGCTGTGAGAATAGAGTGAGTAAAAGCATATTTTCGTATTTCAAAATGCTGGCTCAGCATTCATTGTAGCCGCGTGCATCGTCCAATATTGTTTATGCTTTGGCGGTGGCGCACATCTCCATACGTCACAGAAGACATTGCAGAGATCCCATGGGCAGCTGCAGGGGGGGTCTTGCGACTTCTTGAAACTACCGGTTCACGCAGTTTCTTATTACGGTCGGCGCCTGCTCTTAGGACGTTGGACGTAATTGCTGCGTGCCTCCCTTGCACTACAATCAAGCATTGGTAATATGCATCGTATATCCGTAGGTTTTTTTTAATCTTGTTTTCCGCCGGAAAATGCATATATATTGGCATATTGTATACCACGTGTGAGTTATTTTGCATAGTTTTTGATAGATGTGCTGCTTTGTGGTTCGGTTCATGCAACATTGTTTATTCCTCAACTCATTCTGCTTCAATCGTGATTTCAGAAACTCGGGGAAATTGGTAATCCCGGGTCTCTTTAAATTAATAATTTTTCATTTTCATTTTAACTCATAATGAGAACCAAATGTATTAGATATAATTACAGCACTATCACCCCATCAAATGAAATGCCACATTTTTGCTCGTAGGGGGCTATTTTAAAATGAAATAAAAATCAGTCTACGTGTATAAAGCCAATAAGAGGTTCTCTATACTTCCTTTTTTTGTGTTCACCTGGTGACTACCGCCGTCAGCAGAGCGTTACTGCATTAAACCGACTTGTGAATTTACTGCGCGCAGGGAGAAAAGCACTCAGTTGCTTTCTGATTTGATGTGAACAGATCTATTGGCCTTTTCTTAGTGGCTTTATACTTTTTTTTTGTTTTGTTATTTGTAACATGCATTATACAGCATTAGCTGTTTTTCTGGTATTTACAGAAATTAGATGGGAGATAGGGAGCAGAATTCCCTAATAAAAGTGATCTACTATAACCAGAAATTCTAATTAAATCCTACTTGCATTTGATGTCCAGGGTGCTTCTATCCGAACATGTGTATGCCTGTTAGCGAACAATATGCAACCCGTCTACAACTATCAAACACAAAAGATTGTATACTTATGGAAAATATGGATCATAAAAACTATTGAACCCATTACAGAAAAATATGTCAGTGGTATATCAGTCTTCCATGTGCTTGGATAAAAATCCTAGGGGCTTATTCACAAGCCCCTTGCACCACTTTTGCGTCACTTTTCCCATGTTAAAAGTGATGCAAAAGTGGCGCAAGGGGTTTGTAAATCTGCCCCCTAGTGAGCAAAACCGTTCTTGAAAAATTGTAGTTCTGGCTTTTGTTTTGCACAGACCAAATTCTCCAGCACCTGAAAATCAACATTATATTTCTCCTCCAATTTGTAAACTATGTTTTATGAATACCATCGACACACTAAGACAATTCGTGTGAGTCTGAATATTTTTGAACAACGGTCCGACTAATTTGAATAAATTATATTGATATGATATAAAGTCTACTTTTTCGTTTTTGCATTGTTACACGACTAACCTAAGGAGTATTTGTCAATTCGGTGATGTATACTGTCTTTTTTGTTATTTCTGAAATCTGTTTACTTTGTGCCTTTTCCTTTACTGCAGTATTGCTGTGATCAGAAATGAAGCTTTTTCAACTTAATAATTCATATTATCCCAAAGGTCAACGCACTGCTGCTTCTCGACGCGCTAGCTCTCTTAACATTCATACAACACCGTTTTTCAGATTACATTTCCATTCGCAGAAGCTCTTATATTATAGCAAGATAAAAACGCCTTAGTATTATGATTCCATTAATAACTCTGCCTAGTATAACGTGTTCTCACTTTTGATTTAAGTGTCAACATGTTATTTTTGACCATGCTTCTAGAAGTTATTACGTCTGAAAGGATAACCCTTTCTGTTTTTTTTAAATTACAGCCAGAGATTTAGCCAGGTCCTCCCCCACTCCTACTTTCATTATCATGAGCATTCTACACACCACAGCATGTCTCACGAGGGCCTGATAAAATATAATCACATCACCCTCATCATGATGGAACCCCATCAGCTTCCCATAATATTCTGCACAATCTTCGAAACCATCCACATAATTTACAAAGCCATCACAATCAGTACCCCCACTTACCTTGCACAAAAGTTAACCATCTCTGGTGTTTCCTAGCACACTCACAACAAGAACACCATCAGACTGCTGCTTCGAAATGTAAGAAATACCCAACTCAAGGCAAAAGGTCTTTTCCATC
Organism: Lissotriton vulgaris; assembly: GCF_964263255.1. Taxonomy (NCBI): domain Eukaryota; kingdom Metazoa; phylum Chordata; class Amphibia; order Caudata; family Salamandridae; genus Lissotriton; species Lissotriton vulgaris. The sequence goes on from NC_141685.1 coordinate 493,264,367, forward strand.
TATGCACCCAGGATGTGGAACACCATTTCCATGTCAATCAGGGAGCATATTAAATAAAGTGCCCCAGGTGCCCGACGGGCGTTTTTGAGGATCCCAGAGGCACTTTGGTATTACAGAAGGGGCTGGAGATGAAAGCGCTATCTTCAGTGGGCGTTCCCTCCTTTGCATGGTGGCATGCCCCATGCAAATGAGGGAATACCTTTGCCTCTGCACCCGCACCATATTAAAGACGTGGGCGCACAGGCAAATATGCTGTCAGGGGCTGCACAAACAGTGCTCCATCTAAAAAAGACGCACTGTCAGTGAGCCCTGAAAGCAGCCCTTTGGACCTGGAATGGGGGTTTCGTTGTAAATGCATGCATGGTTAAGGTATTTGTGGTAAATCCATGCCTTGTAAAGTTGCACAACCCTTGAAGAGCAGTTACTATGGGCTCCAATTCACCAAAATACCAGGGATATCAGAAGTGATATCACACACCTTCTGACTTCATCACTACACAAGTAGTGACATCAACTGACTTTCAAACCTAAATTTTCCAAGAAGGTGATGTCATATGGCCTTACTCCTGATGACATCACAATAAGTGGCATCTCTGATGTTCCATACCAACTGCATGATTAATATAAAAGATGAACACGCACACATAACTATTTTAGATACCAAATATATTACAGTGGTGACATGCTCTTTGAACAACCTGGGGTGGATTGCTAGCCCTGAACTGCAGCAGGCGTGTGAAGCATGTAATCCAGACCTCTTCCAAGACTGTTGGATACCTCCTGCCCCAGAGAAAAGTAAAATAAATGAGGGTAAATGGTTAATTTTGAAGCACAACTTTCACTTACATTTGTTTAAAAGCCATAGGTTCTGAAGGGCATTTCCTAGAAATCAAAATCCTTCCATGGTGAGCATAGCCAATGAAAAATGAAACCTGAAACTCCCAAGGAGATAATCCTATGTTGTTCAAAATGTGCGATGGGTGGCCCCATATGCCAAAAAAATGACCTCCATTATGCCAGGGTCAGCAGTATGTCATGAGGGCTATCTTGGGGCAACAAATGTAAACAATAGACCAGAACCAGAATGTTGCCATTAATGCTATCCATATACTAAAATGACCTCAGTATATTAGGCCTGCATTTTTTCATGGTTACCACTCTCAAAAGCCAAGGTTGTTCTGTCTTATGACAATATTTACCCAATGTGTTAGTGCCCGCATTTTGCCACAGCACCCACCATTCCAAGAATGTTTTCATGTTTGCCGGCTCCGACAGTTTTCCCAAAATGCCCTATATTCTCTGAAGTGCCTCTAGTTTGCCAATATCAATATTTTCCGATTATACCAAGAACTACCTTGCATATGCCAATACCTGGACCTTAGCATTATGCCAGGAATAAGCTCAGTTGTGCTATTATTTTATCACAGGTGCCTGTTATACTAAGGATTGCCAAACATATTTGTGCCATGAGGAACTTCATAAGATAAGAATTACCTTCACTATGCCAGGGCTAATGGCAGACTCAGAAGCATTATATCACATTGTCACTCACACACTCTGACAATTGCTTACAGTCATTCTCACCCACTCGCTCACTCCAAATGATTTGTTTTTCTAAACTTGCACTCACTAATTCATTGTTACTTACTTTCTTGCACTAACTCTTATCTATTTTTCACTCACTCTAACTTTATTATTGCTCACTCTTACTCACACCTTCCCACTCATTCACACTCACTCTTACTCATATTCACTATTACTGTTAGTCAATCATGCTTACTCATTCACAATCACTTGCACTCTCTCTTACTTTCCCTCTTTTTTCCTTCTCACTCACTGTCACTCTCACTCACATTGATTATCACAATCTCTAACACTCATTCATTCTCATTCATTCACCTTCAATCACTCATACTCTCACTCAGTCTCACTCACTCTAACTCTCAATCTCACAAACTATCACTCACTACCTGTCACTGACTCTCACTCACTTGCTCACTTTTGCTGACAGGCACAGGCAGGGCCGAACTGGGAACCAAAACCCGCCCTGGCAAAGTGCTTGGCCAGCCCCTCAGGGGTTTGGAGGCCGAGCTGTTTACCGCCGAGCTGTTTACCAGGGCAGGTTTCTGCAGATTTAGTTACAGCGGCTGATATTGCAGCTATGCTGCAAAAATGGCCCTGAAACAAAATCAGCCCTGAGGGCCCCAAAACCGGCCCCCAACCCTAGCGGCCCACCAGGGAAATGCCTGGTGCCCACTTTGGCCAGCCTGGCCGTGGGCACAGGCATACACATATATAAACATTCACACATACATACACTCTGTCTCACATAAACACACTCTCACCTCCAAGCACACCCAAAACATACATTTAAAGCATTTTTTACTTGCCTCAGCTCTAAATAATGGTTCAACACCAGCTAATTGTACTCTATTTTTATTACACTAATAATTTTAATAATAGTGTACGAAACAAGGAGTGGAGCCCCAACTCAAGCCCATAAGGACAAGCAAGCAGGGATCACAAGGGACAAGACAGGGATTGGAGATGTGACCCCTGGTGACCTCAAAATGACACCCATGGCAGGTCCAGTCCTTTGATACAAGTTCAGATTAGGAGACGTTAGGGATAGGTTTTCTTGTTAGATGGCACTTGGTTCTTGTTAGATGGCAGGTATAGGACTGTTTAGAGGAGTTGGTGATGAGGTGCCTTTTTATTCAATGCACTAGCCACTGATTGAAACCTTTTAATGACCAATCCCTGTAGACCTCCCTTCATGCATGTCTATTTCCCCTATCTGTTTACCTTCCAGACACCTCTATTCAACATGACAGAAGTCAGTCTTCCCTCTAATGAGTTCCTGCAAGGTTGCAGACAAGTGATCACACTAGGAAAATATAAGTCTCAAGAAAAGGCAATATCTTCCGGAGTTCCTCAGGGGTCAAGTTTAAGCCCTACTCTTTTCAATACATATATTGTTCCACTGATCAGGCTGATATTGCTCTTTAACATTGAGACCATCTCATATGCGGACGATACGCAACTAATTCTGGTCTTGGATAACAATACCACCCAGGTGTAAGAAAATCTCTGCTTGTGTCTTACCGCAACCTTTGATTGGATGAGGAAAAACCATCTTAAGTGCAATTCCGATAAAACGGAAATGTTCTCTTTGAGCAAAGAAAAAGTGTTCTTTTTCAAACTCTGGTGGCCAGTAAACACTACCGCTCCTCCTAACACAGTAAGAGTTGTTAAGAACTTGGGAATAAAATTTGACACCAACCTTTCTTTTAAACAGCAATCTTTGGCAGTGGCTGGCATGTGCTTTCACATCATCAAAAGCTTAAAGAAATGTTTTGATTTGCTGCCCATCTCAGCTAGGCACACAGTTGCTGTAGCCTTAATTACTATTAGGCTAGATTACTGCAATAGCTTATATGCAGGCACCAACAGGTCAGTCGTACACAAGCTGCAGATGGTTCAGAATGCGACAGCACGATTAGTGCTGAAGTGGCCTAAGAGGTCATCCGCATCAGTGGCGTTACAAAAACTTAATTGGCTGCCAATTCATAAACGGGTCCTCTTCAAAGTCCTTATTATAACATTTAGGTCCTTCCACTCCATGGGACCTCAATATCTTCAATCCAAATATAAACACTACACTCCCTCGCGTAGTTTAAGATCATCAAATGCCAATCTGTTGAAAAAAACAGCTTTTATACTGATTCTGAAGGGAGGAAAATCACTCATAGTGATAGGCTCAAAGGCCTGGAATAAACTCCCTGTTCATCTGCGCCAGATTAAAGATGAATCCCATTTTAGGAATGCCTTAAAAACCTGGATCTTTACCACCTCGGACACCCTGTGCAAGTCTCTGATCTGATTTCCCTGTCTGCCTTTATTGCTTGCAGTTTACTGGTAAATTTACCATTCCAGGTTTCTGCACAGCGCCAAGATGCTCCTTGGAGTGAAAGTTGCGCTATATAAATGCCACATTACATTACATTACGTTACATTACGTTACAGGAGCTCTGAATTCCCAAACTCAGTTTCACCTCCATGGAAATAAGGAACCACCCTATCTTCCTGACCTGGGAACAGCTTCTCATTCTGATGTGGGCAGAGACAAATGCCTGAGAAACTTTGAATGAATGACGCCTGTAATCGGAGTCCACTCTTGGGATCACACAGTGAAAAGAAAGCCTGTTGCTTCAGCAAATAGAAATGCCATCATTTTCACCCCTCCCATTTTAACTGACATACCAGGTACGTCACCATTGTTTGAAAAGCCTTCTTCCATTTGGAAAAAGTGGTATTATCTTCCATTGTAGGGAAGCAATGTGATTTAATTTTTAGTTTGTCACAGTTCTAGATAGTAAGCATACAACCCTGTGGTCTTAAATGTTTCACTTAGCGGGTACCTAAAGTAATGCACGAAAACATGTTGTCCTACACGAGTCGCTGTTGAAGTGCATTAAATAAAGCATGCGAACTGTGATCCTGAGTGCAATGGAAGCTGGGTAAGTGAGCTTGGGGACTGAGTCAAAGTTTAACTGAAAGTGACATAACATATATTTTAACATTTACCGGTGTATCCACACCATGGCCCTGATTCACACATTTTCCATTAACAGAAAGTAGTTGCACATTGCACACAGAGAGTCATGGAAAGGAATTTCGCAAATCGACCCATAAGCTAATAAATCGGTTCAAATAATTGCAAATGGTAGTAGGTCACAATTCGACCTACCTTATTAATATACAAGGAGCAGTTCAAAAACTTGTGATTGGCTAGAGTCGAAGACATAGCAGCCTTCTAGAGGCGGCAGCCTACCATGTCTGTATTTGTTTTTAAATTATGCAATATATTTTATCCCTAAAAGGAAAATGAGACCCATTTAAAAAAAAAAGGGAAAAGTTAGACAAACCCTTTTTTAGGAGTAGGCAATGGTCGCCTGGAGTTTTTAGCTGTCGCATACCCTCAGATTTACCAAATGTGAGAGTTTGCAACCGTTAGAGCATTTTGTAAATCAGGCCATATATTACCTCCTCTTGAACAATTTTGGCTTTCTACAGAGCTTTCATGGAGGTGCCTAGAGATGATCTTTAGTCTTTCCAAGCACTGCATTATTTATGAGGAGTGTTGTCTCAGGAAAGAAAGCCATCCAGTATATTTCAATTATTGTTTCTAGTACTCAGCATTGTTATTTCTAAATAGAAATAGGGAGTGCAATCTGTATTCCTCTGGATATTCTCCTTTCATTGGAATTTGTGAACGTGTCAAGAAATTGAAAATTTTAAATGTTGACATTTGGCTTCTTCCACCTCTATATTTATCTGGAATCTGAAATACAGAGGTGAGTGTGTGGTATGGAAGTGTAAGATGTCTTTTTGCTGTTGCTCATTTGGGCTTATGTTACAGAAACATAAGCTCTTCACCTGGTCTGTCCGACCCCATCCTAGGGGACATGAAGACAGCAAGGATGAGAAGGAGTCAGTGTCCTTTCTATAGGAGTGAAAGTCTATCTTCTCCCACTAACTTTGTAGATAAACAAAACGATGGAAACTCACTCGAACCTTGCAATCATTATTCATCATCATAAAAACTTTATTTCGGTCAGGCGACCATAAAAGGATGCATAGCAAAAACAATACATTAAAATTCATGACGATTTAAAATTATACAGTAATTAACATGTTTGTTTACATGGATCTAGTTACAGCACCTCTGTAGATTGAACAATAAAAACAAGTTTACAGTGGCACATCACCCATATACAATCATTCCTGAGCTGATGTAGGTTGAATAATTACAAAGACAGAGGTACTGGCTTAATAAAAATAAAGCCCTGATAGAAACCCATGAATATTAGCAGTGATGATCCAGATAGGATACATTTGTCTAAAAATGTAAGATAGCCATACAGTGTCAGTTCCCTAGATCACGTTATGACTAAAATAAAAATAGACAGTGACTTATACTTCTAAAAGCATGCAGGCTTAAATTCTTTTTTAGATATTAAAACTAAAGAAGAATTACAATTATTTAAGAAACCTGTGGGTTATGAAGGCAATGTTAATTTTATTGCTGTTTGATCTTGTCTAGAAACTTCCAGCTCCTGCGCCACATGGAGGTCAAAAATCGCGATACGGCAAATACGATGGGTGTACAAGTGTTGTATTTAAAAACTCTGAATGCCTCTGCACAGTGTGCAAACCCTAAATTCCTACACAGAGGAATGAGCCAAGACTTCCTTGCTGATTTGTAGGCTGGGCAAAAAAAGATGACATGGAGCTCTGACTCTACCTTACCAATCAATATTACATTTTCAGAAGTGATAATTAAAATGTAGCAGCACCACCTTTGTTTCATGCTGGTTGATCTCTTTATGACTGGAGATTACAAAGCATGAGAGCACCTTCAACATGAAACCCATTAAGCCCTAAATCAATCTAGAACATAACCCTGGTGAGTACATGAGCTGATAGAGTCCATGCAAACCACGCTCAAGTACCCCTTAGTGATCCATTAACACATCACATTTCTTATGGTTGGGAAATGACATTTTTGCCTTTCATCACCAATGTCAGCATCTCATTTACACATCTCAAAGGATATATATTACTTGAAATATTGCGCCCATCCAGCACAAATCAACTGTTCCAGCAGACTGCAGTGACACGTTTACAGACCACATCAAGTTAGGCAGCTCCAGTAATGAGAGGAATCAGCAGATGCCATATTTGGCAATGTTTTGACACATATGTTTACACTGATTTAATGAGAATACTTACAATCAAAGCTGCCAATCTCAGAAAAATAGTGGCATTTGCATTCCTAAGTAAACAATGCTCAGATTCTGGCAGTTTGTTATTCAGTAATAGCTGTTTACAAATATCTACAGTTTTTAATAAGATTCCCTATTTAATCATACATTGTAAATACGTCCTTGCTTGTACGAGATGATGCAGGCTCATTTATTAAACACAGCCAACATCAAAAGACTATCAAATTACCCTGAGGCCTCTGAATAAAATTTTGAATGCATTTGTCAGTACCCCTAACATCTGACCAAGCTGTGAACACTGGATGGTACAATTAATGTTGTTTATCTTTATGGCCAAAATATGCAATTTTTGTGGGACAAAGTGCACATTTTAAGTGAGCAATGACCATTGGGTGGCAAATGAAAGATGAGCTACTACACAATTGCCTTCTGTCTGATTGATAAATGGTTGAAAACAATCTTAGTGTTTTGCATTGTGAGATTGTCTGTTTTGACACCTACCCTGACTTCATTTTCCTTTCGAGGGTGGTAGCAGGATTACTTTTGCTTTGAGCTGTTTACAGTTTTGCAGACAACTGAGGTGCATAGGGACGTACCCACTCCTAACTCAAGAATAATCATTGCATGGGCTGAGAACCCATAAGGTATAGTGGTTTGAGTTTTATAATTGAAAGCTCAGTAGATTTTTAAAAAAAAGTCTATATATGAAGAGCTGAGGGACCTCTCTAAAAAGAGGTGTATGTGATTTTTGTAGGGCAGGCGGCCCTCCAGGGGTCGACTAAAGCAAGTGTTTCCTGAAAGTTCCTAACAACTTTTAAGGATTTTGGTTTTGTCTGTTTTTTTGCCTTAACCGAGGAATCCACTTTTGGATCCTGTAGGAAATTAAAATCTCCCCCCATTATCAGTTCGCCAGGATTTTGTAATAGCGATTGGAACAGGTCCTCATATGGTGTGATATTATCTTCAACTGGGTCATAAAAACGAACACATTTTAATAGCTTGGACCATACCAAACAGCTCACCCACCACTAGCTACCCTCTTTATCGTTGGCACTGTTGACCACTTTTCATCCACCCCTTTTGACAAAAAAAGTAGCAGTGCCACGGTGGGCTGCTTTGGAGGATGAAAACCCTCTATATGCTGCCCAGTTTTTAAACATCAATAATCTTGACAACTTCCCAGCCGGGATATGAGTCTCCTGAACCAAAATCGCTACTGGGATTTTGGCTACAATCCAACTTGATATTGTTCATAGTTTCTTAGCATTCATTAGACCATTTGCACTGAAGGGAACTGCCTTCAGGGAATTATTCAGACTGCTAGTCTACTCTAGAGTGGGTAAGAGACAGAATAATATCTTACTGATCCCCCTTCGACACCTACAGACCAAAGTTACTCTGCCCAAATAGGAGCCATTCACAAAAGCAAAGACTGGTTCCCACCCCTCTACCCCATCTTTATCTTGCATTAAGCTGAAAGGAGGAGCATTCGGTGATTGATCCTACCTTTAAATATTTTGAAATTTGTTGGAACTGGCCCTTTCTGCAGGGTTACCCCCAAACTTTTTGCTTCTTCCTCCCTTGTTTTCCCTGACCAGTGATTGTTGGCAATAGGACTCTGGGCCCTTTACCACTGTTGATCAGTACTAAAGTGCATATGCTCTCTGTGTAAATCGTTATTGTGATTGGTTATCCATTATTGGCATATTTGTTTTACCAGTGGTCCCTAGTACAGTGGACTGAGTGTGCCAGGGCTGGTGCTTCAAATGCTACGAGTGGGCCTGCAGCACTGATTGTGCCACCCACATGAGCAGCCCTAAAATGGTGTCTCAGGCCTGCCACCGCATAGCCTGTGTTCAAATGCTAACTGCCATGCTGACCTGACCATTGTTCCACTGGCCAGGCCTAACCCTTCCCTTTCTGCACACATTGGACACCCCTATGTAAGGCCGAAGGTACCCCTCCTGTGCAGGGTATGTGAAATGTAGAGCATGTACAAGTGTGGGTGACATGCTCTGGTAGTGAATTACAGCCATTTTCGTTTTTCACTATTGAAAGGCTATCTTGCCCATAGTCTATAATATGGAATGCTGTGTATAATGTTTACGTGCATATCTTCTCATAGGAGCAAGATGGAAAATTGAAGTTTGGTATCCCTGAACTCAGAATTTAATAACACATCTTTAAGGAAGGATGGGTTTTAAATCCTGTGTTTGAAAGCTGCACTTTTAGAAAGTGGATGTTTTCTTGTCTGACCTTTCTGTGTGCCTTTGGCAGTTTGTGAATTGACTGTCTGGTTTGTGAGTGACAGCGCTGGGGTATTCCAGGAGACAGAATGAGTCTGCCCACTGGTGATTAGAGAGATCTGTATCTAGATGGAAGGGAGGAGTTGCACCTGGGACCTGAATAGGACTTTGCCTGCCCCCAACAGTGCTGGCTCCACCCTCTGTTGTGAGTCTGATGTCTCTGCCCTGCACTGTGAATGGAGAGAAGGAATCATGTCAACAAAGTGCTCCAGGGCTGTGCTTTCCTTCCACAATGTTGGCTCCACCTCCTGTGGGGCGTCTGATGTTTCTGCTCTGCACTGTGAATGGAAATAAGGAGTCATGTAAACAGAGTGCTCCAGAACTGGGTTGGACCCGGCTAAGAGCCCTCCTGCACAAAGGGAAAAAATACTTTTTGGGGTATAAGTACAGGACCCCAGACCACTGAAATTAAGATCATCCTGGAATCAAGAAGGAACCTCTGCCAAGGAGAAAGCTGGAAGACTGAAGATGGAAGACTGTACTCCTGTTGCATTGCTGGACTGACCTGCTGTTGCTTTGCTGCCAAGGAGAGGGGAAGGACTTTGCCTTGTGCTGTGTCCCCTTGCTTGAAGGAATCTCCAAGGACCTGAAGAAGAGCTGGCTCCATGCTAAGAAGTCCCAGGAACAAAAGGACTTCATCCCCAGCTTCCCTGAACTCTGCTGAGAGAGTTCTGTACTTCCTAGAGTGTTAGGGCCAGTTGTGGTGCCTCTGGAAGTTGTACCTGTGTTGGGAAGCTGGACACCAAGATTTGAAAGAACTTTCTGCAAGTTTTAATGCATTGCTCACTTGCGGAGTGCATCCCCGTCAGTGCGAGGAAATTTCCGCCCCTACGAAGGCCGAGATCATCGCAGTGCCTGTTGCCACTGCCAGAGCTGTTGCATCCTTTGTTTGCGGGATGCACCAGTCTAGTGCAGGAAGGTTACCATCGCTGTGAGTATTGTTGCAGAGCCTGTTGTCAATGGGTGAGATCATCGCACAGCTTGCTTGTGGATCGCATCACGTCGCTGCAAGAGTAGTTGCAGAGCCATCGCATTGAGGTGCCGCGAGAGGAGAAGATCGACGCTGAGCCGCGCATCGTCGCCGCATCTGAGATCGTCACCGCCCCGAACATCTCCGCATCATACCTTTTGCGAGCCGCTTCCACCGAAACATGTGCACCGGAATCCACGCAAGGCATTGCATCTATTCCCATACAGACTGGAGTCATCGCAACATGCCCGCTGCATCCAGCGGGGCTGTCGCATCAACTCCCCAGGGTCTCAGTAGTGATGCATCACTTGCTTTTCAAAGCTGCAGCTTTCACTTGGAACTTTTGTCGCATCTAAAGGTACTGTTGGCTAAAACGTGATGCAACTGTGGATTATTTTAACGCAACCTTAAGAACTCTTTTAAAACCATAATCTTGAACTGTGTATGTTGGATTTTTGTCGTTCTTGGTCTTGTGTAGTTTAGATTAAAATACCTCTATTTTTCTAAACTGTTGTGGAGTCAGTTTGTGGTATTTTTACTGTGTTACTGTGCGTGTTGGTATAAATACTTAGCACACTGCCTTTGATAAGCCTGACTGCTCGTGCCAAGCTACCAAGGGTGTGAGCAGGGGTTATATAAAGAGTGCATCCTTCTTACCCTGACTAGTAGCAAGGGTCCCTATTTGGACAGTGGTACCTACCTCTGCCAACTAGAGACCCCCAGTTCTAACAAGCATTCAACTCTACCTTCCTTGCAACTTAAACCTAACAACTGCATACCTGAATATATATTTTTTAATCAAACTTTCCACCCCATCCCTCCACCTAGCTCGTGCCCCCCTGATTCTCCCTCCCTCATCCCAACCTCCCATAAGCCACAGTGAGAGGGGGGCCAACCCATTCACAACTGACTTGCACCCCCACCCCAAAAGTCTGGCACCCTGACCATGTGCCATGATCGATCTGCCTACCCCTAACCCCCAGCCACACCAGGGTGCCATGGCCAGGACAAGAAAAAGAAGAAAATAAAAAAGAAACAGTGGGAACATAAAAACACACCCAATTAGCGTCCAAAGTACACAAGTTCTCACTCCAAAAGCCAATAGGCATCCCATCTCTAGTTGAAAACTGATTAGCTAAGGCTCTTTAACATTTAAATAGTTATTTGAATCATATTGCTGTTGGCCCCAGTCCTAAAAGCCATCTTTCAATGCCAGGAGAGGAGCAGAACGACCTGTAATGATCACAATCTCTAGTCTCGGATAGCCAGAATAGCCAGTAGTCCAATTTCTAATCATGCAATATTTAATTAAAGCTTATTCGCTATTTGCTTTAATAGTCCCTGAGCCTCAGTGACATCGCACTATACGTGGAACCGACCTTTTAATAAACACCCTCAGTTTTTACTGTTGTGCTATCATTGCCTGGGCTCCCTGTGCTTTAACCCCTTCGAAGCTAATGACGAGCTGGGCTCGTCATGGCGCTTACCTGCCGTGCGCGGATGACAAGGCCAGCTCGTCATGATTTATGGGATTTTGGTTTTTTTAGCGCAGGACGGGAAAACGCCTAGCAGCCATGTGGTTAAGAAGATGAAGCATCTTTATTATTCTTTCCTCCCCTTAGCTGCTGAGGTCGACATGTCAGCAATATGTGACATAGAGGAATTTCAGGAGTACTGAACAGTTTCTGCTTAAATGCATTGGATAGCACTAAATCCTTCACCAGATAGTCTCTAAAATTCATGAGTATTGTGCGAGGAAACTCTGAATTCGGGGTCAGATACGCAGGCATTCTGTCGGCAGGGTGCATGTCAAGGTGCCATCGGGGGTGCTGGTGAGGAGTACCGGGGATAGGTGAGCATCGGGAAGCGAAGAAATCCTAACAGCGCTGGAGAGGAGGGTCAACTGGTCATGCCCTCAAAGCAAAAGCAATGTGGTGTGGCACCAGCGTTGGGTGGAAGGCTTCGTGGAAGGAGTTTGTGCTGAACATTGGCAATCCAGATCAGCAGCCCCGCAGGAGCTGAACTACCGGCCTGAACACGCCTTGCCTTAGTGACATGGTTCTGGAGTGAGCCCAAACCGCTACTGCAGGAGACGAGAGTGGGGTTGCGCCCCACCAGGTAAAGTGGATCATCCTCTGGGGCAGGGTGCAGGCTCGGAGGGACACTCTCTTGGCCTCTCGCTGATGGCAGTTGTGTGCACCTGTTGCTTCAGCCCAGATCACAGCCAGTGCTGGTCATGGACGAGGCAGCACATGGGCAAGGGCCCGGAGTGGAACAACTCTTGTCATCGTTGATCCGTTTTGGGGGCAAACAGTCGCATAACTTCTAAAAACAGTTGTATAACACTGTGCATATTTGCTGCTAATGAACTATCAAACTATTGGACAACGCCTGACACTAGTGGTGCTTAACGAACTCAGGGGTTAGGGCACTAGGCACTAAGTTATGTTTCTCTTGCAGGATACAGGATCCTAGCATAGCTCACTGCATTGGTTGTTTACTGCACTGTGCTGAATTGCACTGTGACGCATTACCTTATTCCGTCCTCCCACAGAGCATGCTGATGGCGATATGCATTGCATTGTATTCCTATCGTACTGTACGTAATTGCAGCGTGATTCATTGCTGTATTTCTTCCTTCCTTGAACAGGGCATGCTGGTAGCGAACCAAGTTGCATTATCTTGTGTTGACTCTGTACATGATTGTAATGCTACGCATTGATAGTTTCACTGGGGCAGTGTACAGGAACCCATTGTTAAGTAGTGCAGTATTTCTTGTATTTTGCAATGTGTGTGATTCTAGTGATATGACGTACCTAACCCGTTAAAAACGGTTAAAAAATATTTCCTATTTTAAACTGGCCCACTTGTCAGAGCTGTTAATAAGTTGTTTTACAACAATTATCTGCCTCAGTTTCATCAAACACCTTCCTCTGTATGATATGCAGAGGAGTGCTCCACATTTGACACCATCTAGAAAGCTTCTCTGATGTTCTTTACATGCATAAGAAGTGCTGCAGATGTGCATTATCTTATTCGGAGTGTTTGGCAATAGATAATGCTGACTTTAATTTGGAATGGGAGACATGAAGACATGGTTAAAATAGAGGAGCATGTGCTGGCTGTTTGTGCAAGTCTGTTACCATTTTCTTCTTGTGAATGCAGTGCTGCACTTCCATAAAAGGGAGATGGGACTTGGGTTTAATATTGTTATTTGTGGTTTTAACCCTTTCCATGCGGCCGCGATTCCCCTGGTGTGCTGTAAACAGCACGAACAGGGGCGGGCCGTGACGAACCCCAGCTGTCATCAGCACACGAGCACCGTAGTGCATGACGGCTGGGGTTCGTCATCAGCATGGAAGGGGTTAATGATAGGAGGAATACTGTTGATATAGCAAATTACTTCTGTCACTTTTCTACTTCCTGTATTCTCTACTAGAAATGCATCATCGGTGTATCTAAACCAGAAGGGGACTGATATTGGAGAAAGCAAATATACAGCAAATATACGCTCCTCTAGCTTGCCCACAAGAATGTTTGCATAAATGGAGCCACTTAGGCTCCGATAGAAGTGACCTGTATTGGCAAATGGTATTAGCCATTCAAAGTAAAGTTGTGGCATTTAAGAATAAACCTTGCTAAGTTGATAAGCAACTTGGTTAATGGCTGTCTGGGAGATCTTTTCTTATGACCTCCAGTTAAGGCTGAAAGACCATCTGCTTAATTTGTACTGGTGAAAGGCGTTGTAAAATACACTTTAGCCAGAAGAGTGTTAGTAAGAAAAGTTTTAGTTGTGAAATTAATTTTTAGAATTGCATTATATTGTAAGATTTGGTTTGTGTGGTCCGAGTACTGGAGATTGTTCATTGCATAAAAACTCCTCGTTCTACATATAAGGTCTAAGATCAGATTTATCTAAGACAAATTCCTTCATGCATTTATGCATGATGCCTGTTTTTCAGAGTCTCCAATTAATGAAATATGCACTTAAGCTACCTTGTTTGATGGAGATAATTGTTCTAGTAGAAAATATGATCTATTGAACAACAGGGCCATTCAGGTAGAGGTTAGATGACTCTGCTGGGCGAAAAGGGGCAGGCTGTTAATTTAAGAAGATGTTACTATCAACCCTCCGTTAATTAGAGCAGGGTAAGCGCCCAGTATAAACAGTGGGAAGAGGGAAGACTTCGATTTCCAGTGTTCTGCAGGTGGCCCCTTTGAAGTTTGAGAGGGAAAGGAAAAGCCTTCAGGGAGCAGAGACATGCAGGGAGAGCTAATATTATCTGAGTTTTGGACAATTTGTCATTTTGGAAATAAGCCTACCTGCTGTGCAGGGTAGGAATGGTCAGTTTGGTGGCTCTGGTAAGTTTCAGTTAGCAATGAAAATTACCTCACTATATTTATACAAACAAATAACAGGGCTACACAGCACATTATTAAGCATCAATATATATCCATACGAAGACACACTATTGTATCCAAAACAATGTATTATTTTTTGCATAATTTACAATCTATATGGCAAATTATGTGACAAGTCCTGTAAATCCATGCTTATGTGGTAAACACTGTAAACACAGAATCTCATCAATCAACTGGTCCTCTCAACTGTCCAAATGTTATCATAAATTTCTTAATAAAAGTTCAACAAAATCTAAACAATTTGATTCCGATCAGTGTCTGTTAACCCCTTCGCTGCGGCGGCAATTCCGCCGCAGCGCTAGGAGGGGGGGCCGAGCGGCGCTCGCATGCTCGTGCCGTCACGAGCCGCGGTTGTGCTGTGCTCATGACGGAGCGGTTCCGTCATGGCCCCGCCCGCTCAATAGAACGGCCGCGCAGGCGCGAAATCAGCGCCGTGCAGGCGCGGCGGCAGGGCCATGACGGAACGGCTCTGTCATAGGCACAGCGCAACAGCGGCTCATGACGGAGCGGCTCCGTCATGAGCATGGAACCGGTTAACTGAATGGTAAAGATAACAGCTGTTTTAAGTTAATTGCCCTAAACTGAATGTTTAATATAAAAATTCATACCCGGGAACATGTGTGAAGTGGTCATTTATAGCCCTCAGACAATTATGGAGCAGGCAGTGCATTATGTAGCACAGGTGTCAAAATAATATTTATGAAAATTAAGATGTCATGTTGCTTTATTTCTTGGTCCAGGCATAATAGACTGGCATAATCGGAATAATTTTGGTAAATTCATTTTACTCTGTGATGTGGAATTACAGATAATAATGTAATGCGCACGTGATCTGGGGGAAAGCAATCTCACCGCAACAGCACATTTAGCGGCAGCGAGCTGCTGCTATGTATTTGTTTTCTGCTGCATTAAGCGTTATTTCTTAAAACAAAATGAACCTTTGCATCTATTTTGGACTTGAGGGTGCATTTTGCACTAACAAAATAGCACTAGAGGCCAGGACTAAGCTGCGGGGTGGGTCATTTTGTTATAAGAAAATAGTGCTAAATGCTGGGGTTCATTTGGGTAAAAACCCTACACCAAGAGATAATTTAAAGAGTAAGAGCGTCTGCTCTCACTTATTCATGTTCTGTTGCATTCAGCACTGTTTATTAGCACAAAGTGCATTCTTGCGCCCATTTTCATTGTGAGTGAGCATTTTTGCATTAGGAAATAGCACTAAACGTAGAATTACTCTTTTCACGCAGTTATTCTTAATCTTGATAGAGTTGTAGGAAATGCTGTGTGATTAGACTACAATAATTAACACAAGTTACGCCCACCCCATATCATCTCAGTGGCCCTGATTATAGTTAGCTTTAAAACTTTGACTCCCATTAATGTACTGTAATATCTCATGCAACTGAAGGCACCTTCAAAAATGTAGCTAATTAAACCACATTACCTTTCCATTGACATTATCTAAGGCAGCACTATAAATGCAAATGCTTGTCCTTGTAGACATCTGCTGAGTGGGAAGGGTCTGCAAACGACAACATGTCTTTAATGATAGTGAAAAATGCAAAGCACCTCCTACCAGCACACACCACAAGTTTTTGCAGTTACCACAGAGGCTATAAGTAAGAATCCATTGAAGAAAAACTACAAAAACATATCCAGTTAAAGTGGCAAACTTAGATGTAGGTCCAAACATCCGATTTGCCCTTCATCTGATTTACTGACCTAATTGCTACCATGCTATCACCCTCATGAAGTGCGGGAATATAAAGGTGCTTGATAGAAAGTAATGCATTTGAGAGACGCCACTTGCTAGGGGGGTAAAGAGGAAAATACATGTCTTCCGTAAAGAAGGCCTTTTTTGCAATGCAATCTCAAGAAATATGGTCCAAGTAAACATGCTAATTCAAAGAAGTGTAGTTTTAAATGTACATTAAAAATCTTAAAAGGTCAAAGTTTATGTTACTACAACAGCACAACTAAACTGAGAAACCGTTGTTTATGTCTGTCAAGTATTCCTAGTGGGCTTCCGGTAACCAAGGGAAGTGACTTGTCCCAACCATGCTTAGGGTTTTTGCCCCATTGCATGGATTTACCATTTCTGCTCTGGTTCTGTTTCAACACCTTTCTGTATGGAATCTTCACGCGAAAAAAACAGCATGGCACAAATCGTAAACACACTTCTCAATAGTAGCGTGCTTTGCTAAGGAAGGGGAGGTCCATCGTGACCCTTTGGAGTCTTCGACTCTCACGAGACATGGTCCCCTCCGCAAAGAAACAAATAGCAATAAATGTAATGTTGTTGTCTAACGAGTAGTGTGTATATTGTATTTGTCTGCATACGCTCACAAACGAGAGTGCTGAAGAAAATGGTGAACATTACTACATTTTAACAATAGTTATTAGGGGGAGAGAGCCACAATACCCTAAAAACACCAATAAGGTGGAAATCGACAGGCACTCACCAAAATCTCAAGATGGCTCTAATTTTTGTAAATACATAATGGTGTTATAATAAACTCTTTCAATGATTTCTTCTCATCAATAATGTGCATTAATGTCGACTCTGATAACTGCGATGTCATCCTGCAGGATTATGCGTTAGGTACTTATATAGCACTTTACACAATTGTTTATCACTTAGACAAATGAACAACACATGAGAAGTAACTTTAAATACCAGCGCTCATTTTTAATTATTTCTTGAGATAATAGTTATTCGTTTGTTGACATACATCTGATAAATTGAATCAATGGGAGCTAAATTGCATTAATAGGATTATATAAAACATTAGTGCTATTTATAAACAAGTGCTGAAAATTGGTTTCAAGCGTAATAGCCAGCGAGATGCATTGTGTAGCTATCTGAGAAGCAGATGTGCGTGGTCGTCTGTAATTACTTTCAATGGGATATGTCTGAAACCTAAGGACATAAGTAATATATGTTCCAAGTCTAATAAGCGTACATATCAAACAGTAGGAGTATAATGGTGAACTTAAGGGAATCAAACATTTCATTTACATTGTTAGGGTTAATTGTGCAAGGCTAACTGCACTTAATATTATGGTTTTTCACAGAGATGGAGCCTCTTGCTGGAGGAATCTGCAGTTTGACTTCTCTGCATGTATGTCTATTTTATGGGGAATAACAAATTCTCATTTGTAGTTTTAATATTATTATTAATACACGCATTCTTTGTAATGGTTAAAAGGTACTGCAATCCCCCTGCACGAATGTAACCAAACGTGACATGCTTATTGTTTTTTGGTGGTTTGAAATGCAAATAAGAAGAAAAAAAAGGTACTGCGACCTAAGAAGCATATATGCCGGTTTTTAATTTGAAATTCTATTCTTGATTTTTCATACAGTGGATTACTTATGGAGGTAGAATGAAGTGGAACAGACAGTTAGCAAGGGAAGCAGATATTTTTACCCCGTTACCTGAAAGGAGCACCAGTCTCATGGCAGACTAGATGTGGGGAAGAGCTGAAGGAGAAGGTATTGGACATGTCTAAAGAGAATATATCCTAGACATAAGTGACTACTAACTGTTCCACGAGATAATAGTTAAAGGTGTAATGTTTCTTTTGGTAAGAATTGTGTTGCCTTTTTAGATAACCAAATGGATAGCCATTATTGATTGAGCTCTGTTGTGATGTGAGGTAATTTGCCCTATTTTACAGTGGGTTTGAAGGTCTGTTGAGTAGTTGGTCGGAAGATATTTTTGACCTCGCCTGAACGAAATTGGCAAGCTGAAAGATATAGAAGACATTTAGTAGGACTCTCTAAAAAAAGAGATTCTACATGCAAACAAATCGACTGCCTGACCAACTGAAAGATTTCGTCCCTTGCCCCCCAACCTAAAAGAAATGTTTACGGTCCGACACATTGTTTCCTACAGATGATATTGGTCTTCAATACACTTTAGACATTTGCCCTTTGGTCACTCTAAAAGCTATGAACAGAGTCAGCCTCCTCCAACCTACTGCATCTCCCAGAGATGGAGACTGCACTACAACAGATCCACAGAAGCAAGGGGGAAATATCAGCACCCTTGATATCAGACTATCCTCCTGACATCCTGCACATCAGCCTCCGCATACCTGGCTCACACTCACCGTGAAAGAGCATCTGAGCTGTGTGAGTCACTTGAGTTCCACTCCACTCATTCTCAACCCTACATTCGAATACCTATGACACTGAGACATGCTCCACTAATTTCTGCACTCCCCTAAGCGGAACATAGCCTAACACTGAACGTTAGCAGCCCAATATTCGGCTGCAGCACATACATTTCTCCTGAGGGGCTATTGTTCTTTTAATTGAATGAAAACTTGTAGATTAGTGTGTCGTTGTCAGGCTTGTGGATATGAGCAGAAAAGCATGACAATGGTGTGTAGCATAGTGCAAGTGATGCAACCACGCAGCGCACACAAGAAAATAGGCTCAGAGTGAGGGAGGAGCAGCTGTGAGGCAACGTAACACACAGTGATGCCACCCATTTTCCACATGCAAGACATGTCAAACATGAATCCCAAAGTTGCACACATCCTATCCCCACCCCCGACAACATTGCTTGAATACAAGTAGATGACAAACTAACATTAGGGTTGAAAGCTCCTTTATCTGACCTATCAGTCAGGAGCACATCTATTGGTTACACATAATAACACTTAGCAACTGACTTCTACCCCCAATCTGCCTAATGCCAGTTTCCTTAGTAACAGTTCATGGCACATTCAACTGAATTGATAGGTCACAAGTTCACCATATTTTCAAGTTCACCACACAATGTTGCAAATGCACACAGCAGTTGTGGTTGACTTTGTAAAGAAAGTAAGTAAAATGCATCCCATTTTGGAATGTACAAAGTTCACAAATAGGCAATCAATTCTCTACTTTCTTAAAAACAGCATCTTGTCCTCCATTTTAGATACCTCTCATTATACCAACTGAGTACTTCAGTTACACATATCTTTTCATTACTTCTAGTCATCCCTTAAAGATGCTTTCAGTGTGGATTGTAGGGCACAGCTATGTTTTCTGGTGCCAACGGTATGCTGAACGCAGAGGTATTGACATTAAATTGATTGAGCAGAAAGGATTAAAATGACATCAATTGATGCCTTTGGTTAAAACCTTTTTGCGTCTCCAACCCCCTGACCTCATGATTGTGCACTGTAGTGGCAATGACCTAGGCGCATTGACTGGGGTAGGTCTGGAAATGCTAATGAAGGACACCTTTGCAGAACTGATGTTGCTTTTCACCTAAACTGTCTTTGTATACTCTAACATATGCCAAAAACAGAAATGGAACTGGTCCAATCAGTTTTGTCCTCAGATTGAGAAAGCTAGAAAAATGTCAATAAAGCTGTTTCTGCTTACCTCAGAGACCATAGGATGTAACAACAATCTATGTGGTAGATTATGATCGCGGTTTTCCCGCATACTCCGGGCCGGCGGAAGCCACCGCCGGCCCGGAGGATGCGGGAAAACCGCTGCTGAGCCACAAAAGACCCACCGCCATATTAGGATGGTGGTGGGTCTTGAAATCTGTCCGCAGCTTTTCCGCCGCGGTCGCCTTCCGACCGAGGCGGAAAAGCATTAACATGGCTGGCGGTGTCTATCAGACACCGCCAGCCATATTATGATGGAATAAAAAGTATGCTTTTCCACGGCGGCTTTTCTGCCGTGGATAAACATACGGACCTTCACTTCGGGGGTCCATTGCGGGCCCCCTGGGTGAAGGGGGGGTGCACCTGCATTTGCATGCAAAAAGCGGCAGGCACCACGCGGTGCCTGCCGCTTTGTGCACACAAATGCCGTGCATGCATTTTTAATATTGCAGCGGGTGAAGCTTGAAGCTGCACCCGCCGCAATGTTAAAAATAGAGGATGTGACCGCCACCCTGGCGGTCACATCCTAATGTGCACGGAGGGACCGCCGCTGCCCCTGCGGACGGTCCCTCCTACTCTATGGTGGCAGACGGACTCGGGTCTCTGCATCTGCACTTACATGTAGCTACAGCAATCTCCCAATGAAAACAAGGGCTCTTTTTAGAGCCACCACACAACGCAACATATAACTAAGCTTTTTAAAAAACAATATATATATATATATATATATATATGTATATGTATTTATATAAATATATATGTATATATATTTTTATATATGTTCACGTGAACAAAGCCGAGGTCAGGCTGAAACGCGTTGGTTAGAATTGTGTTGTGTTGAATAAATCAAGCTGAAAGCACCCAAGCCTGTGTGCCGCATCATTGGAGTAAAATTTGTTGTTTGGACCATGATCCGGCCCCTATGCTGAGCACCAGTAGTAGAGCGCAACCAGGGTTCGAAGGATCACTTTGTGTGCAAATATATATATATATATATATATATATATATATATATATATATATATATATATATATATATATATATATATATATATATATTCAACACACTCCAGGTTTCGATTTCTTTCGCAAAAAAACAGAGTCGGAGCCCAAATTCAGAACGGTGTTGTCAGAGTTTAATTGACAGACAAGAAACACCCAACGCGTTTCGAGATCAGCCGATCTCTTGCTCTAGGGTCTTTAACACCCAACGCGTTTCGAGATCAGCCGATCTCTTGCTCACGGGTCGGCTGATCTCGAAACGCGTTGGGTGTTTCTTGTCTGTCAATTAAACTCTGACAACACGGTTCTGAATTTGGGCTCCGACTCTGTTTTTTTCCGAAAGAAATCGAAACCTGGAGTGTGTTGAATAATAGGGGGCTGGCGAACCCCGTCGTGAGCCCGCCGTTGAAGTGGCTCGAGCACGCCAATCCTTTGTGTGTCGAAATATATATATATATATATATATATATATATATATATATATATATATATATATATATATATATATATATATATATATATATATATATATATATATATATATATATATATATATTAGCTATTGGTGGTCGCCAGTCAGTAGTTATAGTTAGGACCTTGTTTCTTTTCAGGTCCTGGGGCAGTAAAAAAATGTGTGGGGGCCACAGCCATCCCCGCCCTGGGGACTGCCACCCCAGGGCTTGTTTTCTAAATCTGATGGGGGCCTTGGAGGCCCCACAAGGCTTGGGGACTGCCACCGCTGGGGCTTTTATTTATTAATTAGGGGAGCCACACGGCCCCCTACTGCCCCGGTGACTGCCACCACCGGGGCTTTTATTTTAAATACAAACACCTGTGTGGGGTGGCACACAACCCCCCACATGCCCTGGGTACCACCGCTTCCCCGGGGCACAAATATTTAAATTTGGGGATCCGTAACAGACCCCCGAGACCCGGGGACCACCACCCCCGGGCTTTGTCAATGTTGGGAGGGGGGGCGGCGCAGCCATCCCCCAGGGCCGACTCATGCAGTGTCCCGGGGTGCCCTGTTATTTGCTATGGCAGGGCGGGAGCTGCAGGGCTCCCGCCATGTCATAGCAAACTCTGGTTTTTGTTTTTGGAAGAGAGAGTAGGGAAACCTGCTCTCTCGTCCAAAAATCAAAGCAGATTGCTTTTTCACAAGGGGAGCTGCATCTTAGCAGCTCACCGTGTGGGAAAGCAATGCCGGCTCCCGCAGGAGGCGGGGTGCCAGCGGGAACATGGGGGAATTGGGGACCCTCCACAGTCCCCAACGAAGTGGCCACGCCCTGGGGAATGGGGTCCCCATGGCCAGAAGAGGCCAGGGAGGGGGGTAACATGGCCCCCCTCCCCATAATAAAAAAAAGATATATATAAATAAATAAATAAAACACAAAGGCAAGCCCTGGGGGATTGGGTCCCATGGGGCCATAAATGGCCTGAGGAGGAAGGCCAGGCAGCCCCTCCAAATAATAAAAAAAATAAACACAATGGCCATACCCCGGGGGATGGGGCCTCCAGGGCCAAATATGGCCTCAGCAAGAGGACCACGAGGCCCTCTTCCATATTATTATTTTTTTTAAAGGTTCAGGCCCTGGGGGATGTGGTCCCCAGGACCCATAAAATAGAAAAGGAAGGGAGGGCACACAGCCCCCTTCTTAAAAGAGAAAAACAATACACATGATCATGCAACAACACTCTGCAAACACACCCTGTGGCGCATTTTAAGTTGGGGAATTAATTCCCCTTCAATAATGTGCAAACACGCCCCCTGGTGTGTTGTAAGTCGGGGAATTAATTCCCCTTGAATACTGAGGGTCCCTGGGGCCAACTAGTCCACCAGCTACCTCCAGTATGCGCAAGGGAGCTGCTTTGCGGAGAGGTGTTCAGAGGCCACGCCCCTTTTTAAACCTCTCTGCAACGCCGCTCTGTTGTGCTTACTGAAGGTACCTTGAGGGCTAGTTGGACAGGGGGACCCTCAGGATTCAAGGGGACTTAATCTCCCAACTTAAAATGCATCACAGCGCTTTGCACAGTGGTGAAGGCAGGAGGTGGGGCCTGAGGTGACCTGTGTGCAAACACGCCCTGTGGCGCATTTCAGGTTGGGGAATGTCACTGACCATGTCATGAATGAAGCAATATGTGACATCATCAGCAGTGCATTGCCGGCGCGCGAGTTATAGTTAGCAGAACTAACTATAACGGAGGAATTTCTATGGTTTTGTACGAGCGAAATGTCCAGCTAACGATAACACCCCTGAAACCTTAGTTTTTTTTCAGTGAATATATATATATGAATACAAATATGTATATATATATATACTGAATGAAGAAAGGCTGCCTGGTTAGCAGGTTAGCTAGAACTTGCGCTTCCGCCATGCATGATGTTGAGATGTTGCCATAAATTATGTCAGTTCATTTGTCACCACCAATGTTATCAATGACATGATTGTCATCAGGAGTGAATGTATATAGGGTGAAGTATAGTATAGAGAAGTAGAGAGGCGCACTCAATGAAGTCAATGTTCTAAGAAAGTCCAAAGAAAAGCGTAGATCTTCTGTTCTTATTCAAAATGTGTTCTTTATTTTCATATACAACGGCACAGCCAACGCGTTTCATTCCCATTCGTGCCTAGGGAATTTCATCAGGGCAAGTACAAAAAAATCATCAGGTCCATGCGACAATCCTAGATGAGGTCACTCCTAGGAAACTGATGTATAAGAATGATCACAGTAGACCAGGATGTATTCCTGAAAAAGGCTTCACACTCGATTCCAAAATTGAATGGTAATTCGAGACCCCCGGTTAGCTGGAAGGTGTCACTTTGGCAACTCAAGAAGTGTATTGGTTCCGGATCCCTTAAGGGTAACTCCAAGGCGGAGGGGGGGGTCGGGGTGCTCGGTAGAGTAACCGGCTCGAAAGTATGGTGTAATGCGTTAGTACGCAACGGTACCTATAGTGAGTTCTCCGCCACTCCTCCTCGTGGACATTCACTTTCGCTTTTCTTTGGACTGTCTTAGAACATTGACTTCATTGAGTGCGCCTCTCTACTTCTCTATACTATTGCTCAGTTATACATCCACGGCAGCGGATGGTGAGAGTAGCGGCACCACCAAATATTTCTGAAACAGACAAAGTTGATGTGCGAAACCTTGGTCAGCTGCTGTGTGCTTTTGTTTACTATATAGGGTGAAGTGTTGACGCTCTTCTATATCATGCTATGTAGTGGTACAATGCTGATTTTCAGTGATGCACTGGGTTTGAACCTCACATATGACATTTTTAGATTTGTGCCACATCCTATTTGATCCACAACTGTGCATTGATATTACCGAAATGGCGAATTTGATTGAAATATGATGGTTTTTACAGTAATTTTATGATCGTATAAGTATGTTAGCATGGGTTTCCGCATGCGTGCACTAGGAAACGGGATTGAGTACATCACAATGTCACTGGTGCAGCGGGGCTGTATTATGTAAGCACACTGCAACCAGAATGGTGTTCTTCATTATATTTTTTAGCCCTGAAGTAGTCATGGGTCTATCACTATGTAACGAAACATGTGTTGGCTGACTAAAAAAAGAAGACAGAAAATACAAGGAACAAGAACATATTGATTGTGTCTTGAATTACCTACAATTGTGGGGTTTTGTATTAGAGTGTGTGATCAGAGATTTGGTTAAGTATCAATGACGTCACAGAACATATAATGAGTGTTGTAATATGTGAAGTCATAAGCAGTGTATGGCGAGGACTATAATTACCAAAACTGTTTAATATCTGTGTTATTTTGTTTAAAACATTACCACATGTAAGACCAACCTCCCACCAGGCATGACCAAAGGCCATGCTTGGTGTGGGATTGGCTGCACGGCCTGGTCTATGGCCTCATGCATGAGCTACAGGGAGATAACAATCTCCAGAGACTTTGAAGCCTGCACCTGGCCTCTGTTGGAGTCATAATTCCCTAAGTGGTGCCTTCCCTCCCCATGACCCTTGGAAGTGGTGTTAGAGGTTCTAGTCCTGCATAGCCCTAAAAGCTAGGAATTACAAACATTTTCACCAAAATGTTTCAGGAGAACCGTCAGTAGACTCAGACGTACCTACCAGATGATCCGCCCAAGATGCATTGGCGGTCAGCTTGACTTCGCAGTAGCTCCTGCTACGTTTTTCTCCTCGATTAAACACCACTGGGTATGGGCTCCCAAGCAGCAAAGCCAAACCCTGCCTTATGTATACTACAGAAAAGTGCCAATGCTGCTAATATTAATAAATCTGTCTATTTGTCTTCCTCACACACGAATGGAACACTATGTGGGCAGAATCAGGTTTTCATGAATCAATCTTTTTGATTTTTATTTTATTTCAAATTGTCATTTTTTCATTTAATTTTTGCGGATTTCACATATTTCAAAGAGACATTTCAAAAAAATATAGGATAAACGAACATATTCTTAATCACTATTATACCACATCCCCTTCATATCATTCATACACACTGTCACTAAAGATCTTTGTCTGACATACTCCACACACACTCACACTCTAACACTCTAGTATCAAAAATATATTTTATACAGATTATATACAATTTTTGAGAAACCATAGAATGTAAATTCAAGAATGAATCAATATAGTACAGGTATCATTTGATATTCTTATGGTTTAAACATAACAAGGTCTGTACATAACAAGGTGTATGCGTTTCGACTCTCTTTAGTACGGAGTTCTCATCAGGACTGTAAACTCTCTAATAGTCAGTCAAGTTTTAAATCCTTTAGTCACCAACCACCGCGGAGCGGGACCACTGGTTTCATGTAGTTGTTCGCCTCACTCTACTCTATTAGAAATTCTTATGATCCAAAAATGATTTTTTGGAGGGGGTATATCGTGGACACGCCCGCAATATGCCTTTCGTTTGTTCTACTTTCTGGCTGAATCAGGGTCCGATCCATCGATCCCGGGCAGTCTGATTTTTTTCTCCTCAGCAAGAAATCCTGTTCAGCGAAACCTCCTGATGATGGTATCCGGCCTCATTGAGACCTCTTTGGCTACAGCTTGCAGTTTCATTTCCTAAGAGGTTTTTGACTTCCAAAACTTGTTTAAGTCCAAAGGTTACATTTTTTACTGAATTCAACAGTGACAGCCTCCCACTCGACGATGGGGATCTAGTCAGCCTTTAAAACCAACTTTCCCGCCCCAAGCTTTTTCCTACAATGGTCGAAAGCGTTGATCAAACTTTGTCCAGTAGCTCCCCAATGACAGCAATGCCTCCTTCAACACAATCTACTGTCTTGCCTGGTGAGCTCTACCTTCTCTGGAACCTTTCTTCAAAATATTTTAAGTCCAAAGGTAAACCTCCTAGTCGTACTTAACTTTTGACTTTATCCTGGTCCCAAGTGATCACATGCCTTCTGGTGGCCTTTTTGATCTTTTAGGTGCAAAATTTGACACAAAAATGTAAAAAGTCATAATTCCGGTTCCACTGATTAGATTTAATTAATTTAGGAGTAATTCTATTTAATACATTTTTCTCTATTTTTCTAAAATTGGTTACAAATTTTTCTTGTGTTGTGTTTTCACTTTATTACTGATGGTGTGGCACATATGTAGTCAAATTCAGTGACTTTTGTTCTAACCCTCTCCCCCCTTTCAACCAATGGCCCAATCACTTACACTGGTAAACATTGCATTGTGGCAAAGGCGTTTCTAAACTAGTACTGTTTTATTCAATGCCTTTTCAGGTTTGGGAGTTTTTGGAACGTGTGAAAAAACAGGGAAATTGATTGTTTTAAACAGAGCAAAATCTGTGTTTGATCAGCATATTTTAATATAAGGCTACATATATTCTGGGATGGGTCGAGTGTCATCAAATGGGCAGTCAGTGTGGTGCTATTTTTTCAAAACGATATGGGTTGGGACAATCAGACACACATCATTTAATGATAAGCAAAGGAAGAAAAAGAGAAAAGCTGTGAATATCAGACTACTTTGTGCTAATATCTGCAGCAGGAACATAATTATGTAACTTAAATGGCATAGCACGTGTTCGGTACTGGAAGATAAACATTATTCAAAGCTGATTGCCCCATTTTCACGTTAATCAGTAAGGTCATGACAGGATTGTTCTTAAATATATATTAGGTCTAGTATTTGAACGCGGCATGCATATTCTCTGATGTTCTGTGCTTTTTTAAAGGTGCCAATACTGGATCTTACTATTTCAGGATATTTGTGGTTACATTTGCTCGCAAGTAAGACTTGATTGGCTTATGTTTTTGATGGGATTTCTTGGAGATGGATTAACGAAAAAAATCATAAACCCGAAAATTGGATGAATGAAATATAACATCCTATAGTTAATTCCCAGTTCTTTCACGTCAACAATACAGTAACATCTTTTGTATTTAGGCTACATAATGGCTACGAATATGAATATGAAGTGCTGTGTTGCGATGTACACTGTCAATAAATACTCAATCATTTAAGGGAATTATGTTTACATATGACTTGTATCAACCCTGTGGGGGGAGAAACCCAGTGGCTTATTTACAAGCCCCGTGCGCTGCTGTTGATGTACTTTTTCCCATATTAACACCTTCGCAGCGGCGGCTATCCCGCCGTAGCGCTAACGGTCGCGGGGGGCGCGCGGCTCACCTGCGCGGGTGACAGAACCGTTCCCTCACGGCTCGCGGGTGAGCTGTGCTTGTGACGGAACGGTTCCGTCATGGCCCCACCCGCTTAATGAAACGCGCCGCACAGGCGCGAAGTCAGCGCCGCGCAGGGGCAAAGAGCGGGCCGTGACGGAACCGTTCCGTCATGAGCACAGCCCACCCGAGAGGCGTGACGGAACGGTCCGTCAATAGCGTCAAAAGGGTTAAATGTGATGGACCAGCAGTGCAAGGGCCTTGTACATGAGACCCCAGTACATATCCGAATTGTAACTCAGACAGACATTTAGCCTTCATTAGACTTCTAATAGCAGGCAGCAGGACGTTAGACCACAATGAGGCAAGGATATAAACTATCACTACTAATCAAAGAGAGATAATTCTTTACTTCATCTAAAGAGAGACAATTCTTTATTTCTTCTAAAGAAATTTGTCAAAGGGTCTATAACCCTGTAATACAAAAATGATATTTAGGCATTATTCCTGCATCAGTAATATGTACGACATTCATCATATGCCAAGAGTTACTTCTCGGTTCACATTCTATGCATTTCCATGACGGCTTCCAACCTTGTTTGTAAACTTTGATTGCCAATTGTACATTGGTTCTCGAACTTCGATATATGAAACCTACATTTTATCACTTACTGTGACTACCTTAGAAGACCTCCTACAACCCATTTTCAGAAAGAGAATGCTTCTCTAAATAAAAAGTAAAAATACATGAATTACCTGAGAGTAGATGCTGACAGACTTTGGTACACCTCAGTATACAATATTTCATAAACGAGAGGAAATAAGCTAGGAAAGGGGTTTCATGACTTAGGAACCGTAACAAAGTTTGTACTGATTGAAAATGAACAGAGGAGAAATATCTCTATTTCTCCTCGTTTATTTCTCTTTGAATGTATGCCTCATTTTGCAGCACACGTAGAAGAGGTAAAATCCTCTAAGGGTTGTTTTTGTGCACGAAAGTGCCCCTACCTGCACAAAAACCATCCTCCACGCAACACAGGCAGGGTGTCTCTGTTGGGGCTTGACAGTCCATTGTGTATCAGGGCACGGGAAAGAACAGAAATGCGCCATCATATTGCCTTAAATATGGTGCATTTCTGCCCTTTCCCACTGATGCAGCACAGCAAGGTCTCTCATAAGAGGGCCCAAAGTTTGTAAGATGGTCAAGTGGCTTTTGACTGACTTGCCAATTCAATGGAGATAAGAGAGATCAATATAAAGAAGCTGATAGATAAATGAACTAATCCAAACGCAGAACAAAACAAGGACTATAGCCACACAAACCACAAAGGTGGTTGCATTCTTGCCATTTGGGGAGCCACGGCATGCTCAAATCTCTATTCCAATAAATAGATTTTACATGAGAAATCAAATGCAACTTTGGTTAAAAGAATTATTAACAGACAACTTATTTGAGGTTTTCCTACATGTAGGTGATAACATAGGACATTCCATAATATGGAGTCAGAGGTCTTTCCCCACAAGGGAAAGTTGGATTTCCGGGGGCGGTCAACTGGAATCGGGAATTAAAGCATGGGTGGGCTGCGAACGTAGAATACTACTTCGGAAAGCCCAACGAGGCATAGGAAGACTGGAGAGAGCACATGCTTGGGAAGAATATAGACCAGGAGCCTGCCCCAGCACACCTCAGGCCGGGTCACGACCAATCAGCCCTAATAGCCAGGAACAGGAGGTGAGAGAAGGGGCGTCATGAGCAGACCATAGCACCATAACCTCTACAGACCTGAAGGTTTGCATGAGTTCGGCCCACGGCTTAGCCTATAGAGAGTGAGACCCAGACCACACGTGCAGCGAGAGACATAGTGGCAGGCTAGTCGACAGCTGCGAGGGGTGAGGGTAGGCGGGGGGGGGGCAGTTGGGGGAAACTGTTTGATGGTTATATTGGATGGCAGTCCTTTACAACTAGAGCTGCATAGTACGGCGGAAGTCACACAACAAGAAGAGATATGGACAAATGATTAGCTACATAGCTAGGAATTGCACTTTGAATTGTTAACCAGGAATGTCTATGATTAGGAAACAAATTGAGTATGTACTGCTGATATTTAAATGCCAATAAAATATGTTTAAAAAAAAGAAAAAGGGAAAGTTGGATCAATTTGATAAAAACTATGATGAGTAACATATAGCCCTGAAAAAAATATGCTTGAGCTTGGCAATCGATGGATCTTCTGCCACTGAGCATAAGTGTGGTTGGAGCATGACAGTCTGGATTATGTGCATTAATCCTTAACAGTTTTGCATGAATTCCCAAATGGTGGACATTTACATAAACCAGAAGCGCGAAAACAAATGCATTCTTCGTTTATAGTTTCACTGAGTGGAACTACATAGGGAGAGTACATAGAAGAATTATGAACTACTATTTTGGTTTAAAAGATGATTAGGATAAAGGTCTACAGTTGTGCTTGCTACCATAGATATTGGCTCACTCATTGACAGTGACATGTAACTTTGTCACATATATTCTTGCTTCTGCCAAATGCCATCACCTTTCTTTATAGATCTAGGCTTTATAGGATGTGATCCCAGCCAGTTACCAGTATCAATCAGCAACCTGTTCTCAAAGGAGGTGCCATGGTCTCCAGATCGTGGTCTAGAATCTGGTTGGCACCAACATATGGGTATAACTGAAAACTACACAATTGAATACCTGTCTTTTATTGTTTTCTCCGAGTAATTTTATTGCAGTTTAGCCTACACATTTGGGGATATATTTTATATAAATAGCACAACCAAATACAACCATCATTTTTGACATCATCAATCAATACATCTATGTATAATTGACAGGAGGAATACATCCAAGGTGAGCAATACTGTTGCCCCACGTTCTCTGATTAGCGCTAAGACGCCCACAGGCATATGCGCGCTTTATAAAACTACAAATCAAATCAAATCAAATGTCAGTTAAACCCATAATTGTAATTGAAAAGTGGTTGCAGATTACTTACAAGGGTTTCAATCTCGAGAATCTCTGTAGGACAACTTTGTAAAGCAGCACATTATTTACTTAGGACATGAGGAAGAAGAGACAGACGGCTCCCTCATCTGGATTACCGTACCAGAGAAACATATTTTTACTTTATTAAATGAGGAAAACCAGGGAAAGGAAATGATGACCTTCAGCCAAGCAATTTCAAAAGTATCCCTTCCACTGGGTAAAAATATTTCTGATTAAGTAAAAACATAGAAGAGTCTGACCCTCAATGGCGATTTAACTTTATACATCCCTTTTAGAAAATGGGTTACTGGCTGGCAGAGGTGTGTACCCTGTCGAAGCATGAACTGCAATCCTAGTCAGGGTAAAGCACAACTCTAAATTAACAAGGGCTCACCTGGTAGTAGCTTGGCACAGAGCGGTCAGCCTTAACTTAAGAGGCAATGTGCTAAAGTGTGTGTGCAACATTTCAAACAGTAAAACAGTGAAAACACCCACAAAAAGATACCACACATGGTTAGAAAAATAGAGTTAAATGTTATAAATAAAACTAGCCCAAAATGAAATAAGTAGAACTGTAGATATTGTTTTTTTAGAATAATAAGTGAAAATAGCGCCACTAAGCGCCAACAAGGGATTTCTGGTTGCGCTAGACCGGATCAAAGTCAAACATTCAGGCAGGCCATGATGAAGTGCAGGCTAGCTACAGGACCAGTTTTGGCCCATTGATCAAAAGTACCTTGGTTTGGGCTGTGTCAGCATATGAGTTTCTGTTGATGGAGAGGCTGCAGAGTGCAGATGGAGATGTGATGCAAAGTTTCAGCTTTGATGTCAATGCCGTCTTCAAGTGAAATGCAAGGACTTCATCTGAAGAGCATTACGCAGTGGTGATTCCGAAGGCAGAACAGAGATTCTGGTCCACACAGTGGTAGCAATGCTTCAGTTCTCATCTGGAAACAGGGGTGATGTGCTGGTTCCAATCTACTCGGTATCAGATGTGGGGCCTGCTGATAATCTAAAAGCAGCAATGTGCCAGTTCCATTTCCGCAGCCGTGGTGAGATGAACAAGCACCCATGGCTCACATTCAAGGGTCCAGGATTGAGGTTGCACACTGTGACAGAGCAGAGTCACAGATAGGAACAGTACAGCCTAAACTGACAGGCCAGGTCCTCTCGGAACCACACATAAGGATCCTTGGACCAGTTTCAAGGTATCACCCCTCAGCATTTCTAAATCAGAAGGGTTTGCCAAGAGGGTCCAATCCTCACTGTCCTACTGCATTCAAGCTAGCCTAGCCGAAGAGGGGTCATAGCCCAAAATCAGTCCCAGGATGCTTGTTTCTGGTCCAGGGAGGACCTGGCCTGGCAGTTCGGTCTGGACTGTTCCCATGGGGAGAAAGGTCAAGACTGATTATGGTTGGGTCCAAACTGGGGTAGCTAATGGAGCAAAACTTGGATTCCGTAACTGTGTGTGAATGTTTGACGTGTTCAGAATTCCATTCATCAGTTTTTCTTTTATCTTTCTAAAAGTGTCATTTTGAAAATTATAATGGTGAATTCTACTTTGCCACTGAAGAGGATTTATCAATACAATTCCAAAGGTACTTAACATGATAGATCTACCTATTTCCAATTGAGAATTACAGCTTATTTGATATAACAAGGAATCTCCAATATTAACCTATGGTCCTCACTAGGCCTGGGTGGTTAACTCCACTCTTTCTGTGGACTTTGTTGAGTTTCTGCACTTTGCACTTCACAGTGCACGCAGAGTTCCAAAAACTCTGCAAATTTTTTCCACGCTTATGCTCACCAACATTAAGCTGGCGAGCACGAGTGATGAAAAACCAGCGCTTGACCACCTCCCAGAAAGTTTACTCAATGCCGGCGGTCACAGATGGTCCGTACCACTCGTGTTGAGAAACCTTTCCTTTGTGTGGAGGAAGCTTCCGCCTGAAAGAATTTCTTCTCGAGTGGCAGAAAGAAGCAGCACCCTTTTGTGCCACATGTGGTGGCAATTGCACTGATTTTACAGCACGGGACAAACACCCAGCACTAAAAATCCTCATGAACAATGCAATGCAACACGCTCAGCCACGTGGGAAACTCTACTTAGTATGGCTGAGTTTTTTATCACTTAAAATACGCAGAAGTCCGTAAACTCCACCCATGCCTAGTCCACATAGTAGTAAAAAAATAACTTGGGATATTTTCACTACCAGGACATATACAAATTTAAAAGTACATGTCCTTCATTTAATTACACAGCGTCCTGACCTATGGGCCACCTAGGGCCTACCTTAGGGGTTTTAAATGCCAAGTCAATATGGCAGTGTAAACTGCATACAATGGCTCTGCAGTGGCAGGCCTGAGATATGATTAAAAGCGGATGAGCTTTGAGACCGGGGCATTGAGAAGCAGCCTCCGCTGCTGCCGTGAGATGAACAGCTGTTTTCATTCATTCTCAGCCATGAGGGGAACGGCCCAACGGTAAACTACACTACCCAGAGGCCCCTGCATTCCCACAAGCTGACATCGCGTTGGGGGACTTGATAAAAAGCAGCGTTCCTCCCGCAGCGCTGGACGCGCTTTGAGAACGGAGCATTGAGAAGTAGCCTCCGCTGCTGCCGTGAGGTGAACAGCTCTTTTCATCCATTCTCGGCCATGAGGGGAATGGCCCAACGATAAACTACACTACCCAGAGGCCCCTGCATTCCCGCAAGCTGACATTGGGCCGGGGGCACGATAAAAAACAGCAGCCCTCTCGCAGCATGGGATGCGCTATGAGACTGGGGTATTGAGAAGCAGCCTTTGCTGCTGCCGTGAGTTGAACAGCTGTTTTCATCCATTCTCGGCCGTGAGGGGAATGGCCCAACGATAAACTACACTACCCAGAGGTCCCTGCTTTCCCGCAAGCTGACATTACAACAGGGGCGCGATATAAACACAGCGCCCTCCCGCAGCCCGTCCATGCCCATTAGCAACCAGAGGAGACTCGGCTGGGCAACCTCTCTGAGAACCGCATTCACATGCCAAACTATTGGTGAGACTATAATATCATAAGACTTTAGCACTGCTACAGAACTCATTTTAAGTAAGAACCTCACGATTGTTGTCAATAACACCTCCTTGACCATGAGTAAGCGTAAGGGCGCAGCAAGCACCCGAGATGCATTTTTAATTAGAGCAGAATCTTTACAGTCGCATGAAATTCAAATGACTGAGAGAAGGTGTGCCTTGATCCTACACAACTTTCAACATATATGCAATCATCTATTGCTAACCAGCTTCCACTTGCACCAAAGATTATTGTCCCAAACAAATCGGTGTCACCAATTTTGCCTAATACTTTGGCATCAGTGATAAGCTCTGTACCAAATGATAATGCCGGACAGGGCGTTGAAACGAGATCTCGAGCTCCAAAAGCACCAGAAGAGCCAAAAGGGAAAGTCTACCGAACAAAGCTGAAGCGAGCAACGGGTCCTCTAAAACCTAAAGCTGAGAGACGAGTGGGATCTGGGCCCACACTCCAAAAACCTACTCATGTAGATGACCAAGTTGCAATGTCATTAAATACAACAACACTAGAATCAGCATGTGGGTCTATGTTATTACAAATCACTGTATTAATAAATAGGAAGTTTGGTATATTGGATTAAAAAGTCAACCACTTATATGCACTGATAGAAAACATAGGAGGTGGTAAGGTCATTAGTCAGTCGGATGGCATAGAAGAAGTTTCTGAACCAAGCAATCTGGAAGGTAGTACAACCATTAACTTAGCTTGAACGAATAACAGAGACAATGTTACATATGTAGGAAACCCCACATCACAAAGAGGAAATAGGGAGAAAAGTACAGAGGAGAAGACACAGAAACCTGAAAATAGACTACGGAAAAAACAAGCCACACGCTTAGAACAGGCAGCCTCAAACACACTGGAAAACCGTACAGGCTCTGATCTAGTTAAAGATTTGCAAAGTTCAGCCCCAGCTCCAAACACTGACATCATAGGTCTACCACCTGCCTCATGCCCTATGTATTAATCTTAGCTAGGGTGCCTGCTCTAAGAATGGAGCCGAATGGATCATGGACTAACATATGAAATAAGACTGTTAATTAGCTGTCCAAATATAAAAACTTTGACCCACGAAATGCGAACGATATCTTAATGGTCAGTAGAGTAGGGTGGATCAATGAATCACAGAAGAAGATCAATGGTGATTGTATAATAATACATTTTCGTCGACCCCATATGGTCCAAAACCTGTTAAACATCCAAGAGAGGTAATCCACAAAAATTCTGTGACTGTGCGCTCCCTTTAGGCTACTTCTATAAACCACACTCCAGGAATTTTATAGCATCCAATACCCCAATATCTCTTTTAAACAGATTGTAGGAGCTGTCCGACCTAGACGCTCTAGACTGACAAGCAATCCATGTAGGAAATGAAACCCACCCCAGTGCTACAAATCACTCATGTTGTAACATGGAGCAGATAGGCCTCCAATTCACTCAGTGCTCAAAGGAAGAACAGGGCGAGGATGATGGTCGTACTATTACAGCTCAGTCAAACGGACACCTAAGGGGGGAAGAGTTACTTGGGTCACTGTCTAGCTTTTCTCAGCCCCCCTTATAGGAAATTTTTAACCAGCCTAGTTCCAATAACACAAAGACAGGAGTAAAGAAGTTCCCAGAATTACGCCTGACATCCTGGAACATTGCAGGTTTAAAAAGGAACTTAAGTAACACTGAATGGCTAGAATATATTAAAGAAAGTGACATCTGTCTATTGCAAGAGACCTGGTCACTAGTCACCCCTCACAAGGTTGGGTTCAAGACCTTTAGCGTTAATATTATTCCATCAGCTAGTGGCAGGTCCTCAAGGGGTCTTGTAATATTGATAAGAATTACTCTTAAAATAGAGTTAACCCCGCTCGAATTACCATCACAGGATCTGAATGGTGCAAAAATAAAACATGGGATAAGAAAATACTTTACTTGATAAACATTTCCAATAGGCCGAGTCCAGCTACAAAAGAATCCCTGGCTTTTTAACCAGCCTAGTTCCAATAACACAAAGACAGGAGTAAAGAACTTCCCAGAATTACGCCTGACATCCTAGAACATTGCAGGTTTAAATAGGAACCTAAGTGACACTGAATGGCTAGAATATATTAAAGAAAGTGACATCTTTCTATTGCAAGAGACCTGGTCACTAGTCACCCCTCACAAGGTTGGGTTCAAGACCTTTAGCGTTAATATTATTCAATCAGCTAGAGGCAGGCCCTCAAGGGGTCTTATAATATTGATAAGAATTACTCTTAAAATAGAGTTAACCCAGCTGTATTTACCATCACAGGATCTGAATGGTGCAAAAATAAAACATGGGATAAGAAAATACTTTACTTGATAAACATTTCCAATAGGCCGAGTCCAGCTACAAAAGAATCTCTGGCTTGACTCTTTTCTGAATTTATTAGAGTCAGTGGCTTTGGTAATTATAGGCGGTGACTTGAATTGTAAGTTTGAGCCAGTGGTGGGACCCGAGGACCTCTTTAAAGAGGAAGACATAGCAAATAATATCCCGCTCTTGAAAGTAGCTCGACAGTGCCCTGCACAATAGCTGCCACACAAACTCTGAAATTGATAACAGGGCAGGGAATCAGAGCATGTAATGGTCGCTTACCCTCTGATAGACATAAAAAATTTACATTCAATAGAGGTAATTGCAAGAGCAACATAGATTATCTGTTGGTATCAATAGAGTTTTGGCCAAATTTAAGTGATCTGAAAATAGATTCTAGAAGCGATAGTGATCGCCGTCCCTTACATTTGACATTAGCAATTGATCACTTTGTTGATTGTAATGAGAATAACGAAGATAGAAACAACTCAACCAATGGTATCTTAGTAACAACCGTTGAGCCGTAAAGTGGCCACATATTTTAGGTGATATCCAAACTATGACGCAGATAGACCTTTGTAGAGGTGGTCTCCATGCATTTGGCCTCACCAGTAGTCAAGTCCCCGATATTGACTGCACATTACGCATTGATAGAAGGCTTAGCTCAGATAGTGAGCAGAATAATTAAAGACCGCAGTGGGAGAGACCCAAAGACAAGCGATAATCCATGGTTCGACAAAGAGTGTCGGGAAGCAAAGGCTGATCTCATATCGGCACTTAAAACAAATGACGTAATGGAGAAAAGGCTTAATTACAAACATACCCTTACCCATGCGAAAAGAAAATGGGAGAATAATATTTGGGTGGACCTAATTAGTGCAGCCAAGCCGAAGGACCAAGTAGGCTTTTGGCGCCTAAATACAAAGGGCATTAAGATTTAGCAGGGACATTAGGAATCTTTATCTTGATGTCAAAACCTGGGAGGACCACTTTTCCAGTCTTTACACGGCTGATCAAAGTGAAGAAACGTCCATTAGCACAGTTCTTGAAGTTTACCCTAACATCAATGATCTCCATTTTATTTCGGATGAAACATCAACAACAATAATGCAATTAAGTCAGGGAAAGTGCCCGCCCCGATAAAATCCCGGGGGATATTTTGGGCAATATATAAATCGTTTATGAAACGCAATCGCACCTGGTGCCCCCATACCAGAATTGTGGAAAGGGCAGAGATAATCGCGATTTTCAAGAAGGGCAATCAATATGATCCCACAAATTATCCGCCTATAAGTTCAATCGATATTTTACAAAAAACGTTTGCTAGGCACATTTTATTGAGTTTTAATGAATGGCTTAATGAGAACAGTGTGCTTTCCAAATTCCAGGTGGGATTTAGGTAAAAAATAAGCACAACTGACCAGGTTTTTAGATTCATTTGTTTATGTTGGAAATACATTACACTAAAAAAGGGCCATTTGTACATTGCTTTTGTAGACCTGAAGGCCGTCTTTGACCTCATCGCAGGGAATCTAATCTGGGAATCATTGCAATCTCAAGGATTACTGGATGAAATGCTTGTACAAATGAAAAAATTACACAAGGGTAAATATGCCAAAGTAAGATGGATTCCGAGATGCGAACTCACTAAGGCAATCCCGGTCAGAAGGAGTGTGCGCCATGGATGTGTACTGGCGCCCACTCTATTCTCATTATATGTTAACGAAATTCCAAAATACGTGCTCGGGTGTATTAATGACTCACCTAAGTTGAGGGGAGATTTGGTGACAGCACTTTTATTTGCCAACGATACAATACTAATATCACAAACCCCCAGAGGCCTACAATGCTTATTGGATTCTTTTAACTCATATTGTGAGAGTAAGGCCCTTGAAGTAAAGGCCAGTAAAATTAAATACACGGCAATAAACCCTCATATATCTTTTAGAAAGAATCTAGTAATCAATATTCAAAAATTAGAATATGTCCAAACATTTAACTACTTGCGCATAACCTTGGACACAAAGTTATCCTGGAAGCAACAACTAGAAAAAAACAAGATTACTTTGCTCCAGAATATACTGCCCATAATAAAGAAACATGGAAGTAGCATCTAAAAGGCGGTGTCTCTCGCCCTAGAGGTTTTTAAACATAGAGCTCAGTCAGCTACTCTTTATGGGGCAGAAATATGGAGGCCTAATTGTAATAAAAGCTTTGAACTAGGAGAGAATACATTTTTTAAAGATTGTTAAACCTGCCTGTACGCACACCCTTAATTCCGATCGTCATGGATCTAAATAATAAACGATCAGACCACCGCGCGATTTTAAGACCTCTATGATATTGGGTCCGGCTCTGGTCAACCTCAGATTTGATCCACTATAGGGAAGGTCTAGTAGACATCCTGAGCCTTGACCATAGCAAGAATATTCTGTGGCTTAAACATGTCTCTTCTTGGTTAGAGAAACTGAGCCTGTACCATTTCTGGGAGTTCCCGACGCAGCTAATTTCATTTTCCATGGCACTGCTTGGATCAACCTTCTGGGCTTATATCCAAAGCAATGTGCTGCATGTAAGGAACAATCATTCACTAGCAAATAAGTTCCTTCAGTTTAAGGATGTAGCCAGGTTTGAGTCCTTTTTGGACAAAGTTTGCCCACAATTTGCCAAATCCTTTTACCTGAAGTTTAGATACGGAGTGTTACAAACAAACACAAACACATCAAACTGGGTTACAAATGAAGATGGGAACAGTAACAAATGTTGTGAATTATGCCAAAATATGTCCAAGGAAAATTATCTACACATATTATTCTCCTGCCGGCGTATGCCAAACCAAGGAGCAAATGGATGAATTCCATTTGTTGTAATATGAATATTATACATTTTATAGAAGCAGAACGAATACTGAAAACCGATAGTACACAAATAATTGTGTTCAGTGTGAGCAGATTCTTGTTTAAAATAAGTCTTATAAGGGCAAAAGTAAGTCTCAAATTGTAAGGCCCAAAACCCTAAAGAACTCAAAGAATATGTAACATTATGTTAATGATTTTAATTGATGTACTCAAGGCTAATGGTGCTATAAGTCTGAGCACCGATTGATTGTTTTAAAGCACTGTAAACGGTGCAAACTATAAGAGAATATAATTTAGAGTTACTTATAATGTCTTATGAGCCCAACTTGAGTAACCGGCACTAATTTAAATGTTAATGAAAATTAATTTTTAATTTTTTATCATGCCTAGTTTTAATTATTTATAAATTTTACATTGTCGATTTTTGCATTTATGAAATAGAATTTACTATTTTAGTACGATTGCCCTCAACTTGATGAAATACCAACAAATACAGGCAAAGTTGCTAAATCTGCATACTCATAAACAATTGTATAAACATTTTGATGATGCATCTTTTATGGTTTTATGTGAACCGAAATAAGGATATATTGAATTGAATTGAAATAATAGGCTACTAAAGTGGGTGGCACACTCAGTGCTCTAATCTCCACTAGTACCATATAACTTAAAGGCCCTGGGCACTGCTAGTGCATGTTACTAGGGACTTATAGGTAAATTAAATAGGCCAAATGTGGATAATCGAATCAAACTATATTAAGGGAACATGTGCACAAGCACTTTAGCACTGATTAGCAGTGGTAAAATATACAGAGTCCTAAGGTCAACAAAAATGAGATCAGCAAAATTGGAGGCAAGCAGGTGAAGGGTTTCGGGGAAGACCATCTTAAGAGTGACAGGTCTAACAATGCCTTATCCTTTTTATGCATATATTGTCTGGTGATTGCTATCTCTGTAAATGATTTTATAGAAGATCATTCCAAAGTCTATCAGAGATATTCAATTGTAATTAATCTATTAGTAAACAAATGCACATTCTTATACATTTAGAAATCAAACAAGTTTGGAAATCAAGATCATAATTTCCATTATAATTTCAGATAGTATGAAGAAAGGGCATATTGTTAAGTCTAGAGATATATAGAGAAAGGATTTGCTTTAACATATTAGTTCTTTTCTAATCCAGTTACTTATGTGTGAAGCTAAATGGGCAGTCCTTCATTGAAACTAAACTGGTTAGAGTAAGTTTAAGGTTGTTTAGTCTGTAGAGATCTCTGCCTGTGTTTGTGAGTGGAGGCAGTGGAGTTTGCCACTCCCTAGTACATTGGACTAGATATTCTGAAGATGTGATCTGCTCTCATTAAAGAGTAAAGTATTCTAGCCTCTCTGGTACTAGTACCACCCTAGTCGGGTACAGTACATTTACTGAATGTAGAGTCCTTATTATCTTACTTAAGCAATGCAAAATGGTCCAGAATGTGATAGGCCATCTTTGAGCCTGGTTTCTGGCTGAACCAAGATCTATTTTATTGTGCTCTGTACACTCAATATTGCTCCTCAATTTTAACTTGATTCATAAAACTGCACTTGTTCATCTAACATAAGTGTTTATGGTTACATGGGCACTCAGAAGGAGTATAAAAGCAGACCTATCCTTCTGTATTTTTTAATGTTTGCATTTGTCTTCTGACCAGAGGCTTTAATAGTTATTTCTCCTTTAAATTTGCCTTATCATAATTTGTTCTCCTCCCACTCTGATTATTGCTTTTACCAATATATGTTTTCTTCTTTAAAAGGAGGTTTCCATGGCTTTATAAATATATTAAGTAATGTTCAATTCAAAGACCCTAATTCAGCATTTGACAGAGTTGACCCGCGTTAAACTAGTAGTCCCCACACCATTTAGAGGTGAGGAACCACTGGGTGGTAGATCCAGTTTACATTTATTTAGGGAGCTTATTCCAATGCAGGTTTTCTTAGAGAAGGTATTCCATACAAAACATGGTGGAAGTGGGTGAAGATAATAATCACTAGCCCCAATACACAGTATGGAAAGATCGGGTATTATATTAGTTTTTCTGGAACGATCCTTCTGTTTAGGTGTTTGTTTCTGAAAAAAAAAAACAATGCTGTACACGCTGCTATGACACTGGGAGCCACTAGGCATTCATTTCTTTTTTTTTAAATAGTTATGCTGTGCCAGCAGGAGTAATTTAATCAGAAATAAACCCAGACAGCAGTCGTAGCTCGAAATATGAGAGGTGGTCTGCAGATATGTGGCCAGAGGTGGTATCTCTGCTACCGAGTGAACCATTTTTAAGTTCTAAATACTTCAAATATTGTTATTGTGGGGAAAATATGTAATACAGTGAATTATTTCTTCTTTAAACTTCTTGTCTAATCATAGCTCAAACTTGTGCATTATCTGATAGAAATGTAGACCTCGGAACGCACACGTAAATGAAGGATAATATATTGTAAATCAAAGTTATGTAGTAGATTTAGGGGCAGAGTAACTGAACGGCAAAAGTGAAATACTTATTGAAGACAAAGTACTGTTTTATGCTTAATGTGTTCCATAGAGACTAATAGACAAGGTATATAGTGTATCATAGATTGGAACTTGCTAATGGAGTTATGTTTAATAACTTTCCTGCCTGATTTTGGTTGTTGAGAATAGAATGGCTTGAGAATATCCAATAAATACTATTTCACTATACTCACTATGGTAGGCAGACAAAATATCGAAATTAAAATATCGATATACAATAATATCGATGTTTTAATTTCGACAGTACAGAATATCGATGTCCAAAATATCTACAGACAGAATATCGTTTTTTTAAGGTATGTATGTTACTAATATCGAATTTTACTAATATCGAAAAACATTTTAGTGTTATGTATTTTATTATGTTGTTTATATGTTTGTTAAACATGTTTTGTAATGTATGTTTGAAAATTTGTAAATTTGTTTACATTTTGCGTTTTAGTATCAGAGCGGGTTGTGGGTT
The DNA here is from genome assembly GCF_964263255.1 of Lissotriton vulgaris. NCBI lineage: Eukaryota > Metazoa > Chordata > Amphibia > Caudata > Salamandridae > Lissotriton > Lissotriton vulgaris. Next base: position 493,306,178 of record NC_141685.1, read on the forward strand.
TATAGGGGAATAGGGTGGGAAGTAATTTAATAATAATTAATTAATTAATATATGTTTGTAAATATTTTTAATTAATAATTAATTGGTAATTAATTAATATTATTTAGTTAATTAATTAATATAATTTTGTACATATTTTTAATTAATAATTAATTGGTAATTAATTAATATTAATTAGTTAATTACATTAATTAGAGTAATTATTTTTATATATAATTTTTTGTTATTGTTAATTAATTAATTGGGAAAACATAATATTAATTATTACATTTAATTAATTACAGCTAATGTGCTAATATATTTACTTTATTGTTATTGTTAATTAATAATTAATTGGTAATTAAATAATATTAATTAATTTTGGGTAAAGGAGTATTTTTAGGGTTCAGGGTCAGTTTTCAGTTTTTGGGTAAAGGGGTATTTTTAGGGTTCAGGGTCAGTTTTCAGTTTTTGGGTAAAGGGGTATTTTTAGGGTTCAGGGTCAGTTTTCAGTTTTTGGGTAAAAGGGTCTTTTTTGGGTTCAGGGTCAGTTTTCAGTTTTTGGGTAAAGGGGTATTTTTAGGGTTCAGGGTCCGTTTTCAGTTTTTGGGTAAAGGGGTATTTTTAGGGTTCAGGGTCAGTTTTCAGTTTTTGGGTAAAGGGGTCTTTTTTGGGTTCAGGGTCAGTTTTCATTTTTTGGGTAAAGGGGTCTTTTTAAGGTTCAGGGTCAGTTTTCAGTTTTTGGGTAAAGGGGTATTTTTAGGGTTCAGGGTCAGTTTTGGGTTTCTGGGTAAAGGGGTATTTTTAGGGTTCAGGGTCAGTTTTCAGTTTTTGGGTAAAGGGGTATTTTTAGGGTTCAGGGTCAGTTTTGGGTTTTTGGGTAAAGGGGTATTTTTAGGGTTCAGAGTCAGTTTTGGATTTTTGGGGTACAGTCGTACAGGGTAAAAATAAAATAAATTTATATTAAATCAATTAAATGAAATTAAAAAATATAAAATTACATTAAATTATTAAGTTTTTAATTTATTTTAAATGTATATGTATTCGTTTTAATTTTTTAATTATGTTTTAATATTTTTATTTAATATTTGTAAAATTATATGTATTTTAAAATTATTTTTACATTATTATTAATACATTTAGAAAAACGATATTTTTAATTTCGATATTTTTGTACTACGATATTAATTTTTCGATATTTTTGTACTTACCTTTATGAAGATATGACTCCGATATTTTTGATTTCGATATTTTTGTGTCGATATTTTTGTATGTAGATATTCTGTCTGTCGATATTATGTCAGACATTCACTCACTATAACCAGATTGGCAAGTATAAATACTGCAAAGGTTGAGCTGTCAATATTTATTCATAACCTGTGGTCCTGGGATCCCTGTTGGTCCCTGAAGTCTACTCTTGGTTGCTCAGAAAATGAAATATTAACAGATTAATAAAGAAAATATACATAAAATATACATAAAAAAAGCAAAAGATTAAGTTTTAGAACGCTCAGTAATGTGAAGGAATTTGAAATAAGAGCTAAAATTGGAGCTGGTATCCTAATCCTGCTTAGTGGCAGCAGAGCTGATTCAGCTCACGAAATGAAGCATATACAGAAAAAAAACGAGCCTGCATTAGGAGTGAAAAGAAAAACCCGATATGCTATAATTTAGCATCATTTTGTTCATTCAGAAATAAAACTATATTTTGAAAAGCTCCCACTTTCTCATTAAAATTAAAATGTAAATGTTTATCTCTGAAGTAAATAATACTTTCCTAATTTGTGTATCTTATTATATGTAGTTGTTTCTGTATTGTTTTGTGGTTCATATAGTACACATTTCTTAAGTGGGGTCCTCGGTTTCCAGTACTGATTTGGTGGAGGTTCACAGAAGTCAACCGTTGAGTTACATTATAAACCTTCATATTAACTCAGCTGATTACTCAGCTGTAGTTACAGATGATTGAATTAGTGATGCCATCAGCTGGTTCTTGTGCAACTCCCAGTCATTATACCAAAAACTTGCACACACCAAATATTGCTATTGTGAAAAAAATTCACATCTTTCCACTCACAACATACATTGGGTATGCAAGACTACGCAGGAATATCAGGCAGATTTAATTGTCTTTCTTGAGTCAGCAGCAAAGGCCGGGAATGTAATTGCCTGCCAAATAATTTTCTCAACCAATCCAACTCTCCATGTCCAGCAGGCGTGGCACCTGTCCCAGAAATACAAATTACTGTTTACTTTCAGGTTGCCAAGCTCCCTCAGTTGCCCAACAAACTGACCAGCAGTAATTCAAAGTGTTTTTGCTCCTTAGTGAGCCTGGGCCTTATGCTATCACTAACATGGACAAAATTCTGTAGTGTTGTGCGAGTTAGCAATGATAGAGCCCTTTTGGCTAATAATGGACTGTATAGATCTGTGACGTAAACTTGAAAGCACAGTGAAGTTAGTGCTGGTTTACAATGTTGAGTTTGTGGTTACAAGCAGAAGAATAAAGACGTGTTATACTAAGCTCAGTGTATGGCGTAATCATTAGTGGGTACTCAGGCTGGGGAGAACACTACAGCTGGTGACGACATAAGAGATAAGTAACCCCAAGATTGACAGTGCTCTCCAAGAGAGTTTGCTGTGGTCCAGCAAACTGCTTATGCCTGCCACATGTTCCTCAGTCAAAGTTCTGAATCAACATTTTGCACAGGCGGAGTCAAAGCACAACTCCAAAAGCAGTGGAGAAGTGTGGCTCAATGATTAGAGCGGCAGACCCTGATGCAGAGGTATAGCCCGGGACCAGGGTTCAATTCCCCGCCTCAGCGGGTCTTGGGCTCAAAATTCCACGGACTTGATAATTCTCGCCTCTGTACCTATTCCAATCATGGAGTCCCACTCTGCAACTCAGGGCAATAGTTGCTTAATCTCCATAACGCCCTCCACAACGCTAAGGATACCTGGCCTCCACCTTGGGGGTGCCCAGGAGTGGACGCCTCACAGGGAAAGCCAGGATGGGTTCCACAGCGGTATTCGTACAAGCGCCTTGAGACCCTTGCGGGTGAGTAGTGCGCTATACAAGTATCAATTTACATTTTACACATAGTGTGAAGCATTTGACAATAACAAAAGCTTCACTGAGAAGTCTACACATCGCTAGCCAACAACCTGCTGGGAAGACCTTGAAAAGAGGTACCTTGCTACTACGCAACCTAAAGCTATACATCACAAGGAGTGTAATAACGCTAAAGGTGGATTTGAAAAGAGCAGCAAGTAGCAACAGCTAATTGCAAGATAACGCTGCTAACAGAAGCCCTGCGAAGCAGAGATGAACGAGGTGTCAGGCAGTACAATGAGACACTTACAAGCAAAGCAATTCAAATACAAGTAACCGTCATCTGTTTAACAGAACGGAGTAAAGAGAGTCATCATACCACAGAACCAGTTAGAGTGGCGGGTTATGTTTGTGGGGCAGTCAATAAACGAAGCACACACAATCAAAGCTGTTGAGTGGGGCTCAGAGCAACTCCAGAGGTTTCCAAAGATCAGAAAGCCAAGAGTGGCGATCAGAATACTGAAGTTTGCTTTTCTAATGAAGACCAAGACAGAGGTCACATTTCTGTACTTATCAAAGATGACCCTGAGGCCAATACATTGCAAGGCCTCAGAGATGGTTTCCATGAGAAAGATCACCAAGCAGCGCCAGAAAGAACATTATTCTCAACATCAGCGAGTTTCACCAATCATTACAGTGCCTCCACCTTCCTGAAACCACCACAGCCATTCGATAACACCAAAAAGATTAATATTGGCAATAAATGAACTGCTAGGACATAGACATTTGAGGATTTCATTGATGTGCTAGAAGAAAAAGATAACAAGAAGATTATCAAATACCTTAATAAATTAGCTGGTGAAGGTGTAAAAGAAGTATTAAAGGCAATGTCGTGAATTGATGAAATTACATAGGCTGAATGCCGAATGTAGATTACGTAAGGTAATTTTTCAGTTAAGAATGGCAGAAAGATGGTCAAACCATCAATTAATTTATTGAGAGACTGGATACGTTAATCAACACTGTAAGTTCAATTAATTTAATGAGGAGAAAGCTATGCGCCTCAGAGTTATTGCAATTGTCTGTCAGACTCATTCAGCCAAATGCTGAAACTCTTAATCTGCAGAGAGTTCTCATGGCTTCCAGAGCTGAAGAGAATGCTGATCGACAAGCTGCTAACATGGAGGCCAAAGACGCCATAGAGTGATACAGGCCCAGATGTAGGTAATAGCAAATTACCGAATGGTAAATACCGAATTTTACCGATTCGGTATTCACTATTCAGTAATTGCTAGTAGGTAAAATATTCGGTAAAAATACCGAATCGGTAAGATTCGGTAATTACCGATTTGGTAATTACCAAATCTGTATTTGCCATTGATTCCTATGGGCCTTGAAGCCCATAGGATTCAATAGCAAATACCGATTTGGTAATTACTGAATCAGTAATTTTACCGATTTTACAAGGGGGACAGGGTGTCCCTTTGACACCCTGTTTCACCCCTGTTTCTGGCTTGTGTGCCATGTGACACACAGACATGCCCTTAGGACATGTCTGTGTGCCACATGGCACAGGTGTACATGCACAGAAGTGCATGTACACTGGAATTCGTTATTTACCATGGAATAGTATTCCATGGTAAATAACGATTCGGTAAGGGCCTGTGGCACTGATTACAGTGCCACCTACATATGGATTTACAGAATCGGTAAATTTACCGATTCTGTATTTTACAGATTCTGTAAATTTACAGAATCGGTAAATATACCGATTCTGTAAATATGAGGCCCCCTACATGTCAAATCCCAAATACCGGTCGGTAACGGCCGAAATCGGCCGTTACCGACCGGTATTTGACGACCTACATCTGGCCCACAGTCATGAATGTAAAAAGTAAGCCAAGGCACAAGGCGGAGGGATGCATAGTGATGTCTATATGGAAGAAGTTCTGCTTCAGGAATCGATTTTTGTTCCCACAAAAAAAGTCACACCATTGGACAGGTCTGCAAAGGCTATGGGAAGGAGAACCATTTTGTGAAGGTTTGTAAGGCAGAAAAAAAGTAAGTGCATCACGGCAGAAGACAAAGTGGCAGCTCGAACGCTTAAGAAGCGAAGCTTGACGCACACCCAAAAGGCCCAGTGGCCACACCAATTAAGGCATATTGTCACCAAACGAAGTTGATTATCATCTAAATTATCGCAAAAGAGTTCTTCAATATCTACATAAAGTGACAGTGAAGACAATGTTGTGCAATGTCGATGTTTATTTCGGAAAAATATGTGAATGTTGGACTAGCCGCATGTGAAAAAAAATGCAGGTCAAAGGAAAGTCAACATGAAAAAGCACACAAGTCATTCAAACATTGTCAGAAGATTACACTAAAAATAAACAGTTTCTCAATACCTTTTATTATTAACAGTAATACATATATAAAGATAATGATTGAGGAGAAATACAATGAACTATCTCCATTGCCACGATGTGAGCCATTAAAAGCTAAAGTGTATGCATGGGCTGCATCAATGCCATTAATAAGTCAAGGTTCATTTGAACCAATGATGAAACGCAAGAAAATGGAAGTACTGGCACCCATTCATGTATTTCAAGGTACAGCCTCACCTGCCTGTTTGCTCAGCTTCAGCACAACTGCTGATATAGGACTGATATAACTGAACTAAAACATCAATGCTCATCACAAAATAGTAAGTCATTTCCCTTCATTGCTTCATGGGTTAGAAAAACTGAAGGCCATGAAAGTAAAAATACAAATCAATGAGTACGTACCATCCTATTGCACAAAGATACATTTCATTTAAACTGTTGATAAAGAACTTGAATCATTGCTCAAACATGATATCATTGAATGTTTTACTGGTCCAATGTCCTGGATTTCTCCCATAGTGTTAGTGCCTGAAAAGAACATGCGTCTAGCGAAGAAAGTAATTAAATGAGAACGACATCCAGGTCTTCACATCACCAACATGATAACCCAATTGCATGATGTGAAGGTCTTCCCTCATCTTGATTTTAATGAAGAATGTCATCAGTGGAAACTTACGGAGAGTTGAAGGTACATTACCACCTTTTCTACACATATTGGACTAAGTTTCAGTGTGTTACCAGTTGCTGAGTTGTTTCAAGATTTCATTCAACGTATCATACAGTCTGTCAAGAATGCGTTCAATTATAGTGATGACAGATTGGTTTTTGGTGGTACACAGAAGGAGCATGATAAAGCTCTCACACAAGTATGTTGTTTACTTGCAGATGGAAGTTTGACTTTGAATGTCGACAAATGTGAGTTCCATAGGGAATTATATGGCCATAACTTTCTTGATTGTGGCATGACACCCGATCCTGTTATAGCACAAGGATTGCCAACTGCCAGTTCCCACAAGATGTTTCAATGATACATTCATTCCTTGGCATGGCCAGCTACTGCTCTGGATATATACAAGACTTTGCCATCATAAGTGCTCCGTTGAGAGACTTGACGAAAAAGAATGTTTAATTCAATTGGTCACATAAATGCCATCAAAGCTCCAAGAAGATCAAACAAGCTATTGGGAATGCTACTGAAATTGAATACTTTGACCAAAGCTTCATACAGAGGTTGTACTTAAAGTTAGGCCAGTCGGGTTAGGCACAACCCTTGTAGAGCACAGCGGACACCCAAACACTTGAAGGCATATTGTAGCCTATGCAAGCAGAAGTTTGTCCCAAAATGAACGTGCGTATTCACAACCTGAGAAAGAAAGTTTAGCAGTGGTTTGGACTTGTGAATATTTCCACGTAGTCTTATAAGGAAAGCCTTTCCCGCTTGTGACACATCATCAAGCGTTGTTGGCAATCATTGGCAATCCAAAGACCAAGATGCCTCTTGCATTAAATGTTTGCGTATAAAATCACAAGGCTACAACTGCATTATTATGCACTGTCCAGGTAAACATCAAAATCCTGCTGACTACTTCTCATGAGTGATTCTACAGTGCCATGGAACCCCTTCTAAGACAGCTGAAGCCTACATACATTTCGTTCTGAAATCCAGCACAACAGCTGACATTTTGTTGGAACAAAACGTCACTGCCATTGAGTCAATACAGTGACATATGAAAATTAAAAGACATTATTGCACATCTGTCTTCAAACCAGCACACTCAATATCCTACAAGCGACAGAAAATACTAGAAGTTTAAAAGTGTCAAAGATGGTGCTATCCTGAGAGGTTCAAGAATGGTTATTCGGGAGAGTCTAGGACAACTGATAGTTGAAGTGGCCCATGAAGGACATCATGGAATCTTTGCCAAGAAACAAGCTCTCCGAGACTGAGTCTGGTTTCCACATCTCAATGAGAGTTGAAAGAGAATTGAAGGCATGTCACCTATGCAACTTCCTTTCATCGCATACCATCAAATCACCGTAAACATGTACGAATTCTCAAAGCATGCATTGGAAAGAATTCTATGGGTTTTTTTTTACACTGGACATCACCGAATGGTGGTTATTGATGAATACTCCCATTTTCAGTAATAGAAGATCTCTTATCCACCACTCAAGAAAGAGTCATTGGGAACTTAGAGGGCATGTTCATGACTTGGGGTGTTCCTGTGATCCTAAAGTCTGACAACGGCCTGCCTTTCAACAGTCAAGAATTCAGAGACTTTCAAAGTCATCCTTATGTAATGCTTCAGAAGAGCACACCTCTTTGGTCCTCAAGGAAGGTGTTCAGCGCGCTGTATTGGAAAAACTAGACCTTAAAACTTTCTTAAATTCTACTCTTCAAATTTACCGTTCAACCCCTGACTCGACCACAGGTGAAAGCCTTTTGGTCCCTGGTGGACTACAGAGAACTGTGATGTAAGCTTTAGAGCCTAGTTTAGAATATTGAGTTCTTGGTTGCACTCAGAAAAATAAAGATCTATTGCACTAAGCTCCACGAGTGGTGTAGTAATTAGTGAGTAACCAGGCTGGGGAGGACACTGCAAAAGCGTTATTTGATTTCTAGCTTGGCTATGCATAAATGTGATAGATGGATTACTATTATCTTAGCGTAGTTGAGGAAGATTTCAAAGAATTGGGCCAAATCTTTCTTCTTGTTTAATTTCTAAACTCACCAATAATAAATGTTGAAAATGCTAATTCACAAAGTGTTTGGCCTCTGCTCACCACTCGCTAAATAATTCTTAGCCATAAATGGCACACTTCAATGCCAGAACAACTGAATACTCCTTTTCCGTATATAGCTTCCACCTTTTTAGCAGGAGATTGGAATATCCCTCTAACATCACGATTTCCATCATAGGGTCATTTTTCCCATTATTTGCAGCATAGACAAACATACTTTACAGTTTTACATAAAGTTACTCCTGTAGTAGAACTGTTTTAGCTGTAAGCTTTAGGGTGAGAATTAGCCTGTGGCTTTCTAAGTCTTGGATTAAAATTCATGCGCTTTTTGTTAAATGCTACTTCTTTCAGTCTTCTCACTCTCTCATGGAGTCTCTATACTTGTAGACATCTAACGTGCAGCAATGGGACCCTCATGAAGCAATGTCTCTCTTGTCACTTCAACTACAACATTTGTTCTTCAGGTAGTAAAGAGAATTGCACCACTTTCCTGGCTAGCTGCTGTGTGCCCTCTTAAAAACACGAGTATCTGATTTGATGTATTTCGGACATGTATTTCTAGAGAACCTTCCAATTTTTCATTGTGCGTGATAGGACGTAAATGTGTATAGTCAATGATAACTTTAATTTCAGACTTTTCTCTTGGAGTTTCTGTAATATTTACTATTTTCGATATTAATCCATACCCTGAGACTACATGTTTGCTGGTTCAAGGTAAGATTTGATAAATGATGGAGTGATACACTTCCATGTTAATACATTTTAGATTGCTTGTACCTACAATGCTTGGAGATACCATTTCAGTTGGTACAATTTCTACTTTCTTTTTTGATTGTATAATAATATTTGTTCAGTGTACTTTTAATATTCTTATTTTTATCGAAGACAGTTTATTAAGGAACCCTTTCTTTTAATTTTCTCATTGAGTTGACATTGCCCTTAGCAGTTAATATCACAATCATAAATAAGGGTGCCATGATGTTTGCCGCATATGCTGTGTCCTGAAGGAGAAGCAAATTGTGTTGAATTGTGAATACTTGATTTGCATGCCTGCATTAGGTGAACAACATCGATGTGAACTGAGAAAGGTCAATACTCCACAATGTTATTAGTCCTCGGTGACCAAGAAAACAAAGTTACAGGCCAATAAAAACATTATTCCTGCCCAATCCGATTCTCCATCACTGTCAAGTTTTACTCAAGCTGTGGATGTTAGTTTCACTGTCTGTAGTCATTTTGTCTTGCAGTGCGGTTAACCCCAAAACCCTTGCCTTCCCTAGCCTATTTTTCTGACCTTCGTTTTGTTGGTTTTAGGACTCTGCACACTCTACCTGTGCTAACCAGTGCCGAATTGCATGTGCTCTCTCCTTTTAGCCTGGAATGATTGGTTGACACCTGGTTGGCATACTTAATTTACTTGTAAGTCCCTTGTAAAGTGACATCCCATATACCCATTTGTGCATACTTTCCAGACAGCCATCACACAGGAAGGGTAGGGGTGTGACAGGATCACATCTGCATCCATCTGCATACTTATGGTTTTCCTGGGCTAGTGGAGAGAGGATCATTCACGCTGTATATTTGTATAGGCTGTGTCCTGTTTCACAAAAATGGGCTGATTTACCCCCCTACTGAAGTCTGAAGGTTGGGGTTGAAAGGGGGTGTTGTGTACTTCTAAGGTTTCCTTTGAAGTTCCCCCTTCAACAAAGACAATTTCTGATTATACGAATAGGGACTCTGACCCCATGATTTAGACACTGCATGGGAACTGTAACCACACACTGCTGGCCGTTGCTAGAGGACTGCTGTGCTGCCGGAAGAACTGCCATTGGGACTATTTGCTTTGCTGTGCTGGTCTGCTGCCAACTGATTGCTGGGCTGCAGAAGGGACTGCAGAAGGGACTGTCACCTTGCAAATTGCCTTATGAGCTGGCCTGTGCTTGCTCCTTGCTTGTGCCCCCAAGTGTTCTCCAAGGACTGCTGATTTATGTTCCTTGTCTTTTCTGATCCAGCACATGGTGAGCGCTTTACATTCCTCCAAAACCAGCACAGGCTAAAGTGCTGGTGTCTTCCCTTCTGTATTGAGAAACCTGAGTTCCTACATTGAAACTACAGTGCCGAATAGTGCCCCTGCCTACCCCAGCCTGCCCCAGTGTATTTGGGAGAATTACTGGAGGGTTATTGTTTGCCCTATATGAGTTGTGCTGCCAAGGCCATGTGCTGCTTGGAATTTCTGGTGAATAGAGTGGTGGGTTATGCCTGGCTTAGGTGCATACCCTAGCCAACCGGAAACCCCATTTCTAACACCAAGTGTAACAATTATAAGTCCAAAACTGAAGGCACCAGTATTTATTGTGTGTGGTTAAAGCCACCAATTATGAATGTTGCCCTAAATATGGTGCATAACATGTGGATGTTGGTGCTTTCTACATCAAATACTATATAAATGTAGAAACACCAGCTTTGCTGATCTTAATTTGGCCTCTCCATGCCTCTTTGTGCTAGCCTTCAAACTAGTGCATTTGTATTGTATATAGTGCCCAATCTACATTTTTCAATCTGTCTTTCCATTCGGTGTGCTCAAGAAAATGCATTCTCTTTGTTTGTCAATCATTGCAGAGATATATACTGCACACTACTCACAACTTTACTGGGAAGGCAAGCAACTGTGCAATTTCCTAAATTAAATCATAGAGTTACATTATGACTATTGGTGCTTAAGTGTTATTATCATTATAGCTGTTATCAAAAAGTAATAATTTGAAGAGAATTTTATGCGGTATGCATGGAGTATGAATTATTCATTAATAAGAAGCTAGAGGTACCTTTGCTCTTGGGAATGAACAACATAGAAGAATTGTGCCCTTTGAGTTGGTATTCAGATGTAAAGGAACACCTGGAAAACACATCCCTCATCCTTACAGCTTAAAGGGCTACAGGACATTAACGATGCAGTCAGGAGATCTATCCAAACACGTTCATACTCAAATACATTTACAGAGCTGGAGTTATTGATCACATTTTCTACAGGTGACGAGAGAAGTAAATGGCACAATATTTTTATGCCAGCCCTTCTTTGTGCTCCTAATGGCCATAATCCACAAATGTCAAAACCAAGGAGTCTGGCATTTTCAATTTCCTGTCTGCCATTGGCCACCAAATCTTTGCAAATCTAACAGTTTTCTATCACAGCACATTTTCATACTGGAAGTCACCCATTCATGCAGATGCCACTACACTAACTTGACTGTGTGTACAGATATTCAGTTCTCCAGATTTGCCTGTATGTTGAGGGTAAAGCAGCTTTCTTTCCATGCCATGTTTAGCCCTTGGGTGGCATAATAATATTGCCTGATAAAGATTGCCAGTATTTGTTCCCATGTCCAGGTGAGATTAGAAGTTGACAAGAGCAGAAAAGAGCCAGTTGCCTTGTGTGAGCTACAACTAGTGGATAAAATCGAACATTACAATTATATATGTATTACTTACATTTCATCATGTTGGTCATAATTCATTTGATAATAACCAATGTAAGAATGTGGGTTATTATTGAGGAAGGGTGTTGGTTGTTCTCAATTAATAAGTCTGTAACCTGCCATCTACTGGGGACCAAGTACCCTGTTATTGCACTCGACTCACAGAGGGTCGCATGGTAGAACAATCCAAGGCCTTCTCTTGGGACGTGATGTGGGCTAGTATCCAATCCTCAAGAACACAACAAACAGCTTCCAGTAAATGACTGTCCAGTCAATGATTTTTCATATAAAAAAGTACTTTAATTTGCACATATTACTCAATACTACACATTAATTTACATACATAGGCAATTTACAGACATGGCAAGAGAAATTCCTATAGTGACCCATTTTTAACAGTTCCCATACCTAACAAGACCGAACCCTAAACCACAGTACCCTCACATTCACTAGGCACAATACAAAGGAGTGTAATTATCAAAAGGCAGTCTTACTGGCTTTGAAAGGTAGTCACCACATTAATACAGCAAATGTGTCATAATATAACAATGGAACACCATTAAAATCACTAAGGGTGGTATTGTATAACAATGATGTTTATTTGGTCATGTCATGTCTCACTCTTAACTTTGGGATTACCAACAAAGAATTTTTAATTGTCTCCATTATTACATGTAATAATTCACTGTTAACTGTGAGACCTGGCATCTTTTGGTTTCCCCAACATTTTGCTTTCTGACCCCCTGTTTTTGACTTTTGTTTTTACTGGCTTTAGGAGTCTGAGAACTTTACCGCTCCTGACAAATGCTAAAGTGCATGTGTCGCAATTCACACCATCTCCTGAGCTCACGGGGAGCTCCACCGCTGCTTACCTGCCGCAAAAACACCACGAGGGGTAACCCGGGTTGGACTCCATTTCCCAGAGTCCCCGGAGGCGCCCACTCACGACGTTACCTTTTCGCGCCAGGAGGCGCTACTAAACTGCCGCCGGACTCCCGCAGCACGGGACGAGCGCGGCCAAAGCCCGGGCCAAGGGCAGGCCGTCCCACGCCTGTCAGCGACAGGAAGAGGCAGAGCAGGGCCATATGCCTTGTCTCTTCAACAGGACACAACCAACAGAAAATGTTCCTTTTGGACGATACCTATGGACTATCCATCAAACAGCAAGTAATTAGTCTCCCTGTGGGAACATGGAATATATTTATGATGTTCTGTCTACAGTGAATTGCTTTGTAGCTTCTAACTCAGGGATAGAGAGTTGCTATGTGTGTGGGACTTTAGTTGGGCTCATCAAACCTAAGATATTATTGCCTATACTTCCTGGTCTATTTTGGAAACTGGGGTGCCATATAGAGTAGAAATACATCTTACAGTACTTAAGAGTAAAGTGTGCCTCCCTCCAAAGTCTTTCTTTCAGCTAAACAACATGGGGAAACCTTCTTGTATTTCAAAGAAAAATGCAGCCATGGGTTTCTACCGGCCGCAATATCACTGCCAGTAACTTCAATTGATAAAATGCTGCAAAGGGCCCTGGGTGTTGTTACCTCAAAAATACAACGCACTGAAAGGCAGCTTTCCATTACCCCGGAGCCTTGCTGTTCTTCACCAGACCCCCCCAATTGACATTAATCCAGCTGCTACTCCGCCATCCCCTGTTGTTGATCTAATACCCTCTCAAGTACATCTGGATTCTGCACTAAATGTAACATTAACACCTAACAAGGGTATGGTTACACGAAAAAAGGGGAAGCATAAGCTAACAATGGAGGGGATAATTACAAACAAGAAGGCAAGGATGAGATGTGATCAGGAAGAGGAACTCCTATTACTCGGGATGGTGGAGCAAAACTAACTATACCTGGGGGCACCGCATCCAAATATACAGCCTGGGCCGAGTCTCTGATTGCTGACCTCTTGGCCCAACTAGGTGATTTGATCAGGCAAGAAGTTGCCCCGCTAATCGACCAAATGAGATTGTTGTCAGATACGGTATTAGCGAGGCAGTCACAAACCACTACTTCGGGTAAACAAAACAATGGCTCAAGGTTTTTTATTGTGCAGTTATTTAAAACCATTACAAAAAAGATATATGAGCATAGTTTATAAGCAATAAAACATTAGTTTAAAATAAGCTTATGACCTCAATTAAAAAGCGCACATTAAGATCGCGGAGCAGATCCCCTCCCCCAACCTTGATGACCCGTAGTGTTGTTTCTTCTTTTTCATCAGTTGAGGTAAACAGCAGTTCGTAACGCCGTGATCAGTGCATATTTGTAGTGCATAGTTCCCTCTCAACATTCATTGGTTTATACAAGGGTAAATAACCTTTTGTTATTTTTCTTTGGAGCTTGTATGTGCAAAAAAAAATGCTTAAAAATTGTATGCTTAAAAACAAAGTCACAGATGTGAGCGCAAAGGATTGACAGGTCGTCGCCATCTCTGTTCCAGTACAGCTTTATCGATGATCTGATGATAGCTGTTTTAATCGAAGATCTGCTGCAGTTAAAAATGTTACCAAGGAGCAGCTTAATTGAATGTCATCGCCTAAGAAGCTTCCAAGCACTGCTTGTCGGCACGTCCGTATTTGGTTTTTGTTAAAAATGGGTCTAAGAAGTGGCCGGCGTTCCCGCATCAGCTCAGTGCAGATAGTAATGATGTGGACTATGTCCTCCTCTCCTTCCCTGCACAGGCGGCACGTTGCTGGCTTAGGCGGGCGCAGCCAAGGTGCCAGATGGTATGCTGTTGGTAATACTCCTAACCTAAATTTCAAAAACTTCTCTTTGGTGGCTTTAGAGAAGTTGGTGAGTAGATAAGCTTGAGGACTCGCTTTACTGTAAGATTGAATAGTGAGCCAGCCATGTGGACGCTCCGCCAAAGCTGATTTGTCTTGTAAAATGGACTCTTTTTTAACGATGTTGTTCACAATTTTTTTGAAGCTTGCCATAGTCCCTGACATTGCCCAGAGTTGCCGTATCATCATCTGATCAAGTGCAGTGTCCAGAAAATGTCTGGCTGGGCAGGTTTCCGTAGTTTCTACTTCTCTTCACAAGTAGTAGTTTAAGTTTCTGGCTGCCCCTTTTTGATCTTGAACCGTGTTTTAACAAAAGCTCCTTTTCTGGCTAGCTCCTGTATTTATATCCCAAATTTGAGCCACATTTGTGCAGGAGATGTATATCCAGGCAACCCATATATTATTCTCAGTGCTCTGGCGATGATGCCATTCAATGTTTCCGCGTCACTCCCTCTCATAGCTTCGCTTCCACATGTGATTGATGGAATAAGTTTGGCCTGTATCACCTTGGTCAGAGGGAGAAAGCTTGGCCCAGCGGTTGTATTTTTCAATCAATATTTGCAATCGCTGTTGTTAATCCCCTCTTTTTTATTGCCTCGCATTGTGCTTTGAAGTTGCCTTTGCTATCAATCATGACTCCCAGATATTTATATTCTTGTACGACTTCAAGTTTAACTTTTGCCAGGTGCCAGTTATACTTTGTTTTTGTTTTCCGTTGGTTTACACACATGACTTTTGTTTTAACTTGGTTGATGCTTAGTCTATTGATGTCTGAGTATTGAAGTGTAGTATCCAGCAGGCATTGTAGGTGTCCTGCTGATGGATGTATGACGTTACAACGCATACTTTTACCACGCATTCCTTTACAACGCGGTATTTACAATGAATACCTTTACAACGCATAGTGCTTTGGGGTGCTGGATAGTGAATAGTTTAATTTACTATTCCAACTCCAGTCCCCGTGGACACTAGGGAAGGTGTTGGATAGTAAATTAAACTTATTCCCTATCCTAGAGCGCCCCACAGCGCAATGCGTTGTAAATACCACGTTGTAAAGGCACTGCGTTGTAAAAGTCGCGTCGTAAAGGATGTTTCCCCCTACTGATGAGTACTAAGTCATCTGCATATAGAATGTTAGATAGCTGATGACCTCCTAATTTCGGGGCGTGCGCATTAATTCCATTGAGTTGGACTGAAAGCTCGGCCATAAATATATTAAAAAGTGTCGGGGCAAGTAGGCACCCTTTTTTTAGTCCTGAAGTTGTATTGATCTTTTTTGATAGGTGGTCGCCTGCCCCCAGCTTTACTTGTACCCAGGTGTTACTATGCAAAAGGATTAGTTGTCTCAGGAGTAATGGTGTGATACCTAACGTTTTTAGTTTGTGCCTCAGAATATTTCTGTTTATATGATCAAATGCTGAACTGTAATCAATGAAACAGATGTAAAGAGGCTGTTTGATTTCAAGTGCTATATCAATCATTAGTGAGAGGGCGGAGATGTTAGTAGCAGTGCCCATGTCTCTGCAGAAACCAGTTTAATTATACGGTATTGCTTTGATTTCTGTGGCCCATGTTGTTAATTCTTGTAGAAGAACCCCAGCGTAATATTTAGCCTCATTGTCCAGAAGTGCTACCAGCCGATAGCTCTTTGGGTCGCTCCTGTTGCCTTTTTTGTAAATGGGTGAGATTATTGGGCCCCTCCACGATGCTGGTATTATTGTGTCTGTAGGATTTCATCAAAGATCGGTTTTAGGACTAATTCAAATTTCAGTATCTTGTTTGAACAGTATAGGCGGGATCCCATTTGGGCCAGGAGCTCCCTCTCACCTACCCTTCAAAATTCTCTTATAAACTTGGTTCTTTGTGATTGTGAGGTTCTGACCGTGTTCTTTATTGAGGTGTCCCGGATGCAGGTGAGTTTCCATGCTGGGCGTGGGGTTATTTAAGCCAATTTCGGAAGTCTGTTTTTTGTTAAAATGGGATTCGAGGTAATTTATCCAAGCTTCATCAGTGACATTGGAGCTGATGTGCTGACCTTACGGGTTAGATAGGGCATTAATCGTTTTCCAAAACTGTGCGCTGTTATTGCTTTTAATATCATACCGGAGTGTAGCCCAAAGAGATTCCTCTGCTTCCTTTTTATCTTGCCATATACGTTTTTTGCTGGTAGCTTTCAACTGCCGCAATTATTGCAGTGCTGAGTGATCGTTCTTCAGCCTCCGCAGTGTGTTGTTTATCCGTACTTTAAGCTGTTTTAGTTTAACGTTGTTCCGTAAGATGGGGCCTGACCATAGGTTTTGATGGAACTTGATTCTCCTACTTTGAGAATGCCCCTTTAAATCTCCGTAGCTATTACGTAGGGCGTTTGTGAATTCCCCCCAGCCTGCAATTATGTTAGAGTTGGCTGCTTTCCCTTTTTCCCAGAGTTGCTTTGCAGAAGATAGGAGTCCATTGGAATCATTGGTTCTGCATTTTACTCTTCTTTTGTTGGTAGTATATTCTGAGCACATTGTGTTTGCTACGGGTAGTTTATATAATGATTGATCTTCTATTGTGATTTCTTGGGGTAAGTGGTCGCTGAAATCTACACTTCCAATGCAGTAGTTTTTTACTCTTGGGAACATATAGCGAGAGCAGAATGTAGTCAATTGTAGACCTTGTTGATGCACTGTTAAAAGTTGCTGTTTGTGGACGATCCCCAGGAAATCTGCCATCTAGTGCTTGTGAGCCCAATTGTTCTAAAACCGACAACAGATTTTTCGAGTTGTATGTGAGTCTTCCATCTGTGCTGATGTCTTGGGACATTTCCTCCCATGCAAATAGATCGTCTTCTGAGTTGATGTCAATAACTCGTTTCCTCAGCATGTTTAGGTTGAAGTTCCCTGTGATTATCCAGTTATTTGTTTTCTCCGGTGTTATAATTTTCATCAGTTCCTCCTTTAATTGTTGACTCCATTTATTTTTGTGACGTGAGTGAAGATAGAGGTTCACAAGTATTATATGTTCTTTTCTCATCCTCCCTTGTAAAGTAATTCGGATTACTTGTATCTCATTTGGTGGCGCTAAGTTGTATGGTAAAGGTTCTGCTGCGTAGATACCACTTATAGAACTGTATGTAGCTAAACCTCTCTTTTTGTGTCCGAATTTAGCGTTTCTAACTGCCGGTAGGTGAAGCATGTTGAAGCCGTGCAGTGCCATCGGTGCTTTGCTCCATGTTTCTTGGAGTGAAATTATATCACATTTTTGCAGGTAAGATTGCAGTTCTGGGTCTGAGGTCTTATCTCCCAGCCCATTGATATTCCAGGAGCAGATTTTCAATGAATTTTTGAGTGAGAGTGCATACTTCTGAGAATATCACAGTCTTTCAGTTTTGATGTTCATTGTCCTGGTAATCGTGCTCCACTCCGGTATTGATCTGCTTCTGTCCTCATGTGCCCTAAGTGCATGTATTCTCTACTACCCCTGTGCACTGTGCTGTTACTACGCGCCGCTCACAGTAATGAGAATAATCGTGGGCTCAGTTGTCCGGAGCCGGGGTTTTCTTCCCGGTGCTTAGGTGTCAGGGGTCAGGATACCTTGGTTTTTCAAGTGGCCATAGTTTGATGCCCCAATCGCTGAACCTGTTTTGTTCTTTTAGGATTCTCTCAGCTAGGTCTGGTGTAGCCCAGACTGTTTTCGTTGACTCTGCACATGGGTGATCAGGCAATTCCAGGTCAGTGGTTTTTATGTTCTTGAAAGCGTTGATGGATCTTAGCAAGTACAACATTTTGCCTCTGTTTAATATGTCGACCCGTCCCATTGATATATAATCTGGGTAGAACATAATTGTAGTTGTTGTACTGGACTGCCCTGTTTGTGAGTCCTGAGTGTTCTCTATTGCTATTGAGACCTCTGTTAATAGTGATGGCCTCCGCATTGGTATAGTCAGACCGAGAAACTGGCTGTTGCTTGCTGCGGCTTTCTCTGTGCTTGACGCTGATGTTTTAGTTGTCTCTCCCTCCCTGCAAGTGCTTCTTTGTGAGGCTGCTTTTTCCCCTACTGGCTCCTGCGGTCCAGTGATTGCTGATGTTGTAGTTCTCAATGGTTCACTATCATACTCCTATTCTTGGTCCTTAGGTTTTGTACCGGACCATCAGTAATTGAGTCATGGGCAATTGAATGCACAGTGATTTCCAGTGCTTTATACTGGGTTGGGCTCTTTTCCTCTTCTCGACCTGAGACCGCGCTTGCTTCTTCCCTACATGGATAGATCAATTGATCCTCTGTTAGTTCGACCCGGGGAATGCGTGTTTCTTCCTTACTCTGTGGCAGATCCTGATTGGATTTTTGGTTCCGCCCCTTCCTCCTTTGTTTTCTTTGCTGTTTGGACGATAACTGTGCACAGTCTGTCAGGTCCTGATTTTCCAGGGATTTGCTGGGTTGAATGATCTTCAGGGTTACTGTTGTTCCTTCGGCTAATGCACCGTTATTTAACCCTGATATCAGTAATTCCCCCTCCTCAGGAGCCTGACTCCCGTCTGCTGTCTGGGCCGCAGTTGCAGTTAGCTTGACCTGGGCCTTTGGGCCCTGGGCTTCTTTTGGCTTTGTTGTTTGCTGACTACTAATGCTGGTGTGGGCCACAACAGGCACTGTTTGTGCTGGCACTGCTTTCCTGATATTGGCAAGGAGGTTGTCCAGTGCTGATGGTAATGTTGCTAGCTTGTCCACAATTGTTATACAGGTGCAGCTAGCCTGTGCAAATTTTGTCTCTGACTGAGCCCTCTTGATCAGATTGTTGAGGTCTGCCAACTTGTCGTCTATGCCAGCGACATAAATGGAGAGTGTGTTGAGAACTGAAAGCTGGAGGTCCATCTTGTCTGAATAGTACTGTAGTGCATTCACAGACGTTTGCATTGTTTGCAATAAAGTGCACCAGATGTCGTCTTTGCTTTGTCTTATAGCTTTTTCATTATTAAATATTGGATAACTGTTATTTCTTCTTTCTGGCTCGCCTCCAGAGGCAGTGGGACAAGACGCAACCAATTCCTCCCATTCTTCAGTGGCTCAAGGGGGAGGGCCCCTCCAATAGACCCAACAGCCCAAGCATTAGCCAGGGGAAGTCTATGAGTAAACAACCAAGCACCAACAGACCAAGTCCCATCATTAGGCATCCTGCCACCCAGGGCTCCAACACTAACCTCCAGCCGCCATCCCCACAACAGGTATCATTGATCCATCTGTCTCTCCGCCTACTAACCCTATAATTCCAGGAGAGAAACAGGATACAAGGAACCTAGAGGCAAAGGGTGAG
This sequence comes from Lissotriton vulgaris, assembly GCF_964263255.1. NCBI lineage: Eukaryota > Metazoa > Chordata > Amphibia > Caudata > Salamandridae > Lissotriton > Lissotriton vulgaris. The sequence continues at coordinate 493,325,892 of NC_141685.1, forward strand.
GGTGTTGATGTGTTGCCAACAATTGATCTCCCTCCCCAATCACTACCCTATGTAGTGGTTCTAACAGGGGTTCCATCTCTAAAGGCCTCCCAGAGGGAGTCACAGCTGGATCTTCGGAACAAGAGCCTATTTTGGCTGGCAACGCGCAGGCATTTACCCTACGAGAGGGAAGGGGATATATTGATGGTAAGGAGGGTAGAAAGGGTGGGACCCAACAAGAAAAAATGAGGGGCGATTGTGTTATTATTAATTTTAAAACCCTCCAGATAGTAAGCTCCCTGTCACATCAAAGAAGTCCCCCCAACGAATCTGACAAAGGAATAAGAATGCTCCCCCTAGACTATTTCTATTCCAATTATGCTGGCTAGGAGCGACTAATGCTGCTCTTAGGTTTCAACTCCTAGAGGATGGAGGGTCAACAGCCGATTAGAAACTACTCCAATATTAGGCCGCTGTAATGTAATTCGCTTGTTAGCAACCGCTATGGCCCTTTAGAAGAAGTGGATTGACTAAAATCCAAACAAGACAGGAGTTTACATGAGAACAGTATGGACAGTCAGGATGGGACTGTGGAGGATGACCACGAGGGATCACTTATGCCCATTGTGAACCCTGAAATGGATATGTCTGATGGGACCTCCTTTGGGGCGGAAACAGGGGCACTTACCCCACCTAAGATGCCGTTGGCAACCCTAACAACTATTCCTATTAATCCACCCACGGATGCCCTCCAGGGGGCATCCATGCTCACTATTAATCAGGATTTGGATACATTTGATGGGATTATCCTTGGGGCGGAAACAGGGGCACCTTTATCATCTAAAACTGCAGATAGCCACCCCAACTTCTTTTCCCATCAATTCATCTACGGACGTCCTAGATTCCTTTAACCCCCAAACGCCATCAGTAATCGATTTTAGTCGCTCTGATGTTACATCAAGGCATTGTGGAAACCTCAAGATTCTCTCGTGGAATCTGGCATGCATTAAGGCTAAACTATCTTCCCCCAAATGGGGTTTGTTCGTTGACCAGTTTGATGTATGCGTGTTCCAGGAGACATGGGCGAGAGAAGATTTTGCAAGGGTGGGTTTTGTTACTTACTTGCTAGTACGGGGGGAAGAAGGCCATCTGGTGGATTGTTTGTGTAGGTGGCTTCCCATGTGGGTTGTTACCCCACTTCTCTGAATACCTACTCCCCAGATATCCAATTAGTACTCCTCACATTTCCATCTAAACTGAAACTTGCAATCATTAACATCTATTCCCGCCTTGTACCAATGGCCCAGGAATCTAAAACCTGGGATGAATTAAACCTCCTCATCTCGAGGGTGCCATCTAGCTCAGTCCTGATTGTTGGTGGGGATAAAAACTGCCACTTTGAACCCCTCATAGCTACACCTGAGGCTATCACTAAAGAGGAGGACCTGCAGTGGGCTATACCTGACCCCCAAACGTATCTACCAAAAGCCTGGTCACCTTTGGTCCTACAAGTTAATGCCATTGCACTAACCCACTCGTTGAGGGCCTGCAATGGCCGCACTCCTTCAGATAGACCAAGTAGGCTGATATTTAATAGAATTGTACAGGGCTCCCAAATAGATTACATTCTGGTTGAGTGTAGGTCCTGGCACTGGGTGAAGAACTTTGAGGTCATCACACGGCTGGATAGTGACCACAACACCCTGCCTCTATCCCTTGGGTTCCCAGATTCTGGTATAGCTTCCCCCACTGGAACTGGAACCCCACTAGATGATAGATTAACTCTGACCAATGACAGGAGAAGGTTAAAATGGGGGGCAATGAATGTTTCCCCGGAGAAATTGTTGGAGCTCTACTAAACGGTTATTCCAATACTGCAGGAATTAACTATGCTTGGGGCTGATGGAACTAACCCTATCTATCTACGTTCAGTTGCATCACTTCACAATCAGCCTATTGATAACCTAGCTGATATTTTACACCCGATTAGCCGAACAAAGAGAACCAATGATCGACCATACTCTTGGTATAACGATAAATGTCGTAAAGCCAAGACAGCGCTCCTAAAGGCTATCAAAGGGGGCGAAAATTCACTGGTAAAGAGTGGACGGGTTGACTATAAAGAAGTAGTTTTAAGTACAAAATTAGCCTGGAAAGAAAACAAATGGCTAAATCTTACATCCGCCCTATTGACTCGGGATATGAAAACATTCTGGTCACTAATTAGAACGGGGTTTAAGGAGGGTATCCCCGTTTGTGAATCTAATCTGGGTGGGAAGGAGACAGTGGCAGTGTCTCCGACCCGCTTTGCATTCTGACTTGTCCTGGGCAGTAAGTGCTTGTTAGCGCTTAGTAATTTACTGTTGTAGCATTTTAAAACGTGTAAACTGTGTTTTTTAAAATTTCACTTCCCCCTTGCACCACACGCCACTATTGATTACCAAAGCCGCCTCCCTGACACTCCTTGCAGGGACCTGCAGGCACTTCCGGTCGGACGGCACGAAGAGCGGGTAGCGCTCTAGTGTTTGACTTCCTGGGGGTTATTTAGGCGGAGCAGGAGCGCATTTCGCTGTGGGAAGGAGACAGTGGCAGTGTCTCCGACCCGCTTTGCATTCTGACTTGTCCTGGGCAGTAAGTGCTTGTTAGCGCCTAGTAATTTACTGTTGTAGCATTTTAAAACGTGTAAACTGTGTTTTTTAAAATTTCACTTCCCCCTTGCACCACACGCCACTATTGATTACCGAAGCCGCCTCCCTGACACTCCTTGCAGGGACCTGCAGGCACTTCCGGTCGGACGGCACGAAGAGCGGGTAGCGCTCTAGTGTTTGACTTCCTGGGGGTTATTTAGGCGGAGCAGGAGCGCATTTCGCTGTGGGAAGGAGACAGTGGCAGTGTCTCCGACCCGCTTTGCATTCTGACTTGTCCTGGGCAGTAAGTGCTTGTTAGCGCTTAGTAATTTACTGTTGTAGCATTTTAAAACGTGTAAACTGTGTTTTTTAAAATTTCACTTCCCCCTTGCACCACACGCCACTATTGATTACCGAAGCCGCCTCCCTGACACTCCTTGCAGGGACCTGCAGGCACTTCCGGTCGGACGGCACGAAGAGCGGGTAGCGCTCTAGTGTTTGACTTCCTGGGGGTTATTTAGCCCTCGCAGGTTTACGAGCGCGCAGCGATCGCGCGCAGCCCCGCCGAAGACCCGCCAAAGAGCTGCCCGTCTGCGCCCGTCCGCGACAGGACGCGGCGTAGGGGCTAGGGTTCTTTGTGCTATGGATCCCGATACTGCAGGTACTCGATTTATTTCGTATTCTGCTACTTTCCTGCGCCAGCTCCAACCCACGCGCACCTGCGCCACACGATTACCCGGCGAGACACTTGAAGGTTGCTTTTCTTGTCGACAATGTCACTATCAATCTATGGTGCCAATTGACTGTTCCCATGCCAATGCTTCCATATCTGCCTCCCCCATAGAACTTAAGTGTCTTCTCCTTAATGTACGATCCCTTCCAAAACACCAACTTCAGATCTGGGATCTGATTTCTTCTCAGCAAGCTGATATATGTTTCTTCACCGAAACGTGGATGAAACCCCATACCACTACTGCTATTACACTAGGGGTCCCAGTGGGTTATAAAATTATACATGTGGATAGGCCTATCAAAACTGGTGGAGGATTAGCCATCATTTTTAAAGACTCCTTTAAAATAGTAATGATAGAACAGAGTATTACCCCCCTCCTGGAAATCATGATTTTCAAAATTAACCTGACTAGCAATATCACATGGAAGGGCGCACTAACATATCGCCCACCGGGACAGAATCCAGATTTTCCTTTATCTTTTCTGGAACTACTGGCCCCCCATGTCAGAGCTAAGGAGGATTTTATTCTCCTTGGGGACTTTAATATACATATGGATAACCCCGAAGATCATGAAGCTATACAATTAACAGAAGATCTGTCCAATCTTGGATTAGAGATAAGAAACAGAGGGGCAACTCACATAGCTGGACATACCCTTGACTCTATTTTTACTAACTGTACCAAAATAAGGTGCCTTCCTGCTACAGAAATCCATTGGACCGATCATTTTTTGATTGAATTCTATTTGGCAGGACCCACCAAACAATTACCCAGAACACCATCTCCTCCTATTTTCCGTCGCCAATGGCACAAAATATCAGTTGAGAATCTGAGTGAACACTGGCAACAACCCCAAATCACCGAAGGAGACTCAGCTGAAGAGGCACTGGAAAAATACAATAAGTCTCTTAAATCAGCTATTAATTCTCTTGCTCCATTAAAACTTCACAAACAGTACCCTCCTACTAAACAAGAGAAGTGGTACACTTTGGATCTTAGGAAGGAAAAACAGAAATGCAGGAGATTAGAAAAAACATGGAGGAAATCAAAAAACGAGCAAGAAAGGAAAATGTTTTTAGAAGCTCAGTCAAAATATTATAAAAACATAAAACTCGCAAGGAAAAATGATTTATCCTTACAACTAGAAGGGGCGGGTAACTGTCCGAGGGAATTATTTAAAATCTTGCTAAGTTTTGTCAAGCCATCAGCTAGTGAGAGCCCTGACGATGCCTCACAGACACTGTGTGACGAAATCTCCATGTTCTTTGAGGACAAAATAAATCTGATTTATAATAAAATCTTGGCTTCACAAGGCGCAGTAACACGGCCCTCCCCTCCATGCGCACTTCCTGCACAGATTAAAAACACCTTTGTTACCATTCCTCCAGTTAGTGATTTAGATCTCCCACTCCTCATCAACCATATGAAAACTGGCTCCCCGAGCGATCACCTTCCTGCAAAAATGGTGGCCCCGTTAATTTCCATCCTGGGGCCCTCCATCCAGTCAGTTATGAACATCTCTCTGACGAAAGGACAAGTCCCGAGAGAATGGAAGATAGCGGTGGTAAACCCTATTAGGAAGAAGGCGGCTCTCCCCTGGACAGATTTGTCCAACCTTCGGCCCATTTCCCTCCTACCCTACATCGGTAAGATGACGGAGAAGCACGTTAACACCCACCTATCGAATCACCTTGAAGCAGCAGAAGGCCTGGACCCCTCTCAATCTGGGTTCAGGCCAAACCACAGTACCGAATCGGCCCTACTAGAAGTGACCAATAACATCAGGTTGACACTTGATAGTGGGGGGTCTATGATTCTGGTGCTGCTGGATTTGTCTGCTGCTTTCGATACGGTGTCTCATGAAGTGCTTCTCGGTCGTCTGAGGGGTGTAGGGCTGGGAGGAACGGCCCTGTCTTGGGTAGAAAGCTTCCTTTCCTGCCGCTCTCAAGAAGTCAGGCTGGGCTCCCATAAATCCATCTCTAGGGAGCTCACCAGGGGTGTGCCACAAGGCTCATGTCTTAGCCCCACATTATTTAATGTGTATGTGGCCCCCCTGGCCGACTTAGTGAGGCCATTTGGGTTTACCCCGATATCCTACGCTGATGACACCCAGCTGCTGTTCCCCTTTAAAACCTTCTCACCTGCTCTGCAAAAATCTTTTGCAGAAGGCATGAGGGCTGTGTCATGTTGGATGGCTGAGAATTGCCTACAATGCAATGTGGGCAAAACAGAGGTTTTATTGTTCGGGGAGGCAGCAACACTATGGTCTGGGGAGTGGTGGCCCACAGAATTAGGACCAGTTCCTGTCCCAAAGCAGACTGTCAAAAACTTGGGGGTGCTATTCGATCAAGCCTTGACTTTTAAACATCATGTCAACCAAGTTGCAGGCACCTGCTTCAGAGCCATCGGACTTTTGAAAAGGGTGTTCCCCTATATACCCGATGGACACAGGAAAACTTTAGTCCAGGCACTAGTGATCAGTAGATTGGACTACTGTAATGGCCTTCTTTTGTCAACTAATGAAGGCCAATTAAACAAACTACAAGTAGTCCAAAATACGGCGGCGAGGTTAGTTCTCAATGTACCATCTAGAACTCCCTCCCGCCCCCTACTAGCCAAACTTCACTGGTTACCAGTGCGGCAACGCACAAAGTTTAAAATTCTGTGTACTATCCATAGGTGTCTGATAGGAAAGGGCCCCAAATATTTGACTAAAGCTTTTTTACCCTATGTACCAGGCCGATCACTTCGATCAAGTAATCTTCACCTTTTACAGGTCCCAAAAATAAAAAAATCTCGCCAGGGAGGTCGTGCTTTGGCACATACAGGACCTGTCCTTTGGAACTCCCTTCCCATTCAACTGAAACTCATTACCAACCATTTATCCTTTCGCAAAAACCTTAAGACTCACCTTTTCTCTTCCAACTAATCAGTTTATGATTTACTATTTCTGTTTATGATCAGGCACAGGTCAAATGTAATTGTTCCATCATAAGCGCAGAGATATCCTTTTGGGGATCTAGTCAGGCGCTATATAAGCACATAAAATAAAATAAATAAATAAATAAATCTCCCTGCTGAAGTGTGGACCGAGCACTTTTCAGCTCTGTACGCAAATGACCCTGAAAAGGATCTACAAATAGACCCTAGGGGTAAGTCCTTCTTGGGTAACGCATGTGCAGAAGCTCAATTTACACCACTGAGCACACAGGCAAATGCTAGCTATGAAGTGATCACGCTTCTAGAGGTCACCTCAGCAATAGAAAGATTACCAGCCGGAAAGGCACCAGGGTTGGACAAACTCCCTGGAGACATGTCCCGGGACGAACCCGCAATCTGGGGCCCCTATCATTTAGTTCTGTTCAATGCCATCATGAATGGTATGCCCATCCCTAACACCTGGGCTGGGGCAGAAATTTTTCCAATCTTCAAAAAGGGTTCTCCATTATACCCAGCAAACTACAGACCGATCAGCTTGATCAACGTCACACAAAAACTGTTTGCTCGGGTATCATTGGATCGAATCCAGGGTTGGTTGGAAGAAAATGACATCATCAGCCCCTACCAAGCCGGATTCAGGAAAATACCTCCACACTCGACCAAGTGTTTAGATTTCAACTAATCACGTGGAAGACAGTATCAATGGAGGGTGGCAGCCTCTACTTGATATTTGTGGACCTGAAAACTGCTTTTGATCTTGTTCCTAGACCCAAACTATGGGGGGTTCTAAGAGATATGGGGATCCCTCCATATCTACTGGATATCCTGATCAGGTTGCATGATAACAACTATGCCAAAGTTAGATGTGGAAGAGGAGGAGGTTTACCTAGCAGGTTCCCAGTTGGCAGAGGTGTAAGACAGGGCTGCGTGCTCGCACAGACTCTGTTTTGCCTCTTTGTCAACTCATTAATTCCACTTCTGGCTGAGCTACCAAATTACGATGCCCCAAAGTTAGCAAACACCAAGGTGGCAGCATTGATGTTTGCTGATGATACCCTCCTCTTGTCAAAACCATCGATGGGCATCCAGAGGTTCCTGGATAGCTTTGCCTCATTTTGCAGCACAAGGGGTTTGACGATTAATACTACAAAAACTAAATTTATGCTTGTCAACCCTCCTAAGTCAACGTGTCCCAATCCACAACTGAACGGTTCATGTCTGGAAAGGGTGTCTGTCTTCTAATACCTTGGCGTAACCCTCACAGAAGATACGCAGTGGGCGCCCCAAATAGCCAAGGCTGAGCTCAAGCTATCACAGATTGCCGGGAGCATAGCCAAATGACCTAGGGATTAACCACCGCACTAGAAATGTATAGGGCTCACGCACGTGGAGCCACTCTTTATGGGGCAGTACTATGGGGGCACTGTTCGTCCTCTACCTTAGCTGTAGTTTAGAACAGATTTTTAAGACAAATAACGGGTCTTCCAATAGGTACCCTGTTAATTCCCCTACGACTAGATCTGGGTATTTCAGCAATCGAAGATGAGATTGCCCTAAAACCACTAACCTTCTGGCGAAGACGTTATGCCACTCCCAAACTAGCAGCATATCAGGTAGAGACCAAAGAGCTTTTAACCTATCCGGGTTTGTTGAAAAGGGTCCCCTGGTTTGCTCATGTGAAACATGAGTGTGAAAAGCTTGGCCAACCTTCTTTGTGGAGCACTCCAGGCACAACTAGCATTTTAGTCCCCCGAGCTTTACTTCCTAAAACCTACCGTACCCTAAAGCTTGAAGCTATGCAGACAAATCCTAAACTTGGTTCCCTAATGACCCAGTTTCTCACAGTAAAGGACAACTACGACCTAGAAATCTTTTGGCACGACATCCTGCCTCAGGTGGCAAAACAATTGTATCTACAGTTTAGATATAGCACTTTGCCAGTACGTGCGGTCACCAACAAATGGGCTGGGCAGAAAGAGTAGGGTTGTCCTGCATGCATTACACATGATGAAACAGAAATGCATATTTTATTCTTTTGCCCTGATTACCAAGAAACGAGACGGTACTGGCTTGTACAGCGCTGCTGCAATTTGGGCTTCGACCATTGTAGGGAGGCTTTTCGGGTCTTAAAATACAACACATCTAAACCCATTGTGTTCGCCGTTTCACAACATCTAAACACAATTTGGCGAAGGATATGGGCTTTTATCCAAAGGGGAATAAAGCCATAAAATGTGTATCGGCAGAACATTTGTATATTTGACTTCTAGATTGCTGCTTAAGATATTGTTTTTTAGTTTTATAATATTTTGTATACAGATTTACCTTTGATGAGCTGGATTTTATTGTAAATAGTTAACATTTTCTTTTAAGTGATTTATATAAATATGGCTGCTATTTCTCTAGATACTTGCCGATTGTGACACATCAACTAAAGTATTCCATCGCCGCTGGTTTATTCATTTGTCTCCTTTTCCCCCCTTCAAACTGCTAGGCAAATTTTCTATACAGGATCCAAAATGAGCATGTTTTATCTGTGGAGTGTTTTTAATCATGCATTTATTGATTCATAATGTATGCTGTTTTATCACTTTGCTCACTTTTTATGGTCCTAGTGACCGAAATAAAAGTTTTTGAAATGAAAGCATGTGCTTTGTGCATAAAATGTGATGGCAGTTGGTTTATCGATGATTGACATATTTGCCTGGTGCCTATAAATCAAAATGCTACTGTGTGTGCCATCTTAAACTTTCATTTCGATGTGGCAAGTTTACCAACTTGCCAGGCCCAACACTTCACATTTTATTACATATAGGTCACACCTAGAGTAAGCCCCGTACAGCTAATGGGCAGGGTGCAGTGTACCTGAAATGCACTTTTAAGTGTTATATGCCCTGGTAATTAAATACTCTTCAATTCGTATTTCACTACTGCAAGGCTTTTTTCTCTCATAGGGTAACATGAACAAGATGAGGGATCCCACCATTAAGGAGGCCCTTACCAGGAAGTATGGCTTGACCCCAGAGAATCACAGGCAGAAACTTAGGGTCACAGACCTGGGTAGATTTTGTGGACTCTTTTTGCAAGGCACTGGATGGTTGGCTGAAGGGCAGTGATGTGAAGGATTACCAAGGGCTGTACAATTTGTTTGCAAAAGAGCAAACTTTTAGTCTTTGCTTTACAGCGCTGCCCCAGCACTTGATTGACAGTAAACTCTCTAACCTCATGGAGCTTGCTAAGGAAGAGGACCGCCAGGCTCGCACCAGGGTCCATAAGAAGGTTTCTGAGGGAGATATCACCAAGGGTAGGCAGGGTCCTCATCAGGAGTAGGATGGGGAGAACAAAAGCAAGAGTAAGGATTTCTCTAAAGGTACTCAAACTGGTTCTCAGGATAAAGATTACCACCGTCATGCTGAAAAGAAAAAATGTTTTCCTGCAAGTAAGTCTGCAGGGAAAGCACCCCTGAAGTAAATTGAGTGTAATCAGGAAGGGCACTTCAAGGGAATTGCTAATTGTTCTAAGTGGGCCAGCTCCCCACTGGTGGGCCATCATTGGGGTTGGCAAGTGTAGCGCTTGGGGAGGAATTGGTCCCAGTCAGTGGTGGGGATACAGCTGAGGTTGCCTTGTATCCCCAATTGACAAAGAAATGGTACAGAGAACTTGCATGACTGACAATATTAGAGAGTATGGACAGTGGGTTACTATTAATGGGCAACGTGTGGAGACTATGAGAGACACAGGAGCCAGTATGATGACCTTCCAGTGCCGTTTGGTGTACAGGTAGTCCCTAATGTGGTCCTCTGCATTGTTGTTGCTGACAACCATGAGAGTCACTATTTACCGAGTCTGGTTCCCTTTGAATGGGGAGTCCTCAGATTCCTTGAGGGTAGCTGTGAGTCCATCCATGCCTGTGGATTGTCTGCTGGGCAGCAACCTGGAGCATACCACCTGGAAGAAGGTAGAGTCCAGGTCCCATTCAGAGATATTGGGGTTGCCTGACTATGTGTGACTGACCACATGGTCCATGCCAGCACTTGAAAGTGATTAGAGGACCCTGGAGCCAAAAACAGTGGCCCAGGAATTTGCCAAAAAGAGGAAAGGAAAGGGGCATGGGAAAATGGCTCCTGAAATTCCCAAGATCCAGGAGAAGGCTGACCCAGAGGGGGAAGCCCCGGGACCTACAGGGGAAGAAGGGGCAAAACTGGAGAACCTGCCTGAGCTGACCCATTGGAAGCAGGAATGAGGACCCTCTAGGGATGTGTTCCCTACTCTTGTGCAGAAGGAGTGCCCTACTCTTGTGGGTCTTCAGCATCAGGCCGAGGCCCAGGCAGCTGGTGACGCTTCTACCAAACACCTGATCTATTGAGAGAATGGTCTCCTGTGTAGTGAGTTAAGGTTCCTAAGCCTGGTGCAGCCAGTGTGCTGGTAGTACTCCATTGCTTCAGAACCATCCTACTGGGTTTGACTAATGATGTGCTGCTGGCATGTCACTTGGGGGAAGACAGGACCTTTGACAGACTTCTCACCCACTTTTATTGGCCTTAAATGAGGAAGTCCTCAGATCTGTTCTGCGGGTCCAGTCCTACCTATCAGGAATGTGGCGAGACGGGGGAGGGGAATGCAAAGACCCTCTCAAAATGTTTCCTGTTGTGAGCACTCCTTTTGAGTGGGTAGGCTTTGACATTGCGGGTAACTCTGAATCCTAAGACAGACTGTGCCTGCCGTGGCCAGGGCACAGATGGGGATAATTATTCACGTAGGGTTCCTCAAGGAGTTAGTATCTGACTGTGATACCAACTTCATGTCCCTGTACATGAAGACGCTTTAGAAGGAGTTTGGGGTAACCTAGAAGTTCTCCACTCCTTAGAGCCCCCAAATCAGTAAGTTGGTTGAGACATTCAATCGTACCCTCAAAGGAATGTCTTTAATTTGCCTACAAGTAGGTACTGCAGAAGGGGGATTGGTTTCAGCCCTTTTGAGCTTCTTTATGGGGACCCTGAGGGAGTACCTTTCAGCTTGGTGAAGGAAGGCTGGGAGCAAGCTCCCAGGAAGCCACACCAGAATGTAGTTAGCTACAAGGGGTTGTGGCTTGCCCCTGTTCAAGTCAACAAAGACTGCTCCTACAAAAACTCCTGCTGGACCTGGCTCTCCCGGAGCCCTACCTTTCTAGATTGCCTCAAACTAGGCCAGGGCATCAAACCAGATTTCCTGCGGCTGCTTGCCCATACGCTGACCTAGATTTTCACATTAATCACCTCGTCTCCCTGCCTTGCAACAACAGCACCACTCAACAAGAGCCCAGCACGGCTCAGCATACACCACCGGCAACCCGGAGGTGAAGGGGCATCCTCAGTGTGGGACCGATGAAGGGAGACTGCTGCATCTCCCCACTACCTCCAGCTCACAGAGGCTACTGCAACTGCTGCAGCAGCACTGCGCAATGATAACTCAGCATAACTTTCCGCAACACCACAGCCTGCCTGAAGGTATGGATCCTGACACCGAGAGCTTCATTCATGAAGACGTCAACCTCATAGCTTCCCCCCAGAAAGGCACTGACAAGACGGAGGTGCTTGCCATCACTGCAGTGGTTAACCCCCCGTCTAATGTATTTTGGCCACAAGAGCTAGGCACTACTCCGACACCGGTGCCAGTGGTGAAGAGCCTGAGCATTAGGCTGGACACCAAGCTAACACTCAATCAATCAATCAATCAATCAGAGTACTTGTAAAGCGTGCTACTTACCCGTGAGGGTCTCAAGGCGCTGAGGGGAGGGGGGTGCTGCTACTGTTCGAAGAGCCAGGTCTTGAGGAGTCTTCTGAAGGAGAGCAGGTCTTGGGTCTGCCGTATGTGGGTAGGGAGGGTGTTCCAGGTCTTGGCGGCGAGGTAGGAGAAGGATCTGCCATCGTAGGTCATACATTGGATGCGAGGGACAGTGGCGAGAGCGAGGCTGGTGGAGCGGAGCTGGCGGGTGGGGTTGTGGAAGCTGAGTCTGCTGTTCAGGTAGGCTGGTCCGACGTTGTGGAGTGCTTTGTGTGCGGGGGCGAGGAGCTTGATCCTCTTGTGGACGGGGAGCCAGTGTAGGGGCCTCAGGTGGGGGTGATGTGGCTGCGGCGGGGGACCTTGATGATCAGTCGGGCAGAGGCGTTTTGGATGCATTGTAGACGTTGTAGGTGTTTGGCTGGGATTCCTGCGTAGAGTGCGTTGCAGTAGTCCAGTCTTCTTGTTTCGGTCGGGATCCACTTGTAGATCCTGTGGAGCATGCGGAGGGTGTTGTAGCAGGAGGAGGAGACGGCGTTGACCTGCTTGGACATGTAGAGGGAGGGGTCAAAGATGAATTCTAGGTTGCGTTCCTGGTCGGTGGGTGTTGGTGCTGTTCCCAGTGTGGTCGGCCACCAGGCTGAGGGGGTGGGTCCGAGGATGAGGACCTCCATCTTGTCCGAGTTCAGCTTCAGACGGCTGCTCCTCATCCAGTCGACAACGGCCTTTATTCCCTCATGGAGGTTGGTTTTGGTGGTGTGTGGGTCCTTGTTGAGGGAGAGGATGAGCTGGATGTCGTCGGCGTAGGAGATGATGTTGAGGTTGTGGTGGCGGGCTACTTGTGCGAGGGGGGCCATGTAGATGTTGAACAGCGTCGGGTTGAGGGATGAGCCCTGGGGGATGCCGCAGATGATGTCGGAAGCTTCGGATCAGAAGGGTGGGAGGTGGACTCTCTGGGTTCTGCCTAATAGAATAGATGTGGTCCAGTCAAGGGCCTTCTCTTGGATTCCGGCTTCTAGGAGGCGTGTCTTTAGAGTGCGATGGCAGACCGTGTCGAAGGCTGCCGACAGGTCCAGGAGGATGAGGGCTAATGTTTCGCCGTTGTCTAGTTGGCGCCTGATGTCATTTGTGGCAGCGATGAGGGCTGTCTCGGTGCTGTGGTTGTGTCTGAATCCGGACTGGGATGGGTCCAAAATGTTGTTGTCTTCCAGGTGGCGGGCCAATTGCATGTTGACTATTTTCTCAATGACCTTTGCTGGGCACAGGAGCAGGGAGATGGGCCGCAAATTCGTGAGGTCCTTGGGGTCCGCTTCCGCTTTGGGCTTCTTGAGCAGGGTGTTGATTTTGGCGTTCTTCCAGCTTTCGGCAAATGTCACTGTTTGGAAGATGATGTCGAAGACCTTCTGTAGTTGCAGTGCGATGGCTGCGTCTGCTTTGTTGAATATGTGGTGTGGGCACGGATCTGACGGAGATCCTGAGTGGATGGAGTTCATGACCTTGCGAGTCTCGTCATCGTTGGCGTTGGACCAGGAGGTCAGGCGGTTGCCGCTGGTGATGTTGACAGGGGAGGTGGAGTCTGGCGTGGTCGGGGCGGTCGTGGTGTTGAAGCTGTTGTGGATGTCAGCAATCTTGCGGTGGAAAAGATGGCCAGTGAGTCGCACAGTTCTTGTGAGGGATGTCGTTGGCGTTGGCGCTGGAGTTGGAAAGTTCCTTTACGATTCTGAAGAGCTCTTTGCTGTTTTGTTCATTGCTATCCAAGCGGTCTTTGAAAGAGGATCTCTTGGCTAATCTGATGTGGTGGTGATGTCTGTGGGTGTCGTCCTTGTGGGCTGCGTGGTTGTCCGGTGTGCGGTCGTGGAGCCATATCTTCTCCAGTTTCCGGCATGCGCGTTTGGAGGTTGGGAGCTCGTTGGTGAACCAGGTGGTTCTCTTGCTGGCGTGGCTGTTGAAGGGTTTTTTGAGCGAGACAAGGGTGTTGGCGCAGTCGTCGATCCACTGTCTGAGGTTTTGGGCTGCGGCGTCTGGGTTGGTGGGGTTGGTGGGTGGGTTCTGGGCAAGGGTGGTGATCAGCTGGTCTTCGGTGAGTTTGCACCAGCAGCGGCTAGGCAGCTGTTGGGTGCCGTGGTGCATGGTTGGTTTCTTCAAGGTGAAATGGATGCAGCGGTGGTCCATCCAGTGGATTTGTGGTGTGGTTGAAGGTGAAGTGGGGGCCTGTGGAGAATATTTGGTCCAGCGTGTCGCCGGCGGCGTGGGTTTGTGCAGTGACAAGTCTGTAGATGAGTGTTCCTCTGAGGGTGGTGTTGGGGTCGGAGTGGATCTGAAAGTGCAGGTGTTCTCCGGTGTTGAGGGTGTCGTCTGAGTGGGTGGTGACCTTGAGGGTGGACTTGAGGATGATGGCTATTCCTCCTCCGATCCGTTGGCGCAATCCCTGCGGGTAATCTTGTAGCGTCTGCGATGGCTATAGCGATGTCGGGCGCCGAGGAGTCATTCCACCACTTTAGAAGGCCATGTCTGGGGTGGAGGTGTCGATTAGATCCCAGAGCTCGATGGCATGTTTGCGTGCGGAGCGGGTGTTGAGGAGTATGCAGTGGAGGTGGTTGGGTCCGGTCCTTGGAGGTTTGGTGGTTCTGACGCAGGTGAAGCTGCAGGTGCGGCAGGAGAAGGGTCCGTGTCTCCATTCCGGGATGGCTTGGAAGCAGGTGTGGTTTCGGCCGGTGTTGAGTGTGACCAACCGTTGTGGGGGGCTGTATGAGCCCTATGAGCAAATTCCGGAGACTTGTACTCTTGCTGTCATTTTCCACCATGCGTACTGTGGTCTCGGCTCTAATTGTGTCATGCCTGGATTACGGTTACGCAGTACATTTAGGGCTACCTTACAAACTTTGGGGAGACTTCAGGTGGTTATAAATGACGCAGCAAGACACAATATCAAGCTCCCGAGAAGAGCACATGCCACACCCCTGCTACAATAACTGCAGGGTCAAATTCCAGGGGCTGTGCATTGCACACAAAGCCCTCCATGGAGCATCACCTAGCTACATCAAAGACCGTCTGAAGAAATACGTGCTAGGATGATGCCTCTGATCGGCTGAGGCAAACTTGCTGGCATATCCACGCTTTTATAAAAACACTTTGGGGGGTGAGCCTTCTCAGTTGTGATTCCTCAGCTTTGGAATAAGCTCCCAGACAGCCTGCGCAGGGAAGCTACCTTACTCCCATTTAGAAAAGGTCTCAAGACCTTCCTTTTCACTTAGGCATTTGGATAGGTTCATCCGGAGATGCAAAGCTTTGGGAAGCATGTTAGGCTCCAGGTTTAGGATTTGTCTTAGGGCTTAGAGACCTGCTAGTGATTTGGCGCTATACAAGTAGAAACTAACAATAACAATCACAATACTGAGTGTATTGAGAATCACAAGGTCTCCAAAGTCGACCTGTGCATTATCACAGGTGGCTGGCTTTGCCTTAATTTCATTGATCTTCAGGGACCTGCAGTTGCCTTACTATTTCCCTGACTGTTAAAACAACATGTTTGTTCTAACTAACCCTGGGCAAAGCACTACGCTACACTCCCGGACTTTGCGAAGTTTGCGCAACTTCGCACTACGCGAGCTGCACGTCGCACAGTGCGAACACACGTAGTGCAGCGTAGCGTAGTGCAGCGGTAATTTTTTGCTTGTTCGCGGTCCTGAACGTCATGTTCGCGACCACGAGCAAGCAAGATGACATCCCGGCGAGATTCTCAACGCGGAGAGGTAAGGTTTCTCATTGTGAGTGGTTGCGCATGCCCGCGACCGCTCTCAATGAGAAACTACCAGTTAGCGTTGAGAAAGCTGCAGCTCGAGTAATAATCTACTCGAGCAGCAGAAAACTACAGCTCGCACTGTGCAAGATGCCGTTTTCAATGATTGCACAGTGCGGGATGCTTGTCCGCACTGTGCAATCATTGAAAACACATCTTGCACAGTGCGAACATGCTTCTACGCAGTTCGCGTAGTGCTACGTGAAGTTAGCGTAGTGCGAAGTGCACTTCGCATAGCTTCGCGTAGCGCTACTTCGCGAACTACGCATACCCTTAGTTATAACGTGCTGAGAAATTCTATTTGCCGATCCTCTGCTTGGATCACTTTAGATTCCACAGCGTTATTGTAAATGAACTACTAGAAGAGCAAGTGTTTTCAACACTGTATTTGCATTTATAACTTTTGGCAATCATAGCTCGTGACCCATTGATTGGATTTTTAGTTGTTTTGGTCTTGTTTGCGAGAGAGAAAGAGATACTATTTTTCTCTTGCGCCGCCTTGAGGCATCTGTAACAAATAGAAATGCTTTCATTTATTCTAGGTTTTCCTACTTTGCATGCTTTTTGCAATTTACAGCACACATACTAAGCAAGAAAAGTGCTAAAGGATAGTTTTCATATTAAAAGGGTCCCCTTTCAGTAAAATAGGTATTCCTTAAAGAAAGCACACACAATTTCACTATGGTACAACTGTGTGTGTGTTGGCACATGCCAGTCTAAAGTGAACTAGTGCAGGATGAGAGGAAAATAGTGCCAAAACTTAGTAGATGAGGTACTGGTTCGAAATTGGGTTTCTTGTTAGCAGAGTTATGCACCCTTTCCAAGTTCAAACAGGAACCCCAACCATAGTTAGGGTAACTAAGATACACACCTTAAATTAAGCTGTGCTCACCCTCTGGTAGCTTGGCACAGAGCAGTCAGGCTTACCTTAAGAGACAATGTGTAAAGTATTTGTTAAACACGTTGTGAGAAGCAAATACCTTTTTTAGTGTCCCCCCACTATTTACCCCTATTTTGACAATTAAATGCTACTTTTCTCACCGAATGTGCCTTGGGATCTGCTAACCAGACCTGGGGCCAGTGTTCTGTTTAAATGGTACATGGTAATTATTTGTAATTAAAATTGGTGCTGACCACCTACCTGTAACTCCCTAATATATGGTAGGGCATGTAGATTTAAGTGGCTCGGTGGATAAAATGCACTAAAGTGGTGTGCTGTGGTGCCTGCTGTCATTTTAAAAGCCAGCCCTGCCTGCTTCTTTCAAATTATAACTATGCCCAAATTTGACTGTGCAATTAATGGAACTCCCAAAGTCTTAAACTACCTTATTTTTACATATGTGTCCCCTAAAGTAAACCCTAGGTCTACCCTAGGTGCCCTAAACGTAGGGTGCCATGTTAAAGTAAGAAGGGAAATTATGAAAGATGTTTTATAAGCCTTGGAGAGGAAAAACAGCCAATGTATTTCTCCCCATTGTAGTGCTTTAGCTCCATTGCTAACATGCAATTGGTTTATTTAAACTTAATAAAGTCTAACTATTGACAGGAGTTGTGGGTAAGTAGGATCTGCTTCTTATGGTTACCCCCACTTTTTGCTTGATATTGCACTGTTTTTGACTAGTCTGACTGGGACCCTGCTAACCAGGACCCCAGTCCATCTGCTTTCTCCTTTAAATTGACATACATGCACTTTGGTACACTCCAGATTTGATACTGGGGTACCTTATAAGTACCAGGTATATGGTACCCATGTACCCAGGGCATAGGTACTCCCATGGGCTGAAGCATGTATTATGCCACCTGTGAGAGGCCATACAAAATGGAACTACAGGTCTGCTACTGCAACCTGTGTAAGCTGGTGCTTGCACCACTTACTTTAGAGATAGGGTCACTATATCTATTGGTCACTACACTTAAAACATATAAGTCACCCTTATAGTAGGCCTTATCACTACTGAAGGCATGATGCTGGGTTCTATGTGAGAGGGTGTCCCTGCATGAGCAGAGCCCCTCTGCAGCCTTCGGAGACCATTCTCCTGGGTCATCAGTGACTCAGCCGGACATATAGGTAGAGGGGCATTATAATCTCGAAGTAAATGCTATCCCAAAAACGGCTGCATAGAAACATATTGTGTTTGGTATCATACACCTTGGAATCATACCTCCACCGGTAACCAGTGTGGGAGGTATGATTACACCCTTCAGAAGCGAACTTCATGGGGTCATCAGTGACTCACCCGGACATATAGGTAGAGGGGCATTATAATCTCGCAGTAAATGCTATCTCAAAAACGGCTGCATAGAAACATATTGTGTTTGGTATCATACACCTTGGAATCATACCTCCACCGGTAACCAGTGTGGGAGGTATGATTCCACCCTTCAGAAGCGAACTTCATGGGGTCATTGGTCTATTCGGTGCCAGCCTTCTCGACCCGGACAGCACAAAATGGATGCTGCTGACCAGAGACACATTTCTGCCCTCCTGCTGCTGAGCCAAGCTCAAGCAGAGGAAGGCAGCACAATAGGCATCCTGTCTCAGGGAGGTGTGACCACCTCCCAGACAGGATTTAGTGTATTGTGCCTTTGTCGGTAAATGTAAATGTACATGTATTTATATAGCGCAAATCGCCCACATCGCAGGCATCTATGCGCTTGCTTAGGGAACCCGTCCTGGTATTCCCCTGTGAGATACCCCAGCAGGGTATCCACAAGGTGAAAGCCAGGCATCCTGCCGCGAGGGGCCGTTGTGGAGATTAAGCAAGCTATTGCCCAGAGTCGCAGAGTGTGAACCCATGAGTCGAGTAGGCACCGGAGTGAGAATTATCGAGTCCGTGGAATTATTGAGCCCAACCCCCATCGGGGCGGGGAATTGAACCCTGGTCCAGGGCCGATCTCAGCTTCCGGGTCTGCCGCCTCTAACCCCTGAGCCACATTTCTCCACTCTCCACTCTCGGTGCACTCTGTGAGTGCCTGAAAGTCTGCACCTGGTGCACATTTGGTGTCCCTGTGCAGAGTCCAGCTCAAACCAGTTCTAGGGCCATTGGCGCCTGCTCTGGCGTGAATCTGGACAAAGGACATGGGAGTAACCTCCCCTTTGTCCTGCCCCTCCCCTAGGAGGGTCCCCTGAATCTGTCCGGCCCTCTCCTGTGGGTACACAAGGGCTTACCTGGCTGTAAGACTTTAGATTTTATGTGGACAAGATTGTACAAGAAGATACCACTGACCTTCGACCGAAGCTTTGCCTGTGCCCTTTGTGTTCTATCCTTGTGTAGAGGATAGTAGAGAGTGTTATATTAATCAATACATATTTTTATATAACTACTGTGTGGTTCTCCTTCATTTAAATAATTCAGAAAGTGATATTCTGGTAACACAAGCTGCTTTACATTCCTTCAAGATTAGGCCTGAAGGCTGCACTCTACAGCTACCACTAGTATAGCTCTCTAAAAGTTATCTTTAACCTCATACATCATAAGGGTCATTTGAACTAGTGCAAGGTACGCACTTTAATTAGTGGACATCATATACCTAGCCAACTTCTCACATTCCTACTTTTTTACACAACCCCCTCCAGAAAAAAGTGAGCTAAAATATTACCTCAAAATATGAAAATGATAGTTACAATAAATCTGACCAAAGTTGGATTTGTTGGAAGTATTACAGAAAAAAAGTTATAGAATTTGCTTTTCTGATGGGCCAGAATTGAGCCTTGCAGCTGCCACTTCTGATTGGCCAGCCAAGCACTCCTGACTAGGTGTGAAATGACTTGAGCTGAGATGAAGGAGACATCTAATGGGTGGAGATAATAATAATAATAGGAAAGTTTATAGATCGTCTGGTTACGCGCACCGGCGTGTCCCCCGCCATGGTAAGTGGAAGCAACAAAGTCTCAGCAGCACCCAGAGCCCATCTACTGGACAAACATGTGAGTTTTCAGTTCCCCCCTAAATCTGGACTCTGACGGTTCCAAGCACAGTTCCAGCGGGAGCCTATTCCAGCTTCTGGCTGCAAGAAACGGGAAGGTAATTAGGCCCTGTAACGGCTCCGGTGCTTTGCCGCCCATAATGCGGTGGCACGTGCACAGAGCCTTAAACTCAATTCTACTCTTCACCAGAAGCCAGTAAAGTGCTGCAATGCTGCCCTCGAGGCGGATCTTCTGGGCAGCCTCAAGACCAAATGAGCCGCGGCATTTTGTAACACCTGTAGATCATCTCCACGTTGGTTTTAAATGAACAAAAATATGCCACACTTCAGAGGAATTGGTCATCATTGAGGGTGGCACCCTACACCCCATTGGTCAGGGGTGCCCCACTGCTTGCCAGCCCAGAAACCTGGATACATATGGGAGAGCTGCCCAGCAACTCAGATCCCAGCCTGAAAGAAACAAGAAGAAGGACTGTCCTGCAGAACCCCTGGTCTGCACAAAGAGGACTGCACTCTGAAGGACTGCACCTGCTGTACAATTTGGGGCAGATTTACAAGCCCCTTGCGTCACCTTTACAACACTGCTGCGTCACTTCTGTGCTATCCTACCTTGACTACAATAGCGCGCACGCACTATACACATTCTCCATTTATCGGCTCTGTCTATTAAAAGATGACTTTATTATTACTGGAAACCAAACTGGGCCCAAGAAATTAGGATGCACCCTACCAAGTAAAATACAGATTTGAAAAAGAAACACACCGGGCACAGTACTACGTAATTATAGAAAATGCATGTGAACTCTGAATGTTTGTATGTTCTAACTCTTTATAAACATCATCAGAGGAAACATTTTAGTCAGGACATTCATATTTTATTCTTTTTTATATATATTTTTTTATTTTTAATATTAAGATAGAAAAAGCGTCCACATCAAGGAACTACATACACAAAATAATCAATCCAAATTCCCAAACAGTAATATTTAGAACCACAATTACGAAATCATTTAATAATCTGATGTGACATTAGACAATCATTAGACCAAATCTCCTGATACAATTTATCTGGCACAGTTTGATACACAGAGATACACAGAGATTCATGATAAATCGGTAGCCATTAGCTTGATAATTAACTTGCATAGTCATATTACTGTAGTACAGTGTGCAGAGATTGGTGACACATGTTGAAAACAACGCGTTTCTGCAATGCCTTCATCAGGACTCACAATGGGTTACTCTGCTAATTTCTCTTTTATTGATAGCAAGACTGTTGCGTGGTCATATAGATGGATAAAAAAGGGCATGCCCTTTCGATATTGGACACTTCAAACAAGGAGATGTAAGTATAGGCCTATATATTTTAGCTGAATAATCACATCGATTTAATGAATGTGACCTCTTTTATTGTAACCAGGCTTATAACCTAATGTGCCACAATATGTTGATGCCTCAGACTCCGACTTGAACTGTTGGCTATAACGTGAATGGGAGATATCCTTGTAAAAAGGACCTTGCATTGAGAATTAGAAGAAGGAATTTTTAACATGCACTATTATCTAGCATGATCGAAATTAGTAGGACCTATTACAGCTGGTATTACGTTTCTCAAGTCTCCAAACTTCCACTTGCATCTCAATACACACTGGAAATCTCATCCACGCTTTGCCTCATACTATTAAAAGAGGGCAACCATCAGAGTTCATATTAGTCTGTCATTGATCACAATAGCGCACTACATATATCTTCAATAACTGCCTTGCCTGTTAAAAGATGTCGACCATTGGGAATTTTATTAGTCCGTACTTGATGTTCATTATCTGTTTTAATGAAACAATGCTCATCCATGCAGGACCTTTAAATAGAGCGATTTAGCCCGCTAACTCTGTGATGGCGTTTTTGATGTAAGCAGTGCACCGCAGATACCTCGATTCAGATCAACATATTGAAATTAAGGTATATACTTTGCTAAAAAGATCATGTTTACGTTAGGTTCTTGACCTTGCAACGTAGATGATGCACTTAAGATGTGACGCTAAGTATATTTTTGATTTCACTCTCATTAGTTATACATTTTATTGCCTTGGACACAAACGAGTTCCCCAGTAGAGTGCATATTTGGCACGGGTGGCAATCGTTTGGTAAAAGTTCGCTATTGACTAGAAGTAAGCATTTCAGACAGTTGCTTCCTTGCTGTCTAACACTGAAGCCGACTTAAACTAATGGCTCACAGTTTGTAAATCTTATATTCTAATTTACAGAACCTTTCGCGCTGCGGCACGCCACATAATTCAAAAGCAGCTATAGCAGGTATTCCTTTCCCATACGATGCAGTATCTAATGACGTTGTAATCTAATAATTCCTTTTGGATTTACCTTTCACATTAGGACGCTATAGATTGAATCCTCATTGAAGTACAGATCGGGCACTAACGGTCATCTCTGAAAACACTTTTGTGATTGAATAGAAGTAAGCAATAGAAACATATGCTTGCAACATGGACATTGTAAGAGCTACGGTCTACAGTATGTAATACATACAATTTAAATTGCAGATGTCCCTGTTACATTATGTTGTCCTTTTTTGTTCGATAATTAACCATTTTAGGAGGGATAGCAAGAAGAATTCAATTCTGAAGTAAGTATTCACTTCTAATGTTTGACTGTTGAATGTTTTGACCCTTATTATGTAGGGCAACATATTGAGCATGCTGCAACATTTTGTTCCTATAAAGCTTAAGAGGACACCAAATGGGTCACATGTTTGATATTCAGTGTATAACTACGAACTGATAACAGGATAATCTATAAAACAGACTGTTCTGTCCTATATTCATTTAGTATCCATATCTCTGCCCGCTGTGAAAACACTAATCTATTAGTTGAATATATAACAGTCTTACTATTGTATTTAGTTGTCACTGTTTTTTAGGCCCTCCCCTTTTTTGATAAATCAAATGAAATCTCACTTATCCAAGTAAGTATAGAATCTTATATCTATTTGTGGAGCTTCTAAGATATGCTCAATGAAAGGACCTGTGCTGTTCTAAATTGAGGGCGTTAACCTATACAGGGCCTATAGATTTTTGTTCAGTTTGACCTAATGATATTTATGTATATGTATTCAATCCATCAGAGTAGTCTTTCTTAAAACACAACAACTATATTTAATAGAGAAAATATATACAAGTGGATACAACAAAATCCATGGAATTAGATAAGGGCCTATGAACCATAATTTATTCTACTTTTTTTTTTCCTTCTATCCTCTCTCTCTTTATTATTCATTTCTCCATCTTTCGTGTTTCACGGTTTTGAAAAGTTTTTTTAAGCAACATGTAGGAAATGTATATAGGTAGGGAATGTATATATTTTAAATAGGATATGCACGTGCTGTTGAGTAATTGAAGTAAATTGTGAATTCTTTATATATCATGAAGCTCCCAATGTATTGATATCACAATACAGAAAATATATTATACAAATTTAAATGACATTCTATAAAAACTATTAGATGAATGTATTTATCTTGAAAATTAGCAAAGCTATGTTATGTTTTCTTAAAGTAACCATGTATACTACATAATTTAGGAGTATTTATATAATATCAGTCAGTAACCACTATGTTGTTTATGTCTTATGTTTGTTTGGTTTTTTGTAATAGACGGTTCCCTGATGAAGGCAGTAGTGCCGAAATGCATGTAGTTCTGATTCTACCACTAGCCATCATCAAGTTGTCATCTTCTGCATGTCTGAGTGGACAAATTAACGATCAATATATATTATCATCCTATGTTGTAATTGGAAAGTATTAAGATGCAATCTCTTGTGTATGTAATCATGTTGTCTTATGAATAGTAATATTTAAAAACTCTTGATTATGGTCTGAACAAAAAAAGAACTCAGATGAATGAAGTAATTACATTTCATTAAAAAACATAGGAAAATAAATTGAAAAGAGAATTTCCATAAAATATTGTGGGTTGTCACATTTTTGTATATGTCACTTATTGTGGTTACTGCATTTCTGCACCTTGTTTATGTTCTACTAAAATAAAAGCTTGCTAATAGTTTCTTTACATAAAGTCAGCGGCATCGTAAACCATGCGCCACTATGTGACAGATTTACAAAGTGACACATCTAGGGAGATGCGTCATGTTGTAAAGCCCTGCGCTTCATTATACCTGCATCAGGTATAATGTATGCAGGGTGGGCGTTCCGTCGCAAGAAAGCCCCATAACAGTGACGAAGTGAAATCGCTTTTATGTCCATGCTGCGTCAAAACCTTACGCCTGCTTACAGCAGGCGTAAGGAGTGATGCAGCATTGCAAGTATAAGATGCCCCTGAGCAGTGCTGGAGTTGCGTTGCGCTTGTGATAAGACTCCAGCAATGCGCCACCTAGACGCTGACAGATGTATCACGCATCTGTCTCAAATTGCGCCATAATGTGCTGCATTGTAAATGTGGCGCATCTATGTTGGCACAAGGGGTTCCTAACATCATGCAAAATAAGTGGTGCATCCCTGCTGATCTGCAGGGATGCACCAGTTATTGTAAATCTGCCCCTGTGTGCTTCCACAAAAGAAGGACTTTGCCTAACTCTAAAAATGGGAGAAATGCACTCCCTGAAACCAACAGGTTAAAAGATCTCTACTTGCATCATCTCCACCAAGATGAACCCAACTGGACGCTGTTCAGTGGGCTTTTAATGGTTTGGCCCAGGTGCATTTGGGTCTTGCAATCCATACTTCCCCAGGAGCAACTCAGAGTTTCTGGAACCTTGGATTGGAGCTGTGGACTCTTCAAGAGAGAGCACATCAGGGCCTTCTGGAAGAAGATCCAGAAGTTTGCTGAAAGATCCAGAGATCCAGCACCTCCAGTATCTCACTGAGTACTCATACTGAAGAAAACCAATGTTGTTGCTTCACAAGCCGGCCTGACAAGCAGTCTCACTCGAGGTCAAAAGAAAACGCTCCAAAAAGTACCTAAGTCAGAAGATAAAAACTTGACCAGGCCCTAACTCTCACTGCATCCAACCTGTGCTTCATCGTAGTTGGACGGAAATGTTACTTTGTCCAGGGCAAGCATGACCAGCTGTCCCTAGTTTGTGCTATTGGTTTTTAGGCATTAGCAAGAATTTATTCTTTAAAAATGCATATCTCCGGTTTCCTACTTATTATGTTAGTATTTTTGGTGTCATTATAATCATCACTATTTTTAAGAACAGGTGTTGGATTTTTAGTGTGTGTTGAGTCCTACTTTAATTTATTTGTGTTTTTAAATGTTTTACACACCTGTCTCCTAAGTTAAGCCTATCAGCTCATCAGCCAAGCTACCAAGGTTTGAGCAAGATTTAATTTATTGAGACTTGATTAGACTTTACTTGTGAATGCAGTGTTATTAGTAGCTATAGGCACATACCTGCACCTACTAATAATTCCCCTACTATCACACTTTAAACAGTAACATATTGAAAACATAACAAAAAGACAAGATCAATATGTAAAAGTCGAGATATTACTTTTTAAAGATTAAAAACGAAAATTAGGGCTTAGAAGCCTTACGTGCTTATGGAGTTTCTGTTCGTACTGGATATGGGCAAAGTCTAGAGTTCAGGCCAACCACGATTGAGCATGGGACGGACACAGGAGCCACGCAAGGCCTGCTAAACAAAAGTACCTTAAGCCTGGTCGAAAAAGTGAGATGTGGTGTGCAGCTGAGCGATGCAATGGTGTTGATTCTGCAGTCAAGGTGGTGTCAATTTTCTCCATGCAACAATGGCGCTGCACAATTTCCAAAGACAAAGTGCCATTTCTGAGATGCATTAGTTCCAATGCCGATGCGCTGGGTATCTCCACACAGATGGATGGGTCGCTCACCTCTCTGCAGTGGCCGCAATGCAGTGGTTCCAATGTGTTAGTTCCGATTGCTACGCACTGATTCCAAATGCAATGCTACGGTTCTGTTCCCAAAACAGCGCAGCAAAGGATGGGTTGGTTCCACTGCAGCAAGCACCTAGATCTACTTCCTACGGATTGGTCACAGGAGCCGAGGGCAAGACTTTGATATCCCTGAGTCTTAAAACAAAAGGCAAACCAGCATGCCCTTGGAGATCACTCTGGGTTCAAGTAAGTTAGTCCAGTTCGTCCTCAGCAGGGCAGAAGGTAGCAGGCAGCAGGGCAGTACAGAAGAAATGTACCTAGCAGCAATACAGCAGAGTGTCTGTCCTTGTAGCAGCACAGAAGTCCTTCCTCCTGGCATTCTGCACAGGTCCAGTACTGGCCGATTTGGTGGGGTCTGCGACCCAGTACTTATACCCAGTTGTGTCTTCAAAGAGGTGACTTCAAAGAGGGGCTTTGAAGTGCACCAAGGTCCTCTCTCCAAGCTTTGGCTCTAGACTCACTGCAGGGGGTATGCCGCGCTTTGTTTAGGGACAGGACACAGTCTTTCATGTGTACATGTCAGCTACTCCTTCCCATCCTGACCAGAATTGCTCCTCGGGATGTGAATTGCTACTCAGTTATACCAAACTCCCATTGTGTGTGGCTGTCTAGAGTAAATGCACAACGTCCAACTGTCACCCACCCCAGACGTGCATTGGAGACAGACTGCATGCACACAGGGCTAAGACCAGAAGAATGTAATCTTTCTAAAAGTGCCATTTTTAAAAGGGTAGTTATAAATTCATTGTTAACAGGATGTTAAAGAGGATATGAAACATGACAGAGCCACTACTTCTGAATCAGGAATTATAGTTTGTACGTATAGTAAGGAAATCCCAATGTTAACCTATGAGAGGGGAAGTCCGCAGAGTAGTTAAAATTGATTTTGGGAGTTTTTCAATACCAGAACACTTAAAACTTAAAAGTACAGGTCCTACCTATCAAGGAAACAACACCGTGACCTACCTTAGGGGTGCCTTATATGTAATGAAAGGGGAGATTAAGCCTTGGCAAGGGTTTTAATTTCTAATTTGACATGGCAGTCAAACTACACACACATGCACTTCATTGGTAGGCCCAAGACATGTTTAAAATGCTACTTTTATGGGTGGCACAATTAGTGCTGCAGCAGTAGCATTTCATATACAGACCCTGGGCACACAAAGTGCACTCTACTCGGGGCTAATAGATAAATTACATAGGGCAGCTGTGAATAAGTCAATAGAACCATGGTTTAAGGGAGAAGGACATATACTATAGCACTGGTTGGCAGTGTTAAAGTGCTCAGAATCCTACAGTCAACAAAAAGAAATCAACAAAAAATGGAGGCAAACAGGAAAAACGTCCTAGGAAGAACACCATGCGGATGTCAGGTCAAACAGTGCTGATCTGCTCGCTTCCTTTCATGCAACACAGCACAGCAGCTTTAGTTGTGCTGCATAAATAGTTTTTTTAAACCTGGGCCCTGGTTCCCCATATCTAGAGTGGGCAGCTCATTCCATTAGGCAACATCTCCAATAACACATTTCAATTTACAATAGAATGGGTGCATGGGTATTTTTGCCACTTTTATAAATGCTGCATGCAACTATTACAGTCACCTATATGGCTCCTTACACTCCAGAGCCTTTTGATAAAATCCCAAACTCCAGGAGTGTTTGGAAGTTGAATGGACCTCTCATGGGGTCACCATCCCAACCCCCTGGCAAACTTAGTGTACCTTTAAACAACTTGATATATGTGCTATTGTGGGGGGTACTGCTCCTCTGTCAGCCCCAACTCACTTGGTGAAACACAGAACTAGAAAGTGCAGTAGGAACTTCTTTTGCCTGAGGCATTGCATATATAATTAGTGGACTTGCATTACAACAATGCTTCTATATTTTTCTTTTTTTGTGTAATTTTTCATCTTGCATGACAGCCCTACTCTGGCATTCGTGTATGGCCATTTAGTGGGCTGTAGGGGAGCCAACAGTCCGGTATCCCCATACTGGCTCGCTATGTGTCTGACCCTCTGGGAAGTGCGCCTCACGCACACTCTCTATCATCTTCATTTATTTGTCCTGACCCCTAGGACACTTAACTCTTTGATAAGGTATTGTTGAAAATACCGGTGCATGGGTCCTTCGTGCACTTGGCCCCACAGTGGGACCACACATCCGCTTGGATGCTTGTTAAGCCAATTTTCATGGAGGGTATCATCTGCTCCTGGTGGAAGGTTCTAAATACCAGGTCTGGTTTCTTAAGGTATTCTGGCATCTAAAATGTGCAAATTCTATGGGAACTGTATTTCTTTTTATGCTGTTGTCCCTATGCAAGACCAGTCCTCTGTCCAGCACCTGGTGTTCTCCTTCGAGTAGGATCTCCAACCGTGGCACTCCTCAGCCATCAATGCAGAGTACGCTCAATACCTCTACTGTTCAGGTCCCAAAGCCTCCATGGCCACAGGAAGAACATCGGTATGATAAAAGAAGTCGGAGGCCAGTCCTATAATGAGAGTTACACCTTGCAGGCTCGGTCTTCAGAAGTTCCAGGAGAACCCTTTTTCTCCAAGACCCCACACCAGGACTATCCCTCTAATGTCCCTCAGAAGATGTATGGGGTCAGTGCCACTGGCCCTTGTGAGGTGAATCCACAGAGTCCTATCCACTCTAAGTCCACTGTGCTCCAGGATCCGAGATAGGGCTCCGATGAATTCCATTGTTTCTCACTCTTTCCCTCTGCTGTTCAGAAGTTTTTAAGTGGGAACAGAAAGTTCCAGAAAGTAGGCATCTCTGTCAAATCCTGGGATGACCCATCATCAGTTTACTCCTCTCCCTACAGAGCATTTTGGGGCCTTTCCAGATTGGGGCTTGAAGTGGCCTGTTGAAAGACCTCTTTAAGAGTCTGAAAGTATCCCTCTTACTGCCACAGTTTCTGTGTACCTTCACTCCTAAAATTCAAAAGAAAGCCCGTCCTGTGATTAGCTCTAGAGATAAGGCCTTCTCCCTTTCTTCTCCTTACGATTAGCCTTCAGAGTCTTGTTGCAGAAAAAGCTTATTAGAACATGCCAAATCGAACCTACCCTTTTCTTTCCCAGGAACAGGCTCAATTACAGACTGAAGGGCCTTATTCTATGAGGAGGCCTTCGAGTAATTTTTCTTGACCCAGCAAGAGGAACAAAAGTCAAGAAACCAACTAGGAACTGAGTCAGAGAAATAGCATAAATCTTCAAGCGCCAGAAGAAGTTCAGCTATGTGGAAATTATTGTCAGAGATGAATTTGGGATCCTGATTTACCATAAGATTGGTGCATCATCTAAGTCACTAGGTTATGCAATGCACTTTGGTGAAAATTTCACTCATGATGTATAATACACTAAAGCACATGCCCTGTTGAAACACTGCAAATGTACACTATGACTTCTCGTTTCCATTCTTACGGCTACAGCAGCTCATCACAACACTCTGAAGGGCATTTTGTGCAACAGGCTACCTGTGTGCAGATGCTGGACTTTGGTAGACTGTAGTCCCATTGACGTAGCCCACACATGTCTGAACATCTGTGTGTGCATGTGTTCAAATGCAGCCAACCCAGCTGGGTAGGGGTGGACCTTGTTTTCAGAAAAGGACAGTGGTTGTTAGTGCTCTGAATTAATTTTATCTCCGTTTACTGTCAGTGAAACACAGTATGTTTGACTCACTCACAGAAAAAGGGTAGTCCAAAAGCAAAAAAAAAAAAAAAAAAAGAATTAAATAAGTCAGAAATCATTGTCCCTATAGATACATTGCACAGAACTGGCATACTTTGTGCATTTGTGTCCGACAGACATGCATCTTCAAACCACACTCCATTTATTGCTTTTAACTAGCAGATGATAATGTTATTCTCATGGTTGATGTCCTGGAAAACAATTCCAGTAACAGGACTGCTACACAAAACAAAATACTCCGAATTTCCGCTAATCTTTCAAAGCAATTGTTTTTTTTTTTACACTAACTTGCCACATAGCGTTAGAGCAGGGGATATTCCAGTCTCACTTGAATGAACGTATCACTTAAGTTTAAGCTAAGGTAAGACATCAGCCACATTAAGAGAATGTATTCGGAATGTATGAGTTGGTAAGTAAAGCCCCCATCCTGCACATATTCAGGAAGACCCTAAAGACCTGGCTCTTCGATTAACCGGAGCTGCTCCCCACCCACAGTGCCTTGAGACCCTCACTGGTGAGTAGCACGCTTTAAAAATTCCCTGATTTATTGATTGATTGTTGTTGTTGTAGCCCCCCCCATAAACAATACTATATTTGGTAGTGGTGTCCTAGTGATGATTAGGCAATTGTGTTTAGATGGCAGTGCAAGATGATAGCTTGAAGGAGGTAACTGGAGTGTAGGAGCAATGGTACTGTTATGATGATTATCTAGGAGGGTGGAAATGGTGCGCAGATGAAGAGAACTGTGTATATTAAGAGTAATCAAGCTCCAGGAGGAGAGAGGGTTTTAGGGTGATAGAACACTGATATCTGTTTCATTCCTGTTAGAAACTCGGCCTTTTGTTTGCAGTGGTATGCGCTCTGTCTAAGTAGGGACTGCAAATCCAGTCAGTTGTAGTGGTTAAACGCTTATAATAAAACTGTGATCACTGTCTGGTAGCTTGGCGCAGAGCATTCAGGCTAAACATATGAAGCAATGTGTAAAGTATTTGTGTACACACACAGAGTAACTCATTGAAAATACCACAAAAAGACTTAATACTGATTTATAAAAATAGGTTTAGTGCTTTACTGACACTCAGAATTGCTTAACACTGGCAGACACACAGAGGAAAATAGCATGAACCTCATTCAAGTAGAGGAGGAAGGTTTTGGGACCCTTCCAGTAGTCACACACCCAGCAACAGTGATGTTCAAATGGAGTTCGAAGAAAGCGATCTTCGGGTCCCTTGGGGCGGAAGAATTAAACAAGTCTCAGCCGCGAGCATGTGGCTTGAGTTTAAGGGATTGCAGTCTCAGTTGCAATCAATCAATCATCAATCATAGCATTTGTATAGCACGCTACTCACCCGGAAGGGTCTCAAGGCGCTGGGGGAGAGGGGTCCGTTACTGCTGGAAAAGCCAGGTCTTGAGTTGCTTCCGGAAGGAGAGATGATCCTGGGTTAGCCGAAGGTGGATGGGGAGGGAGTTCCATGTCTTAGCTGCCAGGTAGGAGAAGGATCTTCCTCCGGTGGTGGCTCTGCGGATCCGTGGAACAGCGGCGAGGGCGAGGCTGGTCGATCGTAGCTGGCGGGTGGGCGTGTAGAAGGTTAGGCGGTTGTTGAGGTACTTGGGGCCCAGGTCGTGGAGAGCCTTGTGTGCGTGGGTGAGGAGTCTGAACGTGATTCTCTTGCTGACGGGGAGCCAGTGCAGGTCTCTCAGGTGGCCGGAGATGTGGCTGTGTCGGGGGATGTCCAGGACAAATCGTGCGGAGGCGTTCTGGATGCGTTGGAGTCTTTTCTGAAGTTTGGCTGTGGTTCCGGCGTCGAGGGTGTTTCCGTAGTCCAGTCGGCTGGTGACCAGTGCTTGGGTGACCGTCTTCCTGGTTTCGATGGGGATCCATCAAAAGATCTTTCGGAGCATGCGCAGGGTGTTGAAGCACGATGATGAGACGGCATTGACTTGTCTGGTCATTGAGATGGAGGATTCCAGGATGAAGCCCAGATTGCGTGCGTGGTCCATTGGCTTGGGAGTGATGCCCAGGGTATGGGGCCACCAGAAGTCATCCCATGCGGAGGGTGACGATCCCAGGATGAGGACTCCCGTCTTGTCTGAGTTCAGTTTCAGGCGGCTGTTCTTCATCCACTCGGCGATGTCTTTCTTCGCTTTGTCTAGGCTGGTTCTGGCGGTGGCGGGGTCGTTGGTGAGGGAGAGGATCAGCTGGGTGTCGTCGGCATTGGAGATGATGTTGAGGTTGTGTTGGCGTGCGATGGCTGCGAGGGGGCTCATGTATACGTTGAAGAGGGTGGGGCTAAGTTATGATCCCTGTGGTACGCCGCAGCTGACTTCGGTGGCCTCAGATCTGAACGGGGGGAGGCGGACTCTCTGGGTTCGTCCGTCGAGGAACGAGATGATCCACTCCAGTGCCTTCTCTTGGATTCCGATGTTGCTGAGGCGCTGCACTAGGGTGCGGTGGCAGACAGTGTTGAACGCTGTAGAGAGGTCCAGGAGGATGAGGGCCGCTGTTTCCCCGTTGTCGAGCAGGTATCTGATGTTGTCAGTGGCTGCGATGAGGGCGGTCTCAGTGCTGTGGTTGGCTCGGAAACCGGACTGCGAGTGGTCGAGGGATCTGTTTGTCTCAAGGAGGGTGGCAAGCTGTCTGTTGATGGTCTTCTCAATGACTTTGGCAGGAAAAGGGAGGAGCGAGATGGGGCGGAAGGTCTTGAGGTCGGTGGGGTCCGCTGTTGGTTTCTTCAGGAGGGCGCTGAGCTCGGCGTGCTTCCAGCTCTCTGGGAAGGTGGCGGTGTTGAAGGAGGTGTTGATGATGTCCCAGAGTTGGGGTGCAATGATGGAGTCGACCTTGTTGAAGACGTGGTGGGGGCAGCTGTCAGTTGGGGATCTGAAGCGCAAGGCTTGGCTTAGTGCAAAGTACCTGTTTCCGTTGGAGCTGCGAAGGTTGATGGCCTCGGGATTTGGGACCTCGTCGCTGCGGCTCCCCAGTCAAGAAGGAGGTGTGGCAATGGGCCAGGTGGGTTGGTCTCTGGAAGTTGAAGGAATTTCCCTATGGGCACCAGCAGGTTGATGAAATTGGCATGCCACGTTGACTCTAGTCAAGTGGGTGCCTGATGTTGTTATTCAGGCAAGCTGCAGTCATTATGGCAATCCATTGGTGCAGAAATGACTGCAGTGAAATCTTTGATAGTTCCAAGATTCCAAAATAGGGGGCATGCCAACACGTGCTTGGAGAATACATGAAGTCAGTGACAACGCAGACGCAGCCGGCAGCAGGTCAGCACAGCAAGGAAGGTAGCAAAGTTATGTTATGTTATGTTATGTTATGTTATCCGGATTTATTACGCGCGCAGATGCCCCAGCAAAGGGGCGTCCTGGCGCGAGAGCAGAACAGAAAACCGGACAGAGAGAAAAAACACAACACAACGCAACAGCAATGGAACTAAGGTGCTAAGGGGAAGAGGAAGGTTTTGACAGCCTTCCTGAAAGCAAGGAGCCCCTCGATGGCCCGAATATGGACAGGCAAGGAATTCCATAACTTGGCGGCAAGGACTCGAAAAGAGCGTCCGCCAATCCTAGATCTCTTAAAGCGAGGAACTGTGGCAAGATGGAGAACAGAGGACATCAGAGAGCGAGCTGGGACGTAGGGAGAGATAAGTTGCTGCAGAATCTGAGGGGAAGAAAGTTTAAGGATTTTGAAGGTCAAAATCAAAGATTTAAACTTTATTCTCTGTGCCACCGGGAGCCAATGGAGATTATAGATGGTTTTCCTAGCTGAGCAAAATTTGGGCAAGCCAACCAGAGCCCTGGCGGCAGCGTTCTGGACGCGCTGAAGACGAGAGAGCTCAGCCTGATTGACTCCAAGAAAAAGAGAGCTAGCATAGTCTAATTTAGACATGATCATGGCTTGCACGATAAGTTGACGGGTGGGAGCGTCAAAGTATTGAAAGGTGGACCGAAGCTGTCGCAAAATCCTAAAGCAAGAAGCAGCAGTCTTTTTGGTATGGATGGAAAAGCTCAATTGGGAGTCAAACCACACCCCAAGATTTTTTACTTCAGAGACAGGGGTAGGGGTAGGACCGAGTTCTTGAGGCCACCAGCTATCGCCCCACAAGTGAGTTTGTTTCCCTACAATGAGCACCTCGGTTTTCTTAGCGTTCAATTGCAGGAAATTGTCGTTCATCCAGTGGGCCACAGATATAAGTCCCTCACGGAACTTAGCTGCCTTAAGATCGGAAGTCCCACTAATCGCAACCGCCAGCTGAGTGTCGTCTGCGTAGGATACGATGGAGAGGTTCCCACGCATGGCGACATCAGCTAGCGGCTGGACATAAAGATTAAATAAGGTGGCAGTCCGTCCTGCCACTCAACAAGCAGCAGGCCCACCAGTAGGCAAAGTGGCAATCAGTGCTGCAGGCCCACTAGTAGCATTTGAAACACAATGCCCTAGGTGTATGGTATACCACTTTAAAAGGGACTTGCAAGTAAATCAAATATGCCAATCAGGTAAACACCCATGTAATCATGTTTAGGGAGAAGCACATGCACTTTATAAGTGAACTTCATAGAAGATGCTACAACTATGTTACTATTTGGTCACACAGGATGTTCCTGTGTGTGACCATGGTAATCAATCACTAACAGTATGTACAACTGACAGAGGTTAATTCTAGGTTTGGCGCTTTTTATCTATGTCCAGTTTGCCAGGAAGGCATTTTAGGGGACCCTTGCATCTACAAGATGGCCAGTGATGAAGGAAGCATTTTATTTGCCGGATGTCCTACGTAATAGGATGCAATGGATGGTGTTTTCCCACTCCAAGAGCTATTTAGGAAAGAACATCGTCAGTAAAGGAAATAACCCTGGGCTTTATTTCTGCAGGTGCTCATGGCCCCCTAGCGTGAGTGAGGGTTTTGTTAGTTTTAATGGAACTCCACGAGTACCCTAAAAATTCTTGAATATGTGTCAAAGACTCAAGGAGACCAGTGCATGGAAGAGGTTAGAAAAGAAGACAAAAAGGAGGAGGATTGACTAAAAAGGCCCGACATGTTACAGGAACTGGCCACAATTGCTGTTCCAGGTTCCTTGGTGAGCAATAGTTTTCTAACAAAATATTCATAGTTGCTAACACTGAATACTGGCTGCAATCATGTATACAGCTGTTCAATCTAGAGTACCAGCCAACAGGTTATGGTTTATTTAGTGTTCGCACCAAGGCACCCAGGGCCCGGAACCCCATGTGATAAAAGTTCCCCCTTTTCCACTGTATAGCACTGGGCAAAGGTGACCAGGGGAGGGCACGGGGTGATGGGGCAGGACACTAGTCTTTTGTAACATAAACATTCTAAGCTCTGTCTCACACTTCAGTTGTGTAGTTGTGATGTGTGCTTTTGTAGAATTCGATCTGTCAAGTAAGACGTTATGCTTGTTCACTGTTTTAAATAATCAAAATTAATATTAAAAAACTATTATTCACAAAACTTGCAAGTAAGTCACTAGCCATAAGGACTGGACCACAGTACCTCTAGTAGTTAATATTTGCAGTAGGGAAGGTGCACTGAAGGTGTTTTATTTTCTCCCTATCCTCAGTGAAACTAAGTATTTCACCATAGACACCAGTATTTCAGGGCTTAAATCCCAACGCAGGTCTAGCACTTTGATTTTGTTTTTAGGTTAGGGTTAGGTTAAACTGCCTGGTTTCTTTCTCTATTGTCCTGCTTTAATATAAGAGTCCTGTTAGAGACTGAAAGGCACAATGAGATTCATGTATGTAAAAGTGCAGGCAGTCTTGTGCAGCAGCTGCCATTCCATTACTGTACCATTTGGGCCAATGGGCATCTGGGGCTCAAAAGTAAAAACATAATGGACAGCTAATCAGAATCCCACTGATTATTGACCTGGATAATAACAACTCCTTAAAGAGTGCTATGTATAAGAACCATTTTGGCTTTTGAAAATCTAGGAATTTCATTTCAAAAGTAGCATATAATCGATACATGTCTATGAGGTATAAATATTGCTCAACTAATGATCCACATGTAAAGAATAGCAAATTATGATATATTTCCACCTTAAAACAGTGGATAAGGGAAATGAAAAACCCAAAATGATTTTTTTGAAACAGAATAATTAAACATTTTTTTTTTACTCTGCTAGATATATCCCAGTGACTATTGGTCTCTCTTCAGAAGCACCTGCATTTTCTAAGGGGTGATATACAACTGAGCCAGTCTGTCATAGTGATTTTTCTCCCATGGTTTTATTTCAGATCTGAGGTGCATGGTAGTACTGCGCACATACTTTGCATTAAAAAGGATTTCTTTGAAGCGGAAGAGATGACAAGGCTAATGTTTTAATGTATATCATGTTTGATTTGAAAAATATATGCAATGACTTTTTAAAATGATCGCTGTGAGTTATATGCTCCAACTTAAGTTTATGTTCCCATTATTTCCTGAAAGATGATTGGTATAAAACCGCTAGCAAAAGGTGTGCTTCCACAGAAGATGTGGTTGATTTCACACATGCAGAATCAGCAGGCTAGCATAAAAAATGCATTTTGAAAAATACAATATTTTTGAAAATGTCTAAAAGAGAAGCCATAGTCCATGTACCTGCTTAGTGACATGCACTGATTTTTTTTTAATTATTAATACGCAATGTTAAACTACAATTATATTTAAAGGTTTTGTGCACAATACATTTCAAAACCAAACCCCTCAATTATTAATTCTTAAGAAAGTTTATCAGAAGGACTCCGGTTAACTTCAGTTACACAGAATAAAACCCACCCACTACTGGGGCATGGCTTTGACACCACTCGAGATGTCCGCTTGATGGGAGAGGGCTGCAAAATTGAGGATGAGTTGCTTTTTTTTGCCGCTTGTTGGCGCCTCTCTGGCGGACCACAACGGCAGAGTTTATTTCGGAAACCAGGGACATCAAGAGGAGCTGCTTTTTTAAGTAAAGCTCAGTGTGCTTCTCCTTATTTTCTCTATGTTGGGGCTGCTTCAAGGAGAGGCCACCATTTTGTGTCAGCGCTCCCCGACAAGTTAGAGGGTAATGAATGCAGCATGAAGGGTTAGCTGTGAGACTAGTCCAGGATAATAAGAGCCCTTGCATCAATTTCATTGGGGCTCAACTTAAGACTGGTTTCTTTCGCTTCACATCTTAGGAATGTGTATATCTATGGCTTGATGGCATTCTGAGGTGCTGCAGGTGATGTTAGAGGAACACATATGTTATCACTAACCTGTTTAAGGTTCTTTAAGAGGCCGGCATTTTGAGTTTTTTGCAATTTTTTCAAGCAATAGGCTTCTTTTTTGAATGCAACAGGTTCAAAACAAAGTGTTTTTGCCAGATAATATCAGCCCCTGCAGCAGTTTTCATCAGGGCTCAGCTTAAGGCTATCTTTTTGAGCTTCACTGTGAGAGTGTATGTGTATCGGAAGCTCTGTGGTATTTTATGGTGGCACTTTTTGGTGCAAGTGAAGTCAGAAAGACACTTGTATCATCACTGTTTTGCTGTATGGTTCCTTTGTATGGGTAAATTAAGGAACCCACAATTTGTATTTACCCCTAAAGGGCATTCTTCAGCAAGGCCTGTGTCTCATTCGTCAGCAGAAGCCCAGTCACCTGTTGTTGAAGAAATGCTAACGTGGCCCCCACTCATAGTTCCTCGATACAGTCTGTTGACAGTAAGGCCTCACCGCCATCGTCTGCATCCAAGCGGTTGAAATATGATCCTCCCCCACCTGACAAGTCATCGTCCCCTATTTCCTTAGAGCTGTTTCTGCAGGTTATTTGGCCTTTGCACTCTTTTGGGGAGGAAACTAATAGCAGAATGTAGCTTCTGGATGATAAATGGTCTTCAATGGAAAGTCGGGTGTCTGGGATGGAGCAAAAGCTTTTGGATGTCAAGGGCGAAGTGCATAGAAGTAATCTTTGGGAAAAGGAGGTGCGTAAGCTCCAGCAACACAGAGGATTTGGAAAACTGGAATAGAAGCAACAATCTATGCATTCATGGTCTGCCTGAAACTTTGAAGGAAGTGGCACTGTCTCCTTTTTTCCCTCCTTTTTGTTAAAATTACTAGACATTCCATCCTCAACCTCACTCAATATTTAGAGAGCCCACAGACTTGGACCTCTTCCTTTGCTGTCTACATCTCCTGTGAAGCCTAGAGGCGTTATCATCCTCTTTTTAAATTTAATGACTTGCTCCTGGTTCTTTCTGCAGCTAGGGCTGAGCGTCATGTTTTTTGGTTGGGTCAAAGGGTGTTCCTCTCTCAAGATGTCTCTAATACCACTGCAGCTAGAAGAAATACATTTCTTAATCTCCGAGCTCCTCTTCGTTCTCTTGAAGCCAGATATGATCTCCTTTAACCCCTGAATTTGTAAAGTAACTTTCCTGAACAATACTGTGACGTTTGAAGATCCAGCGGAACTCAAGAAGTTTATACATTCCCATTCCCATTCTTTGAGAAATATGGACACTGCTGGTCCATCCAATGGATGATCTATTTGACTTTGCCTGTTTTTGCTTTAATTGCTCTCCAAAGATATTGAATTGTAGCTTTATTGTTGTGATTCCTTAATATATATCAGTTTGTTATTCTTTGATTGCTTTAGTATATCTTAGATGGTAATCTTTCATGTGTTTTATTGTACTTGATATGTCTAATGCTGTTTTTTTATCACCTTGCAGGTTCGTGTGATGTAACTCAGTATGTTCGGACTGTTTTTAAAAATGTTTTTTGATCCTAGTGTGGCTTGGCTTCCCCTACCCCTTGGTGTGTCATTGTCTTATGTGTTGCAACCAGCCCCATTTTATTTTGTTCTTGTCTATTACAGGTATGGTCTTTCATTCATCCATTATGGTTAGGCACTCTCTCTTCTTTTGGCTTTTTTCTTTTCCTTTTGTATCTTTTCTTTTTCTGTACTTTGTTTCCTTGCATCCTTTCCCTTCCTTCTGTCCTTCTTGTCTCATCTCTGCATTGCTCTTTCTCTTTCTTGTACTATATGATGGAATTTTTATATATGCCTCATAGTTCTCCAATGGTATTTTCACGGTATATAATACAGAGTAATCCCATGGAATATTAAAGGATTGCCTAATCCCAACTAGATAAATCTAACCCGGATCGGGTTCTTCTCCAGGAAACTCACCTTACTTTATTTGAAGCTTTTAAATTTAAGTGAGCCTGGGTTGGTTATGTGTTTGTTTCCCCATCTGTAAATAAGAGGAATGGGGTTGTGATATTTAGTAAAAAAAAATCCCTTAATGTTTATTTGGTTTCCCAACAAATAGATGATATGAGTATGTGATTTATAGTACGCCTCATGATAGATAATGCCCCCCTTAATATTATGAATGAAACCTGATAATGCTTTTGGCCCTCCAATGCACAAAAATGCTCACAATTTCATGACTCTTACTTATTCTGGGAGGAGACTGCAATCAAATAATGGACTCATTTTGAGATAGACAATCCTCAGTTAATTTTTCATCCCATAAAATGCATAAGCAATTTCGCTCTTTTATTCACCAGGGAGCCTATTGGACTATTGGAGATTATCTAACCAAACTGCCCTAGAGTTTACTTTTAACTCTGCTTCTCATGGTTTACTTTGATAACTGGATCATATATTTCTTTCACTTGCACAGTATATCATACAGTCACATATTTCTTCAATTGTGATTCCTGACCAGGCTATGGTTATTACAGACATGGATTTGGTTACTCCTCATCCCTCACTGGACCAATGGAAATTCAACAGGCATTTATTACAAGATGCTCAATTCTATTTTTCATTCATCGTCTTTGCATCTGATTTTTTTCCTTCAATGATAATACAGAAGATTCACCTTCCTTGTTCTGGGATACATTCAAGGCCTTGGCAAGAGATTTCATTTAAATTTATGTCTCTAAGCAAAAGAAGATGCTGGTCTTCTCTCATTAATTAAATCTTTAGAAAATAAGTATTTCTCCTCTAAACTGCTTTGGACTTTAATGCCATGCTTAATGCCAAATTGCAATTTAATTATATTTCTATTGAAGAAGCCTCTTCTGTGCATCTCGGAAAAAATGAGCGTTAATATGGAGGGAGAAACAAAGCTGGCAAGGTATTGGCAAATTATGTCAAGGGAATAAAATAGAAGCACATTATTGATTCTATTTCCACATCGACCGGTAAGTCTACTACCAGTCATCAAGCTATTTTAAAAGAATTTGCTACGTTTTACAAATCTCTTTTTCCTTCCGCTGCAATTGTAGATTATTCACATCCACCCTCTCATTCTGTTGCTCCTGATTTGGACTTTGATTCATTATAGAATGACCTGTCTATAGCAGAAATTGCTGTAGTCGTACAAGCACTTAATTTAGGGAAAATGCCTGGTCCAGATAGTTTCATAGTAGCATTCTATCTTCACTTCTCCAACATCTTTCTTCCTTATCTATATCACTTAGTTAACCATTTTATTGCATCTTCTTCTACTTCTGGAACTTTACAAGAAGCTACAATGTGGCTTATTCATAAGGATAGTAAAGACGCTCATGAATGTAAAAATGATAGGCCTATCTCTTTATTGAACGTTGATTATAGAATCTTTTCCAAGCTCTTTGGTAAGAATCCTTTCTTTCCCACCTCATAGGTAAACACCAATCAGGGTTTATCAAGGGAAGGCTGATATTGGATAATGTGAGGTTGCTTCTGAATGATCTCAGTAAAGATCCTTCTTTTAAATTTCTCTTGCCGCCATAATAATTGATGCTGAAAAGGCATTTGATAGAGTAAACTATTATTTAATCTTTAAAATGGCATGGGTTTGGATCTAAAATTATAGCTCTTGCCTTCCTCTTATATCATGCGCCCGGGCTTCAGTAATGGTTAATGGTATGATTTCTTCATATTAATAGGGGGTTAGGCAAGGTTGCCCACTTTCTACTTTATTATTTGTTTGAGCTCTTGAGCCCTTTCTTTCTCAGATATGTCTCGACCCTTCTATCTTTGGCTTTCCTTGTGGTGACCAGCATTTAAAATGTTCTGCTTATGCAGATGACATTATTTTGTTTATTCCTTCTCTTGAGGATTTGCTACCTTTTCTACTGCCAGAAAAAAAATATTTTCTACTGTCTCAGGATATGTCATTAATAAAGTTAAAACTGAAATACTCCTGCTTACTAAATACACATTCAGTAATTCTTATTCTCTTTCTGGTTATCAGTGGTCAACTTCTGCAAAAATGAAATATCTGGGGGTATGGTTCACAAATTCCATCCCTGACACGGTCACAACTAATTTTACGGAACTTAGTATTAAAATGTATTAGATTCTGTACTCTTGGAAACCTCTATTTCCGTCATGGTGGGGCCAGTTAGACTCAACTAATATGATGATTTCTCCCTTGCTATTAAATATTCTTTCTATGCTGTCAGTTCACATTCTCAAACAATTTTTCAAAAAAATCAACACACTACTTCTTGAATTTCTTTGGAAACATAAAAAGTCAAGGGTAGCATTAGTCCTTTTACAAAACCCGAAATTGGTAGGGGGGTTAATTTTCCTCACTTTTATGGTTGTTGTGCGCCAAGCGGATCTTTGAACTCATGATTTATCCTCTTTCATTTCTCCTTTATGGCTAGATTTTGAGCATATTTTTCTTCCTCCTTTTAGGTTTTAAGAGGTTCTATCTCTTACTGCTAGAGCATCGTTTCTTTATTCCCCTATACTACGCAATACGTTTTCACTGCTCAAATCCACTTTTTTCCCACTTACTCTAGATTCAGTTTTGTTTTAAAAAATGCCGATATGGCATCATTCCTTACTTAAGATAAATAATGGGCCTTTTTTGGCGTACTTGGAAGGACAAAGGCTTAGGGGCCCATTAGGATGGCGGGAAGACTTAGTCCGCCGGCCATCCTATCGTAACTGTGGACTTCCCGCCATAGGGGCGGGGTCCAGTGACTGGTATTATGATGTGCCCACCACAGTGGGGAGCACATCCTGCATTGTTAGCATTGTGGCGGGCGGAGCACTCAGCACCGCCCGCCACAATGCTAACAATGAAATGCAGTATTTGCATTTACAAAGCGTCAGGCACCGTGCACCC
This sequence comes from Lissotriton vulgaris, assembly GCF_964263255.1. Taxonomy (NCBI): domain Eukaryota; kingdom Metazoa; phylum Chordata; class Amphibia; order Caudata; family Salamandridae; genus Lissotriton; species Lissotriton vulgaris. The sequence goes on from NC_141685.1 coordinate 493,367,398, forward strand.
CCCCACATCACCTTCACTCTGTGGGCACTCAGGGGGCCCCCAGAGTGAAGACCACATACCTTTTTGTGGCGGCATCGCCGCCGCGGAAAGGCATTCCAAAATGCTTATCATAATATGGCTGGCGGTGTCTATTAGACACCTCCGTCATATTAAACCTTTTCTGCCCCGACCAGAAAAGCAGCGGATGGTCTTTCCGTCGCCTAGGTCCCCCCCGCCATACTAATATGGCAGGGGGGAATATGAGTGTGGATGTCGGGCAGATTGCCCCTGCCAGGCTGGCGGTGGCTACCGCCAGCCTGGCGGGGGCAATCCACCCGACATCGTAATGGGCCCCATTAATGTGGATATCTCAACTTTTCAATAATGACTCCCTTATCTCTTTTCTCAATTTTGTCTTTTTTTTCATTATCCTAAGTACTTTTAAACCCATTTTTCATTTATGAACGTGGTTCTTGATGTTTATTTTTTCTTTACAGAACCCTTCGATGAAGGTTCCCTTCTTTTCTGACATTATTGAATTTCTGAAAACGGGCCCCAAGGCTTCGGCTAATTACAAGTATTTCTCCCTTACTGACCCTTTTAGAAGCAAATTCAAATCTGAGCTTATATGGGAGAGAGATCTAGGAATGACTTGGACAATCCCTTTTTGGAATCAAATATGGGCACATGTATATAAAATCTTACGATCTGCTGGCATTACACAGTCTCTATTTTTTGTATGTCATTGCTTATATTTAAATCCCTTGCTGTGCTCCAAATTCACCTCTGATACCCCTGCTATTTGTTGGTCTTGTAGCATTCCTAATACAGACTTAATGAATATCCTATTCAATTGTCCAAATTTTGGTACAAAATTTGGGCTTAGATTAAGAGGATTTTTAATTTCGATAGAACCTTTCAATATTAGTCATCTTTTTTGGGGAACAGTATCTAATTCGCTCACTCCATTACTTTAAATTGGAAATCATCAGATAAGTTATCCTATTAAGTATGGTGGGATTCAGTCACACAATTGTTATGGCCACCTCTTACTTCATATCTTAACCATGTTGAAAGTGATGTATCAAGTACTCTTTCTGTATTTTCTGAAAAATTCTGCCCTCCAAGAATTTCTCTCTCTGTCCTTTCATACTAGAGTAATTTTATGATATGTTTATTGATATAATGTTTATCTTATAAGTTAACCTAGAGGCAATTTGTTGTTATTTTTATTAGCACTTATGATTTGTTCTACGATATTCATTTTATCTACCCTACCTTCTCTTTCTTTCCCTCCCACTTAAAATTATAGACGTCTATGGATTTCTTGATAGTGTTTTGTGTTTACTACTGCATATGAACTTCTGATTATCTTTGTTGATCTTATTGTATTATTGTTATGCAGTATATAATGAACTTAGTAAAGTTTTATATACACTTTAAATCCACCTAGTCCTAATATTGTCCAAATAATTGTTGGGGACATAAATATCAGATACAAATGATTTGTGGCTAAAATACACCAAGAAGTGTAGCTTTTACAGAGTAAATTGCATTCAACTTGCCATACTTTGCACTAGTGCTATACAAATCTCAAGTGATTACATTCTTCATTGACAGAATCTACCGCATGTCATGACATCTATATCTTTCTATGCATTGCCTTATCTTTAAATGCCCTTAGCGAAACAGTGGTGTTATAGTCATGCAATCAAAATGCTCAGTGGATAATCTGTAAAACCATGTGAATCGCTTTGGTGTTACATTTTTAATTATCAACTGCCAACAATATCATAGCATAAGCTGACAAGGGGCAACATTGACTCAAAGTATGGCAACCTCCGAAAGCTGAAATGATTTTAAATGTTATTACATTTTGCCCCTGGAACTTTAATTATGCACCTGAGATAAAGCCTCTCATTAACACAGCTCCCCAAAGGCAGCAACAATATAATTCTTGGCAACAAGGATAATCTGACATAACAGACTATCTTACTGCCAAAAGTAAGGTCTGCCTGCCAAATTTACACGCAGGTGGACCTCAGGAATAACCAAATTGCGATTTTTTGCGAATCGCAATTAGAGAATCGCAAAATGCAATGTATGTAGGATTTGCTAAAATTTAGGAATACCTTCCCAATCAATCCTATTGGCTAGGAGGCCTATAGGAATGAATGGGAAGAAATTCTCAATTTGCGATTACCAATTAGAGAATCGAAAAATGAGAATGCAATTTCAAGGTTGTAAGGGTGGCAAAAGGACACCCTTGTTGCACCCTTGAAATATGTATGTGTGCACATTTTGCGCCAAAACATGCCCTAAGGGCTTGTATGTGCAACATAAGGCACTTTAGAATAATAAAAAAAGTGTTTTTTTAAGTTGGTGGCAATTTACAATTCCTTATGGTCAAATAGCAAATTTCTGGTGCTTCAAGAATTGCATTAAAGGAATCGCAATTTGCAATTCCTTAATTGCATACGCAAAATAGAGAAACGCAAATTTAGCAATTCTCTATTTTGCGTTGGCCTTTTGGGATTATACATCCCAAAAGGCTTTTTCCAATTCGCAAACGGGTCAATTCTGAGAATCTGCCTGTTTGCAAACGGGAAAAATGCTTGATACATATGGCCCTACATCTTCTCCACCATGATTAATCCTCCCTGACGGCCCTGCGCAGAAAGGGCCGTTGCAGGCTGATCTTCCTGCCATTCCACCCACCTAATTTAGATTGGAGGAATTACAAGTGGTTTTTCACTGCCCATCACCACCTGGAAATACATATTGATAAGCGGCATTGAAACTAATAAATGCTCCCCTTGCCACTGGAGTGTGTTCCTCTTGTGATGGGAGCATTTTTCTTTCATGAGTTTTGTGCCACATAGATCCATGGGGCAGAGTCCGAAATGTACACGGGGCTGTCTGACCTATGTTTGTAATCTTAATCTTGACATTTCAATATTGATTCTTTCATGAATGTTGAAAAGATCTGTGACTCTGCCATTGGCCTTTCATGCTTAAAATGCTGAAAAGGATGGGCTTAGGACCATTGTTTATGTCACGGATTTGTTTTTATATACCCAGCTGGTGGAGAAAGGGAAGATCAAGGGGTAATGCTATTTATTTTCCCTTTGGAAAGGGTGGAGGAACCAAAGACAATGATTCCTTCTTTCTCCACTTATTTTCAAGCTCACCCATGTGCCTTTGGCATATTGGATTAGGAGGAATGCATTTGTGAGTAGTATAAGGGGATACTACATGTAAGAAATTGAATTATTATTTGCGGTTGATGGATGTCCACCACAAATAATACAAATAATGCAGCTACTAACCTGTTAGGTTCTCTCAAAGGTTTCAGTAATTATACTTGAGCTCACCCCTTTGCAGCTGTCGCCCAGAGCAGACAGGCTCAGATTAAATAAATGTATAAAGCACTAAGAAGTACCAAACAGTTGAAAAGTTAAAGATACAAAACAATAAAAATCACACTCCAACCAAAATGACACACATCCAATAAGGGGATTTGGAGATATGCATTATAGAAGATGAAAGGAATAATGGCTTAAAAAAATCTCAAAATATGTTATGTTATTAATGCCTATAGAGCTTTACCCCAGGGTGTCCTGGCGCTAAGCACTGGTTTCCTGAGAAACATAAAACCTAATGGTGAGAAAAGAAGCATGTCTTCAAAACCCTTCCGGAAAGAAGTAAGATTTGAGGCATTTCAAAGTTGAAACAGGAGTTCATTCCATGCCTTGGAGGCACAGTGAACAAAACTTCTGCCTCCCCAGTTAGTTTTCTTAGAAGGGGGGTTTCGCACTAGTTTAGACCGGGTTGATCTCAGAGTTCTGTTTGGAATGTAACATGAAAGTTTAGATTTAAGGAACTCAGGACCTGTCCCATTCATCGCTTTAAAGACAATACAAAGTTCTTTGAAGCGTGATCTTAGTGGTACTGTTAGCCAATGCAATTTCTTACGCTCTCCCTTGACAGAAAGGGACCTAGGTGTCCCGGTCAGCAATCTAGCTGCCGCATTCTGGACCACTTTCAGCCTGTTCAGATGTTGTTTTAAAAACTGTTGCAATAGTCCAGACGCAACATTATGAGTGCTGTAACCACAGTCCTCAGGCTGCTCTCAGACAGGACAAACCTAATTCTCTTGATTATTCTGAGTACCATGAAGCATGCTGAAGTCACCATGCTCACTTGGTCCCCCATGGTGAGTTTATTATCCACCACAATACCAAGATTCTTGGCTTTTCTTGAAGGTACTGGACACAGACCCAGCTCCTCCGGTCACCACTCTGGTGTCCACATCTGTGGATTATTGCCAAATTTTAAAACCTCGGTCTTGGCCGAGTTTAGTTTTAGATAATTAGCGGACATCCTGGCTTAGATGGATCCCATACAGTCATGGAAGTGATCGCCTGCCTCCTTTTACGCTCCCCCCGTCAGCGACAACACAATTTGTGTGTCGTTTGTATAGGAGGTGAGCTGGAAGCCAAAGGACCTAATGATACCAGCCAGGGGTGCCACATAGATATTAAATAGCATAGGACTAAGAGCCGAGCCCTGTGCCTCCCCACAGGGATGTGAAAAAGGTTCTGAGATGTTACCATCTAGGTCTACAATTTGTGACGTGTCTGACAGGAACAATTGTAAAAGTTTCCAAGCCGAACCCCTTACACCAATTTTAGATAGTCGATTCAGCACTACCATGTGGTGAACTGTGTCAAAGGCCGCGGATAGGTCCAATAGGATTAGTATCGCAATACCTCCCCTGTCCACGGCCTCTCTGATTTCCTCTGTAGATTTTAGTAGAGTCAACTCAGTGCTGTGCAAAGCTCGGAACCCATATTGCTGTGGATCCAAAGATTTGTTAACAAGAAGAAAATCACTAAGCTGGCTATTCATTTTTTTCCCCAGTAATTTGGCTTTCAGAAGAAGCCTAGAGATTGGTCGATAGTTGTTAGGGTCCTTGGGATCCAATGACTGTTTCTTCAATAGTGGTAGAACTGAAGCTTTTTTTCCAGATTTTCAGAAATATTCAGGATGATAAAACAGCATTAAGCAGGGGAGTAAGTGCAGTTCCAAATATATTGGGGATTTGCTTGATAATCCAGGCAGGGCAAGGGTCACCAGGAGCACCCGTTTTAATAAAGTTCAGCAGTTTAATTGTATCTAACCTCTCCAGGCGGGTAAAATGTTCCAGTAGCACCACCGGGAGACATGGTCTTACCACTCCAATATGTTGGAATCAGACTGTTTATTTTTAATCAGAGATGAAAATATGGTTTCAATTTTTAGTCAAAAGAATTCCGCGATTTTTTTACAGAATTCTGGGTCCCCCTGTTTCATGGGAATATTGAGACTCGTCAATTTGGTAACGGTTTTGAAAAGTTCTTTAGAATTAAATTCAGCCTTCGTTATTTGTAGTGAAAAGTACTCTTTCTTTGCTTCAAAAAGAGATTGTTTGTAGATAGAAATACTGGTTTTATGTAATGTAAAAACTGTAATGTATTACTTGTAAAGCGCACTGTTGCCAGCCGGCGTCCTGGCACTGTATACTGCTGGGGAACCCGTCCTGGCTTTCCCTGTGGGATGGTGCCTACTTGGAGTCCCCAAGGTAAAGCCAGGCATCCCCGGCGTTGATGGGGCCGTTGTGGAGATTAGGCAAACTAAAGCCCAGAGTTGCCGAGTAGGACCCCTGGTTGGAGGAGGCACTGAGGCGAGAATTATCAAGTCCGCTGACCTTGGTCCACGACCCTGCCGCGTCGGGAATTGAACCCTGGTCCCGGGCCGACTTCTACTTCTAGGTCTAGGTCTGCTGCCTCTAACCAGTGAGCCACACCACTCCACTTATACGTTTCCTTATCGAGTTCTGCATAATGTTTGAGCCATTTCCTTTCAGCGTATGCACATTCCAATTTCTTAGCCTTAAGCTTTTCTGAATACAAAAGAGAAGTGGAAGAAACTTGTTTGGGTGTCCATTTTCTATGAGAAAATAACTGATCACAGGCGTAAGAAAGCCATTTATTATGAAGAGTCGTTGCCTCCTCCATGTCCACCTGCTGCTGATACATTGAGTTTTTAAGGGCGTTTTCGAGACTTTTAGCATCCAATTTGCCCCATGCTCTGGTTATAATCTCCTTAGAGTGTCCCAGACCACATCAATTAGCTTGAAAGATATTTACTTCAAACTTAATCGCACAGTTATCAGACCATGAGATCGGGAAGACTGAAACACCGGCTAAGTTGTTGGAATATATACCATATAGGGTATGACCTTTTTCATGTGTAGGAGGCATCACCAGTTGTTTGAGGCCTCCTATACCCATGATCTGTTCGAGTCGGGACGTATCAGGATCACTAAAGTTTACCAGATGGAAATTAAAGTCTCCCAGCATCGTGAAGGAATCTAGGCACATCCCTTCTTCTAACAACGAACCCAGGGAGTCTAGGAACCCTCCTTTAGAACAAGGTGGCTGGTAAATTAATGTACCTTTGAAGGGTTTATAGGTTGCAAAGTATATGTTAAAAAGTAAAGCCTCACAGATCTGATGGGACAAAGTTGGGGTGAGTGACTTGTGATAAATATTAGCAAGCCATCCCCCTTTTTTCATGACCGGTCAAGTGTAAAGCAATGAAATAGCCCATAGTTGCAGTAGACTGGGACCTATGGGACATTTCAGGCTGACTGCAAAGGAGCTATGGTCAGATATGCCAAAAAAGGTTCGTCCTGGTCGGAGATTTTGCTATGGTACTTATTCGCTAAAATGGAAGTTAAAATCCTTTAAGGAAGTTCCCTCGACTAGCTGTTGAATGAGGACCAGCTGCTGTTGTTTGTTTTGGCAGACAAGGCGCTCAGTGTATGAACTCACTTTTGATGATTTAGCCAATGAAGTTTTCTTTGGACCTTAGAATCATCCAGTGGGGCGAGATTGCAGGCTGCATCCAACAATAAATTCCATGAGGCTGGATACCTTCCGGCAGAAAGCCTGCTAATATGGATATGTCTCAGTAGAGAAGCTCCAAGAGGGAGAAACGTATTTCGTCATCCCAGCAAAGTCGCGCCTTGGGAGGGTTAGCTTGGGTGTTTGGCCCCGGTTCCCCAATGGTTTGGAAGTCCAGAAATGTTTTTATGTCTCATCTTTTCAGAGATATTATTACAGTCCAGTTAGATACAGCCAATGGTCGCAGAACCTCCGGTACAGCATTTGGGGTCCATGATTCACTTCAGCAGAGGCCACCAGCAGTTCCAGTCGAGGTTCAGTTGATATTGGTCTGCTAGGCACTTCAGGGAAAAAGCTTCTTGCAGCTTGTTGTACCCTTGTTGCCACAGAGGAGGGCAGCCAACTCACCCTTGGAGTTCACTTCTTTGACCTGAGTACAAGTGGGAGGGGGCACGGCCCTTCAGGTCTCCTCACAAGCCTCAAACAGCAAGAGCTGGCCTGCTTTTGTTCTTCCAAAGGTCCAGAGATGGGTTCTGAGGAGGGTCCATAGGGATGCCATATTTATCATAGTCACTAGGTAATGGGTGATGAAACTCCTTCCTAAACAATGAGGTATGAGTTCCCAGATTTAACCCTACCCACTTTTGTAGAAATAATTTTTTTCCCTACTCCAAAGAATTCCACAGTACACCTTACACCTAAAATTCAAGATGAAGAAACTGGTCATCTTTTGTGCAGAGCCTGTGTTCCCACCCAAAGGTATGGCTAGGTAATTGGGCAGTCTTCTCCTGTGCGGACACAGAAAACTGGTTTGTGAGGTAGGTGCCCTTCCATCACATTTGGTGCCAGTCATTTAGGAACATCTTCCAGTTTTGTGCAATAAATGACTGTGCAAAAGACTTAGAAATATTAAAATCTTGGTCTGCTGTGCAATGCCTGTAATGTCCTGTGGAATCTGCCCCCTGAACCTGAATTTCGAAAATCTAATTTAAAAGATGCAGCATGCTGCCCACCAGTTTTATTGTGCAGTATTTGGCTATTTTAGGGACCCCTTGTGTAGGCTCCTGAGGTTAAATAGGTTTATTGAAACAAGCCCTGAAAAAAAGAAGTAGTCAAATCATGAAGATACTTGACTTTGTAGGACAAACATTTGCATATTTCTCAGATAGAGACGGCACTGGTGTAATATTCTGTGAGAGTGCAGTTATATTCTCAAAAGCAACGGATTTAGCCTTGTATTCACATATATCAATATTCAAGATTTGTTCACTGAATACACTTTGGCCCAGTGTGCCTCATTCAACTAACATCAATGAAAGTTTATAAGCCAGAGGGTTTACTATTTGATGTGCTGAAGTCCCAAAATTTCTTCCACTGCATTCATTTAAATGCAACGTTTGACTGGCCTCTGCCCTTTGCAGGGCATCTACTTGTCCCCTAAGTACAGTTGCTCCCACTGAATTGCATTCAAACAACAGAAACAATCACTTCATGTGGACATATTAAAAAATTTGGAAGAAGTCTTGAAAACTGTATCCAATTTTTTCAACACCTTTGTTTAAACATTTTAACATATTGTAATCTAACTTTTTATCTTAACATCTACATTCTTATTATCTATAACTGTATTGTTGATTGGTAAGTTTTGGCACACTTAATAGCTTAAATGGATTCAGATGGAGGTTTGCCTTTGTGCTAGTGCTAACCACTAAAAGCATGCTAAGGATGCCTCATTATATACCAGGTTTGTTGATGTGGGTCTTACTGTTAAGGCAATGTAGGAGAACAGTTATGGATAATCCTAAAAAAAATTGTGATCACCGTATCTAATACTATGCTGCTCAGATTCCCTCGATTCATATAATGCTCTTACCAGAAACATTGTAATTCTCTCCACCATGTTTATTTTTCTGAACTTCTTAGCCTCCAGAAAAAAATATCAAGCTCTTATCTTTTTTATTAATGTCATTCCTTGGCCTTCCTCTTTTCTATTCCCAGCCAGTCAGGTTACTGTCACTTAAATTAACAGAAACAGTCCTCTCTCATAGGGCTACCTTCATCACCTCCATACATTACAAACACCCCTCATTCATCCTCATACTTCCAGATCGATCCACAACCTTAGACTGTTGCTGATCCCAATCTATTATCTCCCCTAAGGACCATTTACTTCTCTGACTCTGCTTCAAATGATTTTCCTTCTACTTCTCTAATCTGACCTTCTCTATTGCCTGGCAATCCAAACAATCTCTAATCTCTCCATTTACAGTTAAGAGTCTGACCTTTCGGCTTCTGCACTTGGTGGAACCTCCTGAACACGATCCAGTCACATTTGATAGGGTCAAAAAAAGAAAAGTGTTTTGCTGTAAAGTTTTCATATTTTACACTTTGGTATGTCCACTGGAATTGCACAAATCAATATTGTACAGTTTTCCAAATTTCATTTATGGAATACAAGAGTAAAGTCAATATTTTACCCATATGTGTACTGAAAGCATAACATGTGTTGGAAAATCCTGTCGCTGATGTACTAATATTTCACTCAATGCATAAGATTCGGAGAGGGCAGAATATGGTGCAGTTCTGCTCTCTTCTAGAGCTGGTACACTTGTGCATGCCTAGTCCTAACGCAGGCACCCTTGTCTTAAGTTTCTTGGTTGCCAGCATTGTGGTCTGGATAATTTTTGCGTAGGAAGTGATACTGTCCTGCATAAAAACTGTCCTCAGAGGCTATTTTCTCTTTGTATGTGTGCTGCAGAATGTAGCACATATGCAAACAGGAAAACACAAGGAGAAATAAAGATTTTTCCCCTAGCTACACCGTCCATGAATAGGTGCACCATTTGTGTGTAAACCTATGTTTGCAAGTATTTGTAAATATGAGTTTCAGTCAAAATATATATATATGTAACGCCTACCTCACTTAAGGCAATGCAAAGTAAGGCAAGGCTGCCTATGCTTTTAATTTAACAAAGCCATGCAGAGCTACGCAAACTAGGATCTGCTTGGCATTGTAAACTCCAAAATAGATTTTGCCATGGAGCTGTGCCCAAAAGTGACACAATCATAAGGCAAACCTTTAGTAAATCTGGGCCTATGATTACCCCTCAATTCACAAGAATCCAGTGCTAAAAAGTGATATTAACCCTCTCTTCCCTAAAGTATTTATATCTGTTTGGAAATTGCTACAAAATACAAAAATAAAATCAATATAACCATTAGGTTTTGTTTACTTTTTTTCTATCTATGTTAAAATTATTCAATGTAGCTGGCAAGACACATAGGGCCTGATTCTGATGCGGGTTGGAAAGCATTCCCACCCAGGGTCTGATTCTGATTCAGTTAGGAAGGCCTCCTAATGGCATTTGCTACTTCCAAATAGGATCGGGAGCGGCCCAGTGCCTAATTATGATGCGGTTAGGAACATGTGCTCCCATTGAAGTCAATGGGAGTCCAACCAAATCGTATCTGGAAGCATCCGGATGCATCGTACTTGGTCTGTCGGACTCTCCCGATGCGAGTGGGTCGGAAACCATTTCCAACCCGATTAGGTCAGGAAGCATTTCCAACCCGCATCTGAATCAGAACAAATATAGCACTGTTTTGAAAAAGGCTATTCACATTGGTACACAGTAGACTCAAGAGAAAGGAAATGCGAAAAATTGGGTTTTTGGTTGAGAGAGATGAACATCCTTCTTAACCAACAACCACAATCCCTATCAGGGTTAACCACAAAAGTCAATAAATGTCCCTGCTCTTATCCCTCTGATAGCTTGGCACCAATGAAGTTAGGCTTAACTTGGAGGCAATTTGTAAAGTGTTTAAGCAACACCCAAATAGTAATAAAGTGAAAACACAACACAGGAAAAATCTAGAAAAACAGTGTAAATATAAAAACAAATATAAAAACAAATAGTATCAAAACAACAAAAAGCCAATCGGTCGAACTGGAGATATAGTGTTGGACTTGGCCCTTTTTGCAGGGACATCCCTGAACTTTTTGTCTTCCTCCTAGTCTTTTTTCTGACCTGGTGTTGGTGGTTTTAGGACTCTGGGCACTTTAGCACTGCTGTCTAGTGTTAAGTGCTTGTGCTCTCTGTGGTAAATATGGTAAGATTAGTGTACACCTATTTGGTGTATTTAATTTACCTGTCAGTCCCTTGTAAAGTGGTACCTCAGGGTAACTAGACATAATATCGAATTCAAAATATAGAATAGCCATAATATCGAAGTTAAAATATAGAATGGACAAAATATCGAATGGACACATATAGTGGTGAAAAATATCGAATTGAAGGTAAATAATATAATATTGATTTTCAAAATATAGAAAGTCAAAATATCGAAGTATATAATATAGGTATTAAAATATATTGAATTTTTACTAATATAGAATTTTTTTAAGTGTTTTGTATGTTAGTATATGTCTGAAAAGTGTATATTATTTTTGTAATTTATTTTAAGTAATGAATTTATGTTATTTAATTTTTGCATCATTTAATTCTGTAGCAGGCTGTGGGTTTAAAGAGGAATAGGGTGAGAAGTCATTTAATTATATTAAATAAAGTATTAATTTTTAGAAATTACTAATTATTTTTAATTACATTTTTTGTTTTAGTTCTGTAGCGGGTTGTGGGTTTGTAGGGGAAGAGGGTGGAAAGTAATTTATTTGGAAATAATTAAATACTTTTATTTATTTATTGGTATTCATTTTGAATTTATTGTTTTAATTAATTTTTAATTGGTAATTAATTTTTATTTATTGATTAATTGATAATTATGTTAATTTTATTAATTTATTTTTTGTAGCGGGTTGTGGGATTATTGGGGAATAGGGTGGGAAGTAATTTAATTGTAATTAAGTAAATAATTTGTATTTATTTATTGGTATTGATTTTTCAACTTAGTGTTTATTCATTTTTAATTGTTAGTTATTTTTTATTAATTTGTATTTAATTTGTATTAACTAATTAATTGATAATTACTATAATTGTATTAATTTATTTTGAGTCGCGGATTGTGGGTTTATAGGGGAATAGGGTGGGAAGTAATTCAATTGTAATTAATTACATATTAAAAATATGTTTGTGTATTGATAATTAATTTACTGGTAATCAATTATTAATTGGTATTAATTTTTATTATTAATTCATTTTTGTTATTGGAAAATAATTAGTTGTTAATTAATTATGAATAGGTAATTAATTTGTATTAACTAATATTTATTTGTATGCGTAATTATTAATTATTACATAATCTTACATTGGTAATTCATTTTAATTAATATTTTATTGGTACTGATATTTAATTTATTTTTATTAATATATTAAATCATTACTTTCCCAACTGTTAAACTCACTGGAGTTGGGATAGTGATTTTTACCCCTACGCTATCCAACGCTTTCCCTACTGTTGCACTCTCTGGAGTGGGAATAGTAATTTTTACCCCTACGCTATCCAACGCTTTCCCTACTTTTGCACTCTCTAGAGTAGGAAAAGTAACTTTTACCCCTATGCTATACAACGCTTTCCCTACTGTTGCACTCACTGGAGTGGGAATAGTAATTTTTACCCTCCGGCGATCCAACGCTTTCCCTACTGTTGCACTCACAGGAGTGGGAATAGTAATTTGTACCCCTGAGCTATTCAACTCTTTCCCTACTGTTGCACTCTCTGGAGTGGGAATAGTAATTTTTACCCTCCGGCGATCCAACGCTTTCCCTACTGTTGCACTCACAGGAGTGGGAATAGTAATTTGTACCCCTGAGCTATTCAACTCTTTCCCTACTGTTGCACTCTCTGGAGTGGGAATAGTAATTTTTACCCTCCGGCGATCCAACGCTTCCCCTACTGTTGCACTCACTGGAGTGGGAATAGTAATTTTTACCCCTACGCTATCCAATGCTTTCTCTACTGTTGCACTCACTGGAGTGGTAATAATACATTTTACCCTCCCGCTATCCTGCAGTAAAAATATTGTATATTTTTCATTAATATTACGTTAATATATATATGTATTAAAACAAATTGTAAGTTTATTTTATTTTTTTACTTAAATTAATTATTTACTAATTTTAGGGTTATATAAGTATTTTAAAGTAGGTTTTAGTTAATTATATTTATTATTTCAATAATTGTGAATTACTTTTAAGACATTTAAAAAAAATTGATATTTTGACTATATTCTTTTTAACAAAATCTTTTATTTGATATTTTTGTACTTACCTGTTTGTAGATAGTACTTTGATATTTTTGCATTCTATATTTTGTCATCGATATTTTGTTAATTCTATATTTTTGTATTCGATATTATGTCAGTGAACCTACCTTAGATACCCAGGGCCAGTAAATTAAATGCTACTGGTGGGCTCACAGCCCTGATTGTGCCACCCACCAAAGAAGCATTTGAAACTTTTCTCAGGCCTCTGCCATTGCAGGGTCTGTGCGTGCTGTTTACTTCTGATGTGACGTGGCACAGAAAGAGGGTGCCGCGTCAGTGACCCTCCCTTTTACTGCATGTCAGTCACCCATAAGGTAGGCCCTAGCTTGCCTTATGGGCAGGGTGTATTGTAGGTAAAAGGTAGGAGATGTACCTTAGGTGTGTGACATGTCCTGGTGGTGACAGACATTTTGGTTTCTCACTGCTGTGAGGCTGCACTCTCAAAGGAATGCATGGGGGATTACCTGATCAGTGTTTCAGTGGTAATTCCTGATATGAAAGGAGCAGCGTGGTCAAGTTTGGTATGTTTGGAATAGTGATAATAAATGCTGCATAATGGTTTGCGCAGATATATTATCTATGTTTTAGAAATGCCACTTGTAGAAGTGGGAATAGTAATTGTCTTTGGCTGACTGATGGGTATTGCATGTCTGGCTCTGGAGTGAAATGGGCTGGTGAAGTGAGTGGCTCCAGAGAGGCAGGGTGAGTCAGCGCTAGGCTGAATAGGCAGATCTGCATTTGGAGTAGTGGAAGGAGTAGCCCTTGACCCTGAATAGGTTTGTGCCTTCCTTATTCAATGCTGTCTCTGCCCCCCTGTGGTGTGTCTGAGGACCAAGACCAACTTGACGAAGGAGGCTGTGAGCACTGTCAACAAAGTGCTTCAGTAACCCCGCAGAACCATTTGCGACTGGTTGCCCAAGCCCTGTGCCAGGGCTAAAGTAAGACAAAACATTGTATAAATATTGGGGCTTTGACCCCGTGTGGGTGTGCTGTTTTGGGTGCTTGCTTGTACTTGCTGGGCCCGGGAGGAACCACCAGGAGGGACTGCGCCTATGCTGGAGGACCCTGTGAGCTGGCCTGCCTGGGTCCAGCTTTGCCAATGGGGCTCTGGACTTAGTCCCCTGTGAGGTTTGCTGGAGTCCAAAGAGTGGGACTTCCAATTCACTTGGTGCCTAGAAGGTTCTCGTCCTCAGGGGGCGTGGTGTTTGCTGATCTAAGGGTGATTTTGGAAGGCCAGCGTGGTCACTCATGAGTGAAACCGGCATGAGGAGAGGCCCTCGAGGGCTGATGCAGAGCTTGCCTGGTTGTAGGTGGCTCCCCGACGGCAAGAGGAGTGTTGTCACATGCCCAGGAGTTTGTTCTGGACTGAGTCCGAGGAGAAGGCGAGCAGCACATCCACTCACCAGGGACCAAGCGCCGCAGACAAGTGACACGTGACTTTGCCTGGTTGGGGGCTGGCTGACTAAGAGGAAGCGTGATGAGGCAGTCAGGCAGAGTTGTGCCTGCTTGTGGGCGGGGCTCCCGTGGCCAGAGAGAGTCCAGCGTGTTGCTGGGTCTGTGGGCGACCGGCAAGAGAGACAGAGCCTTGCGGGCTCCCTTTATGCATTTACACACCTCCTCCCGCCTGGTGTCCCCGCAGATCACCGGTCACAATGAGGAGACCAAGCGAGGTCAGAAGAGGCCCCGTGAGTGGGGGCCTGCAGAGGCACACTGTCAGTGTCTGAATCCTACCCAGGACAGCCCCGGTGAGTGGGGCTATGATTTGAGCATTGTTGGTGCTGTGAGTGGCACCGGAAGAACCCCAATGAAGGGGGCCCTCAAGGCATTGTGGGTGCCAGGGCTGCTTTTCATAGGTGCACCGCAAGAGCGCGGGCACCTTCAATGTGGGGCAATTCTTTTTTTTAGCAGACTGGGTTGACTTGCACCCTGCCCCTTTCCCAATGCGTACATTTGCTGGGGCTGTATCAGCAGCCTTGGAGGCTCGTGAGACATGGTGGCATGTTGTGACCGTGATCAGGGATATTTACGCCTAGAAAGGGCTAATGAGCTGTATGCACCTGGACAGTATTCCTAGGGTGCACTGGTGAGCTAATTTGATGCTTAAGGTGTTTATGCCTAAAGTGATGCATAATGTGTTTATGCCCATAGTGATAAGGCGGAGTACAGTATTTTACCAGTAGTTGCTGGTTGTTTCATATTTACTACTTATGCTTCCTAATGGTTCTGACAGTGGCCCGATTGGCCCCGTCATTTATAAAATCCCCTGTGAAGTATTGCCTAGTGCCAGTTGGCACATTGTATATTTGTGATTATTTTCTAATGTGTTTATGATAATACAAAGGTTATTTATTTACATAGCCTTGTGTGGAGTTTATTTTGTGGTGTGCCTAGTGTGTTGCTGTTGCGTGTGTGTGCTTGGTAAATGCTTTACACATTGCCACTGGGATAAGCCTGACTGCTTGCGCCAAGCTACCAAGGGGGGGAGCAGGGGTTATATTCGGTGTGTAACTCCCTTGCCCTGACTAGAGTGGTGGTTTCTGCCTGGCTTAGGCGCAAACCCTAGCCAACCAGAAATCGCATTTCTAACATACAGCTTCAAAGTTTTAGGTAAAATTAGCTCCAAAATGTGCAAAGCACCAACTGTAATTACCTGGTTGCGCCAGACCCTGACTGAGACACAAGTTCAAGCCAAATGTGATGGAGCACAGGCCAGGTAGGGGAACTGAGTTTGATTCCACTGAACAGTGTCCTACTTTAAGATTTATCGAGCTGCATCAGTTCTGATGAGGCTGCCGATCAGAAAAGGACCTTTTGGTAACTTAAATGTGTCTATTGGGCATAATACCAATTTTACTATGGTTAAACGAGAGAAGACAAGATCTTTAGACCTAGTGAGCAATGGTAAAGTGCACAGTGTCTTAATGCCAACAAACCTAGTTCCACAAAACAGGAAGTGTGAAGGCAAATGGTTTTGGGGAAAACCACACCAAGGACATCAGGTCTAGCAGGAGGGAAGTGCTCAACCCTTCCATGTTACATACCTGTGCAACTAGCTGCAAAGTAATAAGTTCTTTTTGAGAAGGAAGACCCCCCCAAAAAACAGCACAGCTTAAAACAGCATGAAGATCTTCTTTTAGTCTTTAAAAGGTGCAACTAGGTCAGCCTTGGGATTGCTTAGTTAAGTGTCTTGGTACGTGTTTCTGTTGTTGATAGTTAATGTTTTTTTTTTGCTATAACTTTAGATCCCAACATCAGATCTTTGAAATTATACGTTCTTCGTTGCTTAACTAAGTTGTATTTTACTTTATTCACATGCCACATGCATTTTTTCTGAGGAAAGCCTTGCTGCTTTTAGCCGAGCTACACACATTCCTTAGGATTCCTCATAAACGCTAGTTAATGTTTTGTGTGTGAGATTGTTTGAGCTCTCACTCATAGCTTGCACAAAATATGTGGTCTCTCTTCCCCATGATCATTTTTCCTACACTACCAGATGCACGTTTTTAAAGATTTTTTTATCTCGAAGTTTCAGTGTGTTTTGTTAAATAAATAAAGGCCTTCCTAATTAAAAAAAAACACAAACATTAACCATAAATTTACTATATGGGGAGAAAGTGGGCAGAAGGGGATTGAAGGAAGCATTATCCGTAAAGTGATTGCCAACCACTAGCTATCCTTAAAGGAGGATCTTTACAGAACAATAGCGAAACATTCTTATTTTTGCTCAATACATTTCTAATCTGTTAAGATCGAACGCCAATCAAGGTAAATAGGTTTTGCATGCTACTTTACCATTTATTACCATTGGGTAGGGAGCATAACAAAAGACCTTCATGTCAATATTTCAGATCCAATGCCCCCTCTACCTGCAACACATTTTCCCACAAGCAGATTTAAAGAGATAAGAAGTACAGTTGTTCTTGTTTCCAAGAGGTGCTTCCGGAGCATGTCTTTTAGTAAAAAATGTTGCAACATATTAAATTGTCTACAATGGAGACATCTGCAGTCAGGCCCAACATATATTTTGAAGCAAAGACACTGCACACCAAAAAGTTTGAGTCACTCTTGCACAATGCAATGTGATGCAAGAGCGGTACGAACCTTAACAAAGATTCTTGAAGCCACACACAGCCAATTGTGTGGCTCTGAATGGCTTCACAAATCTGGAGTAACGCAACGCAGCACAAACGGCATGGGTAGGAATTCTTTGGGTGTTGCATGGATTTTCACACACAACTTCCATTGATTTTGATGCAACCCCAGATTTACAAAAACTTGTAAACCTGGGGTGTGGCAACAACGTACACCTTCACAGGGGAGGTGTAACGAGGAGAAATATCTCTATTTCGCCTTGTTCCTTTCTCTTTCTGTGCATGGCTGAGGTATATGCCTTCCAGGGTTTGTTTTGTGCAGGAATGACTCCCTTCCTGTACAAAAAACATCTTGCAACACAGGCACCCTTGCCCCATTGTGCAAGAGTGCCAGCATGGGTGCTAGGCTTCCAAAAGGGTGCCATCTCAAGGAAAAGGACAGGAATGCACCACATTGGCCTAAATACAGCACATTCCTGCCATTTCCCTGGTACACTGTGTTGTGCAGCAAGATGACTTGCCGTGTTACTTACTCATAAATAATGCATTTAATATAAAATCCAACTTAAATTTTAGTTCACATTTTTCTTCCGAATCCTCTCTTGTTATGATTAGATTACATTTCCTTGTTAAAATTTAGTGAAAGTGATAGAGAACCCACATAAATACTTACACGCACATACATGTTTTACGGGTTTCATATATGCATGTTGGGAGGAACAAAGCATGCACTGTATAAAAAAATTAGCTGACAGTAGGAATTATATATTTTCATGTTTCGTATGCCCTAAGCAAATGAGTAGAAATTTCCCTTTGGACATCAAACTCCAATTCAAAGTTTAAATATCCATGGCCCTCTTTGTCGTTCACATTTAGTCCCATTGAATTGCTTTAATAGTGACCAAAAAGTTACTGATTCTTGTGCTCAAAAGAGAATAATTTAGTTGAGAATGTTTCAAGAATCAAATCATAATTTGATTTTTTCATTAATTCATTGAAAGAAAGAAAGCTTCTAGGGACAAACCCTGGACGTAAACACTCTTGTGAAGAAATAAAATAAACGCCCTGAATTCCAATAGGCACTTATCTGATTTAGATTAGAACACTCATCAAAAGTATTGGTAAACTGACAACTGGAACTAATTTTCAGTGTGAATTATTCATGTTTTCCTTTTCTTCCTTGTGTTGTTGTTTATTTGGCATAGTTCACTATGGTGTTTGAACCATGCCCTAGAATACCTAAAAGTCTGTGTGGTGGCAATTGATCGATAGATTAGTTTAATACAAGGGAGATGGGTTGCAAGTTGAGCTTTCTGATTTCATGGTTATCAAAGAGATACTAATTGGGAATTTGTGACAGACATGAACAATATTCAATTGAAAGGAAAATACAGAGTAAAAATGTTGTGATAAGCAGCGAAGTGTTCCATCTACGTGCATTAGGATCCGCAGATTAAGCAGAATAGCCAGCGTGGTTCACGTAGGGTTACCTACTGAAAATACAAGCAGATATCCTACAGTGAGCTAATGACACACAGGTAATGAGTTCATCTGATCCACAAGGTTCTGCATCCTAAATATCAAGCTGAATGTCTCATTTGTGGACTCACATGATGATGGATTGTGATACACATATTGTTTGATTAACCAAATATTGGGACATGCAAACAAAAACAAGTTCAGCAAAAATCAGGCAGTGAAAGGAAAAGGTGTTAGAGAATACCAGGCCGTGGATATCAGAGCTAACAATGTTGCACTTGAGAAGATCAGACACTTTTTCATTTCCACAGTTACGCATTAAGGGCCTCATTACGATGTCGGTCGGAAAGGATTCCGACCGATTCCTTGTAAGGATCGACTTCTGAACACTGTTCAGTCGGACTCCCATTGATTTCAATGGGAGCCTGTGCTCCAACCAACAACATGGGCTCCCATTGAAAAAAGGGGTGGTTCTGGAAAACCTTGCACCCTGTGGCAGACAACCGATGGTGCCTAGTTATAAAGAGGCGTCCCATGGGTGCCCCCACGGGCCCAACCGGAGACTTATGGGTGCAGGGGTGCCAACTCCGGGCTGTCAAAATCAGTTTCTGACAGCCGTTTCGTGTCAGACAGACCAATTGGAAAGGCTGTCCGAATCCAACATTGTAGTACATCGGTTGGTAACGCGGTCCATAGACCTGTATGATTCGGCCTCCACTGACTCAGAGTCTTCGAATGCCGGTCAGAACCAAGTCAGAAAGCCCGAACAGTTACCTTCTGTCATATTTGGTCGGTCCAAAATGTTTCCGAGTCGGTCGGAAACATGGGTTGCAACACGGGTTAGGAAAATCCAAATGCCATTCGGAGCCTTTCAGACCAACATCGTAATGAGGTCCCAAGTTGATTAATCCCGTTCCCTGATAAGAATCAAAGTTGTTTCATATTAGTCCTGAATGAGACTTGGTCTTGTTGATCCCCTTTGCCATGCCAGTGTTTCAGTTTTGTGTACCCCCATGGTGCTTTTCTTTGTGATTGGGATACATTTGTCAGATGATCCTGTGAACATCGAGGACTCACATTTTCCCAACATTGCACATTGTAAGAGCTACCTTTAGGTAAAGGATATTCTCTTGCATTGTTGGTAGAGAGATTTCATGGGGTGCACTTTCATTTTGAGTCCATTCTGCTTCTTCAACCTCGTGTTTACTGATGTATATTTGAAGAACCTGGCACTTTAGGTGTCAGTGCTTCATCAATGTGAAGCCTTGGAAATTGAATGGCGTTAAAAGGGGGCATTACATAGATCTCGGTGCTATCTTCTTAGTTGTCTTAACCCCTTAAACTTGGATGATTGTTTACGTTAGCTTTTAGTCAGTCTTCTTTTATTTATTTGGTGGGACCTAAATGATGTAAAAGATATGGAGAACGCATATGTGCACTTACCAAATCCTACCACAGTCTCCTTTTTTCTTATTTCATAGGGTTTAAATAATGACATCATTTTGCAATGTTTTTGTTTCACTTATTTTAATGTACTCCCTTTACCTGCATGTTATCTCTGTTACTGTAATGCTTTGGTATGAGACCCGTATTGAATATTATTATTTAGTGGGCTCTCATCAAAGTCATGCATGAGCTTCATGTTTTCGATTTAATGTTGCTTTTTTATTCCTGTTAGTCTATCAAGAGTAGTAGACTGCCCCTGTCCCATCGAGTGGTCGACCTCCATTCTATTTCAATTAGGTAGACTCTGGATTATAAGGTAATTCCTAATGAAAATGGAGAGCTGATAGGGCCAGTTCGACCCCTCGTCAGGGTAAGTAAGTGCTATATAAATACAATTGCAATTACAATTTGAAGGATAGCAACACAATTTCCACCTTGTGTTGCCTGCTCAGTCTGCAAACCCTTAATGCAATCTAAGGTTATACTTAGATTGCAGGACTGACTTTACCAGCTGTTTGCTCAATGAGATCCGTAATGCGCTGTCAGGGAGTTGCTTAGTCTACAAAGGGTCAGTGATCTTTCTTTACACCCATGTGTTGGGGTCAAGGCGTTTCAGGGTTGACATACTAGACAGGGTTTACCCAGTTCATCCTGCTCTCATCTTCAATCTTGCACCAATCACCCCCAAACTTGAATTCCTCACCTCAAACGTGGAAGGCCTGGTTGTTATTGTTTATCTTGGCAGCATGGTATGGTGACTTCTTCATCATCCACCCCTGCATTTCAATGTTCCATAAGGCTTTCTCCCAAAGATATAAGCCCTCTGTCACTAACATTCGGAGCCCTTCCCTGTGCTGTAGGCATGCATAGAAGGGCAGAGTGAACAGCACCAGAAGCAGCCTACACTGCAAAAGATAATAAACGAATCTCATTTTTACATGGTCTACTATGAATAAGATTTCAATGTGTCGTTTGCCTGAGGCTAATCTTACCAGCACGTTTTACTCGTCCTGCTAAAACAGCCGCGCGCACCAGTTTAATTAATTTTGAAAGAAACAGATACACACACCGTGTGCAGATTTAAAGATACTACTCACAACATAGTATTGAAAAGTACAATAAAATAACAAATATGGTAAGAGTAGAAGGAAAAGCGACAATTATTTGCGGCTTAATCTGAATAAGTGAAGTGAAAACAATACAGTTAATACAATGCATACTATCAATTACTATTGAACAGGCAAGCAATTTTGTTCCATAAAACAGCGCTCTAAGCTAAATTAAGTATGGCTATGTGTATGAACCTGACTCAAATCAGGAAGTCAATTTTTGCTACAATTCTCAAAGTGGCAGGATAATTTAAAAGAAAGTGTGGTAATGTGAACCCTCTTGAATGTTCTTCCTTGAAGGGAGAGGGAATTGGCTAATAGAAAATATTACAATTTAACCAACTGCAGAATATCATTATAAACTCTGACATTCTCGTTTAATCCGTCTCCGTTCTATTTATTTCCGCATTCTAAACCAGTGTTTTTTCTATTTCCAAAAAATGAGACTTACAGTTCAC
Source organism: Lissotriton vulgaris (assembly GCF_964263255.1). Classification (NCBI taxonomy): domain Eukaryota; kingdom Metazoa; phylum Chordata; class Amphibia; order Caudata; family Salamandridae; genus Lissotriton; species Lissotriton vulgaris. The sequence continues at coordinate 493,389,130 of NC_141685.1, forward strand.
TGTGACCCTGACTTTCCTCACATCTGAATGGGATACGTGATTCTCGGCAGAGCATTCATATTCTCCAGCCTGGTCTCTCGTAATTCCATAGATATCCAGATACTGTCCATTTCCAAATGTCTTTGCTGAAAGCACATTAAAGAAAAGTTTTACTATTTGAACACAATTACTTTTAGTCAAACAATAACTAAAGTCTCTTCTGAATTTCCAGACAGTTTAGTATTATAAGTTCATTATTTAAGCCTTGAGAATTTGACACACAGAATAAACTTTTGTACAACTTCTGATTGTGCATTTATTTCATACTTAAGTTACTTCCAGCCATTCCATTTCTGAGAGTCCATGCGTCCTTGTTTCAGTCATTACAAAATGAGACAGGTCTGCCTCTTACATAGAGGTACACCCACTCGAAAAAAAACATCTAGAAGGAAAAAACATGTCTGAACTGCAACCGCACAAATTAGGACCCTCTAGGACCAGCACATAAAGCTGACAGGTACTCTCTTTCTCACTTTCAAGCTCACTTGGCTGACCAGTGAATAGGGAGGGTGGTAAGAGATGAGTGAAATGAAGAAAAATGGCCCTAGAGTAAAGAAATAACCAGTAAGTAGTTTAATTATTACATCGTTCTCCTATTCATTTTTTCAGTCAGAACTAATTGGGTCATTCTCAAGCTGAAACAACTAGGACGAATGTAATCGAAACATGCAACAACAAACTTAAATGCTCTTAAACGCAAGAATTTAATTAAACAAAAATCTTAATGGCTTTAAAAATGAAATTCCAGTCACCATGTAAAAAGTCTGTCTTGACTAATAATGGTTGAAGTAGAAGCCCAAGTAGCAGATATGCAGATCTCGACCAAAGGAGCGACATGGAATTCTGCCCAGGAAGCAGCCATTCCTCTCTTGGATCTTCCTTCAGCACCCAAAGGATAAGTAATGTTCTGAACCTGGTTTGAGAATTAAACCATCTACTTAAGGTCCAAATAGTGTGCTTGATTCCCTTGATGCTTGACTAAAAGTTTCAAATACAGAATCTGTCTGCCGAACATGGATCAAAAATGCTCTTTTAACATACACATTATGTAGCACAACTTCCACCAGAGAAGATGGAGAAGTACAAAACTCAGGAAGAACTATCTCTTGCTCCAAATGAAAAGCAAAAGACACTTCAGGAATAAAAGGACCAATCCTCAAATGTATTCTCTCCAAGGAAAGCCTCTAGAAAATATGTAACTGTCCTTATATCATAGCTGACAGAATAGCTCTAGATAAAATGTCTTAAGAGTAAGAATTCTGAGGACAGCCACAAACATGCCTCAAAATAATGTTTTTAAAGCTTCCATAACTATGAATAGATCTTGACTAGGAACTAGATATCTAACAGGAAGTTGATCGTCAGAAAACTCTTTTGGAAAGTAAAGAGCAAAAGATTCAAAATAACAACCCCACAGCATAACTCCATAAAAAGAAACACCATGCAAGAAGGGGACATTGGAAACCACACTCTGATCATGTTCTCATCCAAATCAGAACCGGATGCAGCACCAACCTGTACCACTAGATTTTACTGATGTGCTATCCCACCTTACCCGCAATAGAGCTTTCCAAATCAGATTGAATTTTGAGAAACCAAACATATTGCCCAGAGGCCAGTGGCAAGACGGAGCATCTATCCCCAAAGACCACTCCCCTAAACTCCAAAACAGAATCATGGAAAAATAACATTCTTTTAGTTTACAGACTGATCTAATATTGGTGTGCCCCACATCTTTAGGACTTTCTGCTGATGCAATTGCAGAAAGGTTCACAAGAAATGTCTGCTCACTTAAAGATAGCTGGAGACGTTTTGTACAGGGACTTGGAGAAATCCCTCCCCTCTCAGTTTAAGTAAGATATGGTCATAATGTTGTCCACAAATCAGTGCTAGCTCTCCTACAAGAGGCAAGGCAAAGCCAAAAAGAGCCAGACAAATTGCCTTCAGCTCCTTTCATTTTGAGGAATGTCTTGTTCACTAAATAGACAGGCTGCCCTGATGAGTCTCATCCAAAATCCATGCCTTCCAGCTGTGAGCTGGCTTATGAGGTCACCACTATCCAACTTGAAGGGAAAAGAGGAACACCTCTCTTTCTGTGAGAAAACTCTAGGCTCAGCTGACTGCATCCTCATTCTCTGGTCAAAATCCTGAGACATTGGATTCCAAGAGGTGCAGTTTCCTACCCTAGATGAAATCATGACTAAGGAACTGCCATCACTGTGCCTTCCAAATTGGCCTGGGTCATGAATCTCGGTTTTACTGATATGGCTTTCTGCTTTTTGACTGCTTTTTTGAATCCCTTGTTTCAGAAACAAGACAGTTCCCATACAACAATAACTCTACATCTTGTGGAGAATCTGTATTTATCATTAACCCCCGATCTGGATACATTTTCAGAATGTAATTCCTTTCTAGTAGTAACTGGACTCCAGAAGGAGAATGAATTATCCGATCATCTAGTATGGATTTAATATAGGGCCTGATTATGAGTTTGGTGGATGGGATACTCCATCACAAACGTGACGAATATGCCGCACACCGTATTGTATATAGGATTTAGGATATGATGGAATTTAAATATGGTGGATGGGATATCTGTCACATTTGGGACAGGTGAACAATGTCTGCCAAACTAATAATCAGGCTCATAATGTCTTTTCTGTGTAATAATCTCACCAATGGTACACCCCGTGGTGAATATTTTAGGAGCCAAGACCAAAATGAAGGATTGTAAAATAGAAATACTGCTTTTCCACAGTGAATGTGAGATCTCTCTGATAATTGTGGCGCATAGAAGTATGAAGATAAACAGTCAGGGGTTCCATAGTAAACCGAAATTTCACGAGAAGCACCATTGTAATATTTTACTTCAAGAATATATTTTGTATCCTATATTTTCCATTGGAACAATCACAATTGCATTTTCTTTATTAATGCACAGACACCTTTCCATGAAGCTCTTCTTTTGGTCTTGTTTCTAGTAACATGTGTACCGATGAGACCCGAATCGTTAGGGGTACAGATGAAGTCTGTTGCATAGCCATGCTTCACAATATTCAGAACCTTTTGATCTAAACATTTTTTATCCAAAACAGATAGAATGTGTGAAATACAACCTTCTACATGACCAAATTTCTCTCCAGGTCTGTGATAGTTAGGATCTCTGCTTCAAACCTGATGACTGGGATGTTGACTCTGACTTTTTAGCAGATTTCCTAGTCTTGAAACACCTCTATAAAAAATACCTCGAGTAATGAGAGTCTCATCTGCCCAAGTCCTAGTCAGAATCACTGAAAAGAAGGACAATTTTGTTTTGTAGGGTAAGGTATGCTTTCTGACTTTAAAGGTCTTGGTGAACATTTTATCCAAATGCTCATAAACATTTTCCTTGACCTAAAATGGAATTTTGAACAGTTCAGATCTTTCTGCTGTCTCTGCTTTACAGTCTGGCATCCCCATGGGATTTCTCAACAGAATTGAGGCATCTAATATCAATGTAGAAGCTCAAATAGCACCATAGGAAATATCGCACAACAAATGTACGTGCTGTTCAACTAACAACTGTGCAAAATCTTCTCACGCCAGCAGATAATGCAAAATAGTTATCAAGGGACTGAGCAGTCGACGCGATATAGGTTTTTGATCTTATCACTCCCTGCAACAATTAGTCTTGCCTGCATATGACTTCTTCAAGGTATTCTCTATACTTTTATCAACCAGGTCAGAGGGAGATGTGTCCTTACGATTTCCTGAAATAAGGCCCATCAGCATAGCCAAAACTGTATCAATCGTGATGGAATGAGGCAACAACTCCTTTGTATGTTCCAACACATGCATTCTGTAGGTAATTGGGCTATTAATTCTGCAGGATCTGAGACCTGCACAAGTAATAGGTCCATAAATTCCCCTTACTAGGAACTAAGCACCCAATTGCAGTGCTTAACACTCTTGGGGTAGCGAACCAGACCAATATAAGGCGAACTAAGGGTAGATGGTGTGGGGGTAGTAATGCTCCTTCACTGGCACACAATAATAATATAACACAATAAAAGATTGTCTGGGCATTGTAAATGGGTGTTAACCAAATATGCAACACCAACTAAATCCCAGTTGAATCTAGGGGAGAGATAGTCATCACTCATGGGTACTCTTATCTAGTCATCGGTAAAAAGAGGCAATGGGTTCTGACCAGACACACCGTTTGCCAGTTGTCCACTACCAATGACAACTTCCACTGGCTTTCCTATGCTTTCCTTTGCTAAGCCCTCCCACCTAACTCACCATTGGGGCCACCTTTCCTTATAGGGAACACAGATTGCACTAAGAACCCTTCTCATTCTAGCTCAGATGCATCCAGGAAACTAAGTGCCCACGAGGCCTGAGCAGGCCTAGACCCACCCATGCCCTGGGTCAGGCAATGCTGCGTCAACCACACCATTCCTGGCGTGTCTCAACACTGATGTCAATTTAGCCAGAAGGTCACTACACGGGACCCTTTAATGGAATGCTGACCCTCCCACACAATAGTTACTTTGGGGTCAATGCTGGTGCCACACCCTCTTTAGATGACTGTGTACCTTAAGGGGACTCCATCCCAGTGAACGGTACAACATGTCACCTTGAGGCCCACATTGCCTCCTTTCACCTCACTCAGCAGAGAGCTGCCTCCACCTACGGAGTCCTTGCCTGAAAAAACAGGACTCCTAAGGGGTCTTCGGGCAGCACCATAAGACTGGCACACCTGAAACAAAGCACGTTGACGTCTTACAGGTTCAGTCCTCAACAGGTGTGCTTCCACAGCCCAGAAGAACTTCCCAGACAGAATTGGCAAATATGCCCCTTAGATAGGGCTCACCTGACTACCTGGTTCACTACTGCGGTTGCCCCAACCTTATGCACATCCACACCCCACCAGTACACCTAAAGTACACCCACCAGAAGTCTGCCAGGTACAGTTGTCGACAGCTGCACAATTGACAGCTCAACATAAATACCTCAGACAAAAGTGACAACTACAATCCCAACCTGAAACACAGGGCTCTTTCCCCTGTGATGGGTCTCACCTCGTAAGCTCGTACTACCACGGTGGACGCACGTGCCTTTTGCATCATCACACCATGCTGGGGGCTGCACCCACCATCCAAGCCAATGCCTAGCTGGTGGTACAGTTAAAACCTGTCCTAGGATGACATCCTGTACTGTTCTCGGGCAGTCTCTTACCCTACCCTGACATCTCAGGGTCCACCACTAACCCATCCAGGGAATCTAGGGAGTCCTAACCTCCTCTCCGTTCTCCACAGGGGCAGCCACTACACCTTCAACCTCGGGAACCATCCCCTTCACTGGGTCACCCACCACTATGGGCCACCCTGGGATAGCTCCTCTTCACCACAAAATTAACACATTCGAGTCCATAGGAACTACAACTTTGTTGCTACCCCTCCCTCATCGCAGGAACATTTCTCGGGGACCCTCCAGGCAGGAACTGCTTTAGGGCATTTACAAATAAAATGTTTAAACAAAATTGCTCAATTAAATTGCAGAGCATGGTGAATAATGATTATTATGTTTTCCTTGCCATACCATGAAGACAGAGAAATAAGAAAGTGTGGAGAGCTGCCCTATTCTACAAATACCGCAGATACATTCATTCATATTTACATCTTATAAATCACGTGACAACGTTTACATCAAGCTCACCGTGAAAATGCACATTTTGAGATTCAACTTTGTCTGTAGAATCCTGAATATTTTACATTTTATGCGTTTCGAAAGTGAGACCAAGGTGATAATGCTGTACCTATTTTGAGTTGTTCAGTCGTTTACACTTTGCAAAGTGTTATTTTTTGCGGTATGACAGCTAAAGACACAGCAGTGAATCATGCAATTCAGATTACCTTTTCTGTTGCTGCCTTTTCAGAGTTCAAGACTTTGCAAGTATCTTCTTTTAAATACGATGGTAGTAAAAAACAAGCAGCATATTTATTTCGGCCTTGCAGTGTGTCAGAACTTGGGTCATTTGATAATTTAACATATTACTTTATATCTGGTACTGGACTGGATAGCTACAGTGCAGTACCTCAAATGCCTAGAAGACATTTCTACACATTTTCTGTGGTCCTAGCAGATATGTTTTCTTTTATTTAGGTTAAAACAAATTCATTTTTTGTTTTTATACAGACGTGATTTATTACAGGGAAAATTACCTAAATTCAAATATTGTAATGCTTTTCTATGTTTTTGAATCAGACTTGAATCCTGCCTCCTAGTTTCACCACAAAGTGTCCATTTTTCTACAGGGATTCTGTTTGTCACAAGTTATTTAACATGTAGGGGTATATTCTCAAGAGTGTGTGATAACCATTTTAAAAGTAACAACGCAACTACCAACATTGCAGTCTATCACGGGAAAATGACACTGTGTTAACAAAGCATTCTCAACACAGCTGTACATTCGATAGTCACCAGATAACACATCAAATGGCATAATTAAAATCAATGCCCGCCACAAAAATGCAAAACGCGAACGCAAAAAAATCTTGCGATGAGGCCAATCGCGGTTCAAAAAGCAGCAAAAACCAGCGGCAGATCTGCAAATCCCACACGTCTGGCGGGAAAAAGCACTATAAAAGCTACAGAAACAACACACCAGAAACAATCCAATGCGCGTAGCAACATGGATGCACCCTGACCGAGAGCAGAGGCCAACGTGAACCCACAACCCCCACAGACCACCAGCAAGGAACAACGGGTCGGGGAAGGCCAAGGAGAAGAAATAGAGGAAGACGGGGTGCAGTCCGTAGCATAACCAGATCTGTGTCACGGAGGTCAGAGAACACTACTATCAACAGACCCACAAGTAGACCACTGGGAATGTGCTTCGGGATACTGAAGAGCCTTCGCAAGGTCCTTGACCTATTACCGATTGGTGCCAGACAAACTCTTGTGCATGCTTTGGTCACATCGAGACTTGACTATGCCAACCTATTATATCTGGGTATTACGGCCAAAAGTCTCAACCGTCTCCAAGTTCTACAAAACGCCACAGCCCGGCTGGTACTGAGACTCCCCAGGAGAGCACCCTCTAAAGCTGCCTTGAGGTCCCTTCACTGGCTTCCTATCCGGGAAAGGATTACCTTCAAGGCTCTCTGCATGTGCCATCGCATCTTTGGAGGCAAAGCACCCGGCCCGCTGAACAGCCTTATTACTCCCTACAGACCTGAGCGGCTGCTCAGATCCTCTGGGATGGGTCTGGCTGTTGTCCCCAAAATCCGTAAATCTCGGATGGGAGGTAGATCTTTCAGGCTCCTTGCAGCCAAGAATTGGAATTTGCTCCCCACTGAAATGCGTCTCGAACCTTCTGAGACTAAATTTCGCAAAACCCTCAAAACCTATCTCTTCCGCCTAGCATTGTTATAATCCTCTGACTCTCTTCCAGGTTCTCTTCAGCGCGGGGACACGCCGGTGTGCGTTATCAAGCGCTTTACAAAATTCCAAAATGAAAATGAAAAATGAATCCAGTCGGAGTGTCGAGGAGGCCAATCGAGGAGGCCAAGAGGCACTGGCAGGATGTGATAATCTAAACCAGGCACAAACTCGCTGTCAACAGAAAGGCTGTAACAGTGATAGGAGGTGGGAGTCCTGCGCCACAGGAGGAGCTGGAGAAAATAGAGGACACAGTTGGTGTGGAGATGGTGCAAGGAGTATGGAGTACGGACACATCTTGAGAGGACCTGACACAACATCAACATATTGAGTAACGACCAGTGACTGGGGGGACTGGGGAAGTTGAGCACAATTGCACACATGCACAACGATGTGTAGCACACTGCACACCCACAATGACCCCTGATCATGTCCCTGATCCCAGTGGCACTCTCCAGCACTCACACATAGCAAGAAGACCACACCCACATTGACGACAATGTGGTACAATGCGCAAACCTGACAATGCATAACAGAAGACACAACTGGCTCCGCAAACACGCAGAAACAGGCCTACTACATTGACAGAGCTGGAAACTGAGAAATGGAAATGTAGGAGTACAACCTCACATCTGTCATGTAGTCCAAATGTACACGGTCCCGCATCTAAATACTGCACCTCCCAAACAATCACAATATACATTGTCATACAGTCTGCATGTAAACAAGAACAATGCACCAGCATACATCTTGAACTTAAATCCTTGGCCCCAAACAACCGCGCAGGCCATCTGCTAGCCCCCATTTTCTCCAATAAGCCGGGGCTGGTGGTGGAGCAACCTAGTCCTGTCCCGTGGTCTGACCACCACCTCATAAAATTTTGTATACCCCCACCTGAACAACCTCTTGTGGAAAACACTAATCCGACACGCCCACGCAGAAACTGGTCCAAGTTTAACCACAAGAGTTTTTCCAAGGTGCTTTAAAAACTCCACCCCTGTTGAATATCGATGTCTACCTAGCGAACATGTCTATGAATAAGTGGATAACAGAGGCACTTGATTAAGCAGCCCCCTGGACCACAAAACCCCCTAAGCGTGGGTCTAAATCGGCACCCTGGTTCAATGACGAGCTTAGAATAGCCAAACAGGGATGTAAGCGCCTAGAACGAAAATGGAGGATAGCTTTCTCAAAAGACTCAAAAGAAGCTTACGAAGCAGCACAGAATAAATACCACTTCCTCCTCAAAAAAAGGCGGTACATATATTATAAAGAAAGACTCAACATGGCTGAGAACTCCTCTAAGAAACTGTATGGTACTCTGAAAGAGCTCTTGTACCTGGATAGAACACTCGTGACACCTAGCAGCTCTGAAGAACGCTGCAACGTAATTGCAGACTACTTTCTACAAAAAGTGTCCACTATATTTGACTCCTTCCCTGTGGAAGCGCACAACTGCCTCAATGGTCCTAATGAGGAACTCAATGAGATCTGCTTGACACCCTTGTGCGAGTTCATTCCCCCACCCGCACTGGTGCTCAAGGACATGGCTCTACAAATCAAATTGGGCTCCCAAGACAAGCCAGCAGCACCAAACAGATTGAAGGAGGGCACTGAACATATAATACCCAAAATACATGAACTAATAAATGCATCCTTCAATTGTGAAGATGTTCAGATGGCTTGGAAACAAGCGATTGTTATACCTCTAAAGAAAAAGCCCTCGGCCAACCCTGAGCTACTGGAGAACCTACGTCCCATCTCCTTGCTCCCATACATATCTAAACTCACTGAAAAGGTTGTGAACAAGCAATTGGTGAAGCATATCAATAAACACAACCTCTTTCATCCGACGCAGCATCCTTCTCTACTGAATCTGCTCTCCTTTTCGCAACAGAGAACCTATGGAGGCGAGTGGATGCCGGTCAGATGGTGGCCTTGGTCCTGCTGGATGTAAGTGCTGCCTTTAACTTGGTATCCGCAAGCTCCTCATCCAACGCTTAAAGGTATGTGGTCTTAATGGGGTAGCGCTACAGTGGATGCAGTCCTACCTTGAAGATCGCAGTTTTCAAATTGTACAAAACCCCCATCGGTCCAAACCCCTTAAACTCCACTAAGGGGTCCCACAGGGATCTATTCTGAGTCCCACCCTCTTTAATCTATACATTGGACCGCTGGCCAAGATAATGGAGAATTACAAGATCTCTATGGTGTCGTATGCTAACGCTTGTGGTGACCCTGGCACAAGATTCTGGCAAATCTGCACTACAATTCTCCTCATGTCTCAATGATCTGGCTGCTGGGATGTCCAACAGCTGCCTTAAATTGAATGGTAGTAAAACAGACGTCATGATCATTGGGAAATCACCGTCCATCTGGGACACAGCCTGGTGGCCTCAAACATTGGGGTCTATCCCAGTGCCCAAAACCGAGGTTGAAAACCTATGAATATGGCTCGGCTCCAAACTTTTCTTTGAGTCCCAAACCAGGAAAGTGGCAGGGAGATGCTTCAGCACCTTGAAGATGCTGAAAAAGACCCTTGACATCCTCCCTGTATCAGCTAGAAAAACCTAAGTTCACACTCTGGTGACCTCACAACTCGATTACGGGAACATCCTTTATCTAGGGGCGCCAAAAGACTGCATGATGAACCTTCAACGTAATAAAAAAACAGCTGCACGCCTTGTCCTTAATCTTCCTAGCCGTGCTTCCACGACTACAGCTCTAGACTCCCTACACTGGCTGCCTATTGAGAAAATAGTTATCTTTAAAGCCATGTGTTTCTGTCACAGGAGCCAACAAGGGAAAGGCCCCAGCTACCTACATGACTTTCTCACTCCATACAATCCCAGCTGCCAGCTAAGATCAACAGGAGCATGCCTGCTCAAGGTCCCCAGGATAAGAAAAGCTAGGATGGGCACCCAATCTTTTGGCTACCTAGTGGCAAAGAATTGAAATACACTACCTCTATGACTACGCGCAGAGGAATCTGAACTTTCCTTCCGCAGAGGACTAAAAACTTGGCTGTACAAACACTAGCCCAGTAGTCTTGTTTCTTGCAGATATTCTTCTAGTGCGGGGACACACCTCTTGGGGTAGCCAGGCGCTCTACAAATGAACTATTATTATTATTATTAATGTCAACAAGCATCTCCCCTTCACATTGCAGAGGGACACACAACACCTCCAGCAGAGCACAGAAGACCACACATCAGTGATGCCTGAGAGCGCCACCACACCTTTGACACTGATGCCCTACAACAGCTCATGGACATCCCATGCAACCCACCACCAGGACCAGGGCAGCCAAGCTACTTAGAGGAGAACACAGACCCTGCAACAGACCACACAGCAGGAAGCACCCACAAGCACAGCTGGCTCACAACGCTTTACCGACCCACACATTACACCCCAATGCCAGGTGACAGAATGCCAAAAGAAGGTGGCCGAACAGGTGCGGGTGGGGTCCAAACACATGGAAGGAGAACTAGATCCCATATATGGGTGTCTATTATCCTTCAGGGACCACCTACACCCCACAAAGGAGATCCACACTGCCATAGAGACACAGGCAGATGCACATTCCCAGTACAGAACCATGCCCGAGGGCACTCAAATATCAGTCACACACCCATGTATGACAGCCCAGTCCACTCCCCTTATGAATTGAGTAGGTGACGACAAAGCTAGATGTCCAAGCTCTAACCCTATGCCTGTGGTGACATGTCTGCGTTCGCTGTACACAGCACAATGTAATGTCGTAGGGCCCAGGACCCTCTTACATACAAGACCACAGGGACACACGCAGATATTATATAGAACTGACTATGGGCATGTGCGCCTGGCCACTTTATTGTCAGGGCCACATGTTTAGTGACACCTGTGCTGGATGTGTGGAGGGTGAGTGTAATCCAGCCCGCACAAAGTGCTTGGTGCTGGCAACAACTTGAACAGTGGACACCAGTGCCACGGAAACTGAAAACACCTGCATTACAGAGTCAACTGCTGAGCAACATAGAGGGAGCCGGAGCAAATACAGAGGTCACTCAACATTCAAACAAAAGTGTGCGTGAGTTGCAGTGTACTGAAGTTGGGGCCCTAGAGCTGAGTGCGCTCATGTGATGAAAATTACTAGGATTGTGTCCATTCAGGATATTCCTGATGCAGATGCAGTGGTATGTGTTAGACCTGCATCATCGTCCTCATCAATGTCCCAGGTGTCCAACACTGCCTGAGGTGACATTTCTGCGCAACCTCTCCACAGCACAAAACTCAATCAGTAACGGTCCATGGTTTGCGGTGCACTGAGTCAGTGGCACCTGGAGTCATGAGTAGGGGATCAGGTAGATGATGGCATCCACGACAGGTGTGAGTGATTCTGTTAGTCTGCCAGTACCACTGTTTCGACCCTGGCAGATGGTGGTTGGAGTTGGCCCTCACGATGGTGGTGTGTGCCTCCTGCTGTGATGCAACGTCCGGGCCGGTAAAGACTCAGATGAGGTGTGAGCCCTTGTAGTCCGCAATTGAGGCCAGAGGCAGTGGACAGTGCAGGGCCACATATACAAGGCGTCAATGACCCCAAGACCACCGTCACAGAGGTCATCCAATATTTATTTAAACAGGGTCCCTGACTTGAGCTGCACAAAATTAGTGGCTCCGGCTGCACAGCAACTGGCACAAGCACACTGCCATGGGACGGTGACTTGTGGTCCACTGAAGTAGGGCCATGCAGACTGAGCGGGCCCTCGTCAATGTTGAAGGAGAATGTGGCAGAGGGTTGCAGTGGACAATGGAAGGTGTCCTCCAGGGCATAATGCAGGGGGCAGAAGCTATCCAGAAGCAGCAAATGGAGGAGTGGAGTCCCACAACCGCGTTACCACCACCAATTCGGTGTCAGCTACATGAGGATGAAAACTACCCCCAGTCCATAGACTCAGACACGACCAATGTTCGACCGCAGAGTCTCCATGAATGTCGGGGAACAGACTTAGTAGCACCGGGGCTGAGAGGTGATGTAGTCTGCGATGATGCCGGTACACTGAAATGAACTCCGCCATCGCTAAATCAAGATTCTGTGACCTACTGGACCGCAGTCTAGGCTGGAGGCAGTGGTCAGCAGTGGCCCACAGCCAGGTGTCGTAGGCTCATGATGCACAGAGTTAGTGACACCAGGGCAATTGTTGTCATTGTTCGATCACCTCCGTAACGATGATCCTTTTTTCCACCCAAATGCAATTCATCATCCTCTTATGCCTGTCCTTGTGTGCAATGATATATACTCTGCCTTTGAATAATCGATGTTCAGTTCCAATTGTGTGACCTACTCGAGCACAGCGTAGGCCGAGAGCAGTAGTCCGCGTGGGCCCACAGAATCTTGAGGTTGTGATGCACTACTAAGACCTGGTGGCACCACATCGAAGGGAGTATAGTGACATAAACTCAGCTATAATTATTCTGCTCTGCCATGGTGTAATCAAGAACCAGTTCCAAATGTGTGATCTACTAGTCTGCTGTGTCAGCCGGTAGAGTACGTAAAAGAGAAAGGAGTACTGCGGGTCTTGCTCGCAGAGGCCATGATGGTTGTAGCAGGTTGCCAGGATTGTGGGCCTCAGACCTGGAGCATTCACCGGCATGTGGTGGGCCCTTTTAGACACACGCCGGTGTCGGCAGGTGGGCATTAAGCCTGGTTGCGCAGGGGCGGGTAAGACAGGTTCTGAGACCAGCTTCCCGGGATGCAGCAGGGGCACATGATCGCAGGCAACCCCGCTCACGGCAACGGCGTCGGCCTCGTGGCTGGGTGAAAGGCACCGCCCTGGCAGACACTTTGGGCATTCCTGAAAGGGACCACACCGAGAGTTACATGCTTTTTAGTCACACCCCTACTCTGATCTGGCAAACACCGGGCCAGCCCACTCTGCTCACGCTTACGGGAGGGACGTAACAAGCTACATTTCTACGATGTTCCCCACTGGCTGGGGTTACAAGTTGCGTCCACTGTCCACTACACCCCAAACACCAGCAGTGTGTGTACACATGGATATGTGTGTGGTCTGCAATCTACATTCTGGCCATCACATCCACGTCACACTTGGCATTGTGTACATTCTCATACATTGGTCCCTTGCCTCCTTCGCACATGCCTGGTCCCTACCTCTTCTGACATTCTGCTATTGTGTGGCTGAGGTGCCATGCCATTGATGGCTAATGTACATGGCTGGCCCAGGTTCATACAGTGAGTTGTGCTGTTGTGTCTGGTGGGTGTGCATGTTGTTTGTGTGCTTGTGACGTGTGTATTTCCTGTGTTGCAGTGTTGCCAGGGCCCACTAGTAGGATATGTGTGCAGGCAATTCCCCCCTGACACGTGCAGGAAGCCAGCTGTGGCGTAGACGTCTTGCTTGGTCCCCGGCTGTTCCTGTGCAGTTTGTGGGAAGTATTGATAGTGGGGTACCAAGCTGATGGTGTCATCCATGAACATTGTGAGGGACTTGGATTGGCCTGGCTGTGCGACTCCTCCATCTCAGACGGATGTTTGTTGGAGGGTACCGAAGGCCAACACATGCAGCACAGCCAGTAGCTTCGTCTGAGGTGGGATGTTGGTTGTCTGCTGTGTTGGTACCATCAGCCTGTGGACAGTGGTGGTCAGGATGCGGAGGGGGTTGTCCCTTTGAGCATGGAGTTCGCAATGACATTCTCTGGTGTTGGGTCTGTGAGGTTGGTGCATTTTCTGAAGGTCGCTGTCTTTGTCTGCGTTGCCTCAGTGTTGGTCCAGGGGAAGCAGTAGGTGTCCGGGGGAGTTGGGGAGGTCCAGGGGGTGGTGGCGGTGGTGGCGGTGGTTGTTGCGGCCCTCTTAAGTGTGGGGCCTACATATTCAGTGGCTCCATGGCTCCTGTTGTTCTTCAGGTGTGGCTCTGGGCTGGGCTCCCTTTTCTGGTGCAGGCTGTCGTCCAACTTTACACCAGGTCAGAGCAGGTGTTAATTTCCTGCTGCTAACACTCCTTATCACATGTTTTGTGGTCTTTTTGCCTATCTGGCTTGTCGTTGAGAATATTACGATGTGGTGTTGTCCTGGCTTTTGGCACGGGAACGCCTACTCTGCATCGCATTAGCGATAGTTGCCAGGGTCATCTGTGGCGATGTTTTTTGCGGCTGCTATCACAAGTAAACTGGTGCTATGGGCTGTTTGCACCAGCTTGTGAATAGGTTGATAAATTTATCGCGACTTTGGCTGCGATAAACTGCTGTTAACTCGGCGATAACCCCTTGAGAATATGCCCCGTAGTACTGTCCAAAATCTTCCAGTTGCTGCATGGCGATCTTTTTATCCTGTTCTCACAATACGATGACAATGGGAGCAATGCGAGGCTTCAGCAGGCGAGCTGGTGAGATTTCCGGTTGCTAGGAAGCAGTCAGGTGTGATTTTCCAATGAGAGCGCCATGGGAATCGTCGAGGTCGCGGTTAGACAGCTGCTTCTCGAGTAGAAAGTTTGCATGCTCTTGTACACCACTTGTTACTGCTTGTGCTGATTTTATGTGTGGAATATGCTAGCAGCACTAAATTGCAGCGTGAGCAGGCACAATGCATTTTTTCCGGACTTTGGCGGAACTTTATGGAAACTCCCTGAGTTTTTATGTAGATCTGGGGAATTTAACGCAGTGAAAGTCTCAGTTTCACCCACCACTACAAATAACATGAATAGTTTGGAATAAGGCCCAACAAAAGAACATATTTTGATAAAGAAGTCTGCAGAAATGCATGAGTGGAATTGAAAACATTATGGATGAATAAGGAAAGTAGTAGGAGAGTGTTCAATGGTGTATCTGAGGCAAATCCACCTGGACAGAATATGGGGCAAAATAAACTACTGAACTTGCCTGTCTGAAAATGTCCTTCCATGTTAATCCATACTTTATTGATTATTTAACTTCAAATGAGTTGATGAAAAGCTCAAACTGAATAGTAAGAAGCCTAGATACTGCACACATCATGCCATGTTAGTTAATCTCATTGCAATGCTTAAATAGCATTGGCCTGATGTTGAGCTTAAATGCCCTCTGTAATTTACATAAATACCAGGAGGCTTATTTACTTACATTTCACACAATGCACTGCAGCAAGCAAAGATGCTGCGCTACATTGTGTGATAGGGCGACTGCAAAAAAGTGCCATATCTACTATGATACGGCTCATGTATGCTGTCTCCAAGGGCAGGTGAACTGTGTGCTGCCTAGCGCCAACACCGGCACCCTAGCATCATGGTGCTAGGGTCTCTGCATTACAAACAAGCTCCCTTCCTGCATAAAAACGTTCCTCAGAAGCAGTTCTCTCTTTGTGTGCATGCTGCAGAATGCAAGGCAGCGCTATACGCTGCCTTGCCTTACTTAGTACTTACTAAACCACGCAAAGCCATACAAAGTGGCTTTGTGTGGCTTAGTAAATGTCAAAAAGGCTTTTGCATTGGGGCTACCCAATAAAACCTCGAAACGAAACCTTAATACATCTGGGCCCAGGTATACAACCTATGGAGTCTGTCACTTTCATACCTTCAGTTACCTTTACACGCGTGCAGTGGTCCCGAAGTCTGAC
Organism: Lissotriton vulgaris; assembly: GCF_964263255.1. Taxonomy (NCBI): domain Eukaryota; kingdom Metazoa; phylum Chordata; class Amphibia; order Caudata; family Salamandridae; genus Lissotriton; species Lissotriton vulgaris. The sequence continues at coordinate 493,405,178 of NC_141685.1, forward strand.
TTCAGAACAGCATCCAATTATTAGTTTAAGGAAAACTCATTTGACTTTTTACAGACTAAAAGATAATAGATTACAGTGCGTAAAGTACTGCTCAGATAATTGGCATTGTCTCCGTTTGCCAATAGGGATTGGTTCTCCGGAGGCGTGTTACTGATCATCCGATATTTCACCATTGAGAGTTATCAGTTGGGGAAAGGCAGTAATCCTATTAACCTGTCCACACTTCAGTGAAATTCACAGCTTATAATATCTGCAGCTCATCTTCGATTTCAAACCCTCAGCATGAATCTGACTCTTGCATTTAAATATCCAAATGTTGGCACTTTGATAAAGGAATGGATTCTTCTCCTCTTTGAGTACAAGTCTAAATGGAGACACTCAAAGGGAACCAAGCCACGTTTTTTGCTTCTTCACAAAACAATACAGGAAGCAGCATTCAGTATGAGGAACATATACACTTGGTCAATTCTGACAGGAGGCAGCAAACACGTGTATTTGAGTGCTTTTTATTGGAGAGCATTCCTTAAGAAAATTACCAAGAAAGAAATATCTCTTTTATGAGCTCAACCTCTTTAAAAAGCTTTGAACCCACACTTCTAGCGTGACTCCAAAATAGACCTTATCTTGCTACCTCCCCTGCCATTGGTGAATTTTTTGCACCATCTACTATGGTCTTGCAAGAAAGTTAAATAAGCCAGTTGTAGATGCTTTTGGGAAAAGTACAGGCTGTGCACTACTGTTTAGACGTGACATTACATTCCAAGTCCTAAAACCGGCAATATCAGCCAGGACAAAATGAGGTCTCAGAAAAACGATGCACTTTATAAAAAAAGAAACCTCCAAAATTTTAGGCCTCATCAACCACCAGATGGGGTGGAATTTTAGGGTAGTCAGACACTGGTGATTCCCTGTGACCTTTCTGACAACTGGCCAGTAGACTTTAGAATGTTTTTCATGTTGTGTAATTGTCCAATGTTGTATTCATTTGGGAAATCCTCATAGCGCCATCCTTCCCTTCTTCTTCTTTAGACTGTTCCACGCGGAATGTTGGGCTATCACCTTTCATCATCATTTTCTGGTGTTGTATTTTATTAGGAAATAATTGCCTGTCACCAAGAAACTGATACTAGAAGACTAGAAATATAAAAAAACAGATACAATAGATTAGAATCGCCAAGGGACAACAGGATACTCCACCCCTTGCCAATGTACATATCATATGATGTAATTGGAGTTTGACCTCCACATGGCCATGGATGGTGTTGAGTCAGGATGAACTCTGAAGATTTTCTCTGAGTCTGGAGGGAAAGTCCCACATTTCATCTTTGACTAAACTCGGTCATCCCCCTACGGCGCAACAACTAGACTTTTGCTTAAGTGAAGTGTGAATCCAGATGACATTGTATGCACACACACATTGTGACCTCCCTCTGATAGGTGAGGTTTGACTCTGCTGGGTGTTGACATTTGTGTGTGCTCTGGTGCAAGTCAGCACCATGAAACAGACAACATGCAAGGGTGAACATGCACATGCAGCTCCTTCCTATGTGTGGTAAACATGTCCCCAGTCACTCTCCATGCTCTATTTGTGGAATCACCACTGTGGTTGGTCATCTCAAAGGGTGAGGAAGGGCAAGAGAGCCTATACGAATTATCACAAAAAAGACATCAATAGTTTAATTTCAGTGGCTTACTATTTACATTTCATTCAGACATACATCCACAAGTTGCATTAAAGGTTATAAAGGTAAGAGTAATGTGAGGTTTTTAGGCCCTGTTAAGTCCTCCCACCAGTGAAACCTAATGGTTTGTGTATGTGTTAACTATACTCACCAAGCAGCCACATCTTCAAAATCCCTAGCGATCACATAAGGTGAATTTGCTGACTGATTGAATATATAGCTGTCATGCACATTGATAGTGTGAAAGTGATCCCAAATGCAATATCGTTGTCTCATCTGCGAGGGTGCAATAAGTGCCATGTGTGAGAAATCGATGGCTCCTAGCACTCCTGCAACATAGGCAATCCCATAGAACTTTAGTACCATCACTTGCTTTCTCTGTGGTGACTGCTAAGATGCTCTGTTGCAATTGGTTTGTCATGCACCTCAAGGTTTGCACATGCACAGGTCTTGCTTTGCTTGAGAGATGTCAGCAATGATTCTACTGCACATTTGGATGATCCACTGGTTTGAAAATTAAGGGCAGCTAGTAAATTGACATGGGTACGGTAGGCATGGAAGTGGGAAGTCAGCTTCTGCTCCACTTCTTCTACAATGAATTAAGTCGTACCTCCACATTTCGTTTACCTCATGCAAACCAAAGATAACAATCCTAGTCTTTAGGGACCAGGTACACAAACACTTGAAATTGGGATTCATTAATAGTGAAAACTATGAAATCGCAATTAACAATGCGAAAAATGATATGTAAAAATCATTCCACTACCATTTACCAATGTTATAGTATTTAAATTCTTTATTCTGTGAGTCTATGGTTGCAAATCAGTAATATTTAATATTTGCAAAGTTGCCCTTAAAATTTCTCCTTACAAATTGCTAATGTTACTTGGCAAGTTAATGATGGCATTGCAATCAGTAAATCCTGCAGATGGAGTACATTGCTCGGCCTGGGAGCTCTGATAGAAGGTGTGGTGGACCAGTGAAAGCCGTTACAACATGTTTAGAAAAAGAATGGACACAGGAAGAGAAAACAAAAATGTTCTGAGGTCGAATTGGAAATTCCTGCATGGGAATGTTTTTTTAATAATAGGTTATTTGGCAAACAGCCCCATCCTCTCTGTGAGTACAACCACGTGAAGACAAATGGGGCCAGAGATGCCAGTGTATTCCGGCACAGCATTGAGGAGACAAGGGAGCACCAATGTGACCTCAAGTCCAGAACCAAAGAAAAAATTCCCAACAGGATGAAAAAGTACTGCTGCACCAATGAATAGTAATCCACTGAAACATCTCCAACACTAACTGAGGACTTGATTGAATCAATCCTGCTGCCTGAATCACTGACAGATGCAGCAATATTGAAATGACTGCACAACGATTAATAGATACAGGTTAATGTAATGGAATTCCAAATGCCTTACATATTGTAGGGACTTCCATCTCAATTGTCACAGCAGGACCATATCTTTGATACAGTAAGATGAATCTCATCCTGTTCACCTACCACACAGTGCCACAAAATACACTGCTTACATAAGAATTATAATTGAAATGCATGATGAGAGTTGTATTTGTAGTTTACCAATATGTAAGTATGTTGATATATCTACATTTGTATATTTTCGATTGATGTATGTGCCAGTTTAGCGTCCGATTTTCTCAAAGCATTGGCAACCATCTTAAGCCAATTTACCTGATTTACCATATGAAGCTTCAAGTTAAAATTGCACAAGAAAGTAACACGTAAATAGACCTCGAGGTCTACTACTTCAATGCCTTTAGAATCAAAATTCCATTTAAATCTATTTTTTCATTTACTGAAAGACCAGTAATTTAGATTTTGCAGTAGTCAATTTTTTAAAGAATGTACTTTGCAATGGAGAGCAAAAGTGTCCAGTAGTATGAAAAGCCCTATAGGGCAGTACCGTCTGCCTAAAACTGACTTTGGAATTTGTTTATTCACTAAGTGAGAAGCCAAAAACCAGGCCATCTGCAAGATTTAATTTATATCCGAGATGTAGAAAAACAAAGGGGCTGAAATGCATCCCTGACACAGACAGTTGAGTGTATACATTTTTCACATAATGGAGCCAATTCCACTTATTTGCGCACCAGTATCCCTCTGAAGTTCCATTCATCATTTCTGTAGGCCTTCTAGTAAACCCCATTTCATTGGTTTCTTCCACAGAATGTTACTTTTAACCAAGTAGAATGCACTTGACAAGTCAATAAAGGTACATATCATGCAAATACCTAGTTTTTAGCGCACATCTCCTGTAGAAACTTGAGTGTAACACATAACATAACAGGTGTATTTGTAAAGTGCACGATTACTCGTAGGTGTCTTGGCGCTGAATAACAGATGTTTTTTGTTACCCAACTCAATGGTACTCATTTTACCAACCTCAGATGGATGAAAGGCTGAGTGGACCTGCCGGGATTTGACCTGTGACCATGAGGTCAAACACAGGCTCCTGCAATGGACGCATTAGTCCACTGAGTGACCAGACTCAACATCGAATTCTAGTAGAATATTGCACTCTACATCTTGTTCGATTTTCTAGAAACAACCCCTTTCTTCTCTACCCAAACCTCCAAATGACTCCTTATAGGTTTAGAAAATAATTTTCCTATAACATCCTTTAAGGCAATTACCTTTTCATTTTCATAAAATCATATCTGACATATTAGTAGAATGTGGCACTTTTTGAACCAGTGATATATCACACTAGCTGGAGTATCTATGTCTAATTTGTAATATTAAAAATGGCTGCTGGTAATGATGAAAAACACATCCAAAAATGTATAAGATTATTTCTTTGGAAAAGTTACTGAAAAACTACAGGTTGCTCAAAATGTGTTGAACCTGGCCCTCTCTGCAGGGTCACTCCTGGCCTTTTTCCCTCCACTTTTTGCTGAATTCATTTTTATTGGCCCTAGGCTTCTGTGCATTTTATCACTGCTAACCACCAGTGCGGAAGTGCTTGTGCCCTATTTCTTAAACATGGGTTCATTGGCACACACCTTTTTGGCATGCTATATTATAATTAGACTATCTGGTTTTAGGTTTCAACCTATAATAACTGATAAAAACCCCACCAAAAGGAAAATAGACATTACCGGTGTAAACACATAAAAACTGAAAAAACACCTTTACAACCAAAAACTAAGGGGCAGATTTACAAGCCCATTGCGCCACTTTTGCATCACTTTTCCCATGTTAAAAGGGTCGCAAAGGTGGTACAAGGGACTTGTAAATCTGCCCCTAAGTGCCATTCAAAGAAAGGAAACGATGAGTGAAAGAGTCATTTTTATTTCTTCCTGAAGGGGCCAATACAATATAACTGTGTTATACAAGGCAGCAGCAAGAAAGAATAGGCTAACATTATTCTGTTTGAATTTTGTTGTTTATGGATGTCACAAAAATAGTGTCTCTTCTTCCTTTTGCTTTTTTCAGTTTTGTGGGCTTTGGTCTAAAGATGCATTGTTTAGAAGCATGTTTAGGTCGTATTTAGCAATTGTATAAACTGTAGAGAATCAGGAAATCTCAGAATCATATTTGATATTTTGGCTACAATATGATTTTACTGATAGGCAAAATGGCTGGTTTCCTAACAATCTTTCCCAATATGTACCTTCACTTTTACCCACAGACAGAGAATGGGTGAAATCCTTTGATACATCATCCCCATTTTCTAGAGTGCAAGTATTGACTGTAGGTGAATTACCAAACACCCCAGGCTTCAAACATTCAATGCAAGGTGTAGTGACAGGTATATGTGAAAAGAATGTTGTCACCAAGCGTTTGAGATAGTGGTGAAAATATGACACCAGATGTTGGAAAACATAGAACGCATGTCACATGGAATGCTGCTGAAATAAGTTCCTACCAAGTGTAATAAAGATTGGATTGATATTGTTTGAATTTGCAGTAATTCAGCTACGTCTTTGAAAAAGTTGTATGATGACATGTCAAAGTCAATAACTGAGCTGAAGTGCTTTCCTGAAAGAGATCCTTGCCACTTGCTAGAGGGTATGCTGAAAGCATCTTTACAATTTAATAAAGAATGCATTTGACTTTGTAGTCCATTCAGGTGCACTGTTTCATTATGCCTGGGAACTAAAGTGCAAATATTTCTCATTTGGTGGCATCAAAGAAAGAGTCATCCTCACTGTGTCACTTACCAGTTGGTTCTCAGTTCTGGAGGCTGTGAATGCCGTATAATTCATGTGTCGACCGTTTACCGAATTAATTTTGTTATGATAATGCCAAAGGCAAGAAATGTGATGACCTTTTGTCGCATATTGATAGTGATGTGAAAAGTCTACTGCATGCTTAGGTTTTGAAAGGAAAACCTGACTGCTGTAGTGGACATGATCAAAATACTAGAGTCTGAAAATGCGTTTGTCTACCAAGTGTTCAGAGTAATTGGTGTAGATGTGAAACATTCCTTGAGAGTAGGCTGGGTGACACTGTTAGTGACTTTGGCACTGCAACATGCTCCATGGTAGACTTCTTACCACTTGGTAAGCAAAGAAATGTTGAGGGGAAATTTAATTTTGCAGTCTATGGGAAATGGCTTGCAGTGATACATCATCAACCATGGCATTTTAAGTTAATGAAGCCTCACTAAGGTACTGTGCACAAGTTCTAGATACCTTCTTTTTTTTCTCCAGACTTTGAAAAAAAAGTACTGCTTCATTTTGTCTGCTTCAATAACCGAGGGCATATGTGCACAATTCAACCCATATGTTGCAGAAGATGTCCTAGAGGATCACAATCTTCAGGTACACCAGTATTGGCATGAAAGCTATGCCATTTACCAGAGTTAGCAAATTGTGTACTGGCTGTTTTGGCACCGCACATCTCAAACCAATGTTGGGAGGGCCTTTTCACAGATAAACATTTACATAGGAAGGAAAGAGCGAGCGTGCATGACCAACGCCTCACTAAATAAGTATTGTATGGTATAGTATACTACAAAAAGTTTGATTTGTAAAAATGTATTTGGACCTCATAAGCCCTGTACACACGCTATCTATACACATGCTTTATCAGTTCAGAAAGTAAGCAATATTTAAAAGCAAATAATACCACTAACACCGTAAAAACACTGTTTCTGTTGTTTCTAATAGTGCAAAAAATGTGTAACCACTGATAACCACTGTTTTTCAAGGTATTGAAAAATCTGAAAAAAACCCCACCAGAAGTTACCAAAAATAGAAACTGAAAACAGGAAAGCCTAATTATAATCACTTATATGTTGCTTGTAAAGTGGTATACATTTTACCCAAGGCCTGTAAAATAAATGCTACTGGTGGGCCTGCAGCCTTTATTGTGCCACCCACTTCAAAAGCCACCTAAAAAGTATCCCTGGCTTGCCACTGCATCCTGAATGTAGTGTAAAACTGCCATGGGACTTGGCAATAAAATCCCCTTGCCAAGACTTAAACTCCCCTTTTATTACATATAACCCACCCCTAGGGGAGGACAGAGGTAGTCCATAGGGCAGGGTGCTGTGGAACTAAATGTGGGACGTGTACTTTTAAGTTTTACATGTCCTGGTACTGAACAACCTCTAAATTTGTTTTTCACTACTGTGAGACATACCACTCCCATAAGATAACATTGGGGAGTCCTTATTGTATTTAAGAAGCTTTAATTTCCTTTTTGTGGGAGCTGGTAACTAGGTCACATTTGGTGTCTATGAAATTGCACTGATAAACACTCCTTAATGGTTTATAAAGATCACATATTTTGGGGGGTTGGGCCAATATTGCCAGCTAGAATAGGCCCTTCTATATATTACTCCCATAAATTGTTCTATCTGTCTGTTTAAATCATTCTACTCTTCTAAAAATTAGGACCAATAGCTCAATTTACTTGGCACTTGTATTTATTTACTATGATTCCTTCATTATTTTTTATGAAATCACAATGCTTTTTTGGTCATAAAAGGACCATAATAAACATTTAAGATATATACACAAACATTTTCACCGCATCAATGAGCTAATAATTATGGTTCACATCAGAAACATTTAAAGATTATCATAATAGAATGTGTTTGTTCTAAAAGACCATTAAATACAAAGGGGATTTGTTGTGAAGTAACCTTGGTCTTAAATGAGAAGTTTTTTGACCAATCACTGGAAAATATACAACAGAGTATTATAAATTTACTTGCAATGATGAGTAGGAGCGCACCAGTACAAATAAGGTACTGATGATTACTAACTAGAATTAGTCATATTAGTGGGGAGAGAGGGTTAGTGAACAAAAGAGACAAATTGAAATCTGTACATTATTATTCACAGAACATATCCAGTTGTTGTCATGAGGAGAACCCCAATAATGATAAGAGTGTACGAAACTCATTGGCACGGCAAAATCACTAGGAAATATTTAACTGCAGGAATAGGACTACCTTGAGGATCAGTGACAGCTTTTTTGACCCCTAGAATTGAGTCAGCAGTTCCCAAGAGTTACCAACAGCAGAATAGAACCACTCTTGAATAAGGGAATCATGGCCATTGTTGTTTGATTATATAATACAAGACTAGAAGTAGTATTTGTGAGATTGTATACATGAATTGTTTTTAATCTGTCAAATTTGTTTTCTCTGGTTCTGGTGTTTGTTTGGTAAAAGTGTTACACAATGTTGGTTTGATGCATTGAAAATGTTTGTGTATATATATTTAGATGTTGATTGTGGCTCAGAGAGCTGTATATTTAAATGTTTGGCCTACTCCCAACCACAAATAAGACTTCGCCACTTGACCACAAATCAATGTGCTATGTCAGGCGCCTCTTCACACTACAGCATTAACCGCGAACAGGAACTAGTAAATTGAAGCGTCTTCAATGCCTATACATGACATCTGGCCTGCTGGTCGTACTACACTGGTAGCCTCTTGCGAATGGGACGATTGGCACAGATTTGAGAAGGTTAAACTGCATGATTCACATTCTTCCTCACCATAAAAACACAGAGAATCTACCTTACGCCATCACCTAAGAGTCCAAAAACAGAATCTGTGGCATCCCTCAATGGGCATCCTTCAGCCTGACTCTGTTCGATGCCTATGTGACCCCCCTGGCCAACATCATCAGAAACCATGGACTGAACATCATCACCTACACAGACAACATGCAGCTCATCCTCTCTATATCTGAAGACCCTTTCACCACAATAGCCAACTTCATGACCATCGTTGCAGACTGAATGCAAAACATCTGCCTCAAGCTTAACATAGACAAGACAGAAGCTCTATCTTTCGGAACAACACCTCTCTGTGGAATGACACTTGGTGGTCTACTGAGCTGGGACACTCTCCCACCCCCACGGACCATGCTCATAACCTTTGCATCATCTTGGACAGCAAATTCACCATGAAGAACCTGATAAGCGCAGTCGCCTCCACCTGCTTCCTCACTCTGCGCATGCTATGGAAAATCTTCAAATGGCTCCCAATCTCCTCCAGAAGCAATGTCACCCTGCCCTTGTCACCAGCCGCTTGGACTACGGGAATGTACAGATCCCACACAGACCCATGTCACCCCTCACATGACAAACTCCACTGGCTCAATGTCCCCAAGAGATGAAAATTCATGATTTTGACCCACATGTAAAAAGCCCTAAACAACCAAGGACCAGCATACATCAACCACCAACCTAGCTTCCACAACCCTCCAGAATCCTGCGCAGTGCCTCCCTCTCCCTTGCTCAGCCCCCCCATCAGCCAAAGCAACAGTGGAAGACGCTACTTCTCCTACCTTGCCACAAGGTTCTGGAACAGCCTCCCCCTCCATCTCTAAATGGCACCCTATTTTCAGGAATTAAGAAGGGGACTCAAGACCTGGCTATTCAACAGATGCTATCTGTGCAGCCTGACTCTCAGCTCTTTATAAAACCTGTTTGATTGTTTGTTCGAAACTTCAGTGGGCCTAACCAGGTGACTGTGGCCGACCTGTGCTTTATCACGGTCGGACTGAACTTGTGACTTTGACCCAGTCTACCATGACCAGTTGTCCATAGTTGGCGCTTTGTGTTTTTTTTGGTGCAATTTTACCATACATTTTTCAAAATTCAAAACCATGATTCTTCTGATTTGATTTTTGTTATATTTTTCATCAAATAATTTATTAATATGCACTCTTTTTAAAAATGATTTGGGATTTTTCTTGTGTTGTATTTTTACTTTATTACTGTATGAGTGCAGCATAAATAATTTACACATTGCCTCTAAATTAAGACTGACTACTTTTTCTGCAAAGCTCTACCAAGGGATAAGCACATTTTCATTCAGAGATGTTTTGTGGCTCATTCTGCAAGAGATTGTGGCTGTTGCTTGACCAGGGCAAATAACCCAATTTTTAATACTAAGAAATGGAAATGCAGACTGTGTTATGCTCTTTATCCCCCAGGCTTGCTACGTTAGAATTATCTCTGTAGCACCCTAAAATGATCTTGTGTAAATAACTCTTTGTGGGGTCGTCACCACAACATCCCCTATAGATTGGGTTTTTAGTCAATGTGTATGAGACTTTCTGTAAGGAAGAAACTCTTTCGTCCCTTTTTGTATCATTGTTTTTTATAAGACTTTGACAGCTAATGTCCAATCGTTGTGCTTACACTTAATTTCACTGATATTCTCACGTTTTATTCACCTTAGCATCACTGTATACCAGTGTAACACCTTCAATTTTATTGACATGTGCTTATATTGGCTTGTGTAACTTATAAAACTTCGCATTTTATTTTTACTATTTTGTGTGTCTTTTGCATACGGTTTTCACAAGCTGTGCCATTAATTAAAATATCTGATTGTTCTGCCATATTCATCTTTATAAGAATGTAATTGACCCTACAAAGGTCTTCATGGTTTAGCAATTTTCTCTTAACCACTCCCTTTAAAAATAATCTACAAGCAACCCCACTTATGTTGCCAATAAATCTTCCAAAAAGCATTAGAATTAAGAATGAAAACTCTATGGGGCTCATTAAGATCGCGGACGGACTTGAGTCCGTCCGCGACCCCAGAGTAGGAGGGAACGTCCGCATGGGCAGCGGCGTTCCCTCCATGCAGATTAGGATGTGACCGCCATTGCGGCGGGTGCAGCTTCTAACATTTTGAGAAGTATATTGCAGCAAAACGTGTAATAATATGTATACATGTTTTGTATACAGGAGTGGAAAGAGAAGATTGTGTATGTTTGTCTAAAGCCACATTTGTATTCTTTAGCATACTTTAGACAATGCACTTAACGCAAACTGGCCTGGTCGGAGTCACCGATAGCATTGATTAAGGCACATACTACTCCCTTGAACAGTCAATTACATAACAAGTAAGTAATGAAAGTACGCAGTAAATCTGCTTATGAAATACATATGTATGATATGACTTTAGTAAAGAAATTGCAAGGACTTGCCTTGAACAGTAGCTGAATTTAACATGCAGTAATGAAGGTGGGCCCGATTCACAGAATGAACTTAAGACTCAATCCTAAACTTACTACTATTTTGGTATTCACAGAATGAACTTACTACTTTTGGTATTCACAGAAGTTAGGATTTTGTCAAAAGTTTGTCTTAAAACAGACTTAAGACAGACTTAAGACAAAATCCTAACTGCCAAAAGTAGTAAGTGCATTCTGTGAATACCAAAATAGTAGTACGATTAGGATTGAGTCTTAGGTTCATTCTGTGAATAGGGCCCTATGTTCCTTTTTCCATTTTCCCTTTGAAATGTCACAAAATCTAAATAGCACGAATGTACCAATATGACCGAATTATTTTAAAATATTTCATGTTTTGTCGGAACGTTGATTTCATCTTGATGCACAAAAAACGCATTTGTAATACCATCTTACCTGGAAAAGGAGGATGGAACCAGCTGTGCTTTAACAGGGTGAGGAGTCTTCCATTCCATTAACATGAATACTTAGCCTAATTTCATGGCAGTGGAGGTGTGTGAGGATGTGTAGATGTGTCATGTATTTGCCTTTTGTCCTCGATGCTCCCCATGTCTTTTCTTTTTTTACCATTACAGGTTTCTGGTCATTGGAGGCCCCCTGTTAGTGAGCCTTGAGAGGGGAGACCATGAAAAGGGGTTCCCCACCTTAGTTCCAAGGATGCAACCACCATTGCACCCCTTAGGGCTTTCCATGAATGGTTTCCAACGGTTTGGAGGGACTGTATACACTCAGGGGAGTTTTATCCCGGCCAACCTATGTTGATTGTTGTCTAGAGCTTGGGTAGATGGGGACACCTGTGTGTGTATGTTTATTTACGAAATATAATGTTAGTGAACATTACTCACAGTCATTCCTGGTGCAACTCTTAGCAAATAATACAACACATGCTGTACCAAAAAAGGTTTGTGAATACTGTTGGTGCCACTGCCATTTACTCTAGTGTACGAATGCCACTTTGCATAAGGGAGGATGAGTATTGCTCACAGATGACAGACCCCATCCCTCGTTCTTTTTGTAGTTGTGTTTGGTAGCTGACATGCCTAAAGAGAATCCACTTAACATCCTGCCAAAACAGGCCCCAGTAGCGTGTACCCTGGCCTTGGCAATCTAGCTTTAATAAACATGAACTGTTTCTCAATCCTCTGTCACTGCATTGCTAACTATGCACTGCATTGCATTGGTACCATATGTTTTCATTGCACGTGCACTTCGAGCTTAGTACACTTTAGAGCTTTGCGAACATTATGGTGTTAGGAACGTCAAATAGTGTTTAGTCAAGACCCTTGGTTTGGTCTCTATACCATGCTCATAGCATCTGTTTTTCCAGATGACCGAGCTCTACATCAAATTACCATCCTCACTGTGAGATTACTAGTTCCATTGTGTGATTACTGAATATTTGTATGTTATGTTTGGTATACTCTACACTCATGACTGCTTTTACTATTTATCCTGATGACTCAAAAGTCATGAACAGGAATTGGATTGTGTGAGAGCTTCATGTTTGCGTTGGGAGCATCTACAGCAATATTAGGCTTAAGAAAATGTACCAATGAACAGAGATGCGCATGTCTCTGTGGCATAAATAGTCAATTTACAGTGTACCAGTTAATAATTCAGATTTTATTCTGACATCCCAACTGCCTCTACTGGTTGTTAGGCCAGTTCTATGATAATAAGAGCTGTCCTGTATACTATAGATAATCCATTTTAAAACACGGAAATTGGACTGGAGGCTTGTTTGACAGATGTCACAATGCAAGAGAGTCAGAATGTAGAGGTTCAAAAAGCAAATGTATATGTTATATCTAACGCACCCTAACAACACAAGGTTTGCATGCACTAAAAAATATAAGAAAAATCGAGGGACAGTATAGAAAAGCAAAACAAAACTTAAACAAAACAATCAGAGCCATTTGCTATGATCTTGCTAAGCATACTGATATGATGTCAACCCTTTGCAGAAGCATAGATGAGTTTTCCTTGTTTTTATCTCTGTTCATGTCCTCCTGCCTTAAGCAGGTACATGTTTTCAGATGTCAAGAAGCAGTATGAATTCTAGTATCTTCATAAAATGGCAATTTCAGATTTCTCTTCGTGTAAGCTTCTACTAATTTTTTTTAGAGTCTTCATTGCAGAAGACGTTAGGAGCAATGCGTACGACCATAAACTGCACCCTTTGCTTGATTGCAAACTAGTGCAAAGCTCTCCAGCCATCAACAATCTAATCAAATCTTCAATTTTTTACAGCTTAGTCATCAGAAATGCAGTCAAGCCTAAGTACAGACTATTACAACAGTGATTTTTGGGTCAAACACATGCTATGACCATTAAGCCATGAGTCACATTCAGGAGAAAGAAACACGTATTCTGCATTAGTCATAGTGTACAACAAGAAGAGGTGACTGCTCCTATACCCTCTTAATATACCAAGACTTCTTATCAATGGCAATCTCCAGGGAAGATGTATTTTCCACTGGGGCTTGAGATGGAACTATACGGTCCTGATATTGCTTATTGTACGTATTAAATAAGTGTGGCCTATTCACTGATTGATCTGAGCTTGCTCGTCCAATCTGATAATGATCTGGGTGTCATTTGTGTACAACAGAGCAAAGCAGCAAAATAATATAAACAGAGACTACAGTGGCTGGACACGTATTTGAAATAATATTGGAGAGGAACCCTGTGAGCCACAATGAACCTGTTCTGTTTCGAAGAGGACCTGGCTTAGCAGTACGGGCTGAAATTTTCCTATTGGAGCAGTGACAGGACTGGTTTGCTGATGAATTTCATATGACTGGGGTCTAATCTGAGGTGGCAATGTGGGCAAAAGAACGATGGACTGAAATGCTATCCCAAACAATTGGCAGTGGTTAGACTTATTGCAAGCATTCTCCCATCTCTTTTTTCTGTGTTTGATATAACACCCTAAGTGGCTGATGGTATGCCCAGATGTGGTTTCCTTACTCACAATACCACTGGAACCAAACTACACCTGACTGAAGAGCCCAAAACTGGACATAGACTTCTTGTTGTCTGGCACAGAGAGGATCCGGCATGGCAGTTTGTGCTGAAATGTTCCAGTTGTAGCAGGGTCAAGACTGATTTTCATATAGCTGTGTCTAATCTGAGGTCAAATTGAATTTTAATTTCATTTGAATGAAAATTGTAATTAACTTAATTCAGAATAAAAATTTAAGATTTTTTTTTCCCTTGTAAATAAATGGCATGTTTTGTTTTGGAGTGGGTGTTTTGTGCCCTAGTTGAGGAGGAGTTAGGCCAGGATGGTTTTATATTGTTTTAATTAAATGAAAGTGCCTTATTTTTTTCACAATTGTAATTAACGTTACTGATATTTGTAATATTTTCTGTATGAAGTAAAAAGTAACTTTTTGGTGATAAATCCAGATTCTCATGCCCAATCTACAGATATTCTTCACAGAGAAAGAGTAAATTTGATCTTCCCACATGTTTAGTCATAGCAGGAGATATCCATTTGTTTAGATCTTTGCATGCTAAGTAATTTTTTTGAATAGGGCTATAAGACTGAAAAATAGAGCATTTTAAAATTAATTACAGACTTAAATAAAATCTCCAATACAAAATATAGGGGCCCATTAGGATGGCGGGCGGATTGCCCTCACCAGGCTGGCGGTAGCAATCCACATGCTATCCGCACCTAAATTCCCCCCCTCCATATTAGGATGGCGGGGGGGGACAGCAGCGGATGGAAAGACCGTCTGCTGCTTTTCCGCCCCGGTCGCCTTGTCTATTAGACACCGCCAGCCATATTAGCATGGCCCAAAACAGATGCCTTTCCGTGGCGGCGATGCCACCACAGAAAGACATGTGGTCTTAACTTCGGGGGCCCCCTGCGGGCCCCTGGAGTGAAGGAAAGGAGGGGGATGCACACGGGAGGTACCTAATCACCCCCACGGGACCCCCGCCCTTATGGCAGGCAGTCCCAAACACTGATAGGATGGCGGGCAGACTAAGTCCGCCCGCCATCCTAATGACCCCCTTAGTGTTTAAAAATAGGACTATTGAAAAAAATATTTCTACATAGAGCAATACAATGTACCTGTGGTACCCCCTTGTATTTGCATTAACAAAGCGGTGCCTGCCGCTTTGTTAATGCAAATGCGTATATGCATTTTTAGCATTGTGGCAGGCGGTGCTGAGAGCACCGCCCGCGACAGTGCTAAAAATGCAGTATGCGCTTGCCACAGTGGCGGGCGCATCCTAATCACCCCCACGGGACCCCCGCCCTTATGGCGGGCGGTCCCAAACTCCGATAGGATGGTGGGCGGACTAAGTCCGCCCGCCATCCTTATGACCCCCTTAGTGTTTAAAAATAGAACTATTGAAAGAAATATTTCGACATAGAGCAATACAATTTTATATCAAAGTTTATTTTTTAAAGTAAATCTATAATTTGTAACTTTCCTCAATGCAACCTAAAACATCTTTACAGTTAAACGTATAAAAGCAATGTCTAAAAATTAAAATACAGGCACTAGCATGTTAATCAACATTTACGAAACCTACATTATTTAACAAACGAATGTTTTTAACATGAGCTACATTTAAATCTACACTGTATTTTAAATAAAATGCCTTTTGATAAGGTAAATAATTATAATATTTCAAGAAAATATATTTATCTATTGAAATCAAAATAATAACAATATAGAAATGTTTATTTGACATAAATAAAATGCATCTTTATGCAAGAATATATACTTAACCATTCAAACATTGCACATCATTAGATGGTTTCATACATCACATACACTCTTACAGAATCATTGTAAAATTGAAATCAGGACAGAGCATCCATAACAAAAAATATAAAGGGCTTGTGATATGGGATATTGAATATGATCCAACATAAGGTGTAAAATGCATGATTTGAGAGTGGGTGATTTTTCACTATTCAAACTCCAAAGTGCATAATTAAAGAAGAACAGGTTTACTAATAAAGCATATATGGTTTGCTTATTTGCAATTCTAATTCCAAGCCAACAAACAGTTGAGTAAGGACAGTGATTTTGAGGGGATCAAATTCACTATTCTGTCTCCAGTCCTACAAATATTGGGTAAAATGTATAAATTGAGGGAGGGGGTGGTTGACTAACTTGAGACATATAAAAACTAGGAAAAGTATGTTAATTTTGAGGGGGGTCAGATTTACTATTCGTACTGCAGTCCCACCAACATTGTTGAAAAAGCATAAATCAAAGGAGTGAGATTTACTCTTCTAACTACAGTCAATCATACATTAGGGAAAGTGCAAACATGAAGGGAGTCACATTTAATATCCAAATTCAAATACCACTAATATTGGAGAAACAACATGATTGAAAGAGATTTAGTATTCTAATAACGGCCATGCAAACATTGGGGGAAGTGTAACATTATTTTTAGCGGGAAGAAGGGTGATTTAGAATTCTCCTCCCAACCCAACAATAGCGAAAAGTGCATAACTGAGGGGTGTTTGGTATACTATTTTTATTCCAACCACACAATCATTGGAGAAGGGAATCATTTGTGGGGTGAGATCTACTGTTTTAACTTCAATCAAACAAAAACTTTAGGAAAGAGCTTAAATGAAGGGGAGGGCTACTGTTCTACTCAAATGAAGCTAAGAATGCTGAATATTCATGAATAAAAGGGGTGTGACTTACTACTATAAATCAACTTACCTAAAGATTGGATTAATTGTAGGGGTAATCGTTAAGCGATAGATTCCAAGGAGAAGGCATCCCATTTTTTTGGGGGTGGGGGGGTTGGGGTGGAGTTGGGGCCTAAGAAAAGTTGGCTGGTCTACTTCATCCCATCCATTTGATATAAAATAATAAATACCTTCCTCATTCTTGTACGAAAAATGTTTGACATTCTTAGAAAAAATACAAAAAAAGTACTTCCAACAGAAGCAGCAGTCTATCTGTTGATTTCCCAATGTTCTACTTCAACTTCATCACAGAGTTCTGAAGAACAACTAGAGAGCTAACATTCTTCATTCACAACATTCGTGAGGCACAAATGAAAACTATGTTTCTGAAAGCAACAAGGTTAAAGCCTTTCCTATAGAAGAGACTGTGGTAAATGAACAACATGAGGGCGTTTCTTTTGTCGTAGTTAATATGGTTAGTGCTCTAGAAAGCTAAAAGAGGACATACTTTCTATAAAGTCTCAAATGTCTTCCTCATCCAATGCAGAAAAATAGTCTGGCATGCCGATAGAAAAACACACTATACACACAATATCAGTGGCAGACTGTCAGCAGACTCCTCTGCGATCTACTGCAGCTTTATTACAGAGTAGTAATGAAAAACTAGAGTGCTAACATTTGATTTGAAAGTTAAGAAAGAAACACTTCTTGAATGCCATTTTCTAGGAACTGGAGCTGCTGAATTTGATAACTTTCCAGTTGACTAGTCTGAAATATCAGAATGCTGAGGTGTTAATAAAGATATGAAGCCAATCATGTTTATGTGAGGGAAAACGTGTTTTTCTCATTTGAGCTACAATATATAGGAGCTGAGATAATTAAAGAAAGAGAGCCCTACCCCCATTACCTTTCCACGTCCGTTCACTCAGACTACCTACCTTCTCTCTCACTTAATGTCTTCCTATTTTTTAAATTGTAATGTTACGGTCAGCATCAAAGGTTTTTTAATGACATTTAAATGTAGGTGCGTAGACTTTTTTAGAGTTGCAGGAAGCTAGTTACAGAGAGATCACATATATAAAATGATTTGAGCGGTTCTCTAAAGGGCAGTGAAAAGAACAACTATTTGAAAATGTATATTTTTCTTTTTACTTTTTCCTATCTCCTGCTGTCAGTCGGTGTCTCTCCTTGCATGATGTATACCTGGGTCAAAATAATTTTTATTGTGAGTTGAATATATGAAATAGTAAAATGCACACACACACACATATATATATATATATATATATATATATATATATATATATATATATATATATATATATATATATATATATATATATATATATATCAGCAGGATTCTCCATTCCTGTTCACTGAGCCCGCCCTGCAGGGTTGGGGGCCCCCGGTAAAATGAAGCCTTTGTGCAAACATATATATATATATATATATATATATATATATATATATATATATATATATATGTTTGCACAAAGGCTCCATTTTACCGGGGGCCCCCAACCCTGCAGGGCGGGCTCAGTGAACAGGAATGGAGAATCCTGCTGATGTAGGGACACTACGAAGAACAAATAGAGCCCAACTCCGACTGAACTACAGCTGACTTTTATTCGTCAATGTGTGGCAGACAGGGAAAACACTCCTTACGCGTTTCAGCATTTTGCCTTGGTCACAGGTGAGTGTCCTTTATATTCCAAGTGGTCACATGGCCCATAGTGCTCGACTACAGACACCAGGATGCACTACAATAAGTCTTTCAGCAAGTGGCATAGCGCCACTATATATATATCGATATATCTATATATCTATATATGTTTCCATATTGTGCCCTGCAAAGAGGACACACTCCACAGAAGGTGATTAACAAAACCTTTTATTTGCACTGAAACCAGCAAGTTCATTCCGATATTGCCTCTCACCAACGTGTTTCCAAGCCTCCTGCTCTTTTATATATATATATATATTCAATACCTAGGAAAATGCTGCACTCTCTACTGTGTAAACAACTGCTTTTAAGATCAATTACCTAAAAGATTTAAATTAAGCAGAGTAAATCAGACAGAACAATGAGGCAGCTATTTTAGAACACATTGAAATTTACCACACGATGTTCAAACTCTAACAATTCAAATATTTTAACAAACAAATGTAAACATTGGTTTTGGGCTCTCATTTATTTCAGGAGCGTGTAGCAGCAGAGGTAAGAAACACTATCACATACATATTCAGCCTTCTGCTCAAGACTACAAAATGAATAGTATATTACTTTATTAGAATGCTATGAACTTCACAGGCACCTGTAATAGGAAGAGGGCATAGAGCTATGTGGGTTGATACTGTAATGAGGTTGTCTCAATTACAACCTGGTAGATATCTACCAGCTGAGATGCAATAAATATGCACCATGCAGGTAGTGTACAAATGTCTGTACGAATGGCTGATTTACAATTGCAATTCTAACTCCAGTCTCAAAAATATTGAGGAAAGTGTAAACAGTAAAAAGGGGGCTCTTAGTGCTAAGTTTTAACTGCAGTCAAACGCAAACTAGAACATTGCATCAATAAAATAATAACTATTGTCATCAATCCCACATCACTGGGGAAAGGGCAAAACAAAAGTAAGAGGTTAAGCAGAGATTTAGCAGTCTAAAAAGAATTGATTCACAAGGAAATAAGAAGAGGGATTTATTGTGTTTCAATATATTTAACTTGTAATTTTCGAACAAAACCCCTGCAAGGGTTTTACCTTTATATAGAAAAAAACTATGATGCCACTGAAAATAATATCACATAACAGAAATTAAAGAATTTACGTTTTTAAAATAAAAAATGTAGACACCCCAAAAATGTACCACCACCTAAAAATACTAAAATTAACCTATCAAAAAAGTCAATTCACCCAAGCACACATTAAACCTGTTTACCCATGAAACTTTAAATAAATATCCCAAAATACAGAAAACCTGTTATTTACAAAGGTAGCAGTTTTCAATATATATATTCAATAAAAAATGTTTTAAAACCATCAATAATTTAAAGAGATTATAACAATAACTACTCACCAAAATTAACACCCTTAAACAAGTACACCACTAAAAATGTGTTAATATTAAAATAATATTAAAACAGTACCTACCCAATCCCCCAATAAACCCCCAAATCCATAATAATACATTTTAAATTAACGCTACCCACCTTAATCCCCAAAATAACCTCAAACAAGTAAAAAAGGAAGCATTGGGTGATATCCATATAGAGAATACAAGAAATTACATATATTAAGACTATTATTTATAGAAAATTCTATTTAAATAAAAAAATGACTACATTAGAAATATTATACTACAACATTTTAGTAAATACAATTTTGGGAACATGACGATTATTATTAAACTCAACAAAAGTTACACTTTATTTTGGGCCCAATATTTTAACCATAATGCGGTAGTTCAATTATATTTAAAACTGGATATTTAGGTATTATACCTACTAGCCAGTGCCTCCTTGAATGCAACAATGTGCACCTCTCTGTTTCAGAGAGCTGAAAACATGCCATTTGTGCTGTCATTAAGGCGTCAATGAGATTGGGCTCTCTGATTTCTGATGCAGTGTGTAACAAATATAATTGGAAATCCTACAATCTTGAATATGCTAATATGAAAACACTACTTCTAAACTAATCATTGTAACATAAATAAATATATTAACTAAGAAGCACACCATAATAATATGCCATCACAAGTAATGCATAGAGATGTAGTTAGTTGCATGATGCAATAAAACATAAACAGTAATAGCAATAAACAATTGGGGGCTTTCGGGCACAGTTAGAAGTGTATAGGTGTATAGGTGAATGACTGCCATCAATGCAAAAATGTTTAAACATATTACAGATCAACCTGCCAGTACCGTCAAATGATATATTACAGAGAACGCTCTTCACAAATGATATACTATAGAGCATGTCTTAGGGCCCAGATGTATTCATTTTTCAAGGAAAGCAGTGCATCATCCAAATTTTCAGAGTTGGCTTGCAGAAGGAAGACACAAAGCGCAATGCCATATATGACCAGATGGGCCCATTGCTGGTGTGTCCCCTGCACTTGTGTACCCTCAGGCAGCCTTCTCGATGCACATCCTCACACCATAATGTACTTGTGTGTAGTCAAGCATACAATGTTCCCACATATTGGATATGTGATGTGCCCTGCAGCGCACATGCAATGCATCTTGGTTTTGGAGAAATTAATACATTTCCCTTGATGGTGCCTGCTCAATTTCTTATCCATAGAAGATCAGAACAGAAATTATTATTAATCATCTTAATAATAAAATATATATATAAATATATATATATATATATATATATATATATATATATATATATATATATATATATATATATATATATATATATATATATATATTTAGTAAAGTCGAGTCAACCAAGCGTTATTCAATTTCTTTTTTGATAATCATATATGCACACAATATCACACATCATTATGATAAAAAACAAGGTTTTAAAACATCATATATCAAATCTATTCAGGTAATTTAAGCTGTCTTCCTGAATGCATACTCGTTATTGAAAATAGAATTGTTCTAAGAATTCATAATAAAATAGTTTTTCTACATTTAAGTACACTCTTTAAGAGAATTGATAAAATCCATACAAAATATTAATTGTCTAAAAACTGTAAAGTTATAAATGCAAGGAAGGCATTGCCTAAAACCGAGTGACTTTAAAATTGGTCAAATCCATCTGTTGATTGTTGGGAAACATTGTCACAAGGGCACCTGTTCATAACTCTTGACAAATCATTCATTGTCGGAAAGCTTGTTAGTCTATATATAGTCCCTAATCTAAAACTGGTCAATAAAAATCTATTACAAAAAACTACAGATCCCAGCGTGCATGAAACGGAACAAACATCAATGCAGGCACACCAGAGGCCAATTAACAAATGTGAGCACACAGGTGAGACATAGTGAGCCTTTTCAACTGTCCGCCAGAAACGGCTTCTGAAGAGAAGCAACACCGCTTTGAAACACGTCAGGCCAGGGACTGGAATTAGGGAAGAAAAACTTTATGTCTCTGAATAAACAAGTTTGGTAACTTACCTGGTGGAGTGCAGTCCTGCATCGGGGGGACTTTCTGGAGATAATATATATATATATATATATATATATACATACATACACATAAACATATATATATATATATATATATACATACATACACATAAACATATATTTATATATATATATATATTTATAAATATATATATGCACAAAACATCCCGTTCTCCACACTCCAACAGTTAAGTTTACTGGCAACGCATTTCGATCGGGCGATCTTCTTCACAAAGTCAAGAAGAAGATCATCTGTTCGAAACGTGTTGCCAGTAAACTTAACTTAATTATATTTGACCCTGGAGTGGAAGTCTTTCATTCCTGTTGGAGTGTGGAGAACGAGATATTTTGGGCAAATTCAGCCGGGATCCAACACCCAGAACTCGCACCGACCCCGACTAGAGAGGAGCTAGTTTTGTGTTGGAGACTTTCCTCATATATATATATATATATATATATATATATATATATATATATATATATATATATATATATATATATATATATATATATATATATATATATATATATTTCAAAACAGAATTCGCCAGTCCCCCAGCTTCTCAATGGCGGCGGGCTCGAGCGAGGAGGCGATCCTCAAATATCCAATACACCAATTTTTGCATCAAAAGAAGTAATCTCGAGCCCAAATTCGTAAGTGTGATGATTTATTTAAACAAAAATGTCAACAACCCCCGACGCATTTCGGTGCAGCCGCACCTTGGTCACGGGTAACATCAGTTCAAACATTAGTGAGTTATAAAGTGATCAAATAATAAACATAAAAGTAGGACTACCCGTACCTTCACAAGTAAGTAACAGACCATATTTGTCGGCCATCTTAGAATGTCTTACAAAGAAAACAAGTGTTAACTCCATACTGTACAGATCAGTACCTCAATATGCAATGTGGATAGAACATTGTGATTTAGATTATCGGCAAAGTAATCAAAACTTTGTTCACAGTTTTACAACATACGTCATTGTAATTTCATTGTAATTTAAATTTGAAGATTGCGCCCCAAATGGGCACTTGTAATTCAAAGCACATAGTTACTAGTGGCTATAATTCATTACAATTACAAAATCTCATTGGGTTTTGTATATAACAAAACTCACCGAAAGTGCATTGTATACAATTCTGCACATGTGAGCTTAAATGCGCCTTTCGTAATACAAGGACCAATAACTCATTTGACAATTGGGCCCAAGTGGGCTAATATCAAAGAGAGCAACTCCCTCAGTTCATGTCCCCACAAAATCATTGCAGCGAAATGTATCATTGCGTATGATTAACACTTCTCAATTTCCATTTCATTTGGCTGCCGATGGTTCCACATCCATACTGTGTGCGGACTACATGTCTCCTACAAACATAGAAAAGTGAAATCACTGAAATATAAGTGCAAATAAAAACCAATAAAAGCTTCAATTTTTACAGTGTTCAGTCTTGTTTCATAAAGTGGGTTGGCATTGATCCAAAACAATATAGGTTCAGCTTAGATGAACAGATAACTCCTCATCTTTGTTTAAACCCAATAGTTGTACAGTGTCATATTTAATTATTAGTTTGGACTCGAGTTGGCGTAACTGTCTAATTCTGTCCCCTCCCCGCTCGGATACTGGGAAGCTGACATTCTTTTGGTGAAAGTCCTCAAAATGTTTGGCTATGGGATAGTTTTTATCCTCACTGGTGATCACCCTATTGTGCTCGCTAGTGTGCTCCAGGACTCGCTTTTTTACCTGATGTATCGTGCTACTGATATACACCAGTGGACAGGGACAGCATAACGCATACACACAGAAATCTGACTTACACATCAAATGTTTCTGTATTGTAAATGCTCTTTGATTATTCAATAGAATAAGTTCCTTCCTGTTCACACTATTCTTGCAGGCTTTACAGGCCTGACAGGTAAAAAAGCCCTAGATAGCTCTGGTATCTTTCTTATATTTTACGATGTTACTACAGAGCACATCTTCTAATGCAGCGCACTTTCTAAAGGTGATCTTGGGTTGACTACCAACTGCATATTTTAATGCAGGGTCAAGATTTAACACATGCCAGTATTTTTTCAGACTTTTTCTCACCTGCCATGATTGGTCAGAATATGCTGTGATGAACCTGATGGGTCCATTGTCTTCACTGTTTAAAGGTTTAGGATTGAGAAGATCAATCCTTGCCACAGTTTTAACTTTAGCACAAGCTTGTTCGACCACTTTGGTTGAGTATCCCCTTTCCTGAAATCTTTCCTTCATGTTAACCATTTCTCTCTCGAATTCTGTTGTTGTACCACCGTTTCTTTTAGCGCGCAACAGTTCACCAAATGGTATACTGGTAAGTTGCCCTGTAGACATGGCAGTATTAGACTGCACATGGCAAGCCTGAGTTATATTTACAGTTTGCTTATGTGGGTGACACAACCAGTGCTGCAGGCCCATTGGCAGCATTTGATCTACAGGCCCTGAGCACACGCAGTGCACTATACTAGGGATTGGATAGTACATTCAATAAGCTGATTATGGAAACACCAATCCATAACAACAATTTAGAAAGGGAGCATGTGCACTTTGGCACTAAACAGCAGTGGGAAAGTGCCCAAAGCATCTACACCAGCAAAACGAATTCCAACACACAGAAAAACACAGGAGGCAAAGGCAAAAATAGAGGGGAAACCCACTCCAATGATGCTAGGTCTAACACACCCTAAAAAGTGCATTTAGTTTACAATGTTGGTATTCGTGTATATTTATACCTAAGGGGCATATTATTGCCTTAATAGCATGTAACTTGTAATAATCAGTGCAGAAGTCTGGAAACAGTCATTCCTATGCAAGTTGATTTGAAGTGAGTACCACCAATGTCCATTATGCATGTGTGTTGGGAAAGTGCTCCAACCTTAAGTGTGAAAGAAGCAGAGGATGATTTTGAAGTATCCTAAACTATAATGGTTTATAGATGAGCAGCTGTGCCTGAAAGACAGGATGGAGATTTGCATGGCATCATCTGGAGGTGCGTGGTAGTGGGGATTACCAATGACCTGGATGTAATGAAACACTAATAGAACCAAAGCTGGCAACTGATGGTAATCGATAAAGGTACTCAAAATTCTGGAGAGGTGCTTGAACCATGTCATTGATGGTGTGGTACTTGATCATGTCAAAAAGAATGGTTTTTTGGGACTGGGAGCGGTTATTTATACATGTCCTGCATACAGGGCTCCTAAATATCTGCACCACAAGAGGTATGCAGTTCCTAAGGGGACCAGAAAGACAGGTCTTTCTTTGTGATGCCCTCACACACCCCAAAGGATGTCATGCTTCATAATTTGGCTTTGCTCCTCGTCGGGCCGGCGCTGTTATGCCCGACAGGCTCACCGTAAACGGGGCTCTTTGGCGGAGATCTTTTATGAAGAAGCCGTGGGGTTCGTGCGGGTGTGGAGGCAGAAGTGTAGTGCATGGATGGTGGATAAAATAAGTCTGAAGCAATCCTTTTCAAAAAGGTTTAATGGCTAGGTAGTTCCAGCTTAATTAAAAATGTGTGGATGCCCTGAAAAAGTGCTACACAACTCGTTAGGAGCACCAAGGGCACGAAACATGTCGACCCACTTCACAGAGATAGCCCTATAGGAACATTATTTCCACATAGGGCATCCACACATTTTTAATTAAGCTGGAGCTACCTATCAAACCTGTTGAACATTGCAGCGCTGGCTCGACGAGGAGCAAAGCCCAATGATGGAGTATGACATCCTGTGGGGTGTATGAGGGCATCACGAAAAAATACCTCTATCCCGTCCCCTTAGGAACTGTATACCCCTTGTGATAGTGGTACTTGATCACCCCACTGAAGAAAAGGTATTTTTCTGTGACCTGCTTCAACTGCAAGACCACATGGGCAGCAAGTTGGGAAGAATCATTCATGTGAATGTAACTTGCAATATATTAATTTATAACTGTTAACAGTCTGACTTTTTCAAGAAGTCAAATGCCCAATGATTATGAAGGATTGAAGGAAAACGTCTTCCTCAACATCTTCCTCTCCCATCTTCTTCAATTCTAGGCCCTGCCAAACTGGATTACAAAGCGTTTCCCACTTGGTAGGCTTCTAGTTATGCCCCCTTCATGGTGTCAACTAGGACACATCTAGGACACACCACATACCTGGATACAATCAAAAGAGTCTCTGGCACACATATATGAAAGTTCCCAAAAACTCCCTTTTGTGGCATCGGTAAAGCACCTGGTTATCCTGCAGGCTATCACGGTTCACATAGCTTAACTTGAAGAGGGTCTGCTTGAGTGTGCCAGTGGACTGACACATGATTGCCCTCATATGTTATATATAAATATAATGAATACATTAATCATATGTGGAAATTCTTGATTCTTTTAGGAACACAGCAGGATACTAAATACACGCAAAAAGTACAAGAAAGGTAGTCTGGCGTAGTAGAAGACTATTACTAGTTAATTACCCATGTTTTCAGTGTTTTTTCTGAAAACAACCAAGTTGATCTGATACTTCCATCATTCCCTTAAAGTGCCAAGATCAGCCCACCAGTATTCCCCCACACCCACCAATTCCAAAGCCATCGTTTCTAGGACTATGGCCACTTCACCTGAAATGATGTTGGAGTTTAGAAACTTGAACCTGTGAAACCAGGGAAGTTTTCCAAATTCGCTAATGCCGTTTTTCTCTCTGATCAACTTTTTGCACTTTAAGTCTTCCAGGATGAAAGCTGGCCAGAGCGGTAGACAAACAAATCTTGCTGGTTTACTAACACTTGATTGTGATCACAGATCTGTTTTGTTTCTTCCACTGTGTTTTAACCATGATTTGCTATGCTCCTGCAATTTTATATTGTGTAATTCCACGATTTCTGGTGTTCACATTTTGTAAGTGTTGTTTTAATGTTCATAGCATGAATTTGTTTTGATTGGAAATATCGCTACCCATGGTGCTCTCATAAAGGACAAAAAAGCAAAGTGTTTGCGATCAGATAATGCTCATGATTAAATAATATTGTGTGCAACTTTGGTTTCCGGTGTTCAAAATTAATTTTTTTATTGTTTTGTAACCTTTGCATCTGTACACTTTTCTTTGTTTGCTAATTATTTTTTTACTTGAGATATATTTCTATATTGTGGGATATGAGTAGTTATTCTTGTACATAAAATAGTTCTAACAACACATTCCCATCCTTATAGATACTGAAGTAAATGTGTTGTACTTGGCCTTGACTCTCAGCTTTCACAACCTTGATGTGAGCTGCACCTTGTCTATTCGACCAATTTACTCTCTTTGGTATGCCAGTTTCCCATCACAGCCCAAAGGCTGTAATGGGAAACTCGCATAACATAGCAGGTGTATTTACAGACCACGTATTAAACCAAAGCAGTGTGCCTTCAGGCTATTGATGTAAACTGCTGCCATTTCTGCGTTATTAGTAACATACTTAGCGAACCAGCCGGTATTCAAAGCTATAACTACGGGGTCCGACAAGGAGAGCTTTAGTCATCGAGAAGTCATCGAGAAGACCGTCAACAGAAAGCTGACTGCCTTCCTCGAGACAAACGGATCCCTCGACCCCTCGCAATCCAGTTTCAGAGCCAACCACAGCACCGAGACCGCACTGATAGCTGCCACCGATGACATCTGAGCCCTGCTCGACAACGGGGAAACAGCGGCACTCATCCTCTCCGCAGCGTTCGACGCGGTCTCCCACTGCACCCTAGTCCAACGCCTCAGCAACATCGGCATCAAAGAGAAGGCACTGGAGTGGATCATCTCGTTCCTCGCCGGAAGAACACAGAGAGTTCGCCTCCCCCCGTTTCGATCTGAGGCCACCAAAGTCATCTGTGGGGTACCACAAGGATCATCACTCAGCCCCACCCTCTTCAACGTCTACATGAAACCACTTGCAGCCATCGCACGCCAACACAACCTCAACATCATCTCCTACGCCGACGACACCCAGCTGATCCTCTCCCTCACCAGGGACCCCGACACCGCCAGAACCAGCCTACACGAAGGGATGAAGGACGTCGCCGAGTGGATGAAGAACAGCCGCCTGAAACTGAACTCGGACAAGACGGAAGTCCTCATCCTGGGACCTTCGCCCTTCGCCTGGGACGACTCCTGGTGGCCTCCCGACCTGGGCACCGCTCCCAAACCAACAGACCACGCACGCAACCTGGGCTTCATCCTGGACTCTTCCCTCTCGATGACCAGACATGTCAACGCCATCTCCTCATCGTGCTTCAACACCCTACGCATGCTCCGCAAGATCTTCCGATGGATCCTGACCGAAACCAGGAAGACGGTCACCCAGGCACTCATCACCAACCGACTGGACTACGGAAACTCCCTCTACGCCGGAACCACAGCCAAGCCACAGAGGAGACTCCAACGCATCCAGAACACCTCCGCCCGACTCATCCTGAACATCCCCCGATGCAGCCACATCTCCGGTCACCTGAGGGGCCTGCACTGGCTCCCCATCAACAAGAGGATCACGTTCAGGCTCCTCACCCGCGCACACAAGGCTCTCCACGACCTGGGCCCCAAGTACCTCAACGTCCGACTGACCTTACACACGCCCAACCGCCAGCTACGATCTACCAGCCACGCCGCCATACCACGCATCCGAAGAGCCACCGCAGGAGGCAGATCCTTCTCCTACCTGGCGGCCAAGACATGGAACTCCCTCCCCACCCACCTTCGACTGACCCAGGACCATCTCGCCTTCAGGAGACAACTCAAGACCTGGCTGTTCGAGCAGTAGCGGACCCCCTCCCCCAAGCGCCTTGAGACCCTCCCGGGT
This sequence comes from Lissotriton vulgaris, assembly GCF_964263255.1. Taxonomy (NCBI): domain Eukaryota; kingdom Metazoa; phylum Chordata; class Amphibia; order Caudata; family Salamandridae; genus Lissotriton; species Lissotriton vulgaris. Next base: position 493,433,995 of record NC_141685.1, read on the forward strand.
GAGTAGCGCTTTACAAGTGTTATGATTGATTGATTGATTAGAGGATGTCTTAGCCCACACGATCATACCAATTGTTCTGGTTTGTGGTGACAATTTGGAAAGGCTAAGGTTGGCCCTGGCACATTCAGCATCAGGGAAAAATGACTCACCTGCCAACCATGCTCCCAAAACAAAGACAACTGCAGCGTTGACAGTTCCCTTTTAGCAAATTTGAATAATAAGGCACATTCACAATTATTTATCACAACATATTGCTTTTGTAGGAACATGCAAACTTTAAATATGAATTCGCTTTAAATATTAGTTTGTCCGTGCTCTATGAACGTCTGAAAAACCATAAAAATTGCATACAATCAGCACGACTAAGCAACAACAGTCAGAGAGATATGCGAAAGTCGGATTTGCTTTTTATTTTTTTAGGGAGCAATGATAAAATATGTTCAGAGATTTCTTTGCAACTCACGTATGCAAAACATTTTTCATGGACAACAAAATGTACTTGCTGATGCATGTAAGGGAACATTATTGACAGTGTTAGATCGTCTCAGGCTGTGTACCTTTCATGCGCCGGACTAAAAGCAGTGGAGTGCATTTGATGTGATTGCTTCTTACAAAGTGTAGAATTGGCATAGTCAAACTTTACGAGCATACTTGTAGGACTGTTCATGCATAACGGATGGGAGATAACATCCCAGCAGCCAATGTAGATAAGCAATACATTTCGAGTCCTTCGAGTTCTCTGCAAACCAATTTTCAACAGCAGAGTGAATGCAGGGCAATTAATTGGTATGTAGCTGTAAAATTGACTAGAGATAAAATAATGCATTTTACGTTCATGTTTATCGAGGCGTGTTTTTTAGACAAAGTAGACAAAACTTGCTGAAAATGCTGATTCGTACATAAAAGAAAAAGTCTTATAGTTGTATTCCAAAGAAAAAAAAATGCTTTTTTTGTACTTTAACAGGCAGACAGTAGAGACACAAAGAGATAATAACACGTTTAATGCTGTTTTTAAGCAGGAAAACCTCTATTTACACGTTGCAAAGGCACTGCCAGTACCCAGGATTCCACTTCACCTTCACTGTTGTCACTAGCATTTTTACCTCGAAATTAAGGAGCCATGGCTGGGAATTCATTGACCTCACCAGCTGAGTTCAAGGCTGTTGGGTGGAAGACAGTGTAGGAGTCCTAAACAATAGAGAATGGAGTTCACCTATTTCCTGTGATCAGGGGTCATCTTCTGAAATATCCTTATATTTTCCTGTGAGCACATCAAAAAACCAATGGCGAATACCGATTGTTCATTCATGGCTAAGGGTGTGACCGCCACCCAGGGAAATGAATGCAGGGATAGGAAGTGTGACGGTGCGGGTACGACCTGTGGATGCAGTGTAAGAGGCTCTCCCTACATCCTAATGAGGACACATGTACACCAGGGATAGTACAGGTGTAAGACCACCTGCAGGAGTAGACCTTATTTATAGCCTCTGGCCAAGCCCGGCTAGAGGGTGTGGTGCATGATGTCCGGGGCAGTGATGAGCTCCAATAGTGGCCAGGTGGTTCACTACATCTCTTTCCCTCTTTGCTCTGAACCTTATACCAACTCGCTGGCTCCTTTATTCCAATGGCTCCATCAGACATCCTTCCCTGGTTGCCTGGCCCCTAGATGGTTTCCCATACTGTTGTCGATCCTGGTGTCCTTCTGTCCCCATGTGTTCTCCATGAGTTCTTTATCTTCCATTCTCTACTGACCACAGACCTCTACCCTCTTGAACCATTTAATGTTCCGACTGACTGTCTCCTTGTGCTTTTGGGCTGTCACCGCTGTACCCTCTGTCTTCACCACCATCAGGCCTGGTTTGAATGGCGTTCGGAATTTCCATCCCGGCCTGCTATCCTTGAGTAGTGCCTGATCTCCCAGTCCAAACCGGCGCAGGGCAGCTACCCTCCAGATGGTGGCTCTCAGATTGTTCTGAACGTGTCTGTCATGAGTACATTCTGAATCATACTTTCGTTGTTTCTATTCCAGGAGCACATGAATTGTGTCACGCCTGTTGCTCTTCAGCATGGGTGTCCATAGGAAGGCACTGGGTGGTTCAGTGTGAGGAATCTCAGTATTAGCACAGAAAGATATGAAGGCTAAACTCTAGGTTCTCCTCTTCATGTGCCGCAATGTGCAATGACTTGTTTAGTGCCTACATGAAACACACCAACTCCGTGCCGTATCCCTAAGCGACTGAGCAGATCCTTTAACTAATGTCTTTGAAAAGGTGGCCTATTATCTTTTCTAATTTTCTCAGGAAAGCTAAATAGGAGTAGTACCTTTTCCAATGCGAGTTCCACATTCATGAAAGCCTTTGAGTCAAAGAGCTCTACAATGAAGTATTTTCGAATGGCTCTCCATGTGGACCATGATGTTCCTTCCATCCAGAAATATGACAAAATTCATGCTGCCTTATGCCCAGGGAGTATCACAATTCTCCTCAGTTATGATTAGTGTCGGCTAATGGTGAGCTGACATACAGAACACTGCCATACAAGCTCATCCACTAACACCCCAGGCCAGGGAACCACATCTTCTCTCACAGACTTTGTTTTTGTTGTCCCCTGATGCCTCACCAGGTGGATGTATTCTCCTGTTTCTCTATCCTCCTGCTCCATCTCACCTTTGACTTGAGGCAGATGCTCTGACAAACAGTCATTAGGGTTTTTAGCCCCTGGCATGTACACCGCTTTCAACTGGTATTTCTGCAACTGTATTGCCCATCATTCACTCCAGTGTGCTGGATGGGGTGCTGGCTCTCTGAACAATGGTACTAGTGGCTGATGACGTGTGATCATCATAAATGATCGTCCACACAAGTACAAATGATAATGTACACAGGCCCATTTTATGGTGAGGGCCTTCTTTTCAATCTGTACATATCTTGATTCCATCTGCATCAACGCTCTGCTTTTGAATGCCAACGGTGCCCATCTTCCCACCTCCACTTCTTGTGTTAGCACTGCTCTATGTCCTACCAAACTCACTTCCAGCACCAACTTCATTCTTTTCTTTGGATCAAAGTATGCCATAGTTAATTTGTTTAGAAGTGCTGACATTACTTTCTGGAATGCCTCTTCTTCGCTTGGGCCCCACTCCCAGCTAGCATCCACTTTTGTGGCCTGCAACTTCCTTGGGTTAACTCGTACTCCCTCCTAAGTAAAGACATAGCCAAAGAATTCAATGTTGTTTTGGAAAATGAAGCACGTCGCCCAGTAGAGAGCGAACCTGTGTTCATTCAGAGACTTCAAAGTGGCCCTTAGACACTGATGATGTTCTGCTGTGACTGATTAGTTCGCAATGCCATCTCTCATGTTTTCATACCTGACAGCACCTCCCTCATCCCAATTTGAAATTCCTCAGTAGCAGACAAAATCCCAAAACTTAGCCACTTGTACCGTCTCAGACCTAGGTGTGTGGAAAATGTTGTTAGATACTTGCTACCTTCAGGTGCCTGGAGTTGGTGATAATCCGCATTAAGGTCCAGTTTCATGAACCACCCAGCCCTGCTTAGATCTGCTATTATATTATCCATAGTGGGTGTAATGTGCATTTCCCTCTTAATGGCCTTGTTTAGGAGTCAGTCATTGTATTGATTGTATAGAAAACTATTTCGAATGAATTTAATTTAGATAAATATATAAAAAATACAACAAGTCAAATACAGGTCCTCTTTTCATTCATTGTAAGAACCTGGTTTCACTTTGCTTTTGTCTGAGGGAGGTTTCTTCTTTACCTGTTCCTTTTGTAAATTGCATAATATAGCATTTGCAAATCATTTGTGTTGTTACCCGACAGAACCACTTTATATTTAACCATTGATTACCCAGGTTCTTAGAGCCACAGGGTCAACCCCGTTTTTCTTATAAAAAGGAGGGAGAGGATATTGCATAACTGTGAGAGCTGCCTACTTTGGAAAAGGGGAATGAGGTTCAGGTCTAATGTTTGCTCAACATCCTGTGATTCTGGACATATCACTTTATATCCATGTGCCTAAAATATAACATGAATGTGTTCCTGTGTAATGTATTGGTGCTGATGTAATGTGCTCTAATACTTTTGGGTCGAGTTTGTAATATATAAAACTACAACAACAACAGAAAATAGTGGGTTCCGCCAGCTCCCAGCTGGGGAGAACTTTTACATGTTTGTCTATCCCAAAAGGTTGATGTCTCTCTGCATGTGCAAAGAGCCACACTGGTTTGCTATTCATAAAATGCTTTGCACTCCATCTTATGACTTCTGCATTGAATATAAGCATGTAATGGTACTTTTATAGCGTGAACCAGCTGGACTGCAACAAAGCAATGAAGAGCAGACAGAATCATTCATTTCTTTATTTCTACCACTGTATAGTTGTTTGGTTTGGTTGTTGCACACAGTGCTTCATGTATCACTGCGACCATTTTGCCCCTGAAGCGTGACTAACAAAGTGAGAACGTTTTGTTTTTTTTAAATAAAAAATTGTTTACATCTGTGGATTCCTTTTTATGGGAAGTGTGGCACCTCCTCCACACTCCACAAAAAGGGGAACGTCACTATGTAGCCTGCTAGTGTTTTTTTTCTAGATAGCTCATTATACTGATGCCCCTTTCTTTTATCATCAGATTATAAAAACAACCAATGTCACTTACCCTATTCAAGAGATTTTTATTAATTGAAAATACTGCTTTCATGCACCTAAACTCGGGGAACGTCGTTTACAACGCGGTGTTTACACCGCACGACCTTTTCCCCGCAGCTGTTACAATGCAAGTTGTTACTACGCTTTGCGCTGGATGGCGCTGTGGGATAAGGAATGTTTTAATGTTATAGTCCAACACCTTCCCTACTGTTACGGGAACTGGTGTTGGAATATAAAATTAAAAAATTCCGAAATCCGCGCCCTCCAACGCAAGTCGTTGTAACGACTTGCGTTGTAAAACCTGCGATGTCAAGTACCGCGATCTAAAAGATCGCGTTGTACTGACATACATCCCTAAACTCTATTACCACATTCATAATCCTGGCTTCCTATGAAGATATTATGACACCACTCTCCATTGGTATTAATTTAAAACTTAAAAACGATACAGATGATATGATGTGAAGTATACACGTTGTCATATGAGATAAAGATAATTGTGGTGTTCGTACAGTATATGTTATAAGCAGCTAGGGCCCAGGACTAGATGGGTTGTTAATAGTTCAGAAGCGTTATTAGTTAAAATATCATGAATATTAAAATAGCCCTATAAGAATATCATAGCGGAACTATTGAAAAAAGGTCAAGATAATGATCACATTTTTCTCTAGAAGGAACCATTGCAAATCCACTACACTTGGGTCCTTGTGGGATAATGCTTTTCGTGGTTGCATGCATGCACTTTCAAAAATCATAACCTTCATTAGCTGAAAATCCAAAGTATCAATGTTTGAAAGGTGCATTGTAATACACAAATATCTTTGTGAGTAACAATATACACCCCACAACATAATGATTGCTTTATTGATACCTATCTTGCTTTTTTTAAGTGTTCTGATGAAAGATAGGAGGGTGGAAGTTGACCTGGTTGTTGGGCACCACAGCGTGTCGTTAATTTTTCCCAAGATTGGTGAATAAGATGGTTCAACATATTTTTTTTAATGTTTGAATAATTAAAACGTGCTATGAACCATTATCATGACTGTCCAATCAGTAGCGTGTGGTAGCGTCTGCATACCAGATATATTATTAGAGCAGCAGCAGTATAATAAATACCTATCTTAGAATGAAAATTGTGCATCCTTCAAATGTACATATACACATATATTTCCATTATAGTGTATACAGACCAATGGATTAAAAAGATTACTCGATAATTCGGGTTTTTTTACTGCCTTTTTATATTATAATTTACATTACTTCTGGAATGTACAATGTAACTATTACATTTTTAAATTTGTATTCATTGTTGGGTAAAGGATAGCTCTCACTTATACTGGTAAAAGGGGCTTGGAGGTCAATTCCCCTTTTGGAAGTAGTGTTTTCGGCCATCCGACAGTCGTAGGTTTGAATGGTATAAGTGCTTTATGAGTCCTATGTATTATTTTGAGTTAAAGGGTGATGGACGTCTTTTCAGGATTTCAGGATAGCAGGAGTAGCTGCTGCACTTTAGACACACTGACATTGATGGTCCCACCCCATGTGCCAGGGGACATGAAGGTAGAGGCAGTACCAGAAAGGAAATAAAAGTCCTGAATCCCACTTTACTTTCATTTTCTTAAACTCCTTGCTGTTACCCTTGTCCCTTAGCATCAAATTGGTTGCTGGTATAGGTCAAGGTGTAGAATGAGTGATGGTATTGCAGGTTGGTGATTGTGTGTGTGTGCGTGGGGGGGGGGGGGGGGGTAAAGTGTTTGGGATGTCACATCCACTGCCACTCGTGTTTTTGGAAGATTGATGTCCCTGCATAGGGATATGGTGAGGAGTACTTTTTGACTTCTGTGTTTTCAATGGAATACCAGAACATTTATATAGGGAAAAGTGCACAAACAAACATACAAAGATGTCTTATGTTGCACAATAGCCCTGTGGTCAAAATAAGTACAGAAATATGAAAAATGAAAGAGCTTTCCCTTTGTTGTTCCTGTAGTGCGGCACATATGTTCATATATATTAGAAATCCCTGAAGTGTGTGTGTTCAGAATTATAGAGCTTAGCATATCTTGAGACCCAAAACTTCCACAACATATGCCTGATATACTGTTTACTCGTGGGGTTGCGGAACTTGTTTGCGTGGCAGTCCCAACAACTGGGGCACTTGACTCAGGGCAGCCTCTGGTGCTGATCCTGTGCAGAAGGGAGCCTCGTTAAGCACATTTGCTAAACTTGCATTGAAATTTAAGTTAAATGATTTCAGACCTATCGTCGAGCAGGTTTTCTTTTCCTCTGATTGTTCCAAGGACTAATCCTAATAGGAAGCCCTGCATATGTTTGTTAACCAATTGGTCCTCTTCCCCAATGATCCCCCAGCTAATACCAGCTAGTCTAGGAAATGCTGAAATATGATGCCACATAAAACAATTATACTTTTACAAGTCACGTGCGATAATCTCTAACAAAGTCTTTCTGGGTAATTATGTAGGACTCCTTGTAGACCAGTAATTCAAGTGCCGTGGAATTTCAGATGTGGCAATCTCACACCAAAATTGCCAATAAATTGTAAGCTATCACATAAAGAATGTGGAATTCCCAGCAACATTGTTGTTAGCACACCAATTTTTTAGTTGTTTCCAGAAACACAATTGCCAGGTAAATAGTGAGGGCTTCATTTGTGAGTTTTTGCCATAGGGCAGCACCTCATGCCTTCCTGCTGCGCTGCCCTACAGCAAAAGAAAAGGGAAGGAATGCACCGTATCTATCCCCTACAGCGCAGCAGTCCTGTCCTTTTCCCTTGTGCTGGTGCACCATGGGCTGCCGTTCGCCAACTGAGGCACCTTTGCACCATGGTGCAAAGGTGCCTGCATTGCATTGCAGGGATGATTATTTTTGTGTAGGAAGTAAAAACAAAAACTGCACAAAAACAGTCACATGAGGCGTTTTCCTCTTTCTATATGTGCTGCACAATGAAAAAGAAAAACGAGGAGAAATAAAGGTATTTCACCTTAGCAGAACGTTTTTGGCACTGCCACAGAGTTGCAATTTCTCGTACAACTGGGACAGCGTCAAAAAGCCATGGATGTTGCTGAGAATGCCCTCAGCAACAACCATTTCATGCCCCTTTAATGCAGATAACATTTACAAGGAAGCATCAATCCAAAAAAGTGGCTTACTGCTAACTGGTAAATATGAAGCAGTCTCCTGCGCCACCAGCGGTAATTCTGCATCAACTAATACCACTTACACATGACCACATTACTCCGAATTCTGAATTGAGACAAAGTGAAGTTTCTCCCAGAAATTGATATCCCAGGGAACACTGGAGAGAGTGCCTCTGTGCCAGCAGACTGGATGCAACCGCAATCTTTGGCCTGCTTCCCATAGCGAATTAAAAGACACAGCTTACTTTTCATGTTATAGCCTCGAAGCCACAATGACCTCTTTCTGAGGATATGATAATATTAGACCAGTGCTGCACCTGTGGTTGACTTTCTTTGTACACATTTGTCAATTTGTGAGGTTTCCTTTTTTTAAAGCTCTATTCGCGCAGATAACCACCACTTTCCTCTAACCTGATCATAGCTAGCGCCAAAAAGAAAACCCTTACTCAGAATGTTTTTCTTCATAATCAGACAGAGGGGGATGTTATGTTGAGCATTCCATCTGGCAGGCTGCAAGATAACAATGGCTCTGCCATGTAATTGGATTGCGCCTGCCTCTAGACCCGTTCCTGGATGACAGTCTCATCCTTTGAGTTCTCTGAAGATGTATTACAGTAATATATTGTAAGGAGTGCAATTCCATGATGAGGCATTAATGTAATACATCTTCAGAAAGCTCGGTGCGCCTAGCAAGAACGGAGGCAGCTTTACATTCTGTTCAAACATAAACAAAAAAACTGAAGACAGTAGCAAGGAAGGTGGAAGAAGATGCTGTTGCACATTACAGCAAAGTACTTACAAGGTACCTGCCCTGGACTTTCAACATGAATAACTCGTTACTGAACAAAATAATTGGAGTACATTTTTCTGTAGCAATTTCAATTACAATTTTATAAAGTAGGTTTTGCTTGCTTTCAGGTTTCATATTAATAATTAGCCTTAGAACCAATAGAAGGAAAGCACGAATAATACACACATGACAATACACAATGCCAGCCAGCATCTCTGCAGTCTTAGTACGGAAGAGCATAAGTACGTCTTTTATATTAATGTTTAAAACATACATGCAGGGGAGGAGCTACCATTACCAAATTCGCAATATCTCTACAAAATAATCTTGGAAGAGCAATGTTATTTTCTACCTTTATCGAGACTAAAAAAGAGGCCAATGTTAGGCAAATATATTGTGGTTTAGAGATAAACTGGTTCAGTTTGCTGTCAATTTTTAATAGAGAGCTGGGAAAAAATATATTCTAGTCTTGTATAATACTTGTGGCGGACAGTCTCTAGATCTAAATGCAGTGTCTTGAAGAGTATTAAAGAATTGAGGTGAACAAGTCAAGCCACCTTCTAGCTCTATTTCTGCATCACGCTAATATCGTTCATTCATGTGTATTTACAGTTATGACAGCACAATGAACAGGAATCATTCAGTACCTGCTAGAAATATATGTTACAGATGTATACTTAATTACTATAATTTGAACATGAAAGTAAAATGCAATATTTCAAAAAGATCCACAGAGAAATAATTACAAGGGTGATTGATGGCATGCGCTCAACAGTCTCTGCTATTGGCAATCTATATTTGTACTGCCCTCTTTCGCTCTTAACCACAGATTATAAAATATTAAGGGGCAGATTTATGTTGGTAATGTGCCACGTTTGCCTTACGCAACTGCGGCGTAAATGTGGCGCATCCCTACGACCCATTTACAACGTGACGCATCTAGGCAGATGCGTCACGTTGTAAAGCCCTGCGCCACTTGTGGGCGTTCCGGCGCAGGGTGGGCGTTCCGGGGCAGGTGCGCCTCGCAAAAGTGGCTGAGTGAAATCTATAAGATTTCACTCAGACACTTTCAGGCCAATGCTGCGTCAAAACCCTGCACCTGCTTGAAGCAGGCGTAAGGCTTGACGCAGCATTGGACAGGTAGGGCACCCCCGAGCCTTGCTTGAGCTGCGTCTCGCTTGCGATGAAACTCCAGCAATGCGCCACCTTTACGGCACAGATGCGTCACGCATCTGTGCCGTTTTTGCCCCATGGTGCTCCGCATTGTAAATGCGGCGCACCATGGGTGGCGGAGCAGCGGCGCAAAATAACTGGTGCATCCCTGGGAATGCGCCAGTTATCATACATCTGCCCCTAAGATTCGAGTGAGCAGGGTACTCACTGGATGTTGTTCCAACAAGGTGCAGGATGGCTAAAGTCAGGGGTCTGCTCCATGTTCCCAGTGAATGACCATCAAACGGAATACTGCCTGTCACAGACTCTATTGACATGGAGAAAACTGTTGGAACATTGACCTTTAGTATCAAAGGAGCTAGGCGTTGATGTAGAAAGAAGGAAGGTCATACAGTTGCTGTATACGGACCGTAGAGTAGTGGTGAAAAGTGATAGGGTATTTACACAAGCATAGTTAGGCAGGGCAGTTTCCTCTCCCCTTTCATGTTTTGCTTGGAGTGGCACCAATGGCCACTTGGTTTCACCAGCACGAGGATCAGTGAGATTTAAGGGTAGGTAAATGTAGGCACTTGTTTTCTCTCTGTGCAGATGATGTGTTCATGTATCTAAATGATACACAGAGAGACCTGGGGCAGCTGTTGGAATCCCCCACACACTTTGGAGAAATATTTAGATTGAAGATGATTATTAGAAAATCATGTGTATTTCCTCAGAGGCCATGCATTTATCTGGCTCCGTCGGAGCTACCCAAGAGACGGTATCCATATTTTGTTATCCAGGTTCCACATTTATCTCAGCGATTCTAGTGGCAGGAACTTTATCCATGGCTATAGCCACTACTCTCAAGTCTGTGAAGTTCTGGAATAGGCTCCCACTGAAGGCCCTGAGGGGGAGGAGTGTAAGCCAAAAAGGTTCATTGTCATTGCTCATAAAAGTTTGTACTCTTCTGCCGTAAGCCTACCCAAGCATTTCTTCAGAGAAACTAACAGTGTTGTAGTTGACCTTATACCGGGAGGGGGAATAAAAGACAGAGGGTATTATTGTGGAAATTGCAATTTCCTAATGCTTAGAGTGATTGTGCGCCCCTAAATTTGAAGGTATATTATTTGGCATCTCAGCTGTAATGAGTCTCTAGATGGCTACACAGCATGAATAACTATGAAATGAGGTACGTCTATGAAGTGAGCAGGGTTTGAAAATGTGCTGATGCAACTTTTTAGTTCTCAATAAAAGCATGAAGTCAATGATAACTTCTTTGGAGTGGCTGGATATTGCTGGCACAGGGTGCTGGTCAGACTTCACACAAAGGCAGCAATCACATCTGAAAATCCACTGAAGTGCCAACCTGAATTTTAAGCAGTAGCTAGACGTGCAGTTTTGATGGCGTTGGAGGAGAACAGAATCACTGGGCCAATTGCGAGAAATTCCTCCGTTATAGTTAGTTGTACTAACTGTAACTCGCGCGCCCGCAATCCACTGCTGATAATGTCACATATTACATCATTCATGACATGGTCAGTGACATCACTGATGACATCACTGATGACATCTCAAATGACATCACTGATGGCATCACTGATGACATCATCCAGTGATTGTGATTTGGTTCGTTATTTAAATATGTATTATATATATAGCAATCTGCATTGAAGAATGAGTGGATATATTAATATCTGCATGGAGGATTTAGTAGCAGTGTGATTGACTGTTTACTTGACTAATTTATAATGTCTCACTAAATATATTGTATAGTGACTAAACTGTATGGATATCTGTATCACTTTGTCAGTTGTTGTGTAAACTGCTGTACCAATTGGTTACTAGCTATGTGAAATTCTACATTAGTTATTGATACGTTAACTGAGTATTTGTATGAGAGAGTGGATGTGTGTGTGGTTCAGTGGTTCGGTCAGTTCTGTGATCCAGGGGTTCAAGGCAAGTTAGTTGAAACTTCCTTTAGGGTTCAGTCAGCAAGGCAGTTCTTCTTCTGATCTTCATTGGCTCAGAAGGGCTCTGAAGAGAAGTTGCCTCTGGGATCTGTGTTTAGGCCAGTGGCAGGCTGTAAGTAGAGGGAAGCCATTGTGCACCCCTTAAATCAGTTCTGGTCAGTTCCTCTACTACCACTGATTTTGGTGCCAGCCTCACTTGAGAGAAAAAAAAGGGGATGCATGGCTAGGTTTTAGCATCATCTACCATTGGGAAGATAGGCATCTTTTAAAGCTGAGGAAGGGACTGGGCATAGCCCCTTAGGCAATCCTGTCTAAGGAGTCCACCAGAGCCCTTTGTTTGCTGCTGGGAACCATGCATATCTTACCACAGGGAAGCCTTCAGGAGTCAGGTGACAACAGGATACTGGCTGAAAGCCATTTTGGTTTTAGTAAGGAAAATGATAACTTTTTAAAAGTCTAAATTCCAAAATAGTAATATACAGTATGATTTGAGCATTAACATTACTATTAAAATAGGCCCTTGAATCATTTTTGTAGCTGCTCTCAGACTGGAATAAAGTTTAATATGTGTTGTAAAACTGTAACCTGTTTTTTTCCTATGGGAGAGCCAGCCTTCTCACAGTGAAAAACAACTTTGGATTTTTTTTACTGCCAGGGTATGTAAGGCATTAAATATACATGTTCTACTTTTTAAATAAAATGCACCTCCCCCTACCGGGTTTCAATGCTTATCTTTGTTATGATTTATAAGTGATAAAGAAGGTTTATTTAGCCAAAGCAAAATGGCAGTTTAGCACTGCACATCAAGGCTACAGTAGTAGACCTGGATACAGGTGTTACAGTGTTACTTTAGTTTACAGACCTTGGGTACATGTGCTACCATATCGTGCGGACTTACAAGTAAATGAAATGTGGCAGTTAGGGGTATTTCCATCCTAGCATGTTTAGAGAGGAGACCACAATCATGTTTCCACTGGTTAACAGAAATAAAGTGTGTCTAGTCCTATTGCCAGTAAAATAGGTTCAGCAAAATAAGAAATAAGAAATCCTGGGAAATAGCACTCTGAATATATTAATTTCCAATATTAGCACTAAAGATAAGTATCTGATTTTCCGGGTTGAGGTTTTTGAGTTGAAGGGCCTGGGGTCTGGGGAGTTCAGTCTGGTTGGTGTTGATAGCTGTGCTTGAGTATAGGAAAAGCCAAACCCTGGCCTGAAGTTTTTGTCATATTCTTCCCCATCGCTTTCTCTGAATGTTTGTCCATGTGTGGTTTACTTATGGAAACAGCCTCAAGCATAACGTGTAAGACTTGGCATATTTGGCTAGGTTCCCCTGACTTTTTGTCTCTATCTCATGTATTTTTTGATGCTGTGCTGGATTTTGTTTTTGCTTTGGCCACTTTGCCACTGCTGATCAATGTCAAAGTGCAAGTGCTCCCTGTGTAAATTGTTATTATGATTGGTTCTCTCTGATTGGTATATTTAATTTACTGTTCAGTCCCTAGTAAAGTGCACTAAGTGTGCCGGGCTGGTTAATTAAATACTACCAGTGGGCCTGCAGCAATAATTATGTAACCCACATGATTAGTTCTGAAACAGTAACTCAGACATGCCACTGCATTATCTGTGCGCAGTTGTTAACTGCCATGTTGACTTGGCAAGTGTACCCACATGCTAGGCCCCAACCTTCCCTTTTCTTACGTCAGTCACCCCTAAGGTAGGCCCAAGGTACCCTTGCGGGCAGGGTACAGTGTATGTGAAAGGTAGAACATGCCCTGATGTGTGTGGCATGGCCTGATAGAGAATTACTGCACATTCCATTTTTCACTATTGCAAGGCAACCTTCTCCCCTAGGACAGAATGGGGAGTTTGTGTATAACATCTTATAAACATAACTGCCCCTGGGAACAAGGTTGGAAAATAAAGGTTAATATGCCTGGAGTCAGAATGTTAAAATGCATCTTTTAGTGAGGGTGATTTTTCCAGTCTGTGTTTGAAAATACCCCTTTTAGAAAGTAGGTATTTTCTTGTTTAGCCATCCAGTGTGTCTCTGCGAGGATGTGGATTGACTGTCTGGATTTGGAGTGTCAGGGGCTGGGAAGAGCAGTGGCTCCAGAGACCCTGATGAGCCAGGTCTGGGATGAATAGACCTGGGCTGCATTTAGAGTAGAAGGAGGAGATTTCCTTTCACCTGAATGGGACTGGTCTGCTTTCCACAATGTTGTCTCCAGCTCCTGCCAGAGAGGACAGAACTGGCTTTGACTGGGCACAGAGCTTCTCTTCACAAAGAGAACAAGGAGATTTTGGGGTATAAGTATTAGACCTAAAACCCCTGAACTTTAGACTACTTCTGAAATCAAGAGGAAACTTTGCCAAGGAGAAGAGCTGATAAAACTGATGTGAAGTACTGCCCTTGCTGTGTGCCTGGGAATGGCCTGCACATGTTGTTTCTGCCAAGGAAAGGAGAATGACCTGTTTTGTAGTCTCAGGAACACAAAGACTTCACCCCCTGCTCCCCTAAACTTCCTTGCCGGGAGTTCTGACCTGCCAAGAAGTCCCTCTGACTGTGTGGGGCCTCTGGAGGTTGTTTCTGCTGCTGGGAGCTGGAAAGGTAACACAAGCACAAGAAAAATGGATGCATTGCTCTTTTTGCTACAGTTTTCCGACACAATGCCGTCGTGTAAGAAAAATCTCCATGCATCATCGGCCGCTGCTGAAACCGACGCAGCGCCTGTCACCACTGCAAGAATCGGTGCATCGTGATATCGCGCTGAAGAAATTGCTACCACGCCGCTGACACATCCTGGATTTCCACTCATCGTCCCTGTGAATTAGGTTTTCACCGATGCATCACCTACAGATCGGAGTCGTCTCAGAATTGATGCATCAATTCCCCCTACAGACCAGACCCGACGCACCACTGCCCTGTGCCCAGCGGAACTGTCGCATTGCATCCATGAAGGTCTAAGGAATCGACACATTTACTTGTTTTTCGACGCTCACATCGCTGCGGCTATTTGGCTTGGAGAATTTTGTCGCAACTTCAGGTACTTTGAAAGAAATCACACATCCATAGTTTTCTATGGACTCAGTTGCTAAAAACTTTTGAAAGTATTTTTTCTTAAGCCAGAAAGTCAAGCATTGCCGACTGATCCGGCCCCCCCTGGTTCCAGAAACCCAGCGCGACGCGGCGCTCCCGGTATTATCCGGTTTTTAAGGTACAGCGGAACGAGAAACTAATCCTCTCCCGCCCCTGGACCCATGAATAACTTTAATTGAAACTCTGAATTATCATATTCCCGGATCCCGATTAAGCTCCCGATTAAGCCAACCGCCGGCGCGCTCTTACTTTGAGCCTGCTTAGTGTTGTTTCTGATAACTCATATCCCCGGATTATACGTATCCACTGCTCCGCCAAACACGCTCTTATATGAGCTTGCATAGTGGTGTTTCTGGCTAAAGAGGCTAATTACTAAAAAGGCAACCATTGCTTTGTCCTGATGATGGACCCCATTATTTAGCAAGGGGGTCCGAAACGTCGTCGACCTACTGTGTACCATATACATGTGGAACTCTCAATACAAAACTATGTAATGGTACCCATAAGTAATTCTCTGTCCAAAATTGGAACCTTACAGAGACTGTTGATTTTGCCTTACAAGCCCTTTGTGTATGTTTTTGTCTGTGTATGGTCGTGGTTGGGTACAGGCTTGTGCCCCACGCACGTGATTTGTTGAAGGTGTTATTTTGTCTTGTTTTGCATTTTTGACTGAAACATAAACTTTGAAGACCCCTGCCCGGCTGGGTAGGTCTTCATCAATATAGTACTGATTGAGTCTATATTTATTTTCACTCATTCATCTCCCTGCCAGGGACCAATGTTGTGTTTATATAAAGGAAAGGTAACACAAGCACAAGAAAAATGGATGCATTGCTCTTTTTGCTACAGTTTTCCGACACAATGCTGTCGTGTAAGAAGAATCTCCATGCATCATCGGCCGCTGCTGAAACCGACGCAGCGCCTGTCACCACTGCAAGAATCGGTGCATCGTGATATCGCGCTGAAGAAATTGCTACCACGCCGCTGACACATCCTGGATTTCCACTCATCGTCCCTGTGAATTAGGTTTTCACCGATGCATCACCTACAGATCGGAGTTGTCTCAGAATTGATGCATCAATTCCCCCTACAGACCAGACCCGACGCACCACTGCCCTGTGTCCAGCGGAACTGTCGCATTGCATCCACGAAGGTCTAAGGAATCGACACATTTACTTGTTTTTCGACGCTCACATCGCTGCGGCTATTTGGCTTGGAGAATTTTGTCGCAACTTCAGGTACTTTGAAAGAAATCACACATCCATAGTTTTCTATGGACTCAGTTGCTAAAAACTTTTGAAAGTATTTTTTCTTAATACTTGTATGTAAGATGTTTGTTGTTTTGGTCTTGTTAAGTTTAAATAAAGATACTTTATTTTTCTAAACTAGTGTGGTGTAAATTTGTGGTGTTTTCACTGTATTACTGTGTCTTTTGAGTACAAATACTTTACACATTGCCTTTGGGATAAGCCTGTCTTCTCGTGCCTAGCTACCAAGGGGGTGAGCAGGGGTGATCTAGTGTATCCCCCTTTCTCTAACTAGAAGCAAGCATCCCTATTTGGATAAAGGAACCTACCTCTGGAAACTAGAGACCCCGATTTCCAACAGTACACCTTTGGTTTAAAGTCCTTGTGAGTTCAAAAATAACTTTGGTGCCAGGAGGGCTTTCAGAGGTACAGATTTGAGATCGGTTGTACACGAGCTGTGAATAAGCTTTGTTAATGGACTTTAAAATTGACAGTGAAGCATCTCCTCCTCCTCATCTGTTCAGCATGTCTCGGACGGTTCAGTGTCATGTATTTTGTTTCTATCTTATCAGGGAGCTGTTTAATCTCAATAAAGCCAAGCAGAACCTAAATCACTATAACATTTCAAAATACTGTCAAAGTAGTGTAATATGTTCCAGAGATGCAAAGGTTCTGTCTCTCTCAGTTCCAGTTGACATCATCTGTTTCCTCAGCCATATCAAAATCCTGAGGCACACACCTCATTTCTCATTAACAAAGATTCTTGTACTAACAGAATCCTTCTCCGAACACGTATCTTGTTTAACCAAACCAATGTTACTTGATTCGCTGGTGGCTTGAGCCAAATATATGTTGCTGCTCTACATGATCCCATTTGTTAGCATCCTACGTTGACTTGTGCTGAATGTAGCACACATAGAAAGATTCAGTAACTAGGAGAAATAAAGATATTTCTCCTTGTTACGCCTCTGTTGGGTAGACGCACCATTCTGATGCAAACCCAGGTTTACAAGCTAGGTTTGTATCAAAATACATGGCTGGATGAATGTGAATGCCCATGACCCACCTACATAACACCGACCCAATGCAAAATAACGAAAAACAGTGCATAGGACGGCCTTGCGTTACTTTGCATGTTTTAACTCACACAAAGTGTGGCTTAGTAAATGCCAAAAATGATTTTGTTTTGAGTGTGGAGTTTTATGTAGCGTGAACTAGACCCGAAGGTATCAGAGTGCTTTAAATGAGCACCAGTTGTGTTACAGATGGACACATTCATTTTTGTTAGACCCAGGGAGACTTAGTGATTTGCCCAGGATCACAGAATGGTGAGCGTCCCTGCTGAGACTTGAACCCGGTTCCCCAGCTCTGAGGTCAACCGCCCTAACCATTAGGCCACATTCTCTTCCCCACATTCACATTTTGGGGCTGTGTAACAAAAGTGAAGCAACCATTACACAAAATCATAGTAAATCTAGGGGCTTTATGTGCAGATTTAAAGAAAACATAGGCCAGCAGACAAAAGCAAAAATCTTCAATTCAGATGTGTTTGTGCCATTTAAACATGGAACTAGATAGGAGGGGATATGAGAATATCAGTATTTTAGTCTGGCTGACTGCATCAGACTTTCCTATGAAAACATGTGCATTGTTTTGGGGGGGAGGGCCTGCAACTGGGCACAAGCCAGGTGACCAAATATTTGCCCTTGATGTATAAGTAGGCATATCACTGGCATGGGGTTGAGGTTCCGTGACAATTGTAAGTGGTGTTTTTGACTCGCACGAATATGGTCGAGTCTGGTATCTATGAACCGCAAATGACGAGTTTAGTAAGTGTGCGCAGTTTCGCTGTGCTAACCTAAACCGTTCGTTTGTTATGTGGGTTTTTCATCTGTACCCACGGGTTCCATCTTAGATACGGCATCCATTTTGTCTCTTGCCCTCAAGTAGCCAGCGAACGGACGCTGTCCGCTTCGCGACCCTGGGACTCCCAAAATATTTGCGGAAGACACATGTTCTTTGTAAGTGTCTTTATGACGAGGGGGATGTTACTGTAAGGCAGATGGCGCCGCTCAAGGCTCATCTTGCTGCACGGACTTATTGTCTCAGCCGTGCATCTCATTAGGCACGTCCCTCTGATGCTTGTATCTCGTGTTTCCCGATACCTCCCCTTTTTACACCCTTTCCGATCTCCCCACTGTCTCCGTCTTCCTCTGCACCTGTCTTTGTTCCTATTTCGATCTGTTTATTACCGATTGGAATGCACTAATGTTGGGAAGATGGGTTTTTACAGTTGGGAACCGCCAAATGTTTCCGCACTTATGATCCGGACCTTGTGTGTTTCAAAAGTGACCAAAGCGACCCCTCTGGGGGATGATGGTGGGAACCGGGTTGTAAACTTTTGTGTACCATGTTGTCTTATGGGTAAAAACTGTATAAAAGGAGCGATCCACAGAACCAATTTGAAGCAGTCTCCCCAAGTTGCACGTGTGTTGCTTGTCGTGACTACTGTGTTCCCTGCAGTAAATAAACCTTGAATCTTTGACGTCGAAGGAAGTGTCCCGTGTCTCTGTCATCTGTACGCCGGAGCAGGTTACCCACGAAGGTTTCAGGTGTTGTGCCCTGGCACCGCTGGGTCCTACAGAACCCAGTCCTTCAGTTGGCGCCCAACGTGGGGCTGCATCAGTGGTACCGGTCCAAGCCCGACGATCGTGAGGAACTTCGTGTGAAATCTCCGAGGGAAGGTGCACCCCGCTTCATCGATCCTGTTGTCGAAATAAGTGGCCCGAAGACTTTTCCCGCGAAGATTCCCGCCTCCTGACGGCTGCGACGGACTGCTGCCCTGACTGTAGACCTGTTTTGGCGCCTGGCGTAGACCTTGGTATAGCGAGACGATTGACGGGCCTTCCTGGTGACGCCATTGATCTTTGAGTTAAGTATATGTGGGTCGCTCCCAGAGTTCTTGGTTGTTGACACTTTAGCGAGTGTTTTTGTTGTTAACGCTGCGTGAGTGTTTTTGTCGGTGACACTTTGCTAGCGTATTTTGTTGTGTTGTTTGACGACTGCAGCCGCCAAAAACCGAGGGTTTTGTTCTTTGCTGGGACTTGGTAAATCCCGTAACCCTTGAAGTTTGTGAAACTCGGCTAGTGTGCAAGATGCCTGGTCGCAGTACTTTGTTTAGTTGTTTCAGACCTTGTGGTACGGATTCCCGACTGGAGGACTCGTGTCCGATACCTCCGGTTGGAACTCCCACTTATGAACTATATAGTAAGCATGGACTAGGCCCGATTACCTTTAATGATTATTGGATTAAATACACGAAGAAGGACGGTGACCTTCGTTGGCCACCTCATGGTAGCTTCGAGGCCCCGATCTTAGATAATTTAGAGATTAAACTGTTCGAAAGAAAATCAAGGCCGGCCATGTTTGATGCCTTTCGGTTGTGGCGCAAAGAAGCCCGACAGAAAGAAATCAGACAGAATAAACGTAATCAGCGAGATAATGTTGCTACCATAGTGAAGAAAGCAGAGCAGTTTCAGCGTGATAAGGAGGATAAGGATAAGGAAGTGTTTGATAGATTACAGCGTATGACTGTAGATAAATGTTATCCCGCTCTGCCTACGGAGTCGGAAAAGAAGGAAGATACAGTTGAGGATCCTTTATTGTCTTATCTTATGAAGTCGCCACCTCCGTACGTACAGGGTACCCCAGCTGTAGCTCCTGTGGTTCCTGCCGTACCTATTCTTCCGCCTATTCTTCCTGTGCCTGTTCCTCAGCCTGTACCCGCTCTTCCGACTGTTCCTGCTTCTTTGCCTGTTTCTATCCCTACTGCTCCTCCGCTTCCACATACTCCTGCTCCCGCTGCTGCTCCTGTTTTGTTAACCCCTGCTGTTGCTACTGTTTCTACTCCTTCACTTGTTAGTCCTGTATCATATGCTTCTCCTTCTGCTCGTTCTCGTACTACTCCTCTAGCGGCTAGTTTCTTTCATTCGCTTGGACCTGTTCATGGGTCCGCTAGCTCCGATGGTCCTCAGAGACGTAGTCAGCTTCCTGGTAACAGAGAACGTGTTGCGCTATATAATATGGCGATGGGTTGGATGGTAAACCCCCTTAGAAATCCGCCCCGTGTTGTACTCGAAACATTTTGTCAATTCAATATACCAACCCAAAGATACGTGTTTGATGAAATGTGTAAGTTCCTTCGCGATCAGATATCGGCTGATGCGCCTGACGAGGTGCTGGCCGCTTTGTCTGATCTTCAGCTTCAGTTCTCAAATGGACTGATAGTGGATACTAATGTTCGACGTGCTGTTGAGCGGTTGCTATCTTTTCGCCCCGCTCCGATACCTCATGCATTGTTTATCGAGGATATTGAAAGACTGCCAGATGAGTCTGGTCAGTTTCCCATGCGTGAAGTGCCACCGGTGTGGATGCCAGCTGATCCTAATGCTAATCCAGCGACGTTGGCGCATTTCCAGAGAGTGTGGATACATCTCCCATGGAAACGCTCGGAAGTGCTACAGGTGAAGCAATCTTTGCCTGACCCTCGCAAAAATCCTACAGGATATTATAAAGAATTATCGCAGCTTGTAGATGCTACAATTATGAACCTTGCCGATATCGATATGTTGTTCGGCAATGTCGTACCGCAACCTGTATGGGCTAAGATTAGGCAGGAAAACCATCCGACTGAATTAGGTGGTGATTGGGCTGCCATTGTGGCGGCGGATGGGTTACAAACTGGTGGGGCTAAACCTGAGCAGATGATTACTGCTCTTCCTCAGCGAATAATAACGTTAATGAAAACTCTTATGCCAGCCATGAAGGTTAATTGGGATAAATTATCAGCTTGTAAGCAAAAGAAGGACGAGAGTGTTTCCGACTTCTTTACGAGGTTCGAGGAAGCATTCATTGACCATAGTGGACAGGATATGGGTACCGAGGGTGGTCAGCGATTGTTTGTGGATAAATTTGTTTCAAACTTATTGCCCGATTTGAGCAATAAATTAAAGAATCCAGAAAGTGCGTGGGCCGTTTCTACTTCGGCTCAGATATTGGCTACAGCACAATATTATGAGAATAGAGAGAAAGAAGAGAATGACCGTGCTGATAAAAAGACGAAAGAGCTAAAAACTAAAGTGTTGCTTCAACAAGCATATCCTCCGCGTTCGAACCAGAATGCACCCCAACAGAATAGGTCGCAGTCGCAATCGAATCGATCACAGCCACGTAATGATTCCTCCTCCCAAAGGTCATCGTTAGGGTACAATCAATGTGCTTATTGCAGACAGGAGGGACACATTAAATTCAATTGCCCTGTTTTGAATGAACGTACTAGTGGTAACTCATCTAGAGGAGGTCGTGGTGGTTCGCAGCAGGCATCACGTGGTAGAGGTCGTGGTACTCAGAATGATCGTTCTGATAACTCCTCTAATAATAATAATTGTTTCGACCAACGTGGATCATCGCAAGGACGATCTGCGCAGTATAATGTAGATGACTATTACGTCGATCAGGGAACTGACGACAGTAATTACTAGGATAGCCAAAGACAAGGAGAGGGAGTGGTATCAGTTCCGGTTGATCAGAGAGGGCCTTACGTCGCAGTTGCTACATCGGGCGTCGTTGAGCCTTTTCTGTTGGACACTGGTGCAGCGAAAAGTTCTATTCAGCATTCGAAACTCCCTGGCGCACCTTTGTCTGGCTTAACAAATGTTTCCGTTGGATTCTCTGGCGCCCCCGTTAGCAATCCAGTTTCGTGCCCTTTGTCCCTTAAAATTGGGCCACGTGAGCTAGAAGCTCCGTTAATTTTGACTACCGGTTGTGGTGAAAACCTTTTGGGCCTGGATTTGCTTAAACGTTTGTACGCAACTTTGTATTGTTCTCCTGTGGGTGTAAAGCTTACGTTAGGAGAAAGGGTTGTCTCTCCTATGTATCTGTCTCTTGATAAGCTTCCACCGGAATTGAGTTCTCTTCCTGCGTCTTTGTGGGCAACGGGTCCGAATGACGTGGGCCTACTTGATATCTCGCCCTATGTTGTTCAGTTGAAATCTAATGTGCGTTTGCCCCGTATTCCCCAATATCGTATATCCCTTGATGGTGAGCGAGCACTGTTAGCGATCATTTATGATCTGATTGAGAAAGACGTTATTGAAGAGACTCGGGGAAACGTGTGCAACAGCCCTGTGTTGCCCATTCTTAAACGTACGGATCCTTCCAAACCGCCTGTTTATCGTTTTGTTATCGATTTACGGGAAGTGAATAAAATAGTGGTTCCTCAATTTCCTGTTGTGCCTGACATCACGGCGCTACTGACTCTGATTCCAGCTTCTGCATCATGGTTTTCGGTGATTGACTTGAAAAATGCGTTTTTCAGCATCCCGATTGCCGAGGAGAGCAGAGACCTTTTCGGTTTCTCTCTCGGTGGACGTAGCTTCCGGTTTAAACGCGCTCCTCAGGGCTACTGTGAGAGTCCATCGATTTACAGTCAAGCCTTGAAGGGTCAACTGGATGCGTTTAGGTTGCCGGTCGGTGCGGCCTTAATACAATATGTCGATGACTTATTGGTGGCTGCCGATACTCAGGACATTTGCAAAATTGCTACAGTGTCGTTGCTGCAACATCTCTGTGAGTTGAATCACAAGGTGTCACCTACTAAACTCCAATATTGTTGTCAAGAAGTAACCTATCTAGGTCACTTATTGTCAAAGGAGGGAAGGAGGTTGACCCCAGAAAGAATTGCAGCGATTGCGCGAATGGCTGTGCCAACAACCCAAAGAGATGTGCGTGCCTTTTTAGGTATCACGTCGTATTGCAGGCAATGGATTCCTAATTTTTCATTACTAGCGAAACCATTGGTGGCTCTTACGTGCAAGGATGTTTCAACTCCTTTACCATGGACGGAAGAATGTCAGAAGAGTTTTTCTGAATTGCGTGATTCATTGTGTTCGGCTCCTGTGTTGGGTACTCCCGACTACAGTAAGCCGTTTACATTATATGTTCACGAGAGGGAAGGTTGTGCTTTGAGTGTCTTAACGCAACCTTTTGGTGGTAAGCAGCGTCCATGTGCATATTTTTCCTCGACCTTGGACCCAGTAGCTAGAGCATTGCCGAGTTGCTTGAGAGCAACTGCGGCAGCTGCGGTCTCCATCCGACAATCAGCAGGATTGGTCATGGATAATATGCTTACGGTGATGGTTCCGCATGCAGTTGATACTCTTTTGAATCGTACGAAAACTCAGCACTTGACGAGTGCGAGGTTGTCTGGGTACGAGTTGACGCTGCTGGCAAGCCACATTCAGATAAAACGTTGTAATGTTCTGAACCCGGCAACTTTGTTACCAATTAGCGCAGAGTCAGATGAAGTAGCAGAACATGATTGCTACTTGAGGACTGAAGAGGAAACAAAAGGTCGAGTGGACCTTAAAAACACTCCATTGGAAGATCCGGATGGCACACTGTATGTGGATGGGTCATGTTTTAAGTTGCCGAATGGTGATGTGACTACTGCTTATGCTGTTGTAACGTTGAATACTGTTGTTGAGACTGCAAGGTTGAATCAGAATTCTGCCCAAGCTGCAGAATTGATTGCTCTCACTAGAGCATGTGTGTTAGCAAAAGGGAAACGTGTGAATGTGTTTACCGACAGCCAATACGCGTTTGGCGTCGCACACAGTTTTGGACGATTGTGGAGAGAGAGAGATTTCTTGACGTCGCATGGTACGAAGATTCAGCATGGCCAGCTTGTGAATGATCTTTTGGATGCATTGACGTTGCCAAAGCAAGTAGCGATTGTTAAATGTAGTGCGCATCGTAAGGTGACGGATGATGTTGGTCGTGGTAATGCGTTTGCAGACGAGATTGCTAAGGAGACTGCCCGGAACCTTAGCACTCGAATGTATGTGACGAGTTCGGTTAGGTGGCCTACAGAATCGAGTATGTGTGAGGACACTATCGAAAGTGTGAAAGAGATTCAGAATGAGGCCACCGAGACTGAAAAGGCGAAGTGGAAAGAAAGTACGGGAAAGTTGGATATGAATGGTTGTTGGATTGATTTGTCGGATCAGAAAAGATGGTTGTTGCCCGATGCGTATGTGCTGGCCGTTGTGACAATGGCGCATGGGTTAGCACATATTAGCGCGAAAGGTATTTGTAAGTTGTTGTCTCCTGTGTAGAAGAATGATGGTATCACGAAATGTGCTGAACGTTTGGTGAAGAATTGTATGGTGTGTATGATGTACAATCCTGGCAAAGGAACCCCAACTCCTCCTGGCAGTTTTGCTCCCCCTTCGTATCCCTTTGAGGTGATCCAATTGGACTTCATCCATATGGAGCGATGCAATAACCTGAAATACGTTTTAGTTGTGGTTTGCGCATTCTCTCGATGGATCGAGGCTTATCCCCTCAAAGACAATACTGCTTTGTCTACTGCAAAAATCCTATTGAAGGAATATTTTCCTCGATATGGAATGCCTAGAGTCGTGTGGTCAGATAACGGAAGTGAGTTTGTGGGTAGTGTGATGAAGAGTGTGTGTAAGGGCCTTGGAATTAATCAGAAATTCCATAGCGCCAATCATCCCCAGTCAGCTGGTTTGGTTGAAGGGTATAACGGCACCCTTAAACTAAAGCTAGCGAAGATTCAGGCTACGACTGGTCTTTCGTGGCCTGACGCTTTACCTTTAGCATTACTGTCAACTAGGGCGACTGTACACTCCCGAGTAGGGCTTAGTCCCTATGAAATAGTGTTCGGCCGTCCGGCGAATGTGTGGGGGGTTCCTAGGCCAGGAATGTTTTCTGATCTTGAGTACCCAATGTTGATCGATTATCTACATGACTTGACTGCTAAACTGAGGTTAATTCACCAACAGGTTTACGACGCATTGCCGACGCAGACGGAGGGTCCAGGCCACCAGCTCCAGCCCGGAGACTGGGTGGTGACGAGAAATTTTTCACGCAAACATAACCTAGATCCGAGGTTCACCGGACCCTACCAGGTGCTCCTGGCCACGAGGACTGCCGTTCGTCTCGAGGGACGTAAGAATTGGGTGCATGCCACCCATACCAAGCGAGTCCCTATTCCTTTGCCGGCAGACCCGTGGGTAAGGAGAGGCATTGCGTCAACAGAAACAGAAACATTGCCGGCGTTTGTACCTTTTAGCGACGCACAGCCTGTTGAAGAATCCTCGGCGCAGCAGAAAGACACTGACGAACAATTAGCATCAAAGGACTCAAGACCAGAACACCCAACTGATCAGCAGGACGCTGTCTCCTCAACGGATCCTTTGTTTGACGAGCAGACACGTCCTGGGAAAACTCGATATTTTCTGCGATCTCGTACTAAGAACTAATAAAAGATCCTGCTTTGTTGTATTGACAACTGCATTATCCCGTTTTCCGTGATCAGTTTTGAACATTCGTATTATTGTAATTATTCTTGTATATATATATATATTGAGCTTCATTCCATATACTTTTTGCTTCCACAGCTGAGAGATTTTGTTTTTGCATATATATACATATTGTGCATTAAAGGCCGTAGGGCCGCGCGCGTACTTCCTTCTGGATAGTAGGTCTTGACACTAGGTTAAAGGCCGTCGGTTCCTGGGAACTCCTAGGGATTGACTATTGCTACCCAGAACGAAGTGCGTCAAGAAACGTTGCGGACGGTCGTAGGGAATGGCATTCTCGAAGCTGAATGATTTGGAGGGAGCTCAGGTTCATCGATTCAAGCTGCAGCAACTCAGTCGTACCAAATGTTTTATATTCCAACTGTTTGTATTGTTTCTGACTGCTTCTGCACTTTTGGCGGGTGGGGTGTATTACATGATGTCTTACTTCATACCTTCTGCTACACCTACTCCTACTTCTGACCCTAACCTTACCTCTACCGTTTCTCCTCATTCCTTTCATATGTTACCGGAACACGAGCAGGCTAGACGTGTAGAATTCCGCAATAATTCCTTTATTCAGCTCCTTCATCAGCATCAGTTAGTGGTTAACACTACTAATTGTTGGGTGTGTGGGTTGATGCCACATACTACGGATAAGGGAATTCCATATCTGGTGTTACCGTATAGTTCCCAAGGGTCAGCTCGAGCATTTCAAACAATGTTTCGAAGCGCACTGGGTTTCCACCCCATTCGAGAACCACGTTCCCCCTACTCTGGTCCTACCTCGTATCAAAAACCTTTGTCGATAGCAATAGAGGATTTAGATAGTGATATCTATGATCCCTCGCTTATTCCTGAAGAAGAGATACAAGCCTATAGGGTCCTAAGTAGAGGTGAATATAGTGCGTTCACTAGCGAAAAGCAGCTTAAAAGCTCGCCTCCGATATGGGTCGTACCCCACACTGGTAATTTTTGTCTCATGGGTCGTGGTCGAAGATCGCAAGCCCGACTTGGAGCAAGTGCTTGCACTGAAAATTACATTCTGCCAATGTTCTCGTCCCCTGTGTTTCTGGCTGCCAAGGGTACATACTTTATCTGTTATGATCGTGCATATGCATGGTTGCCCGCTGACTTCATGGGCTCATGTTTCATTGCAAATCTGTTGCCTCCGACGTTTACTGTAGACGCCGATTATCACAAGACTAGAGTTGTGAGAGGCGTAATTAGCGAAGAGGATACTGCCGGTCAAGAGGCAGGAGACTTTTTCAAGGGTTTCCTCCCGTTTTGGGGACCTATGGCTAATAGTAGGAACCTGAGACAACTGACTCGAGTGGTAGAATCGACAGCTAATATTACTGCCAGTGCCCTTGGTAATATCACCTCAGAACTTCAGGCAGAGAGACTTATGACGTTGCAAAACCGTATGGTTTTAGATGTCATTTTAGCAGATCGAGGTGGGGTATGTAAGGTGATCCATTCGAGCTGCTGCATTTTTATTCCAGATAATGCTCCTACCGTCTATCAAGCCATCTCGAGATTGCATAAGATCTCCGAATCCATACACGTGGATGTAGGGGATTGGACGTTACTTGGATGGTTTTGGGGCCTGATGTCGACGTGGGGTTGGAAGATTCTGATGATCATCGGGGTTGTTGTAGTGTTCCTGTTCACGTGTTGTCTTTGTGTGCAGTGTGGTCCTGCCTTATGTGGCCTCTGTGCTACAACGTGTATGAGACAGCCGCCTGTTACCAATGGGACTCGATTGGACAGAGCTATGCTACAGCAACATCTCGAGGGTCTGATGAATATCGAATATGATTCCGACTAGTGCTTGCCTACATGAGGGCAAAAGGAGCGTCTGAGGTTCCGTGACAATTGTAAGTGGTGTTTTTGACTCGCACGAATATGGTCGAGTCTGGTATCTATGAACCGCAAATGACGAGTTTAGTAAGTGTGCGCAGTTTCGCTGTGCTAACCTAAACCGTTCGTTTGTTATGTGGGTTTTTCATCTGTACCCACGGGTTCCATCTTAGATACGGCATCCATTTTGTCTCTTGCCCTCAAGTAGCCAGCGAACGGACGCTGTCCGCTTCGCGACCCTGGGACTCCCAAAATATTTGCGGAAGACACATGTTCTTTGTAAGTGTCTTTATGACGAGGGGGATGTTACTGTAAGGCAGATGGCGCCGCTCAAGGCTCATCTTGCTGCACGGACTTATTGTCTCAGCCGTGCATCTCATTAGGCACGTCCCTCTGATGCTTGTATCTCGTGTTTCCCGATACCTCCCCTTTTTACACCCTTTCCGATCTCCCCACTGTCTCCGTCTTCCTCTGCACCTGTCTTTGTTCCTATTTCGATCTGTTTATTACCGATTGGAATGCACTAATGTTGGGAAGATGGGTTTTTACAGTTGGGAACCGCCAAATGTTTCCGCACTTATGATCCGGACCTTGTGTGTTTCAAAAGTGACCAAAGCGACCCCTCTGGGGGATGATGGTGGGAACCGGGTTGTAAACTTTTGTGTACCATGTTGTCTTATGGGTAAAAACTGTATAAAAGGAGCGATCCACAGAACCAATTTGAAGCAGTCTCCCCAAGTTGCACGTGTGTTGCTTGTCGTGACTACTGTGTTCCCTGCAGTAAATAAACCTTGAATCTTTGACGTCGAAGGAAGTGTCCCGTGTCTCTGTCATCTGTACGCCGGAGCAGGTTACCCACGAAGGTTTCAGGTGTTGTGCCCTGGCACCGCTGGGTCCTACAGAACCCAGTCCTTCAGGGTGGCTGTGTTTCAGTGCTACTATAAACTTCTTCTATAGCATGCTGTGTTCTGTGCCCTTGGTGGAGTCAGAAGCAGAGTCTTAGATACAAGGTAAGGTGGGTCAAAGATGGAGTAGGTAGCCCCTTCAACTTGCTTCGGTGTGCACTCCACATATCTTACATTTTCCACTGTCCTTATTTCTGACTGACTGCAAGAAAAAGTAGGGTGGAATCTGCAGTGTACTTTGAAAGTCATTTCCTCTTGCTTGCATGTCAGGCTGCCGGTGTGTGCTGCCTATGCTGCCCTGCTCTTCTAGATCTCCATGTGACCTTGGGACTGACCGTTGTAGGTAACATGAAAAGTGCTATCTGGTCTGGTTGAAAGGTTAATGCGCAGCTGAGCAGAAGCCACAGTGAAGTGGACTGGTCGTGGGGACTCACTCCCCCTCGTGCAGAACTGCGTTAGGCCTTTGCTGCTCTGGCTCGCTCTGATTTAGCTCACCAAGCTTAGAAATGGGATGACCAGCAGTCCGGTCCATGATTCTGTATCCACTGCCCCGGCCCCATAGGGTTGTGCTTCCCTACCCCTTGTCCCAGTCTTATCCAACCTAAGGGAGGCATGGTATCAGGCCATACCAACGGGCACTGACTGCAATATCTACTGCCAGGCCCCTACTGAAGAAAGCATTGCTCCATGCAGCGTTACTGCAGAACATCATTATCCAGCAAAGAAGTGGATGGACATGGAGGCTTGTCCTAGTCACAAATATCATTCTTTTTTCCTGCTTGGAAGGTTCTCTGAGCACAATTCCCTTCAGCATTCCCAGGGGGCAGCAGTACACAGAAGAGCACGCATGCAGGCCGACTCCCACCTCCTGCCCTTCTTCACGCGAAGAAATTAGCAGCAAATAAAATACGAATACTTACCCTTCCTGTTCACACTGCAGTAAACAGGAAGTGGGAGAGCAAATGGGCAACAGGATTATATGCTTTAAAAATATCCTGCAATGAAAATATCCCTGAGTCGGTATACTTTTAGACGTAATTACATTCTTCCTGCATGAAAGATGCTAATGCTGAGAACCGAAGCTCGTATCACATCGGCTTCTATGAAATGGGGAAGACAATCTCCTTGGGACCCTGTTTCTTTTTCTTCCTTCATTTCTTTTTCTTCCTTCATTTCGTCTTTCCTCGTTTGTTATACTGTCCTTACTGCTTTGCGTCTTTCTTTCATGTTGTACTTTCACCAGAAGTTTTAACGTCCACTGTTATCCCGCTATTGTTATCTGTACATACCTACCATTAATCTTAATACTGACCTGTGAATGATGAAACGCAGAGCAGGGATCGCATATTCAACATTACACCAGGTTAATAAGCAGTGGCAAAGACTTCTACGGGTTCAGTGAAGGGTCCCATAATGCATCTGAAGCAATACTAAGGTTGTGTGCTGATGCCACCCCCTGCCCCCGCCAGAGTGAGTGGCAAAGCTGAGGCCACCTGCTCATGCCCGTTAATTTGTAACTGCACATCAGAGCCTAGGGTTGGTGTGAAAGGAGAGGGTCAGAGAGAGGTGTCTGTGCAAGAAGTGCAGGTGTCAATGGGGGCTGGGCTGGGTCCAATGTTTGATGCCGTTTGAAATGGGCCTCTCCTAATTAGGTCTATAACATAGTAGCGGGGCTGCCCCACCCGTCCGCTGTCTGTGAGGTGTTTGTGCCTCAGTACAAGAGTTCATAAGGTCATACTGAGAGTCGGGACAATGGAGGCAAACCTTCCTTCCCGCACGGATGGCCGACAACCACTTTAGGAGATGTTTGAAAATGTCGGCCATTTCTGTTGTTTTGTAACAAAAAACACTTGCATGCCGGAGGCTTTAGGTTCATACTTAGGATGTTAAAATCTAAAGTGCATGTCCATCTTAGGGGTGTCCCGAGAAATACACTGGCCAACAGACCACAAAAGTCTTGTGATCTCCCCAGCTGGCAAACGAACTGGGTGCTGGGCGGCTGCACTGCTGGACTGCTGCACACTACAAGTTGAAAACAGCAACAAAGAATTGGAATCAAATATATGAAAGGCTATTGCTGAGAGGAGTGTGCTAACCATGCTAAGGCACGACTCTCATATGAAATTGCAAGAGAGTTTGTCTTGACCAGGTTTCTTTCTTCTTTTAGTCAGGAGTTAGAAAGGCTCAGTGTCTTTGAAACTCTCTTAGTCTTCGGTTTGGAATATTTACCAGCCAGTCTGAATCTGATTCGATGGCTCCGGAAGGCTCGCGCTGCTTTTAGATTTTCGCAGTCTTTTGGGCTAAGTGTGAGTTTCATTGCGGGTCAATTCAGCATCAGCAGGGCAGGCAATAGAGCTTCAGAGTCGGTATGACTGTAAATCTATCCTTGCGTCCTACACAGGTCAATACACCGAAAATAAAGAATGAAATAGCGGCAGCTCCTATATTTATGCACATAGTTTAGCAATTTGGGCGATTTGCGTTGTATTTGATTTGGTTCACTATGGGTTTGCTTTGTGCATTTTAATGAAAACTGATTCCGAGCAACGTACTCCAGAGAGAACTTCCCAGAACTAAGGACCATATTCATGAGATTGTCACGCAGTCCAGTGCAGCAAGTCACCGTGCTGCGCTGGACGGCATGACAGAGAAAGGGCAGGAATGTGCTGCATTTAAAAGAATACAGTGCCTTCCTGCCTTTTCCCCTGCACTGACACTGTTTTGGCTTCCTAACACCAATCCAGGGACACTTGCACCATAGTACAAGTGTACCTCCGTTGTTAGCTGGATGGTGTTGTGCAGACAATCCCCTGAGGCATTTTCCTTTTTCAATGTGCGCTGCATAATGCAGCACACAAAGAAAGAGGAAAATCAAGGAGAAATAAACATATTTCTCCTCGTTATGCCTCAACTGGTGAGGTGCAGGGTTTTGGCGCATTCCCAGGTCTACCACTTCTGGTAAATCTGGAAGTGGGTCGAAATCTATGGATGTAGCATGGGAACACCCATGGAACACCTCCCTGGTGCAGAGTAATGTAACATAGGGATTTATGAAACCACTCGGAGCCACACAAGGTGGCCTTGCGTAGCTTCATAATTCTAATTTTTGAGTTGTGCCGCTCTTGCACCACGTTTCCCTGCAGAAGGGTTCATAAATATGCCCCTAAAATAGAAAAAATAATAATGCTGTAGATCTTAAAACTGCATAGTCTGGGCATCAGATGTTAACAGATTATATGAATATATTGGATCTCATAGTGAAATATTGTTTAATGGCACTGTAAATGCTATGAAACGGATCAAAAGATTAAATGGGATTTTTTTGTGGTGGTATGTGTGTAACTGAATGCTTGAGAGCATGCTGTATTGTCTGTCATAACCGACTTATGTCTTATCCTATCTTTGAGTTACTATCCTTTCCATGGCAATTTTGAGAATGATCTACAAAGTGCAGCGACGTATTGTAAGAAAGGTCTCATGAATTTGTGTTTGATCTATATTACTATGGTCATTATGTAGCATTTGTATTTCATAATTTTTTTAACTTCCAACATTTGGTTCAGCTTGAAGGTGTTTTCTATTTGTTTAATAATTCAGTTTTTCTTCCTCTAGTAATTCTTAAGGTTGGTGGGCCCAAAACCATGAAAATATATCTGATTTGATGTATAAAATGGCCTTGAAGTGCTGAAATGTTTTTATATCGGTGAGGGGGAGGTTGCAACTTTGTACCAAACGGTACATGAAAGCGAAAACAGCAGTGAATCGGATTGCCAGTAGCAAAATAATTAAAAAAGTAAAAAACAGTAGTGAGTGGCTTCCTACAATAAAATGGTCTGCATTTAGCAGTATATGTCTTGAAATAGGAATGCTTCAATTTCCTGCAATGTAGCAGTTTCAGATATCAATAGTTAATGTGATCCAGGCAGATCCATCAGACAAAACAGGACGTTTTGAGCACTGAGTCAAGCAATTAATAATTAATGGGAAGGGAGTATTGAGGAAAAGATTCTTGTTAGAATCCCTGGATCCCTGGTTGGCTGAGGTAGGTACCGTAGGCCAAATAGGGACCACAGGCCCCAACGTTAGGGAAAGACAGGTTGCCTCTAGAGATAGCCTCGGCTCCACCCGCTTGGTAGCTTGGCACATGCAGCCAGGCTTATCTTCAAGGGCAATGTGTAAAGTGTTTGCAATTACACTCACAGCAACCCAATGATGATGCCACAAATAGACTCCACACAAGTTTCATGGAAAAACAAGTATATGTTTATAAAAAGATATATGATGCGACCACACAATACTAAACCAACAAATGCGTCTGGGTAAAGCTCCCCCTGGCCTAATACTATTGAGCTAAACTAAACAATCCTATGTACTCCTAATGTCATAATATGCAGAATATAATGCAGAACGTAATACGGCTATCTGGCGATTAGTACTGTTACTGTAATGCAGTGCGTAATGCAACAATGTTGTAAACTGTTATGCCCCCATAACGCAATGCATACGGTCCCCTTTAGATACTCTGTAAGGAAAAAGCAATGCAATGTGTAATACAGTTATCAGGCAGTTCTCTATGCGAAACTAATTCAATGCGGAACGCATATCATGCAGTTCGGTATGCAACACTAATGCAATGTGTAATATGACAATCCGGCAGTTCGTGATGCAGGACTAAGACAAGGCTTAACACATCTATCAGGCAGTTTGTTACGCAAACCTAGTGCAATGCGTAACACACCTATCAGGTAGTTCAGTATGCAAAACGAATGCAATGGGCAATACGACAAACAGGCAGTTCGTTGTGTAGGAATAAGGCAATGCGTCATACAATAATCAGATACTCCGTTATGCAGGAATAATGCAATTCATAATTTACTCCGGCACCGTTCACGGTGCCTCTGGCGGTCACTCCACCACTCGAGCTGGCTTGCAGTTAGTCTCCAGCAGCAGTTGCCCTTCGCACATGGGTAAGATATCAAAAAATAAATGCAGCTTTTCACTCAGGCCCCGGTGCTGCCACTCCATTGGCACACAGGCCGCGATCTGAGGCGAAGCAGAGGCTTGTGCTGCAGGACAAAGAAAGAGGCTGAGAGCGTCTCCCTCCAAGCCTGTGCCAAGCCCCAGGAGTCGACACAGGTTACCTGGGGGGCGGGAAACCACTCTCCTCTCCTTGTCCAGCGACTTGGGCCTCAGATATAATCTCTCTGAATTTCCGGGCAAAGGGAAGATCCTAGGCTGCACACTACACCCGCGCTCAAAGTCAATGAGACTCTCTGAATTCCGGGTGCATGGTAACCAGACAACTCCTCACAAGGGTCTCAGGCTGCACACAACATACTCATGCAGTGCCGCTGACACACACTTGATCTTCTTGTGCCCAAGATTACAGGGTACAACTTGCGCAGGTCTCCGGCGGTAGAAAGCACACGCACTCTGCATCACGGAGACACACTTTATCTTCAGGCGCCCCCGATCACAGGGCACAGCTTGCTCAGGTCTCATGCTGTAGAAAGCACACACACACAGCGTTGCTCGAGACACACTTGATCTTCGGGTGCCAATCACAGGGCACCTCTGGTGAGGGTCTCAGGCTGCAAACAGCACACTTGCCCTTCTAGTGTGCACGATCACGGGCTTATCCACGCAAAAGTCTCAGGCTGCATCGAGTACACGCACACTGTGTTGCTGAGTCTCATTTGGAACTCCACGTGCCCACGATCACAGGGCACAACTTACAAAGGTCTCAGGCTAGACAGAGCACACACACACACACCGCATCTCCAAGAGTCTTCTCTGAAAACCTTTATGTTCCTGTGTTTGTGAACAGGGAGCCAGCTTACCTCAGGCCTTTGGGGATAGTTACTTTAGGACACAGCACACAGCAAAGTCCTTCAAGCAGGGGGACACAGCACACAGCAGAATCCCTTTAGCCTTTTCTTGTTTGAAACAGCAAACTGCAGCCCAGTCCCAGATCACACAGCAAGAGCAGTCCTATCCATAAGTCTCTTCCGTTGTTTCTTCCTTGGCAAAGGTCCACTTGACTATGAAGTAGCTCCAGTCTTTTTCACACTTGATCAAGCCATTCTCCAAAGTTCAGGGGCTTCAGCTCGCATAGTTATACTCCTCAATGGCTTTGAAGTCTTTGTGTTACAGGGGGCACTAACCCCTGCTCAAACCAGTTCTGGGTGCCTCACTACCAGTGACACCTTCTTCCTTTGATTAGTGGGGGTCTGGGTTCTCAATCACTCAGCGGGAGATGGGACAATAGTTTTATAGCACCAGCACAGGCCGCTTCACCTCTAGTAGCTACTCAACCCCCTACACTCGAGATGCAGGTCAGACTGTGCTGTCTCACCTCCTCTCCTGGGTCAAGACATTTCCCAGATCCTATCACTTTCAAATCCAGCCAGTCAATCCACAACCAGGCAGAAACACACAGACATGTTTAAAGCACAAAAACCCAGCCATTTCTGAAAGAGTGGCTTATAAACACTTTATGCAAAAACCATCTTCATGAAAAGATGTGGTATTGCAGGGTGAGTTCAGGCATACTAAACTTCACCTTTCCTTCTTAAGACTTTGGGAAGATAGGCTGGAAAACATATTACACAGCCTTCCCCTTCTATCTTACGGGCAAGATAAATAGAGATGATTTCACCGTCAGGACATGACACACACCTTAGTACATGTCCTACCTTTCACATGCACTACACTCTGTCCAGGGGGGACCCTAGACCTACCTTAGGGGTGTCTTCATGCACACAAGGGGAAGGGGAAGTTTTGGCAAGTGAGTGCACTTGACAGAACAACATGGTAGATTCACAAACTGCGCACAGGCCCTGCAATGGCAGGCCCGAGTACCTTTTAAGGCTACTTGTGTGGGTGGCACGAATAGTGCTGCAGGCCCACTAGTAGCATTTTCATTACCAGCCCTGGCACAAGTAGTGTACTTTACTAGGGACTTCACTTAGTATGGCAAACATACCAATCACGGACAACCAATTACAATTACTTTATACAGGGAACACTTATACTTTGACACTGGGTAGCAGTGGCAAAGTGTCCAAAACATCTAAGTTGGCAACACATGTCAGAAAAAAGGTGTAGGGGAAAAGTAAAAAGTCCCACACAACACCTTCCCAGCCAAAAGCCAGGGTAGACCAATCAACTACCTTGATGGACGCCGACGCAGTCCCTCTACCACAAAGACACCCTCTGGTTTTCTCCCTTCATGACCCCAGGGGATTCTCTTGGTCACTACTCCCTGGGCCAACTATGCCGCTCCATGGGCGCTTCCAGTCCGCTGGGGCCTCTCTAGGGGCGCTGGCTTCTTGCCAACCCCCACCTAGAGCGGTATCCCCGGAAGACCCCTCAGTCAGAATCCTGTCGTTCAGGTTAGCTGTGGGTGGACCCTGGTCACTCCTAGGGGACCCAGCCCTAGTGGCTGGACACAGTCCTCCGTTAACCTCCCATTTAGATTTCTGTACCTGCCATTTAGGACTGGCACCCACAAACTTCAGGACCGGGGAGCACTAATGACGGATGCTCCATGCCCTCCTGATGCTCAGTGTTCTTACTCAAACAACGGGCAAGTAGGGGCTAGGCCTCCCACTGGGTGCTCCTCTAAGGAACCCCCCAGTCCCTGGGTAGGGGTGGTAAACCCCTGGGGACAAGGCCCACACTCCCTCCCTCTCGTTTGAGACAGGGTGCTGGCCCGCATGCCCCCCCTACTTTTGGACCTACCAGTTCTTTGCCTCTATTCCCTCTCTAGGGTGCTTTCAGGCCCTTAAACCCATGACCAGGGCTTCGGCTCTTGTGCCAACTCCCGGGAATCAATGAGCTCGAACCCTAACATGGGTTGGTGCAATCCTGGAAAATAATTACTGACCCAAGGCTCCTTAGGGGTAAGGTTGAGCACACCCTTCAAATCATTTGCTGTGCTCAACAACACCCAGCTATCCAGTGCATGCTTGTACTCATCCACACTTGGCACTGGTTGTACGCTGCCATCATTCAAACTGAACTCTGCCTGCTTACCCTTAATATCCAGGTCCCTCATGCTTAACTCATGAGCTAAGAGAATCTTTTTCTCTTCCAGGGCGAGAGCATTCCTGCTCTCCTCTGCTCGATTTTCACTTTCAATGAACAGCTACTTTTCCTCTGCCTGAGTTTTAAGTTTCAACACCTCCAACTCATGCTCTCTGATCCCTTGGTTTTCCTCCAACTCCTCTGGTGAAAAATTCCTCCCTGAATGGCTACTACCAGCCCCTGAAGCTGGTCCTTCCACTGGCAAATTCTGTGGACAAAATCCATTCACTGGGTCATGCTCATCCACCTCAACAATATTTACAACAGGGGGTGGTGAGGGACAGAGTCTCTGAATTAAGCAGAAAGCTCTCACCCAGTCAAGAGATCAGGGCTAGGTCCAACACCGTTTTTTAGCTCACTGCACCATCCCAGTTTCAGAACCTGGCTGTATGCAAATTAGTCTGTTCCTGTCCCAGTGCATGATGGGAACAGGGCAAACCAAACTACAAAAGCCAATTCTTACACTGGGAAGGAAACAAGCTCCCGGGGACCGGTTTCTGGCATTACAGCCGTCTTCGGCCCGGTTTGCTTGAATCCTGATGGTGCAATGAGCAAGGGTCTCACATCTGAGAATACCCTTCCACGCTTAGGGTGGACAAAAATATTTACAACAGGGGGTGGTGAGGGACAGAGTCTCTGAATTAAGCAGAAAGCTCTCACCCAGTCAAGAGATCAGGGCTAGGTCCAACACCGTTTTTTAGCTCACTGCACCATCCCAGTTTCAGAACCCGGCTATATGCAAATTAGTCTGTTGCTGTGCCAGTGCATGATGGGAACAGGGCAAACCAAACTACAAAAGCCAATTCTTACACTGGGAAGGAAACAAGCTCCCGGGGACCGGTTTCTGGCATTACAGCCGTCTTCGGCCCGGTTTGCTTGAATCCTGATGGTGCAATGAGCAAGGGTCTCACATCTGAGAATACCCTTCCACGCTTAGGGTGGACAAAAATATTTACAACAGGGGGTGGTGAGGGACAGAGTCTCTGAATTAAGCAGAAAGCTCTCACCCAGTCAAGAGATCAGGGCTAGGTCCAACACCGTTTTTTAGCTCACTGCACCATCCCAGTTTCAGAACCTGGCTGTATGCAAATTAGTCTGTTCCTGTCCCAGTGCATGATGGGAACAGGGCAAACCAAACTACAAAAGCCAATTCTTACACTGGGAAGGAAACAAGCTCCCGGGGACCGGTTTCTGGCATTACAGCCGTCTTCGGCCCGGTTTGCTTGAATCCTGATGGTGCAATGAGCAAGGGTCTCACATCTGAGAATACCCTTCCACGCTTAGGGTGGACAAAAATATTTACAACAGGGGGTGGTGAGGGACAGAGTCTCTGAATTAAGCAGAAAGCTCTCACCCAGTCAAGAGATCAGGGCTAGGTCCAACACCGTTTTTTAGCTCACTGCACCATCCCAGTTTCAGAACCTGGCTGTATGCAAATTAGTCTGTTCCTGTCCCAGTGCATGATGGGAACAGGGCAAACCAAACTACAAAAGCCAATTCTTACACTGGGAAGGAAACAAGCTCCCGGGGACCGGTTTCTGGCATTACAGCCGTCTTCGGCCCGGTTTGCTTGAATCCTGATGGTGCAATGAGCAAGGGTCTCACATCTGAGAATACCCTTCCACGCTTCGGGTGGACAAAAATATTTACAACAGGGGGTGGTGAGGGACAGAGTCTCTGAATTAAGCAGAAAGCTCTCACCCAGTCAAGAGATCAGGGCTAGGTCCAACACCGTTTTTTAGCTCACTGCACCATCCCAGTTTCAGAACCTGGCTGTATGCCCCTTTTCTAAATCATCCACCTCAACGTCACCCGCCTCCTGAGTCCCTTTGGCTTCCCACCAGGCTCTCAAGGCCACCTGCAGCTCTTCCTTCTTGGCACTACTTTTCATGGGGAATTCAAATGCTCTGCAGAATTGCCTCAACTGATCAACTTTGTAGGTAAGCAATGCCTCAATGTGGAACTCTAAACCTGAAGCCTCACAGGCTCCTTGACTCCTGTGAGACATGATGTGTGACTTAAAGGTTTGCTAAAAAATAAAACCAGCAAATCAAAAACACAATATGTTGTTGCGCAGTGGTCTACTAAATTTGTGATGTACACCAATCACTGTGAGTGAACTTGCAAATCCGAATTCGACTCCTACAGCATTAATTACAAAAATAATGTTAGGAAATCCCGCCACATTGCGCCAATATGTTAGACTCCCCGGATAACTGGTTGGCTGAGGTAGGTGCCGTAGGCCAAACAGGGACCCACAAGTCCCCAAGTTAGGGAAAGACAGGTTGCCTCTGGGGATATGTATTTGCAATTAAGCTCACAGCAACCCAATGATGACGCCACAAATAGACTCCACATGAGTTTCTTAGAAAAGTAAGTATATGTTTATAAAAAGATATACGATGCGACCTCACAATACAAAAGCAGCATATGCGTCGGGGTAAAGCTCCACCTGGCCTATTACTATTGAGCTAAACTAAAAAATCCTATATACTCCTAATGTTGCAATATGCAGTTTGTTATGCAACAATCAGGTATTTCACAACATAAGAATAATGCAGGTTACTTGGATACCTATCACAATTACTCCAGCTATAATGTTATTAGGTATTGGAAAGGACTTGGAAAAAGGGATGCCTATGTTCAAACATTGCTATTTAATTTTTATGGCAATGGTTGTTGCACAATTGTGTATCGCTGCTGATGGGCTTCAGCCTGGGCCTCCTCCTTTCGAGCATTGGCATGCTAAAATGTATAATTTATTTAATTTAGAATTCAGCTGATATGCGGTAAACGTTCTCAGAAACGCAAGATTGGAATGTGTATTTGGGGCATTTTTTGATCATATGAATGTATAAGAATGATCTACGTATTCTGTTGTTTTGATACTGTGGAATAATAAATAATAAAAAAAAGAATAATGCAGATCGTAATACGGCTATCTGGCGAATTGTACTGTTACTGTAATATAGTGCGTAATGCAACAACGTTGTAAACTGATATTCCCCCATAATGCAATGTGTATGGTCCCCTCCAGATACTCTGTTAGGAAAAAGCAATGCAACGTGTAATACAGTTATCAGGCAGTTTGTTATGCAAAACAAATGCAATGCGGAACACATATATCAGGCACTTCGGTATGCAACATTAATACAATGTGTAATACGACAATCCAGCAGTTTGGCATGCAGGACTAAGACAAGGTGTAACACATCTTTCAGGCAGTTCATTATGCAAACCTAGCGCAGGAAGGGGGCGATGGAGATAAACGGCTTAATGCTTTTGTGAGGGCCTTCATGATGAGGAGAGAGAGTTCTCAGTACTGAAGTTCACTACTATGGAAACTGATTCCAGTGGTGAGGAGAGATAGACACTTGACCTTGGAGCGTGATGAAGCTGAACCCCTTATGAAGCATAGCTTGAACAGAAGGTTTGGTCTGACCCCTGAACAGAGCAGAATGACATTTAGGGACATCCAGAAAGTCAGTACTCAAACCTAGGTTGACTTTGTAGACATATCAGAGTCATAGCCATATCTGCCAAGGCACTAAAGGCATGAATGCAGGGTAGTAAGGGAAGTACCTGTGAGAGGCTATGCAATTTGATAATGAAATAACACATATTTTCCAATTGCCCTTTTGAAAAATTAAACCAGAATCTCATTGACTCTAAGCTGTCAAGTCCCAACTGGGTAAAACATCAGACAAGTGGGTTCACACCAGGTTGACCAAGAAGAACTAGGGAGGTGATCAAAGGAAAATAGGACAGGCC
Organism: Lissotriton vulgaris; assembly: GCF_964263255.1. Classification (NCBI taxonomy): domain Eukaryota; kingdom Metazoa; phylum Chordata; class Amphibia; order Caudata; family Salamandridae; genus Lissotriton; species Lissotriton vulgaris. The sequence continues at coordinate 493,474,092 of NC_141685.1, forward strand.
CCTCCCAGCGGAAAGCCCTGGGTAACTAAGATAAAAAACAGAAAAAGCCTTCAAAAGCTCCCCAAACACTAGCCCAAGGAGGTAGTTCCCAGAGCCAATCCACTTAAATGGGGACGGGGTATCGGGGAAGAAGGTTTAACTCTACAAAGGTGGTATTGCATTGTTATTGGTTACAGCCAGTAAACGAAAGGGGAAATGCAGTCTGAACAAAGAACCCCCACTGATGGACAGGCAAAGAGGATTGCTAGTCAAGGTGTGTCTGTTGAAGTTTGCCCAGAGACGAGGGAAGGGTATGCAGAGGTGAGCCTAGTTTTTGTGGGTGATGTGGAAGTTGGAACTGTGGCAGCCTTGTCACCAAGCAGGGAGAAGTAGCGGCAAAGGCCTATGATTGACAGGACTGAGGGTGATGCTCTGATGGATAGAGGAGCCAGTGTGACCATGGTGTTGGACAAACGAGTTTCCCCAGAGCAGATCCTACCTGGTGTATTTCACCAGGCCACCTATGCATACAACAGAGCCAAACTGTGGTTCTGAAATTTAATTCTGGACCCTGCTGTAATATGGTACCTAGGTCCAACATTTGTGTTACAAAATATCATCGTACCATGACGAATTTGGTGTCTACAGACCGGTAATGATTAGGACATTATCCCTATGCATTTGCGTCGTGATTGAGTGATGCTAACACCCTTAAATCATGGTTTCCGTTCTGAACCCTCAGACTCCATTTTGTGAACGGCATCCATCTTGTGGCTTGCCCTCATATAGTCAATTGATTAAGGCCGAGTTTGATCTGAAAGGACACGTCCACCTTAGCTGACTTCCCCATGACCTGGCCGAGCTGACTCCACTGCCTCCTGTTTGGGCAGTCCCTCGCCCAGTGGCCGAGTAAGATAGCATCAAGGCACAACATGCCATAAACCATTCACTACATACAGACCATGTTTTCTACACACATACACCTGTCCATGTTTCTTGTTTATGGCCAGTTTTACGATGAGGAGGTGCCCGATTTTATTGGGGTTTCATTGATATCTGATGGTAGTTCTGTGCCGGGCTGGGCCATCTATCACAACCTGGACATCCAAAATATGGGTTGGCCGACATGACTGTGCTTTTTGCTCTATTGTGGAAATATGTCTATGACCGTATTGTAAACTGAAGAATTCTTGCCTGCAGCTGTTATTTTTGTATAAAAGGAAAAGGCTGGTTCTGTAAAAACGAACAGTCTCCTGAGAACTTACGACCCGTGCTGTTGTACTTCTAGGACACCTATTACTTGGTTGCAGCCAATAAAACTCGATCTCTGACTTCACCTAGAAGACTCTTGGTTTCTGTGGTCCGGAACAGGGAGAACTCAGAGGTCCTTGGGTGTTATCCCCTGGCACCACCGGGTTCCTAAAAACCCGGCACCTCAGTTGGCGCCCAACGTAGGGCGGTATCAAGCGGTGACGGTCCAAGCCAGATGTTCGTGAGGAGCTTCGTGTGAAAATTCCAGAGGAAGGCCAGCCACTTCAGCGACCCCTGTATGTCGACGTGGTTCCGAAGGTCTTTGCTGCGAGGTTCCCCGCGTCCCGACGGCTACGAAGGACTGCTGCCCTGACTATCACCCTGTTTTGGACCCAGTGAACCTTGGTAGAGCAAAACGATAGACGAGTCTTCTAGTGACGTCACCGATCTTCAATACTTCAGTTAAGTATAAGTGGAGCGTCTCCCAGTCCTTAGTTTTGTTCTTAGTTTTGGTATCTTTGAGATACACCTTGTTTGGAACTTGCAAGCGCCAAAACCGAGGGATGCGTGTATTCACGAGAATATCATAAATAGATAAACCCTTGAAGTTTGAAGCTAGACTAGTGAGCGAAGATGCCTCATCTTAGCAGACTTGGAAACTTGTTTTGTCTTGGTTGTCGTAAGGACTCCCGATTAGAGGATTCGTGTCCGGTTCCTCCGATTGGAACTCCAACATATGAGTTATATATAAAGCACGGAGTAGGCCCTATCACGTATAATGAAGTATGGATAAAATACACCAGGAAGGATGGTGTTTTAAAATGGCCCCAATATGGTAGCTTTGACACAGAGATTTTAGATAACCTCGAGGTCAAACTCTTCAAGAAGAAAGCCCGGCCGGCGATGTTTGACTCCTTTCGCCTATGGCGCAAAGAAGCCAAACAGAAAGAAATTAAATTAGCTAAGAAAAATAAAAGAGGTATGTTGATGGTGCAAGCTGCCATTGCATACAGGGATAATGAGGAAGAGCAGGAAAGTGAAAAATGCTCAGAAGCAAGAAATTAGCAGTAGATAAATGCTACCCGATGTTGCCCCATGAAGGACAATATTCAAAGGGAACATCCGAGAAAGATTCATTAATGTCCCATTTATTGAATTCACCTCCACCATACACATCGAGTATTACTGGAACCTCGAAGCGTTTTGTTATACCGCGCCCCGGCGCACGAAATGCAGCTCTTGCACAAGCACCAGCTCCTCTTCAGCTGGTTCCTACCTCTCCGACGCAGCTTTCTCAAGGGCTGCCGCCTTTGCTACATACTACCTCTACTGTTCCTACAACTTTGCCCACTGCTCCAACTGTTTGTCCTGATACTACTTCTGCCACTGCCTCAACTTCTTCCGCTGTTGCCTCGACTTCCTCTTTGCATCAGCCTGTCTTTTCTGGCACATCTGCTTCTCCGCAAGCTTCTCCTTCTGTTCGACAGAGAGTGGCAAGTACTGTCACTGGTCTGTTCTCACCTTTCTTTGGGTCGCCTAAAACGACCCCTAAAACAGGACGTAGACAGTTGCGTAGTCAACTGCCTGATTACGAGGAAAGAGAAGTGCTGAATGAGTTAGCACGCAAATGGGTTACTGACACTGTTAGGTATGACGTTCAGTCTGTTATGGAAGTCTTCCGACAATGGGATGCACCCACTCAGAGATATGTATTCGAAGAGATGTGTGTATATCTTTGCGAAGATTTGGAGACAAATGATCCCAAACGCAAAATGCAGGAATTATTCCGTATGTGATTCAAATTTTATGAAGGCATGATTGTAGGTGCTGATGTTGAACGAGCAATAGACTTGTTGTTGTCCTATAGGAGTAAGGGAAACATTTCCAGATCACTATATGAGGATGACATGTCATGTAGGAAAAAGCCGCGACAGTACCCTATGAGAGAAGTTCCTCCAGTTTGGAGGGAAGGCGATGGTAATGCAAACCCACCCATTCCACCGCATTTCCAGCGTGTGTGGGTACATGTCCCCTGGAAAAGATCTGAAGTTTTAGCACTCAAGCAGACATTACCTGATCCTCGTAAAAGTCCTGCAAGGTATTATAAGGAGTTGTCACAGACTGCCAGCTCATGTATAATGAATTTAGCAGATGTAGACCTGTTGTTTGGGAATGTTGTTCCACAGCCCTTATGGAGTAAGATTCGTCATACAGATCATGATCAAGAATTGGGTGACACTTGGGCTAATATTACTGCTGCAGATGCTAGACAAATTGGTGGGTCCAAACCTGAGCCTTTAGTAGCTGAACTTCCTGGTAGAATTATCACGTACATGAAGACATTAATGCCTGAATTGCGTGTAAATTGGGACAAGTTGTCTGCGTGCAAGCAGAAGTAAGATGAGAATGTGTCTGACTTTTTCACAAGATTTGAAGAAACCTTTGTCGACCACAGTGGTCAGGATATGGCTACCGAGGGTGGCCAAAGATTGTTTGTAGACAAATTTGTACATAATTTGCTTCCTGGACTATGTAATAAATTGAAAGATTCAGAGAGTGCTTGGGCTGTTTCCACGTCAGCGCAGATTTTAGCCACAGCCCAGTACTACGAAAATAGGCGCAAAGACGAGCTAGATAAGGCAGACAAAAAGACTAAAGATTTAAAAACTAAAGTTCTTCTCCAGCAAGCCTACCCGCCTCGCACTCCTAGTCAGCCCAATTATCAGCAACCACAGCAGTATTCGAGGAACTCGCAAGGAAGCGAGTTTTCTCATCAGCGTTTACCGTATGGTCCGAACCAGTTTGCGTATTGCAAAGAAGAGGGTCATTTCAAGAATAATTGTCCAGCTCTGGCGCGACGTCTAAATGGTGTTTCCAGTGCAAGAGGTAGAGGTGTTCAACAGGCTCCTAGGGGGAGGGGCCATGGAAATTTCCCCCAGAATACCACTTCTTTTCCGCCTCAGAATTCTATGAATAGCTTTGATCAACAGAATAACTCGCCTTCTAGGTCAGCTCAGTACTATGCTGATGACTATTACGCTGAAAACGAGAATGAGGGTACTAATTGCTAGGACAGCCATGGACAAAGAGGGGGAGTTGTTTCAGTTCCAGTAGATCAGAATGGACCTTATGTCGAGGTGATTACATCAGGAGTGTCAGAGCCATTTCTGCTGGATACTGGTGCTACGAAAAGTTCTATTATGCACTCAAAACTTCCTGGCGCACTTTTGTCTGGCAAAATGAATGTTTCAGGAGGTTTTTCTGGCGCCCCGGTTAGAAACCCGATCTCTAGTCCTATGCCCCTTTCTGTTGGCCCATGTGAATTAGAAGCACCCCTCATTCTTACAACAGGTTGTGGTGAAAATTTGTTAGGTTTGGATTTGTTAAAGATATTATACGCCACTTTGTACTGTTCTCCTTCAGGAGTACAACTTACACTTGGTAAGAAAGTGGTTTCTCCGATGTATCTATCAAGGGAGAATATCCCAATGGAATTGTCATCTCTTCCAGATGTACTTTGAGCTACTGGTTCTAATGATGTGGGTCTTTTGGAGATAGCGCCATATGTCATTACATTGCGAGCCAATGTTAGGTTGCCACGTATTCCCCAATACAAGATCTTCAACGAATGTGAAAAGGCTTTGTTAACGATCGTTTACGATCTGATCGAGAAAGATGTCATTGAAGAGACAACAGGCAACATTTGCAACAGTCCTGTTTTGCCAGTCTTAAAGCGTACTGATCCTTCACAGCCCCCTGTGTACAGATTTGTGATTGATCTCAGAGAAGTGAATAAAATTGTGGTGCCACAGTTTCCAGTTGTCCCCGACATTACTGCCTTATTGACAATGGTTCCAGCTTCAGCCACTTGGTTTTCGGTGATTGACCTGAAGAACGCCTTCTTCAGCATCCCGATTGCTGAGGAGAGCAGAGATATTTTTGGCTTCAATTTAGGAGGACGAAGCTTCCGCTTCAAACGGGCTCCTCAGGGCTACTGTGAAAGTCCATCGATATTCAGTCAGGCTCTGAAATCACAACTTGACACGATTGTTCTACCTGATGGTGCGACTCTCATTCAGTATGTAGACGATCTGCTGATCACTGCAGATACTGAAGAGATTTGCTAGCAAGCCACATTGTCGATGTTGCGTCATTTATGTGACATGAAGCACAAAGTCTCTCTTTCAAAACTGCAATTTTGCCGACAAGAAGTGATCTACTTAGGTCACATCTTATCGAAGGAGGGAAGGAGACTGACCCCAGAGAGAATACAGGCAATTGCAAGATTGAGTGGCCCAAGGAAACAAAGAGAAGTGCGTGCTTTCTTGGGCATTACATCGTACTGTAGACAATGGATACCGAATTTTTCACTATTGGCTAAAGCTTTGCTGGCACTAATCTGTAAAGACACACCCGATCCTATGCCTTGGTCTGAAGATTGTCAGACAAGTTTCCACGAGTTGCGTGATGCATTATGTTGGCTCCTGTGTTGGGCAACCCCGACTACAGTAAGCCTTTTACATTATATGTCCACGAGAAGGAAGGTTGCACATTATCAGTCCTGACACAATACTTTGGGGACAAACAGCGCCCATGCGCGTATTTCTCAGCGACTCTAGATCCTGTAGCTAAGGCATTACCAAGTTGCTTGAGGGCCACTGCTGCAGCAGCTGTCTGTATTCGACAGTCTGCTGGGTTAGTCATGAATAATACCCTGATCGTTATGGTCCCACATGCAGTAGACATTTTACTAAACAGAACGAAAACACAGCATTTAACTAGTGCTCGCATGTCCAGGTATGAGCTGACACTATTAGCGAGTCACATACACATAAAGAGGTGCGATACACTCAACCCCGCTACGTTATTGCCCATTCTGGCAGAGACAGATGAGGTTGAAAAACATGAGTGCTGCTTTAGGACAGAAGAAGAAGAGACAAAAGGGAGAGTAGACTTGCAGGACACTCCCCTTCCTGAATGTAATGATACTTTATGGGTTGATGGTTCATGCTTCAAGTTGCCAAATGGTGATACGACTGCAGCATATGCTGTAACAACATTGCACACAATTGTAGAGACTGCACGTATACCGCACAATTCTGCGCAAGCAGCAGAGTTAGTCGCACTTACAAGAGCGTGTGTGTTGGCAAAAGGAAAGCGAGTGAATGTGTATACAGATAGCCAATACGCCTTCGGCGTGGCTCACAGTTTTGGAAGATTGTGGCGTGAACGTGGGTTCCTGACGTCACATGGTGCAAGAATCCAACATGGTCAGCTAGTGAACGAGCTTCTCGAGTCACTGACCTTGCCACTACAAGTCGCGATTGTAAAATGCAGTGCACACAGAAAGATTCAAGATGATGTTGGTATTGGGAATGCATTTGCAGATGAAGTTGCGAAAGGGACTGCAAGGAACACGATGAGTCGAATGTATGTTGTAGGTCCTGCGAGATGGATTGCTGATGTGGGTATGTGTGAGGACACTATCGAAAGTGTGAAGTCTATACAATCTGATGCCACTGAGAAAGAGGTGAATGAATGGAGAGAAAGCAAGGGTAGATTGGATGCGAATGGTTGTTGGGTCGAATTGTCAGAACATCGAAGATGGCTGTTGCCCGATGCATATGTGCTTGCAGTGGTGACAATGGCCCACGGAATGGCTCACCTTAGTGCAAAAGGAATCTGTAAGTTGTTGGCCCCAGTATGACAGAACAGTGGTATCCCGAAATGCGCAGGGAATTTGGTCAGAAACTGTATGGTGTGTCTGAAGTACAATCCCGGTAGGGGAACCCCAACTCCAGCTGGTCATTTTGCGCCTCCAACTTATCCGTTCAAGGTTTTGCAGCTCGATTTCATCCACATGGAAAGATGCAACAATCTGAAATACGTGCTTGTTGTTGTTTGCGCCTTCTCCAGGTGGGTGGAAGCGTATCCCCTTAAGGACAACTCTGCCTTGTCAACTGCCAAAGCCCTTGTCAAAGAATTCTTCCCTAGATTTGGTATGCCTAGAATGGTCTGGAGTGATAATGGAAGTGAATTCGTGGGACGAGTGATGAAGAGAGTGTGCGAATGTCTAGGCATACACCAGAAGTTCCACGCTGCAAACCACCCCCAATCAGCAGGATTAGTAGAGTGCTACAACGGCACGTTAAAGTTAAAATTGGCCAAGATCCAAGCCAGCACAGGTCTTAAATGGCCTGACGCCCTGCCTTTAGCACTCCTGTCTACCAGAATGACTGTCCACTCTAGACTGGGACTTAGCCCCCATGAAATCGTCTTCGGGCGCCCAGCAAACATATGGGGAGTGCCGAGGCTCAAGAAACTGAGCGAGATAGAGCACCCTGTACTGCTTGACTATATGTGCGAATTGACAACTAAATTGCGTGTTTTACACCAACAGGTTCACAGTTCCTCTCCGCCAGCATCTGATGATCCAGGTCACGCGATTGAACCTGGCACCTGGGTCTTGGTGAAAAATTTTCAGAGAACGAAAAACGAACAGCCCAGGTGGACCGACCCGTACCTCATCCTTCTTTCCACGAGATCAGCCGTTCGGGTGGAAGGAAAGAAGAACTGGATCCACGGGATCCATTGTAAACGGGTCCCTCTGCCTCTTCCATATGACCGGTGGGTCCAGGAGGGAATTGCTGACTCTGAGACCGAGTCCGTACCACGCTTTGCACCCTTCAGCGATGCACAATTGAAAGGAACTGGTACAGAAAAGGAGAGTGATCACATTCTGCAAGGATTTGTGCCACCGTCAATGCAGTTGGACACTACAGAACCTGAAACATTGTTTGAAGACCACACCGCACCTGGGAAACGACGGTATAATCTGGGGCCAAGAGAAACGAACTCATGGCAACAAACTAATAAGAACTGTTTCCCCCTAGAACTATTTTTGATTTTACAGCTCTCTCGCCCAGGGAACTTGCTCATTTTCGATTTTCGAACCGCCATCCGGTTCTGCTGCTAGGGTCGCGGTTGACAGTCTGGGGAGTGCAGCTGGAGACGTTTAGGTCAACGGTTCTGGTTGGCCTGAGGGAATTACCCTTGGCTGAACAGAAAGTACTCTTTGGTAGAATCAATCTCCCACCGCGGGCAGCAACTAGAGGATGGAGTTTCCAAGGGTAGAGAGACCTGCTAGATCCGCGAACTTTAAAAAGAAAATATGCGCTGTGATGGCCAGAAAAAGATTTTTGATAATATGTATTTTAATGTTGTGTAGCATAATGATGTTCATGGTTGGCTATACTTTATTCACATTTCGAGTTACCTTTGTAAATAACACTCAGCCCACACCTCCTCCTACTGTTTCTCCGCACTTCTTTCACCCCCTACCAGAACACGAGTCCGCCAGAAGACTAGAATTTGTAAATTACTCATTCATCAAGCTCCTACGCCAGCACCAGTCTATAATGAACACCTCGAACTGTTGAATATGTGGACTTATGCCTCACACAACAGATAAGGGCATCCCTTACTTCGTCCTGCCATTCAGTTACTATGGTTCTCTGTGGGCTTTCCAGACAATGTTCCTGTTTGCCATAGAACCATATCCCCCACGTCCCACAGGGAGCAATTCCAGCAACAAGGCACTAGTGGCAGGAATAAGGAATATGAGCAGGGAGATCGACACGTATCGAACGATTCCCAAAGATGAGTTTACCCCGTACAGTAGATGGAACATCACTAAGTATGGGATTTCCTTGAGTGAGAACAAGAAAACAAAGAAATCCTCCCCGGTTTGGATAGTACCCCACCGAGGTCACCTATGTCTGCAAGGTATTGGCAGGGATCCCAAAGCACAATTGGGGAAGAGTGTATGCACGGAAACGTATGTGTTTGCCTCCCGGACTTCCCCTCCATTTTTAGCGGCTAAGGGTACAGACTTTGTCTGTCATGACAAAGCATACACATGGGTTGGCCGACATGACTGTGCTTTTTGCTCTATTGTGGAAATATGTCTATGACCGTATTGTAAACTGAAGAATTCTTGCCTGCAGCTGTTATTTTTGTATAAAAGGAAACGGCTGGTTCTGTAAAAACGAACAGTCCCCTGAGAACTTACGACCTGTGCTGTTGTACTTCTAGGACACCTGTTACTTGGTTGCAGCCCATAAAACTCGATCTCTGACTTCACCTAGAAGACTCTTGGTTTCTGTGGTAGGGAACAGGGAGAACTCAGAGGTCCTTGGGTGTTATCCCCTGGCACCACCGGGTTCCTAAAAACCCAGCACCTCAAAACTCCATCCCATATCAATTGTTAGCTTGGAATGAAAAGGTGTGACTGGCTCTAGGAGGTTAGTTGTATCTCATGCCCTCACAGTGGAGAGTCTAATGGGAAGTGATCTTTAAGCTTTTGGTCAGGGGTGGAAAGCCATGTGCATGCTCAAATTCTCGAACTCAATTAGTGGGTTTGTGCTGGAGGGCAAAGGCTGCACATCGGGAGATTAATGGACAGGTTGACCCTGGAACAATGGGCCAAACCACAAAGAGAAGGAGCAAAGGGTCTGGTAAGCCAGCCTAAGTAGCTAAAAAGGTTCAGATGGAATACAACCCTGCGGAAGTAGAATCTGGTACCAGGGTTGGGGACTCCACCCCTGCAAGATCTGGCAGAGTTCTAAATGGCCATTGGACCCTTTGAGAGGACCTGTTCCAGGTTCAAAGGGATCATCTCACCCTTGAGGGATGGAGGCAGACTGCCTCCAGGCAAGAGAAGGATGATGTCAATGGTTTCCACAGATGATTTTGGGAGGATAGCGTCTTCTATACCGAGGTCAAGGACCCCAAACAAGGGGAAACCAGGGGAGTGGTGTTCCCCCAGAAGTATAGAGAGTTCATTCTCACTGTGGCACATGACATTCCCCTAGGCTAAACATTCTGGAAAGACCAAGGCCTGGTACAAACTGGGCAATAATTTCTATTTTCCCCTTCTGTCTGACATGGTATAGGGGTTTTTCAGCTCCTGTGTCACCTGGCAACTATGTGGCAGGTCAGGGGGCAAGCAAAAGGCTCCCTTTATACCACTGCCAGTGGATGGGACTCCCTTTGAGAGGGTAAAGATTGATATCGAAGGTCTCCTAGACCCACCAACTGGCTCTGGGAACAGATATATCTTCATGGTAGGGACCATGCCACCAGATACCCAGAAGAAATCCCCCTCACAGATGGTGACTGCTCTCACAGTGGCCAGAGCCCGACTGGGCATTTTCACGGGACTGGACTCTCTAAAGGAAGTGGTCTCAGGAAGGGGGGCTCATTTTATATCTGCCAACTTGTGGGTTGAATGTGGTGTTACCTACGAGTTCACCACTCATATTATCCCCAGAATAGTGGTCTGGTGAAGAGATTCAATTGATACAATGAAGGGCATGATCACAAGCTTATCTGACAAGCTTAGGAAGGATTGGATGCTCTCCTCTCATGCATGCTTTTAGCTTTCTTAAAGGTGCTAAAGAATGGGTTAGTTTAAGCCCCTTTGAGTTACTGTTTGGCCATCCTGTCAGAGGGTCATTGCGTTTTTTTTAGAGAAGCTTGGTAGAAGCCTGATTACCCTCATTTCTCACTGATGCTGGTGGTTACTGGCTCTATAAGTGACCTTGGCTCTCCTAACCAGGCCGAGAGCGTGTGCTCTCTTCTCTGAAAGGTATATGGAAATTGTTATAATTCTAATAGGCCAAGATAACTTACCTGTAAGTCCCTAGTATATGGTAGGGCATGTAGGTTTATATACCCAAGTGGACTTGAATGTGCACTGCTGGGGTGTCTGGTGTCGTTTTAATGCCAGGCCTGCTTTGCAGTCTGGTTTTAGAATATCTCCAAATTCAGCTTTGGAATTAAAAGTACTTTCGTAGCCCAAAGTGACCTTTTTATAACTTATAGGTAACCCATCAGGTCATCAATAGTTGACCTAAGGGTATGGTGCTTTGTTATAAAAAGCAGGGTCAATGTAAAGGTTGTTTTATATTCCCTGGTATGGGACAAAAACAGCCAAATTAGTTTTTTTCCAATAGTATTACTTCTAGCCCTACAGGCTAACATAGAAGACTTTATTGCAACTTAATAAAGATTATATTTGCTTTGGAACTAGCTAGCAATATCATTCTAAGGATCAAAATAATGGCTACAATAAATCTAACAACTTACCAAGGTTAGATGTATTAAAACTATTACACAACAGTAGTTTTAGAACTTACCATCCTGAGGCTACCATAATCGGCCCTCTAGCAACTTCTTCAGATTGACTAGCCTTTGACAGCCTATGCCAAGCTGCTCCCTGAGTAGGTGTGAAGATGCCTGTGTCTGAAACAATACAGCCATTTATGGGAGGAGATTGGTTTCCTGGAGAAGCCAGAGAGAGGAAAGGGCTAGGAGATATGACACCCTTCAAAGGCAGGAGGGCAGATGTAACAGGACCCAGGCCAGTCCCATGTACTTGTTCCCCAGCAATATGGGAGCCCCTACAATGTGTTTGCGAGTAGGGTTGGAAGGGGAGTGTAGTGAGTTGCTAGCCACACCTTTGAGTTGGGTTACACTGACTCACACACACCAAAGAGAGATTTTCCCCATATTGATTTTGTGGAAAAAGCGCATTCTGGTCACAAATATGCAACACATGGCATGAAGTGATCATAGATGAGGGAGGTAAATTTACCCCTATTTATTGGTGTGTGTCTTGCTAGCCCAGAATGGATGATAAACATGTGAGAACTGCAGACGAGCGGCCACATGTTGATCCCAGCGCAAACTTAGTGTCCTTTTCCATGCTGAACCAAAAGGGAATGTCCAACAAGAAAAGCGCAGAGCCTAAAAGAGCTCAGCATGCGCTGAAGTTGTAACTAAGCGTTCATTTAGGCAACAAGCAATGGTGCAGCTTTCTTCTCCCAGAGGGAAACAAATACATCGCTTACTGTGCACTGTTTAGAACAATGTGAACCGAACAAGTCCCTCCTCCTGCTCCAATCAAGGCCAGTACACGCTGATTTAGTAAAATGCAGTGGAAGCTCCAGGGCTCTATACTACTATTATTTTGAACACAGGGTGCAGAACAGTCCAGTCCTCCCCTACAGGTTTCCTTCTCACAAAGTCTTTTGTATCCCTGAGACTTCTCAAATCAGGAGGCCAGCACACACAGGCCCTTGAGGAGTCCTTCTTCAAGCAGGAGGGACACAGCACACAGCAACGTCCTTGTCCTTTCATTGGCAGAAACAACTACTGCAGGCCAACCTCAGAAAGCACACAGCAAAGGGGCAGTACTCCTTCCCCAGTTTCTCCAGCTCTTCTCCTTTGCAAAGGTTCCTCTTGATTCCAGAAATAGTCTGAAGTCTTGGGGTTTTAGTTGAAATACTTATACCCAAAAATGTCCTTTTTCTCTTTGAGCAAGGGTCTCTGAACCCAGTGCAAATCAGTTCTGCCTTCACTGGTGCACCATGACCACAGGGGCGGAGACTGCGTTGTGCCAAATGAGACACAGCCTATTCAAGCTTAATTACAATGCTTCCCACTACTCTAAATGCATGTCTAATCAGGCCTTCGATGATTTACCCGGGCAAGGCAGGGCACCCATCAACCCTCAAGTGACTGTCTAGAGTGTAGGCACATCTCAGCTCCTGTCACTCACACACCAGACGCTGAATACACAAACAGCCAGAGGCACACCGAATAGTGAAGTAAGAAAATGCCGAATCTCTAAAAGTGGCATTTTCAAACACAGGATTTAAAACCACCATCACCAAAAGGTGCGTTAATAAATTCTGAATTCGGAAAGTCTAAACTTAATTTTCCTATCTTGTCCCTGTTGCAAAGTACACATGTAAACAAGTTACAGTGCAACTCAAATGTGAAGCCTATTAGACAGATAGCCTATCAATAATTTTGACAGCTCTTCGCCATTGATGTTTAGGACAATGACTTCAAGAGGCTCAATGAGCATCATGCTTCATCATGCTGCCATCATCGAATCAGACACCAGGTCTGTGGAACCCAAGGACTCACCATCGAGAGAAAAGCTAAAAAAAAGACTTTGTTCCAATGTAAACTTTTGTACGGGGTCTAGCCTTAAATATATGCGACCCGTGCACCATCATGTTCTCCTTAAAAGTTTGACTTTGTCCCAGTCCTGCTCAATCAGGTAGATGAGAGTGGCGTTTTAGGCTTTTTGGTGCTAGAATGGATATTATTTGAATAGTTCTTTAAAGATTTAAATCTCTGATTCCCTACATTGGATTATTTTAATTTTGGTGTCATTGGGAAGATAGAAAAATTCTCTATTATTTTGAATTGATGTCATATTTCTTTTATTTTTTGTCTTTTACTTATTTACTGTTTTGATGGTAATACATGTTTTACATATACCTGTCTCCTAAGTTAAGCCTGCCTGCTTGTTTTGCTGGGCTACCAAGGGTTGATTGAGGATTAATGGCGGATTAACCTCCTGTTCAGACAACAGGGACAAAACAAGCTTCATATTCCCCCTGCAGCTGCCCAGCTCAGCTGCTGCACTGAACGTGCCCAGATCTGAAACAGGACCTGCCTGATCCCTGCTGGCCTCTGCTAGAGAGAGTCTGTTGTCTCCAAGAGGCCCATCCCCAGGATCTGAGCCTTTGGTTGGAACCTCAGTGTACTCCTCTGACCAAAAAAAATAAATCCTGACGTTTTGTGCTGTTTGCTACTGCAAACAGATTCCACCAGTGCCAGTCACCAATATGAAGCACCAGTAAACCTGACTCTTCCTGCTACAGTAACCACCAACGATGATGGGCAAATCGAAATCTGTACTTTGTGCTGCAGGATCAACAGCCCCCAGTGAGTTCAAACACAAAGCTCCAGCCATGATCTTCAGTGATGTCTCTCACAGGATCTTCGTGCTACATCAATGACTGTTCACAATGCCCAACCTGCTCTTTAGACTACTGTGATGACATCTGCAACAGTCTTGCTGCTCCTTTCAAACGAGGACCCCTCCCTTGCAAACTGGACTCTTTTTTTTAATTATTATGTTTATTAAGTTTATGCACATCAAACAAGAGACCTTGACATACTTCACATAATGCTAGCAGCGTCTGACAATCAGAAGTAAATACAGCATCACCATGCAGATAATAGAGGTACATTACAAGCGTTTGACAAACCCAATCCCATCAGTGACAAAGTTCTAACTGTCTCCACCATTTTGTCTAAATGTGAAGTTGGATGAGCGGTGTAATTTGCATCATGCAGGTGTAATGTTCCAGGTAGGGCTAACAGTCAGGGGATGCAGAGCGTTGTGAAGCAGAGGCAGCGCCAAGGTCAGTGTCCATCTTGTTCGTCATGCCTGTCTTGTACAGAGCCCAAACATTTTTTGGTCTGTTGCGGGGTGGTAACAGTTCACTGCAGTTTTCAGTCTGGGTGCAACACAACATCATATCCTTAGACCACTGAACTATTGCAGGCGTAGGGCCGCGAAGCCAACAGATTGAAACACATCTCTTTGCTAAAAGTAGCGCCATGTCTACCAGTCGTCGCAGCACCTTAGGAAGAGGCTTGGAGTACCCAAGCAGCACTAAGAACGCGTCAGGGGCCAACATCAGTTCTGTGATTTGGTTTATTTCAGTAAATACCAGACCCCAGAAGCTGGCGATCCCCAGGCATGTCCAGGCTAAATGGAAGAAGTCAGCTATTTGATCAGCACACCTTTCACAGTGAGACTCCTCTCGTAGCCCATAACGATGTATATACGTTCGGGCGTGTAATAAACCCTGTTTAAGAATTTGAAATGAACAAGTCTGTGACAGCCATTCAGCGAGACACGTTTAGTGCTCATGCAGCAGAGAAGCCATTAGTCATCAGTAAGTTCTATCTGTAGGTCTCGCTGCCAGGCTAGCCGTGATTTGGTATATTTACTTCCCCTAGCAGACATTGTGGTGCGATAAATCTTAGAGGCAATCTTAGCAGGTGTTTGCACTCTAATGACAGCAGTTAGGGCCATAGCCTTTGGGGGCTCCGCCATATCTTCTCCCAATAAGTCCTTGAGAGCATGCCAAATTCCAAGGAATTGGAATTAAGCAAGGAGCGTCAGCATAGGATTCCATCCATTCATTTCCTCCCATGTGCGAAGAGATCACCTATGATATGGGCATTTAGCATCTGTAAAGATACTGTAAGCCCCCTGTCTTTACATAGTGCAAGCCAATCGCACCATTCAAGGCAGGCTACTGGGAAATACAATATATTGCCCGCTTGAAGAGCCAAGCATGAGCAACCGTGTTAAGGGAATCCAATATACCCGTACGTCTATTAGGGGGTGTGAACAGCAAGGCAGGAAGAGTCCTAGGGGCAGCAACTATCGACTCTATCCATACATGCTGAATGTCAAACGGGCCATGTATCCAATGATATGCCTGGGAACTTTGAGCAGCTCTATAATATAAATCCAAATCAGGAGCACCCAGATCCCCCATCGAGTACGGCAATGTCAGTATTTGTCAGGCGACGCATGCCTGCTTGCCTGCCCAGGCCAGGTGTACCATTAGGGACTGGAGGTGCTGGAAGAATACACAGGGTAGTACCAGGGGTAGGTTCGTAAAGAGGAAGAGAAAGCGCAGCAGCACAAACATTTTCATAAGGGACACTCTGCCATCAATGATAAAGGGAGGTGCACCCATCAGTTAATATCTTCTTCCAAATTGGATATAGCGACCCCATAGTTCTCCCTGAGGACCACCTCGAATGGCTATAATACTCCAGCAGGGCGCATTCCGAGGGCTCTGCGGTCAAGGCATAGAGAATCGGAGACAAAGGGCAGACCTGTCTCATGCCCCTGTATATTCGTATAGGGCTAGTGACCAGGGAGCCTATTTTGATACGCGCTGTGGGAGAGGAATACAGTACGGAGAGAAGTTGCAGAAACACCTCTCCCACACCCATGCGGCTGAGGACCTGCCTCAGGAAGGGCCATTCGACCGAGTTGAATGCCTTCTCCATGTCTAAGAATACTGCATCGCTTGGCACAAATCTGTTTTGCTCCAGGGCCACCAAAGTCGTGACCAGTGGCACCAAACGATTAGCAAGCAGTTTGGTGAAAATTTTGGTGTCCACGTTCATCAAGGACAGAGGTCTGTACGAGGTGCACTCATCAGGAGACTTTCCCGGTTTAAGGATAGCCACTATGATGTCCTCCCGCATAGATGGGGGCATCCCGCCTGTGGTACACATGTCCTCAAACAGTGTGAGCAGGTGTGGCAGTGGAAGATCAATGAACGCCTTATAAAAAGCAACAGTGAGCTAAGACTATTTCATCCCTTTCGATCGACCACATCAGAAACTCTTGATGCCCATTGGACAGCCACAGAAGCTTTCTATTCGTCAGATTGTCTAATATTTGCTCATCGGGACTGCAGCCTCTTGAGGCATTTAGGTCCACATAATATTGTCGAAAATGCTCCACCACTTGGGCATCCGTTAGCAGAGAATCTCCAGGTTGTGTT
This sequence comes from Lissotriton vulgaris, assembly GCF_964263255.1. Taxonomy (NCBI): domain Eukaryota; kingdom Metazoa; phylum Chordata; class Amphibia; order Caudata; family Salamandridae; genus Lissotriton; species Lissotriton vulgaris. The sequence goes on from NC_141685.1 coordinate 493,490,789, forward strand.
CTAATTTCTGGGATCACTGTGCTGTCTCTACGGCCGTTTGCCTTCACCATAAGTACGAGCAGTGGCATACTTCTCGAGATGCTTTATTTCAGCATCAGCCTCTGCATGGTATTCCTGTATAGTCTACGTCAATTCTAGACTAAGCGCATCCTGCAGACCATCGAGCAGGGAAACCTCCAGCTCCTTTATCTTATGTTCCAGATCCGCAAGTCTATTACGAATCGATTTAAGAACCCCCACATGTTTAGATATCGCCACCCCCTAATATATATATTAAAAGCCTCCCATATAATTTGGAAGGAATCAACTGATTCCACAGTGTTCTAAAAAATTCTCAATTGCTGTAGCAATATCTTCCTTGAAAGCGGTGTTCAGTAGGGAGTAGGGCGGAAAGCACCACAGGAAGGGGGGGATGTGCCTCTTGGGAGAAACGAGAACCAAGAGCAGGGATGAATGATCAGAATATGTGTGAGGCAGAATCGTGCAAGACTGGATGTGAGGCAATAAGTGTCTGGATGTGAACCAGTAGTCAATTCTGGTATGGACATTATAATACGCAGAGTAATGTGTGTACCCACCCTGGCCGGTGTGCCTGTTGGGCAAAATATCGCACAAATCCAACCTGGTCAATGATGTCTCCACAACTCTTGCCGAAGCAGAGACACGTCAGTCAGGGCCGTCCGACCTATCCAAAGCGAGGTCCCTAACAAAATTGAAATCCCCTCTCCATAAGATCTGCCCAGGAGCATGAAGGTGAGAGAGGTCAGTCAACCTACTATAAAAGTCTGGGTGATCATAGTTAGGTCCATAAACGTTTAAAAAACACATCCATTCCCTTACAGCAACATTTGGTGAGAACAAACCTACCCTCACTATCCGTCGCCAGGGGCAACAGTCAGAACGCCATCTTTAGGGTTAACCCACGTCAGGACCCCCCTAGCATGTGTGTTGAAGCCGGCCGCATGATCATTGCCTAGGAGCCATTAAGTGCACAACATGGGACTATCTAGAGGAAGGTGTGTGTCCTGCAGGAGAGCGATATCAATATTTTGCCTATATAGGTAACTCAACATTTTCAGGACTTTCCTATAGTCAGTAAGGCCACTCACATTTCACGTGAGCACTGCAACCAAGTCTGGGGGACTGTTATGTGTCTCAGCACTATCTGTCATGAGGGAGCATCCAGCTCAGGGTCCACAATACCAGTCTCGTCTGGCCTACACAGCCATGGTGTCACACTTCAAAGTTGTCACAGCAGAAAGCATGTCAATAGTCAGTGTCAATACCTTCCCACCCTCTACCCCCGTCAGGCCTATCCCAACAGTCCTGTACGATGCAAACCCCTATAACGTGCAGTTTGACAAAAAAGATCCACCTCATCATTCACACAAAACATCAATTTACTTCTCAAATCCCACCCGCCCCTGCCCCAACTTGGTCGCGGTACCATCCCTCCCCCAATAGAGCAGTCCCACCCTCACCTCAACACAAAGAGCACTCCCCAGCGTGATTCACGCAAGGGTGGATGTAGCTCGACAAACAAGTAGAAATTGTTGGCCCATGTGAGGCCGCACTCGGACACCGCCAAGGGAATAGCATGTAATTGGTTATCGTTATGTACCCCCAAATCCCAGGATCCACCCCAAGAACTTTACAGTACATGTGACCACAACACAATGATATGCTGTGTCGGAGGGTCCACCTAAGGTGTCACATAAGATCAGTGTAATCCCCATCTACATGGAAAGCTAGCTTCCGAGCTGAGCAATATCCACTAACATCCTCATAGCCGCCTCCCCCAAGGAAAAAAGGCTTAGCTTGTCCCTTCTGTGCTGTTGAGGCTACTAAGTAGAGAGTCATTTTATCATAGGCATTAGGAGGGGAGGGCAAAGAGTCACAGCCCTACACCCAGGGCCCCACAACAGCACTCCCTCCTGCCCAGGAACTTTCAGGTCATTCTTATAAGACAATGTCCCCAATGAGTGGTTAGTCCTGTTCCTCCATCAGGCCTCCAGTCGCTTCATCAAGCAGGTGCTTCTCCGGGTTATGGCGCCTCTCCTTCGACCAGTCTTTCAGCGCCGTCTGCAGTGCCTTCGAGTCTGTGAAGATGTGGGAGCGACCCTGCCTGTTAACTTGAAGTTTCGCTGGATATAGCATTGCATAGTGCACCCCTAGATCTTGGAGATGTCTCTTTATGGAGGCGAACAGGCACCGTGCTTCTTGGACCCGGATTGTGAAGTCCGGGAACAGAGAGATCGTGGATACCTCAAATCGTATTGGTTGTTTCTCACGGGCCAGCTTCAGCGCAACATCCTAATCCTGGTGGTTGAGAAACTTTGCTATGATCGGCCTAGGCGCAGCTCCTGGGGGCGGCCTTAGGCCCAGAGAGCGGTGCTCTCTACCACGAACATATTGGAGAACCAGTCCTCGCCAAGCAGGGTTTTCAGGAGCCTCTCTGTGAAATGTTCCATATTGCACATCTGGGTAGTTTCCGGGAGGACCGTGATTCGAAGGTTACAGTGCCTGGAACACGCTTCAAAAGTCCTCTGTTTTGTCCTGCAGGACCTTCAGGACCCTGCCCAGCTGTTTATGTTCAGTGTCCAGGGTGGTCGGTGCTTCCTCTGTTTCCGTTACTCTCCGGTCAGGCATATCAAGCCTCTCAGTGTGCTTATCCAGTCCTTCAGCCATACGGTCCATCCTACAGGACAGCACATCCATATTGGTGCCAAGAGATGTGATTCCCCCTTGTAGATTCTTCCCCATTGCCAGTAGGCCACAGAAGTCCTGGAGTGAGTCCACAGTGGGTTGGTCCTGCTCCCTGGCACCACCCTCAATGGAAGCGTCACTGGACTGAACGTCAGTTTCGGTTGTGCTTTGTCCACTCGCCCATCTTGATCTCCCATGGGTGCCCTCTCACTTGCTTCTCCACACCTTTGCACGAGGGCAGGTGCAACACTGATGGCGTGTCTTCACAGGGGATATAGTGGGCGTCTCCTAATGATGGCACTGGGTTCTCTCCCAGACAGGGAAGTCACTACAAGGACTTCATATCACCTGCTCCCAACAGAGAGTGCCTTGTCTCAATCTTCCAGGCACAGATTGTGCAATGCAGCTCAGTGGTGCACGCCGCAATCACCGTAGTGAGCCCCTTCAGCATGACAGGCCCTGAAGAATAGTGACACCTCTCTTCTAGCTAGGCAGCATCTTCGCCCCTCGAGGGGAGCAGCACCCCAATGTTCTGATCAGCCAGGTCCCGCGTCAGCCGCCATGTCAAGGAGCAATAAGCAGGCCCGTCTGCCTGCCCAAGTGCACCACGTGATGCCAACGGAGTAGCCTTCAGGCGTCTCGGCAAACGTCCACCAGCCCATAACGCCGCCAAGGGGACAGCATGGACCTGAGTTTTTGACACAGCCTGGGCCGTAGGGAGTAAGAAAATGAGGTATCACTACTAAGTGTTGCGTGAGGAGCTCAGTTGCTAGATAATTGCAGGATCGGTATATGGTGTTGCGGAGCTCTCAGCTCAAGCGACCATCCTGGTCGCGAGCTAGCTCTGCCCCCGCCTCCCCTGAGAACTGGACTCTTCACACTGCACTTTGAGCAGGCATCTTTTTCAGGGAGTCTAACCAGGTCCCTGTATCCACCCAACATGGTTGGCCTTAAATTGTGACTTTCACCTGGTCCAGCGTGACCAAATAACCTGAAGTGGCACTTCATACTTTTAGGCACTAGAATTACCTTAAACCATTAAAATTGCATATCTCCAGTTCTACTAATTGGATGTTTGCTTTTTTAGTGTCATTTTATTCATTAAATGTTCTCTATTTTTCTTAATTAGTGTGTGATTTTTCTTTTGATGTGTTTTCACTTTATTACTGTTTGAGTGCTGCATAAATACTTTACACATTGCTTCCACGTTAAGCCTGACTGCTTTGCACCATGCTATCAGAGGGTTAAGCACAGGTTAATTTAGTGACTCTTTGTGTTTCACCCTGACAAAGATTGTGGTTGTTGCTTGAGGAGAGTTTCACCCCACTCAACCAAAAACTCAATGTTTAGGTTTCACCTGCACAGCACTTGCGCTGTGCTTGTGAAATCTATTGTATTAAATATATCTTAAAAGGAACTCCTGCCTTCACATCCTATTTGTCCTTGTGCTCACTTTACTTTTCCACATTTCTATTGCTTGTAGGCATTCCATTTCCTGTTTTTCCATGTGCTTCTCTTATCAGATTCCAATTGGAAAAGTAATGTGTTCTTCCGCTTTGGTGAAACTTCTTTTAAATCTCTCAAGCAACAATCAGGTATAAAAAATTAAATAAGAGCTACAACCTTGCTTAAAAATTACAGTGCTGCCCAAGTGCCAAGATCCTCCATTGTGCCTTTTATGCCTTCTCCGTGCTCCAGAGGAAGCGCGCACTACGTAGTGCCCCCAGGGCACAAGCAGGCACCCACTTGAGTGCGTTCATTATTGCATTCACTCTACTGTCCCCCGGTCACAAGCAGGTATCTACTTCAGTACTTGTTTACTCAGTGACTCTGAGTGAGTGCGGTGGGCTCAGCTGGCTGTTATTATCTCCATGGAGATACATGAAAACGAAATTATTCCAGAAGCTCACATGGCTTTGTTAATCACCGAGACAGAGCGTGCTGCACACAGACCATGCAGCCTTTTACAGCCCGCTATTACTGTATGATACTGGTGGTTCTTTTACTTTTAATTAGTCTCTTCCCCCTTCACGCATGATTCATGCCATAGCATTCATTCAATAGAAACACCATACACCGCTAAAATTGCATTTATTTAAAGGACTCTCTTCCCCTTTCATAATGTGTAGGTATTCATGCCATAGGTTTAATTCAATAAAATTCAATGTGGCACGAAAAATTAATTTATAGCTCTTACAACCCCTGATGAGGCGTCCTAACAAGGTCCCTGATCTCACATGTTCAAAAATTGTGTAACTTTGATCATTTTTGATGATTAAAGGTGTCTTTTCTTTAAGGCTTAATTGTTTTTCTCTTTGGAGACACATGAGTGTTGAAGCAAGAAAAATATTCTGTCCATATTCACTTTCACAGCACCCTGCCCTCTCCTCCCACCGTCATTTCTTCCTCCTTCCCTCCATTTCCCACTCCTTCCATTTCTCCCTCCAGCATCCCTCCCCCAACCCAGTGACTGAGAGTTTTGGATGGCAGTAATTAGAGAATGCATGTTTGAGCTGCTTTCCTCATGCTCAATGATTGCCAACAGCTCTGCGGGTTAATGTAAAATTTCTGCAGTGCACTTTTACACCACGGTTTGCACCAAACGTCTATTGCACACGATTTATTTGCACAACCTCATTCAAATAGTTCAATATTTTTCAATTTACATCAATATGGAACCCTAGTCAGGTTTCATACTCTCCCAGTAATACAGCTAAAAGGATGTTTTTCCAACAGCTGAGCTAGCAGAAAATAAAACATTTTCTTGATGCAAACACAATTTTTTGGGGGATTAGAGACACTGATTCTAATTACAGGTTTATTACGGACACCACTTGTGCAGAAAGAGGAGCGTGCTGTTTCGCCATTTCAGCATAAGGATTAGGTACTGTGTCGGGCCTCCATGAGTGAGTGTGAATGTTCGGCTAAGGATTATTGGAGCATATTATCAAGACAATTATCGCCGCTTTAGTGGCCATTTTTGGCCAAAAACCGGCAATAATTCTATCGCAGTATTAACTGAGGACACGCTAACAGGCTTTAGCGTGTGTTTCCTTGTGTTAGCACCCATTTCACTAACGCATTGCATCTCATCGCTAATGAGATACAAAGTAGGTGCACCTCACATTCACTACATGGGAACACATTGCTAACGCAGCTTCGCGCTATTTACAACGATGCCCCATACCTGGTTAGCGACAATAAAAGTCGTGCTAAGACCCCATTAACGCTGGATTCTAACGTCAGAAACATTTCTGACTTAGATATATTACCCGATGGGAGGTGGATTGTCAGGCTAAGTCCACCATGACTTATTACCAAGGATTTCCCTATCGCTGAAATTTTATTGCTGGATTACCAGTGATATTCCAGCATTTCGCTGTTAACACTGGAATTTCTATCACCTTGGAGATAGCCGTTGATAATAACGCGCTATCTCAGCGATGAAATCCAGCGATAGCCGGCGATAACTAAAATCGCGCTTAGCTATATTTACTGCTGTCAGTTGATAATATGCCCCCTAGTCTTTTATCCTTACAGTTAAAGGTTCCAGGTAGTTATAGTTCAATTCACCAAAAGATGTGATGCTCTACCAATCTAATTGTTGCTGCCACTGTCCAATGGGGGCACTGTTAGACATATGTCTTTGGAAACTGGTGCGCTTCTTGCGGTCTTTGTGGATTGGAGGCCACACAGTAGCTCCTAATCATAAAGGAGAAGGGCATTACAATCTCAAAGAGCCCTCATGGCTTTAGCACTGAGACGGATATGGCAGTCACAGCGCATATTGCCTTTCTCAATAAATATGTCATAACACATTTACGAAGTTTCAGTAACATATCTTGCACAACTGCTCACCAAGCAAAAATTTACCACTAAAAAAAGTATTATGAAACACAGAAGCGAAACCTAATGCATTTACCAATGCTTGATCGCAGTGCTGGTACACCAAGAGTGAGTTATGATTTACATGGCTGTTTTGCACCAATGACTCATTTAATAAAATGCTAGTGGTCACAGGTTCCAAACAATGAAAAAGGCCAATAATGTAATAGAAGAAATTAGTCAGTTCCTTTGGTCTCTAATATTTTGTACATGGACAATAATAATCAAATTTCCCTGTGTTGGATGAGAGGTATCCATTTCATGATGTGAAGCAATGATTTTTATATTGCATGCTCAATGGCACTCAGCAGGCATATGTACCATATACCCACTACTTGAATGCAGTCTATTACTTCTTAGAAGTCCCATGGACAGCAAACAAATGCAGCATGACCAGATGCAAAAGTGCATCCGACCTGACATACACACCCAAAACCCCTACTCTTTATGTAATCATTAAGATTTAAGAAAGTAAGTTACGTCTACACAGAAGGGTAATTCCCTTCTGTAGTGGAATAACCAGATTTCTACCAACTAATAAAAAAAGAAAACCACATCAACAGTCAGCCTCTTATTATTTTAAGTTTCAAGGAGATGCTGAATATCCAAGAATAATTTCATACACTTGAGAAACATATGGAGCAAAATATGCTCTTTCCTATGCATATACATAATATCATGCTTTAAATAATTACTGTCAAAACCACAGGCCAAAAACATGAGCTCATGAACATAACCAACACTATGACTTGTGCCATGGAGGCTAGCTCCACATAAGCCCTAGTGATTCAACCACAGTTGGAAAAGGACCCTCTCTGAAGGATCACCCCAAACATTTTGCCTTCCTCCCCCTCTTTTTCTGAAATGTTTGTTGGCTTTAGGACTCTTTGCACTTTACCACTGCTGACCAGTGCTACAGTGCAAATGCTCCCTCCTCTAAACATGGCGTAATTGGTTTACACCTGTTTGACATATTTGATTTACTTGTAAGTCCCTTGTAAATTGGTATACCATATAACCAGGACCTGTAAATTTAATGCTACTAGTGGGCCTGCAGCACTGATTCTGCTACCCACTGAAGTAGCCTGTCAAATCTATCTCAGGCCTGCCACTGCAGTGCGTGTGATTGCAATTTGCTGCCACTTCGACTTGATATTTAAAACTACTTACCAGGCCTTACACTCCCCTTTTATTACATATGAGTCACCCCTACAGTAGGCCCTAGGCAGCCCCAAGGGCGAGGTGCTAAGGAAGTAAAAGGTAGGGCATGTAGTTTTTGTTCTGCATGTCCCAATAGTGACAAACTGCCTATATCATTTTTCACTACTGTGAGGCCTACTCCTCACATAAGTTAGCATTGGGAATTTCCTAATTCACTTTTAAGCTGTAATTCCTGATCAGAGAAGAGTAACCGTTTCATATTTCATATGTTTGGAATGGTAATGACAGATATTCCTTTCTCCTAAAGTTAGATTTGGATTAACTATTATAGAAATGCTACTTTTAGAAAGTGGACATTTCTCTGTGCTTATATCTCTGTGTGCTTTGCAGCCTGTTTCCATTACACATCTTGGCTGGATGGCAGCTACACTTTATGCATTCTATCTTGATAGCCACAACACAAGAAGGGTAAATGTGCATAAGTACCCATCTACATACATTTGCATTCTGATGGCCTTGCCTGGGAAGGATTGAAGGGAGCGGCTAACAGTTCACTTGAATAGGCTGTGTCCGGTCCCCATACAAATGGCTGATTACCCCCATCAGATAGCCTGGGTTGAGAAGGAAACTTCTGTATCTTAGAGAGCTGCTTTGAAGTCACCCCTACCTCAAAGGCACTGGGTCTCTGAACTACTAACATCAGAAACCTCTGGATCTTGAACCTCTGATATCCAAGGACTTGTTGCTTGATACTCAGGGAAATCAGTGCCTCTCCTGTCTGTGTGTAACAGAACTGGCTCATCGACCTGGTTGCGGGTGTAAAATTGGTGCATAGCATTAGAACCAGTGCTTTGCCTCCCAAGCTCAATGTATCGGACTGCGTATTGCCACTGCTGCAGCTGGTGAGATCGACACGTGTTGTCGACTACATTGCATTATCCAGCGCATCGCTCAGTATCTTTCAACTCTGGCACCCACTGCATGGAGAAGACATGTCATTGTTTGCGATTAAGAAAGGTACTTTGTTCAGCGGACACAGTCAGGAGACTGGAGGTGGAGCATCCCCATTCTTTTTAAAGATACCATTAAAGTTTCGCCTAAATACTCTGCTAATCTGGGGTGGGCAGAAATGTGCATCTTCAAAATAGAATTTCCCTCGAACAATCACTGGAAAAGAGCCTTGCTGTATCGCTTCTCAGACTATAGTGATCATTTGATTGAGAACATTGATACCCATGTGCTATCAGCAAAAGAAAAATTTCTATTAGGAGATTTTAATTGCAGTTTGCATGACCCTTCGGACACATATATTTAGAGACCTTGGGGCTTCAGCAAAAAAATGTAGGGCCTACACATACAGCTGGCCTCACCTTGGACCAGATTTTTACAAATTCTACAGATTTCCACTGTGAGCCACCCCTTCCCCTTACAGATTGCCAACTCTGGAAAACCAGATCTGAGACAACTTGACAACAAAGGGGCAATAAGACGTTGGCACTGTGTCTCCCCAAATTCCTTTTCATAGATTTTTGTTCCCCCACCATTAGGCAAGACTTTGAAGTTAACCAAATGTTTGCAGAAATTCAAACGGCTATAAATTTAGCGTTTGATAGCAGTGCTGCTTTAAGATCTTGGTTTAATACCTCGCTGCATTCTTTTGAACCCAGGAACACTACAGAGCTAAAAGCTGAGGAAGAAAGTGCTCCGCAAGAAATTAGAAAGACAACGGCAATGCAGATATGTTCAAGATTATAAAGAAACTTTCAGGAAAACACTTTCTGTGCATTATCACCAGGGCCAGCATGGGTCCTCAAGCCAGCTGGTGCTTCATCGGGGTCGTCCCAAAATGTGACTTTGCTCCATACTTAAAGTAACCTTTTAGTGCAAATTGCTTCAAAGCACTTCACTGCATTTATTTCTTTTTAATTCATCATTTCAACTTCTATACCTTGGAGTTTTTCCATTCTGGTCCTGTTTTGTTTATATTACAATATCATATGTTTATAAACCTGTGTGGAGTCTTTTTTGTGGTGTATTCATTGTGTTACTAAGTGTGTGTATTGCACAAAAACCTTACCCATTGCCTCTTTCGATGAGCCTGACTGCTCAGAGCCTAGCTACCAGAGGGTGAGCATAGTTTATCTTTTAGTGTGTATCTAGTTTACCCTACTAGAATTGTGGCTTCTGCTTGAATAGGATGCATATCTTTGGCAACCAGAAATGCAATTTCAAACAACCACAATATAATAATTCCTACAGTGTTAGGATCTAGATGTGTGCCCATCCAATAAAAATATTGTTGTCTCTAAATTACAGTGAAGCCACATGAAATTCCCAAAAGTATTTTTTTGTTAAGATATGTAAATATTTTATCAAATATATTCGAGACTCACTAGAAGTTAGTTATAGAATGTTTTTCTGCCGTCGAGGCAAAGCTTGAGAATTCAGTTCCCATGCATCTAAATGAAATGCTTGAATGAGCAATATGTATCAATGTTTATTAATGTGAAAAACAATTAGTGGTCAATGTTTGCTTAAGTTAGGAATGCTTTGTTAATAATACAACGGATTACACTTGTGTAGGACTTGGCCCTTTTTGGCTAAAGTCCATTAACGTTTTGCTTTCCCCCTAGACCTTTTTTCTGACAGGGTTTTGCCAACTTAGATGCTTTGGACATTTTGCCACTGCTAAGCAGTGTCAAAGTGCAAATGTTCCCTGTATAAAGTGTAATGGTAATTGGTTGTCCATGATTGGTATGTTTACCTTACTAAGTGAAGTCCCTAGTAAAGTGCAGGCTGGTAATGCAAATGCTACTGGTGGGCCTGCAGCAGTGATTGTGCCACCCACACAAGTAGCCTTAAAAAGGGAACTCAGGCCTGCCATTGCATGCAGTTTGTTAAAGTGTCAAGTTGTTCTGTCAAGTGCACTCACTTGCCATACCTTACCCTTCTCTTTCTATGCACATCAGACACCCCAATGGTAGGTCCAGGGGGCCCCCTGGGCAGGTGGAAGTGCATGTGAAATGTAGGACATGTAGTAAGGTGTGTGCCATGTCCTGACAGTGAAATAATCACCATTTTAGTTTTTCACTGTTGGCCACCTTGCACCTAGGATAGAATGGGAAGGCTGTGAAATATGTTCTCCATCCTATCTTCCCAAAGGCTTAGGATGGAAAGGAACGTTTTGTATCCCTGAACTCACAATCTACTAACACATATTTTTATGAAGGTGTTTTTTTCATTTTGTGTTCAGAAGCCACTCTTTTAGAAAGTGGAGGAGTTTTGTGCTCTAACATTTCTGTGTGTCTCTGCCTGGCTGTGGATTGACTGTCTGGGTTTGAAAGTGATAGGATCTGGGGAATGTCTTGACCCAGGGGAGGAGGTGAGACAGCAACTGGCTGACCTGCATCTGGAGTGTATGGGAGGAGAAGCCCCTAGAGGCGAAGAGGCCTGGGCTGCTGCTATAAGACAATTGACTCATCTGCTGAGTGATTGAGAATCCAGACCCCCACTAATAAAAGGAAGAAAGGTGTCACTGGCAGGGAGGAACCCAGAACTGGTTTGTACAGGGGCCAGTGCCCCCTGAAGCACAAAGACTTTAAAGCTATTGGGAGGTATAGCTAAGAGAGCTGAAGCCCCTGACCTTTGGAGAATGGCTTGATCAAGTGTGAACAAGACTGGAGATACTTCATGGTCAAGAGGACCTTTGCCAAGGAAGAAACAACTGAAGAGACTGACGGATTGGACTGACCCTTTCTGTGTGTTCGAGGGCTGGCCTGCAGTTTGCTGTTTTTACAAAGGAAAGGCTAAAGGAACTTTGCTGTGTGGTGTGCCCCCCTGCTTGAAATACTCTGCTATGTGCTGTGTCCTGAAGTAACGTATCCCCAAAGGCCTGAGGTGAGCTGGCTCCGTGTTCGGAAACACAGGAACACAAACGTTTCCAGGAGAGTCTCAGCTATGTTGTATGAGTGTGCCTGTTGCAGTCTGAGACCCTCATTAGAACTGCCCTGTGATCGTGGGTGCCTGGAGTCCAAGTGAGTCATAGCAACGCTGTGTGCGTGTGCTTTGTGCAGCCTGAGACCTTCATGAGGATCGGCCTGTGAACGTGGGCACCTGGAATCCAAGCAAGGATCAGCGACGCTGTGTGTATATGCTTCTTGCAGCCTGTACCCTGTTGTGAGGATTGTCCAGTGACTGGATTCCAAGTGAGTCTCATCGCTGCTGTGTGCGGGTGCATTGTGCACCGGGAGACTTTTGTGAGGATTTGCCTTGTTATCGTGTGCAACGTAATCCAAGTGATTCTCATTGATGCTGTGAGCATTGCGTTGTGCAGTGTGAGACCTTCATGAGGATTTGACTTGTTATCGTGTGCACCGAAATCCAAGTGAGTCTCATCGCCGCTGTGTTCGGGTGCGTTGTGCACTGGGAGACTTTCGTGAGGATTTGCCATGTTTTCATATGGAACGGAGTAAAGTCAGTCTTAGCGATGCGGTGTGCATGATATTTGTTGAGCCTGAGACCTGTGTGTGGAGTGCCCAGTGATCGTGCACCCGGATTGAAGGAAGACTCAGCGACGCTGTGTTCGTGTGCTTTGTGGCAGCCTAAGATCTTTGTAAATGAAGCCCGGACCGGCAGTCCCGGAGGAGCAGAGTTGCCGGCCTGAGCCGCCGTTGTCGTTTCATGAAGCAGCATTGGATGCCTAGCTGCTAGACGAGGAGAGTGGGTATGCACCCCCCAGGTAACGTGTGTCGAATCTCCTGGGGTGGGGCGCTGGCTCAGAGGGAGATGCTCTTACCCTCTCTCGTGTTGGCAAGGGAGTGACAGTACAGGGGCCGGAGTGTGAAGCTGCACTTTGGGATTACATTATACTGGGTTGGTGGCAACTGTGAGAGGCTGACTGAAGGTCAGAAAGAGAGGCGGAGAGACCGCCTAAGGCCCGGTGATAGGGGCCTGAGTCCACTACATAGTATTCCATTTCTTCAGAACGGAGTACCTGACTGAAGTATTACACATTGCATAATTTCTGTATAACGAACTACCTGATTGTTGTATGATGCATTGCCTTGTGTCTGAATAACAAACTACCTGATTAGCGAATTGTGCAGTGCATTATTCCTGCATAATGAAATACCTGATTAGTGTATCTGCATTGCCTTACTTTTGCCGAATGACATTTCTGCGGGTTGTATTACGCGTTGGATTATTTTACCTTGCATAGTGCCTGATTGTTGTGTTACGCATTGCATTGTTTTCATTGCAGAGTGTCTGATTGTTACGTTACACGTTACAGCATTTTTACATTGCAAAAATGCCTGATCCTAGCATTAGAAACTGTATGACATAATATTACGAGTACAGGAGAATGTGTAGAAGTGTTCATTGACATCGCCAGAACTTACAAGGGCCGGCTGGCCTAACAACCGGCCAGTAGAAATATTACACAACCTCATATGTTAGTTTTGTATCGTGTTGTCTTATCATATTTTTTTTGTATAAGGTTTATACTCGTTATATAAAACTCATGTAGAGTCTATTTGTGGTGTCATCATTGGGTTATTGTGAGCGTAGTTGCGAATACTTTACACATTTGCCTTGAAGATAAGCCTGGCTGCTAGTGCCAAGCTACCGAGGGGGTGAGCGGGGTTATCTAAGAAGGTGACCTTCCCTTCCCTGACGGCGGTACGCGGGTCCCTCCTTGGCCTAAGGTACCCACCTCAGCCAACCAGGGATCCTGGGTTTCCCAACTTGCCTTAGAACACATGTTATTACATAAAAGGCTGATGATTATTTTCCCTTATATGAATAAGTAGGGTAATGTAACTGATATAGCTTGTGTAACAAAATTCACCTTTGTAGAGGTTTGTGTAATCTCAAATAGAGGAAAGCAATGTCAGTCTGTGCAGAGAAGCCACACCAACATAATTGGAAGGGGATCCCTTTAACCAAGGGGAAAACACATATCCTGATTAGTAAAAGAAGTTTGAAAAAACTACGTTTATACACAATCAATAGAGGTGGGAGTAAGTGGTGTAATTCTCACTGTCGTAGTTACTCGTAATTTCCATGAAATTACTTGTAGTTTGACGTAATATGGGCCTAGTGTAAGCCGACATTTAGCTTTAGTTTCTCAGTGCAAAATGCAGGCTTGCATCCATAAAATGTGCTTGAGGATGAATTTTGCTTTCAGAAACTAGCACTAAATGCTACAGGACATGAACAGCGGTACCCAACATTTGTTCACTCTCTCTTAGTTTGTTGTTCTTGTGCTGCTGTTGTGGGTTTTCATTCCCCAAATTACTCAAACTGGTGTAAACACGTAATTTCAGTGATTTCTCATCACAAGTGAAATGCGTAATTACTGAAATTTCTCCAATTACTCAGTCGAAATTAAAATTTTCCCAGGCCTATCAATCATCAGTCTAACATACATGGAAGAGTTTCTGAGGGTGTGCATTTCTGTAGTGAAAGAGGCTGATGACTTTTCAAAATATTGTTTGCAGATCCTTAGGTTACTATATACACCTCATCAAAATTTGGCAGGCCTGGATTTGACTAATGAATGATGCCTGTTCAGCAGGCCTCATACCAGAGTCCAAAATCTTGACAGTCCAAAAACCAAAGAACCTAGGCAATTATATGTTAATATGTTTCTTGTTATTGTAACATTATAAAGATAGATACAGCTGCATAAAGCCAACTCACAAAATAATCGATCAAATATTCCCAATATTAGAATTTGACTTTCATGGTATATCATCCTTTACCAAACAATGAGTTATTCTTACAAATGCCTTTAGTGTAGATTAATGCTTTCGCTCATGTGAGGTAATTAAGAAGTCAAATGGAAAATAGATGGCTGTATATATTTGCAAGACTAACTGTGACTTTAGACACAGAGTGTAAAAGTCACAAGAAAAACCACCATGCAAAATTCTCCTGAATGCCTGGAAGCTTCTGGTAAGCTTATAAGAAGTCGCAGACTGCATAGACAGTATGGAGTATATGGTGCTTCTATCATGGAGTCTCAGACAGCCTATTACACAGTTTGTCAGACATATTTTCCCTACAGTCTGTCCTTAAACCTTTCACTCTATCTGTGCGCCAAGTGTGGGACTTTTTACAAATCTTGGGGCATATTTACAAGAACCTGACGCATCTGTTGGCCCAAAAGTCACACATTGCTGGAGTCATGTTGCATGCACGACGCAACCCAGCAAAGCTTGGGGAGTCCTATACTTAATACACTGCATCACTCCTCACGCCTGCTTCAAGCAGGAGTAAGGTTTTGATGTAGTGGCATCCTAGAAGTGGCACAGTGAAAACTTGCGTCACTTCTACAAGGCTTTCCTGCATTTGAACACCCACCCTGCCTACAGTATACCTGATGCGGGTATAATGTGTCGCAGACCTTTACAACGTGACATCTCCCTAGATGCATCACGTTGTAAATTGGCAGCATTGTTTACGCCTCTGCTGTGTCACAAAAGTGACGCCACGGCGATGTAAAAGTGTTGCAATGTGTTTGTAAATCTGCCCCTTAGTTGGCAATTATGTCTTTTATTTTGTTCTCACGTCTTAAAAGCAAAACACAACTCGATGTAGTCTTTCGCCTCACATTTGGCATAAAAGTCAATTCGACTGAAGAATAGGAGAACGATTGCCACTTATTTAGGTATGACATTTTAAGACTTCTTACTCTTCGAAAAAGTTAGCTTTGGTCTCATGCTCCTTACATTATAAAACAAATACTAGTACATTTATTGCAATGATAAGGGTAGCTTTCTATTTTGAAATTTTTTTTCAACTGTTAATGGTTTCAGCTTTTATTGTACAAATACTGCATTCTCTATAAATCTCTCTCTGAGCCTTCATCTGCGCGTAACTTCATTGCTGATCAGTATGTAAGCAGTAAATGGTTTTAATTCATTATTATGGCAATCTGTGCTCACAATGTTACATATTGAATGCCAAACTCTTAAACATTTAGGTTGTATTATGAAACATTTAAAATGTTCACCTAAGTGTTGACGCACGCCACTCGCCTGTATTTGAAAACCCATGAGTGAACACTTGTATGAAAATGGTTGAGTCATCTTGCTTACCTGACGGAGAAATATGTTTCCATGAAATCGATGGATCTGGTTTTCCACTTGCCAAACACATCAAAGAAACATTGCTTCCTTCGTTCACAATAATGTCTGATGAAATGTGATATATTTTTGCAGAAACTGAAATAATAAATGTTAACAGTGAGAAAGGGTTTTGTGATTTTGTGTGAACAATATTTTTCATGACAGGTGAATATTGATATGTATATATTTATTATTAAACATGAAAAATCAATATAGTCATCAATTGTAATAAAAAAGGCCATTGTATTAGCTTGCTGTTTTGCATCAGTGTTCAACGGAAATGTAAGGACCAAAACAGTTCTTTAAATTACGTAAGCATTGTCATTCAAGTTCATTTTTTATTAGCGCTTTCACAGTAGCATTCAAACTTTAGGAGAAAGGTGGACAGAAAACAACAGTACTTAACGGGTGTCAGTACATCACACAGCTAATTTTGAAATAGGCTTTATTGCCTGTGAGGGAGCCCACTTTAAATCTGCAAGTGTCTTGGACTGGCAAATGATTAAATAAAAGAAAATATGGGGTCTCAAAGCCCGGACACTGAGGGGCATATTATCAAGGGGGTTTATCTCCGCTTTTTTGGCTTCAAAAGCCAAGAAAGCGGAGATAAAATTATCTCCCTATTATCTAGCTGTCACTAACACCAGTTAGCGACAGCTAGTAGGCGATAGCGACCATCTTGGGCCCCGCTTTGCATGTCAGTGATATTTATCACTAATGACATGCAAAGTGGGCATGCCAAGATGTTAGCGACTGGAAACAGTCGCTAACATCGCTATCTCCTATTACCAACTTTAGGGGATATTCGTGCTAAGCGCGAATATCTCCAAAAGCTAACACCTGCCCCTGAGCAGTTCTTAGCCATGTTATCCAATGGTAGGTGGATAACATGGCTAAGAGCATTAGCTTGGTAATGCATGAATATCGCTGACTTTACAGCTTTATTCATGCATTTCGGCCGATTTTTATCGCTTAGGAGATAAACCTTGATAATAGCAAGGCTCCTAAGCAATAAAAATCGCCGCAGCTCGGCGATAAAAATATCGCCGCTAAACCAACATAGCGATAATTATCGCTAGTTGTTGGTAATATGCCCCTGAGTACTTGGGTAATGTGAGATTTTGCAACTCTGGAAGAGTGCATTAAACAAAGAGAAAAGACTCTGAAATCGTTTTCGCGTGTGCTTTAATATGATAGAGGCGCTAGTGGTGAAATAAAGCACACTCAGTATCACAATAAGAATGGAGAGAAAGTGTAGTAAAAGGATAATAACCTTAAACAACACTGACACTTCCTTTCGAAGATGTTTTGACAGTTTGTTTGCAATGGGAGAACTACAGAGCAGTCAGTCCACGCCTAGACTCTGAGCTGCACCCAGGCAGGGAACAGCAGCTCCATTTTAAAGCAGTGCTGCGGCTCAAGTATACATCGAATATATGCAAAGAGCATACTGAGCAGTCTTAAATATGAACAAAGCCACACATTTTCCTTTTTTGAAACTTTGAGCCCTTTGAGTAATGTGTCCAAGTGTCACATGGCTTTACCAAATGCTAGCTCCTTCTTAAATTCCGTAGGGTCCTAAGAACTAAATGGAAAATGTACTAACAATTTGCAAGGTGGATGCGCCTCTTTATTGGCACAGTCACCACAAAAAATGTTATTTCTGATTTACAAAGCCACACAGATAATATTTATGTGGCTTTGCGTGGCATTTTCCTAAAAAGTAACATGTGGCAGCCCAAAGCCCATTTCATGGGGGGCGCATAGGCATTCCCACGCATCCACTCATAGCTTTAGGCACATTTTAACATTTACAATGACTTGTCAACATGGGAATGTGTAAACATGCTTTGCGTCCCTGACCCAGGCATGGTGAGGAGACATCTCCTTATCTCTCCCTGTTACTTCCTTTTTCTAAGCCTTGGATTGCTTTTGTGCAGGTCAATGGGGCATATTATCAAGGGATTTATCTCTGCTTTTTTGGCTTTAAAAGCCAAGAAAGCGGAGATAATATTATCTCCCTATTAGCAACAGGCTGCTAACACGCAAATTTGCATGTTAGCACCCTTTTTCTCCACGCTTTCCCTTGCATCTCTAATGAGATGCGCTGAAGCAGTTTCCACTCCTTTTTCACATCACAATCAGCCCAAGTACAGGCTAGGCCATTGTTGGAGAGGTAATGAAATTTAGCCTCCGGCAGCTTTTTTCTATAAAAATCTAACTTCACCATTAGATTAGATATTTATTACATTTAATAATAGGTCTTTGAATGTTGTCTGTAGCTGGAACAGGTAGAATTTATAGATTAGAGCATGTCATCTATACTTTAATAGTTCCTATCAGTAAATTACAGGGTGACTACGGACATTATCATTTTGGGCTATTCACTGGGAGAACATGGTAATTCTAGTTTCAACCATGTACTACTGATGAATTTCTGAACTCTACACTGTGGGAAGCAGGCTGCACTTGTTGACAAATTTAATATAGAAAATCAAATGTTCTTATCTGTCAGGAATTGCCATTCCTGTGGAGTAGGAGCTGCCCAGCTTGTCCCTCCGGTGCGATCATGGCTATGTGGTTTCCAATACTTCCTTGGGGGTAGCTTTACCTCATGCAGGGTCAATGGTTGTCCTACTCAAGTTCAATTTGAGATAGACTTGCCTACGCCCCATACCTGGAATGCCATCTCCTTGGCTAGGTCCTTCCCATGTTATTCTGTCTTGAAGGGGTGTCCCGACCCAGGTTGTTCCTAACTTGGTATCCATTGCTGGAGGTGCTTTTTGCACCAATAACACAGTTACCATGCTGCATTAAAATGTTTCTATTCCCCATAGGTCAGCCACTAGTTGAGCGCAGTGCTCATTCTAGTGTTTTGACACTACTCACGTCTTCCTGCAAGACTTCGTTACTCTCAGCCGCTGTCTTTGATGACCGCAGGCTTCCCCTATTAAAGGTGGACCAGCCTGAGCAGCATGTTATTCTGGCACTGGAGCAGAGAAGATGGCTTTTCTTGCAACTGCAGTGAGTCATGAAAATCCCCCCAGTTTGCATGCAGTGGTTCCTCGAAGGAACTGTAAGTGGAGGTCCCTCTATGATTTATTTCAAAGATGCTTTGCTACCAGTTTAACAGTTTAACAAGAAAAGGCACTCTATTGACCTGTGAAGTAAACTCTGATGTGATAAGCATTCCAGCGTTGTATCTTTAA
Organism: Lissotriton vulgaris; assembly: GCF_964263255.1. Taxonomy (NCBI): domain Eukaryota; kingdom Metazoa; phylum Chordata; class Amphibia; order Caudata; family Salamandridae; genus Lissotriton; species Lissotriton vulgaris. The sequence continues at coordinate 493,509,882 of NC_141685.1, forward strand.
CCTGCTATCTAGAAGACTTGTAAGTCAGAATGCCCTCATAGTATATACGATATTGTGGTGAATGTCAAACTCAGTTAATAACATCTAACCCAACTGGCCTCATATGATACGATAAACTGATAACATAGAAGCACCATGGAAATATTGCCTTAAGCTGATTATGTATGAGAAACGTCTTGGTGAACCTTAGGTTACAGTAAAAAAAAATAAGATTGTTGTCATTGGGAACTTCTGATACTCCTCTCCTAATCAGTATGGAGGAGCCCTTTGAAGACTTTACATCAAGACTACCTGAAGCCGTACTCATTGCCATAATCACTGGTTTCTCTCCCAATCAGTTCTCCTTCCCCACAGTACCCTAACTAATTATCCATCCCCATGTCAGGTCACTCTGAAACTCTGGTGTACTAAGCTGCAGAATCGGAACTACCAGAAGATTTGCCTTATGAGGGTACTGCTCATGAGGAATCACGCACACATTCCATTCAATCAATCAATCAATCAGCAATTTGTGAGTGCACTACTCACCCGTGAGAGTCTTAAGGCGCTAAGGTGGGTGCAGCTCCTGCTCGAACAGCCAGGTCTTGAGAATACTCCTGAAGGTAAGCAGGTTCTGGGTCTGTCGCAGCTGTGTGGGGAGGGTGTTCCATGTCTTGGCAGCGAGGTAGGAGAAGGATATGCTGTGGTGGATGTCCTGTGGATGCGTGAAATGGTGGCGAGGTTGAGGTCGGTGGAGCGAAGCTGGCGGCTCAGAGTGTAGAAGGTGAGATGTTTGTGGAGGTATGCTGATCCGACGTTGTGGAGTGCTTTGTGGGCATGGGTGAGGAGCTTGAAGGTGATCCTCTTGTTGACTGGGAGCCAGTGCAGGTCTTTCAGGTGGGCAGTGATTTGGGTGTGGTGGGGTATGTCGAAGATGAGGCGTGCGGAGGCGTTCTGTATGCTTTGGAGTCTCTTTTGGAGTTTGGTGTTGGTTCCTGCATAGATGGCATTGCCATTGTCCAGTCTGCTTCTGAAGAGGGCCTGTGTCACCATCCTTCTGGTTCTGGTGGGGATCCATCTGTAGATCTTGCTGAGGATGCGGAGGGTGTGGAAGCAGGAGGAGGATACTGCATTGACTTGCTGGGTCATTGAGAGCGGTGAGTCCACGATGAACTCCAGGTTGCGTGCATGGTTGGTGGGTGCGGGTTAAGCATGGGCGGAAAATCCGTTCGCTCGCGGATTTTGCGGATTTTCGGGAAATCCGCAATCCGCGAGATTTGCGAATTTCCCGCAAAATCCGCAAATCCGCGAGCAGCGGATTTTGCTCGCGCTGCTCGCACTGTTCGCGTGAGTTCGCGCCCCGCGAATAAGTGCAAAATTGCAGAAATACGATCTTAGCAAAACTGAAAGTAACTACTTACCAGGTTCAAAAGTTCAGGCACATCATTAGTAGCCATTTCCTGTAGTGCTTCCTGAGGGGCCCCTCCAGAGTTCAGTTGCCAGTTGAAACTATTATGTGACCCTGCTCTGAACCTCAGAATAGTTACACATATGCCACAAAGGTCCTGAATTACAGCTAAGGGAGACAAACAGGAGCCAGGCTGGAAGTTAAAATCCATTAATCAGCCCCTAATTCATTATTGTCAGTTGGGGCAGGGCAGGTGTTGTAACTAATTTTGCAACAATGAAAGCACTTAGCAAGTGCAAAAGATCACTAATCAGGGCGCACTAAGGAAGCAGGTGCCAGCTAAAAAAATATTCTGTGACACATTAATCAGCCCCAAATTAATTCAGGTCACTTGAGGCAGGGAAGGTGTGCTTTGCTTTGCCGAAAATAATGTACACTGGACAACCAGAGGGTGTGGTGATGAAACAGAGGGTGGCATGGGTGGGCCAGAGGGTGGCATGAGTAGTCAGAGAGTGGCAGTGGTGACAGAGAGTGGCAGTGATGAAGAAGAGTGTCCCAAACAGGCTGGACACGTAGAAACAACAAGTTCGCAAAACTTGCGACCCGACAGGTAAGTTCGCAAATTGCGAAATTGTAAAAACCCTCGCGAACTGGCAGAAACACGGGCGAACACAAAAAAAAAAAAAATCCGCAAATTCGCGGGAATTCGCGGATTTTGCAGATTGCGAATCCGCAAATCCGCAAAATTCGCGGATTGCCAATCCGCAAAATCCGCTCATGCTTAGTGCGGGTGTGGCTCACAGGGCGGCTGGCCACCAAGAGTCGTCCCAGGCATAGGGGGTGGATCTGAGGATGAGGACCTCTGTCTTGTCAGAGTTAAGTTTCAGGTGACTGGTCTGCATCCAGCTGGTGACAGCCTTCATTCCTTTGTGGAGGTTGGTTTTGGCGGTGGCAGGGTTTTTGTTGAGTGAGAGGATCAGTTGAGTGTCGTCGGCGTAGGAGATGATTTTGAGGTTCTGCGAGCGAACAATGTTGGTGAGCGGTGCCATGTAGACGTTGAAGAGGGTTGGGCCGAGGGATGATCCTTGGGGCACGCAGCAGATGATATTGGTGGCTTCAGAACTGAATGGGGAGGCAGACCCTCTGGGTTCTGTTGGTGATGAAGGAGGTGGTCCTGTCCAAGTCTTTGTCACAAATTCCTGCATCGTGTAAGCGTGTGCGTAGGATGTGGTGGCAGATGGTGTCGAAGGTGGCCGAGAAGTCCAGGAGGAGGAGGGCAGCGGTTTTGCCATTGTCCAGTAGGGTCTTGATGTCATCTGTGGCAGCGATGAGGGCGGTTTCAGTGCTGTGTTTGCTGCGGAATCCGGATTGGGACAGGTCCAGGATGTTGTTCTCCTTGAGGAAGTGAGTCAGTTGCCTGCTGATGATTTTTTCAATGACTTTCGCCGGGAACCGGAGCAGGAAGATGGGCCGGAAGTTCTTGAGGTCCTTTAGGTCTGCTGTGGGTTTCTTGAGTAGGGCGTTGATCTCTGCATGCTTCTAGCTTTCTGGAAAGTTATGGTCTCGTAGGAGCTGTTGATGATCTTTCGGACGGGGGCTGCGATGATGAGGTTTGCTTTGTTGAAGATGTGTTGAGGGCAGGGGTCGGATGGTGAGCCAGAGTGAATGGTGCTCATGGTTTAATTGTCGTCGTTGTTGACGTGGGTCCAGGAGAGCAGGTGGTTGCTGAGGCTAGGGGCAGTTTGTCTGCAGTGTCTGCAGCTGTAGGGAGGGTCTGGGTGTTGTAGCTGTTGTGGATGTCTGTGATCTTGCGGGGAAAGAAGGTGGCTAGCGAGTAGCATAGGTCTTGCGGCTTTGGACGTCTTTGGAGCTTGAGCTGTGGTTGGAGAGTTCCTTCATTATGTTGCAGAGAGCTCTGAGCTCTTTGTTGTTGTGGGCGTTGTTGTTGTAGCATTTCCTGAAGGTGGTCCTTTTGGTGGCTCGGATGAGTTGGTGCTGATTGCGGCTGGCGTTCTTTAGGGCTGCGTGGTTGTCCAATGTCTGTTCGTGGCGTCTCTTTTTCTCAAGTCTTCGGCAGGTCTGCTTGGAATCCTGGAGGTCGGTGGTGAACAAGCTGGCTGTCCTGATAGTGTGTCTGTTTGAGGGTTTTCTGATCGGGGCGAGAGTGTTGGTGCAGTCGTCGATCCATTGCCTGAGGCTGCTAGCGGCTATGTCGGTGTCCGTGGTGTCTGTTGGTGGGTCTCAGGTGAGGGCGGTGAAGAGCTGGTCTTTGGTGACCTTGTTCCAGCTGTGATAGGGGATCTGTTGCGGGTGGTGGTGAGTGGTGGGTTTCTTGAAGGTGAAGTGGACGCAGAGGGGGTCAGTACAGTGGAATTCGGTAGTGTGGCTGAAGGTGATGTGGTTGCATGGTGGAAAGGATGGGGTTGAGCGTGTGTCAGGTGGTGTGGGTCATGACGAGCTGTTTGAGTCCAAGTTTGGCGAGGTTATCGAACAGAGTGATGGAGTTGCTGTTGTTGGCGTTCTTGAGGTGGAAATTAAGGTCTCCAAGGAGGATGTAGTCTGTGGACAAAGATCGTGCGTGCTGACAATGTCAGAGATGGTGTCAATGAACTGTGGCCGGGGTCCGGGGGTCTGTAAATGAGTGTTCCTCTGAGGGTGGTGTTGGGGTCGGTGTAGATCTGGAAGTGCAGGTGTTCGGCGATGCTGAAGATGTCTGTTGTGAAAGTCGAGACTCTGATGAAATCCCTGTAGACGATGGCGATTCCTCCTCCTGGTTTGTTGGTGCAGTCCCTTCTGGCGATCTTGTATCCTTCAGGGAGGGCTATGGCAATGTCGGGTGCCAAGGAGGGGTTCATCCAGGTCTCTGTTAGGAAGGCGGCGTACGGCGAGGCTGAGTCGAGTAGGTCCCAGAGTTTGATGGCATGCTTGTGGACGGAGCGGGTGGTGAGTAAAATACATCTGAGGTGGTTGTGTTCTGTTCTGACGGGTGGGGTAGGTTATGTGTGTGTTTGGCGACTGGTGAAGTTGCAGCTACGTCAGGTGAAGGGTCCGTGGGTGAGTATCGGGCTGGCCTGGAAGCAGTTTGATGATCGGTCGCTGTTGAGTCCGTGGAGAAAGCCGCCGTCATAGCGTCATCAGATGTCGTGGCATTGCGAGGACCAAGGGGTCTGGCGATGGGCGCAGTCCAAGCGCGGACGTGCTCAGACAGACTTGCCTTCGGGGCACCCACTGTGCGGCCATGCTCTGGTTGCCATTAAGTAGGGGGAGTTGGGAGTGGCATGCAGCAGCTGGGAGGTGGGAGCAGGGCGGGAACGGTGGGAAAAATGTAAGGGAGATTGATGCACAAGTCGGAGGGGCAGAGGGGGACAAGAGCTACAATGCAGGCAATTACAGTAACAGAGCTGGCAGTACAATTTAACAGAAGCAGAAAATAGCTCAAATTAAACAGAACGGAAACAGAAGCAGCGCAGAGGCAAAATGAAAAAAGTGGATGACACCAACTCTGGGCCACGGCAGTTACTGGCACCAGGCCTCGAACCCTACCAAGGTGGGGCTCAGCAAGCAGCGCAGTGGCAGGGCACAGAGGAGCTGCTGGGGAGAAGAGCGAACCTCAGACCGGTTGGTCCATTGATTGCTCCTGACTAACCCTGGGCGTAGTTCACGTAGTAGTGCTACGCGCAGCTACATGAAGTGCACTTCGCACTAGGCAAGCTACGCATAGCTACGTGAACTGCGTAGTGCGGTAGGGAAAATGCTGTTTGCACTGATTACACAGTGCCGGATGCTTGTCCATACTGTGCAATCATTGCAAACAGCATCTTGCACACAGGGCATGCTGTCGTTGTCTGCAGCTTGAGTAGATTTGTACTCGAGCGGTAGCTTTCTAAATGTGGACTGGTAGTTTCTCATCGTGAGCGGTCGCTAGCATACGCGACCACTCGCAATGAGAAACCTGACCTCCCCGCGTTGAGAATCTCGCTGGGAGGTATATTTTCCATGCTCACGATCAGCAGCTTGATGTTGCTGATCGCACACGAGGAAAAAGTCTTGCCGGGATGTTGATTTTGCTCACTCGCGGACGTCAACTTAACATTGAGGAGCGGGTAGTAATGCAAACTACAGACGCTCCACGAGCGTAGCATAGTCCTACGCCCAGGGTTACTCCTGAAACTATTGGTCAGAAGAGTGATTTTGACAGCTCTGTGCAGCAGGGTTCAAGCTGCTGCTCCCAAGCTACACAAGAAAATCCTGAAGCCATGTGTTTAATGACCTGTAGTGGATGACACAATATGTGCTGCTTTCTACATGTGGCATTTAACATTTCATGCAAGGGGTGTATTTCCACACCACTTAGTATGGCAATATGGGGAATTTAATTGTGTCAATCAGGTTTAAGTTAATCTCAACATGTTTGGAGTGGAAGCACAGGCACTTTTCTCCTGGTTAACAATGGTAAAGTGCTTAAGGTTCTAAAGCCAGCAAAAATATGGTGCTGAAAATGGGGTAAAGTCAGTGGTGACCAAGTGGAAAAGGTAGATTTCTTACATGTACCTGAAGGACATTTTTAGCTAAAGGAATGACACAAAAAAATACATTTATTATAAAATAGTGAGGAAATGTGTACATTAACATCACAAATTAGGAACTCAAAGTGATGTCATCCGAAACACAGTGAGAGATGCACTATGAGTTTATTATTTGAAGAACATTATGGCAGCCTAGCTATAATGATATTGCTTGAAAAATAACAAAAAGAAAATAAATGTTAAATGGGTGCGTAACAAATACCCAGAGTTAGCAGAATACTGTATTAAAAACATTAGTACATCCACCTGGCAAAAATGATTCCCAATGTCCATGGCATCTTTTGCAGTTATGTTTGTGATTATCTTGTTTGTTTATCATGCACAGTTATTTCCCAAACAAAATATGCCATGATTAGCTCTGAAATCAACAAGCATTGTTTCAGAAATGTAGACAATGCCATTTCAAGATGATATTTCTGTGCCTGCATTTTAGAAAAACATTCAAGTTCTGTCTCCAGGTTTTTAAAATAGTAGTCTAAAAGTATTTGGTGTTTATTTTTATATATTCAACATATATTTGTGTTGCAAGAAGGATTGCGCTTATCAGCTTTAAATGCTTTACCCTGATAATAATGTTGTCAGACCAATCCAACCCGTTTGCTGCACAACAACACTAATTAATACAAGAGGAAAACTAGTGGGTGTCTTACCAGAAATTGATCTGTTTGCTACCTCTATGATTTCCAATATAATTGACATGTGACTGTGATCTTAATCTTGATGGGTCAAAATATTTCCATCACCGGCCTATTATCGGAAATAGGTGCAGCATGCAGGATGGAATGAAACTGTATCTGACAGCTAAGCACAATAAGTAAAACTGGCTTCTTGATAACCCATAGTATGTCTTTCTAAATTACATTTTTACCAGATTTTGCTAATTAGCAAATGTAGTCTTTGAATTTTAATTTTTTTAAAAACTTTGGTGCAATGCCAGGTTCTATAATGTCTTCAGACCTTGATCCTCTCAGCCATCCGCAATAAAATTCACGTTTTCCATAGACCTCTTATCGGATCATGCTATCCAATATTCTAAAACTGCTTTAAATGTATGGACATATCTTCAAGATTTAATGCAACTCAAGGGCAGCATTCCCATTGTGCCCTGGGGGTGCAACGGTCACGTGCACCCACTTTGTGCACCCCTGGGGTACAATGGTGTTATACGATGGGGTTGCTGACACATGAGTCTCCTTCTGTAATACTAATACTGCTGACGCATATGTAGCCCAAGCACTATCGTGAGAGGCTGTTCCCTCATTTGCATGGAGGCATTCCCCCATACAAATGAAGGAATAACTTTTCCTCTGTGCCTGTGCTACATTGTTGGCGCAGGTGCAGAGGCTAACATGTCTTTCCAAAAAGCAGCCTCTCGAAGGAAGGAATGGCATCCCATGGCCCCCCCTGATATTTCCCATAAGACGGATACAGTCTCTCACTACACCTGCCTATAAGGGGATCTCTCTCCTCTCTTAAAATTGCATGTGGAATGCCATTTGCACTGTGAAACTTGAAGCAGGTTTGAAGCAGCAAGGGCAACACAACTTCATGGCTGCCCTGGAGCACATTCTTTGTAATATCAAGCACTGTACCTGTTTGTGCCCGGCACACCTTTTGAAAGGGTGCCATGACGCAAACACGGAAAGTGCACTGTACATATATTATGGCCCCAGAGAGATGGAATTTGATCAATCCTCTGATGATTTAGATCTCGGAAAAAACATGAATTTTACAATTATTTGATTCCATTCAAAGGTCAGGAATGGGAAACATTGGTCATTATTTTAATTATGTGAAGAACTCTATAGAGATAATGTCCATATCAATTAAAAGATCCAAGTATCAAAAATAGTTTCTTTCTTTACTGTACTAAACTTCGCTTAAGGTTATTAAATTACACTATTGACAAAATGGTCTTGAGTGTGGAATAGTATTCACTGACACACTTGCACGTTCAATACCTATGATATATCAATTAGTTTATGCATTTGTGATCGCACACGAGGAAAAAGTCTTGCCGGGATGTTGATTTTGCTCACTCGCGGACGTCAACTTGACATTGAGGAGCGCGTAGTAATGCAAACTACGCACTCTCCATGAGCGTAGCGTAGTCCTACGCCCAGGGTTACTCCTGAAACTATTGGTCAGAAGAGTGATTTTGACAGCTCTGTGCAGCAGGGTTCAAGCTGTTGCTCCCAAGCTACACAAGACAATCCTGAAGCCATGTGTTTAATGACTTGTAGTGGATGACACAATATGTGCTGCTTTCTACATGTGGTATTGAACATTTCATGCAAGGGGTGTATTTCCACACCACTTAGTATGGCAATATGGGGAATTTAATTGTGTCATTCAGGTTTAAGTTAATCTCAACATGTGTGGAGAGGAAGCACAGGCAATTTTCTCCTGGTTAACAATGGTAAAGTGCTTAAGGTTCTAAAGCCAGCAAAAATATGGTGCTGAAAATGGAGTAAAGTCAGTGGTGACCAAGTGGAAAAGGTAGATTTCTTACATGTACCTGAAGGACATTTTAAGCTAAAAGAATGACACAAAAAAATACATTTATTATAAAATAGTGAGGAAATCTGTACATTAACATCACAAATTAGGAACTCAAAGTGATGTCATCCGAAACACAGTGAGAGATGCACTGCGAGTTTATTATTTGAAGAACATTATTGTAGCCTAGCTATAATGATATTGCTTGAAAACTAACAAAAAGAAAATAAATGTTAAATGGGTGCATAACAAATACCCAGAGTTAGCATAATACTGTATTAAAAACATTAGTACATCCACCTGGCAAAAATGATTCCCAATGTCCATGGCATCATTTGCTGTTATGTTTGTAATTATCTTGTTTTGCAAGTGTTAGTCTATTTGTTTATCATGCACAGCTATTTCCCAAACAAAATATGCCAGGGATAGCTCTGAAATCAACAAGCATTGTGTCACAAATGTAGACAATGCCATTTCGAGATGATATTTCTGTGGCAGCATTTTAGAAAAACATTCAATTTCTGTCTCCAAGTTTTTAAAATAGTAGTCTAAAAGTATTTGGTGTTTATTTTTATATATCCAACATATATTTGTGTTGCAAGAAGTATTGCACTTATCAGCTTTTAATGCTTTACCCTGATAATAATGTTGTCAGACCAATCCAACCCGTTTGCTGCACAACAATACTAATTAATACAAGAGGAAAACTAGTGGGTGTCTTACCAGAAATTGATCTGTTTGCTACCTCTATGATTTCCAATATAATTGACATGTGACTGTGAACTTAATCTTGATGGGTCAAAATATTTCCATCACCGGCCTATTATCTGAAATAGGTGCAGCATGCAGGATGGAATGAAACTGTATCTGACAGCTAAGCACAATAAGTAAAACTGGCTTCTTGATAACCCATAGTATGTCTTTCTAAATTACATTTTTACCAGATTTTGCTACTTAGCAAATGTAGTCTTTGAATTTTAATTTTTTGAAAAACTTTGGTGCAATGCCAGGTTCTATAATGTCTTCAGACCTTGATCCTCTCAGCCATCCGCAATAAAATGCACGTTTTCCATAGACCTCTTATCGGATCATGCTATCCAATATTCTAAAACTGCTTTAAATATATGGACATATCTTCAAGATTTAATGCAACTCAAGGGCAGCATTATACATTGTGCCCTGGGGGTACAACGGTCACGCGCACCCACTTTGTTCACACCTGGGGTACAATGGTGTTATAGAAGGGGGTTGCTGACACACGAGTCCCCTTCTGTAATACTGATACTGCTGACGCATATGTAGCCCAAGCACTATCGTGAGAGGCTGTTCCCTCATTTGCATGAAGGCATTCCCCCATACAAATGAAGGAATAACTTTGCCTCTGTGCCTGTGCTACATTGTTGGCGCAGGTGCAGAGGCTAACATGTCTTTCCAAAAAGCAGCCTCTCGAAGGAAGGAATGGCATCCCATGGCCCCCCCTGATATTTCCCATAAGACGGATACAGTTACTCACTGCACCTGCCTATAAGGGGATCTCTCTCCTCTCTTAAAATTGCATGTGGAATGCCATTTGCACTGTGAAACTTGAAGCAGGTTTGAAGCAGCAAGGGCAACACAACTTCATGGCTGCCCTGGAGCACATTCTTTGTAATATCAAGCACTGTACCTGTTTGTGCCCGGCACACCTTTTGAAAGGGTGCCATGACGCAAACACGGAAAGTGCACTGTGCATATAATATGGCCCCAAAGAGATGGAATTTGATCAATCCTCTGATGATTTAGATGTCCGAAAAAACATGAATTTCACAATTATCTGATTCCATTCAAAGGTCAGGAATGGGAAACATTGATCATTATTTTAATTATGTGAAGAACTCTATAGAGATAATGTCCATATCAATTAAAAGATCCAAGTATCAAAAATAGTTTCTTTCTTTACTGTACTAAACTTCGCTTAAGGTTATTAAATTACACTATTGACAAAATGGTCTTGAGTGTGGAATAGTACTCACTGACACACTTGCACGTTCAATACCTATGATATATCAATTAGTTTATGCACAGATATTTTTGTAACTATTATGATTTAAAATGTATGGCAAAGACAGTTTTTGTAATTTGCTTAATAACTTGGAGTAGCAAGGATTAATTAAACCTTAATAATTCAATATTTATTTTTCATATAATGTGCATGGAAAGGCTATTGGCTGCCAACATGTTGTTATAAGCATCAAAGTGTTAAGCAATTGTTTAAAAAGAATTCCAGATGACAAAAGTGATACACTGCTATCCAATCGAATGACTCAGTGAAATTAAGTTCTACCCACTTGGAATAAAGAGATATTTTCCACCTTTTTAACTGCTATTTAAATTAAACCCTAGGGCCCTGGTTATGAGTGGTCTGTAGTTTCTCAATGGGACACACTTTAGGAACATAAATGCTGCAGCACTACCACACTTACAGTTAATAGTGTGGCTATGTTGTAGGTCTTACAGGAGACAATTCCATCATTGTCAGAGGATCTTGTCCGATGATTGTGCAGTGGGGAGACAGATTACATGTGCAAATCATTGCAGTAGTACGAATTTCCACATTACTCCCCATTGCATTGTGGTGTGTAAGAGATGAATTTTTGATCCTCAATCATTGAAGTGACTTTTAAAGCGCAACTACTCACCCGTAAGGATCAAAAGGCACTCAGCTGATCTGTCAAAGGAACCATGGTTCAATCGAAGAATCAGGTTTTGAGGTTGTTCCTGAATTGGGGCAGTGACAGTGATTCCCTGAAGTGGAGAGGCAGGGTGTTCCAGGTCTTTGCTGTGAGGTAGGAGAAGACTTTTCCCCTGGCTGTGGTTGGTAGATATGTGGGACGGTGGCCAGGGTCAGCTGGGCAGAGCGGAGGTATCTGGTGGATGCGTGGAATGCGAGGCGGTTGTTAAGATATGCAGGTCCTGCTTTATGTAGGGTTTTGTAGGTGTGTGTAAAGAGCTTGAAGGTGATTCCTTTGTTAGAGGGGAGCCAGGGAAGATCTTTCAGGAGGCTGGTGATGTAGCTTTGGCAGGGTATATTGAGGATTAGTATGGCGGAGATGTTCTTAAGGTTCTGAATGTTATGCAGTTTCTTGAAGAGTTTCTGGGTGATGCCGGCATATTGTGCGCTACCAAAGTCAAGTCTACTGCTAATGAGTGTGTTGGTGACCAACTTCTTGGACTTACTGGGATCCACTAAGAGCTTTTGAAACAGATGTACTGCGTGTAAGCAGGATGATGCAATGGCGTTGATCTGGCAGTTCCTGATGAGCAAGGAGTTCAAGATGATGCCGAGATTTCATGCATGGTCTGTGGGCGTGGTGGGATCCAAGACCTGTGGGCCACCAGGATTCATCCCAGGCAGAGAGGGAGGAACCCAGGATGAGGACTTTAATCTTCTCTGAGTTTAGTTTGAGGCAGCAGTCTCTTTTCCAGTTGGCCACAGCCTTCATCCTGTCGTGGAAGTTGTTCTTTGCGACTGTGGTTTCATTGGTGAGGGAAAGGATCAGCTGTGTGTCGTCGGCATAGCAGACAATGCTAAGTCCATGATTCCTGATGATGATTTTGAGCAGGGCCATGTATATGTTGAATGGTCTGGGGCTCAGGGAGGAGCCCTGATGCACACCACAGCTAACCTCTGTGGGTGCAGAGTGGAACTGTTGTAGTTTGACTCTCTGTGTTCAGCTGGTGAGGAAGGAGTGGATCTATTCCATGACTTTGTCACAGATGCTGGTGGTGTGTAGTCTTGCGCATAGGGCACAGTGAGAGATGGTGCCAAAGGCAGCCGAGGGGTCCTGGGGGATGAGGGCTGCAGTTTTGCCTCAGTCGAGAAGGGTGCAGATGTCGTCTGTGGCAGTGAGGATGGCGGTCTTGGTATTATGGTTGCTTTGGAAGCCGGATTGGGATAGGTCCAGGATGTTGTTTGCTTTGATGAACTCATGGCGGTGAGCATTGATGGCCTTCTGTATGACCATGGCTGGGAAGGTGAGCAGAGAGAGGTTCTTAAGTTCTTAAGTTACTTCAGGTCAGCAGAGGGTTTCTTCAGCAAGGGGTTGATCTCTGCTTGTTTCCAGTGTTCCAGGATTGTGGCAGAGTTGATGGAGCAGTTGATTGTTCAACAGAGTTCGGGGGCGATCAAGGTGCCGGCTCTGTCGAACATGGCAGGGGCCCGAGTGTGATCCGGAGTGGATGCGCTTCATGATCTTGAGGTTGTTGTGAGGAGAGTTGAGCTGAGCAGGGTCTGCTGTGGTCAAGTGCATTAGGGAGAGTTGGTTGTGAGTGGGGTGTCAGGGTCTTCGGAATCGGGGCTGATGAAGTTGTCATAGAGCTCCTTAGTCTTGTGGTGGAAGAAGGTGTCAAGGGTCTTGCAGAGGTCTTGGGAGGGTAGGATGTCTGCTGTCTCTGTCCTCGGTTTGGCAAATTCTTTGACCATGGTGAACAGTTCTTTGATATTGAGTGTGTTGGCATTGATCATTTCTTGTAGGGCCACTTTCTTTGTTGTTCTAATGAGGTGATGATGTGATGTGACCACGGTTTTGAAGGCTGAGCAGTCTTCCGTTGTCTTGCTGTTCATTCTTGAGCTGTCTCCAGGTGCGTCTCCAGTAACAATATGAACCAAAATCCCTATACCCACAGCCTCTGTAGTACTGGATTGTTAGACAAAACACTAAAAACTAAAGCGGGTTCCAGAGGTTCGAGATGTAGGGAAAGGAGAGCAGGAAATAACCAGAAACAAGAACAAAACTCTCTCCCTAAACCTTAATTAATACATAGGTCATAGATCCTAAATATGAAAACAGTATCATTGTCCCACAGTGCAACTATTTATATTGTTTTTTTAATATTGTTATTGTATCAAAAGATATAATTTAAAAATATATATATTTGAATTCATTTGTATAGAAAGCATAACATAGTTAATTCAAAAACAGAAAGACCCGAAAGACAAAAACAATACAAAAAATATACTAAGACAATTTGGCACCACACATCAAACAACCGTCAGTCATACCATACACATTCCAACTGAGCAAGACATAAGTTGTACATAACACACTAATTAACAAAGAACAATTGCCAAATACATGATGCATGTTTCAAAACTAAGAACAGCACCAACGTGCGTTTTGGAGTGGAACCTATTTCCAACAGTTCCTTAGTCAGGGCGCCGCTGATACAGTTTCACTTTGTAGTCAGAGTTGTTGTCAGTGGATCATAAACAATTTATACAAAGTTGTGGTACGGGGTCTTTATAGTATAACATTCAAATATATAGAATCTGTGGGGGACAATGAAACAAGGTATGAATAATAAAGTTTTGTTCAACAATATGGATTGTTAGACCTGGTGTCCTTGGAGAGGTTTTCCCCCTACCTTTTTGCCTTCAAAACTCCTGTTTGTGGACTTTGTTTTTGCTGGACTTTGGCATATGTGCACTTTACGACTGCTAACCAGAGCTAAAGTGCAAGTGCTCTCTCCTTACAATATGGTACAATTGCTTATACCCAATCGACATATTTAATCTACTTGAAAGTCCCTAGTAAAGTGGCACTACCTGCACACAGGGACTGTAAATTAAATGTTACCTGTGGGCCTGGAGGACTGATTGTGCCACCAACTTGGGTATTACTTTAAACATGTCTCAGGGCTGCCAGTGCAGCCTGTGTGTGTGCAGTTTTAAACGGCCATTTTGACCTGACAAAATAAACCTTTTGCCAAGTTAAAAATGTCCTTATTAATACAAAGACGTCACCCCTAGAGTAGGCCCTGGACAACCCAGAGGGCAGGGTATGGTGTATTTAAAGGTTTTACATGTCCTGGTGGTGAAAATCACCTAAATTTGCTTTTCATAATTGCAAGTCCTACCTCTTCCAGAAGATACCTTTAGATTTACCTTAATACATTTAATAAACTTTAAGTTCTCAATGGGAACAGATAACCTCTTCATATTTGGTGTCTTTGGAATTGCATTGAAAACTCCTGACTTATGTTGAAGTTGGACTATAAATTCCAATTGTATAATGGCACTTTTAGAAATTTGACAATTTCATGCCTTACCATTTGGTGCCTACAGCCTGTCTCCGGGTCACATGACTGGGTGTAGTTGACAGTTGGGCTTTGTGTAATCCTCCTAGACAGCCACACACAATAGGGAGCTTAAGTAAGCCTGGATGGGCCATTACTGCAGGATGGAGAGGGGAGCTGGATCTAGCTCTACTGATTTTTGACTAGGCTGTGCCCTGTCTCCACACAAAAGGCTGCATACCTCCCGTAGTTAGTCTGGAGGCAGGGTACCTGTGCACTTCAAAGGCCTGCCTCTAGAAGCTTCCCTCCACTTTGAAGGCTGTGTATATATATAGTGGAGCTCAAACACTACCACTTCGTACACTTTTGGACCTGTGGATACTCTGCTAGGAGAAGGACTGCTGTGCTGCTTAAATCACTGCCACTCACCCTGCTGTGCTGACCTGCTGACCTATTGACAGGGTGAGAAGAACTAGACCTGCATCTCTTGAACCCAAAAACCCACAGTGACTCCAAGGGCTAGTTGACCCATGCACCTACACCTGGACTCGGTCATCTGTGAGAAGACCCTGCCAAGTGGTACCCCCACAGTCCTGGATCCTTGGAAGCGGACCTGAGGTGCTTTCCAGACTTCATTTGTCCAGTGGAACCAACACAGCTCCTCTGCTGAGTGGTGAAACCCTGAGCATAACCGACGCATCACTGCTGCTGTTTGGATTGAACCTGTCACAAAGATCTGCATCGCTCTCATAATCCAAAGCCACTTCAGAACTGCCGCTGCATGACTTATCCTCTGCACGGCCCGTCGCATCCCTCATTGAAAGCAGGCTCAACGATTAAGCTAGGCGCCGCATTGCAGCCCCATAGCTCCTCAGAACAGACATATAACCTTCACTGCGCAACAAAATCCTCGATACAGGACTTAGCATCCCAAACCCTTGTCAAAGGGATCTTTAACAATGATGCAGGATTTCACATTTCAGCACCTCAGCATCTCACATTGTTTCAGCTGCGTGACACATTCTTGGCACATATCCTCATAACTCTCTGGAGACCAGGATTTAAGTCACACTGTTCAGCAGACCTAACTAGGTACCTGTAGAGGCCCTCACTCCTTCGTGGTAGCCTAAACTTTGTCCGGTATGGGCAGATTTCCACAGTTGTCACTTTGTTCATAATACAATTTTCACTGAAATCTTTAAGATTGCATATCTCAGGTTCTTCTGGTTGGAATTTTGTTGTCTTGGTCTTGTCATATTTTCTAACAATAACTCTATGTCCCTAACCTGCTGTGGGATCATTTTTCTGTCGCACTTTCAATTTATTACTGTTTTAAGTGTTGCACAAATACATTGCAACTAGTCTCTAAATTAAGCCTGGCACTACAGTAGTTCTGTCACTTTTTACTGGGCTACGGTGATGAATCCCTTGATTGTTATTTTTAACATTATCTTGTGGACTCATGGATGGACTCTAATGCTTGTACCAAGTCTTTAAATCCTTTATAACCCATGATCTACACATTAATCATAAAAAGTGTTCTTGTCTTCCACAGCTGTCTGTCTTTTCTGTTAACCTCACTGCTTCCTCTTCAACTTTTATTTAATAGGATATTAGTTAATAATAAGAATCAAGATCTACTAGTGTAGATTTATATTCATATATTTATAAATCATTCAATCCCCAAATTACTTAATATTTAACTACATAGAGTTTTGCGATGTAACTCATTACTCTGTAGAGATAGGTTTGATCAAAAACTCTGTATTGTGCTGGGTGTCCACTTTCTTTATCGGTCTAGAATAAAATCTACCTATTACATGGCCATTAGATGCATTTCTGGCTCCCTAGGCAATGTGACCGTTTTGAAAGATACTTCACTTGGAATTGGACAATATGTGATTTTTGCATGGTAAATCTTGGTGAATATGGCAGTGGTGTCCTATTGAATACCCAAATATATCTCATTAAAGAAGGGAACAATGAATGAGTAATAAAAAAAACAATATTCAATGCTTTCTCATAAATATGAATTCAAAACTCAAGTTTTAGGGCAAGATGGATGTTACTAAATTGCATCATGCTGAAGATTAGATTTAATAAGAATTGTGCAGGCCCATGTGCAGTGTTGCTCAATTTTTTAGACGCAAGGTAGCCTTTTGAATGCTAAGTAAATTGACCCGGTGGTTTGTGATGGTTGGTGCCAGTGCCCGTGCTCCGTGCAGTCCTGGGAAATTACACATGCAAATATTTTACTGTTTTTGGCTCGTCATATATTATGTATGTATGTATGCATGTATATATGCTTGTATGTATGCTCTTAACACGGTGGCCAGTGGTAGAGCACCAGGACCAGATGGGGTCCCAGCGGACATCTTTCTTTATGATAAAGAACGCTGGAGCAAGTACATCATGCTATTGGCTAATGCCGTGGCCCAGGGTACACCGGTCCCGGTATCATGGAAAGGAGCAGAATTAATGCCGGTATATAAGAAAGGTGACAAAGCCCAGCCAGCAAATTACAGGCCTATTAGCTTGATAGATACTGTCCAAAAGGTGATTGGGAGGATGATTTTGAATAAGGTACTTGATTGGGCTGAGGAAAATAGAATATTGTTTTCTTTTCAAGCGGTGTTCCGTAAACTCACAAGTACTGTTGACCAGGTATTCCACTTTACCCTATTACAATGGAAGACTGTGGTATTACGCAAAGGCAGCCTTTATGCTGCCTTTGTTGACCTACGTGCAGCCTTTGATTTATTCCCCCGGTCACAATTATGGGCAGTTTTAAATAAATTAGGCCTATCTGAGGAAATTCTAACAGTATTGATGAGGCTGCATGAGGCAAACTCCACAAAGATACAGTGGGGAGGACAGGGCAGAGTTACCTCTGACATCCAGGTGGAGCATGGTGTGCACCAAGGATGCTCAATGGCCCCCACGCTTTTTACATTGTACATTAATGGAGTAGTTGCCTGCATGTCATCAGTAAATATAGATGCTCCTACTCTAGCTGGCGTGAAGATACCGATTTTAATGTTTGCGGATGATACAATTATTTTATCCAAAACTCCGAGTGTCTTACAGCGCGCCTTAGTAATTTTTGAGGAGTTTTTTTGGACCATGGGTTGGAAGTTAATGTGGCAAAAACTAAGCTCATGGTTTTTAATCCGCACAATAGTTTTAGAGGAAAACTTTTATGAATGGACAACCGCTGGAAATGGTCAAGGCTTTTACTTATTTAGGGATTCATTTGTCGAAAGATGTTAAATGGGACCAACATATTGATATAGCAGCACGCAGGGGCTTTAAACATGGAGCATAAAAAATCATTAACAAAACCGAGAAAGTCTGTACTCCAAGTTTATGAAGCCAAAGTGCTCAGTTCGGCGCTTTATGGCACAGAGCTATAGGGGTTTGAGAAACTGAGACCACTGACACTTTCAGAAAACAAGTTTTTCCGCAGAATCATCGGACTTCCCCAGAGAACCCCACTACAGCCACTTAGATATGATCTTGGAAGGAAGGCTATTGCGGATGTAGCAAGGCTCCGCCCTATCTTATATTGGTGTAGGCTTTGGACTACACCAGAGCTTTCACAATATGCTGAAGGATTCATGGATGTCATAAAATCCGACGTCTTCCACAAGATCAGTTGGTTAAAGGAACTTAGAAATACTCTAGTGGGCCTGGGCATGCAGATGCTGTTGGAAAACCTGTTGACAGCTACTTTCCAACCTAAAAATAAACTAAAGGAGATCTATTGGGAGCAGGTCGCGCACCGAATCTGGAGTGGCACTGGTTCGTCAACCATGACTGGGTTTTTTTTAGAGGCAAAGCTTATCCCCAGGTTAGAGCAATATTGGGATGTCATCACCAAGCCTGGGGATAGGAATCTCTATTTCCAGCTCAGAGCAGGATCTCTGCCCCTCAGGTCTTTAACCGGTAGGTGGGCTAGTGCAAGCAGTGATATCTATCCTGCTTGTGGGGATGATAAGGAATCCATTGCTCATTTCCTCTTTGTTTGTCCTGTATGCGTAATCCCAAGGCGCGTTTGGTTAATTTCAATGTGCAAGTCTTTGGGTACGAGCAGCAGTGCCGAAGCACTAAGACTTATACGCACCAGCACTTTACTGTTCATTTCAATATCAACTGCTAAATATCTAGGATGGGCGTGCGTGCTGAGGCAGACATTTTAGGCTTTGACTATTGACTGTGTGTCTATTGTGTTTCTTTTTAAGGTAAATTTGCCCAGCCAGACCGTGCAAGAAGTTATTTATTGTAATTAGTCGTAATTGACTCTTTGTATGTAGCATTCGAGATGAATTTTATTATATCATTGTCTTAAGATGGTTTTTATCCATATGTATGTGATTTGTAGATTCCTATTGTTCAAATACTTGTATAATTTATGGAATTATTTTTTATGCTTTTATGAGTACATCTCGAATAAAGCTAATTTGACTGACTGACTGACTGTATTTTTTATTTACATAGCCATGAGTGTATCATAATGTTTACTTCAGAGAGCTTCACAGTCCAAATTACAAGTTCTGGGATGTGCTATAGATCCAATCATCTATTTACCTCATAATAGGTTGGTTTGGCCAAGTGTGAATATCTGAATGTTTAGGAGTTTACTGAAGTGTAAAAAATTGGGTATGCACTTACATCAGGTACAGAGCAGCTTTTGGCCATCCACTACCAAGGCCCTTCCTCTGAGTTTCAGACTCTAGAATATCTCTCCAGCAATCTAAAGAGATATACCTGATTCCTCGTATGGTGTAAGCTGGGGCAAGATTTTGCATGCATCACAAACTGTTACAAGCTTAGAAAGAGAACTCTAAACTTACACGTAATTATGTGTGTCAATATGTTCATGTGCAAATGTAAAATAGTCATGTAAATTTGAGACTAATGCTGTTTTTTCTTTTTGTGCATACAGTACTGTACGCATTGCATATTGCATTTTTAGATCTGACTTTACAGTGCAGATGTCATCATACCTTGTTTGAGCAACAGAAAAAGAGCTGTAGGAAGCACTACTGCGAGTGGGGCTTTACTTGTGTTCAAATGATTATTTTTAGTTGAGTACAAATTTTGATTGGATGACAGTTGTATTCTTCCACTGAAAAAAGTGCTTCTATTGAACTTTTTGCCTCTCGAGAAAGCTTATGCTGACTTATAGTAGGATTGAGTTATTATGAGTGCCTAGTCAAAGATTAAGGCTATAGGCCTGACCCGTTTCTCATCTAAAGTTAATACAAGGTAATAGGTGACCAGCTGAAACGCATACATTCTAGGCAGTAGATCTTTAAGAGTGAATTGTCATCACACTGGGTTAAAGCTTGTAGGGAGGTGTTTTGCTATATGAAGTCTTACAGATTATCATAGGCTTCTGGTGTTGTTACCCCTCGTGAGAAACCATCGGAGTAGAGGATTTGCACTTTAAGAATCCTTGGGGCATATTATCAAGGGGGCTTATCTCCGCTTTTTTGGCTTTAAAAGCCAAGAAAGCGGAGATAAAATTATCTCCCTATTACCTAGCTGTCGCTAACACCAGTTAGCGACAGCTAGTAGGAGATAGCGACCATCTTGGGCCCCACTTTGCATGTCAGTGATATTTATCACTAATGACATGCAACGTGGGCGTGCCAAGATGTTAGCGACTGGAAACTGTTGCTAACATCGCTATCTCCTATTACCAACTTTTGGAGATATTCGCGCTAAGCGCGAATATCTCCAAAAGCTAACACCTGCCCTGAGCAGTTCTTAGCCATGTTATCCAATGGGAGGTGGATAACATGGCTAAGAGCATTAGCTCGGTAATGCATGAATATCGCTGACTTTTCAGCAATATTCATGCATTGCGGCCGTTTTTTATTGCATTTGCGATAAACCTTGGTAATACCAAGGTTTATCTGCGATAAAAATCGCCGCAGCTCAGCAGTAAATTTTTGTCTCTAAACAAGCAATAGCGATAATTATCGCTATTACTTGGTAATATGCCCCTTGTTAAGTGGAGAAGTGTGGCTCAATGATTAGAGCGGCAGACCCTGATACAGAGGTCTAGCCCGGGACCAGGTTCAGTTCCCCGCCTCAGCGGGTCTTGGGCTCAAAATTCGACGGACCTGATAATTCTCGCCTCAGTGCCTACTCCAATCATGGAGTCCCACTCTGCAACTCTGGGCAATAGCTTGCTTAATCTCCACAATGGCCCCCACAACGCTAAGAATGCCTGGCCTCCACCTGGGGGTGCCCAGGAGTGGACGCCTCACAGGGAAAGCCAGGATGGGTTCCACAGTGGTATTCGTACAAGCGCCTTGAGAACCCTGCGGTGAGTAGTGTGCTATACAAGTATCAATTTTATGTCTTTCGGGGAAGGTTTGAATATTGTATCGCCAACTGTTATTTTGTATGTATTTGTAATTTTTAGGAGCCTATAGTGTCACTGGCTTGTGTGAAAGCTCCTGCTTTATACAATAGTCTTGAGTTGATTATGACAACAATCCACAGAAAATGGCTACATGACTGAAGAATTCATTACAAAAGATTATGTCACGGGCCTTAGGTCAAATGTTTAAATGAACATTTTCAACAAACACAGAAATCCTGACTTATATGTTTTGAAAACCATGTTTTAAAAACAATAGGGGGCAGATTTATGATGCCCCTGCGCCGCAATTGCGTTACTTTATTTGACGGAACTGCGGCGCAAACAATGCGCCCTATTTACAACGTGACGCATCTAGGAGATGCCTCACGTTGTAAAGCCCTGCGCCATAAGGAGGCGTTCCTGCACAGGGGGGGGGGGCGTTCCTACGCAGGAACGCCTCCTGAAAGTGGCTGAGTGAAATCTATGAGATTTCACTCAGTCACTTTCAGGCCAATGCTGCGTCAAAACCCTGCGCCTGCTTGAAGCAGGCGTAGGTCTTGATGCAGCATTGTGTAGATGGGGCACCCCCGAGCCTTGCTGGAGCTGCGTCGCGCTTGCGACGCAACTCCAGCAATGCGCCACATTTCCGGCACAGATGCGTCACGCATCTGTGCCGTTTTTGCACCATGGTGCGCCGCATTATAAATGCGGCGCACCATGGGTGGCGGAGCTGTGGCGCACTGTGGCGCACGTTAACTGGCGCATCCCTGGGGATGCGCCAGTTAACATAAATCTGCCCCTAGGTATTTAACGCTAGCATGCCATTACTCTGTGTTAATGCCTATAAACAGGTATAGTAAGAAAGTCACCTTATTAATTGGGGTTTATGTGACTCAGCCACAAAGAACAAGGCAACAAACATGTCAGTATAAAACACAGTAATACAAATTTGAACCTGGGATCAATCAACGGTAGCTATGGCACAGTGCAGACAGACTTAATTGAGGACATTCTGTAAAGCAATTTGGCAGTAATGATGTAGTTAACAAGTAAAAATCAAAAGTCAAGAAATTTCCCACTACCAATTTAGAAAAAAAGTGAAACATGTAATGAGTAAACTGAAACTCAATCAACAAAAATCCAATAAGGGGAACTAGACATATAATTTTTTTAATAGATTTAAGGGTGTGGGAAGGGGCAAGAAAAATAAAGAACTAATCTGTAAACACAGTGCATAATTGTATGGACCCAACGTGAGATTTCACTCTGAATGTAAAAGAGCATGGGTCAGATACATCAAGCAGGTTCATTCCAGTCAAAGAGTTTACATTCTTAGTCTCTGAAATGGAAGACAAGGCCCCAGATTCATCATGCTCCTCTTTTGCGAGTCCTTAATAGCGATTATTAAGGAATCGCTATTAAAGACTCGCAAAACGGGATGCATGTAGAAATCGCAAAATTTATAGCGATTTCTACATCTTCCTTATTTGCGATTCGCTAATTGCAAATCGCAAATAAGGATTGGTTGGCCCATAGGAATGAATGGTGAGTCAATCCTTATTTGCGATTTGCAATTAGCGAATCGCAAATAAGGAAGCGATTACAAGGGTGCCAGGGTGTCCAAAGGACATCCAGTACCACCCCTGAAATGGTGATTTACACTGGTATTGTGCACCCACATGTCCAAACGACATGTGTGTGTGTAACATCCAAAGTGCATTTTTCTACGTTTTCGCTATTTACCACAAAGTCAGACTTCACGGTAAATAGCGGCCAAAAATTGCGAATTCGCAATTCTAAAATGGTTCATGAGTTGCATTTAAGGAATCTCAAATAGAGATTCCGTAAATGCAATTCTTCGCAATTTAGCGATTTCAGATTTTGCGAATATTGCATTTGGGATGATGAATCCCTAATGCAATAAAAGCCCTCGCAAAGGGCCAGGTTCGCAGAATCTTGCCCTTTGCGATCCGATTTTACCTTCATGAATCTGGCTGAAGATCCTCCAGTGGTGCAGGGTTGAAGGCTGTATCTACCAAATTCCTCGCAAAGCTGGATAGCCATTGGGTGAGAGACCGTTGAAGCCATTGGTTATGGCAGGTAAAGCTCAGAGGAGGAGAACTTCAAAAATTGTTGCCTCTGATAGTCTCCCATCAACCAATACTGTTCACGTCTTTGTCCAGGCAAGATTTCTACCTTTGGACTTGGTGTTTTTAATGAATCTTGTAATCCTCCAGCGCAGCAAGCCTGAAGTTGTATCTTACAAAGTCAATTCAAAATCGGACACATTTGCCAAAGGTTTCTGCTGGCACAAGGTCTTGGAATTCCAAGAAATGTGCTAAGTCCCAATTTTTTGAAACTTTTAAGCAGCTCTAATTAGTCACATCTAAGGTTCCAATGACCTTAGGGACAGCATTTAAGGACAGGGCTTGCTCCAGCAACAGCTCGAGGGGGGTCCAAATTCACTCTAGTTGCAACTGGCCTTTTGCAGCTTGTTGGGTCCTTCTAGCAACACAAGAGGCCAGCCAACTGACCGTTGGAGTCCACTTCTTAGTACTGAGTTCAAGAGGTAGCAGGTCCAGCCTTTCACGTATCCACACAAGTTTCAAACAGCAGGCCCAGTTTACTTCTACAGGTTCAGAGATGTGATTAGCTGTGGGAAAGTTGCCCTTTTTGGTAAAGTTGTTACCCTTAACCAATGAGGAAAAAGCTCCTCAGGGCAAACTGTCCCACTTTTGCAGCTCATCCCGTTTGGCTTACTGCAAACTATTCCACAGTGCACTATTCTGAAGCAGATCCAAAATGGCAGAACCTCTCCGCCCCAAAGGCAGCTTGTGTGTCAGGCAGGGTATTTTTAGGGAAATGAGCAGTTCCTTCCATTCAGCTACACCAAACTAGTTTTAGGAACAATTCCCCATCCCACTAGCCTGGGGCCAAGCAGGTGGCAGGGCCTAAGGAATGGAAGTCTTCCCTTTCTCGGGTCTCCCTTTAAACTCAACTATGAATGGGCAGGGATCACCATGGTCCCTTTACTAAAGTTCTGTACCCTCCTCAGCTCTCTTCCCTGGGCTAAAAGGGGCCTTTTTCCTCATATTCAGGGATTCCTATTATAAGGTCTAAGAATTTGTTCATTTAGTGGAAGCACAACAGTGTCCATCTGCTTGTTAATGCTATTTAGTTTACTGGGGGGTTCAGGCTGGTCCATTAAAACTTTAAAAAAGTCAATGTTCCTAAATACTTATTAAAAAAAATACATGTATTGCTCATGAATACAAAAAAATGTGGGGTGAATTCCCTTGACGCTTATCCCAATGAAAAGTTAGGCTTTATTATTTTATCTGAACGTTTCTATTTCTCGTAAAACTGCTACAGCTATAACAGTAAGACATTGTATTGGTTCTGGCCATGGAGTTGTCTCCTGAATTGACGATCTAGCGATGATGTGAGGTTATCAGTCCAGACTCTGTACTTTCAGCATAACGTGTGAGGTCAGCAGCGCAGGTTCGACTTCCGGGTTCCAGGACATGTAAACCTGTATTCAATTCCGACACTGCTTCATATTTCACATTTCATCTTGGAGCCTCACGGTACTGTTCCTGTTACAAGTGACATGGTGAAGCCTCATACCTACTGTCCAACTGTCTTTATGATGTGCGCAGTCAGTAACTGTTCTGAAATGCTTCTGCATATCAGTTTCCTATGTGCTGGGGAACGAACGCTCTGTTATTTTTGCCTTGCGTACCACGCGCTGGAGCACTTTTAGTGACCGTGGACGCTATGCGCTGGGTAGCTCTGTTATCTCTGACATACCGTGCACTGGTATTACATGGGTACTATGCGCTGGATCACTTTGTTTGCCTTGGCACTGAGAGAGCGCAATTTGAATAAAATGTATATCCGAGTCATATTTAGAAGTATATTGTATAAACGTAGGAATGAAATGTATATCGAACGTGAAGTTGACGCTTATAGCATAAAGTTAACAGACGTAACCAAAGTAATATAGGAAATGTAACTGTATTCACTTTAGAATGTATTAGATTTAGAAGGCCCGTATACGTAGTGGGCTAGTGTAGAAATGCTTACGAACAGAAGAACGTGCAAAGTAGAATTCATGTACGTGTGTAATTTTAAATGCAGAAACGGCGAGAAATGTAACATGGAGAAATGTGCAGAGAGCATACACATAACGATGTAACAAATGAGAATATAAAATTATATTCTACGTAAATGTATTCTATGTAAAATGTATTCACATATGAGCAAGGGATTTGCTAAATGCGATCGTATATAAATGTATGTTAAAGGTTATACTGTGTAGAAGAAGTTTGTAGGAATGTTAGAAGAGTTTTAGGTCATTTGTGATTATAACCTGACAGACCAAGGGTTCGCAGGAGTGTAGTCTGCTGTTGGTAATTTAGTGGGCTCACAGGAGTCGTGAATAGCCTTCACTTGAAGGTGCGAGCCGAAGAGTCTAGTTCTTGTTAGATTTAAGGTGACAAATGTCGAACGAAGTTTATTGCCTAAACATGAGAGGAGACGATTGGAATTTGAGTCTTGTTTTGGAATGACCATTCACAGGACCAAATGAGGTTAAAAGTACAGCCGTAAAGAATAAAAGTTCTAATAAAGTGATAGATTTTACTCCGAAAATGTCAAAGGTAAAGTTGAATGAAGTCACCAGCAAGAAGACGAAGATGGCGTCTAAGGAGAAAGGTCAACTTAACGGACGGCGAAGAGACGAAGCCATGGAAAGAGCTAGAAGATGACCTCACGGGGAAAGTCCGCGGTGGGCGTCGAAGGGGCGTTCCACCCACACTGTGATTGTGTATTTTAGGGACAGCACCCCGGGGAGAAGGGAGAGCGAAGAGACAGATGGCCTGAGAGTTAGGAGCAAGCGCTGAGAGAGATCAGAGCGCAAGGGAGCAGTAGGCCGAGGACCCTTAGAAGAGCGGATGGGTAGGCAAAGAGGGTACTGCTTCTTAAACTTAAGTTACCTTTAGAGGCTAAGAGAGTTGAACTTCTTAGGGAGTCAACTGCTGACACCTTTTTAGGGTTTTAGAAACTTGCGAAGTAGGGATGTCACCTAGTATAGAGTAGGGACAGATTTAACTTGATTATTTTTCTCTTTCTGTAGATGACGCAGAAGAACCACTTCATATCGATGCTTTTTAATTTGCTGATTTTGGAACTGACTTTAATTGTATTCGTTTGTAGACTGAGGTTCTTTAGGGAATATATGTTCCTATTGGTTCCTGTATATTTGATGAATTTGATCCTGAGAGGATTGTATGTGCAACTTTTCTTAATTTTATATTAAACCTTTTAAACTTTATCAGTTGTAAGTGGTTCTTCAGAGTGGCGTCAGTTAATGGGGTTTATCTAACCTATGCAGGGGTTTGTCTTTTACTCAATGACAGAAACCAATCGATCCAAAATTGTCGAATGAGATAAGTTATCAAATTGATCATAAAAGATATTAAAATCTCATTCCCCGCAGCACCATGCGCTGGAGTGCTTTATGTTTATTTTGATACTACGCAATGGAGCGCTTTATATTTATTTTGATACTATGCGCTGGGGCACTTCAGGTTTTGTTTTGATACTACAAGCTGGAGCACTTTATGATTATTTTGAAACTATGCGACGAAGCACTTTATGGTTATTTCGATGCTATGCACTGTACGCTTTATGTTTGCATTGACACTACTCGCTGGAGCACTTGTGATTTTTGACAAAGCTTCCTACTCATTTGAGGCTTGCTGTTCATGGATCCATGACCTCACACACATACAACATTTATTCCATGATATTGTGGTTCTTATCCTTAAGGAGCGATTTTCATTTGTGTAGTCTTTTTGCGCTTGGAGTGCCGTCTTTGACCTTTCACATAGTGAAATCCTAACTGAGTAGTTTCTATAAGGAGTTTCTGGATTGAGAATCTGCTAAACATTCCAAGGTTAATATGTGGGAACGTTTCTCCTATGATACGTGAGGATGCGCATATGAGTGTTCAGAAGAAAGTCATGTGCATAGATTTAGACATGTTTTTATTCTTTCCAGGATCCATCATCAGGGATGGTTCTCTACAGGCCGTTACGCCACTCGCCCTTGTTTGCATTTACAATATCTACCCGTATCGATTTATTTTTCAGGTAGATATCAGTATCAAGGGTGGGTGGGGATACAAAGCGTATACTACATTTCCATAGTTCTTACCCTGTTCTTCTGCTAAAGATGGGACCACAGAAGAACATACTATACATCACCCCGGACCTCCTCTCCCTAGACCCAGCCTTCTTCCTTGTTTTTTGTTGACATTCAAATGCAAGTTGGAGGAAAGCCACGATGGACTTAGTTCATTCCCCAGGTAAGGCTTGTAGAAACCTGACAGAAATTGCTTTTGGTGATGAGTTACTGTTGGTACATGTCCTCAAGTGCTGCAGTCCACAGGTCACAGTTTATTTCCATGCCATTGGTATATTTTTCAACATCACATGATATGATGATACTGTAAAGTGAAGTATGTCACTTGGCAATTAGTCAATTTACTATGCTTCAGGGGTCAGAGCACATGCACTGGGGCCTGGAAAGATGTGTCCAAGTAGAAAGTTAAAAACCCTGCGGCATCCATCAGCAAACAATGGCGATAAATGGTGCATTTATCACATCACATATTACGGAATTAAGTTTTGGTGTTTATGTCTCCTTCTGGTTTTCTCCTCTTCAAACCCTGCTGATAGAAGATACGCACTTTGATGCTCCTCGATAACTCTCTGAGGATGGGGAAATATTGCTCTGCCAAGTGTAATTCTGTGCCTATTTGTACCTGAGGGTTGCCTTGTGGGAATGATTGAATTAGGTAAGAGGTTCAACCCAAAGTAGACCTTCCAGGAGCCTTGGGCAAATATATGATACAAACAACAATGGCTTATGGAGGTATATATTTCAGATACCAAAGAAACATTCAAGAGTTAATGAATAGTCTCGAGGGAGAGAAACAAGGCTGCTTTACACGTGGTGCGGTAACTTACCAATGTTTAAAAGGTAGATTGTTTCCTGTTGAAAATTATCATTTTGGCAGGTTACAGTGAAGGTTTTAAACTGCAGCACTCAGGCAACAATGGCCATGTTTTATCTTCTCACACAAGAGGATGGCACAGTAAGTGTTGCAGTTCAAAGTGATCTTTAATATTTCAATGATTAGACAATTTTTACAATGTTTTCCCATTTTAGGGCTCCGATCACATAGACTGGGCACTAGAGATCAGCATCCTAAACTAAATAGAGTAAAAACCAGCAAAATAATTCAGAACTAAACTGTGGGTAACAATGGTAATTTGGAACAGAAAGCATGCTCATTACTCCTGTGATAACACAGTGAATGAGATGATTGACAAATACATATTTATGAACTAACCATTCAACTAAAAATATTTAAATATGAAGCTAGGTTTTTAATGGGTCATTATTAATTCTAATGTTTTCGGTTAAAAAGTTTCAGCCCCTATGAAAAGTTTCCCCATCATCATGAAGACTGAAAGCATAATTCTGAAAGTCACCTTTGATAATGCTGACACATATAATAGGGGAAACTCTGAAGGATATATATTCTGTTTGGCTTGTCCCTTCTGACAAACATTTGGAGTTGAAAACGTTCACTCAACTGTTACTCTGTATACATTTGTAATTTTATTTCTGTCTGCCTAGCGGTTGTCAAATTATGCACAATATAGTAGGCGTCAATTGGTTATGGAGGTAAGCCAATGAGGAAGATATTAGGATTGATTGGTTGATTGGGAATAGTTTCATCAGATGCCGTAGATCAAATCTTTTTCTAATGCAAAATGATGGCATAGACAAAAGTCCTGAGTTATTTTTTTGTGAGAATTACTCAGTTTTAAAGCGGGTAGGCAATGTGATAATTCTTACTGGACCTTAATAGCGCTTGACATGTCTAGCTCTCTACCATGGCCTTGCAATACAAAATCATTGCATATATACATCAGTGTTTTTCTCCCCCAGGTGACATCATTACTCTTGTGAGGTCTTCCCATACAAGTTACAGGTTTTCGTAGGTTGTATTTATTTCAACCACATTACTGTCACATGTATCACTTTTTTGAACTAGCAATTACTATCTAGGTCCTCAGGAAAGCCAGGATCAAATCTTGATCATGTTGGCTGACACCAAGAGTTAACTAATAAACTCTCCTTTTTCTTGGTAGCCAATTTTAAGATCACTTTTCACAATACCATTTTTTGCACTGCAACCATCATCCTAATAGTCTTTATGCTTCGCATCAAGCGGATTTTAGGAGATTTGATCAATTGATCAGTAAAACATCCCTGAGCTCCTCGCCGACACGGTAAGGGGGTTGTAGCCCTTGGTTGCATTAGGGATTGCAACCAAGAGGAGATGCTAGATAATGGAGCATGCCACCTCGGTGGGTGATGGGATTCCGTCCTTTTAAAAGGATTCTTCCTTTGTCCAAGTAGGAATCGTTGTCTTGTACTGATTGTGCCTTAGTGCTGTTCTAAGCTGGACAAACCCGCTGATTTTTTGTTTGCTATATATACACATAGGCATATATTGATTGTCTTTGAGTCAGCCCTTTTCTCACTCTTTGAGTGTCATTCTCATTCTGCTTCTCAAATATTAGTGAATGGAGGACTCTTTCATTTATATGCTAGACCTATTAACATTGCCAATGCTTGTTTCTTAATGAAATCATTTGCTTCAACCACTCTGGTGCATATTATAACCTTTCCAGATTTTTTGCATATTTTTATGATCTGCCTGGGTGAGTGAAGTATATACTTAGATCTTTTGTACACAGTAAGCTGTGCACTGAGTAAGTTGGAGTCTGCTTTACAGAGCCCATTTCTCTACTTTCCTGACCTACCCAGATCTCTGAGGATGCCTATGTTTCTCATCATGTTCAGTACTGTTAAAACACAATATTGAAAGTGCTGTTTGCTGTGTGGAAATCTAAAATGTATAACATTTAAATAACGCATGAATGGATAGAATTAAATAGATCGGCCCAATGGAATATTCTCATTGTACAATTATTCAAATCTCCTATCACTGAGATGCCCAATATTTTAATGAAATATCTGTACAGATTCTGATCAACATAAACATCTTCAATTTCATTTTACACAAACGATTTCCAGTTATTGTGATGCATATTTATGTTTTGTTGATGCAGACATGCTACCTCAAGTAAAAAAACAATATACAATAGTTTTGTTTTACAGTACTACCTGATACAGTGCCTAGGCACATAAATGCAGTGCATTAATCCTGCCAAGGACAACTGCAAGACTTCACAAACATACGCGCTTTGCCTGCACATCATAAAGAAACTGTGCGTAAAAGAAATATGGAGTTATTTACAAGCTATTTTGAGAATGAGTTTCCATAGTAATCAATTGAGATACAAATTGAGGTCGGGTGAGATATAAGTATGTCTCACTGGGAAAAATATATTTAGCACATAAAGAAATTGATAATAATGTTAAAGAAAATATAGAGCTTCATACAGCAATGCAATTTTGCTGCTTTTCTGTCCAGCACAGCAAATGTTACTATTACCGCAAACATTTGTACTAATTTATGATTCCGAGTCAGTGTTCGTGGGACTCAAACTCATGGCACACCAATCACAGATTATCTCATCATCAAAGATTTAATTCACCTTTTTGGCTACATAATCTCTTTTGTATATTAGAGGGAAAATGTTTCATTGTAATATTAGGACAATCATTACATGTAGTATTAACATTATCATTAGCACTTGTGAGAAACTTGCCTTCCAGTTCCTTCCAACAGAGTCCCTAGAATCTTTGTTTTTCCTCTCAGTTGGATTCTAGTAGATGTTTTGAAGTGAGACACCTACATTGCAGTTTGTAACAACAAAAATAATTTGTTTCTGAGATATCCTTTTAAAATGTGAAAGCATCTGCCCTGGCTTGTGGTGCTTCAGTCACTGCAGATTGTAGTTGGTTCCTTAAAGAGTTGAGTATTGGCAATTCTTTTTGACTCAAGCCTAGAGGATAAGTTGCACAGGATAGTTAAAGAAAGAAAACATTCCTTCTCTATTATGAAGCAAAGGTCGAAGTCGACAGGTTCTTCACTTAGGCACAAAAGTGCTTTCTGACAGACATCCAGAAAACAAAATGGTGAAGGTTTTTTACAATCTTTCCCTCCAAAGTTTCAGAGCACTGAGACCGCCTTTCTCACCTCCACAGAACACATCCCCACCCTCCTCGACTAGGGCCACACGGCGGTCCTCATCCTTATAGACCTGTTTGCAGCCTTCGACATGTCTCCTACTGCACTCCCACCGCCAGACTCTGCAACGCTGGCATACAGGGAACTGCCCTCGACTGGATCCACTCTTTCCGCATCAGCCAAACCCAAAGAATCAAACTCCCACCTTTCCTTCCCAAATTCACAGCGATCAACTGCGAAGTATCCAAGGATCATCACTCAGCCCCATTCTTGTCAACATCTACATGGCCTCCCTCACCACCATCGTCAGAAAGCATGGACTCAGCATAGTGTCCTATGCTGATGACACCCAGCTCATCCTTTACCTCATGAAGAAACGCAACTCCATCAGACTCAGCTTCCTGGAAGGAATGAAAGATGTTACATCCTGGATGAGCAGCAGCTATCCAAACCTCAGCTCGGAGAAGACAGAATTCCTTGTCCTTGGACCCACCCCCTCAGCATGGGACAACACATGGTGGCCCACAGCCTTTGGCAATTCCCCACTCCCACGGACCCCGCCCGGATGCTCGGCATCGTACTCATACTCAAATCCTCCCTCACCATGACCCTTTAGATCAATACCATCTCCTCCACATGCTTTAACAATCGCCACATCCTCCGCAAGACCTTCAAGTGGAGCCCCCAAAATCCAGAAAGACCATCACCCATGTACTCAAAACAAGCAGACTGGACTACAGACACATAATCTATGCCGGAATCAAAAAATCCCTGCTCTGAAAACTCCAGACCATCTAGAGCACGGCTGCCAGACTCATCTTCGGCATCCCACATCATGAATACATCACCCACCACCTACGAGACCTCTACTGGCTCCCTGTCGTGAACAGACTAACCTTCAAGCTACCCATGCATGCATGCAAATCCCAACACAACACTTGACCCAATACCTCAAAGAAAGAGTCTCCTTCCACATACCTGCCGACCTCGCTCTCACTGAAACCCCACACATCTGCAGGGCCAGAGCCGGCAGAAGAGCCTGCTCCTACATTGCAGCAAACACTGGGAATGAGGTCCAATTCAACATCAGATGTTCCCCCATGCTGCAATCTTTCAGGAAGAGCCTCAAGACCTGGCTCTTTGGCTGAATCGGAGCTGCACATACACCCCCTAGCTCCTTGAGACCATCATGGGTGAGTAGCATGCTACACAATTTCTGATTGATTGATTGATTGGAAGGAAACAGAGATAATGTACTGCAACAAAGAGCAGTGGTCCTGACTATACCAGTTTTGAGGATGCAGATTTCCAGATTTTCTATGTGCACCTCTGGACACATGTCCTCCTCATATATTACACCTGGTATCGAAAGAAGTAGGTCACCTCTGGACCCATGCCCCCCTCATATATTACACCTGGTATCGGAAGAAGTAAGTTCTTCCTTGACCCGTCTATTAAATGCAATCATCATTTCTGAGGAATTTTCCTCCTCGTGGAAAAAGGCATTCATTAGGCCCATTATAAAAAAGGCCTCCTTAGAAGCCTCAGAACCAAAACACTATCCCCCAATCTCCTGCCTCCCAATACCATCAAAAATCTTGGAGAAAGCCATGAATCTAGAACTGACAGAATACCTGGATAGCAGTAACATTCTGGACTCCACACAACATGGCTTCTGCTCTTGGCTTTCCTCTGAGTCAGCTCTAATTATGGCCACAGAAGAGATCCGTAAAGTGATGGACGGGGGAGGCAGAGCTGCACTCATCCTGTTAGATCTGTGTTGCGTGGATAAGGGAGTGACACAAACACCAAGTAGAGCTGATGAGGATTTTATTGCCTTTTGTATAGTTTTTTGTCTTATACTCAGACGTTCAGGAGAATGCTGGGTAAAGTCCACCTTTTTGTAGGGGCTCCGGTCTCTCCAAGATTCTCTTCTCCTTTGTTCCTGTCTTGACTAGCAATGGTTATCCTGAGTCTCTTGGTCCATAGGTCAGGGAACACAAAGAGAGGAATACTTTACGCAGTTTTCTTTCTTCCCGTTTGAATCATGCTAGGGAGGGGAGTGCAGGGACACCTGTACACGTGAGGTGCTCTCAAACCGGGTTTCAGAACCAGTGCAACGTCGGGTGTGCAAAATCGTGGTTGTGGCCAAAAAAAACAGAAGAAAATGTAGGGATAGTGAAGTGAGGACGCAGCTGTGGGACCTATTGCAGTGCTTGTTCTCACCTCCCCACCCAGCCCATGAAGGGCTTGCGTACCTGGGTTAGCCACGCTCCTCCAGAATCGGGGTATTTCGTGAGGTCGTTGGCCTCCTGGCTCCTTGGGTTGGCTTTGGTTTCAAGGGTCTGCATCCTCTTCGGTTTTTCCCGGTCTCGTCTCTCCAAACAGCACCGGCGCGTCACCTTTCCTTTCGCCTCCTTCTTCCTGGTTGGGACACACCTCCTTTTGGGTTTCCCTCGACGTTATGTGTGCATCTGTGGTGATGTCACGAGGCGGAGTCACAATCCCCGGGCTTCCCCATTCGTAGACGCATTCCTCCTCTGTGTCTTAGAACCAGGAGGTTCTCCTGGCTTTGGTAGTCCAAGGGTCCTGCGGGGGAGAAAGGAGAGTCTTCAGAGGGACGATTTACGACCCACCAATCTTCAGTGCCAGTGAGTAAATTCTTCTTGTCACAGTCCACCTTGTCACACACCTCTTCCCCTGGTTTCTCCCGATTGGGGAGAGAAAAACCCTTGATAAGAAATCTGCACAGCCATTGCCTTCCCTTTTCTATGTCTTAGTACAAATGAGAAGGGTTGGAGGGCCAGGAACCAGCGCATTACTTGTGGATTTTGGGATTTGTCAGTGTACATCCACTGCACGGGGGCATGGTCCATGTACAACGTGAATGGAGTCCCTTCTAGATAGTACCTTAACTTCTCTACCGCCCATTTAACCGCCAAGCATCCCCTCTCTATGGTGGAGTATTTAGTCTCGCAGGGGAACAACTTACGGCAATGTATGGGATCGGAAGGTCTACCCCTTCCTCCGACAGTTGCGACAAGACGGCACCTAGACCGTGGTTGGAGACATCTGTGTGCAGGATGAAAGGTTTATTGAAGTTTGGTGATACTAGGACAGGGCTGGTAGTTATTATATTCTTTAGGAACTCAAAGGCCTGTTTCATGGGTTCCGTGGGGTGAAGGAATTGTTGGGGTCGACTGTTCTTACGTAGCATGTCTGTCAGGTGACTGGCAATCTCGGCAAATTGTGGGATGAACCTCCTGTAATATCCTTATAGGCCTACAAAAGCCCTGAGTTCCCTTTTATTGTATGGGAAGGGGGTTCCTGCTATAGCTTCTATTTTGTCTGCTTGTGGAGCTATGAGACCATGTCCCAGCATGTAACCTAGAAACTTCACCTTTTGATAAGCTACTAGGGATTTCTTTGAGTTTATATGTAGCCCTGCTCTTTCCAAGGTGCTTAGGATGATGCACAGATGTTTTAGGCATTCATGCCGAGTTTTACTGAATATGATGATATCATCTAAGTAGGCTGAACTGTAGGAGGAATGGGCTTGCAGTATCGTATTCATGAGCCTCTGGAAAGTGGCAGGCGCTCCATGTAGACCGAAAGGGAGGACATTGAGCTCATATAGACCCTCGTAGGTGACGAAAGCAGTTTTCTTTTGGTCTTCTTCCCTGAGGGGCACCTACCAGTATCGTTTGGTTAAATCGAACGTAGTAATATACTGGGCCTCTTCCAGTCTTTCGATCAATTTGTCTATGCGTGGGATGGGATATGCATCGAATGAGGAGATGGCATTCAGCGCTCTGAAGTCCATGCAGAACCTCATTGGACCATCTGGTTTAGGCACCATCACTTTTTTTGGGATGACCATTCACTAGAGGAGGGGCGTATAACTCACAGTTGTAACATGGATTGGACCTCCTTTCTCACTGCTTCTCGTTTGGATGCAGGTATCCGATAGGGTCGGATCTTCACTATCTTCCCTGAGGTGGTCCTTATTTGATGCTCGACGAGTGGTCTTCCTGGGGTAGTCGGAAAATAGGGGAGAGAAGGGTTCCAGTGTCTTACGTAGGTAGGCTCTCTCTTCCTTGGTGAGTTCTTGGTTTACCACCAGTTGCTCCAAGGTGTTTGTTTCTTTGCCAGCGGACGGGATGGTCAGGGTTACTACTGGGGCGTGACTCCAATCCACTTCTTCAGTAAGTTTACGTGATACGTCTGTTGTTTATGGGGAGTAACCTGCAGCCTGTAGGTTGTTTTACCTAGGACTTCCACCACTTTATAGGGTCGTTTCCATTCCGACAGGAAATTTTTTGTTGAAGAGGGAGTAGTACCAAAGCCCAGTCTCCTTTGGTCAGGGTTCTCAATCTTTTCCCCTTGTCATAGTAGGTCTTTTGTCGCTTCTGGTTCTTTTCTAGATTACCGTAGGCCAAATCTCTCAGTTTCCATAGTTTAGATTGTAATTGCTGGGTATATTCAAGGGTTCCGCGTTGTTCCTCCTCGGTCTCATGATCCCATGCATCTTTTGTCACCTCCAATAAGTATTGGGGTTGACGTCCATAAAGCAACTCGAAGGACAAGCACCCCAGACTGCTTTGCACTTGGGACTGGATAACATACAAGGCCAAGGATAGGAGACAATCCCATTCTTTGCCTTCGACCGCCAGCATCTTCTTTAGGGTGGTCTTAATGGTTCGGTTGTACCTCTCGACGAGGCCATCCGTTTGCGGATGGTATACCGAAGTACGGATGTGATGGAGGTCCAGGATTTTACACACCTCTTTCATTAGGCGTGACACGAAGGGTGTCCCCTGATCCGTGAGGATCTCTTTGGGGAATGCAACTCTTGAAAACAATTTTATCAACCTGTCCGTAATGGCAGAGGAGGTGGGTGCTCTCAAGGGAAAAGCCTCGGGAAACCGGGTAGCGTAATCTACCAGTATCAGGGTGTATTGGTTTCCTTTTCTGGTTTTGGGTAACGGTCCAATGATATCCATTCCGACTCTTTCCATCGGATGTCCGATAATGGGCAGAGGTTGTAACGGCACGGCTGGCGGCCGTTGAATGTTCTTTCTCTGACACTCCTCACAGGCTTGGCAGTATATCTTAATATCTCTATAAATCCTGGGCCAGTAAAAATGGTGTAGGATATTTTGGGTAGTTTTTTCTGCACCTGTATTTCCGTCCGTGAGATGCAAGTGAGAAAAGAATAGGATTTGTTCTCTAAAACTGGTTGGCAACACAAGCTGTTCAGGGTCCTCAGGTTTTCCTTGTCTGTAGAGCAAGTCGAATTTAGTAGTAGTGTGGCTCACTGGTTAGAGGCGGCAGACCCGAGAGCAGAGGACAGCCCGGGACCAGGGTTCGATTCCCGGCGCGGCAGGTTTCTGGACCAGGGTCAGTGGACTTGATAATTCTCTCGCCTCGGTGCCCACTCTGATCAGCGATCACACTCGGCAACTCTGGGCATTAGCTTGCCTCATCTTCACTAACGGCCCCACCAGACCGCCGGGGATGCCTGGTCTCACCCTGGAGATACCCATTAAGGGACCATCTCTCAGGGAAGCCAGGAAGGGTTTCGCAGCGGTCGAAGCGCCTTGGGACCCTACGGGTAAGTAGTGCGCTATATAAATGCCAATACATTTACATTTTACACAGAATTGAGGGTAGGGTGCATTAGGGTTACCCTGGCCCAAATGAGCTGCATCCCAGGCGTTAAAAAGGGTAGGGTCGTTGGCCTGGGCAAATTTGAAGCTCTTATACATCACCCATGGCTCTGGGGTGTTTAAGGCTAAAGGGGAAGGGTTCTGTTCTCTTCCCCCCCCCCCGTTCCTTTAACTCCCTGTCTATAGTGTGCGTAAATAGTCGGAGAAAGTCCGGATTATCAGTCCCCAAAATAAGTTCTTCTGGCAGTGATTCCAATCCCCCCACCCGTACAGTACAGGAAGGTCCTTGGGGAGGAAAGATAGTGACGACGTCTAATGGGTAAGGTTTTATATCACCATGCACACATTTGATATGTACGTTAGTATCCGGGAGAGTCTGTTACTAGGGACTTACATATGACGGACTGTCTGCACCCGGAGTCTAATAGCGCTGTCAATTTTCTACCATTCACGTGAACACTTACGTGAAATGCTGGCCCCATCTCAGCGGTGTATATAATGGATCTTGGAACGTAACCCACTTCCATGGGTTCCTTATTTGTCTTCCGTTTTGGGCACATCCGAGCGATGTGCCCCCTGTCTCCACACTCAAAACATTGTGGTCCATGTACAGGCGGCATTTCCTTTATGGGGGGTTTTTGTGCAACAGGCTCTGTCCTTTGGGGAGGTTTCTTCTCCTGTTTATTAGGCGGGGTTTTTCCTTTTGGATCAATCTCCCAGGGTGTGGAGAGTGGTTGGGCTCTAGAAAAGGTGGTGGCCATTTTTACTGCATCCTCCAGGGAGAGATGAGGGTGTTGCCTTAGCCATCTCTGGGTTCCATATGGTAGGGACTCCAAGAATTGTTCCAGGTAGATCTTCTTCATTATGTCTTCCTTGGTACTGGTTTGGGGTTGCAACCATTTATCGGCGGCCGTCTTAAGGCGGAAGTATAGGGTCTTCGGGTTCTCTCCGAGTTGCCCATGTTCCTTTCTAAACCGAACCCGATAGGCTTCTGTGTCCAGCCCAAGGCGATCCAGGATCACATCCTTAATTAGATGGTAGGGGGTATCTTCCATTGCGTTAGCCACCTGATAGGAGGACTGCGCTTCCCCGGTTAAGAGTGGGGCCAAAAAAAAGGGCCATCTGTCTTCGGGCCAACCACAAGCCCTTGCGGTTTGCTCGAAATTCAGCAGAAAGGCGTCGGGGTCCTCGCCAGGGACATATTTTTGTAAGGCGATCCCCGCAGGACCATGGGGTGGGCTTCGTGTTTCACTGGGAGTGGTTGCTTGAGGGGTTCCAAATAATTGTTGCAACCCATCCATTTGGGCCGTGAAGGTCTCTTTAAAGGTGTCTCTGTCCACCTGGGCAGAAGACATATGTCTTTCTACTGCCCATTCCAATTTTTTTTGCCACTTGAGGAGGTGTTGTATGAGAGTGTCCATCTTTAAGGTACAGATGGGGGGCGATAGGGAATCCCACTTCTGACACCAGTTGTTGCCTGGGTAATGGAGCGACACAAACACCAAGTAGACGTGAAGAGGATTTTATTGCCTTTTGTATAGTTTTTCGTCTTATACTCAGACGTTCAAGAGAATGCTGGGTAAAGTCCACTTTTTTGTAGGGGCTCCGGTCTCTCCTAGATTATCTTCTCCTTTGTTCCCATCTTGACTGACGATGGTTATCCTGAGTCTCAGGGTCCTTAGGTCAGGGAACACAAAGTGAGGGATACTTTATGTAGTTTTCTTTCTCTCTGTTTTTTATCATGCTAGGGAGGGGAGTGCAGGGACACCTGTACACACGTGAGGTGCTCTCAAACCGGGTTTCAGAACCAGTGCAACGTCGGGTGTACAAAATCATGGGTGTGCCCAAAAAAACAGAAGAAAATCAAATGTAGGGATAGGGATGTGAGGACACGGTTGCGGGAGCTATTGCAGTGCTTGTTCCCGCCACCCCACCCAGCCCGTGAAGCGCTTGCGCACCTGGGTTACCCACGCTCACCCAGTATTGTTGCTTCAAATGAGGGATGTGGGCATAAGTGCACTT
Organism: Lissotriton vulgaris; assembly: GCF_964263255.1. NCBI lineage: Eukaryota > Metazoa > Chordata > Amphibia > Caudata > Salamandridae > Lissotriton > Lissotriton vulgaris. The sequence goes on from NC_141685.1 coordinate 493,548,715, forward strand.
TATAAGCCCTTCAGTTAGTCCGTCAGTCAGTCAGTCATCACTTTCTGAGGTTTGTAAAATGTCCATCACAGATTTGAGGGTTCAGAACATCATCACGAATGGGTAGCCGATAGAGGTCACCTCCTTCTCCATTGGACTCTGGGATCATTCCTAGGCACTTCCCAAATATCCAGGAGAAAATATTGGCCTGGTAGGACTTTGTTTCAATATTTTACTAATAGCAAAAGCAATTGTCCCTGTTCCAGACGATCATATGAGAAAAGGTCAGTACACTTCCCCTAAATAACACACTTTCAGTTTGGAAGTTGAAAGGTTACATTTATTGAAGAAATGCTTACCTACCCATGTGGCTACCATGAAGTCATGTTCTAGGCATTGATCAAATATTGACTCTTGGTGGTCTCATAAGATGTGTTCTATATTTTCTGAAGTCTTTTTTGTTGTTCGATTTCTGTTTGGTCATTTTCACAGAAATCTTTCCCTATTTACCCTTAAACTGCAATGGCTTACAATTTAGTATTTCTTAAATGATGATATGTCCTAACAGGTAGAAAAGGTTCTGGTGCCTAGACTTTTCAAGAGCTTCACAATTTGAAAGCCTGTTTACTAAATTCTTGGCCATGCCATGAGATCTTCCTTTGGTTCTAAAACTGCAAACTGATCCTTTTGAATCTCTCAATACAGTCCATTTGAAGTTATTATCTTTGAAAGTGGTATTTCTGGTGGCTATCATGTCTACGTGAATCTCTGATGAACTTTCTGCTCTTCTATGTTGTTCTACTTTCTTAAAATGTGTAGATGATGTAGCAATCCATAGGTCTGACCCTTACTTTCTTTCTAAAGTAAATTCTAAATACCACTGCACTCCAAAAATAATTATTTTATCTTTCTATGTTTGACAAAAGATTATTGGTTTATTTGTTTACCTTAATAGATTCAACGAGTACAGAAAACAGGCATTTTGTGACTTTTGGGTTACCTGCTAAAGGCGAAGAGGCTTTAAAAATGACTATAAGTGAATGGACAATAGAGACAATTCTGTTTGTCTCTTCAAGTCATGTCCTGAAAATATCCAAAGTCAATCTGCTAGGGAGGATTCAGTGTCATGGACACAGAGACAGGGTTTACCATTGGAAAACATTTGTAGAATCAGGACTTAGGCTTTTGAGCACATCTTCATCAAACATTTTCGATTACAAAATATTCTTCATGAAAATATATGTTTGGTTCAAGAGTTTTCCAATGCAAAAAAGAGGGCTTTCTTACATTATTCTTCCTGTTGCTCTTTCTGTTTGGGCACTGTTTGCAATTAAATCACTGGGAGCTGTTTTATATTGTGTCTCCATACATAATCTTTTCATATGAAAGCACTCCTTGATGCATGGTGGCTAGGGGAGACCTCATCAAGCAATGACTGGGATAAGGACGAGGTATTTAGAAGTAGTGGCTTCATTTCATAATGGAATTATTAATTACTCTTAGTCCATCTGATCTTTGTCCTATTCATGAAAAATGCTTCCAGGCCTTTGATATAACTTGAAATAACAGGAGGTTCTTGGGAAGGTCTTATTACTTATTGAAATCTTCATTACTTCTGGGCCTGTTGTCCTCGTCCCATTCATGACATATGGAGATATATCATCTCAGACAAAACAAAAAAAAACAAGGAATGCTGGTTCCTCCATCCCCACCACCTCTCACCAAGAGTACATGAACAGTACTTTCCCCGCATTCGTTCTGAATTACCAAGCCTTCCAAGGAAAGCTGTCCAGTCAGGAGGGAGGGAGGAGGCTAAGAAATGGGACAAGGACAACAGGACCAGGAGTAATGAAGATTACCTGTAAGTAATAGGACATTACCCCCAGGTCCCTAAATCCTCTTCCCATTCATGACATATCGAGAATACCAAAGCCAGACACCCAGCCTTCCAAACCCAAAACAAAACACTCGGTACACACCTAAAGCAGCACCCAAATTAATTAATTTAAGTAAGCTACTGAAAGAAACAAAGGAGCACACAGCCTGCAACACCACTAACCAAAAATTGGCATCCTCCCCCAAAACATTTAGGAGAGGATAATGGCTAGCAAAAGTATTGCAGGGTGCCCACGTCAATGCCCGACAAACCCCAGCAATGGACACCCCCTATAATTCAGCCCCTCGTGGAACACCTCTGCCCCCCCCCACAGGAGGAGGAACACCAACCAGGAAATAAGCCATCTCAATTGCCTGTTTCAGTCATTGTGACTGATGGACAGTGAGGAGGCCTTCTCCCATTTAAAAGAGTACCCAAAAGAAACAAACAAGGCCTCAGATTTACAAAAAGACAGAGTGCACTCCAAATAGAACAGTTGAGCCTGTTTCAAATCCAGCAGGCACCAATCCAATTCACTGGAAGAGCTGGGAACCACCGCCAGAATTGGTAAGACTAGATTCTGGGACTTATAGAATTGATAAGCAACCTTAGGCACAAAAGAGGCATCCTACCTCAAAACCATCCCATCTTTAGAAAACAAGTATGGTTACCTGGCCGTCAGAACACCCAGCTTACCAATCCTCCAAACGGAAGTGATCGCCACCTAGAAAATCACCTGGAAGGTGACAAACTTAATATCAATCAACTCCAAAGTTTGGAAGGTGGCAGACACCAGAGCCTTCAGCACCAATTGCAAATCTCATAAGGGAAACAACGGCTTCACTACATGATGGGAAAGAGAGAAAATGCACAGCAAGAGACCCACCAGATCTCAACATCCAGCCAGAATTTCCCGCAGAGTCTGAAAAGCCTTAATGGCCACCCACTGCGCGCCTAAGGTAGTTACAGCATGGTGCTTCTCAAACCCTTCCCACAACACTGTAACAAATCCATCAAGGAAAATTCCAACAGAGACAGCTGGAGGGAACCACAGTAATGCTGAAAATTCACTCAATGCCTCTCATAGAATTTAAGAAAAGAAGGCCTACAGGACAGCTGGATAGCAACCACCAGTTATCGAGGCAGACCCCTTCTCTGCAAACCCCTCCTCCAAATTTACATACGAGAGGCAGAGCCTTGCAAGAGCCAGAGATGGGACAGACCATAGAGGAGAGGGGAAGCATGGAGCCATCCACGGACCCTCAGCATCCAGTAGCATGAGACTCCACCTCAATCACCAAATTTGACTTGCACTTCATATGAGCCAGAAATTGGGGACCCAGACCAATTGGAGGGAAGGCATACAACAGGCGTTATGTCTAAGGTACCATCAGAGAATCCACTCCCAGACCCCTACTTGAGAATCCCAAAAACAAAATCAAGGAACCAGAGCATTGTGCTGGGTATCAAAAAGATCCAGGAAAGATGTACCCAACCTCCTGCATACTTGCCGAAAAACCTCCCTGGTAAGAGGCAGCTTGTGAGAGGAAGGGAAGAACTATGGGAGGGCATATGCCACCTATTGTTCACCCCTGAAAAAGCACAGCTCACATGTATTGAAGGTGATGCTACACCTACAGGATTAAAGGCAGAGGTACAGCATGGAGGGACCTGGAACGGATTCCCACCTGATTGCCCAAAAACTCCACAGTGACCCGGTTGTCGGAATGTACCGCCAGGTTGTGATGCTGTAGTAGATCCTGAAACCCCACAACAGCCTGGAAAAAAAACCCTCAGCAACCTCGAGTTGGAGGAATGCCCCCCCCCCCACACCCCCCCCCACAGAGACCAGCAGGTCTGCAATGACCTATTCCCCAGTCGCCCCCCAAACGAACATGCTGGACTCCATTGTCAACACCAACAGGGTCTGGTTGCAAAGGCATCCCCAAATTCATATTATCCCCCACTCCAGCTGTTGGCACACTGCTGGGGACAATGGAACAACAAGATAAAAGTTACTAGAGCAAGTATCCCACACTGACAGCAGGTACATCCACTGTGGACAGAGGTGAAACCGGGACCAAGGTACCAAAAACTTTGCTGCCACCATGTAGCTCATCATCCATAGCCAAAGGCTAACAAACAGACAGAATTTGCCCATCACATACTGGGCCAAGAACTGAAGTATCTGAATATGTGGGGCAGGCAGGAATACCCTGTAGAGGTAGGTTCAAACCAAACCCAAATGAAAGTCATATCTTGAGAGCTGACACTTCCCTGTTGGGGAGAAATCCATATGGTTTGAGAGATGAACACACCACCTCCAGATGTCCCTAAATCTGCTACTGGAGCATGGAGGAGCAAATCATCCAGATAGGAGAATAAGTGGATTCCTTGGAGATGAAGGGTGGCCACCAGAGGAGCCACCACCTTAGTAAAAACACTGGGGGCTGACCCAAGCCAAATGGAAGGACTTGAAACTGGTAATGAACCCCTTTGATGCTGAATCACAGAAACGTCTGGCAGAGGGGATGAATGGGCACATGATAGTATGTATCCTGCAAGTCCAAGGTGCACATCAGTTGGTCTTTCCAGACTAATGGTATAATCCTCTGCAGGGTCTCCATCTAGAAGAGGAGAAGCAACACATACTTGTTCAGATCCTTTGAATCCAAATCCAGCCAGAAGCCACCTGTAGCTTTTGCCACCAGAAAGTAGAAACCCCCTCCCACCTCCAAGGGGGCAACCACCCAAATGGCTCCCTTCTGTAGCAGAGAACAAATCCCCTTTGGCAAGACCACCTGCTTCACTGCCCTAGTAGGCCCAGGAGTCAGATGGACCCCTGATGCTGAAGGGACCTATCTTAACTCGATCCGGTTGGCATGCCTCATAATGTCCAACAACCAGTCGTCAGAAGTAGATAGCTTCCATGCCTGGAGGTGACCACAGAACACACATTTCTTATCCACCATATAGTTAGTAACGAAGCATCAGAGGGGGGAAATGGTCTACTTATCCCGACCCCATCCCTCAGAGGACCGTTCTTGAGACCTGGGAACCTGCTTCCTGGAAGAGGAGCAAAACGGAGACTTAGGCTTAAAGGACAGTTTTTCAGTAGCTTCCCCAGGGAGTAGGAATGTTTCTTCTCCTAGAATAATTTATGCAGCTTGCCCTCCAATTCCACCCCAAACACAAGAGACACCTCGAAAGGCAATTTAAGTGCCTATCAGGGCCGGATTGGGAACCAAAACCGGAAGTGGGAAAGTCCTCAGTCGGCCCCCCAGGGGGTTGGGGGTGCGCCGAGTTCTTTGCCAGCTATGCTGCAAATCAGCCCTGCAACAAAAACGGCCCCAGGGGCCCAAATCCGGCCCCACCCTTGCAGCCCACAGGGGGAATACCCAGTGCCCACTACAGCCAGTCCGGCCCTGGTGCCTATGCCTTCTGGGCAGAATCCTTCCTGAAGTCCCTAAGAGCGATACTCCAACAGTCTGCTACACAAGCCCCCCGAGAATTGGCCAATGCCCTGACCACATCAAAAGAAAACATCATAAAGATATTCCACTTGGTGTTCTGTGTGCTCCAGAAGACCACAACAGTCAGAGGCATTGACCAAGGAGCTGAACTGAGCTTTGAGATCCATCAACAATGATTGTGGCATATACGTACCATAGATTCCAGCACGTAGAGCCAAATGGGAACCGGAAAACACCTTATGAAGGGAGGCATCCACTTTCTTATCCACCCCATCCTTGAATACTGCATCCTCCACCAAGGATGCCAACCCCACCAAACTGGCCATGAAGGAGCCTTCACATGCCTGATCAAATTTGTCAGCATGTATTGGAAAAATACTTCCCCTTCAGCTCCTCAGGACCTTGCCCCTCTTCCTCTGACCCAGATGAAGCTGAAGAAAGAACTGGCACCATCCCCTTGGGTGTAGAGGAGTCGCCCATTTCCAACAGGGTGTCTCTGATCAACCTCTTCAACACAGCATCTCCATACTTCTTGAAGCAGTTTTATCCAGGAGGGCAAGGAGAAGAGAAGGAGGAACTGGATGAAGAAGAGGAAGACTCAGCCTCATGCTTCCTCTTTCTGGCATGTTTCCCTAAGACCACCACAGACAGGGAGCAGAACATTACAAACACCAATCACCAGCACACCATTCAGGAATAGTAATAAACCGCTATGTGGCACTCACCACTGAGCCCACGTAAATAATGTTTTGCCCTATCAAGCAAAAGAGAAAATGCCTCCAGGATCTTCCCGGTGCACCCTCAGTGACCGATCCGCCTGTACCCAGCACTTCAACATACAGGAATCCAGGCATAGCAGGAGCATGCTTACACCCCCAGCTCCACTGTGCCATTTGCCAGAATCCGTGCTTCTTGCAATTGGGCCCGGTTGTCATCAATATGTGTCTAAGACCCAGAAACATCCCCGCCAACAAGGCTTGGACTAAAGCATCTCTGTGACTCCCAGCAAGCCCTGCAGAAAGGGAGACACCAGAAACTGTCTGTACAAGACGGGATCCAAGAAGACGGCCTACGAGATACTAAACTCCTGCCCAGCAAACCTAGTCCCATGCTGTCGGCAGCCAGAAAATATAACAAGGCAAGTACAGGTAATGTATTACTGGTGGGAGGGGGTTGCGTTCGGGAAAACCAACATTCTTTTTGTTCTTTTTCCTATCTGGGAGATGATATATCTCCATATGTCATGAATGGGACGAGGACCCAGTAGCCTGGGGGTAATGCTAGGTTATTGACAGATTTTAGATGAGCTAGGGTGGTATTCATTAAGGCATTCCTGTCTTATGGATACAGAGCTCATAAAGTAATGACTGGGTCGAGGATGAAATGTAAGAGTAAAGAGTAATGCAGAATACCAGTAAGTAATCACGCATTCGCTTTAGAGACTGACAACATTCTAAATTCTTTGAGTTTTATATTACATACACCTCATGTTGTCTAGAGTTGTAGCTCTTAGCTACCGCTGCTCACTTTGGGGCAAATTTACAATAACTGGCGCATCCCTGCAAATCAGCAGGGATGCGCCAGTTATTGTGCACCACAGCTCCGCCATCATGGATGCGCCGTCTTTCCAATGCGGTGCACCATGGGGGCAAAAACGGCACAGATGCGTGACACATCTGTGCCGAAAAAAGTGACGCATTGTTGGAGTTGCGTCGCAAGCGTGACGCAGCTCCAGCAATGCTCTGGGGGCCCTATCTAGTTAATGCTGCGTCAACCCTTATGCCTGCTTCCGGCAGGCGCAGGGTTTTTACGCAGCATGGGCCTAAAAGTGACTGATTGAAATCTTGTAGATTTCACTCAGCCACCTTTAGGAGGCGTTCCTGCGCCGGAACGCCCCCCCCCGCACAGGAACACCTACATGGGGCGCAGGACTTTACAACGTGAGGCATCTCCCAGATGCGTCACGTTGTAAGTACCCCCACACCATGGAGCAGGATTTGCGCCGCCGCTGCGTCACAAAAGTGATTAAACAGCGGCGTAAATGAGGCGCAAGGGGCTTGTAAATCTGCCCCTTTGTTTGAAGGCAAAAAATGCAAAACACCTCACAACCGTAGGACCCTAGACATAAATCTGATTACTGAGTGAGCGAATAGTCACAACTGCTAGTGCGGCTCCTGTTTGTCCTGTTGCATAAGCATCTAAACGGCAGGATGATAGCGTGGAGTCTCCGGATTCCAGGTTTCATTCAACCAGAATCCTTTCTCGCTGTGAGTAATTTCATTCTTATGATGATAGTGTGCCTTATTTCCTATTATAAATATACAACTTCAAAAAATAATATATACACATGGTGATACATTTTTCAAAGGATATGCCATCTGCAGCGGGACGCAACACAAATGTTTAATTCAAATACATACAGTTTTTAAGAGGGTGGATTGGGGGAAAAGATACTTTCAATAGGACACGCCTGAAAGGGCTGAGATACCAACGTGCTTATGCTCTTTTAAAACCAATTCTGGAATTGCTCAGATAAAGATTATGCACTAGAGCAGTCTCAACATGAATTACTGCTCTGCAGAAAGAAAACAGATGCAGAGGCTGCAGATAGCTCGGAATTGGAATGCAAATTCAGTTCCTGCCACAAAAACCTTTTGACATGGAAGTTAATTATGGTGTTAAGAATTTGAATGCAAACTGTCCATCATGGAATACGTGCAATGTCATCAATTACTAAAACAACTTTCAAAAGGCATACATTTAATTCAATACAGATTAGAAGTATATAAACGGGAGCTGTAATTTTTCTGATCGTTTTACTATTAATTCAGTGCAATTCAAGGAGCAGGGAACACACATTCTCGACGAAAAGTTCGCCCATCATTTTATCAAGTGTGTTATCGCACATTCACCCTCAGGCAGCAACTGTGGGTATGCACAGTCCACAGGGAACTCGCAGCTCAAAATAACATCATTACCTACAGACAGTGGGACTTGTAACGTGATTGCTAGCTAAAGCTCGACATTGTTCCCCCTTTTTGGGGGTTCACCAGCAGCGTGATGGAGGCGAATACTAGTCATCGTAATGGAAAGAAGACTAAAATAGAAAAACATGGCTTCAACAGGTAGAAATAAAGATCTATTCCTCTGGTAAATCTCCGCACCAACCAGCCTCACTGCAGGTGTTTGTCATGGGAATTCATCCCAACGCTCATCTCAGGCAGAAGCTGTCTGAGCACAAATTCTCAGTGGGAAATGCCTACTTTGTGTCTGAGAGATTTCAAGAGAAGATCTATAAATGTATTTTAGGCTCTGTAATCGTTTTGAATCATTAAATTGTCAGGCTAAAACAGACTTTTCTCAAAGCTATTTTGCAATCATCCAACTTTATATTTTATGGTTCTCTCTCTCCCTCTCTCTCTCTCTCCCTCCCAAAAAACCCTATGTATACTTTGTACGAGAAAATGAAAAAAGGAAGGGGGTCGTGTAGGGGTACTCTGATCCCCATGACCTTGTGTGGGGGTCCCAGCGGGCCCTCAGGGCTTACTCTTAAAATATTTTTATTGGGTTTCTGTGATCCCATGAGACTCTTGTGGGAGCCAGTGATGCAACCTTACTTCCACAAGAGACCCACTGGATCCTAAAATAATTGAATTGTACAAGTGGGGTGGGTGTTCTTTGGGGCAGGTCATGCTCTGCAGCCAACCCCATACTGTTCAGTGTGGAAAGCCATTGCGGGGTGGTGAGTTGGCCAACCACAGTGTGAGTGCTGGGTCTGGTCACCAGCCAGGACCTATTGACAAACTCAGGCCATGCATAGCAATGCGTCGTAAAAAAATCTAACGTTACAATAAAAAAGTACATATTCATTAAAAAACAAAGGCTAAAGAGACATCATTTTTAAGTATGGAAATAATAGCTTACTGAACATTAAAAAACCTTACATCTTTCCAAAATAAAACAAGTGACATTATAGTTACATGAAAATGTCAATTTATACATAACACTTTAATCTAGAAAGCACTGCAATTCACCAGTGATAGTAAATTGAAATAACTATAACTCGTGCCTTTGCACTGCTTTTGGCCTCACATATTAAATCACTTGACATGTTCTATGACATCATTGATAACATCACTGATGATACCCAAAATTACATCATTGATGACACTGGACCATTTTACACATATTACCCAGCTATATTTTGTATGTTCTCTCACTATAGGTAGGAGTTTCTGTTCTATTCTAGAGATTGGTGCAGCGCAAAGATGCCCACTCTTTACACGTCACAAAGTACGAAAGAAAATGTCAACAGATACATGACACAAATGTGCACTTAGCATATGTTTCTTACTTGATTCAATGACTGATGAAAATGTTTCTCTTTACATTACTATTAAAGAGTGCATTTTATTGTAGAATTATGGAACCAACTCACACAATTGTGTCTAACCATGCTGAGTAAGATGTTATAATGAAGCTTGATTAAAATAAAGTCATCCTCATTAAATAAAGGTAAATACTCTGAAGAAGAAACTTGACTTTCCTGAAAATATATTATAACATGTGATTAACACATAATGAATTGAAACGATGATAAAAACCATCCTTATATATGTAGAATGTTATCTTAATTGAAATTATAAGGGTTATGTAATTTATGCATTAATGTTGCACGTATATACATTTAAATTGTAGTTCTTAGTCTTACTTGTCCTGATGATTTATTTTAAGATTATTGTATGTTACACATAGTATGAATTCCATAAACTGATTTAGAAATGTATATCAATTTACATTCGAATGTTCACAGGCATATTAAATGTGCACCAATAAATTTATGTTTAAGTTCGCCTAACAGTGTAGGCCTGTATTTTACCATGCTGCATTTAATAAAATACTGTTTTGCAATTTCAGCTAATGCAACATTTCTTGCGGGTATTTACATGCATTGTTAGTTTAGAACAGATACACTACTGTAGGGGAAAGAGCCTGAGAAAAAGACCATGACAAAGGTGCACGGTGAAACAGAGCGGTAACTAAATGGACTTGTTTAACAAATGTCACAACCTACATATGTCTGAGAAAGAGGTGTAGTTTCCATGTTAAGTGTGGGACAATTTCTCAATGTTGCAGTCTGCAACTTGGGGATTTGACGAGGACAATGGACCCCTGATGGTTTGATCAATGGGGTGTTGCCTAGTGGACTTGGCGTGTTATATTTTACTGTTCCCTTTATACTTTTTGGACAAATGCTTTAAAGATCCCTGCCTGACTTCTTGCCGTACTGCCCTGCTTAACTCTTCTACCAACTTTATGTAGATATCTCTGGCTGATTCCTTGCAGACACCTTCCCTGATTCCCTGTAACCTGAAGGGAATTTGACATGTGTTATACCTCAATGCTCCCCTTCTTGATTCTTGCTTAAGTGTGGCATAGGCTAACACTTATCGTTGACCCAATGAAGACTCTTGACCATGCTTCTGAGATGCTAATGCTTACCGATTTTGATTTCCTTTTGTCCTGACCTGACTTCCTTAATGGCAATTCCCGTATTTGTGAGGATTTTGTTCCAAACCATCCTCTGGATTTTGAAATCCTAGATTACTGATATATAGGCAAGAGAATCTTAGATTATTTTCTGATTTTAAGATATTAATGTTATTTTTTAGCATTGCATTTACAGAACTTCTTGTTTGTTTAATAATAGTACACCACAATTTTCTCAAGTGACTGGGACTTCCAGTTGGTATACTGTATCTTTATAGCATGATTTTGAGGGTAGTGTATTTGAACTTGATTGTTAATTTGTAATAAACGTGGTTGAGCTTGGCTACTGATTCCTAGTTGTCATTGTGTAGCCAAATGAGCTGCACCATTAATTGAAATTTGGTTATATATGAATTTTAACTCTGATCGCCTCTCAGTTGGATTTAGGACCAATGGTAATCAAGTGGGCCCAGAGAACGCTGTATCAGGATATCCCAGGATAAGTGTAAGTACTTGATCTTATACTATAGGGGCATCAGGATACATTTGCTATTTTTGAATGATCAATCTTGCTGCAGTCAGGTACTGATTTGTTGGATTGACCAAAGCAGAATGTGGTTGACGATGGCAGTGGAAGGCTGAATCACAAACTTCACTTCACTTCACTACTACAAAATGTGCTACAAAATGCAAATTACAACAATGTGTAGTATTTTGCGACTTTGCACTCCCTATGCTTATGTGTGCAGAGCTCTCCATTCAATTTTCAGAGTCGCATGGTCTGGGTTACTCAGCACACATAAGTATAGGGACTGTGGAGTTGTCAGACTGCACATGTAGCGTGCAATTATCTCAAAGTAATACAAAGCAGGTCCATGTAATTGTTAAAGTGAAGGCAAGAACACAAATAGGGTGCAGCTTTAACAAGATAATGGAAACTCACCCAATGACAAATAGGACTTTTTTTACTAACCTCTATGAGTAACAATTGGCTAATAAATGATCTGCATTTCTTGTATTTTGGGACGCAAATTAGGCTGACTACATTTCCATTTGAAAGGAACACCGGGCAAGAATGGATAGGGGCAATCAATAGAAAGTTAATTGAAACTTTATACTCCCAGCCATCTCATATTGTTCTTAAGTATTTAGCCAGCAATGAAGATACTTAAATGGGATCCTTGCTTTAAAACCATAGCAATGAGTAAACACTATGAAACAGCTATTTTAAAATTAAATATGCAAATAAGGAGATTTCTCACCAGGAACAGTCTGCACAGTACTGAAGTGAAGAAGAGTTGCCCAGCTAGAAACTGATCACTGTTAGTACGGTAGTAGAGACATTAAATGGCAGGAATGGGAATAGAAAAGGCTATAGACAGAGGCAGAGACAGAGATAGATATAGAGATAGATAGATAGATAGATAGATAGATAGATAGATAGATAGATAGATAGATAGATAGATAGATAGATAGATAGATAGATAGATTGCAAAAAAGTAGATAATTCTTATGTGCATACTTTTATTTACAAACCTGCAAATTAATCCATTCAATCACATACACACATCTGCACACACACTGACAGACATCAAAACTCAAGCTGATGCCTTGTTTAACCAGATCTTGCAACATAAAGGGATGACAGCAGAACTCATGGTGTTGGTTCTAGCTCTGTAATCACTGTAGTAATATGTTTTAGGTGTGTGTGATTTTCCACTTGTATCATGTACGTATGTACCATCTGTTTCCCTAATCTTTTTAATATATGGTTCTACCTAGTGCAAGTGTACATTTCCGCTAACATTATGTAGAACTAGATTTAGAGGATGTATGCCAAAAATAAGCCCTTAAAAATACCAGTACAATCTTTTCAATTCTGCTTGCAGTTCTGGTATCAGTTATAGGTGGTATGATGCAAAATGATGGGGTCCCCCCGCAGAATTTGATAAGAGGCCCCTTAGTCTCCATAGCTCGCAGACGCAAATTAGTCTTGGGCCTCCTGAAGGATTGGAGGCTTCTGAAGATTGGGGGCACCATTGCGTTGTGGGGAATCCAAGGCCCTGTGATATGTTCCAGCCAGTCACTCATATACCCAACCCCTCATGTAATGGGGAAGGGCCACATATTATTACTGGGCATACATTTCTATCAATACTTGCTAATTAGCATATATATGGAGAGTTACAACAATGCATACAAGTAAATGTACCTTTAGAAGCATAAACTCACAGATGTCACATGATCCCAGGAAATATTTTCTGTATTTTAATGAAAGTAGATCCATAGACCTTTGAAAGGAAATGTCCCTTTTTATGATATTACCTCAACTGTTTGCTGAATTTGATTGCTGGTGATTAGACATTGGGGCACTGTTTTGCAGTGTGCAGTGTATGTGTTCTGACCCCTAAGGCATGTAGAAATGTTCTGATCTCTGATTGACATATTTAACTTTCTAATAAGGCCATAGTATACAGTGCAACAAACTCTTCTATGGCATGGAAGGTTAAATCTCACCTGTGGTCTACAGTAGATAATGTGCAATCCACTACTATGGCAGGCCTACCAGTGTAGATGACAGCTACAGCTTAAACCTGCAACCTAACCTGCTAAAAAATCTTTTTTGAAAGGGGAAAAAACTTCAACTGAAATATTATTAAGTCACTCCTATGTAGGATTTGCAGCCTATGAGGCAAGATGCATGGTATTTAAAAGTGAGAAATATAGAAATGTAATGTTACCAAGTCCCTGCAGTGACACGTCATCAAAGGCTATTTTCACTATGGAGGACCCTGGCTGTCCTATGAGAAAACTAGAGTACAGGATAAATAACAATCCTGTATCACAAGTTTGGGACTAGCTAGAATAATAATTCAACTATTCTTTCTAATATTCATTAAAAGCCCAATTTAAAGGTGAAGTTGTATATTTGATAAATATATAGCAAACCTAACATTGAGAAAGCTAACATTTTCCTGCCGGAAACCCCCATAGGTTAATCTACATTAGCTTTCGAGCGGCTGTCAATTATGTTCTTGACAGTAAAGAGGTGTGAAAGCTTCTTCCACTGCAGGAAGTATGGCCTGAGAGTTGGTAAATGGTTTCTTCCACTACCAGGAAAGCCAATTAGGGTGGGCCCAAGAACTTAATTTCAAAATGACCTGTTTTGTCACAAGTACATGGAAAGTGACACCTGCGATGGCCCTAACCTTTGTCTTCATAGTCAGGATGGCACCAAACCCAGTGGGAGGAAAGTTCCCACCAGAACTGCTTTTGAGTGACCACAGAGGAAAGAACTGCTTTTTTCCCTGGTCATAACTCTAGGTGGGTAGAAAGACTCTGCACAAAAGAAGGGTTTCCTCAGCTTATATTTTTATAATAAGAAACACTGTGTTACTGTTTCAACTTTCAAGTTTCCATCCTTATTCTGGTACAAAAAGTAGCTACAAAAGTCCAAACATACAAAATAAAAACACACACGGCGACAGATATTTATATATATATATATATATATATATATATATATATATATATATATATATATATATATATATATATATCCTTCTTACTTCGCTCGATACCGCTCTCACAGTATCAACAGTCACCTCCAGACCGTCAGAAAACGAAAAAGGCAGACCCAAGAGATTCCAGTGCAGTGTTTTAATTCATCTTAAAATTCAAAATTACAACCCAGCAAGCCCGCATGACGCGTTTCGCCTCCAGCCGGAGGCTTGATCACATGATACATTGCTTGTAATGGAAGAGGGTACTTAAGGAGTGGAGAGTATTGGGTGGGCGGTGCCAACCAGGTAAGAACCGCCCTTTCCATTGACCCATGTTACACATAATCCATGTATTTACATTTAACAGTTTGGATCCGTATTTACAAAAACCATGATGATTTATGTACAAAAATTAAGGGCAAGTGCCCTAGTTTGAAAATGGTCACAAACATAGTCAAATTATTCTTATATCTGTAGATTGCCACTGCAATATCCCGCAAATTACAAAACTGTACAAATATATAATCTATAATCTAGACCAAATGTTGGTAAATAGAAAAATATATATATATATGTGTATGTACAACTCTCCTCTGTGTATATAAATAAATAAACATTTAGAACAATCCATATTCGTTGTCATATGTACATTATTTACAATTAAAAGACCTGCTGTTCAGTATTCTAAGGTCTACAAAAATCTAACAGACTTGATTTTATCCATAAAGACTAGTTTGCAACTCAGATTGTCCTGTTACTCCTTATCTATATTTACAGATCCAACTGTGTATTCTATCCATCACATTGAAAAAATGTGGAAATGGTTATAGTGTATACCCCTATCTAAGAGGTATCTAGGGGCCTAGTTTTATCCTAGTAATTGTCCTCTCCAAATTCGTACATATTTTATCTCTTCCAGAAAACTCCCCTAATAACCTTAGTGCAAACAAATGTGCAGAATAATCTAAGAAAAAATGTGCAAAGATTCCTTATGTGTGGTTTTAAAAAACAATTTCATGGGAAAGAATGAGGGAATTTGGAGTGGAAAAGCTATCAATTATTTATCATCTTTAAACATTATCATATACACTAAATTTCCTTGACATATGGAAACCCTAATTCAAAAGAATGGAAAAACCAACCTAGAAAAGGAAACAATAACAGTATTCAGAGTAATAGCCACTGGATATATCGTGTAATCATATCTACAGACAGGTATATAAATCTTCGCTCGCGTTCAAGCCCCGTGGGGCCTTACTATCGAGCTCAATTATATACCTTGTCTCCAACAGGCGAAGTTGAGCATCTCGATCTCCTCCCCTTTTAAGTGGCATTACACAATCAATGGCATAGTACAGCAATGAAGAAGGATCACTATTATGTGTGCTTTCAAAGTGGCGAGCCACTGGATAAGCCTGATCTTTGCCCACAATAGCCCTAATGTGTTGTAATACACGTTTGTGAACTGGCAAACGTGTGCTCCCCACGTAGCGGAGATCACACGGGCATTGCAAGATGTAAACTGCAAAATCAGTTCTGCAAGACATACGTTTCTTGATTTTAACGGGCTTGATTTTAAAAGGTACCGTGTATTCTGTCCTGTTACAACCATTTTTGCATGCCTTGCAAACACTACACTTTTTGAATCCTCCTCCAATAGCACCCCAGGTGTCAGACACTCGTTTTTCTAGGAAGTTGCTCATTAATTTATCTCCCATTGAGATAGACTTCCTAAATGTAATGTCAGGTTTGCTCATTACAAATTTCCCTATCACAGGATCCCCTGTGATAAGGTCCCAATTCTTATAGAATATGCGTCCTAACTCCTTGTGCTGTCTGCTGTAAGTTATGATCACTAGCGGTTTTATCTGCTTCTCCTCTGTTATTTGTACATTCACTTTTCGTTTTACTGCTAATGCTTCTTGTCTCGTTATTGAAGCTGCTCTCCTAATGGCTCTCTGGATGGTATTGAGGGAATAGCCTCTCGATAGAAATCGTGCCTTACTCTCTTCCTGCGACTTGTTGCAATCCTCATATGTACTACTTATACGTTTGATACGCAGCATCTCCCCAAAAGGAATGCTGCTGATCAAATGATGAGGATGCCCACTGGACGCATGCAATATAGTATTGCCTGCGGTAGGCTTTCTATGCAACCTAGTGGCTATCCCTGTATCTCTTATGTATACTTCCATATCCAGGAATACTACTGATGTCGCATCAATATTGGCAGTGAAACTCAAATTCAAATCATTATTATTCAGTTCCTTAACAAAATCCAGCGCCTGCTCATGAGTACCTTTCCAGACCATGAACAGGTCATCAATATACCTTAAATACAGTAACATATGATTTTGAGTGATGTGTTTAAGGATGTTGTTGAGGACCCGCTCCTCCCACAGCCCCATGTGAAGACATGCTAGACTCGGGGAGAAGCAGGCCCCCATAGCAACACCCCTAACCTGTTGATAGATTTGATTATCAAACAGAAAATAATTGTTCTCTAAACACAACTGAATCATAGTTAGCAACATTTTGTTGTGAGCCGAAAAGTTCATTGGTCTTTTGTTCAAATAGAATTCAACTGCCCGTGCCCCATCAGAATGTTTGATAGATGTGTATAAGGACGCGACATCTAGTGTCATGAGCAAATAGTCAGTGTTCCAAACCATACCATCAATTTTTCTGATAAAGTCTGCAGTGTCCTGTACATAAGATGGTAACCCTTTTACCCATTCTTGGAGAAAAAAGTCGATATAGCGAGATATATTTTCTGTCGCGCTATTGATTGCCGAGATAATCGGTCTCCCAGGTGGTACGTGTATGTCCTTGTGAACTTTCGGTATCAAATAGAAAGTTGGTATAACCGGATGTTCTTTCTTCATAAAATTATACTCATCATTGGATAGTAGTTTTGCACTGCGCCATGCCATTAGTTTTAAGTTTTGATCTTGCCAGGCAGCTTTAATTGTCATTAAGTTACTTTTTTTGTAACATGAAGAGTCAAAGAGCTGGCTTTCTGCCTCTGCCACATACATTTCCCTTGGCCACAGTACAATGTTCCCGCCTTTATCCGCTTGGCGGACTATTATATCTTGCTCCTGTTCCAGTTTTTTAATTAGGTTGTAGTAGCATTGGTTTGGGACTAGCTAGAATAATAATTCAACTATTCTTTCTAATATTCATTAAAAGCCCAATTTAAAGGTGAAGTTGTATATTTGATAAATATATAGCAAACCTAACATTGAGAAAGCTAACATTTTCCTGCCGGAAACCCCCATAGGTTAATCTACATTAGCTTTCGAGCGGCTGTCAATTATGTTCTTGACAGTAAAGAGGTGTGAAAGCTTCTTCCACTGCAGGAAGTATGGCCTGAGAGTTGGTAAATGGTTTCTTCCACTACCAGGAAAGCCAATTAGGGTGGGCCCAAGAACTTAATTTCAAAATGACCTGTTTTGTCACAAGTACATGGAAAGTGACACCTGCGATGGCCCTAACCTTTGTCTTCATAGTCAGGATGGCACCAAACCCAGTGGGAGGAAAGTTCCCACCAGAACTGCTTTTGAGTGACCACAGAGGAAAGAACTGCTTTTTTCCCTGGTCATAACTCTAGGTGGGTAGAAAGACTCTGCACAAAAGAAGGGTTTCCTCAGCTTATATTTTTATAATAAGAAACACTGTGTTACTGTTTCTACTTTCAAGTTTCCATCCTTATTCTGGTACAAAAAGTAGCTACAAAAGTCCAAACATACAAAATAAAAACACACACGGCGACAGATATTTATATAAATATATATATATATATATATATATATATATATATATATATATATATATATATATATATATATATATATATATATATATATATATATATATATATATATATATATATATATAAAGTAAAAACATATTCTACTTAAAAACAAAGCAGAAAAACACACAATTGGAAACAAATATCTTTGGAGCTATAGCAATACAGTACAACATGATTATTAGCTCCAGCCTATTCAGTATTAATGGAAATGGGGGCTCACACAGTTCACAAAAAAGTACCTACATGGGTGATTATCTCTTTATAAATGAGTTAAAAATGCATCCTCAATGCTGCCATGAAGTAATCAATATTGCACCTCTCAATCAAGTGAAGCAATAATGTTTTGTATACATGGAATAGAAACCACATAAAGATAGAAAATGCTATATACATTGACCTGAGCTTCCTCGCATGGACAAACAGTGAGTCAAGATTTGTTTTGAAGCCCAAAGGGAAGAATATGAAGTATCTGATGGTACCAGCCCTAAAGCAGAACAGTAAATTACGCTCCTAGCAAACCACTAGTTTCATAAGGTACTCTGCAGTTGGGCTATCTGTTATAATATTCAGTTATGCTGCCACACTTACCTTTACATTCTCTATAACGTTCTATCATCATGGGCAAGTTTTTACAGGGCTTGCTGTAACTGGTTTATGCTGATGTTATTAAGGTCCCCATTGTCCTTAAAAACATGCTGAGTGGGTGGGGGTGGCTTGAGTGCTGACGGGGATGGCAGCTGGTTGATCTCGCCGAGATCGAGATAACTCACAAGCGGCCGAGATCGAGATAACTCACAAGCGGCGGCTGACAGAGTGCTTTGCGGCGGCTCTTAGTCATATATTTCGCCAGCGGAATGTCTGCTGACCTGGAGGTCAATCCGTTCATGCCACAGTGAGCCTGCATATTGACAAAATACGCCTCAGTAATGCGGAGCTCTCCCTGAGTGGACCGCAGCCGCACTCTTGCCCTTATCGCAGCTCTGCATCAGCATGGCAGATAACGATCTAAAGGTATGCCCCTTTATATATAACACTTACATTCTTTGTGAGGACGATTGGGGCAAGCTAATTTTTAAGAACTTCTATTCCTTTGGAATTCACCTTTGCTTTGCGGCGCACTTCGTGTGTAGAACGCGAATGCCATTTTCGATCCTCTGCAATACCTAAATCTGAGTGACATTTCTCTTCACAGTGGTTATACCTGAGGACATTATTTACTTTGTCCAAGAAGGCTCATTATTTTATAAGATAAAACCAAGGAAAGTATTTTCTACTTGGTTTCTCTTCTGTGCAAACTAGTACCTGGATGTATTGTGGTTATTTGGTCAATGGCATCTCCTATGTCGACCCCACACTGATTTCTACATGAAATGACTCTATGTGCAACATCCTGCAATAATTATTTTTAGACCGCATCTAAGTTATGAAGATGTCTGATATATTATGTCTCAATGTAACTATGCCGGTTATATTCCTATTTTTAAGTACTTTTATTTGAACCCTAAGTCTATGAAGGTGTGTTCTTCGCTTATGAATTTGACTTTAATCTTCTCTATTTATTTGCCACACCACAGACGTCACATGCTTGTTCAACTGAATTGCTATACCTTTTGAGTTATGTTTTTCATCTGCTTTTCTACAAGGGACATCTTTTTGTGAAGCACTTTGCACTGTCATACAAAACAGTTCACTTCAACTTAATTAGCCTCATTGGGTGGCTCACACACTTTTCTTCACTTGGTTTTTCATTCTAGGCAGAGATGGACTGAGTCAGGCTATTCATGTTCTGAGTGTTTTATTGATTGATTGGAGGACACTTTCCGGTGCAGATTGACAATAATCTTACTCTTGTTGTTTTGAAATGAGGAATATAATCTTGACGGCTGCTGAAGGATTTACACTCTGATCTCTACTTGGCCTATTTTTGTTGTCCTCAATCTTTAAACATATACACCTATCTGGAGCCTTCATCTTCTTTCAGTCATAAAAATATCTCAGTAAACATGTCTTCCATGTCGCAAAGATTCTAATCTGGCCGCTCCTCCCAAAAGCCATAAGAAGGAACCTAACTCGCCTACCAAGTCGTTACTACCCATATCAATGAAAGACGTTAAGGGAGAGAAAAAGATACTCAAATCTTTTGTCATGGACACTAACGCCACCCTACAGAGATTGGACGAGAAGTGGTCTAACTTGTATTCAAGATTGTCTGCTGTGGAACAATGCATCAGTGATACTCAGGATGTGATACCTCAAGTTGCAATTCTGGCTAAAGAAATTGCTCTCCTCAAAAATGCAAACAGAAGATGTAGAAAATCCCAACAGACACAATAACCTTCGTATTTATGGTATTCCAGAGGGAGAGGAGAGGTCCGACATGTTGGCCTTCTTAAAAACTTTCATTACCAAAATTGTTGTTTTTAAAGATGGTACAATTCTCAATTTACAGCGTGCCCATCGTATCGGCCCTAACACTGGAAGTTTATCTTCCTCATCATCAGCAAGCTGCCCTAGAGCGACAATTGTCCTGTTTCTGGAATACACTGAACTGTTAATGGTCCTTACAGCGGTTAAGTCCAGAAAGCAAATGTTGTGGTTTGGTCAAAAACTTTTCTCCTCTCAGGATGTGGCCTGTGCCACTGCTGCTCGTCGCAATTTATTCCTTTCACTTCACCCGGCTCTTCGATACATGAATGCCAGATATGGTCTAGTTCATCCTTGCTTCTTCAAGCTTACCTATAAAGAGAGGTCCTACTCCTTTGATTGTCCTGAAGACTTGAGACAATTTATCTCTCACCATAAAGGGGATGTTATGGATATTGGAGGGTCTTGAGTCGCCTTGTTGATCCTCTCTTGTGATTTGTTTTTGAGTTCAAACTTTCTCTTCGAATGCTGTGATGATATTTATCCTTTATGATGTTGTCGTTTATGTTCCATTGTTGTTGTTTTCTCTAGATTATTAGGGCCTGCTAATTTTTTCCGTGTTGGTTACATATTGTGATTTTTCTTTGTCTTTCCTTGTAGTTGTTACTTATCTTGTGCCGATCCATTCCCCAGATATATCCCTCTTTCCTGCACTTTCATCCCGTTCCCTAGGCTCACTGTTACTCCCAAGGTATGGTAAGTGTTCAGTTTCTATTTGCTAACTTGGTCGTTGTTGTTTGCTTGTTCCATTTAAATTTATGTAGTTAGTCTCCCTCGATTTATTATTCTATGTTAGATTTCTTTTTCTCTAATTATTTTTCTATCTGGTAGATTCATTTGATCTCGGTTTCCAAGGCGGTTTTGCCGTCTGTCCTCTCTTGCAGCTCCCTGCCCCAGATGTCCTTTCCTTTACTCCTGAAATCTATTTCGTTCTTCTTGACTAAAGTCTCTCTGCTTCTAGTCAAATCTTCTTTTACTATGTTCTATTTCAGGTGGAGTAGTGTGGCTCACTGGTTAGAGGCGGCAGACCCGAGAGCAGAGGACGGCCTGGGAGCAGGGTTCAATTCCCAGCGCGGCAGGTTTCTGGACCAGGGTCAGCGGACTCGATAATTCTCTCACCTCGGTGCCCACTCTGATCAGCGATCACACTCTGCAACTCTGGGCATTAGCTTGCCTCATCTTCACTAACCGCCCCACCAGACCGCTGGGGATGCCTGGTCTCACCCTGGAGATACCCATTAAGGGACCATCTCTCAGGGAAGCCAGGAAGGGTTTCGCAGCAGTCGAAGCACCTTGGGACCCTCCGGGTAAGTAGTGCGCTATATAAATGCCTATACATTTACATTTACATTTACATTCTATTTCCCATACCCTTTCATTCTTTCCTCTCTCCTATTTGTATTTTTTCTCTCTTCATTCTTTCTTTCATTCTCCCCTTCTTACCCTCGGTATTCCCTTGTTTTTCCTCACATGTGTTCTCTTTATTTGATCATTTGCTAGTATCTTTTCTGTTTTTTCACTCTTTCTCTCCCCTTTAAAATCATCCTTGTACACCTTTTTCCTTTTACATGTATTAATTTTACTGATTTTGATTGCTTTCACAGTGACTTTATATTTTTGCTGATTCACATGATGTTTTTGTCAGTACTAATGTTTTTCCTTGCCCTACAATGAATAAAAAAAATTCAGATTGTCTCATTGAATGTAAAGGAATTGGGCAACCCGGTTAAAAAACAACGGGTTCTTACACATCTTTCTAAGCTACAAAAGTAAAATAGCAATGTTACAAGAAACGCATCTCAATGAGAATGACGTTAACTCCCTTAAAAAACAATGGGTGTTTGCATAGTGGTGGAGAAAGGGGGCATGGCCTTCTAAGACTTCTCAGCAATCCCACCCTTTGGGACTTACTGGAGGTAACAGGCAAGGCAGTTGGCTCCCAAGGACCCTCTGAAACCAAGGGGAGTTCATTCCCCAACTGAAAGTGTGCCAGGAGGCATGTTTGCAGAGTGGTGGAGAAAAGTAGCATAGCCTTGGACGTCCTCTCAGCAATCCTGCAGTTTTGGGACTTAGTATAGGTAGCAGGAGGTATTGTTGGCCAACAAGCACCCCTCCCCAGGCTGATTTCAGGCTTAGGGTCCCCATCCTCTGGGGACTGGCCTTTTTATTTTTTATTTTTTTTTAAAATGAAAGGAAGGGGACTTTGCAGTCAGTCCCCCATCCCCTGGGGTCTGGCCTCTTTTTTTATGAGTGTCCCACCCAAGACACCCACTTTCAAGTGCTGGGGACCACATGGAAAGCCTCAAGGTCCCCACAGTCCCTCCCTGCTCCAAGCCTCCTCTAATATATATATATATAATTAATGTGATCAAGCCTCCCTGGAGGCGAAATGCGTCATGGCGGCAGCGCTGGCTTCCACGAAATAAACACCGTTCACCAGCACTTTTTGGGTCGGCTCTTTGTTACAAAGCATTTGGACATCTGTTGTTCTGTGTGACAAGATTCGATATATATATATATATATATATATATATATATATATATATATATATATATATATATATATATATATATATATATATATATATATATATATATATATATATATATATATATATATATATATATATATATATATCAGGTGGAGCCCTCAGGTGGAGCCCTTCGGGGGAGGAACAGAGACAGCCTATCCATCAGAGCGGGACATTTAAAGGCGTGAACATTTCCCAGCCCGCTATTCCACACGACGCTGACGAAGGCAATGACGCCGAAATGCATTCGCCCTCTGTGGCATTTTGTGAAATAAAGAGACTCCGGTTTGTCCCCGATGTGGCCTCCACCTTTTCTTTGAGAGGGACTGCACTGCATTAATCCTCGCCGGCCAGAGGCATGCCCGGAGACCCCCGCATAATCAAGAGGCCTCACCATTCCTGGCATCTGCTTCGGCAACTGTATATGGTCAAGATATTGGCAAGGTTTGGTCAACCACTACGCCTGAGATGGAGAGAAGCGGTGCAGAGGCTCATGAGACATTTTGTGATGATTCACAAGCAACGTCAAAGTTATTGACAAAACTAAAAACGCTTTTCTTTCTGAAGCTTTGGTACTAACCAAAACTACCTACTGGCTATTTGAAGGAGGTGCGTAGGCTCCTGAGACAGAAGGAGATTCCCTTCCCTGATTTGAAAAACTCTAATAGATCAGTTGGAGCTAGACTTTAAAAACTTTAAAAAGTATACAGTCCGGGAAAACGTTTCCCTTTTTAATTGTTTTAATTACTATGCTCTTGTTTGAATAATTACGTAATTGCATAATCTAATTACGTTACCTAATCCTGATTCGTGAATTTTAAGTTCTTTGATAATAAGGATGAGGTAGAAATCAAAAATAAAGAAGTCCCCTCACATGAGTGAAAAGGTGACTATTTTGGCGTATATGTGATTTGCTAATAAGAATTGAGATATATGTTTGGTCTCTCCCAGCCTCTGTTCTAGTCATTGTATAACTCAATTTGGCTTTTCATTGCAAGTGGATAGTTCCCCTGCTATAAGATCATGTTTTCCCTGGAAAAAGTTACCCTCAGTAAATGATCTCTAAAACAATTAGGTTTGATCAAAAGACCTGTTGAATTACAGTCCAAGGCTTTGTTTGCCAGATCATTTTCTGCAGTTGACTGTAGTACAGCAGCAACGTTCAAACACCACATAAACAACCAGAAACCTGCTCCTTGGTAGTCTTGTGAGCTTGTACAGACCAAGGCTAACCTCAGATGACGAGAGCATTACTAGAGAAAGGCTTATAGTCTCCAGGACTATCTGGCCTTTAGAAAGTGTCTCACAGACTTTAATACATTAAATGAAACAGGTTTATTGTTTGGCTTTTATCAACCAAGCTACTAATATGCTTAAAGAAATTTTTATCAATCTGTAAAAACTCTGATATTTCCCTGGTCAGCTCCAGCTAGTTTACAAGACAGCAGTTCTGCAATAACCGCGGTGATTAATTTCTAAGGAGGAACAGGAGACAAATACTTGCAAAGTGACCACCCTAAGCCAACTTTCCAAAGTGCGATTCCTTTTTAAACTGACAAGTGTAAAATATGGCTCTCTTTTAGACCCTGCCCTCCCAAGATGTTTATCCAACTTGCAAATACCATTGCGGATCCTCTGTTAGAAACAAAATGTATCTCACTCTTGAACAGGGTGTAAGCTGTAGTGCTTTAAAAATACTATTTGACCCCTCTGATTAAAAGAAACAGACACAGACCCCACTGATCCTACCATTTTTACTCCATTTCCTAGCTCCTCTGTGGTGAAAAGGTTCGAACATCACGTAGTAGAGAGCTTTTCTAACCACCTTCAGACGTGTGGATTCCTAGATGATATGCAAACTGGTTTCTGTTTAGCTCACAATATTGAAGCTGTACTCCTTGCAGTTTTGGATGCGCTCATGTCTCAGGCCTACCATTACAGCAGTGTCTGCAGTTTTAAACTGCCATTTCAACCATGTAAAATATGCCTTTTGCAAGGCCTACATCTTCACTTTTACTACATTTAAGTCACCCCCTAGGGTAGGCACTATGCACCCCTTTGGGAGAGTGCAGTGCAATTAAAAAGCTAGATGTGTACTTTTAACTTTTAAATGTTCTGGAAGTGAACATCTCTTAACTTCGGTTTTCAGTAGTGCAAGGCCTACTTCTCACAGAAGGTAACATTGGGCTACTTTATTACATTTAATAAGTGATAATTTTCAAATGGTATCAGGTAGGAATATTGAGTTTGGTGTCTAAAAACCCCTCCTAAATGGTAAAGGAAGTTTTGAAGTCACAATTTTAAAAATGCACTTTTAGAAAGTTGTCTTTTTCTTTTCCCAACCATTGAGTCCCTGTAGCCTGTATCTTGGATCATATGACAAGGTGCAGCTTGGTCTTTGTGGATTTTTCCAAGGCAGTGAGACAAAGGCGGAATAGGTGTTGTCAGGATGGGTCACCTCTGTCTGGATGAGGGGGGGAGCTGTCATCTACTTCACTGGCACACCACAAAGATTTTAACTGAGCACACTTGCAAAGGGTTTGAAACTAGACTTTTGTGCCACCAGACAACCTGGGGCATGGCAGGGAAGAAATACATTCAAAACCAATTTGGTGGTAGAAAACTCCAAAAGTTTCTCTCACTTCAAAGCTGGCACCCAGGATAAATATCCAACTCCCAGACCCAACCTTTCATTACACTTCTGTATCTGTGGAAGGCTCTGAAGGTGGACAGGTGGTCTGCTCTGATGCATGAATGACTGCCCTGTTACTCTGCATCCCTGCTGCCCTGCTGTTGAGTGAGGCCTGGACCAGCATCTTGAACAAAAGACTACTGGAGTGACTTCAAGGGCTAGGTTGCTGGCCTTCTGATCAGAGCCTCATGGAAAGAAAACCATCTTGACTCATGCACCTGGACTCTGCCTACTATGAGTCCTACCCCCATGTAGTACCTCTCCAGGAATGGACCTTTGAAAGTAGATCTAAAGGTGCTCTGCAAGCCCTGCTGCGGTGAATACTTGAACCTACTGAACACAACCCCCAAACAGCTCTTCACTGTACTTCTTCTGAATCAACAAAGCACTGCGCAAGCAAGATGCAAGCCTTCATCGCAGTCCTCAGAGCTCATCAGAGCAGCTGCAGTGTATCGCATACTTGACGCAGAAATCTCAGCTAATTATCAGAACGTATGTAGTGCGATGCAGCCCAGATACAAGCCTGTATTATAGCCCTCATAGTTTATTTAAACCTCTGATGTGCAACGCATCCTCAATGCAAGCCTACAAAGCAGCTCTTACACCTCATCGCAACAGCTGCTGTGCAATGCATCGATGTGGACTTCTCATCGCTCGTACTGAGGAACGCCTCTGCGCAACGCCCCACATCCAGGAAATACAGTATATTTCTCAGCTCGAGTAACTTGGTCTCTGTATCAGGCCTTTGATCCATCATTGTCGGCCTGAACTTGACTTTATCCCAGTCCTAAAACACATGAGACTTTTCAGCATATGATGATTTCTATGTGGGACTTAATCTGTAAAACCCACAGCAAGCTAAATGCGGCAAAAATCTGAGGTATTAGGGGGTCAATTCAAATTCAAATTCATGGCCAAGTCAAATGGCAATTTCCCAGCTACTTCTGTTATTGTGAATAATTTGGGAGTTAAACAAAGAGTCTGTGTCATGCTAGCTAATCACATTTCCGTTGTTGTGTCATCCTGCTTTTTCCACTTGCATATCGGCGAGAATGTATTCTCTTCATAAAGTCAGCACTCGTATAACTTATTTTTTCATAGCACTTAATATCACAGTTTGTCTGTTGTCATATGTATAGCAGACACTAGCATTACCCAATTCAATGCCACTTAATTCAGCAGCCTCTGTAACATGAAAGGTTAAAGTGACACTGCTCATACTCAAACCCAATACATGCAGATCACATTAGCTAAGAGCGGAAACACTTAACTCACTTTTTCATCTTATCAATACTGCTTTTTTATTGAATAGCCTTTCATTGCATTTCTTTCCATTCTCTAGGATTATAATATAGGCTAATAAGAAGGTACTTCTGCATCTCATTATATCATTCCATTTTGAACGGCATGATGGCTTTTATCCTTCTCAGTGGCATTGTGATGGCAAAATGGTTTAGTTATTTGTGGTTACTTAAATGAAGTCCATTGAACATAAATGCTATCTTTGCTATACATAGGAATTGTTTTTATCTTTGATTGCACTGAATGGTTGGAAGATGGAGAATACTTACCACAAGATTGGAAGAGTTTAGGGAGAAGTAAGAAGAGTAAGAAGAGTTTTAGTGAGGGTTAAGAGTAAGCTCATTGCTATTAACAAAGTGTACTTCTAAAATGAGTACAGCAAAAAAGGACCCAAAATTGTTGTAAATGCTCTCCAGCTTTACTATGTCGTTGAACATGTGTGCTACTTTGCCCCTCATTTTGAGGAACAATTATTTAAGAAGCAAAAACAAAGGTTATGGTCAAACGATCAACATATTCAGGATACCAGGGTAGAAGTCATTGTCAGCTATCACTTCTCACCTGAAGTGATTCTTGACATGGTTGCAGACTGGTAACAGGATTTACCTACTGCCCATTCCTAGGCTATACCTGTCTATGCCAAAATACTGTCTGCACTCTATTTCATAGCTATTGGATCTTTCTAGACCGCCAGCACTGACAATGTAGGAATCTCAAATGCAAGCGCAAGAGATTACCAGTTTAAAACCATAACCCAATCACTGGCAAGAAGGCAAAAGATTACAGTGGAAATGTATTCCTTTACCAACCTCCCTAATGTGGCATGTGCCATTTCCTGCACTCATGTGGCACTTCAGCAATCTCACCACTTAGCACACCTTTTCCTCACCACACACATCCGACACTCCATGAACGTGTAAGCTGTTTGTGATGCCACCTGCTCCTATGCTGATGTGCGCACTATGTTTCCTGGAAGCACACACGACAAATACATCTTCCATCAGTCTCAGTGGGCCACCTAGAGCTCCCGCCATGATCCGCTGCTAGTTTTCACTGCTGGAGGAGGAGGAGGAGCAGCTGAAGATCCGCGGACTCTAGCACTGGGTCCAGTACGCAAACACAAATGTGGCGTCTTCAAATCTGAGCCGAGGGCAAAGGAGAAATTGTGTGGACGCCGGTTATCTTGCAGTCTTTCTTAGTTAGTTCAGCCAGCTTCTCAGAGCAGAGCGGCTATGGCAGAGAGAGGGGGGAAAATTGAAATTTAAAAAATGTAAAGAACTAACACCAGGATTAAAAGGGTAAAGCCAACGAGATAGAAAGAAAAGAAAAAGTATTGAAGTCTCCACCCTCAATGCCACCTGACGCCGTTCTCAAGGGAGCTATGAGTGAGCTATAGGAAGGAAATAGAGGAAATGGTGGAGTATGAAGCCTGGTTAAAACTAACATACAACTATGATTAAGCAGTTTTCTTCTTGGGCTCTTGTAATGTGATTCATGGTGAGAGGCAGTTGAAGTACAGGTGCAGGTCTAGCTGTGGATTCCTCACTATGTCCTCCACTGCTAAGTCAACCAGCACCTCCCTAAACCTTGAACCTTGAGCCATTAACCAGCAACCAGCAATCAGGAGACCAGGCTATGCACAAGATTGACGCAACCGATGTGACGGATTTCGGTGAGTCTCTGACCAAGGGAGAGTAAATTTGATCTGCACCTTACTTCTACACTATTGTACTCTCTCCTACACCCCTTCCCTCCCATTATTATTTTATTTTTATTTTCTCTTTTGAGGCATCTGTATTCGGTGCCTAGTGCCCGATGCGTTCTGGGCCTTGCTCTGTATTATTACGCGTACATAGCTACACAATCGGCCTAACAGCAAAAGAGAGAGAGGTGCAAGGGGGCACGTAGAAGGAAGGAGAAGGTGAAGAAAAGTGAAGAAATGGGAAGGAATCTTCATTGGTACCAGGGCTGGCTAGTCAAATGATATCTGATCAATAATTGATCAACAATTGATATTGGTACAACAGCACAACGGTTGATTACAAGTTATAGGAGACTGAGAAATCAGAAATTGGAACAAATAATACAGGGTGTCAGACAACTCAGAGAGCAAGCTCTGGGCTTCCCCTGAGTGGAGAAGGGCAAGGTGGTTGCGGAAACGGTTCGCCTACTGCGGATGCGACTTGGGACCAACTTGTGCTAACTCTCCCCATTATCAAGTAGCCAAGCATTACGAAAGCTACAATAAATAGCAACAATACTTGCAACGCACTCTCAATGAAGCGCATATCAAGGGATCCCTGGGCGTCAAAAAAGAAAGACATCACTCGGAGGAGGAGGAAATCTCATTCAGAATAAAACACCACAGAATTTGATTCACGTTCCTCCAACCATTCCACTCCCTTTCCATCTTCCAATTGTGTGAGGCACAGAGTCCTGCAGGTTAGAAAGATCAAAATGGATCTTGTTAAAAACATCAATAAGGATAGCCCTACAATGGATATGAGGGAGTCAGTAGGAGCTGATTAGGGCACTATATCTAAAGATATGAAGACTCAATAATCAATATGGCGTTCCCAGAAAACAGAAAATAAGAAAATGGGAAAATCAATGTACCATCTATTCTCTTTAGGAGGGCATCAAATGACGGCAAAATCTAATTTCCTGTTACCAATCCCCCCTCACTCCATACCCATAGGGAATGCTTACAACAACTTGACAGCAGAACAAGGTATATCCTAGGACCTAACAGTGGCAGGTCCAGTACAATCTAACATTCCAGAGGTAGAAACAGCAGCAACCACAGTGCCAGCCTATCATCCCCATCCATGACTAATGAAGTTACCCTAAATCAGATATTATGAAAGCTTCGCAACATGAAGCTCTCCCAGGAAATAGCCAATCAGAAGACCAGTGAACAATTAGGCCAGATCAATTAAAATTTTCATCAGCTTCAACTTGTCTGACTCAGGCTGAGCAGAAGATTACTACACTAGAGTCAAAAGCAATTTGAGTACATTTTAGACAGAACTGGAGGACATGCAACGGAAATGAGACGATTTGGAAAATCGAGCCAGGGGTACAAATGTAAGATTCATTGGGATTCCTGAAGACCGAGATGTGAGCAAATCTCCAGTCCAATTCATAAATGAATAGATATGGAAAGTGGTTCTTCTAGAAAGTGCCAAAGACATTGGGGACTTGACCCTCAATACGGCCCATCGAGTACCAGGATCTCACCCCTCCAACACCAAGTTTCCAAGAGCAATTCTGGTTAACTTTGGCAACTGCCACATCAAAGAACAGATTCTATCACAAGCGTTTCTAAAAAAAACATTCACTTCCCCAAACTTCGCTTTCAGAATTTATTCAGATATTTCTATTTTAAGTGTACGAAGGCGCAATGAGTTTATGGGAGTGACTGTCGAATTTAATCGCTATAATGCACCAGCAGGGATAATGTAGAAATCCAAGTTCAAAGTGTTGTTCAAAGGGAGATCATAGATATTTCAGTCAGTAGAGCGGGCCAGTGATCTCCTTCATTCAATTAAGGAAAGGACAGAGAGAGGGACTAGCAAGTAACACTAAGGTCAATACTGGGGTCAATAAAAGTGAAATAGAGGGAGGGGAAATTATGCAAGATCATTATTATAATGATGTTTTAGGTATGCCTATCCATCTTGGTATAACCCAGAAATGACTTTCTCCATTCCCTGTCATTCTGCTCTCCAGTCTGCCTTCTCCTCAGTGGTTGAAGCTTTTAGTACAATGCCAAAGTTCTATAGTAGGGGCCAGGGGGGTCACAGTGGGGAGGGATCCAGGGCACACGGGGGCAAGGGTCCATTACTGGCAAAGGCCCAACTCCCGAGGAGAGAAAGGGGAGGGGCCACTCCAGGATGGGTGGCAGGAAAAAAAGGAGAAAAACACAATCACAGACCAAAATAGATGCAATGTTCCCAAGTATGGAGATGGAAATAATGGAATTTACCTTCTAAATAGAATGAGGAATATAATATATATAACAGAGAGAAGTCAGATAAAAAGGAACAAGAGGTGTTACAGATTGTTTTATGTAATTTGAATGGGGGCAATAATTTAACACAATTACACTTGAATGGTTAATGGTAAATCATCCTCATGTTTATTTTCTCCAAGAAACACATTTTAAAAAAAGTATGCCTTTACCCAAATGACCGAAATGTATAAAACAGTACCTTGTGTCTATCCTAAGGCCGCCGTTCGGGGGGTTGCAATTCTTATCAACCGTCATTATCAAGGGGAAGTCATTGAGAGTATGAGTGATACCCTAGCCCGATAGGTGATGGGGAATTTGAAATTGAGGGAGAAAACTATCCATTTAATTAGCTATTACGACCCCATACATGATGAAACTCTTGCATTTGAAAAAATGGCTGAACTTTTAATCCCTTTACAAGGAGTCATAATCATTGGAGGGGATTTCAATTTCATTCAGAATCTAGGTCTAGACACTTCTTGAAAGAACAAATTCCAAAATGAACCATCAACTGCCAGATACTTGAATAGTATGACTTTGTGCCATTCTGCCCATGGCGGCTACATCATCCCTCTAGTAAGGAATTCACGTGCTTTTCAAAAAAATATAATACCGCATTGACTTTTACTTACTTTCCCATCAGTGCAAAAAAGGAGAAACTTGGTTTATTCATAATCCCTTTTTGGACCATTCTGTCCCAGTAGTCGAGATCATGCCAAAAATCGGTCCAAGGGAGCGACCCAGAAGGACACTGGATAAAACCCTATTAACTGATGAGGGCTGGATTAAAAAAAAATGCAGTCACTGCTCGCTGAGGTTGCAATCAAAAATTTGAGATCTGCCATACCCTTTGAAGTATGTTATTCCTGCAAGGCTTATATCAGAGGGGAGGCAATTTCATATAAAGCCAGAATAATCAAGGAAATAGAACATTTTGACAGAAATTTTTAACACAATTTCAATGAGACAAGTCAATTCAATCTTTTATTTCATTCCAAAAAAATAGCATTCAATCTACAACAGGCTAGAGTAAATATTAGAAACTTTTATGAACAGCAGCAAATAGTAAATCAAAAGACTTGCCTCCAAAACTGGTATGAGGAAAGTGAGCATGCAAGCAAATATTTAGCATGGTCAGCTAGAAGAAATTGTAACAAGGCCATGGTTAAATCCATCTTTGATGATACAAAAGAGCAAAATGTCCACCAGGCGGACAAGATCAATAAGGTCTTTCTCACACATTATGAAAGATTATATACAGCTCTTACATCTATCTCATTAGGAGAAATTGATAATTTCCTGAATACAATCATTCTACCAATATGTAAGTCCCTTGGAGAAAACACAACAGGTAACACAACATCAGAAACAGAGATTAAAGCAACCTTAAAAAATATGCTTAGCAGCAATGCCTGTGACATCGACGGAATACCCATCGAATTCTGTCAAATCTTCTTTCCACAGCTAAATAATCTATTTCTTTCTTTATACAACACAGTTTTGAAATGTTACAGTATTCCCAAGACTTTCGACTAAGCAGTGGTAGTTAGCTTTGTAAAGAAGGGAATGCCAACAGATATCCCAGGATCTTATTGTCCCGTCGGTCTTTTAAACAATGACTATAAAATCTTCAGGAAAATAATGGCAATTACCACAGTTGCCTAAAGTATGGTCCAAACACACCAATGTGGCTTCTTACCAGAAAGATTTTTCACCACAATACACATTTCCTAACTCGACTTTTTCTCAAGTAATAATACGGAAGTGGAAATCACCATGATTGATGGTGAAATGGTCAACTGGAATATTCTCTTCGCAGTTTAACTTTTAGAGGACCTACTTATGAAATTATATAACAAGGCCCAGACGAATATTGTTATTGATGCATATACTGATAGTACAGTGGAGATTCAGGGGGGAACCCAGCAAGGTTGTCCTATATTGCCATTCGTATTTGTCTTGTACATTGACCCTTTAGCAAATTCAATACGCCAAAACCCCTTAATTACCCCTACAATAATAGGGGCACCTAAATTGAAATTATTCGCTGATGATTTAATCCTCTATCTTGAGCCAGAATTCAAAAATATTAAAACAATCTTTTGACGCAATTGAAGCATTCTTGAAGATGGGGGGAGTATACAATTAATGATAGTAACTCAGAGACTCTACTTTTTAAATGCCACAACCAGATTCTGCCTCAGGCCCTTCAAAGTCGGGTGGCAACACATAATCCCAATCACTATCTAGGTATTTGGGTCTCAAATGATTTTACACAACTCTTCACACTTAACTATATGACAACATTTAATAAAGATACCAAGATTCTCAATAATTCCCCCATTTACCTCTTTTTATCATTAGAAGTGTGGCACTTATAACAATGATGGTATTTCCATCATTTATTTTTGTTTTCTCAAATGTTCTCATCAAAATTCCTCTCACTTTGTTGTCCAGAAAAGATCAATTAGTTCAAAAATATATTTGCATAGGGAAGAAACCCCAAATGAAATTACCAACACTACAATTGCGACCGGAAGAAGGTGGTCTAGTGTTACCGCATATACAAAATTATTTCAAAGCCGCTCTTTTGGACTGGTGTGGACATGCATTATCAGCACAAAGTTATGGCCCTATCTATATCAAATGTAGATTTAAGATCTTTTATTAACATCCCTAAGCTACCCAAAAGTTACCAATATAAGACTCCCTGCATAATCCATTATAGACTCAATCAACTAAAAGAGGTGCATCTGCCTTGTGGACGTGCCTGAATCCACAGCTTCTGGACGCATGGGCAACTTAGTAGAGACGATACTGTCAGACTTATTTGGGAAAGAGCCCTTCACTCCTGGTTTCGTGGTGGTACGCGCCCATAGGTCACTTGGCCCCCGTCTTAAAACAGGATGCCCGCCTAGGCCCATAATTGCATGAATAATGAACTTCAGAGACAGGGATATGGCACTGCGACTGGCACGTGAGAAAGGCAAAATCTCCTGGCAGGGCTCCAAGCTATCCCTATACCCTAATTTCACTGCTCTGGTTCAAGACTCAAGGAGGAAATATCTCGGAGTTAAGGCAACGCTTAGGAACCTTGGGTTGAAATATGGTATTCTACACCCTGCCAGGCTACGGGTGGAGGTAAACGGATGAGTCAGAGTTTTTGAGAACCCTACGGAAGTGCAGGAATTCTGCCACACTTAAAAACTCAATCATAAGCGCCCCACCGAGGCAGACTCCACCTTACCCCCACATAGCAGTTCAGCTGCCAGTGTGGATTTGTTCTCGTACTCCGATCATGGCTGACTGATGGACTCTTGATTTATCTTTATATGCCGCACAGTAGACTATTTGTTGTAACTGCAGGGATTTAACATGTTACATATATTCTTTTGCTAAGGTTGCTGGGTCGTAGGAGAGCGTCCCCCCCCCCACCTTTGGTGTACACCTAGCGATAGTATTGGCGATGATAGAATGTACCAGAAATTGTTTGTTTTTCACCATTTGGAGGGTGCTACTGGTACCATGCACTGTAATGGAAAAGTTAGTAATGCCTCTCCGGATGGGCGGGACGGCTGGGAGGGGGGAGGCGGGAGGGGTTTGATTCTTATTGCTTTGCACTGAATTTACGATACATTTGTTCATAGTCACTTCAGACAGGTACGAGTTTTGGGTATTCTTTGTTCTTCAGATCACATCACTAAGATGGCACAGTTAGGTTATAAAGCTGGCCCTTCGGGCATCACTCTTACTACATTAAATGTCCGGGGCTTAAATAACACCCACAACCGACGTCAGGTTGTCCATTATCTGCTTATGCATGGGGTCGATGTAGCCTTCCTTCAAGAGACACACCTTCCTATCAGCAACCAGGCCCAGTTCGCATCCTCCTGTGGCCCGAACAGATTTTATGCAAACTATAGAAATTATGCCAGGGGCACGGCCATTCTCATACATAAATTGCTCCCCTTTAAATGTCATTCTGTAGCATATGACGATGAAGGCAGAGATGTTATTGTGGTGGGCACACTGTTGATTGCAAAAAACACAGTTGATGGACATAATGCAGAACAATGTCTTACATTCACCCCAGTACAAAGATCTGGGCCTAAATCCATAGTTTTTTGCACTCCACACCACCCTAGGTCAGACAATGGCTATATGCAAATCAGCCTTGACCCTGTGCCTCATGGGAACAGTCCAGCCCGAACTACCAAGCCATGACTTTCCTAGACCGGAATCAAGCATCCAAGGACCGGTTTCTGGGTATCAGCCTTATTCAGCCTGGATAGCTTGACTCCAGTGATGTGGAGAGCCTGGGACTCACGTCTGAGCATACCCAGCCCACTCGGGGTGAAAATTGCAAAAAACACAGTTGATGGACAGAATGCAGAACAATGTCTTACATTCACCCCAGTACAAAGATCTGGGCCTAAATCCATCATTTATTTGCACTCCACACCACCCTAGGTCAGACAATGGCTGTATGCAAATCAGCCTTGTCCCTGTGCCTCATGGGAACAGTCCAGCCCGAACTACCAAGCCATTGCTTTCCTAGACCGGAATCAAGCATCCAAGGACCGGTTTCTGGCTATCAGCCTTCTTCAGCCTGGATAGCTTGACTCCAGGGATGTGGAGAGCCTGGGACACACGTCTGAGCATACCCAGCCCACTCCGGGTGAAATTTGCAAAAAACACAGTTGATGGACAGAATGCAGAACAATGTCTTACATTCACCCCAGTACAAAGACCTGGGCCTATATCCATCATTTTTTTGCACTCCACACCACCCTATTGAGCCACAAGATAGCGTTGGTATGTATATATGGTCCTAATAATGACTCCCCTGATTTTTATTACGCATTACTTTCTAGATTGGCGATTTCAACATTACTCTACACCAACCCACTGATAGCACTTCATCTGCACCTGACCCTAAGCCAGGAGCACATAAGGTTTTAAAGTCCTTAGGTGAGCATTTTTCACTACTGGACTTGGGCCGCGATCAAGACCCGTGTAATACTACATATACACATTATACCAGTCTTCATGACACATGGACCAGAATTGACTATTGGTTGGCATCTCTGGAAATTTCTCCCTGGTTCCATGAGCTTCAAACACTGCCCAGAATATATTCTGATCGCTCCCCGATTTTGATGTCACTGAAAATCCCTTGCCCCCAATGTTTTGAGAGGCAGTGGAGGTTCCCAAGTCGTGCCTTAGATGATGAAGTATTCAGACAGGAAGTCCGGTAAGCAATTGAGGATAACTTTTACTACAACTCTGGGTTGGTTGACCCAGAGGTAATGTTGTGGGAGGGATTCAAGGCCTATATGAAGGGGTATGCATGTTTAAGTGCTCCAGACGACTACGGGATATAAGTGGCAAGCTTGCCTGGCTGGAAAGGGAACTTGGATCACAGGACACTAAGCAAAGGGTGGCAGCTGACCCGAATCACAACGATAGGAGAGCGGCTCGGCTCTTGGAATACAGCGAGACGGCTGAGAGGGAAATCCTGTATATGGGGAAACATCACAATGCCAAGCTTTATGGGTAAGGGGACTGCCCTGGATGGGTCTTAGCACAAATGATCAGACCCCCTACATTAAAGCATACATCACAGAACTCCGGTCAATGGCAGGACAGCATATCACAGACCCACTGGAAATCCAGAAGGAGTTTCTCTCTTATTTTAAAACATTGTACACCACCAAACTGGGACATAATCGTACTGACCAGGAGGCTTACCTATCAGAGGTCGCTTTAGTATACCTCAAAATGTTTATGCAAGACTTTTTGGCAGTGCCCATCAAGGTAGAAAGCATAGATGAAGCCATTACATCACTGAACTCATCCACCACCCCCGGGCTTGATGGGTTCACAGGAGAAATTTACCAAGCCTATGAGGATCTACTGATCCCTCGCCTCCTGGATATGTATGCTGAAGCATTAGAGAAGCAGGTTCTCCCAGACACTCTCTGTGAAGCGATTATCATCTTATTCCCTAAACCCGGGAAAGACCCCCTGCTGTGTGGCTCGAATCAACCCCTGTCCCTTCTAAATCTGGACTATAAAATACTCGCCAAGGCATTGGCATGCTGTCTCTCTCTCCTAATGGAATCCATTATCTCCCTGGCACAGTCAGGCTTTATACCACACCGATCCACAGCATTCAACCTCTGCACCTTATTTAACACCCTACACAGAATAAACCCAGACACTCCCGCAGCAGCTATCCTACTGGACACCGAAAAAGCCTTTGACTCCCTGGAATGGCCCTTGTTCCTGTCTGTGATGCAAAGAATGGGGATGACACAGGGCTTTATTGCCACTATGGCTCTGTTAGATAGTCAACCCACGGCTACGCTCCGGCTAAATGGTGCGCTGTCAGCACCTATCCCCCTGTCACCTGGCACAAGGCAGAGGTGTCCATTATCACCTTTGTTGTTTATATTAGCAATGGACCCCCTGATAAGGCATTTTCAGGAGAAGCATCTGCATAGAGGTCTACAGTTCCACACAGGCCCCTTGCTGATCTCTTTATATGCAGAAGACACGATCTTATATGTTCGTGACCCCCAGACCAACCAAGACACTCTTATAAGAGAAATTCTCCGTTTTGGCACCTTCTCCGGATTGGGGATGAATTGGCATAAATCAGTCATCTTTCCCCTCACAATTAGCACGACCCGATGGGAGCTGGAGTTTCCGCTGGAGTGTTGTTCAGATTCAGTAAAGTACCTGGGGGTGCACATTCATCTTGAGACAGACCAAAGCATCCGTCGCAATTATGGTGTGGCGATCTCCAAACATGAGAACCAAATAGACCACTGGCTAAAGCTCCCAATCTCCATGGCAGAGCTGGTAGCCCTTATTAAAATGATTGTGCTCCCGAAGTTTTTATATTTATTTCATAATATCCCGATCCCACTTACGAATACATTTTTGAGTACTCTCCACTCTCAATTACTCAGACTAGTTTGGGGCAACAAGACACCTAGAGTGAGATGGCAGGTCATGACACTCCCATGTGATAGAGGAGGATATGGAGTCCCGGATCTACAATTTTACTATCTGGCGGTACAATGCAGCTTTGCTACCACCCAGATGCCACGATCACTTTCCTGAGACCGGAATCGGATTTTGTCTTCCCGGACACCTTGGCCGCCATCCTGCCGCTCGGTATCCCTAAAGATCCCAAGGACATTCAACTGGTCTCTACGACCAGCTGGGCTTGGTCTATATTGGGCCGTGTCACAAACCTCCAGGAGGTTTACTCCTCGACCTCGCGCTCCCTAATGCAAAATGGCTACCCATAAGTGGCGAAATGTTGGTAGAGAAGACTTGCGCCAAATTTGATATCGTCAAAATGGGCGACTAGTTCCCGGCAGGCCAAATTTTTGATTCAGAAGACATGCCCTCATTTCCGGAAGTGACATTTATGGACAGATTTGTCTTTGCTAGACTTCGGTCGACGCTGCAAGCTCAGTTCCCGGACTGCCCGCTAGAACCTACGTCCTTCCCCCCACTCACAATGGTGATAGGTAGTAGTAAGGGGGTTTGTTTATTATCCCAACTTTACAGAGCATGCCCCAACCTCATCCCAGCGGACGATGACAGGGTACGCAGTGCTTGGGAAGTGGACTTGGGTAATCCAATCACTGACGAACAATGGACGGCTTGCTGCAAAGTGACGAAAACAGTATCTCTAAACAGTAGGCATAAACTGATCCATTTCAAGTTCCTATGCAGAATATATGTCACCGCAGCCAGAGCACTCAAGATAGATTCCACTAGAGCATATCATTGCCAGCGATGCCACTCCCCTCAAGCAGACTTCGCACACCTAGCCTGGACATGCCCGGGCATACACACTTTCTAGGTGGAGGTACACCATACACTAAGCAAGATGATACAGGTGCCAATTGACCACCTGCCCGAGATTACACTCTTGGGATACGTCGTCCAATTCCCACTTAAAGTTCGTAGATATGTTGCCATCTGTCTCCTACTGGCTAAAAGAGAGGTCATCATACACTGGGGTGGCAAGAGGGC
This sequence comes from Lissotriton vulgaris, assembly GCF_964263255.1. Taxonomy (NCBI): domain Eukaryota; kingdom Metazoa; phylum Chordata; class Amphibia; order Caudata; family Salamandridae; genus Lissotriton; species Lissotriton vulgaris. The sequence continues at coordinate 493,587,875 of NC_141685.1, forward strand.
TCTGACAAAAAGGGGCTGGATTCAAAGCTTAGCTTCCTGTTCCATGAGAAATGGCCTGTATGTCGACACAGTCCCTCCCTCCTCCAGGCCTAAGGACATCTGGGGCCCCTTCAAGGCCTTCCTATCAGCACAACAGCAAGACCCCCCCACTCAGCAGGAGCAGGGTATAGTCCCGACTGGGGTGGGCTATAGTGGTACTCACCATGAACCGACACTCTAAGGTATAAGGTGCCCACTCCCTACAGCTTTGGTTTCTTAGTGTTTCATAAATACGCTAGTGGAAGGGAGGAGTGGATATGTTTATGGATGATCGAACAGTTGTGACGCTCAAGATGGGCCTTAAATGTATTATATGTATGACATGTCACATTTACGTACCTTCTGTGAATTGAAGGAAATTAATACTGGAAATACCTCGTGATTATACCTGCGATATCATTTAACCTTATGCATGCTGCCGCGATTCTGCGCGGGTGCGGCACATTCTGATAGCGGGTGCGGTCATGACGGCCGGGAACCGTCATCAGCACACGAGCACTGTGTGCCATGATGGCTCCTGGCCGTCATCAGCATGCAAGGGGTTAATTGAACTCAGTGCCTTGCTTTGTCTAAAGTAAAAAAAATAAATTAAAAAAAAGTGGAGTATCAATTTACACCACTACATCCAGAAACTAAATTGATACATTGTAGGGAACTTGGAGTTGTAATCGATGCACAGACATTGAAGAACTGGGAAAGGCTGGGTATTTATCAAATTAAAGATGTAATACTACAAGGAGAGATTATATCTTGGGGACAAATTAGGCAAGATGAAATAGAAGAACTCCCTGCCCTAATTTTCTCATATCTCCAGATCTCAAGCCTATTTAAGATTTTGCGACTCCTGGCAGATCCACTTCCAAAGCTTTCACCTATGCGTTGTACATCAAACAAATGGCAGGAATCAGAAACTGGTACCATATATTACAGCAAAATATAAATGACTTCAGCACACTTCTAAAAATACAGGTGCCTATGGGCTGTGTCATAGATGCAAGCCAATGACAGGACTATAATAAATGATCCACCAAGGCCATTCAAGGGGCCAATTATAAACGATTGGCATTTTAATTCTAAATTGCAATTATGCTATACCCCGGTCAAGTTGCACAAATTGTTCCCAGAAGCATCATCTGATTCCCCTAGATGTAATCACTCGAAAAGGAGCTGGCTGCATATGTGCTGCTCCGGCCCAAAATTGACTGTCTACTGGACTAGGGTCTTTCAGTCGATTAGTCAACAACTCACATGCAGCATTGACCCCAATCCTATGGTAATTCTATTTGGGATCTCTAACACTACTTTAAATGTGCAACAAAAACAATTAGTGTTCAATGCTTCACTAATAGCAGATCATTTATCTTACAGCATTGGAAATCATCGGATCCACCAAAACATGCACAAAGGGTATTCAAAATGAGAAACGCAAAAGAAAAAGAAAAACTTTATTCCTTCAGGATGGGGCTATCCGGTAATTTGCACAAATATTGGGTTCAGAATAAACCACTAGCAACGGGTACTATAACATGGTGTAACAAAGAAAGAGATGTTGACAATTGGTCAGAACTATAAGAATTCACTCCTACTCAGTACGGTCTTATGGTCCATTTATTGCATTCTATTTATATTAAAACGCAGGTACAGATGTCCACCCTCATATATTAATGTAGTACATTTCAAATGATGACTATTAATGGCATTGGAATTATGAAATATCATAATATTACTCTCTTGCTTGTAATGCCTTTTTTTTCTCTGTTCTTTCTCTTCTCTTTCTGCCTCCACAAAAAACGTTCTGCGATTGGATAGAATGATCTGTGATTTATATAATAAATAAAGATTTAACAACAAAAAATCCTCCATCAGTCTCTGATTGCTCATCGCTTGGTTGCTGGGCATATGGATGGTTTTAAAAACACCTCACACTCAGACTACATGTGCATCTAGGGGTAGCATCTACAACATACTCACTACAACACAGTACACCCACAATCTCCTGATGCTACTACATGTAAATAGGCATAATACAGTATATTTAGCATAGTGTCCCTTTTTAAAAATGTCATATATCTTTATAGCAGATGATGCTAGGTATTCTCTCTCTCCACATCTCCTCACATCATACAGATGTCCAACCACATTATCTCAACAGAGGTACGATAGGGCACTAATTAAACAATAATTTGCCTCTTCAATAACAACACTTAAGTACAAACTATCACATAGTATGCTCATGTTTTAGTTCTAACATAGAAAAAACATAACTTTCAAAACATAAATTATGTGCACAATGAATCCCTGTAATTAGTTTTGTGGTCCAATAAAGTGTTTTGTGTTTTCTCCTCATGCAGTGTCTCCTGTCTGCATGTGGACACAAATAGTCATAATATAGATGTTGTGTTTCCACAAGAGTCTCACTTTTCTACAGATCAGCACTGCAATCTTACTCACAGTGAAGTTGTTCATAGGTTTTTTCCCTCCTACTCTACATACTCCAGGGGGTTGTTATTTTGATAAACAATGTGTGCAGTTCTGGCACCTCAATACAGTGGTAGACTGCGAGGGATGATATCTAATTGTTCAGGGATAACTGGTGCATCTCATATCACACTCATAAACACATATACTCATAATGATTATGACTCTAAATTCAGTAATGGTCTATGACCCTCAAAAGTTGGGTGTCACTGAGCCAGTGCCAAAGCCAGTGGCAGGCACTGTGATAAATCACAATGCTTTTAGGCTCATATTCCAAAGCTATCAATCAGGGTGTGTTAACAAATGTTATAGCAGGCTGTGACTCCGAGCTCTGGAATAAAAGCTGAGAGCAACGCAAGCTTCTCACAGTGCCTGTTGGTGGGAATAAAAATCAAATGTAAAAAGGTACTTACATGTGCATCCTCACTTCCTTGTCACCTTGAATCCTTCTGTACCCTCAGCCAACTCTCTCCAAATCCCAACACTGCTTTCATGCTGCAGAAGAGCAGCATGAGAACAGCACCAGGCTGGCTGTCGCAAGACAGTTGGGCAAAGAGACATGTGCAGTGTAAACTAGTAGAGTGAGCGCCACTTCACTGCTGCCAGTCATCATCAGCTCCACCCCCACAACACTGCTCTGGCTGGGAGCAGTGACAAATAAAATAGCAATTCATTTAATTACCATTTTATTTTTCACTTTCGCTGCACTGGCAGAATGGGGGTGACATTCCTCTGCCCTAATGGGGGGGCCGCCACTGCCTGTATTTCACTCTACTGTGATCTATAAATGTGAGGCCTCTCCCCATAATTGATCGTGTAGAGGAGAGATTTTAATCTTACTCTTCATAAAGAGCTGGATAATACAGGTAGTGGTGTTACAAAACAGAGTGGGGAGAGAGAAATGCTGCTCAATATAAAAACCAGTATGAGTTTCTTGATATTTTGGGCACCAGGCAGTCTTTAGCTAGGGCGTTCTCCTTCTACTCAGCTGAACATGGATCTCTATCTCAAATAGATGTTTGTTTTAGCCCTAGGGATGTGGACTCTTTATTGAGAATCCAATTTTACTCCTGTAACGGGTCAATACGCCGTGTTCTACTACACGCAGACAGGCGATACATAGAAATCTGTGTTGCAAGTATCTGGGCCACTTCCAGTGAGCCAGGCAAAGGAGCAGGGGTAGAGACTTTAATATCCCCGATTCTCAATCCACAGGAGGCAAGCCAAGAAGCCATTGGAGATCACTTGGAGTAAATACAGAGTCTAGATCTCCTTCAGCCGAGTCAGAGAGCAGCAGACAGCAGGGCAACAAACAGAAATGCAGGCCTTCCAGATCAGTAGTAGAGTTGAGTCCATTAATCAGCACAGTAGTTATTCTGACAGTGTTTCAGTTACAAGTCCAGGACTGCCTGATTTGTACTTATACACTCAAAAGTGCCTTTAAAGTTGAAGTGACATCAGAGGCTGGCATCTGAAGTGCACACAATCCTGCTCAGCCCTGTCCTGTCTGCCAGGCTAACTCTGGGCGGTAAATGAGTGTTCTGTGTGTGGAAAGGAAACTACCTATTGAAATGTTAGTGTCAGCCTCTCCCAGTCCTCCCTGCCCAGGAAGACTTATCAGAATGCAGATAAAAGCAGATGAGTATTCAGAATGCAGATGAGCCTCACCTTCCCATTTTTATCTATAACCCAATCCAGACGTGTATTGAAGACAGACTGACAGGCCCAAAGGCACTAAAGAGCTAAGAGCAGAGAAATGTCCAGTTTCTAAACGTGGCATTTCTAAAACCGTAATGTTAATTCCAGCTTCACCAGTAAAGAGAATTTATCAAGACCATTTCAAACATATGAAACATGGAAAACCTACTCCTCTCGGATTAGGAATTACATCTTAAAAGTGTACTACCCAATGAGAGGAGGAGGCCTCACAGTAGTGAAAATGAAATAGGCTGTTTTTCACTACCAGGACATGTAAAACATAAATGTACAGGTTATTCCACTTACATGCCATTTGGGGCACCAAGCATCTTCCTTAGTGTTGATACTAAGTAATAAATGGGGAGTTTAAGTGTTGGCAAGTAGGTAGTTTTAACTGCAAATTCAAAGTGGCAACAAACTGCACACACAAGGCCTGCAATGGCAGGCCTGAGACAGGTTTGAAAGGCTACTTGTGTGGATGGCACTAGCTGTGCTGCAGGCCCATTAGTAGCATTTGTGGAAAAAGGTGCATGCTATATGATGTACCACTTTACAGGGAACTTATAAGTAAATCAAATATGCCAAACAGGAGTACACCAGTTGTACCATTTTTAGAGGAGAGAGCACCTGGACTTTAGTACTGGTCAGCAGTGGTAAAGTGGCAAGAGTCCTAAATCCAACAAAAAGAAGGTTAGAAAAAGCGGAAGAGGATGGCAGGAAGTTTGGGGTGACCTTTCAAAGAGGGAAAATTTCCAGCATGCCCCTTAATATGGAGGAAAAAAAATGTGGTGAAGACAGTCTACCAACTGAATTCTACAAAGAGTGGGCAGAGGAATTGCCCTATTCTTGCTGACCATACATGAGGAAGTGCATGGACATGGGTACTGCCCCATCAATGCATGAGGCTATAGTAATTGCTCTTCTTAAACCCAGTAAGCCTCTTCACCTCTACAACTTATATAGAGTCTTGTCACTGATTAACGTGGATAACAAGATCTTGACAAAAATCATAACCAACGGCTAATGCACGTTTCCGGAAGTGGCTAGACCAGACCAATCAGGGTTTGTACCTGGTAGATCCATGGCAGACAATATGTGCTTCCTATTTGGTATTTTCCATCAAATCAACACAAATACTTCAGAAGTAACCACGTATCTGGATACCACTAGGCATTCAACTCTATAAAATGGCCATACTTACTCACAGTGTGCCGTATCCTGCTCTTCTTGATATTTATTCCTTCCTTTGTATTCTGTGCCCTGCTGCTTGGCGGTGAGAGTGATGTACTACAATGTTCATGTGGGTTTGGTTGAGTGAAATGTCAGTTGGAGTGTATGGGCTGGGCGGCTGGGATGCTGCTGTTGGTGGGCTGCTACTTCTACTTCCTTGTGCCCCTCTATTCCTGTAACCTAAGATGCCTACTTTAATCTCAAGCATAAACTACTGTTTTGATTCCCCATCTTCTCTGCCTACCCTCCTTTCTATGTTATTTCACTGGCGATGAGCGGAAAACTGACTTAGTGTGGAGTAAAGTCCACTGTTGAGACAAGAGAGGAGACATACCTGGAGTGTAACAGAATCTCTACAAGAAACTAAGAAGAAATTAAGAGGATTACTCATTAACTTCTACTTAAGCCTGTTATAGACATTGCGCCTGGTAGGCCCACCGGTGTCTGTTTTTATCAGACAACCTCCACCCAGGGCATTGGAACAGGCGCTGCTGTAGCCAACTGGAACAGGCGTTGGCAGTACTGATAATTATTTGAGTCTTCTGATGATCTTCTAACAATTTGCAGATTGAAACTGCAGCTGCTGTCTTTACATAACTTGCAAGCCTACAATGCACTGGCTGTCAGCTGATCTTAACTGGCGGCTAATTTGAAATTAATGCCAGCATTTAATTACATTGAATCATCTTGTGTGTGTGAGCATATATTTAAAGTGGGCTAAGGACCGTTTGACCTGCTTTCAGTTTGCCACCCTAAAGCAAACCCTGCTCAATGGTGCATGTGTTGTATGGTGTAAAAATGACTTTTGGACTACACTGGATTCCAATGGTAGACTTACTGGTACTGTTTTTCTTAACCATTTCAAACTGCGGCTGACAGTGAAGGTTTGATGTACAGGAGTAAGAGGTTGTACTATTTTCATTCAGAAGTTAATGTTAATGCTAATGTTAATTGCATTTGTAAAGCGCTGCTGCTACCAAAATGGTGTCCTGGCGCTAGGGTGAAATGCCTACTGACGGAAGCTGGGAATTGATTATAAATGCAACCTAATTGGTAGAAAGCCATGCTTTTAAGGCCTTCCTGAATGCCATCAAGTTGGTCATGTGTCTTAGATGCGGAGGGAGGGAGTTCCAGGCTATGGCTGCATTAGCGATAAAACTTCTGCCTCCACATTTGGCTTTTTTCGTCCAGGGTGTAACAACCAACTTGCCATCTGAAGATCGGAGCGTTCTTTTAGGTGAGTATCATCGGAAGTGTTGTTTTAGGAATTCTGGTCCTGTTCCATGCAGTGCCTTGAAGACCAGATACAAGGTCTTGAACTTGGTACACTTCCTCATAGGCAGCCAGTGTAGTTTTTTAATTGATCCTGTGATAGATGCATATTTAGGCGTTCCAGTAAGGAGTCTGGCAGCTGCGTTCTGAAGAATCTGTAATTTGTTCATTAAACCTTCTTGTAACTTGAGGTAGAGACTGTTACAGTAGTCCAGTTTCGACATTACTAATGTGGTTACTACCATTTGTTGTGCTTCTTTAGGAATTAGAGGCATGATTTTTTTCCAGGATCTAAGGGTGAATGAGGTAGACGATGCTACTGAGTTCACCTGGTCCTTGAAACTAAGAGTGTCATCGATCCACATCACCCAGGTTTTTCACCTTCCTGGTCGGGACTGGCAGTAGTCCTAGTGAGTTCGGCCAGCAATTGGGTGTCCAGAAAGCTGGGGTGTTCCCAAATAGCACGACCTCAGTCTTACTGGAATTTAACTTCAAACAGTTTTGTGCCATCCAGTTTCCTATTGCGTAATGCAGTCCTGAAATTTGGCCGCAGATGAGTAATCGCTCACCGGCAGAAGGGATTCCCTGTGCTGTACCTCATACTTCAATAGTCATTGAAGTTTTAACTTGTATTTTTATTTTTATTGGGGAGGAGAGAGTATAGTAAGAATCTATACTCAGACACTTGAGAAGTATTTTGTAATGCTGTTCTGTTTTTCTTCTCTGGGGGTGCATGCAATTGCATTGTTGTGGTGACATGATTCACATGCTTTCTTTTCATTGCTGGTTCCATCTTACTTATCTACTTACTCATTCTTCTTTCGTGTTTACTACTGCTGATGTACTGGTGGTATTCTACTATAATAATTGGCACTGCAAGTGATTTACATGAAGGTGTGAGATGTGTACCTTGTGCTTGTGTAATTAAGGTTATTTTTGATGAGGGTTTTCTAGCCACCCATATGTTACATGTCTTTACTAGTGCTGGAGTTCTTTCTTTTTGCTACCCAAACAATACTCACTGTTGCTGGTGTTTGAGATGTGTGCTTGTTACTCAACCCTCTCTTACGTTGTGTGCTTGTGGTGTTGGGAGCTTTTGAGTCAACACCACATGGCATTTAAGGTGTTTGGATATGTTGACCCAAACCTTACTTATTTAGTGTGCTTATAGTGTGGGATGTGTTGTTGTTGTTCTGTTACGACCCACGGAGGTGGGACGCTATGAACACTGTCCAGAGCCATGTTTCCGGGAAAGACTACACATCCCATGATTCCCGGGGGAGAGCGACGCGGCTGGCGATGACGTCAGTTTCAGGAAGTTCAAGACGGAGTGAATCCTGCATCGCCTCGCCGTATATTCTGTGTCCGGATTGATGTTACGGTAGGATCCCCAGTCCTGGATTGTGGCTGCGTATCCTTTTTTGTGCTTTTCATTATTCCTTCGCGTTCCTTGCTGTGTTCTTTTGTAGCGTGTTCCGCTCAGGGGAAGTTCCTCTTGGCGGATAGCGGAGCCTTTCCAGTGGCTTCGTGATCAGAGACCAGTCGTCCTTGTTATTCGGATTTTGCCTAATCCTAGTTAGGCTCTTGCTGGTATTTAGGTTTTACGAGGAGGCTACAGAATTAAGCCTTACGCTTTGACTTTTGATATTCTTAACACGCGCAGTGGATGTGCTAGAGTTATTACTTGAGATCCCCTTCTGCAGAGAATGCGCATCTGTGGGGGGTGATTTAAAGAACCTTGTTTTCTTTGAACTGGAAGACTGCTTTTCTTTGGGGAGACATTTCATGTACTGTATGCTCGCTGGTGCAGGACCTTACCAGCCGGGTGTAACGACAGTGAGGCTTTGGGTGACGTAACCCAGAAGTCGTTTATTTGAGAAGTTCTACAGAAGCAAAAGTCTGTTATTTGCTGTTTACTTTTCTTTTCACAACAGGGGTATAATGAGCTTCGCCTGGCTGGCTGTTTTCCATTCTGCCCTCTGTTGAAGCCCCTACTATTAGCAACACTGGTATGTGCATGTTACCATAGGGAGATATTAAATGTAGAACTGTGCAATAATTAACACGCAGTGTCTTGTGTTCCTAGGATTGTGCTGTTATTTTCTACCATCTGAAGGCCAGGCAAAGCCAACCCTATCCTACCCTCCAGGTAAATAGAGTTCAGCCATAGGGCGGTACAGAGTAGAGAAGTGTAAGAAGTTAGGTTATATAGGTTACGAGACAGAGTGTGATTGTTTGCTTCTTGTTCTCATTTCAGCTTCTCCGCCCTCCCGTTCCTGCCCTGCAGTTCCTGTTATCCCTCGCTTGATCCCCACTGTGTGTCTGTTATTGTCAGACCCAGAGGTTATCGAGAGGTGGAACCCTTTTTGGCATCGTACCATCCTGAGGACATTGGGACCTGACAGAATATACGGCCCAAGAATCTAGTCCTCCCGGTGTTACGATATCATGACCACCCTCGAAGACTTAATGGCCGCATTGGCCATAGTGCAGACTGAGTTGCAGGCTTCCAGGGCGGAAACTGCAACGTTGCAAGCACAGGTTGATAGGATGAATAGAAACCCTTTCAATGCAGGCACCCAGCCTACTTCTTCTGTGGTAGTGGAAGTCCCCGCCCCGATTCCATTGGCCGCTCCAGAACGATTCCATGGGGATAGTGATAAGGTGCAGGTTTTTCTCACTCAAGTCCTTTTACACTTTTCCTGCAAACCTAAGGTCTTCAACACTAACCATGCAAGGGTGGCCTTTCTCATATCTTATTTGGGTGGGGATGCTGCTCAATGGGCGGTACCTCTAGTTAAGAAAGATGATCCATTGTTAAGGGATTGGGAGGCCTTTAAAGCTGAGTTCGAGAAAACTTTCAAACGCAGGTCGGCCACCTTGTCAGCAGATAGGGACCTACTGGGGTTACGACAAGGAAATAGGGATCTGATAACATACCATAATGATTTCCGAAGGCTAATTACTGAAACGGACTGGCCTGAAGGCAAGCGACTAGCCATCTTTTACAATGGATTGACTGGAGAGATGAAAGACGCCTTGGCCCCAATCGACCCCCAACCCAGTACTTGCGAGGATATGATTAGCTTGGTGCTGAGGTTGGACCATCGCCTCAGTGATAGACGGGGAGACACTAGGCGAAAGGACAAGACTAGGTCTAGTTATGAGTACTCCCGAACAGCAGAAGCAACGTCCGCGGTAAAACCCGAGCCCATGGAAATAGGAGCGGTTAGATCCCCTCTATCGGCGGAGGAAAGAGAATATCGAAGAAAGAGGGGATTGTGTTTATATTGTGGCAGGAAGGGGCACTTCATACGCGAATGCCCAACAAGGACAAAGAATCGGTATGAAAATCGGAAGGTGTCTGTTTTGTCTTCTGAACAGGAGGCGGGAAACGAGAAGGCTTGAAGAGGAGTGAAGGGTGCCCTTCAAGTAAGTTGTATATCCCTTCGTTGGATAGACAAAACACAAAAGAAGCTATACATTTCTATGTGGATATCGGAGTGGACATACAGGAGAAAAGGACCTGGATCAAAGCAATGTTAGATTCAGGGGCGACTGGTTGTTTTATGGACCAGGCCACCGCCTGTAGTTTGGGGTTGGAACTGCAAGAGAAAGAAACCCCTGAAGCTGTGTTTGCGGTCGATGGTCGAAAATTGACATTCGGACCTATCAGGTTACAAACCAAGGAGCTCTGTGTGACCATGGCTGTAGAACATCAGGAGAGGTTGATCTTCAACATTATTCACGCACCGCAGTATGGGGTGATTCTTGGGCTACCATGGCTTAGAAGACACAATCCCGCAATAGATTGGGAAAATCAGGTACTACATTTTTCTTCGGAGTTCTGTCAGAGGAATTGCTATCCGATGAATCCAAGTCCAGCTATCGGGTTGGCTAGCATCCATCATATAGCCACGGCAGTTGAACAGAATGTGGTACTCCCTGCTGTATATCAAGATTTGGCAGAGGTCTTTAGTGAAACAAAAGCAGAAACACTACCCCCCCACAGACCGTATGACTGCCAAATAGATCTGATTCCTGGGGCCAAAATACCAGCAGGACGGGTGTATGCTCTGACGGAACCAGAGACTCTGCATCTCAGGTCATATTTGGATAAACTGTTAGAGCTCGGATTCATCAGGGAATCTAAGTCTCCGGCCGCCTCTCCGTTATTTTTCATCCCGAAGGCCAACGGTGATCTTAGAGCCTGTGCAGACTACAGAGCATTAAACGCCATAACGGTGAAGAATAAATATCCACTCCCCTTAATCACGGTATTGTTGGAGCAGGTGAAGGATGCAGTGATATTCACTCGGCTAGACCTAAAGGGAGCGTATCACTTAGTCCGAATGAGGCCCGGGGATGAGTGGAAGACAGCCATAAAGACACGTTTTGGATTATACGAATATTTAGTGATGCCCTTTGGGCTGTGTAATGCTCCAGCAGCCTTTCAATTCTTTTTGGATGACGTTTTGAAGGAGTACTTGGATCGTTTCGTCATCGTATATATAGATGACATTTTGATTTACTCCTCCACCACTAGTCAACATACGGGTCATGTGAAGACTGTATTACGCACCTTATTGGATCATCGACTATACTGTAAGCTCAGTAAGTGTGAGTTCAACGTTACCTCAGTGGAGTTCTTAGGGGTCATGCTCACACCACAGGGCCAGGAGATGTCAGAAAGGAAGATATTGGCAGTCAAAGAGTGGCCTACACCCAAAACAGTAAGAGACATCCAGTGCTTCATTGGGTTTGCGAATTTCTATCGCAGGTTCATCGAAAACTTCTCTGCTATGGCCTGCCCTATGACGAGACTGCTAAAGAAGAAGGTGGCATTCGTTTGGACCGAGGAAGCCCAAAGAAGTTTCGAGGAGCTGAAGAAAGCCTTTGTGTCGGCACCGGTACTGATGCATGCAGACCCTAGCAAGCCTTTTATAGTGGAAGCAGATGCTTCGGATGTAGCTGTAGGAGCGGTATTATCGCAACGTCATTCTGACACGGGCCAGTTGCATCCAGTAGCATATTTATCGCGTACGCTAAATCAGGCTGAACGAAACTATGTAATAGCCGAGAAAGAACTGCTGGCGATAAGAACAGCCTTCCTAGAATGGAGGCATCATCTCATGGGTGCGAGATATGCAGTAACTGTTTATACAGACCATCGCAACTTACAGTACATGGCTGCAGCTCGCCATTTGACGCCTAGACAGATGCGATGGATGATGCATTTCGCTGAATACGATTTCATCGTGACCTATAGGCCGGGAAAAGATAATAGAAAGGCAGATGCATTATCGCGACAACATACTAAAACGGACACTGCAGACAGAAAGGAAGAAGCCATCATCAACCCGGAGAAGGTTATAGGGGTCACATGTACCCAGATGTTTCTACGCAGTGTTATGAGCAATGTACAGAAGGAGGAATGGAAGAAATGGTTACAAGTACATAAAGAGTGGACCATGGTGCAGGGTCTCCCCATGCGAAAGAAACAGTTGCTCTTACCTATCCAGGCCCTACGGAAGCAAGTGTTTCAGTGGTGTCACACGGCGCCTTGTGCAGGACATAACGGCTACAGCAAGACGCTTGAGCGGATACAAAGACAGTTTTGGTGGCCAAACATCAAGAGAGATGTGACAAAGTGGGTGGCAGAGTGTCCGGTTTGCAACCAGATGAAAACATTGCATACAAAACAGTCAGGTTTATTACAGCCGCTCCCCACGCCTGATGTCCCATGGGAATGCATCTCTATGGACTTTGTGGTAGGCATGCCAATAGATCAGGGGTGTACCACCATCCTAGTGGTAGTGGATTATCTGACCAAAATGGCGCATTTTATTGCTTGCAAGAAAGTACCATCTGCTAGTGTGTTGGCACATCTGATCCTCCAAAACATAGTGAGGTTACATGGGTTGCCCAAGGTGATTGTATCCGACAGGGGAAGTCAGTTTACAGCAACATTTTGGAAAACGTGGTGTAAGGCTTTAGGTATAACATCCAGTACATCCACAAGTTTCCATCCTCAAACAGATGGGCAGACAGAAAGGGCAAATCAAACCTTGAAGCAGTATTTGAGATGCTATGTGGATGTCACTAATGAGGATTGGGTGGGACGGTTATGGTTGGCTGAAATAGCTTACAACAGCGCTGTTCATGGGTCCACCAAACATGCCCCTTTTTTCTGCACATATGGCTTTCATCCTAATTTCACTCCGTTCCATCACCCAGCTTCCGCGTCCCCTGTCCCCGAAGTTCAGGAAAGGGTGCGGGATCTCCAGGAGATCTGGTTGAAGGTTAAGGGGCAATTAGCACTAGCCAAGGCAAGATACAAAACCTATGTCGATAAGCACAGGCAGATCGGTCCAGTATACCAAAAAGGTGACTATGTATGGTTATCCATAAAGAACATAAGATTCAGGAGGTACAGTGTATTCAATCCTAAGTACATAGGTCCTTACAAAGTTCTGAAACTGGTGAATCCTGTGGTGGTGAAATTGGCTTTGCCTTCCTCCTTGCGTATACATCCGGCATTTCATGTATCACTAGTCAAACCTGCAAGGGTGGGTAAGAAGAGCAGGCCTGCTCCTGTTGAGGTCAATGGTGAGGAGGAGCATGAAGTGAGGGGTATCGTGGATTCCAAAATCTATCGTACCAGATTGTGGTATTTAGTGGCTTGGAAGGGGTACGGAAATGATGAGAATTCGTGGGAACCTGCATCAGGTGTTCATGCTCCCAAGTATGTTCGGCTGTTCCACAAACGTTTCCCCCACAAGCCATGTCTCTGTCAGTGTTCTTCTGGGGAGGGATGTACTGTTACGACCCACGGAGGTGGGACGCTATGAACACTGTCCAGAGCCATGTTTCCGGGAAAGACTACACATCCCATGATTCCCGGGGGAGAGCGACGCAGCTGGCGATGACGTCAGTTTCAGGAAGTTCAAGACGGAGTGAATCCTGCATCGCCTCGCCGTATATTCTGTGTCCGGATTGATGTTACGGTAGGATCCCCAGTCCTGGATTGTGGCTGCGTATCCTTTTTTGTGCTTTTCATTATTCCTTCGCGTTCCTTGCTGTGTTCTTTTGTAGCGTGTTCCGCTCAGGGGAAGTTCCTCTTGGCGGTTAGCGGAGCCTTTCCAGTGGCTTCGTGATCAGAGACCAGTCATCCTTGTTATTCGGATTTTGCCTAATCCTAGTTAGGCTCTTGCTGGTATTTAGGTTTTATGAGGAGGCTACAGAATTAAGCCTTACGCTTTGACTTTTGATATTCTTAACACGCGCAGTGGATGTGCTAGAGTTATTACTTGAGATCCCCTTCTGCAGAGAATGCGCATCTGTGGGGGGTGATTTAAAGAACCTTGTTTTCTTTGAACTGGAAGACTGCTTTTCTTTGGGGAGACATTTCATGTACTGTATGCTCGCTGGTGCAGGACCTTACCAGCCGGGTGTAATGACAGTGAGGCTTTGGGTGACGTAACCCAGAAGTCGTTTATTTGAGAAGTTCTACAGAAGCAAAAGTCTGTTATTTGCTGTTTACTTTTCTTTTCACAACAGGGGTATAATGAGCTTCGCCTGGCTGGCTGTTTTCCATTCTGCCCTCTGTTGAAGCCCCTACTATTAGCAACACTGGTATGTGCATGTTACCATAGGGAGATATTAAATGTAGAACTGTGCAATAATTAACACGCAGTGTCTTGTGTTCCTAGGATTGTGCTGTTATTTTCTACCATCTGAAGGCCAGGCAAAGCCAACCCTATCCTACCCTCCAGGTAACTAGAGTTCAGCCATAGGGCGGTACAGAGTAGAGAAGTGTAAGAAGTTAGGTTATATAGGTTACGAGACAGAGTGTGATTGTTTGCTTCTTGTTCTCATTTCAGCTTCTCCGCCCTCCCGTTCCTGCCCTGCAGTTCCTGTTATCCCTCGCTTGATCCCCACTGTGTGTCTGTTATTGTCAGACCCAGAGGTTATCGAGAGGTGGAACCCTTTTTGGCATCGTACCATCCTGAGGACATTGGGACCTGACATGTTCCTAAACCACAGTTGAGGGGGTGCATTGCGACCTTAAGCTTTTCTTGCTGTTGGTGGGAGGTTATTGTGCTCAAACTTTTGACACTTACGTTTATGTGCGATGGGATTCTGGATTTATTGTCTAGCTCTACACACATTTACTAGTGCCAGGTTAGCTGATTGTATCCCTTGAATTTTAAGCTTTACTAGAATTTTTGGGTGGTGAGCATGTCTTTTTTTTTTAGCTCAAACCATTTGTATGGGGCATACTTTGACCCTGATTATTACTTGAATTTTATGGTAGTAGGTCCTGTTTCCTCGAACCATATTGAGGAGGCATATTGGGGCTCCAAACTTTTAATTACATTTTTTGTTGATGGGCAGGTTTGCACTATTTTTACTTTACCATTTGAAGAATTATGTCCCCTCCTCATTGGATTTACTGGTGATGGGCATCTGCGTCCAAACTATGATTCAGTTATCTTTTACCGGGTGCACCAATTATCCTCATCAATTGAAACAGACAAGGGGTCAGGGCATGCACCTTGTAGCCACCTTATTTTCTTGGCTCTGGTCAATCACCTGCATTAGCAAATAATTTAATTATTCTCAAATTCGTTAACTTGTATCTCACTGAATCTTGTTGTTGATGTATGTGGACCATACTTCTGATGGTCAAAGAACTTGAACAGAAGCTGAATCCTATAATTAGGGAAAGCATCCACTTTGGTAGGTGGTCTGGCATATCAATTCAACTTGTCTAAATGTATTATGCTTCCCTAAAGTAAAGACACTCTGCTGCCAGAGCCATAATCATTGCATGGAGGTTACCAAGGCTGGTTAGACAGCTCAATAGCAGACAGCTATGTACCCTGGGTGATCTTTTTCTTATAAAAAGTTCAAGTACATTATGGATTATCTGATTAGTGTGATGTGCACATCTCTGGATATGCTGATGTATCAGATAGTTTGTTGCACTATAAATCAGATGTTCCCCTCTATGTTGAATAAACTTGAGGACTGGAACCTGCTCACTCGGAATATACTAAACAGCTGTCCCACTAGTCTTATCACAACAATCTACAACAGTATAATGAACAACATGAAGGTTGTGCACAGGTAGTTAAGTTACTACAAAATGCAAGAGTACATTTATACACGTACATTTATTCACGTGTAAATTTACCTTTGCAAACAGGTCCTTTTAATTTTCTGGTTATATGATTGTAATATTCATTTTTTTTCCATTTACAATATTTATCTTTATTTTCTTAATGTAATAATTGATTATATTCCATTTCCTACTTCTTGTTTTTTATTAAAAGTAATAACTATATTTTCAATTAAAAAATATGTTTATGCCAGGTGAACAATAATTTAGCTATATGAAAATGAGAACAGTATTTTAGTTATATTGACTTTCCATTAGTTGAAATCCATTGTTCATGAACTTAGAGATTATTGTGAAATATTACTATTTGAAACTGTGGGGCATATTACCAACAACTAGCGATAATTTTTGTCTCTAACTTGTTTAGAGACAAAAATTATCGCCGCACATCGGCGATTTTTATCGCTTAGGAACCTTGGGGCATATTACCAACAACTAGCGATAATTTTTGTCTCTAACTTGTTTAGAGACAAAAATTATCGCCGCACATCGGCGATTTTTATCGCAGATAAACCTTGCTATTAACAAGGTTTATCGCAAATGCGATAAAAAACGGCCGAAATGCATGAATATCGCTGAAAAGTCAGCGATATTCATGCATTATCGAGCAAATGCTCTTAGCCATGTTATCCACCTCCCATTGGATAACATGGCTAAGAACTGCTCAGGGCAGGTGTTAGCTTTTGGAGATATTCCCGCTTAGCGCGAATATCTCCAAAAGTTGGTAATAGGAGATAGCGATGTTAGCGACTGTTTTCAGTCTCTAACATCTTGGCACGCCCACTTTGCATCTCATTAGTGATAAATATCACTGACATGTAAAGTGGGGCCCAAGATGGTCGCTATCTCCTACTAGCTGTCGCTAACTGGTGTTAGCGACAGCTTGGTAATAGGGAGATAATTTTATCTCCGCTTTCTTGGCTTTTAAAGCCAAAAAAGCGGAGATAAACCCCCTTGATAATATGCCCCATTGCTATTAGCAAGGTATATCGCAAATGCGATAAAAAACGGCCGCAATGCATGAATATCGCTGAAAAGTCAGCGATATTCATGCATTATCGAGCAAATGCTCTTAGCCATGTTATTCACCTCCCATTGGATAACATTGCTAAGAACTGCTCAGGGCAGGTGTTAGCTTTTGGAGATATTCGCGCTCAGCACGAATATCTCCAAAAGTTGGTAATAGGAGATAGCGATGTTAGGGACTGCTTCCAGTCGCTAACATCTTGGCACGCCCACTTTGCATGTCATTAGTGATAAATATCACTGACATGCAAAGCGGGGCCCAAGATGGTCGCTATCTCCTTTTAGCTGTAACTAACTGGTGTTAGCGACAGCTTGGTAATAGGGAGATAATTTTATCTCCGCTTTCTTGGCTTTTAAAGCCAAAAAAGCGGAGATAAACCCCCTTGATAATATGCCCCTGTATCTGTTCTCCAATGTTATTAGCCAAACATACAATACTAGAAATATATACTGTGTAATTTCAAATTTGATTGTATTTGTTGGTTGTTCTATTAATATGTTATCACTTACCTTTATCACAGCACATTTTAAGTGATGTCTGATACATTTTCTAAAAAAAGGTTATTTGGCAAACCCAAATTTGAGTCCTGTAACAAGAACTTAACTCAGTGCCCCAGCTATCAAGGAGCTTTCCAGTGCCTTTGTGAAAGTTCCAGAGGTCATGATTTTGAGTGCTTCCAACGAAAAGAGCCTGCAGCCTGGTCATGTTTTTCTGACCTTCAAATCCCTATATGTAAGTGTTACATTAACAAGAGCTCTACAGCGACAATTATTAATTTCTACAAAATGAAACATTTATCGTGCTCCCATTGAATATGCATGAAAGAGTTCCTTTTAGGAATATGGCTTTAGAAGGCGTTGATTGTTCTGTTTCAGACACATTATGCATAGATAAAATGAATAAGTTGGAACGTAACAAGCTGCAGCCCATTTGTTCAAGAAAACAGCGGCATTATTCATAACTATCTGTCATTATTTCACACAGCAAATGTGTTTTGCCCTAGAACACTTATCATTTGCATAAATAGTGCATTATTTAAGAAACGATTTTATTGAGAAGGACTGGAACACCCAGTGCTTTAGGTGGGATGGAAATTAGGAGTGTTGGGGTAGGATCTACATGGTTCATGGCTTAAGAGGCATGAGTAAGAACCCTTCATAGGATGTGTGGTCTGTAAGAATGGCAGTGTGCCTGAATAAACAGGGACTATAATGCAAATCTCGACAAACTCATAAACAGAGCTTTCATTTCCATGGTTTTTCAAAGAGAACGACTATTCAACATACTATTTAGCAGCAGAGGTTTGTAGGACACACTAAGCCGTGGCCTTTAAACAATAATAAACAACAGAACATGTGGTTCAACCCATTAAAAATCTCAGCCCAGCAATCCAATCAAGTCATACATATTTATCGATTGGTTGACTCCTCCGAAATAAAGAACTATAACCACAACCTTTGTGACATAGCGACAGGCCCCTTTCCAGCAAAGGACACACACACTTTACAGCAGAGGATACATACATACAATGCTGCATACACGATGTATATGTACCTTTTCTTTTACATTGCTGACACTTGATGGACAGACATTTCATTAGCTGTAAAAGGTTTAACACTTCTGTTCATCACAACAAGTGTTACACCTCTGGCAATGACGAGATGATCTCCACAACAGCAACAATATCCCACTAGGCTATAATAAGAGCAGGAGCTGAGGTTCGCATTTTGGTCATAGTTATTTACATTTTTCATACTGCAGGCTTTTGGGGCTCATAGCTCACTACCACGTCCTCAAAACAACCAACCACAAATGTCAGTCAGAAAAAAACAAAGACATTTTACTCTCAAAGCATACATATGTAGAAAAGAGGGGCCATTGGCTAGAGGTTTTAGTGTTACTGCACACTCATTAAACAGCCCTTGATTAAGAGAGGGCAACACATAGGGATTGGGGATACCCTGTGCCTCAACCAGTTTCTCCAAGTCTAAATCTGGCAGTTCGATGTTAATCTACAACAAATGGGGAGTAGAACTACAGGCATTGTAATGCTGGGTCAAAATATGCACACAATTCCAAATTCAGTGAAAATTGATACTTACCGGTCCAGCTGCTCTGAGCATATGGTAAGTGGTAGCAGTGGCAGGTGTGTGGCAGTTGTCCTGGGTGTTAAAATGCAGCTGTAATTTGGCATGGAGAATGTTTCAGGTTTTCCCCCTGCCCTAGGGATGAGTCTGCTGGAGGCTGGGGGTTGAGGCTGGGCTACATGGCACACCGGTCCTCAATAACATCTCTTGTGGTATTATTGCACTAGGAAAATTACTGGACAGGTCAGGTTCCTGGTGTATTTGCAGGTTTTGTTGAATTTCATTTTCACTTGCATTACATTTCATAAAAAAGGACAAAAATCACAGAACAGTATGTTTGTTTCAGATGTTAATTTTTTATATATAGTATGCAATAAGTTTCGGAGATGGTTCAACCATTATTTATTATTTAATAAAAACCCAATTTAATGGTGGAGTTTACTTTTGATAAATACATAGGAAAAGTAACTTTTAAAAAGTCATACTTTACCTATCTAAGGACCTGCAGGGCAATTAGAATTGACCTGCCGGCAGTTGCCTGTCAATGGTGCTTCCATGAGGTGTGAAATTCTGCTCTCATTGCAGGACAATGACTCAGGAGAAGAAAGTGACTCGGTATACCCCAAACAGGGCAGTTTAAGAGTATCCAGGATCTTCACTAACTTAAAAGGGAACAGGGAAAGCACGTACTTTTATAGTTTAGTATTTAGAGAAGCTTGGGAGAGAAGGATATTTTTATCTCAAAACATTATTTGGCCTCCTAGCTTTAGTAGAAGGAGGAGTTGGCCTTTAGAATATGTTTAGAGTGGTTAAGTCCGAGGGACAATCCAGGTTTGCCATAAGCTTGCTAGAGGGTAGACCATTTTGCCATCTTGGATTTTTCTGAGAATAATGCCCTGTGTGACAGTTTGGGGTGATGGAAACATAATGTGCTGCAAAACCTGGAATGGAGATCTTTGGGAATCTCTTACCGATTGGTCGTGAGAGGACACGAGACACCTCTCCCACTACTAGCTTGTGATTTGAACTAAAGTATCTTATCACCTCTAGTCCCTCAGAGCACTTTCTGGATCTATGACAGAAAAGAAGACTGTACCTGCTGTCTGTAACCTGTGTGAAAACTTGAATGCCTGAACTTGCTTACACTTGCACACAAGCTGACCTTTATGGGTAAAGGAACATGACAAGCTGAATTTGTACTTTTTCCTCGAGTGACCAGTGGACCAGTAGGAAGCAGAACTTGGATGGATCTTGCTGTTTGTCTCTACTGCATTGTGTCATGGCCCCTAAGTGGTGTCTGCAATGACCAGAAACAATTAGGAATGGCTAATAGAAACTGTCACAGGAAGTCTGAAAAGTTTGAACTTTGAAATATTTTGGCCTTCTAAGTTCTCCAGAGCTTCATTGGGACCATGCTTCCTCAGATACACCTTCAGATTTGCCCCACTGGCATGGTTTAGGATCCAAAAAAGAGATTAACGGACAGATGTACTAAGAAACCATTTTGCAATTCCCTAATTGAGAAACGCATGTAGGAAAGTGTGTTGAACACTTTCTGCGATTCCCAGTGGGTCGCAAGTGACCTACCTCATAAATATTCATGAGATATGTCACAATATGCGACCCATTGGGAATGGCTAGCACTAACATGGATGGTGGTCTGCTGGGGTCAGCAGATCACCATGTCTGTGACTGCTTTTTAACTAAAGCAATTGTATTTTTTTTAATGCAGTCCATTTTCCTTAAAGGAAAATGGGATGCATTTAAAAAAGAAAAAAGAAAAGTTTCCTTTACATTTTTTTAAGAGCAGGCAGTGGTTAATGCTGAGTCACAATTTGCCATTTGCAACCAGTAAAATACTTCATTGATCAGGCCAAAAGTTTGAAAGGAGATACCTTGACCCAAGAAAGCTGCAAAAAGTAACTGCTCAACCAGATGACCTCAGCTGCCGCAAAGGTTGAATTTGTCCCCTCAGAGCTTTTCCCACCAAAGCCAACAGCCTCAGTGGGACATTAATCAATGGCTTTCTGGATTTGAGAGGTCTTTTTCTAATACAGTCTTCATTATTGCCCTGTAGGAACATTTTCACTTCTGTAAAAAGACTAAAAACTTTGACAAGGATGACCCACTAAGTGTATCTGACCTGGGATCCAACGTGGTCAGCCTGAAATTATACCTAGGTCAACTGCGAACAGTGAATGGCACTTACCTAGTCTTGGTGCATTTTGTTGTACAGATTTAAAATGCCATATATTTGCTCCTCCGTATTTGATCTTTGTTGTTTTTGTGGAATTGTTCTTATTATCTTTTTCCTAATGTGAGTTTTTATAGAGTTGCAATTATATTTTTTGACTCTATTAATCTTTCCAAAACATTTTCCTAAGTTAAGCCTGTCTGTATGTGCCACAGGTATCCATCATTGAGCTCAAGTTTAAATACTTGAAAATATGTTTTTGACTTAACAGGACTTTGAGACTCATTGTTTGGGTAGGACTAATTATCCATTCTATTCATCTCTTTAAAAAAAAAGTTACTCATCTGAATAACCTATGACAGAAACACAGACAAGTTTAAGGAAATGGTTTTGATTTACAGTTAATGCTTTATTGAGTATGATACATAACACTGACTTTCATTTGCATTATTTATTGAGCATGAATCACAAATCTTACCTTCATTTGAAAAGGTTTATAATTCCAGACATTTTTTGGGTTTATTGTTTTCATTCACCTGTTTTGTGAAAACTATTTCAGTTTGTGATGGTTAGAGCATATGGAGAATGTTCTGCCCATCAACATTGTTTGTAGCAGCTTCAAAAGAAATAATGTTCGGTACCCAATTATCTGCCATTAAAATTAACTCGATAGGCTGCCTGAGGGTTATCTTCACGCATGTTAGTGCAAGAGCATGTGGAAATGATGATTTTGCTGATAGTGAGAATTTGCATGTTGTATCAGCTATTTTGCACACTATTATAAGAACTTCTTTGGGTAACATACAAATGTTAAAAAGCTGAAAGTGGTTTTATTACTTGTATACATTCCATACTTGACGGTATTGCTTAGTAAGTTTTCATCTGCAAACTTCAGATGCAAAATTTGTATATGTGATATGTCCCGTCCGCAAATCTGAACACAGAGGGTCCTATTCACAAAGGTAAATTTACACATGTACATTTATTCATGTGTAAATATACTCCTGCATATAAATGGTGCAAGAGTAGATTGTCAAAAGTGTAAATCCACAATGTTGTGCTATTCACTATACCAGAGAGTTAAGTTACACCTAAATGTAATCATACTTGTCTCCATCAGCTTAGTTCTGGGGTAGGAGACATCTAAGACCGAAAATACATTTGTTAGTATAAGTAACTTTTCATTCATATAAAGAGAACACCACCAGCTTGGTGGAGAGATCCTTTTAGGAAAGTATAGGAAAAAGTATTATATTGCATTATTCTTTTTAAACATTTTTACTAATATTTTAATTCAAAAGATAAATATAAAATAATTTAAAAATAGTTAACATAGAACTAATATAATAAATCCCACAGCACAATAACTCTACAAATGAAATACATATACTGTATTTGTGTAATAACTATAGCAAAGGTATTTGCGGGCTCTTAGATGAGCACGACGTCCCCCTGGCCCACTTCACCCACAGTACAGTGGGTCATGCACTAAATACTTGTATTTCGGTACTAGAACTTGAATTCGCGAACATCTTAGTGTGCCCTGCTGTAGAGTTTAAGACGACTTTTCATGGTAGAGGAGCTACCACAATCATCGATTTTATTTTATGCTCCCAATCCCTAAACAATCGACTGAAGCAATTTACAACTGGCACCGATCCCTCAAGCGACCACTACCCAAATAGCATAATCATAGTATTAAATACTCCATCCTCAGCCTGCCCAAAAACAAGTCTCTTAGTGCAGCACTCTCTGGAGTTGAGTAAAATTAATGGTTATGCTGTCAAGTGGGCGATGATCAACTCGACAGAGACCACTAGTAAGATCATTCAAAAAACCCTTCCTTTAATCCACCACTGCTTGGAGACGTCATCTTCCCCCCAGTTGATTCTCTCCAGCTTTGCTAAGATACTAGAAGTCATCAGACAAGAGCTTACCCGCCCACATAGGTCTCACGACAACGATAAGGACTCCAGAGGGTGGTTTGACTCCCGTTGCCGTAAAGCGCAGCGTGCACTGAAAAGTGCTCTACACAATCAGACTAGGGACCAGCCCCTAATCGCCTCCATAAGGAAAAACTATAAGATGGCACAGCAATCCCGTAAACGGGAATTAAAAAATAATCTCTGGGCCCAACTACACCAGAGCACTCTGACCAAAGACTCCACCATGTTTTGGAAAACAGTTAAGGCCCCTTTCCTAGCTGACGAAACTGCGACACAGCATTTAGATGTGGCAGTACCCGCCGATAAATGGGTAGCACATTACTCGCAGATTTTCGGGGACAACCCCCTGACAACCGAGGCTCCCAGTTCAGATGCGGAAGCTCCCACTAGCAATAACATCTTCCCTATCGACCTCCACTTCGATCTAGAGGAGGTAATCACAGCACTGACTGCCTCAAAGACCGCTAAGGCGCCCGGCCCAGACGGGGTGCCCTTAGATATATTTGTGAGCAACATAGATCTTTGGTCTCCAATTGTCACACAGGTCATGTCCGCAGTTACCCAGATTGGCCTTATTGACTCTTGGTCTACCTCTGTGCTCCTGCCCATTTTCAAAAAGGGAGATCGGGATAACCCAGCCTGCTACAGGCCCATCTCCCTTTTGGATTCCCTAGGCAAGGTTGCCGGCAGACTTATTCTGGAGCGATTAAGGGACTGGGCCACAGAGAATAAGATCCTAACTGATTTACAGTTTGGGTTTCAAGAGGGCCTGGGCACAGTGGAACAGGCCCTAAACCTGACTTTACTTATAGGCAAATACGCTGGGGCCAAAGGCGGTAAACTTCATCTAGTTTATGTGGACTTGAGTTCCGCATTTGATTGCGTAATTCATCTCAAGTTATGGGCGATCCTGAAAAACCTGGGTATAGATCCTGCACTGCTGAATTTTCTCCGAGAGCTATACTCGGACGCAAAAGCTTGTGTGAGATACGGTACCAAAGGGGAGCTTACTGAATCCTTTAGCATCGAAAAAGGCGTAAGGCAGGGATGCGTCCTTGCTCCATTCCTATTTAACATCTATACTAATGGACTGGAGCAAGCGATGCTAGTTGACAGTAAAGATCTCCCCTGCATAAGCACCCGCCCTATCCCTGCATTACTGTATGCAGACGATTCAGTCATCCTAGCTAGGACACCCAATCAACTTCAGACCCAACTAGAAAAATACTGTGACTTTATGTCTTCTCTTGGTCTCAAAGTCAATAAGCCAAGACTTTCGTTATGAATATTGGGAAGAGAGCCCAAAAATGTAAATCTCTCTTTATTCAGAAGACCAGATTAGAAACTGCTAATACCTACCCCTATTTAGGTATTCTTATCGATAACCATCTGTCCTGGAAACCTGCCATATCCAGTAAAAAACTGCAGTTTCAACGCACAACATCAGCACTGACTTCGTTCTCTAGGAAACTGGGTAAGCCCGCTCCTACTGTGCTTCTGAAGATCTACCAAGCTAAATGCATGAGCGTGGCTACATACGGGGCTGGAGTCTGGGGCTATGTGTCTGCAGATGAGCTACAAACCATAGAAAACTACTTTTTGAAATACATATTAGCCCTCCCCCGTAGTGCTCCTACTTACGGTGCCCATGTGGAACTCGGTTGGGAGTACCTGACTGACATCATCAGATACCAGCCGATTCTACTATGGCACCGCATATGGACCCAGGAGCAATGTCATCTAACTAGGTCACTAATATCTGACTGTCTCACTTTGTCCCACTGGAAAAAGATTCCTTGACTGTTATATGTATCAAAATTTTTGACAGATTTGAACCACCCTGCATATTTCACCGACCCTGAATCTATATTGGGCATATCTAGAAAATCATTGAAAAAGCTATGTGCTGACCACTTAAGCGATCTTCGTCTGTGTTCTGAACTAGTCAAAAAGTCAAATGTTCATCTAACGATGGTCCAAAGTTCTTATGGCATTCAACCTTATTTGTCTTTTTTTCTGTCAAACCATGAGAGATATGTTTTAACCAGATTTCGGTTTGATGTATTCTATCGCCTTGTCTCACTGCCTGTGCCCTTAGACTGGTCACGAGAATCAGCAAACTGCCCCTGTGACGGTCTTACTCGCCAGTCAACTCTGCATGTAACCTTTTTCTGCGCTTTTTATAAATCCCCGCGGAAACGATGGCTGGTTCCATTGCTCCGGCACTTAGGTCTGAGAAGATGTAGACCAGCTCTTTTGGCACTTCAATACCTAGACACCGCGTACGTTGCCAAAACTGTTGCCTGCTTCCTCAAAGCCTGTTTGAAAACTCATTCCCAGCTATTGGCAACTGTCTCCTAAGATTTTACTGACTACTGTGCTAGTATTCTTGTATAAAGAGTGTTAGTGATTATTTGTAAAATACCTGCCTTCCTTAGCAGCAAATGAGCAAACTGAATTTTTACTGATTATTGTGCTATTATACTTGTATATAGAGTGTTAGTGTCTACCTGTAAAATGCCTTCCTTAGAAGCCAATGTGCACATTGAATTTTTATAATGGTGTAATGTTTTTAAAATGTACTTTTTATGATTGTAAATTCAATCGAAATAAAGTTATCATTTGACTTGACTACAAATGAAATACATATACTAAAGTGTTACTTTAACTCTATTAATTTTATTTATAACTAATGTTTCCTAAACAATAATTTACAAAATTGCCACCCACATTAAAAATTGTTTTTTACATAATATGTAATAAATGTTTTTAAAAGTTATGCTTTTATTTAATTTAAAATATTTTTCTCACTTGAGCTTAACAGTGTTCATTTTTGTGATTTATTTTCACTGAACAAAAAAAGGAAAGGTTAATTTGGTGGTATAGTTTCATCTGATAATAACATCTCACTTTCTATTTTGAAGAATCGAAGAAATTCACTGAAAAAAACAAAAGTTAGGCTGCTTTCATAATTAGATGAAAGTGTAATTTATCCTGTGAAGTTTTAAGCTCAGAAAACACTGAAATTCACTAGCTATAGTTAACTGGAATAACTTTAAATTGTTCCCTTGCCATTCACAGTGTTCCCAATAATTATGTTATTTTAGAGGATAGAAATGCTGTTAACAATGATGTCATTGAACATGCCATGAATGATGCACTATGTGAGGTCATAAGCAGTGTACGTTGAGGGTGTGAGTTATAGTTGCTTATTTGTGCTCCCTGCCTGCTCCATGCAGGCATGGAGTACAGTTGTGGTGTGCTCCTCTCATATGGTATCTGGGATCAGGATGGCATACTAGTGGCGAATGTGTGAAGGAGCCCTCTAACGACCTTCTAAATCAAGGTCTCAGGAATCCTACAGACAGAGACATTGCTGGAAGATGGGAGTTCTCAGGCTGGCTAAAGTTCAGGAAGGGGGTCCCATGCACACCCCCTCCAGAAATGACTCTGATACCTGCTTCAATGTCTACAGTATGGGGTCCCAAGACCCCTCAATACTGATGTCACTCTTGGGGAGATGGGGGATAATCAGAGAGCAGGCCCTATGATACACAATCCCAAAATATACTACTACACTGTGTATCAAGGCTCTGGCACATCCAAGGGGTGGGGGGGGGGGGCTTAATTCAGAAGTTTTTTGGGGTATTTTACAGTGTGGCAGTCCACATTGTGTAGTAGTACTTAGGACCATGTTTAAATAGGAAATAGATTTTTGGTTTGCTAATAATGGCCAGCCAACTCAGCTCAGATAAGATGTGACTTATTGCTGTCAACTTCAGAAAAGAGGTTGCAGCAGCCATTTTATGACGCTGACACAAAAGTTTAAAGTGACGTTATAGTTCGGTGACAATGACAATTTAAATATGCCACTGATATTCACCAGTAGCAATAACTGGTGCCCTAAAGTAACCTCTAACTTGAGTGAATATTTATATATTTATATATGTATATATTCCCTAAAAACACAAAGGTTACTGAGATGTTATAATTAGAATCACAATTTACACACACAAAACTGTAGAAATTCAGCTTATAGTTAGAGTTGTAAAACGATAATTCGTACTCTTAAGTAACTAATACTCATGCCTTCACCCTGCACAGTTTTCTCATCAGTAATTTTACAGAAAATATGTTTGTGATATTATCAATGATGTCACAAGATGTTATGAGTAATGTGAAATGTGGGGTAACGGCGCATGGCGAGGGCACGGGTTACAGATACCTTAGGGCTCAAGTTATAGTTTCTTGAGATAACTATAATTATAACTGCTGAATGTCTAGGGTCATGAGAGCAATGCAGCCTGTGTTTATAAGAACCTCTGTAGGATCCATCGCCGTGTTACCCTTGTAATAAATTGAATTTGTGATTTGTAGCTCACTCCTTGCAATAGTGACCAGTGTTTAACTCACTGACCCATACTCCCAGCAAGTTCACGGTGAGCCTGGCATGTGACACTCGGATGTGACATATGGAACACATTTTGTACATGCAACACTGGTCCCATGCATACGAAATTTGAACGGAATACAATATAGACAGAGTCAATCTATATTAGGAGTGACATGTCCAGCCGGACAGTGGTCTTCAAAGTTTACTCAATTTACACTTCGTTACACCAAGAGTACCTTCCACAAGTCAGCCAGTGTGGAACACAAGCCTGTGCCCAGCACTTACAGAACGGGTACAGAGGGTAGGTATAGAGAGCAAAGAAGGGCTTTTTAAGGCAAAACACGTTTTTCTGTCATAAATGCAATTGTACAGAATACTTAAACAGAGCACCATAAAAACACATGGTAATCACGTTTTGGCATTTGGTGCTTAAAAGGTCATCGGCGTTTCGGACCCCCTAGTAAATCACGGGGACCATCATCAGGACATTCCAATGAAAGCCTTAACAATAATTTAGCCTCTAAATGACTAGAAAGGGAGAGAAGGAAATATATACATTTAGGTACATAAACCGAACCTTACAGAACAGGTGACTTGTGGTGACCGGTGAGAAGCTCGACTATAGGAGCAGGTGGAGTTAAAAAACATTTGTGGTGAGAGGGTGGCTCGAACGAGCATGCTGGTGAGAATTGCACATAAGATAGAACGGCTCAATACATGCACTGCCGGTAAGGATTTAAGTTGCTAGATCAATCCTGTGGATCAGATTACGCAGGAGGTCATGCTGCTAGCAAAACACGAGTGTCAGGACCTTGCAGAGGACGATGAGCAAAAGGGTATCAGGTGGTGGTAGTGACGCATGCACGAATACGGGCTCGGCGCGGTCGATAATACGTGGTGGGAGGGTGTTTGCGCCAGTGCGTATCAGCCGTGAATTAAAAACGAGCTTCGAGAATATTTAAACTCATGTGCTGTCATCGAAGCAGAGGCCGTGTTCAAGTGTGCAATCAATGGTGAGTCCGGAGTGCGTTTGGGAGAGTGGGCAAGCAATGCGGAAGCAGAGAGCTCAGGCCGAAATAATAATAAGGCTTACCGGTAATCCTCAATCGGACTCGGCGGTAAATAAATGTGGATTACGAGCGCCCTAAACAATAAAGGAATAATTAGGTATTCGGGCGTGCGTGTGGAGAAATAGTGAGGAACCAAAATCAGGAGCTCCAGATCTTACCACGATCAGGCGCAAGGTCCCGCGGTACACAATGGTATCCGTCGGAGCCAGGGGAACCTAAAAGGAGATCCAAGGTACACATATCTATATATGTAGTTAGTTCTACTGCATTCTGTCCATATATGCATTCATTCCTTGTTCACTGTCTTTTTAGCTCCCGCACTTGTTACTTTTTTATTTTACTCCGGATTTCTTTTGCGACTACACTACAAGGTCTAGGGGATCATTGTTTTCCTACCGGGCCCCCTTATTTATTTTGTTTACCTTTCCTTCTTGTCCAAAGATGGAAACACATCCTGGTTGAAGTGTTGGCAGGTAACCAGATCTCTCCTCCAAACTACCATAAGGGAGGCCAGGAGAACTGCTGAACCAAGGGGGTAGGGAGATCTTTTATTGTGTGAAAAGATGAAGTGATATGTCCTCCCTGGGAAAAAACTGTACAAAAAACAACAAAGTATCCATCTAAAAAGAGGCACCATTAAGCAAGAAGTTGCTACGTGCCACACCTATAAACTGCCTTTGAGTTCTAAGGAAGTGGGAAAAAGGAATAAAAACCTTTTTTTTATCAATAATCCTCACCCATTCTGATAGAGGCATGCTTCAAAAAGTCTGGCTGGGCTCAACCATATTCCAGGAGGCTCTTTTAATATTGTTATCTTAGGGGCGTAACACTAGGACACAAATTCCTCATCCACTCTAAATGTGATCTTTTATTAGCTGGGTGAATTGGAAAGATTAAAAACTTTTGTCTCACCCTGCCCATGATGAAGGGCGTTTACCGCGTCGGCCAAATGGGAAATAGTGCATGCATACCTACCTTGTGAAATGGAGTAGTCCTGGGTGTGCCGACCAACAAAGGGGTAACTTAGCGAAATAAAATAGTGACCAGCCCTTGGTCACAGTCTGGCGCCACCACCTGTGCCTCGGAGGCCCGTGTGCATCTGGGTGAATTGGCCACACGGAGCAGGGATTCCTAGTCTGATAATCCACCCTAAATTGACTATACAGGTAAGTCAACTTTTTAGCAGGCGTTAGATTCTAGCGATAATTGCTCTTAGCACAATTTTTTTTAGCGCTACGTCTGCCTTGCTAATAGGCGATAGCTGTGTTAGCGACGGTTTTCAGTCGCTAACAGTTTGGGTACACCTACTTTGCATGTCATTAGCGATAAATATTGTTGACATGCAAAGCGGGCCCCAAAACCTGTAGCTATTGCCTAAAAGCTGTCGCTAACTGCTGTTAGCGACAGCTTGCTAATAAGGCGATAACATTATCGATGCTTTAGCGGGAAAAAGTCCCTCTAAAGCGGTGCTATTGCCCTTGCTAATATGCCCCTTGGACTGTAAAATCTATGCCACAATACTAGCTAACCGTCTACAAAAACATATTACCAAACTCATCCATCCATCTCAGGTGGGTTTTCTAAAACACAGACTCTCCAGTGATAAAAGTAGGATCTTATGCCACACAATCAAAAAAGCATTGCCAACGAAATATCCCACAGTTACACTCACACTGGATGCGTAAGGAGCATTTAACAAGGTTGACTGGACAAACCTAAGATCTGTGTTCTAAAAATTAAATTCTACTTTGGAGACATGCTAATCAGTATGATTATGGCCCTTTATTACTTTCCAAGAGCAAAAGTCAGAGCTGCCAGTACTATCTCTTCCACTTTTACATTAAGACAAGGCAACAGACAAGGCTGCGCTCTTTTCCCATCACTATTTATACTAGCTATAGAGCTGCTCCTACACCAACTGAGAGAGGATCAAAAAATACCAGGTATCAAATTTGGTAAGACCACCTTTAAGGAAGCCGCATATGCAGACAATATCCTGTCTCTGCAAATGCAGACACAGCCATTCCAGCTTTAATGAACTCGAAACAAAATGTCTATGAGATCTCAGGCTACACATTCAAGAATAAAACGTAAGTCAAACTACTTAACAACCTAGGCAACAGAGAAATAATTGGGAACTCAGGACCTATTTTCCAGCGGGGCAGCATTGAATATTTAAGATTAGAGTTCACCAACGATCTTATCACCACATTAGAAACAAACAAAAATGCACACCTTAAAAAAATCAACTAAATATTGTATGGTTGGTCACTGAGATTCCTGTCATGGTGGGGGAGAGTAGAAACACAAAAAATTATGATTAGGCTGTTCATCAACTATCTCATCAGTATGCTCCTTATGACTTTGTCTGAAGACTTTTCGAAAAAGATAAATAAAACAATACCTTTTTATGGGAAGGGAAAAAAGCTATAATCTTTCTTTTGAAACTCAAATTGGTCAAAAATAGAGGAGGGGTAGGCTTCCCTAATTTCAAGAATAACCAATTGCCTTTCTCTACAAAGAAGGTGCCACTTGTTTTGTCGATAATTGGGAATACCATCAAATATGGGTGGAAGTAGAAAAAAGATTCATAGCTAATACCCTCATTCTCGCTATCCTGACAATGCACACACCCACTGGACTCGAAGTATATTATCCAGAATGCTAAATATGCTCTTCTATGCTTAGATGCACATTCACACGTAACAGTACACAACTCTAATATGGCTGCAATTTGGTACTCCCTCGACTAAAAATAGATGGTCAACAAACATTTTGGCACAATTGGTCCCAAAAAACTGTAATGCAGTTAAACAGAAAACATAGAGATTCATTACTACATATAATAAAAAGTCCTACAAACTGATGAATAGTAAGAAGCAAAACTGGAGTTTACAGACTGCAGATCCTGGCATAGGGACGGACCCATGCCAGAGTTTTAGTACATCCCCATTTAGATAAATGTAGTTATCCTAAAAATATGGCATGGATCTGGCCTTCTAGGACCTACTTTGGAGAACCCTGTTTTAGGCAAAGACAAGTCGTTTTGGTCGCCAAACTGGTGGTCCCAGGATATCAGGTTTCTTTCCTCACCAGTGCGGAAAGTGAGGAATCTGGGATTGTTTTTAATGATAAACTTAATTGTGAAGATCAGGTCAATAATTAAGCGTTATCACAAATTTTCACTCTAAGAATAATTAGGAACATCTATCGATTCATCCCCCCTGACCTCCAAAAAAGGGTGGTCACTACTCTAGTCTTAGGCAAATTAGATTTTGTCAGTATCCTATTTATGTGCATCCAGAAAAAATATCTCCAAAAACTTCAGATGCTACAGAATGATTCAGCTCAGCTTCTGTCAGGAATCCCAAAATATCAGTCAGTGTTGCAGGCCTTGATTAAGCTACATTGGTTTTCAGTGGCAAAGAGAACAGAATTTAAGGCTCTTTGTGTAGCTTTTAAGGCACTGGACAGCATTGGTCCAGGGTATCTTCAGGATAGATCTGTCTGGTACACTACCTCCAGGAACCTCAGTTGCCAAGATCTTATTACTGCCTAAAACCAAGCGATTATTATAGGGAGGCAGGAGTTTCATTTTGGGGATGGCAAAACTATGGGACTCTCTCCCCGTGAATTTAAAAAGCTTCAGAACAGCATTCTCTTTTATTGTCTTTTCTCTCTTGTGAAAACTGCAGCACCAAGACACCCCAGGGCATTCAAATGCTATTTAAATTAGAAATCAAATCAATATACACATACAGCATTGAGGAACTGTTAGAAATGGGGGTCTCTATTTGGCAGAGGTAGGTACCTTGGTCCAAATAGGGACCCATGCTTCTAGTCAAGGTATGGGGGATAAACTTCTAAAATACCCCCTTGGTAGCTTGGCACGCGCGAGACAGGCTTAACTGAGAGGAGTGTGTAAAACATGTGTGAACACATACAGCAATACAGTAAAAACACTACAAATGAACACCACACGAATTTAGAAAAATAATTAATCTTTATCTAAACCAAAACAAGACCAAACAACAGAACTCCACAATACAGTAATAAAAATATGGCTTTCAGAGGGTAGACATAGTTCAGTTCAAAGCAATTTGCAGATGCAACACTTTTCTCACAAAGTACCAGGGATGCTTTACGCAAACAAACAAAATGGGCCGCACGGAAGGTGATGCGTTCGTTCCTTACACTTAGAGAAGGTGATTTGTCAGTTCCTTGTTCCGAGGGAGCTTGTGGCTTATGCGTCGGTTCCTTACTGTAGCTCGGGGGGAGGGGGGGCGGTGATGCATCAGATCCTTAGTGGAGAGGAGGTAATGCATCTGTTTCTTACTGCGTGGGAAGGTGATATGTTGGTTTCTTACTGCATCCACCAACGATGCAACAAACTTGGTGCTGCGATGCGACGATACAGAACAAAGCCTAAACACCTGTAGTTGCACAGCAGGCCTTTTGTCGAAATCGGTGCCGTGATTTCAGACTATGGAGATCGGTGCCCTCGATGCGGTGTGTGGTGATTTGTTGAGCCGCAGGCAGGCACAGCAACAATTTCTTTGGTGATGTATCAGAAACCTGTGTGGATGCATCTCACTTCTCAAAGTTGTGTTACTTTTCCAGCTCCCGGTGGAAAACAGTCTCTAGAGGTCTAAAGCAACAGCTTGCACCTCTTTGCAGGTCAGAAGTCCCAGCAATGGAGTTCAGGGTATTTGGTGGTGAAGTCTTTGTATCCCTGAGAGTTTAGAACAGAAGGCAAGTTCAGTTTCTAGCCCTTGGAGATCTTATTTGAGCAGGGGACACAGCAAAGTCCTTTTCTCCGTTCCTTAGCAGCAAGTAGCCACTGCAGGACAACCCCAGACAGCAAACATCACAGGGGCAGTACTCCTCCTCAGCTTCTCAGGCTCTTCTTCTTAGCAAATGTTCCTCTTGATTCCCAGAAATGAACTAAAGTTCTGTGGTCTGGGCCCCAATATTTATATCACAAAATCCTTTGTTCTCTAGTGGCAGAGAAGCCCTGTGCTCAGTCAAAACCGTTTCTCTCCTCTCTGGTGCAGCTTCCTGGCAGGAGTTGGAGACAGAATAGCCCTTGGCAGATCAGGCCCGTTCAGGTGAAAGGAAATCTCCTCCCCTACTCTAAATGCAGCCCAGGTCTATTCAGTCCTGCCCTGACTCATCAGGCTCTCTGAAGCCAGTGTTTCCCCCAGCCCCTGTCATCCAAAAGGCCGACATGCAATACACAAACCTAGCAGAAGCACACTGGATGGCTAAGCAAGGAAATTCCTACTGGTATTTTGTATTCCGTAATTTCAAACACAGAATGTACAAATCATCTTCAATAAAAGATGCATTTTAACGTTCTGAGTTCAGGCATACTAAACTTTAATTTCCTACCTTGTTCTCAGGGGTAGTTATGTTTATAGGATGTTATAAGCAAACGCTCCGTTCTTATGGGAATAGGTAGCCTTGCAATAGTGAAAAACAAAATTGGCAATACTTCTCTATCAGGAAATGCCACTAACACCAGTGCATGTCCTACCTTTCACATACACTGCACCCTGCCCACAGGGGTACCTTGCGCCTACCTTTGGGGTGACTGATATATAAGAAAAGGGAAGGGTAGGGCCTAGCAACTGGGTGTACTTGCCAAATCAACATGGCAGTACCAGGCTGCACACAGGCTCTGCAGTGGCAGTCCAGAGTTACATTTATAGGCTGCTTATGTGGGGGTACAATCAGTGCTGCAAGCCCTAGCAGCATTTGATTTACAGGCCCTGTGCATATACAGTACACTGTACTAGGGACTGACTAGTAAATCAAATAGCCAATCATGGAAACATCAATCCATAACAATAATTTACAAACGGAGCACTTGCACGTTGGCACTGAACAGCAGTGGCAAAGTGCCCAAAGCATTTAGACCAGCAAAACAGAGTCCAAAACTTAGCAAAAACACAGGAGGCAAAGGCAAAAAATGCAGGAGAGACCCACGCCAATGGTTCCAGGTCTAACAGGAACCCATGCAAAAAGTAGAATATGTAAATGGGGTTGTGGTTAATAATATGGATTTTTCAACTTTTTGGTACCAAGCAACAAACATCATTAACATCTTCGTGTTTTTTGCAGTTGCAAGGCCGTCTCTTGGAACTCCTCAGTGAAAACAACCCTGTTATTCACAACTCAGTATCCATAATGTAGGAGAGTAGGATCTGCTTACTATGGTTACCCCCACTTTTTGCTGGTGTTTCACTGTTTTTTGACTTTAGTCTGGCTGGGGCCCTGATAACCAGGAGCCCAGTCTAGCTGCTTCCTCTCTAAATTGATTGCATGTACTTTAGGTACACTCCAGATTGGTTACTGGGTTACCCTTGTGAGTCCCTAGTATATGGTACCCCAGAGGCCTACCAGGGGCAGAAGCATGTGTTATGTCACCCCTGGGAAGCCTTCCAAAATGGCACCACAGGTCTGCTACTACCGCCTCGGTAAGGTGGTGTATGTACCCCTTACTAAGATATAGGCTACCTACCTTTAAATACAGACACATATAAACCTATATGTCACTTCTATGGCATGCCTTAACAATCCTGAATGCAGAGTGCTTGGTTTTGTGTGAGAGGGTGCCCAAGCATGAGCTGAGCCCCTCTGCAGCTTTTGGAATCACTTCTCTGTACCTGTTCTGTGATACAGCCATATCATATACTCTTAAGTGCATTATAACCTCACTGTAATTGCTAACTTTGGAAAGGCTATATCAAACATGTTATGTTTGATGTCAAACACTTTGGAATCCTACCCCCCGCCAGTTCTGGTGGCGGGGGTAGAATTCCACCCTTCTAGAAGGAGAAGACATGTACACATTTACCTAACCGGTAATAGTTTAAAAGAGCCCCAGCATCACAAAATGGATGCTGCTGCCACAGACACGAGTCTGGCCTCCTGCTGCTGGACGAAACTCTGGCAGGGGAGGCCTGGACAATAGGTTTCCTGTCACAGGAAGGTATAACCACCTCCCCAGACAGGCATTAGTGTATTGGGCCTGGGCGGGTGCATTCAGTGAATGCTTTTCAGACAGTGTTGGGGGCACACTTGGTGTCCCTGTGCATACCCCAGTTCAAAGCGGTTGCAGGGGCACTCAGCCCCTGCTCTGGCATGAAACTGGACAAAGGGTAAGGGGTGTAACCACCCCCTCCCCAGGTCCTCCCATAGGAGGGACCATAGAGAAAGTCCAACACCTAAACTTAGTATAAGTATAGGAACCCAGTCCTTAGGACTTCAGATTACCCTGGACGAAACTCTGCAACATATATCCTGGAACTTCGACATTCTATTTCGACTAGAAGATGGAAGGATCTCCCTTGGGGTCAAGGAGTAACTCCCCTGTTCAAACAGGCACCAAAAAAGCATCTTGCCATTCTGCATTTCCAAGGCTCCCACCGGATCCAAAAGGATTTGCGACAGAGGACATAGACTTCCAGACATCTCCGAGGCGGACACAAGATCCAAGCAAAGGTGAGACCTGTAGCCATCACGAGAGACGTGGGACCAGAACTCCTGGACACTGTGCACATTTGCTAGTGTACCTACTTCCCGAGCTTTTCTAAAGTTGTGCATTGGGCTACTCATAGTGCAAGCAATGAGCGCCATCTGTAACAAAGATTGTGGGAATACACTCCACGAGTGATCCGTGGGCCCCCTTCTAGCATTTCCGCTTGAGGCCCCTTTGCGATACCTGGTCTGTCCACTGGTGGGTCCCTACGAAGGTAAATCTTTTGTTTCTTGGGCTTCCCTGGTTGCTCCAGACATGCCCTGACTCCCCTCCAAAGGGTGAGTCGCTGTTGCCAAGGCTTGTTTGGTCCAATCCGGTAACTAAAACTGCAGCACATGACAGCTTGAATAAAGCTCCTGGTTGTTGTCGACGCCTCCTGGTCCTTGGAGCTGCAGAGTCAAGCTTCTCCTTCTGCACCTGAAATCACCCGACATCAATGGGCATTTTCTTCTTGCCTCCCTGTTAACTGGCAAGGGACCCATACTCTGTCCCCGCTGCTTTCAGGTTCTTCAGATCTCCGATCCACCCTTGGATCGACCCGGACACTTTTCACCTGGTCACCTGCAGCACTTCTTTGCACCTCTCCATAGGAAACGACAATGAAACCCGACACGAAAAGACACCTATGCACCCGGCTTCCCTGGGTGAGGTAACACGAGTACTTTGGTGCTCCTGTGAGTCTTGACTCTCGAACTGACTAGTTCGCAAGGGGTTCGCTCCTAGTCCACTCCTAAGTGTCCCTAATCTTTAAAATTCTAATCGCAACTTCCAAAAGTCAATAGTGATTCGCGGTTGTGTTTAGACACTGCACACGTCCCCCGTGGGTCTCCTGCGTCCCTACCTTGGGTGGTTCCTGGTTGCCCCATCGGTTCTACATCCCCTAACCCTTGTCTCTATGACTGTAGTGATACTTATACCACATTTATAGTAAATGGTTTGTGACATCCCTAGGGCTAAACCTATACTGTGCTAATTTACTGTGTGCTAAATAAGATTACTGTATGTACTTTTGCCTCTAGCCTCCTAAAGAGACTAGAGGGATGTGTTTAGATTAAATACATATATTTTATATATATATATATATGGTGTGATTCTCCTTTCATTTGGTCATTACATGAGATTATAGACTTTTAAAACAAGCTGCTTTACATTCCTTCAAGAATTAGCCTGAAGGCTGCTCTCCACAGCTACCACTAGGATAGCTTTCTATATAGGATGTCTTTAAATCTACCATAAATAAGCGTCGTTTGGACTGGTGCAAGGTGCCCACTAGAATAGTGGACAGCATATGCCAGGCCAACTTCTCAGATATGCCAGGCCAACTTCTCACACGTAATACTTCATATTATTCTATTTAAATATCCTCTGCCAAAATCTTTGGGAGAACTAATGATCAACACATCAACCATGCCAAAGTCTATTGCATCATGTGGAAAATTCCAATGGACTAACTTCGGATCTAGGTTTAATAGCCTAAGCACTTACTTAACATGGTTGAATCTGAGCTTAATGTTATTAGACAGACACTGCTCTGCGTTTCCAAACATTTCCACATAGGTGTACAGATAATGTCATAGGGAACAGCACCCACTTATTCAGCAAAATATTCCGGGAGTCTGTTGTCCTATGTGCATAGCAATGGATTTTAAAAAAAATATCTAAACTATTTTGTTATGCAAATCTCCCATGGCGGGAGAGCCTCTGGCATAGATAACAGGACGGAAAAGCGAAAATTCACTGCTATAAGGTAACAACAAAAGGAAACAAACGTGGTTTCAATCTTTTGTGACATCACCAGGACACGAGCTTGGCATGTGCTTTCTCTCTCTCGCTCTCTCTTTTTCACTAATTCTCTTTCTAGCTCTATTTATCTCTCTATCTATATATTTAAGAATGTATTTTTTTTACTATATATATATATATATATATATATATATATATCGTGATCAAGGGAGCTTGACTCCCGAAACGTGTTGATGTTTTTTAACTTGTCAAAAATAAAGTAAAGGATGATTTCCTTCACTGCGTCTTGTTGGAGAATCTAATGTAATATATATATATATATATATATATATATATATATATATATATATATATATATATATATATATATATATATATATATATATATATATATATATATATATATATATATATATATATATATATATATATATATATACCCTTTCTCTAGGTATAATGAGTGCGTACACCCTATGAACAGATGCATGTTAGCTTCAACTAAGACATTATGGGCAACACAAAACAGAATCCAGGCCATTTCTACCAGACATTGGCAGTCTGCAGTCTCTCCGTTCCAACACGTTCCTGTTGACTAATCTCAAGCCGCAGTAGTATCGAGAAACAGGTTTTTACAATCTAATTACGTCTCCTGAGTATGATAAATTGCTGCATTCCTAACGCAAGCGCTGGGATAGTGAGATTTGGTGAACCTCTGAACTAAGTGTGTGTGTGTGTGTGTGTGTGTTGAAGAAGATGATTTGGTGCACCAGGTACTGTTTTGAAAACAACTTCTATGCTCGGAATTCAAATCCGAGCATTGAAGTTGTTTTTAAATTCTATATTCATGGCCCTGGGATATCAAGCAGTCAGGCTGAATTGGTGTTGCAGGATTGAGATGTAACACAGCACAAGTATGCATGTAGCACGACTTGCTCTTCAGTTTTTTCAAATGCCATTACAGTCGGCACGAAAGGCCACTTGGTGCTGACATCTGCAGTTTGTGTTTCTTTTCCTAGCAGATTTTAGTCCGCCTTTCATCCTTCTAGGGATGATACAGTGGCTACCAGTCTTTATTATTACAAGAACAAACTCTGGAGACATAAAAATAGGTAATGTTAGATTGTATGAGAGCGCCTCTGTGAAAAATAAGCTCAGCTCCATTAGGACACCAGTGATATTATTACAAGGTAATATCTAATTATTCTGCGCTTGCAATCAGAGCAATGGATTTGCAATCACTCTCCTTGATATCAATTACACAGACGGCATCAAATATCAAACTTATGTGTTCAAATATTTTACCGAAATGTGTATTTAGTTCCATACTCGGCTTGTAAGTACATGTCTGTGTAATTGCATAGGTTTGTAATTAGATTTGTTTAAATATTAACAGACGTATCTGTACAGCACGGTAAACTGTGTTCTGTAGACAATTACAAACATATAATTACAAATTGGCTCTGATTTAGATCTGTTATCTGTAAATATAACTCATGAGTACTCATGAAGAAAATACTGACTCTCTAGCAGTGGGAATACAGATTAGAATATTTCCAAGTAAAACGTTTGTATATGTACATGTTGTTAGACCTGTCAGCCTTTGAGTGATCTTTCTTCATATGTATTGCCCTCAACCCTGTTATAGTAATGAATTTGTTTTTGTTTGCCTTAGGTCATTGTGCACTTTACCACTGCTAAAAAGTGCTAAAGTGATTGTGCTCTCTCCTTTAAACATGGAAACATTCTTACACCTCATTGACATATTTAATTTACTTACAAATCCCTTGTAGAGTGGTATACCGTTAGAAATTGGCTTTCTGCTTTACAGAGGTATGTACCCTGTCCAATCAGGAACCACAATCCTAGTCATGGCAAGTTAGATACACACCCTAAACTAATCTGTGCTCACCCTCTGGTAGCTTGGCACAGAGTAGTCAGGCTTACCCTAAGAGGCAATGTGCAAAGTATTTGTGCAACACTTAAAACAGTAAAGTGGTGAAAACACCACCCACATAGGCACCACACTTGGTTTGAAAAATAGATCTTAGTTTTTTTATCAAAACAAGACCTAATGACAAATCTCTAATAAGTAATATAATTTTTAAATCATTTGGTGAAAATAGAACCTCAAAGCACCAACTTTGGTTATCTGATAGTGCTATACCAGGACAAAGCCTGAAGTTTAGGCTGACCGTGGCAGAGCATAGGCCACCAACAGGGACCCACCTGTGCCTGCTGAACACAGTACCTCAAATAATGGTGCGCTGTCTGCGCAGCGTTGCTTTACAAGTCTTTGCATCATCCGGCATTGGTTCTGGAAAAGACCACCAAAGGCAGAGCATCCTATGCCCAGTTTCAAGGGTCCAGGACTGGGGTGGCATCACTTGGCAGGGTAGACTCACTGATGGCAGAGTCCAGGTCCAGGAGCAGGTTAGTTGGAAGGCTTTTGTGTCACTGCGTCTTCAGAAAACTGACTGCATGATCCACTGAAATCTTCTGAAAAGATGGTTGGCGACCTCAACAGACTCGATAATGAAAGGAAACAGATTTAAAATGTAATTGATCTCAGCCTGCTTATTGCTAACATCGAAACATACACAAAAAATCACTTAAGAATAGATATTCATCAAAGAAGTCTGATCATATGTAATTGAAGCCCATTTATTAGCTCTCGGTCCTGATGAGAACTCATAACTTAGCCTGGGTTAAAAACCTCTCGACAGTAGAACAAGCCAGGGAGATTGAAGGAAAAAAGCAACACGTTTTACATGACACAGAGCTCAATATAGAGGAACAATTTGCAATTTCATGGTCCCTGTTGTACGTCTGTGGGGACACCTTGTTGCTTCCATCCACAGGTTTGTCCATTAAATAGGGGCCCCAACTTATTTTGAAACTGCATGTAGATTCCCTTTTGGTGTTAAAATTGATATCTGTAATATATTTTGTTCATATTCTTATCCATGTTCATTCCAATTACCTTGCCCAAAATCTTAAATCCAGCAAAAATGAAGTCTTCAAAAAAAGGTGAAGAAAGGCGAAAAGCTTGGAGGTGATCCTGCAGAAAGGGTCAGGTCGAATATATACCATATACCCTGGAGTGTAGACTAAATGCTACTATTGGGCCTGCTGCCCTTTTTTTGCCACTCACTTAAATAACCCTTCAAACATGTCTTAGTGCTGTCAATGCAGCCTGAATGCACTTTTAAACTGCCAATTCGACTTGAGAAAATTCTCTGCTTGCTACACCTTAAACACCCCCTTTATTTCATATAAACTACTCCAAAATTAAGCCATAGGTAGTTCACCGGTCAGGGTGCATTGTAATTAACAGGTTGTACGTGTATTTTTACATTTTAAATGTCCTGGTAGTGAAAAGCTCCTACATTCATTTCTCACCACTGTGAGGCCTACCTCCCACTGAGGATAACATTGTGCTTCCTTATTACATTTGATCAGTACTATCTTTTGCTTGATAACAAGTGAGCATTTCTTGTTTGGTGTCTGAGAAATTATAATTCAAAATCATCTTATTTTAAATGACTGGGTGTAGTTGGCAGTTGGACTTTGTTCTTCCCAGACATCCACACAATGGAAGTATTAGAAGTGCCTGGATGGGCCATCAACTGGCAGAATGATTGGTGTGGAGCCACATTTGCCACTGGATTAGCGGTGCTCTAACTTCACACAAAGGACTTGTCACCCCTGCATAGTTCAAGCAGCCAGTTTGGAGCCAGGGCAGAGTAGTCATAACACTTCCAGTACTTCAAAGGAAGTTCTCTAGAAACTACTACTACAAAGAGGGCACCATGTTATGTTATGTGAATGTTATGGGGCATTTGTAGAAGCGAGCGGCTACTCCAAGGAGTGTCCCGGCGCTAAGGAAAAAAGAAAAGAGCCCCTGGAAAGAGCAACACCGATAATTCACCACTCCTACCTAGATCCCATTATCGCTGAAACAGCCAGGTCTTAAGTAGGCGTCTGAAGCTCAAGAGCTCAGTTTCTTGTCTCAAGGATAGAGGTAGCGAGTTCCATAGGCTACTCACTACCACCTGGAAGGAGCAACCCCACTTCCATACCCTACAGAATTTAGGTATTAACCACAAATGTTGGGTAGGCGACCTCAGGATCCTAGCTGGAATGTAAGGAATAATTATTTTTCTGATGTACTGTGCCCCACTGTTGGGCAACGCCTTAAGGGCTAACACGAGAGATTTTAATTCAACTCTGTGTTTTACTGATAGCCAGTGAAGTGATCTCAAGTGGCTTGTCATGTGAGTTCTAGGCCCGACCATAGAAATTGC
Source organism: Lissotriton vulgaris (assembly GCF_964263255.1). Classification (NCBI taxonomy): domain Eukaryota; kingdom Metazoa; phylum Chordata; class Amphibia; order Caudata; family Salamandridae; genus Lissotriton; species Lissotriton vulgaris. Next base: position 493,630,083 of record NC_141685.1, read on the forward strand.
TATGGCGGCCCAATTCTGGACAACCTGAAGTCGGTTCAATAAGTACTTTGAGATTTCTAAATAAAGCACATTCCCATAGTCCAGCCTCGACATTATCAAGGCTTGGACCACCGTCTTTCTATGGGCCAGTGGCAGTAATGGGAGGACATTCCTCATAATTTTTAACAGCCTGAAGCAGCCACAGCCTGCACATGTGACTTCATAGAAAGATCAGAATCCAGCATAACTCCAAGATTTTTAACAGTAGTGACAGGGCTGGAAGGGGCCGATTGGTCCTGGGGCCACCACATCCACCATTCATCATCCAGGCTTTGTCCGAAAAACATAATTTCGGTCTTGGCAGAGTTGCAAGATAATTGACTCTGCCGAAACCAGTCAAACACAGTTTTCAGACATAAATATATCTGGCCTTCATTAAAGGCACATCTTTTTCATAAGTAAACAACAATTGTGTATCATCTGCGTAGGTCAGAACCTTGGCCCCAAGATTCTCTGCTACAGTAGCCAGAGGTGCCATATAAATATTAAAAAGAGTGTGGCTCAAAACTGACTCCTGAGGCACTCCAACTTTTAGCGGAGAGATGTCAGCTGAATAGGGTGGCGCCCAGACAGATTGTTGATGGCCTTCCAAAAAGTAGGTAAACCACTTCAAGACCGTGCCCCAGGCCGCATTCCCCCAGCCTCTGAAGGAGCCGCCCATGGGGCACAGTATCAAAGGCCGCCAAAAGGTCTAATAGTACTAAAACTGCCTTGCCTCCTCTATCCAGGATGTCTTTGATACTTTCTGAGACCTCGAGTAGGGCTGTCTCTGTACTATAATTTGCCCTGAAGCCTGACTCGGTGGAGGGCATTGGTGGCTGCAATAAAATCCGAGGTGACCTTATTTACATGCTTCTCCAAAGTCTTAGCGAAGAAAGGGAGCAATGTAATTGGCCTATAGTTACTGGCTACGGTAGGGTCCGATGAAGGTTTCTTCAAGAGAGGTAAGAATTTGCACTGTTTCCATCTGCCCACTAGAAAGGTTCAGGATTTATTTACGGCAGGGTTTAGAACTCCTGCAACAGATGCTAATATTTTAGCTGGACATGGATCCACAGGGGACCCCGATTTAAGTGCCTTCATAATGGAGAGTGAGGTGTCCAGTGACATCGGAGGGAACTCCACCAGAGAGGCCCCCATCTGGTCCTCCCTCAGAGAACACCCCTCATTCTGCTTCAGGGAGACAGGAATAGCAAAGGTTTCCTGAATGGTCTTGATCTTATCATAGAAAAAATCAGCAATCTGAGTGGTCCATTTAAGCGTGTGGGCAAAATGACTCTGAATAGCTTTAGGAGAGGAAAAATCCTTTACAATCCTAAAGAGTTCCCTGCTACTATTTCTGGCCAGGTCAATTTTAGTGGTCAGATATCTTTTTTTCTCGTCGCATACCTTAAGATAATGTACTTTAAGTGCCTGTTTATATATATGTTTACTCTTCGGGTCAAAACTTCTTCTCCATACACGTTCCAAACATTTAGAAGCACTCTTGCTTTTTCTCAGTGCATCTGTAAACCAGGGGGCAGAAATAATTTCTTGCAAGGCCCTGCATGACTTTAAGGGAGCAAGATGCAATGCCCACTTCTGCAGCCAGTTTTCATGGGCAGAAACATCGTCTTCCAGAAGCCCCTCTCCAGGTATGGGATAGTGACCTAATATTTCAGTCAGGGAATCATGGGTAATAAGCTTAAAGGATCTAAATTCTTTTGTTTTATCTCTGCTCTTAGATCAGATCTTTCTCCAACTAAAACGTGATCAAAAAATGGTAGGACCAAAAAAGGAGACCCACTCTTCAGTTAACTTTCTGAACCTGTTGAAGGACTCTCTCAGATTGCCTGCTGCTGTGGCCTGGTGTGTACTCCACAAGAGTGCCTTTCTTAACCTGGGAAGAACGCCTTCTACCCGTAGCCTGACCTGAACCCTCAGAGGCTTGATCTGCTGCTTCAGACCTGTTTTCATCATCTGCACCCAGGACTACCAGAGTGACTTCAAGGGCTAGTTAGCTGGTGTCCTGTCCAGAGCCTCAGGGACAGAAAAGTCAGCCTCCATCCTGAACCTGCACCTTGTCCAAGCCACAGTGAGTCCAAACCCACCCAACTGATGTTTCTTCAGTCCTGGGCCATTGGTGGTGGAGCTAAAGGTGCCCTGATAGCCACAATCCAAAACTTGGGACTTAGAAAATATTTGGCTAAAAACTGCTCTGAGAACCAGGGTAAGACTGGGACCAACCTGCTCATCTATCCGCCAAGATGCATTGCTGGTCTGCCTGACTACGTGGCAGCTACCGCTACATTTTTCTCAGCAGCAAATTCTGTTCATTTGGGCTTCAGAAAAGGGGTATCCGGCCTCCTGGAACACTCGTTCATTAGAGCCTCCAGCTTTGTCCCACTGGAAATTCTCGAGTTCCAAAAATGAGGCTAGGTCATTACATTGAAATCTTCACTGCACCTTCATCCAGTGGATCCCGACAATGACACATTCCTCCTTGGACACTGCCTGTAACCTTACCGTCTCAAAAGATTTTTCAAAGAATTACTTATAAGTGCAGAGGTAGGAGCCAACTGGGTCAAATCCACTTCTTGTACCCGACTTGCGCTTCATCGTAGTTGACCATATTTTTTTTACTTGCGCAATTAGATGTCAGCGGTTGGTGCTTTGATCTTTTAAGCCCTAGTTTTTAGCTTAAATATTAAAAATTCATAATTATGGTTCTACTGATTGTATTTCCGTTTTTTGGTGTCAAATAATATATTAAAATGTATAATTTTTTCTACATTTGTTGTGGTATTTTTTTTGTTTTGTGTTTTCAATATATTACTGTTTGTGAGCTTCATACATATTTTAGCCATTACCTCTACGTTAAACCTGACTGCTTTTGTGCCAGGCTACAAGAGCATTAAGCACAGGTTAATTTAGGACTTTTTGTGGTTAACACTGATGGGCATTGTGGCTGTTGCTTAAATAGGGGTCACCCCCCTCAACCAACAACCCAATTACTCACACATTTCTTTTGCTAATAGGATTGGGTGAGGTTGCAGAACTTTTTTTGCCTCAAACAATCAATACATTCTGCCAATCCTGTCCTTACAACATGACGGCCCAGGTCCTGAACCTTCTGATAGGCTGTGGTACACTGCATCACAGCAAGAATGTAGAAGGAGTGTTCATATTCACATAGAAATGGCACTCAACTCCCCTCTCCCAAGTGCTGGTGCGGAATTCAGCACCTGTGCACCAAGCATATACATCAGTGCCATAGCACTATTGTGCACACCTGAGTCTAGCATGGGTTTTATTCAGGAAGGGTACCCTTCCTGTACAAAATATTATGCATAGACATGTCCAGAAGGATTTCATACTTTTGTATGTGTGCTGCACAGGGCAGCTTGCATGCAAAGTCAGAAAAGCACAAAGAAATATAAACATTTCTCTGTTTATCGCCTTCCTTATAGCGGAGTTAACTTTTGGCGCTAAACCCTTACCACTAATGTTAGTCAATAGGGCTTAGCATCAAAAAGCATGGGTGGTTGCATGGAAACACCCGTGCACTGCCCATGTAACAGCTACCTAATGCAAAATAATGCAAATCAGCGCTTCTCCCTGCTTTGTGCTTTCCCATACAAAAATTAGAAACGTTGCACAGTCCAATGATTTAGTGTATCCCAATACACAAGGGCATCAGATGCCCTTGTGTATTGGGATACACTAAATGATTGGACTGTACCACGTTTCCATTTTGATAGATATAATTACAAAATTGGAATATGATTTACTGAAATTGTATCAGAGTATCCCTTTCTATCTTTTAACCATTGTGTTGTTTTTGTTCCCACTCTGTGATTATTACCTGCATATATTGTATTAGGATATATTGTTTATCCGTTTTTAATGTAAATGGTTTTTAGTATAATAAATTGTGTACTTTTTTATGATTTCTGACTGTTTTCGCATCATCTTTAGTGTTGCTCAAATTTGAAAGAATGTATTGATTAGTATGTTGATAAATGTAAGTGTGTTTGACTGCTTATAATTGGTCCAAAGGGGACTTTATTCTGTGACAGATTGTCTTTTGGAACCCTACCCCTTTGGCGTTTTTGGGTCCCTCTCTTTAATTAGATAAACCTTCGAACATCCAGGCCATAGTTTCAACGTTTTCTCCTAGAAGGTCTTCCTGTTAAAATGTTAACTTTCTATCAAAACAATTTTTTATGTTGGGAAAAAAAGATTGCCAACATTTATCTAAATTGAAGTCCGAACAAACGAATTTACAATGCACTTGCGAGAACGGAGCTTTATCAGCACCAGCTATCCCTTCACAAGGAATTATCGCCAATTTGTGAGGGAAACGTTGGAGAACTGGGAAACTATGTGACTTTTGATAGGTCAATAATACCTTCAACTATGAAATGAAAAAAATATATTTGAAGGAATCGCAATTGCCTAGCTTGAGGCATGTGCCCCTTAGTTTTTAGTAAAGCCCTATTGATCGAGGACCAGGTTGTGTAGTCTTTCAAGATGCACATTGTGAACATTGATTTATGCAATTCCAATTGTATTGAAACACAGCTATAAGACTCAGTACACCTATTTGTAACACATTGGTTTTTGTTATGAAATGACATTCTTCTGTTTAATGTGTAATAAATGTATCCATCTTGCTGCTAAATATCTTTCCTAAGGGTAAAAAATGGGGGTATATTATCAAGACTGGGCGATAAAATTATCGCCGCTTTATCGGCAGGAAACTGCCGCTAAAGTGGCGATAATGGACTTGATAATATGCCCTAGAGAGTTCCCATAGAAGCCCAGGTTAGATGTCTAACTTGGGTTTCTATGGGAATTCACAAGGGCATATTATCAAGCCCATTATCGCCACTTTAGTGGCAGTTTCCTGCCGATAAAGCGGCAATAATTTTATCGCCCAGTCTTGATAATATGGCCCATGTTTCCTTATTGTGAAGAAAAAAATTAACGCTGCTTGAACCCATGACTTGTGCCCACCCACTGTGCTCCCAGAACCCACGGTCCAGGGCCTTTGGAAATTAGCTCATTGGATCTGGCCACAGGAAGTACCCTCTGGCCATGTCCACAGCCCGTTTTCTATATATACCATGAATCTACCACTCCTGACCTTCAACATCATCTTCACAAATCAGTTGACATAACAAATACTTTTTCAATATTATAGTTCAATGCACATATACCAAAGATGAAGAAACTCGCTGGTAGGTAAACAATGAACATTTATTCCATACAGATATGAAGTACAGCAGCCAAGTAACAAATGCTGCAACTGCTACAATCCCCTGTATATATCCGCAACCCTTTGTATTCGAAAGATGCCCAAACATGCGGGCAATACCACCAACCCCATGGCATTATATGAAATATAAACAAGCGTGGAAAAGCATCACACTTGTGTTTGCTTTGAACAATAACACAAAAGGGGACATAAATTACATGCACAAGCGCAGGGAAAGAATGCTAAACTCATGTGTAAACGCGCACATAAGCGAGACGCGCTCATGTGTACAACAAATATTATGGCTGTCATACTTTCTAAAATATTTTGATATTGCTTTAGAATTCTATTGTCTTGAACATTAAGTTATTTATCTCTAAACAGTTTTGCCTTATGCCATTTGTTTTATAAATACCTCACCACCTTTTAGAAGGTTAAGCATTCCGTGTAGAAGACGAAATACCCAAGAGTCTGGACAGTACCTTAGGGATCCTGCTTGTAAGAGGTCGAGGTTGTCTGTCATGGAACCAACAAACACCTTTTTTCTTTAACCTAAACCTGACAAGTGACTCCACACACATGAAGACTAATAGCAAGTGTTCTGAGAACCTGATAGTGGCCAGATCTCCTTGACCCTGCCTCAAGGGGAGTGACTCTTTCGGCACAAAGCCCTATCTTCTCGTGTTAGTAGATTGGGCTTTGCATAAAAAAAAACATTGGTGATAGCATGAGAACACCCCAGTGGGATGCATAGGATTCCATGACACACAGTGACACAATGCAGCATGCAGAACTACTTTGCATTACTTTTAGATACATTTTGTGTGCAAAACAAGATTTGCACTGGAAAGTTAATAACAAATTAACGCTGGTTTGCATCACTTTAAATTACTGTACTTCAGTGCCAAGTGTTGATATATATGTCCTTCTTTATTTTGGCAGAGCTGAAGTACTTTATTAGAACATTGGACTGTTGACTGAGCCACTCATGGCATAGAAGCAGCATTGGGCTGTAAACATTTGTGTAAGCCTGCTTTTGTAAACATTGCAGTATCCTAATTACCAACCTCGTACTCACCCTCTTCCCAGGCTCTCTTCTGGATACATGGAGCACATAAGGGAATGAGAGAAAGGCAGGGGGTGTGGGTAAAGGCATACAGTGAGCCTTACCAATCCACCCTCCATGCTTCACAGAGCAATAGCTGCATGCATGGGTAGAGGAGGTATTCTCCTCAACTTGCAAGTCTTCCTTGGTTCTGACACATGGGACATAAGACTACATCTATTCTTAACTTCATGTGGCCCACATGTATGGGAACAACTCCCCTTCCAAAAAGCGAAATTAAAAGTCTTGGAGTACGGCTCGATCAAGATCTCTCTTTCAGAACTCAAGCTAAGAAAATTGCTGGCGTGTGCTTTGGCCTACTCCGTACTGCACGGAAAATCCTTCCTCTCCTACCTCTCCACTCTAGGAAACTCCTCATACAGGGCCTCATCCTTTCTAGGTTTGCCCCCTTTCTGGGGATGCCCCAGTTATTGTAAATCTGCCCCTAGGTATTCGGTGCACATCAATTTAATTGCACCGGCCGAAGGCTTCCGAGTAGAGCTTTGAGGAACTTTTATCTTAACAATTAAACATTGAACTGGTTTCAAATTAGAGCACATATGGGTTAAAGAGCTGCAAAAAGCTGCTACTACATTGATGCAAATTAACCACTGAGAACAGTTAGCTGAGGTAAATATAAAAAGACCAAGAAAAAACACTATCCCACGACATGAAAGACTGTTCAAGTTTGCTTCCAAGTCCTGGGTAAATATCGACAGTGTTTTATTTCTGATGTGTTTGCATAAATGTGGTATTCATGAGACAATGAGGGGAATTTGACAAGATATATACAAAGTTAAGTGATTGAAACTTTGTTAATATAAATTAATTCTACTACTTAGCAGCAACAACTATGACCCATGTCTTTATTTTCACACAACTGCCTTGGTACAGTGGTTAAAATATATAGTGGAAGTTCAAAATGTGAAGGTCGTACTCAGACAGTTGTCACTTATTGTGTTGGAAACTTTTGGAGGAAATGGGAAATCATGTATGTAAAGGTGCAAGGATTCCATCTTGTATCTCATAAAGGGGCCCTGCTGCCATACCGCCTGCCCCAGTGGGTCTGGAGAAGCTTGCACTGATACCCAGTATGTATAATCATGGGTTAAAAGAAAATCCTTCATTCTGTTTTTGCAAATTTTCATTGTTGTGAGAGTGTTATGATTTCAAACACATTTTGTTAATCATTCAATACGCTTTTCAGACGCATGCATTGTTAAAAAAAGATATCTGGTGACGCCTAAGCTACAAACGCAGCTGGCAAATTGATGCAAGGACAAGTGAGGAACAAGGCATCAGTAGAGGAGGAAGCAAAGATGGAGGTGAATATATGATGAAGGGAGGTTTGAGGAAGCTCGAGGTGATAAACATCATGTGTGAAATATCCTGGAGACGTGATTTGATGGAGCTTGACAGATACGCAGGAAGAAGGCATTTTAATGAATCGGGTTTGGAAGAATAATAGAATAAAATACGGCTGTACCGCTAAGATGGACTACAATAACAAAGCAAGACTTGCAGAGAGCTTCTTGAGGGACCCGCTGTAACACCATGGAGCCTGTAAATGGGTTCAATAACAACAGACAGTCACAAAGTTAGCCTTTTATCAGAAAGAAATGCATTTAAAGTAGTTTATATTTTGGCCTTGGGAGAGAAAGGGGTGTATGTAGGCATCCTGCCAGCCGGAATACTCTTGAAATTCAAAGAATCTGAAAATGGTGTAATAGTTATTATGATTGAGGAAAATAACTAACTTTGTGAACTCTGTGAGACTACGTTTGAAAGGTTATTCATTCAAAATCAATCTTTAATTTTGAATTGCCTTGTATTCACAGAGACAACTAAACATGATCAAAGTTTGGAGTTCTGGTTTTCTGGACTTAGCAGACATCCAGTTCTTGAACTGCAAATTAACGTCTGCCTTCCAGACCACCTTGATGCTGTAGGCAGAAGTACATAAACATTGCAAAATCAGCAGAAAGAAGTGGACTCAGAATAGCAAAGCAAAATACAATTATTATACCTGCAAGAAGAATGTGTACGTTTGGGACACACGTTCGTTTTAGGAAACGCTTATCTCTGTCTAGAACCATGGGCCTCATTTATGAGGCTGTGCGTCACTTTTATGTTGCCGGTGCGTCACTTTTTGTGACGCACAAGTGGCGTAAAAAATGCGCCTTGTTGCGCCATATTTACAAAGTGACGCATCTAGGTAGATGCGTCACTTTGTAAACCTCTTCGCCACATTATACCTGCGCCAGGTAAAATGTATGCAAGGGGGGCGTATTGACGCAAGAAAGGGTAGTAGAAATGACACAGTGAAATCAATGAGACTTCACTGGGCCACTTCTAGGACTCAAATGTGTCAAAATCTTACGCCTACCTCACAGCAGGCGTAAGACTGACACAGGCCCTTTCACATGGGGCTTGCCACATGTGAAAGGACACATTGCTGGAGTTGCGTCACTTTTGTGACACACTCCAGCAATGCGTCACTTTTGCGCCTACAGATACGTCAGAAATACTGACGTATCAGTAACTCCTTGCGACATGATGCATCATACTGTAAATATGACGCATCATTGGTGTCACAAGGAGGGCGCAATGAAAAGTGATGCATCGCTGTTTTCACGCAGCGATACGTCACTTTTCATAAATGAGGCCCCATGTACTTAGTGAACAGAAAGGCTAAATAGAAAAAGCACAGAAATCACAAACAACAATAACATTGGTAAACAGTGCTGATACAGTGACAACACTAGGTCACCTGGTTTTAATTACTATAGACCGTTCATCATCACTATAAGATCACACCAGACCACCCCTAAAACGAGAAATACAAAGGCATTTCTGTAAAACAGTAGAAGGGTTTGAAATGCACGCAAACATGTTATGTTTGGGGTCACTGCCCTTTTGCAAACTGTGTACTTCAAAATTGAGATGTGCAGTCAAAAGTCTAGTTGCTTTATTCTGGATTTCCAAAATACGTTTTTGATGGTCCTGGGGATTGCAAACTCTGAAAACAGTTATAATGAACACAAAAGAAAGGCGAATTAAACAGGATTGTTACAGTAAACCTAAAAGCCAAAGCAAGAGATAATCAAGGTTAAGGCTATCTCAAGACCCTGATCACAGGCACTGCAGACCATGGCCTTGGACAAAAAGACTTTATTTCGGTCAGAATTACCTTAAAAGTACAAGTCACTGCAGTCAATCATTTCTAAAATTTCATCATACAAACAATCAGGATTTTAAAGAATTAATGGAATTAATTTTACACATGTTATTCATATTAAAATGCATTCAATTTTTAGTGTATTGTTTCTAGGCGAAGGTTACACATTTAATTTCGGAAAGTGCATAGTGCAATAATAAATACATAAATTAGCTAAAAAGGTTCATATGAATACTAACTTTCTACAGCTAAATGCAACCAAGACAGAGGTCATCGAATTTGGCTCAAAAGATCAAATCTGGAATCAGCTATGGTGGCCAACCACGGCTGGACCACCTCCGATACCAGTTTCAAAGGCAAGGAACCTGGGAGTATTGGTGGAAAAAAAATCTGACCTGGGCATCACAGATCAATCAGGTCACATCAGCCTGTTTCTTCACCCTCAAAGGGCTGAGAAAGATTCTCCCATATATTCCTTTTGCCTTAAGGAAATCTGTCATCGTGTCAACCATACTCTCCAGAATTGACTATTGTAACGCCCTTTAGCTTGGACTGGGGGTAGCCCAATTAAATAAACTTCAGGCCATCCAAAACGCTGCAGCTAGAGTACTGCTTGGGCTGCCAAGACACCATCCTACCTCTGCAGCTATAAAAAATCTTAATTGGCTCCCAGTGTGCAGACAGATAGAATTCCAGTCACTCTGTTTAGTCCACAAGGCCCTTTTCGGAGAGGGTGCGAAAGAGGTGCAGGATCTCTTCTCGCATTACGTCCCTGCCCGGACTCTAATATCCTCATCTCTCGGTCTTGTACAAGTTCCAAAGATAAAAAGAGCACGCTGTGGAGGAAAGCGTTTGTCATCCCTGGCGTAAAAACTCTGGAACACACTTCCACTACATATCAGAAGCCTGTCCAATAGATATGCAATTAGGAAGGAAATCAAAACCTGGCTCTTTCCTTAAAGGCAACAGAATATAGGCATAGTCGTTGTTCCACTCTAACACAGCGCCAAGACGCCTCAGCATTAGTGCGCTTTACAAGCACAATCAGTCAGTCAGTCAGTATTAAAAAAAATAATTAAGACGCCCTTACATATAAAACTATACAAAGCAGTACAACACGATTGAGGCAAATTACCATGCAAACACTGTTCATTCACCATGGCAAGATCGGTACAGCATTTCATGATTTTAGAGTAACCCTTCTGGTACACCACAGGGAGAACAGAAATCCTGCAACAGAATAGACTATTGGGATACTGAGGTCAGACTTCAGTACCCTAAATACTTCAAGATATTGCCTATTACTAAGATTCCTGCAAATCTGGACCATCCAGCGTTTCCTTGCTTTATAATAGCCTGGGCAGCTTTTTGGCGTGTACTTTTTAGGCAATTAAATGCCATAAATTTGGTTTTCTGTAGATTTATTTCTAGACCTCATTCCCTACAGAAAATCTCAAATGTATTTAAGACCCTTTGTAACCGCGAACATCATTGCCGATATTTTACGGGAGGCTAACTTAGGGGCATCTAGATCTTTTTCTGCTAGCAGGGCATCAATCAAGCCATTAATGTAGAGGCTAAATAAGGTTGGCGCAAGCACACAACCCTGGCATAAGCCGGGTTTAATGGATATAGGTGCTGTGAGATTACCATCCTTAACATGCCTAATTTGTGCATAGTTGCACTCTTGTAATTTTCTAAAAAGTAAGATGAAATATTCAGGGACCCCCATCTCACCAAGGACCAGCCACAGTTTCTCCCTAGGCACTAAATCAAATGCAGACCTCAGTTCTACAAAGATTAAGTAGAGACTGCCCTCCTGCAGGCTGACGGTCTTCCAGTACAGCAATTGCAATCTTAGTACTTGGTCCAGAGTTGACAGCTTTTCCTGAACCCAGCCTGCAATGAGGACAGTACCCCCCCTCTCTTCCATCCATGATTGTAGCCTAATGAGTAAGACACATGCAAATATTTTCCGCAAAATGTCTATTAAGCTGATTGGTCTATAGTTTATTAGGAGAAGTGGGGAACCCTTTTTAAAATCGAAATTATTTCCGCACCAAGCCAGCTCGAGGTGATCTTCATGCCTTGCATTATTGCATTGAAAAACATCCAAATGTATGGGGCCCAAATAGCTGGTTCGCTCCTAAAGATATCCCCAGGTATCTTGTCCAAGCCTGGAGCTTTTCCCGGAGCTATGTTTACCAATGCGCCCTTTATTTCATTTAGACTTATGCTTGGACCCACAGCACCATCAGACAAGGGGATTATATCCCGGTTAGTTGTGGGAGAAGCCACTGTTGGGTCGCAACCATTGATACACTCAACAGCGGGCAGTGGCTCCTTGGCATAGAGGGTTTTAAAGTGCTCCTGCCATACCTCTTCATCCAGGTTTGGTTCGGCAGCACTTGGAGGGGTAGTCGTTCCTAAGTTTACAAATCCCCAAAAGGTCCTCATGTCTCTAGCCCCTAGTGCTTTTTTCAGGGTGGCCCAATTTTCCTCTTCCCACCTTTTCTAAGCTTCTAGTGTGACCGCTTTATCATTTATTCTTGCTGTCCTTATTAGAGGGCGATCATTAGCTTTAATAGATGTTACTGATGCCTTTTTAGCCTTACGGCAAAAGGCATTATACCAATGGTGAGACGGCAGCCTATCCTGCCTAGTAATTTTATTTGGATAGAAGAAGTCAAAGGTAGCTTTTCCTAATTTGGCATGATTCATCTCGACCAACTCTAAGTCTATACCATCCAGACTTTGGCTACATAAAGTGGATGTCTCTGCAAGAACAGGTAGCAGGGCGTCATATAAATTGTCCACTGATTTGCTAAAGTTTGTCCATCTCAATCTCTTCCTACAGTTGGATACCACCACCCTGGGATCAATAGATTTATCTGGGAGGGACGTACTTCCCAAGTTTAAAGCTTTAAGTTCTAGTGCATAATGATCGCTATCTAGGCGTGGGATAATTTTAAAATCCGTCATCCTGTCCCAGGACTGGGAGTTAATAAAAATGTAATCGAATATAAACCCACTGTTTTTACTGTAGAACGAATAGCCATTCGATAATTCAGATAAAAATCTCCCATTACAAGCTCTTAGTGAATGTCTCAGTGTGAGACAATTCATCTGAATCACCAGGAGAGACCATTTGTTAACTTTTGGGGATCTTGACTCTGGAATTTTCAGGAAATGGTCCTCATCAAATAAGCTATCAGGGGGCAAACCCTCAAGCGGCTCAAACTGGCAGTTAAAGTCCCCTCCTACTATAATCATTTGGTTTACATCAATAGAGCCTAAGAAAGTAGTTAACTCTTCCACCGTGGTGGATTCTTTGCCCCTAGAGTAGGTCTTGAATAAACATTTATTAGGACAACAGGAGAGATAGAAGGAAACCGCAAAAGAACACTTAAAATGTTAATCGAACCTGTATCAATTTGCTCCGCTGCACACCCCAAGTTTGATCCTACCCATATAGTAAGTCCCCCTGATGGTCTCCCTATTCCCCCCAAAGTCACTGGAATACTAAAGGAGGCATAGCCTGGTATAGAGACCTCTCCTCTTGCCCAGGTTTCCTGGAACATGCAGATTTTAAAATGGTTAATAAAAGTTTCCCATTCCGGGTAAGTTTCCCATACAGGGTCATCTAGTTTACTGTTTAAACCTGCAATATTCCAGGACAAAACCCTTGTTGCCTGGGGATTCGCTAAATTCTTATTAGAGGGCACTAAGGTTAGCAGATTCGGAGGCACATAAGTTGATACAGTAGCATCCAGGACATTGAGCCCTAGATCTAGTAGCTGTTCAAAGTTTTCAAAGTGAGTAGACCCAGACTCATGTCGGTTTTTACGTCGGGAGCCGCTTGTGCTCCCTCTGGTTAGACCATCCTCAATCTCATGATTTGGGGCTATAGGGCTACCCTGACTCTCTAAGTCTAATGTTACAGAGGATATTTCCTCTTTATTAGTTAAGTTGGCTTCCTTCAGTCAATCTACTCCCTCAAGGGGAGTAAACCTGTTTCGAGTAGGAATATTGAAAATTGGTTGATTATGTAGCAGCTGGCCTGGATGTGGATATACCGTTTCTTTAGGAGCAAATCTCCTTCTTGACTCATAAAAATAACCTTGCTGTAAGGGCCTAATTGGAGGATAGAAATAGCCTAGAGGGAGGAATAGTATGCTACCCATATTCCTCCCATACTCAGTTGCTAGAATTTGTTCAATAATACTTGGATTTCTAAAATTAATTCCTATGCATTCTCCTTGAATGTCCTTGTGTCGTTCACCTATCCAACCCACCCTTATTGTGGTTAGGATCTCATGGGTATTCTCATAACCAAAATTGCTATGGTTTGCTAACCAATGGATGGTTTTATTTTTTAAATCTTGATGTGTTTCTACTAATCCTTTTCTTAAATCTGGAACCCCTGCAAGTACCAGTAAGTATGGGGCTGACTCTGGAGGTAGATTTATAGTTGGGGGGCAATATGTTTGGTTTTTACGTTCCGAAATGCTACAATCCTGGATTAGAGAACTATCTATCGTCCACCACCTGCCTGGAGCTTTTTTGTAGATCCCTTTTTCTTATTGGGATTGGAGGGGCCTGATTTACAGAGTTTGTGGTCGGCGGGGTTGTCTCGCTGCAAAAGTTCCATTTTGCTTCCTGTGGTACTGATCATTATCTTCATTTACAGGGTGGCGCCTTTCTTTTGTGATTAGAGAGGGTCCAGTTTGCAAATTACTCGTGGTGACCTGGGCACACGGCAAACTATCAGTGCTGGTTATATCCTTAGTCATCTCTCTATTTTTTAGCCATCCATTCATCTTTACTGTCAGCCCACCTAACCTTGCCAATACGGGTGTTAGTTCTTCCTTACAAATTGATCTCATTTGCTGCTGGAGGTTCATCACCAACAGTGTAACCCATGCGGGCTGATCATTAGTGGATTCTGTGCTGGCCTCGGTGTGGTTTCCCCCTAGGTTACCCTTTTCTGTACTTAATTCCTGCACTTTTTTCCGTCTTCCAGGCAATTTTGCATTATGTTTTAATTTTGCTTTACATTTTCTTCCTGGGCACCTTGGGGTAATGACCTTGGGCGGCTCTGGACTCAATGGCTCCATGGTTATAGATTCATCATTAACGGCCTCTATGCTTGATGCCCTTAGATCAGCTGGTGAGTTACAATCTATTGGGACAATCTCTAAATTTGGAGTGATAGATAGGCGCCTCTCTGTTAGTTCTATTTCTGTGGCCACCACTCCCAAAGCTTTCTCTAACATTCTATCTATGGACGTAGGTTTAGAATTGTTTTTTGGTGGAGCTATACTTTGTTGTCTAGCAGCACAGGCCTGCATCCCCATCTTGATAATACACTTGTCTAAGGAGAAAAAAAAAGAAAAAAAAGAAAAAAGACTAGATAGACTATGCTGTTACAATCCAGAGGAACAACAAGATCTCAAAAAGCATAAAACATGTACATGTATAGAACACCGGGCACTAAATCACCGCCAGGTTAGGTAGATGTAATAGTCTGAGAAAATATCGGATTTAATTTAAAGTCAGCAGTACCTCATGTTGCGTGCAAAGTTTATAAATGTTAGAGGGTTTGCCCAGCCCAGCCTCTGACGGCCGCAGACGGCCCCGCCCTTGTTCCGGGCTTCTCCCGGCGCCTCCCGCGCGCCTCCCACAACGCAGGGCTTTTGCTTCCTTTTGTGGGCCTTCTGTAGCGTCCTGGCGTGTCCTGGCGTGTCTCAGACGCGGTAGCATGGTGCGCGCCGCAAGGGATGCTGGGCAATGTAGTTTACTGACTCGTGGCGGTGGCGGCTCCCACCAAACTCCCCGCAAGCAGTAGTGGTCTCTCTGCAGGTAAGGGCTTAGCAGTTTATGCCCCGGTTTCGCTGTATGCGGAGGTCTCCTATATCACACCCATCCATACTCCCTTCAGAACGGCCTGTCACCTGACACGCTGTAAATTCTGTTCCAAACATGCATGCCTGCCTTTAAGAAACTGAACCACTTATGCCCTTCTAGATGTGGCTAGCCCAGAATGGACTCCGAGCTGCACCATTGTTCTCAAAGCTTGATCAAAGGACAGCACAGGAAGTAAAAGTGGTGCTTTGCAGGAACAATCACCACTCAGCTCACCTGTAGTTGTAGTTGTAGCTGTAGGTACCTGACCACTCCTCTCATGATTGAGGAAGGGTAGTGGGGCTTCGTGGTTGTTGTTCCACACTATTGCACTTCTTGGGATGGCTGGGGTCTTCCATGCAGGCACAAAAGCAACATGAAAGACAGCATAGATTTAAGAATGCCTTTAGATTTGTTTACGGCTGAGAGGACATGGGTGGGACTCAGCTTCATGTTCTAGAAGAATCAAAGTCAAAAACAACGTAGGTCTGTTTGAATGTATTTATGAGAAAATGCTTCTTTTGTGCAGTCACACCAATTTTCTACTGACTGGCATTGATAGATTTTTAACTCTGCATACTGGGACACTGCTGTCCAGGCACCAGTGTGTGTTCTCTGACCTTGACAACATTGTAAAATTGGCTAATCCGCAAATGACATATATACATTTATTTAAGGCAATACTACAGTTACTGTAAAAAACACCTAGGGCATGCAAAGTTAAATGTTGCATGTGGACTGCAGTACTTATTGTGCCATCCAAGAATGTAAAGTTAGCAGGTACCTGCAATGACTAGCATCCAGAAGCAATTTACATTGTTAACGCTGTAACTGTCCCATGAGAAACAGTAAAGTTCAGAATAAAATTAGAACTATGGATTGGGATTAGTTAACGAGGTGATTAAACCACTAATTTTAAGATTTATTAAAAATCTAATTCTTTGCTGAAGTAGAATTTTTAGTAAGAATTTACAAAAAGGGATTTTTTTAAAGTTACACTTTACCTGCCTAAACCTTCATTCAGCTGATTAGCATAATGACATGTGAAAACAGCTCCCAGAGCAGGAATAAATGCTTAAGTCTTTTTACTGGAAGACATGGGTCTATGAGGTATATTACTCCTTTCATAATAGGATTTACAGCATGGGTGGATCTGGGAACTTCCTTAACCTGACAAGGGCAAGGCTGAGGCATGCTCATTCATAGTTAAGTGTAGAGGAAGACCCGAGGAAGGGAAATCTTGTGTTCCTTAGTCCACCTATCACTAGCTTGGCACAATGCTATTAGTAGAGGGAGCTGATGTGTGAGAAATTGAGTTATTAGATGCACAAGTAATAGGTCCACAACTCCTCCCTACTGAGAAACAAGCACCCCACTGTAGCACTTGAATCCCTCGGAGTAGTGAAGCAGAGCAGTCCAATGCCTACACAGGGGAGATGGAGTGAGCAAGTAATCATCATTCACTGTCACTCAACAACAACACTCAATAAATAATAGTCCAGTCAGTACTTTTTTCTTTAAAAAGGAAAAGTACATTTATGACACACAAACTACCAAATACTATGTGTTAATTTACAAAAACATATGTCAGGCAGATTAAACATAGCGATACCAAAGGGGATGATGGATGGAGTGTTTGAGCAAATCAACTAATATGGGTTTAATCCATCATCATTCTTTAGCTCACTCCACCACCCCAGTTCAGACATGGCCATATGCAAATCAGTCTGACCCTGTGCCTCATGGGAACAGTCCAGCCCGATCTGCCAAGCCATGTCTTCCCTGGACCAGAAACAAGGATCCTGGGACCGGTTTCTGGCTATTCAGCCGTCATCAGCCAGGCTAGCATGAATCCAGTGGCAAAGTGAGCAAGGGACCCACGTCTGGGCATACCCTGCCAACTTAGGGCGAACAAAGCGATACCAGAGGGGATGATGGACAGAGCTCTTGAGCAAATCAAACACTCACCCCCAGTCAACTAATCTGTTTAATCCATCATCATTCTTTAGCTCACTCCACAACCCCAGTTCAGACATGGCCATATGCAAGTCAGTCAGACCCTGTTTGGCTCTGGCTTGACTATTAAGCAAAAGTCTGGTATCTTTGTGTGAGCTGGGATAGGTCCCGTTGCAGTGTAAATGAGGCTTGTCTCATCTCCTTTCTAGCTATCCTTCAGGAAGACCCACTTCCTTTACCTTGGCTCAAATATGCAGTGGGAGAGCCATCACCAGCCTAGTCAGCTGTCAACTCCCAGAAACTTTAAACAGGAAAACGCAAACATTCTAAAATGGCATTTCTAAAACAAATACGTTACAATCTGACCACCATTGTAGAAACTTAATATTACAATTCAAAAGAGTGGAAGGAATATTTCCTAGCTGCTAATAATGAGACGTTAGCATTGAATGAAAGTAATAATGTAGAACCAATGATTCTTTATGGCAGCAGCATGCCTTGCTACAGTGAAAATACTTTTTGGGGATATTTCACTCTAAGGACATGTTCAACACAAATGTATACATGGCCAGGTTTTACATATCTGCAGCCTGCCTTTATGGGCAATAACTATGTCTACATGGGGATGACATTAATATTTAAACGGAAGATTTAGACATGTCAAAAGTGTAGTTCAAAACTTCCAAAGGCAGGTTACCTGGCAGGTTACCTGTGTGCAGTTACCTGTACCTGTGTACCTGTGTGCTCACGAATGCACACATGTTCACATGTATTCGGCCAAGTGCCCCTAACTCTGGCTGTATCGCAGCAGCCTTATCTTAAAAGGTTGGTACTAGTGGTAAACACATGCAGTTCAAATTGAAATTACTCGGAGTGAGACTCAGGTAGGAAGACTCAATGACAATATAGGTTAAAAACTAGGTGATCAAAGAGCCAAAGATCTGGGTGTACAAAATGGGTGGACCTGGTTTGCAATGTAGTGCCAAAACCAGTTTAATGTAGCTGAAGGAGAGTGGGCTGCTCATTTTTCTTAACACACCACTGTCTGGCACACAAGCTCCTATCAAGGACAAAAAGATTCTGCCATGTTTGATTTGCATCAAAATAGGGCGATGTGGGATAGTTTGGAGTACGATGAGCTGCAAAAGTGGGAACGGTTACCACTGGAGTCCTTAGAAGTGATCAGGAGGAGCACCTCAGGAAACTGAAAAGTTGGGACAAAGAAACCTTTAGAATTTCCAAGAATAATGCAGTGTTAGTGAGACCCCATGGTAAAGGTGTCTGATTTGAAGGGATTTCATCAGCTACAGCTGCAGTCCTGCCCTGCTGGTAGATTTTGATCTCTATTAAAAGACTAAGTTCAAAGTTTGAAGTCAGAATATGTGAAGTTGTGAGAAAAAGTTGCTTAATGTGAGGGTTTTGGCAGTCGCAGGTTTTAAGTTTCTCCTGCTCTGAGACCTTCAAAATCAACAGCTTCAGCGGGACTTCATGCTGTGGCCACCTGACCTCAAGAGGACTTTGATGGATACACCTGTAACCTTGCCCCATTAGAGGATGTTGACTTCCATTTCAAAGACTAAGGACCTGATTTATATCTAGGCGAAAGGGTTACTTCATCGTAATAATGATGTATATCCTCTTTGCCCAAATATAAATCCCATGAAATATCAAGCTATTTATGATCCGCCGATGTGATATTTCTCACCGGTGTGACGGAGCAACCCATCCGCCAAGTTCTAAATCAGGCCCTAAGTAAGAAGATTATGGGCCAGATGTAGGTCGCCCAATACCGGTCGCTAACAGCCAAAATTACAGAATTTCAGCCGTTACCGACCGGTATTAGGCTACAGAGATGTAGGTTCCCTAAATTGCAAATTCGGTAATTTACCGATTTGGTATTTTAAGGAATCTGAAAAATTACCGAATTTGCAATGTAGGGAGCACTCAAATGAGTGCTTTTCCCACTTTAGGATTCGTTATTTACCACCAACTATAAGTTGGTGGTAAATAACGAACACCTTTGAAAATGCAAATCTGTGCTTTTTCAACTGTGCCATGTGGCAGACATACATGCCCTTGGGGCATGTATGTGTGCCACATTTGCACACAAGTACGATTCAGGGGTGCAACAGGGTGTCAAAGTGACACCCTGGCACCCTTGAATGTTTCCCCATTTTACCGAATCGGTATTTACCAATTCAGTAATTGCCATTCATTCCTATGGGCCTCCAGGCCCATAGGAATGAATGGCATGAATGGCATAAATGAATCGGTAAATACCGATTCGGTAAATACCGAATCTTACTGATTTGGTAATGTTTACCGATTTGTTTGCTACATAGCATTTACCGATTCTAAAATGACGAAACTGTAAAATTTGGTATTTTAGAATCGGTAAATGTACTTTACCTACATCTGGCCCAAAATCTTTTACAGGCATATCCAACCCTCACTCCATTGGGGTCCGCCTGAAATCCTGCTTAAGTCCCAGTGAACCACGAATGTTGACTACTGAATATTGCTTTACATTTTCTTGGCTCTTTTTACCTTAAAAAATTTTAAATTCATATCTCAGTCTCCCCTGTTGTTTTGGTGTAATTTTACTACTATTTTTTTAATTGCGTGTGGATTTTTAAATTGACGTTTTAACTGTTTTTTTACTTCTTCATAATTTGCACATTTTTCTACACTAAGTCAGTCTCCTCTGTGCCATAGGTATCAGGGGGTTGAGGCCAAGTTTTAGTTTTTGAAGCTATGTTTTATGTTACAAAGTCTGATATCTTATTCCTTGAGGTGGATCTCACATCCATAGCAGATAATAACCACGTTTCTTCAAGTAATCAATATTCGGGAGGGGAGCTCGAGGTTATAATTGAATATCCTGGCAACTGGGCAAAAGCCAACTCCCAACCAGAGTAACACATCCTTTATAGTTCAAGCGTATGACCATCCACTATGCAGCAAGCCATGAACAGCCTGAAGAGGCCTTCTATTGTAGCAAACCTGGTCCTGGAGGTAAGGTAATAAAAGCAGAAGACTTGGGACTTGGGTTTGACCTTGATGTTCTCTATGGGCAGTATCTTGCCTTCATCTCACAAATTCCTTCATTGCGTATGACGTTTGAAGGTAACCTTAGCAACAGCTGCCCTGATATTGATTAAAAAAACTATCTCCATTGCATACGGAACACATGTTCTAATATTTGAGATCATTATATGAAATCCTATGCACATAACGTTGGCAAACGTTTCTACAAATCAAATGAAAAATTAATTTGAGGGTCCATCTATTACAAGCCACTGGCTTTAATTTCATAGGAGGAGCAATTGGCTTAACCAGCTACTGAACCTGAAAACTGATATTAGTTGCCACCATTCCAGTTCTACAAAAAGTGATGCTACCGCCTCACAACAACAGGTTGGAAAGTCCAATAAATTATCTCCCCATGTCAGGGCACAGAGCAGGTTGTCTCTGAATAGCACTGATCTTCAATACGCCTTTTACCCAGGATCAGGAGCCCTAAAAACAGCTACTTATAATCCAAAATAAAAAACATTAGAAACAGAGGAACAACTAGTAGGACAGTCAGAGCTGCATAGATGCTTGAGACATTTCATCATTATTGTCCATGAGGGTTACCCACTATCAGTTTAACCAATATGTTTGCAAGTAATGCTATTTCTCATCTATTGTATGCAAATGTATCCTATAAATATTAATTGTGTAAATCTAGATTACATGACAGTATTCACGTGAAAATTATCTTTGAGTAGTCCACTCCGTTTGGATGTGCAATGCGCAGCCTTGTCTGATGTCTATGTGAAAAATTTGGTTGTTGGTTGATAGGGATGTGAGCCCTTCTCTTGCAATAACCACAATCCTTGTCATGGTGAACCACAAAAGTCACAAAATTAATGTTTGCTTAACTCTCTGGTAGCTTGGCACAAAAGCAGTCAGTCCTAACCTAGAGGCAATGTGTTAAGTATTAATGCAGACACAAAGAAATCCCCCACAAATTTAGAAACATTGGTTCTTATGAGGAGTGTGAGGGCTGCGATGTGAGTTCTTGCTTCGTGCTGCATTGCAACAATTACGAGGGGCTGTGACAGCTGCAATGAAAGATGCTACATTGAGTTTTGCCATGATTCACGTTGGTTTTAATGAAGAGCTGTGAGTACTGAAATGAGAGGTCTAACATCGCTGCGCCTAGGTGCATCCCTCTGCATTGGTTCTTAGAGATCCTACAGTTGAGCCAGGAGTAGTACACTCTGATGCCAAGTAACAGTTTAGGACCAGAGGGGCACCTCTTGGGGATTGGAGCTCACACCAGCAGAGGCCAGCAGCAGGGCGAAGGCAGTTCTAGTTGAGCCTGCGCAGATGTATGACTGGTCTTTGGAGCTTGTTATGTGCATGTTGCCCATAACAGAAGGCCAGCCAGCTCAACCTTGGAGTCACTCTGACAGCACAGCAGTAGGGCAGGCCTTCTTGAAACAGAGAAGCAGGGTAGTTCTTCCAGCAGCAGGGAAGCAGAGCAGTCCTTATTCCGACTCTTTTACAGGTCCAAAAATGATCTGAATAGTGGGTCTGAGGGTCCTTTCTTTATTCTGCTTTTAGCTCTGAAATTGACAAAGCTTCTGGGAATTTCCAGCCTCCTTGCCGTGGTCCCAGTCTGTCTCCATTCTCAATAGGCTAGTGTGAAGTGCAATGAGTCTTTGTATGTGAGCTGAGACAGAGTCTTTGAAGTGCAAGTGTGACAGGTGACTGTTGCGCCGCCTAATCAAGTCAGATGGCCCATCCTGCCAGCACCCATGACCTCTATTGAGATACTGTCTGGGAGGAATTCACAAGGGCCAACTGCCTACTACACCTCGTCACGTGACCCAGGAAATAGGCTGCAGGCACAAAATTGTGAGAGCAAGAAAATGTCAATTTTATAATAGTGGCATTTTAATAAATAAAGAGGGTTCTAATTTCCAATTCCTTTAAAACTTAGAATGATATTCCTACCTGCTCTCAAACAATAGTTACCACTTATTAAATATAATTAACCCAATGTTATCCTATGGGAGAGGTAGGCCTTTCAATACCGACATTTCTCACTACCAGGACCAATAAAGCTTAAACGTATATGTTTAACTTTCTAAACATAACACACCCTGCTAAATTGGATACATTGGGCCTACCCAAGGGAGTTAATTAAATATTTTAAAAAGTAGGGGTTGGTGGGAAATTCTGCTCACTGGCGAAGATCAACCTCTTTAAATTCTGATGGGTCTGTATGGTACTCCATTAGTAGGTCACAAAGCAAAAGTGATGGGTTCGTGAGGCTGGAAGGTGAGGGTATCCTGTCAACTGAGCTTCTGATGTGAAGCTCTGTGTGGAGTAAGCAACATACAGACAGGGCGATGTGTTGAGTCCGAGAAGCTGCTAGGGTGAGATGCGGAGTCCGGCATCATCGTTGAGGCTGACATCGGTGAGTGATACAAGGATCTACTTCGAGGATGCATCATGCAGTAAGGGTTATGTGGCGGTTCTGAAGAGCTGTGATACGTGTCTTTTCAATGGGATCAATCCACAAAGCAGTGGTGATGCGTCAGTTCTGCTCCAATTTGCACTGTCCAACAGCAGAGGTGCATCAGATCCGCTGAATCAACACAGGCTGGCAAGCTTCTTAAGATACTTACAGGGGTCAAGAGCTGGGTGGCACCACCTGGCAGGGTAGACACACAGTAATCTGAGACAAAAATCTAACTTTACGACTTTTTGTATTCACAGAGATAATTTACGAGTTGTATCTTTATGTCTGCAGTTGGGCCGTGTTAGAAATGGGATTTCTGGTTGGCTAGGGCTTGCGCCTAAGCCAGGCAGAAACCATCACTCTAGTCAGGGCAAGGGAGTTACACGCTGAAGATAACCCCTGCTCACCCCCTTGGTAGCTTTTCACGAACAGTCAGGTTTATCCCAGAGGCAATGTGTAAAGTGTTTGCTCAACACACACACAGCAGCACCATACTAGGCACACCACAAAAGGAACTCCACATAAGGTTATATAAAAATAGCCTTTGTATTATCATAAACATATTAGAAAAGTAATCACCCAATAGACACCGTGCCAACTGGCACTAGGTAATATTTACAGGGGATTATATACACATGATAGGGCTAATTGGGCCACTCTCAAAACCATCACAAGCACAAATAGTAAATGTAGAACATAACCAGTAATGATTGGCGAAATACTGTACTCCGCATTATATCCTGCAACATAAATCATAGTATGCAATCAGCATCACATTAGGCGTAACATCCCCTCTGCGTCAACCTCATAAGCCTACACATATTAGACCATAACCTCATAATCCTAAATCATAGTAGAGAATAACCTCACAAGCATAAACACAGTATGCAAAACCTCATAATCATAAACCACATTAGAGGCATGAATCACAGTAGAGAATAACCTCACAAGCATAAACACAGTATGCAAATAACCTCATAATCATAAAACACATAATCATGAATCAGGGTGCATAAATCACATTTCCTGCGCACCACATAAATCATATTAGGGCCTGGCGCCCAATCAACCTAATGTGGGGGCCCGCTCTGGCAAAGCAACTACATGGGGAGGGCACCGATGTGCCACAACACACCCCCTGGTTTGAGAGTGGAGACAGTAGTGCCCCCAACATTGGAGCAGCTCTCTATCAGGCGGGGCTGCTCGGGAAATAGGCACCAGCCCTGTGCCTCAATCTCGCTCCCCCCAGCCATCCCCATCCATCGGGCTCTTTGCTGAGGTGAAGTCTCCTCTCTCAGGACCCCGCTTGGGCTGGGACTAGCACCGGCAGTGTGCTGGGATCGGCCCTGCTCTCGGGGCCTTTTCTCCAAGTCTCCTCTGCCCGGGGGCGGCCCTTCTCCTGGTCTCCTCGGTGGGACAGCGCTCACCGGGACCTCTCTGCTCCTGTCTTCAGTGAGCGGAAGAGGTTGAAATGGGGCCCTCGAGGCTCTGGCTCCATTATGCATGTAGGCCCCACCCACAATCAGGCCCAGGTGCCAGACTTAAATTTTCTGCGCTCTCCTCTCTGCGACTCGGGCAGCGACGGTGATCCTCAACAGTAGAACGCGGGGTGGGCTCCCACTAAAACAAACAACACGGGGTGGGCACCCGCAACTTAAAGATGCAATAAGTGAGGTGGGCCCCCGCTCAATGGCATCACTGGGAGAGGGGATCCCCATGTCGGGATTCCCCCCAAACAAGTTGCAGCTCGGCGCTGCAAGGCCCACACACTTTTCTCCATAGAATAATTAAAATATACTGCTCACGAGGTACTAGATGCAGCAAAAGTCCCGATATTGGAAGGGGGCAAAGCTGGGGCCAGGGAGGCCAGCACACAGGGCCCTCCAGCAGGGAGGCACGCCCCCAAAGGTCCAGGAACAGCACATTAACATGGGGTCACATCCCCTCTACTTATACCTATTTTCTTCTTTATCGGCAGTGCAGGCCTTGGGGGATCCAAATGCAACTGGTTCATGGGGGAATTGGAGCACTTTGTTTATAAGGCTCCTCTTCCCCTTTGTCAGGTGGGGGCAGAGTGATCAGACACACTACAGGGGGCGGAGCCTGAATTGTGCAGGCTAAGCAAAGACCTATTCAGGGTCAGAGGATTACTCCTCCCACTACTTCCAATGCAGATGTCCAATTCAGCCTAGTGCTGACTCACCCTGCCCCTCCTGGAGCTACACACACCTCCCAGCCCCTGTCACTCAAAAGCCAGACATGCAATTCACATCAGGGAGGCAGACACATAGCACACAGAAATGCCAACTTCTAAACATGGCATTTCTAAAATAGTCATAGTAAATCTGCGTGCACCGTTGCGCAGCATTTAATATTACAATTCCAAATATACTAAACTTGACCATGCTGCACCTCTCATATCAGGGATTACCACTGAAATACTTATTAGGGAATCCCCATTGCATTCCTATGGGAGGGCAGGCTAATCTTACCAAATGTAACAAAGAGAGCGCTTGCACTTTACACTGGACATCAGTGCTAAAGTGCCCAGAGGCCTAAAACCACCAACACCATGTCAGAGAAAAGGCTAGGAGAAAGGAAACACGTTTAGGGATGACCCTGCAAAAAGGGCCAAGTCCAACAGGTCTTAATCTCCAGCTACGGTTGTACTCTCCACAGTCAGGCCGTACTCTCCGGCTGGATGAAGTGTAATGAATGAGCCAGAATGCAATCTTGCGCTCCCCTCAGTGTTGACTGTAGTGTTGACACTACAGTCAACACTGAGGGTAGCGCAAAGTGTGGACTGCATGTATCGTGATTGAAAGGAGCAAACTTTTCTGGGATATGATGTAGTGTCTGGCTACACCCATTTCCCTGCCCAAGTTGATTCTCCTGACCTCCTCTAACATTTACCACACATTCCTAATGTTCCGGTTTGTAAAAATTGCATTCCGGCCTATTGATTGCACTTCATCTGGCCCGAGCCGGAGAGTACAGCCTGAGCCAGAGTTTGGCCCGGGTGCAGAGAGTAAGGCTCAAGCCTGAGATTCCTGCCCAACTGCAGACATAAAGATATGACTCGTAAATTACCTCAATGAATACCAAGTCATAAAGTTAGACTTTTGTTTCAGATTGCCTTTGTGAAACTGCAGGTGAAAGATTGTTGAAAGTCTGTTATGTCCCTGCAGCTTCAAACCAGTAGGCCAGCCAACTAGCCTTTGGAGTCACTTTGTGTCTGGGTTCAAGAGATGCAGGTCCAGTCCTTTTCATCCAAGCAAAATGGCAGCAGGCAACTGGTCATGTCAGCAGTTGCTTCAGAGTAGCCGTCCAGCAGAGTGGCAGTCATTGTAGGAACACAGCAGTCTTTCTTCCTGGCAGAATCCGCAGATTTAGAAGTGTATTGGAGAGTTGATGTCTGAGGCCCTCTTTGTATACCCTGGTGCCCTGGTTATGGAAGATGGTAAATGCTTCTAGACAGTGGCTTTGAAGTGCATGGAATCTCCTGCTTCTCCTGCCTCCAAGTTGGCTGAAGTAAGAATGCAGGGTAGTTAGGCCATTTGTGTGAAGGAAGAGCACCAGCTATTCAGTAGTAAGTGGGGCTGTGCTCAGCTCTGCCACCACCCATGCTGTCAGCAGATGGCCCATCCAGGAACACCTAATCCCTCTATTGTGTGGCTGTCTGGGCAGAATTAAAAATGTCTGACTGTCACTTCCACCCAGTCATGTCTCCCAAGACAGGCTACAGGCACAAAAGCGATAAGGGCAAGAAAATGGCAACTTTCTGAAAGTGCTATACTGAAGGAAAGTGTACAACATACCATAGATCTCAGTGTAGTTCTTAATGTGATACGTCTATTGATCATGTCCGTAGCTGTCAATTAAGACTTTTAATGTTAGAATTATACTCTTCTTTGCAGACAGGGCTTCCACCCAACCCTTATTCATCATAATTTCTACACCATCGTTTTACATGTGCATAACATTTAGAGAACAGAAGAGGATACTTCTCTCATCTGCAAAATCTGGAATAATGTGCAATAAACATATATAACATACAACAAAATGCTTAAGTAAAAAACATATCATAGTAAACAGTATAGACACAATGTACACGATCCAACATGATGACATTACATTCATGAAACATATATGGTCGCAATTTCATAAGAAAGTGTTGGGTGTTTTTTAGTGACAAAATGAGAAAGCAGGCATTAAAAAGAACTGCAGAAGTGAAATAAAGAGTCAGGTTGTGCATGGTGGTGGAAGAAAGAGGCGCAGGTGGAATCAAGAGAATGGAATATTAGTAGTCAGATAACTCTAGCATGAGGCAACAACCTATTGTTCTTTAAAAATGTTTTTATTGAGGTATTTATTTATTCTGAAAACCATGCACCACATAAGTGACTCAGAAATTCTATCTTTGGGGTGACAAAGCTATTACAGCACTATAGGAGCATTGTAAAATATTTCTGTGTGACTGCAGCTTAGCTAGCAGCCACAGAATCGTTAGGACAGTGATTGGACGTTTGTTAAATTAGACAGGTTCTCCAGGTCAGAACACTGGCTAGACAAATCCAATTCAATCAAGAGAAGTTACACATTGCCTTTGTCAAAAAGTCTGACTCTGGACTTTAATCTCTGTTCGGGGTCAGCACGACACAACAATTGTGTGACTTGTGTTGACTATTAGAGCCCATATACCAAATCTCCATTGCACGTTTGATCTCAATGTACCTTAACTACAGAAATGCAGGATATTTACAGGATTCACCAAATGCTGATATTTATAAAAAGTGGCATTTAAATTGATATGCTAATGTAATTGATAAAAGGCTTGTTTATTTTTTGTATAATGATTTGTGGAGCCTTTCAGAACCACAGGATCTAGTTCAAGGTGGCAAAAAATGTCACTGCACCAATCGTGGTCCTCAAGAAATATTTGCTCGCTCAACCAGGCATCCTAAACGTTAGGGGTCTTATTACTAAATTAGTACAAAGCGTAGTGCAGCAGCCAAAAATTCATTTCTGCATTGCATGAAAAGGATGGGGCAGCACATCGCCATATCTACAGAGATATGCCACTCTCCTCCTCTCTCCCTAGTACCGGTGCACTATCAATTTACTGAGCACCACAACAGACACCTTTGCACCATATTGAAAAGGTTTCTGCATGAGTCTAGCATAGTTTTTTAGTGGAAGAGCACAATTTAAGCACAAAATACTATGCTTAGACTAACTTTAAACCTTTTGCTACATTGTATGTGTGCTGTACACTGCAACCCAAATGTAGAGTCAGAAAAGAAAGGAGAAATAAAAAGAAATCTCCTTAATAGCCCATATTTCCGAACGGTGATTTTTAGGATGCCTATCTTGACTACTTTTTTTTAGTAGATAGGGATTTGTGTCAGAAATCATGGGTGGTTGCATGGGAACTCCCCATGCACCGCCAATGGAATGACCCATTGGAACTAAGTAATCCAAATAAGTGCTGGGTTCTACTTTGCACTACATTCAAGTGAATTTGTGATGCAAAACAAGTTTTATACTGGAAGATAAACTAAGATTTTGTGTCCATTTGCCTAATTTTTTGGATGCAAACAGGATGCAAAATCTTAGTAAATATACCTGGGATATATTTACTAAGATTTTGCGTCGATCTACGTCACTAAAGTGATGCAAATTGAAAGAAAACCCATTTTCTTTTCAATTTACTTTTTAGCCCAAATCTTGCTTTGCACTGGAAATTCATTTGAAAACAACGCAAAGCAGTGCCTAATGCCAAGAGGGCTTTTCATGGTTGGTGTATGGGCATTCCCAGGTACTGTGAGCATAGTATTTTATACTGGAGGATTACCCTTCCAGTACCTAACCTACCCTACACTCACACAGACACCTTTAAACTATGCTGTAAAGTTGTGTGTTTTGCACTCAAAGAGTCTCATTGTGCACAGGTGCTAGGGAGAGAGATGGAAAGAGCCACATTTCTGTAGATATGGCGCTGTTCCACTCTCATTTTCTCATGCAAAGTATCACAGCATTTTCGACTAATGCACTGCATTGCATGATAACTTGGTAAATAGACCCCTAAGGATCTTATCACAGAAGCGTTTACAGAGCGAATGTGAACAAACTTTTATGCAAACCAGAGCCAACTGACATAATAAATAATGTAGTTTCATGTTACAAAAACTGCTACCATGCATAGAACAGCAAGCAGTGCGTAGTTACGGTACAGAGTGTTTAACTGATTCTGGATGTGTGTTTTGCAGGCTTCCCCAGTCTGTGTCCAGTCTCCTGAGGATTGACAAGACATCCCTTAAAGAAGTGTTTGTAGACGTGCATCTCCATCCTGCCATTGTTGGGGGCGTGGGTCCCTTTAATTCTCTATGCTGACCTTCACAGCTCCTCAAGGGGCAATACATTAGGTAGTAGGCATTCTGTCTCCCCTGCACACGTGTCTATGATTCAGGCATCCGTGGGGAAAATGTGCTTCTCTCACTTTCATAAGCCAAACTTCATAAAACTGACGAAACAGCCATTTAAAAACAAAACAAAAAGAGCCCTTTTGTAATAAGTCAAGGAGCGCCCCTTAAATGCAAATTAAATTGTATGCCACTTCACAGCTGGGAATACCTGGCGTAGCTGGTTCAATTGTAATGTAATGAATGTACTCAATATGAGGTCATATTTGAAAATATTGATGACTGTCCCACACAAAGGACTTATGCAATCAAGACTACATTTTGCTAATCGCTCTACTCTTCTGAATGTATGCCAATTGTTCTCAAATTAAAAGTAATTTATTACTTTTGATTTGATATTTTATAGTAGTAAATTATATTCTGGAGGATCAAATTGGGATTATCGGCATAAGAATAATATTTACAGGAAAAGAGTTGAGCCCCAATAATCATAAAAACTGACAATATTTTTATAACCTCAAAATACACATTAGCAATTAGGCTCCAGCACCTCCAGCTGATCTAGCGGTTACAGACTACACTCATCACCAAAATAACTCAATTTTGCAGAGTTAAAAAGTCGATTTTATTACAGAATTGTCAAAATGCAATACAAAGAAAATTGCATGAAATGTCATAACAGCTCCCATTCAGAGTTACAAATAATGCAAAATCCGAAAATATATTAATCCTTAATTAAGCAGAATCTAAGTAATATTCTAAGTGGCGTACTCATAAAGAACACAGACACATCCCATAAGGAATCTAAGAAAAATAAAGGGGCGTATTATCAAGGACAGACGATACATTATCGCCGCTTTTATCGGCAGAAAACTGCAGATAAAGCGGCGATAATGGCCTTGATAATATGCTCTATGGATTCCAATCGAAGCCCATGTTAGATGTGTTCACATTTAACATGAGCTTCGATTGGAATTCATAGAGCATATTATCAAGGCCATTATCGCCGCTTTATCGGCAGTTTCCTGCCGATAAAAGCGGCGATAATGTATATCCTGTCCTTGATAATATGCCCCTAAGTCTCCAGCAAATTCAGTCCTCACAACAGCTGTAAAACCCAACAGAACGCCAAAAGGAGCGACTCATAGTCGGTCCGGCCCTGCTCAAAAAGGAACATAAGACTAAACAGTTGAACAGCTAAATCCCACATAAGACTAAACAGTTGAACAGCTAAAGCCCACGAGCTTTTATACAAAAATCAAACTTTCTGAGAAAAGATTCTGCAAATTCATCATAGCATAATCATGGTTAGGGTCGCACTGGCAAATTGGAAACAACTAGGGAATGTTCTAATGTATTAGTACTAACCTATTTCCGAATCTTATATCTTCTCTCTCAGCAACTACCCTCTGCAGATAATCAGCACAACATGAAACATCCCTCTAACAATGGCGGATAGAATTTTCACATCCACACCAAAACTTCCAGCGGAAGTCCTTGAAAATACTTTGGGTACACGATGGAAGGTTAATTCACAATACAGGCTTTCTAGCAACATTGTACATCTTTAGCACATTTACGTCATTCACTTGGTGCTCCAAAGAGATGAGGAGAGAAATGACATGCAGCAGGACACTGATTCGGAGGGGGAATGAGCAGGAGCAAGTTGAACAGAATACGAGAAAATACATCCATTTTGGAAATAATGGAGTCTATCATAAATATGTAGTACAATATATATCTCATCATATACCCTTTTAAATGACCTATCTGACTCGTTTCAGGTGCTATATCATTAGTCATCGGTTACAACTCTATGCATCATCAAAAACACTAATTATAAGAAATACGTTTCTCAAAAATGTGCACATTTTGCATATTTTAAAAAACCCCCAACAAAATTCACACTGTGATGTTAGGTCTTAGCTGTTCCTGCTCACATCTACTATGATATAGAACTCACAAATTCAAACCCTGAGGCATAGTCTGCTACCGCTGCGAGGTCCAATACTGTATACCATGAAATGAGAAATAGAATATTTGATTTACAGTACTTAAAAAGTAGGGAAGTATGGTATGGCAAACTACATAAAAACAAACCAGCAATAGCTTTGTCATCAGATACATTGTCTATATCTGGCGATAAACAACAGACATAGATGCTGAAATATGTAATAGGCGCATTGCATGTCAGTATATTAAACTTTCCCCTAAAAAGACTGTTTGGAAAGCTATTTGTTTTCTAGAGGTATATTTCACATGTAGAGTAAGTCATTATCTCGTGACACCTTTAAATTAAACCGTTAATGCAGTTCTAAAACGAAAAGACAAACAAAAGCACCAGCCCGTGTAAGACAATATCAAATTAAGAGCTCACTAATTCTCCTGTTTTAATGCAGAAAAAAAACGAGCCGGTTTCAGCAACACTCTCCTTTCTAGCCCTAGCCCAAGACGCGTGAGAGGTCATGCATTTGATCAGTCCTGAAAACCATTAAAACCACATGAAGACGGATAATAATGAAGCCGCGTGACGCGGTAATTGAGATATGCATTTTCTCTGCATCCCAATTAGATCTCTACCTCAGTACAAATATCATTAGAGGAAAACAAACAGCAATTAGAGAAGCACTGAAAAGAATAATTGCGGAGAAAGCTGATCACATGAAGAGTCAGAACATAGGCATGCTTACTGAGTTGCGAAAAGCCAATTAGCATGCTGTAAAGATAATAAAAGGAGGCCAAATGTGCTGCTGTGTGAGCAACTGTGATATATACAGTGTCAACGTGTCCTACAGATTGGTGCACAACACAAGGTGATGATTAACCTTAAGCAGAGCGTTAATGCGTGGGGACCAAGCACAACAGATCTCGCCTTTGACTTAAAAGAACAGAGAACTGCATTTAGACAAATAGTAGGACACGATTCTTCGAAAAGCTTGGAAATTCTTATAGATGGGTCGTGCCCCTAACTTTTGGACTTTTACGTAATTGACAAAACTGACAGGCATATGCTATGGAGAATTTCATCTTTATTGTTTTGGGGGATGTGGTTAGAAAGACTTTAAAATATAAGCTTTTCCACTTTTTCTTTGCATAAGTATTATTGATTACCACTTCTGCAGTGCCCACCCCTGTTCGGAACACCCCTTTGCCAACCGAGGATATCCCAACTACAGAACTATCTCCACCTTTGGTGAAACTTCATCAATTATAAGGAACATGTTTGCACAAATAAGTTTGCAGATCCTGGACCAAGAAATTACAGTTCTTTGTGTGAGCCATAACTTCATGTGAAAAAACTTTCAGAAACTAGCCCTAAATTGAGCAAGAAAAATTCGTCAATGAACGATAATAACTTTAAATTCACAGAGTCGCAGGAATTAGGATTGAAAGGACGGCTGGGAGAAAAACCATTGACAGGGTCCAAGTACACACTGTGCACGTCCAAAATATTCTGACTGAGGCAGAGCCACCTTCCATAAATTTGATACCTACTGCAGAATGATCAGATGCCAGACAACCTGTGGGCGGTGTGCTATCCCATCCCTACTGGCAGCGGCTGATATATTGGACATGACTGGAAACCGGATAGCTGCAGAGATCATACATACAAACAATCTATGCTGCATATGCTTGTGGCCCTTTACTACCTATATTGTTTTCTCAAATGATGCAGCACTTTACAGGGTGTTTTGAGAAGCAGTAGCTTGAGATGTCATTAGTGATGCGATCAATGATGTCGTTTGACACGTGATGAGAGATGCAGTATGTGAGGTCGAAAGCAGTGCATGCAGATGGCACAATGTATTGTTAGCTCACAACATTATAACATGAACATTTCAGTGTTTTTTTCCAAATTTTGTGGAGGTAACCCCCAAAATCTAGATATATTAGTATTATTAGGTAGTAGGGAGTTTTCAGCGTTTAAGGATGGGATTGATGGTGTAAGGTTTTTTAAGGTTCAATAATGCTTGAGGGAAGGGAATAGTAAGAGCATTTTAGGGTTTAGGGTGGTTAAGGATGTGGGATAGTAAAGGATTATTGTGGTTTTAAGGGATGAGCGATCTGCAAGGGGTACCCAATACTCTAACCCATCCCTGAATCCTAAAAGCCTTTTACTACCCCTTACTATCACCTACCCTCACCCATCCCTAAACCTTCAAAACTCTTACAACTTCATACCTATACCTATTCTTTAACCCTAGAACCCCTTACTGCCCATTACCACCTCATGTTTGTTTTAAATATGTCTAAACAACTCTCCCAATCATACAACCCTTAAGGCCACTCACTACCATTTACCCAACCATCAACTCTTAAATCCCTAGTAATTCTTTACTACCCCTACACTTTCCCACATCTAAACCCTAAATATCTTTACAAACCCAAACCCTCGCTCATCCTTTAACCCATAAACTGTTTACTTCCCTTACTTTCCTTAATTCCCTTATTAAAATGTCATTTTAAAAAACCACGTATCTGCGTGGTAAAGTCCTTCATTGTGAGGTGCCAGAAAATGGCATGCCGGGTGCGTAACTGAGTGGTAATGACTACATTGTAAAGATAACGGTTGACAATGCTTTGGCTCAGGTAGCCATCGCGAGAAATTTTATCACAGAAATAATAGTAGAAAAGGCCATAATCAAAGCATCAGTTAATAAGGAGAAAGTGTACGAGCTGAGCGAACTGGTTGGGCATCAGCTGGCGGTGCGCACTAGAGAAGTGGCATCAGCAAGCACTATCAAAGAAATTCAGGACCCCAGATTAGGCTTAAAGACTGAACCAAACGAAGTAAGGGCCGCATTTCAGAGATTCTATCAAGAACTCTATACAGAACCCATTGTGGGGATTGGGGACCCAGATTTATATTTGGATGTAAATCCGGGGCCCATGCTCGAGAAGAAAGATCAGGAAATGCTGGATGAGTTACCTAATTGGGATGAGATTCTGCTCTCTTTAAATGCGCTAAATAGTGGGAAAGCGGCAGGACTGGACGGGATTCCATTTGAGTTCTATCTGAAATTTGCCGATCAATTAAAAACAATAATGATGGCCTTATTTGCTCATATATTTCAGGAAGGGACCCCACCCTCCCCATGGTCTGAAACTAAGATTGTGGTCAGCCTGAAAAAAAACAAAAATACACTTGATTTAGGTTCATATCGTCCAATTACCCTGATTAATGGAGATTCAAAAATGTATTCAAAACTTCTAGCAGCTAGACTGGCCCCAATAAATAATAAAATAGTCTCCAAATATCAACATGGGTTTATACCAGGACGGTCAACAACTGACCACGTTCAACGGGTAATCTCGCTATTTGATTATACAGAGTCAACAGGAGACCCTATAGCACTTATCCTCCTTGATGCGGAGAAAGCGTTTGATAGGGTCTCCTGGAGATTTTTATGGGCGGCAATGTCTCATTGTGGAATCAATAACATATTCATCATGGCTACCCAAGGGCTATATAATAAGCCAAGTGCTAAACTATTGGTTAATGGGCTCCTGTCAGAGAATTTTGCGATCACAAGAGTAACCAGACAGGGTTGCCCATGCTCACCTCTGTTGTTTGCGATCTATATTGATCCTTTTATTTGGTGGTTAGACAATTGTGTATTTATACCACTGATTCAAATACGTAATTATAACACTAAAAATTTGGCATACGCCGATGATATCGCGCTTGTCACTAGAGATCCTAATTTAGCCATGCCAGTGATTGAAGAAGGGGCACACCTATACGGATTAGTATCTGGATATAAATTGAACTCCAACAAAACCCAGATTGTACTCAATAATTAGATTGTGATGGTAGATTCAAGAGTGACGGAGGAGGCAGTATACCTAGGTGTTAAAATAAGTGCAAAAATTCAAAATATTGTGGATATAAACCTAAACCCATTGATCTCTCGTACTAAGAAAGAGTTGGCCCGACTGGATAACCTACATTTGACCATAGGGGGCCGCTGTAATCTGATTAAGATGCTTTTTTTGCCCCGTTTTTTATACTTCTTTAGAACCATTTGCCTTGAGTTCTCCCCCAAAATCTTTAGAATTATTGAATCTATGCTTTCAAGCTTTATTTGGGGATATAAGAAGCCCCAAAGGGCCCCTAAACGGCTGGTATTACCAAAGGAAAGAGGAGGGTTATCTCTACCTAACTTTAAGCTGTATTATTGGGCCACCATCCTGAAATATTGCGTTAAACTGATTTCACTTGATGGTATTAACCTAGCGATCCTGTCACCTCAAGAACTTATACTAGGAGAAGATTGCACTGGTTGTTTTTGGTGACATACCAACAATAGCTACTTTAAGAAAGTCAAGTTTAAAACTATTGTAGGGGTTTATAAAGTATGGTGTAGTGTCCGTAAGATTTTGGGGTTGGGGCGATTTTCATTTTATACGCCAGGGAACAGCAATAACGATCTACCCCCTATATTTCACGATAGCTGTATGAACAGATGGGCCTCGGTAGGGGTGGTGCAGCTGGGCTGTTTTTATAAACAAGGCTGTCTCAAGATGTTTGAAGACCTACATGAGGAATATAATATTAGCCATAGGGACTTCTTTAACTTTCTGCAGGTCAGGGATTTCTTATTAAAGAAAACTGAAACAAGGAGTAGAAGGATTGCTCTGCTAGAACCCTGATCTGCACACAGTTTGCACTCTGAAAGACAGTACCTGCTGCACAATCTGGAACTACAGCTGTTGGAAATTGAACTTTGTGGTTGGCTGAGGTGAGGCCCTAGCCAGGCAGAACCTACCACTCTAATCAGGGATGGGTGATTGCACTCACTGTATAGCCTGCTCTCACCCTTAGTTAGCTTGGCACTGAACATTTACGTTTATGACAGAGGAAATGTGTACTGTAAAGCATTGGCACAGCACTCTCATAAAATAAATACTCTGAGCATCACAAATGAGACTTCACTCATAGTGTAGATAAATAAAGTTTGTAATCAACACAAACATTAACTAACAAAACATGAGCATCATGTATTTGTGGGCATAAATCCCATTCGGAAATATCACTTGCAGTCCCAAGCCCACCGTGATACAATGACATGAGTAATATGCACACTTGGGAAAAAGCTGATTTTATCCCCCGCATCCTTATGCAGTGAAAAACATTGTCAGAATGAATCCCTGCCTGGTGATTATAACAATTCAATACACACAGTTCCAGGCTGCACACCAGATTACAACGATTTCAGAAATGTGTACACACAGATCATGACAATACTTTTAAGCAGCAAGGTCACAGGGGTACAAACCAATGTCAAATGCAATATTCTTTTGGCAAGCAATCAAGGTGCAAAGCAAAACTGTAGTGCGGTGTAATTTAATCACATCCAGTCACTCCCATACACTTGTCATTCAGCACCAATATGTAGTGCCACGGATATAAGCAGGTCCGTATTGAGCGCACTCACTCCTCACTCAGCCCAACCCCTCTGCCACCCTCCAGCTAACCCGACTATCCTACACCCACAGACTGGAGATAAAGAAAACCTTCTCCCTGATACTAGGCTGATAGTGGTTGGAGTCAGACTTAGGGAAGAAGGTGGGGTAGGCAGGAGGATTAATTAGGCGTCAGTCAACAAATAGGGGTTTGGCCACTACTCAAGAGGTTCACCCATCGTGTGTGGAGCAGAAGCAGGCTGAGGGCAAAAGTGATTTAATCAAAGGATTCCATGCTGTGCCTTCCGGCATCATCCCAGTTCTGAGAAGCACACAGGAGTCATGCAATCTCTTGACCCGCTTCCGATTGCTCTCAAAAGCATTCTTTAGCTCAGTCAATTATCCTCACCAACTAAGCCTGATCCCAGCAATACTACCTGGCAACACAAAGCCCTCAGGACTGCGTGAGGAGACAGCAGTTGGTTGGCTGCACTGAGGCCACAAAAAGGAGTAATCAATGAATGGGGTATGAAGAAGGGGAGCATCTCAGAAGAAGGAGGCACCCCGTAAGACATATGCCAATTTAAGTAGCGCCCAGGTAATCTAGGTACACCAGATCACAAATCAGCTCCTCTGCATATCCCTGGAAATGAGACACAGCGTCTGGTGCATGTTAGTATGAGACGCACCAGGCAGTTCGGGTCATACACAATGCAGAGTCGCAAACTCAGCACTTCCCTGGAAATGAGGCACAATGACTGGTGCATTTTGAGCGGAGTAGCACCAGACAGTTGCCTATCCCGTACCTCCCTGGAAATGAGGCTGAACATCTGGTGCAGATGAATTACACAATTACTGTCATCCACAACAAAGAGTTGCAAATGCCCTGCCTCCAGGAAATGAGGCACAATGTCTGGTGTGCCTTGATTTGAGTCACACCATGCAATTCCTGTCACACACAATGAAGAGTTGCAAATCTACCCCTCCCTGGAAATGAGACACAAAGTCTGGTCCATGTTGATCTAAATCAAACCAGACAATTCTGTCACACACACAGGTTCAAGTTCAGTAGTGCCGCACTAGGTTGAAGGAGGCATTACTAAAGGTACACTCTCATCTCCGAGGGTCGCAACCTGTGAATCAGACACAACATGCAATGAGCATGCAGTCAGTGTGTAGCATAAGAGAGATAGGGCACAATCGACAATGCAGGCCATGTGGGGTTCCACAACCAGTAAATCTGCTCACCACCAACAAGACGCTTATGCATGTTGAGGCATCACGATGCAGGGGCCACACTTCATAGATGCATGGAGTATTTTTGGGGCACCACATCAGGTAATTTGGTCTTGAAGCACAATACTTATTCCAACGCTCACACCGCACTACCAATTGGGATTCTGCAGATGATGTGGGCACTTAAGAGGGCACCACTCTTTTAGATGGCACAAGTAGATGATATGGGCACTTACAAGAGCGTCACTCTCCAGGTGTCACATGAAGGGGGTGTACTAGTTTGAGTGAAGAGTCCCCTAAGGATGTACCAAGTGTTTCGAAAGGCCAGTCTGACTATAAGTGCAATTAAACACACTCAGGCCTGCAATGGCAGGCTTGACACATGTTTTAAAACCTCATAGGTGCAAGAGTGCACCCACAAGCCTGCAATGACAGTATTTAGGCATGTTTAACAATATAAGGCAAGCACCACTTCCTAACATGTGTAGGAAGGACGCGCACACTTTCATAATGCACTTACAGTGCCCAGAGCACTAAGGTCACTAAAAGAGAATCAGCAAAACCTCAGTGTTGTCCCGTGGGAAGAGCCATCCTCCTAGGTAGGGAAAACACACATGGGGGTTTTCACTACCTGGGCCAGGGAACACCCATGTGTGCCTGCCCTGACTTTCGCCTCTCACTTGCTCCACCCCTCAGGACTTTCCCTGTGTGTGCTCAAGTGGTAGTGGAAGGCCTACTCAGGGTTGGATGATGAGTTGGACATATCTACCTAAGCATAGGTGCAACTGCTCACCCCCATGCCTGCAACGGCAGGCTTGATTTATGTTTGAAAGGCTGTTCTGGTGGGTGGCACAATCAGTGCTGCTTCACACCATTAGCCAGTGCAGTACCTGCCATGGGTATGTGGTGTACCTTTTAACAGGGCACTCACAGGTGCGAAGAAAGGCCATGTACAATAGCCCCAAGAACTTTACCTGGCTTCTCTGTAGATATGGAAAACTCTGGAGCTGATACTTGAATAAGTTATGGAAAGGCCATAGGGGCTTATTTACAAGCTCCTTGCGCCACTAGTACGTCACTGTTTCCCATATTAAAAGTGGCGCACGGGTGGGGCAAGGGACTTGTAAATAAGGCCCATAGTGTTCTTTCTTAACTGCCTCTGTTTCCCTTAACAGCCAGTAACAGTAGTTCAGGCATCTCTCAAATATTTTCAAATGTGTTTTTCTTTGTTTGCTGTTCTAATATTATATTTCCAATGAAGAAACATACTGCCTGTTGCTTATTTTCCATATTTGTTCCCACATTAACATAGAAGTATCTGCCAGCCATTTTAATTAGCTTCAAATATCATCTGCGCTCGCCAGAGCCCCATGTTCACTTTCCTTTCCACTGTCTAAGTTCTGATCTGCTTCTGGGAATGAAAGGTCCTCACCTTTAATTGCATATAAAGACCCAGTTACAGAGGCAGCGCTGTCTTATGCCATTCTTTGAGGTGTGTTCTTTTTTTAATTGCAGGTGTATCCTCGGATTGTTTGGTAACCCGCAGGGAGCCTACCCGGTGGAAATGCGCCTCATCATATTCTCATGTCGAATACAAGTGAAAACAGGAATGAGTCGCAGCGCTACGGCGGAGAGGATTCTGTCCTTGTATGTAACAGTGATGGAGGGTTTTCAGGCATAAGAAACAGCCCTCATGGCCTCTGGAACAAAACATCGAGAAAAAATGTGGGTTGACAGTGCTGTTTCTCACAGCAACGACATGCGCTTAATTGCCTCTAGCCTCTGCACGTGGAATTCCAGTGTGGGTTGTGGGGCGGCAGAAGGCATCAGATTAATTTTTGTACAAATTAAACAGGATGCAGTTAAATGTGATTGCCCGCTAGACATATATAAGATAATGTCGACAATCCATGTGCCTCATCACACAAAACATAACAGCTTCCATTAGGTCCCAGTTTAAGGGTGCTCCTTTAGTCAATGCTGGCGGGATGAAAGGTCGAGTGCACCTCGCATGGATTTTAAACCTGTGACATTCAACTGAATTTAACCCACTAAGCCATATACGAGGCTTTAACGCTAGGGTTATACTGTTTTAAATGCTCCTACTGTTTGACAGATGAGGAACTTGAGACGCACCGACGTTAAGTGATTTGCTCAAGATCACACAGTGGAATCATGCGGAAAAGCAGCAGTCGAGGTTGGAATTCAAGGTAGATCCTACTTCCTATTTTCCTGAATTGCACCCCAGTGCATCCAGTTTTCCCGCTGAGCCCACCCCTTCTATGCTTCCCCATAAAATGATTCCCCTTCTGTATTCCAGTGATGCACCAACTGCAGGCTTGCCATTGCCTATTAACAAGGCACCGCTCCATCCTTTCAAACATCTGGAACGGCTCGTTTATGGAGAGCATTTTCACCTGTAGCTGTTGTGCACCGGACTCCTTCCGTGGTAATAAGTGATAGTCAAACCGTCACTCAATTATGTGTGATCGTGGGTGTTACAGGTGTTCATGATGTAGCGAGATGGGGACATCCCTGGCCTACATCACATACTAACATAACCTGGAAGTGGCAGGTGTGCATAATGCAGCCAGCTGAGGTTGACATCCCTAGTCCCCATGAAACACGCACAGAGCACACACCAAAAGCAGAACGGTCTCTTCCTGCTTCAATGTCACACACTCAACACAATGATAGACATCTTATGGACTCCAGAGGGATACAATTCTGTGTTATTATGTTGGGACACCTAGTCCTCAACTACAGAACGTTTTCTGCAATGGGGGAATATCCTCCTGACTGAAGACCCTAACAAGCTAAAGAGGTGAGCAAATGTTACTTTACTCAACTGTATCCATTATCAACTGTTTAAGGGTGACATTTTGAGCTTGTCCGGATTAGTGTCAAATCAGTTATTCAAAATCTACAGACACATCTGGGTAGCAGAGGATGAACCCAGGCGGCTATCTTACCAGCTCTTAATTCAACCCACGTGACAATATGAACTGTCTTTTGCTGTTTTCACCAACTGTTACTATATGCTTACTCTATGATTGTACTCAGAAGGATGAATGGCTGAGTGTCTTATACAAGGATGCACCCTTGAGATATACAGGTTAAACTTGAGTAGCTTTGGATCAAGTAGTCAATCGATTTTAAGTAGTTTTCTATTGTGCCCTACATTTCCTTGTGGCTGTTTCAAAGCTCTGACCAGTATGTTCAACAAGAGCAAAATTAAAGAGCTACTGGAGTTCAGGCAGTTATGGGTCCCCCATCTGTTGTGGGATTTAGGTTGAATGCACGAGCTAGACTTAATGAGCTATTTTCCTAGGGTAAAAGCAGAAAATTGAAAAAACAATCTTCACTGCATAACAATATAGACATGCAATAAATATTAAACCTAAAAATGCATAATAACTAAAACGTTAGAAAATGTGCCTTTACTTTACGTGTAACCATTAAAAATGCTGTTTATTTTCTGCAGAACGCTTTCATTTCTATTGTTCTCCATTTACTAGCCCATGCTATTCATTTATTCTGTTCTATCTCTTTAAGAATACAAATGTTTTTTCACAAAATAGTCATTTAAAGTTATAATCGAACTCTAGGGCTTAATTCTTTGTGAAATGTGCTGTGTCCTGGAAACATGTATTCCTTCTTTCCTCACTCCACATGACTTCACTCCAATTAGTTTGTTTTCTTTGCCACATATGCATAATAAACAAGTGTATTAATGAAAAGAAAATGCTTGCTGTAGCTAACATTTCGTGATCTAACCAGGACATACCAGAATTTAAAGGTTTCATTTAAAATGGCAGCTCATTGCTATATGGT
Organism: Lissotriton vulgaris; assembly: GCF_964263255.1. Lineage (NCBI taxonomy): Eukaryota > Metazoa > Chordata > Amphibia > Caudata > Salamandridae > Lissotriton > Lissotriton vulgaris. Next base: position 493,671,921 of record NC_141685.1, read on the forward strand.
GAGACACCAGACAGCTAACAGAGTCGGCTCGCAAAAGGATCTCATGAGAACTTTAGTAGATGTAACTTTTTGTATTACGTGGTAGCCATTTCTAAATGAGTTCATATTGGTGTGGATGTTTACCATGGGAATTTAGGGTGCAGATGACAAACTATTGGAAGACCTCTCACCATTGGACAATGATGATCACAGTCACCTGTTTTTGAAGCATGTTTAGTTGCTGTCTACATAGTATGTGTTCTCAGCTGGAAAGGGGATCTCTCATTCCATGCAACCCTACCACAACATGCCCCTTTTCAATTAATTAATTAATGTTTGAGCTTGTAAAGCGCACTGCGACCCATAGGTTTCCTGGCGCTGTATAACACTGGGGAACCCGTCCTGGCTTTCCCTGTTGGATGGTCCCTGCTGGGAGTCCCCATGGTGGAGCCAGGCATCCCCGGCGATAATGGGGCCGTTGTGGAGATTAGGCAAGCTAATGCCCAGAGTTGCTGAGTGGGACCCCTGATTAGAGTAGGCACCGAAGCGAGAATTATTGAGTCCGCTGACCCAGGTACACGACCCTGCCGCGTTGGGAAATGAACCCTGGTCCCGGCTGACTTCTGCTCCCGGGTCTGCCGCCTCTAACCAGTGAGCCACACCACTCCACTGCTAGCCTGACTTGGCTTAAGCTACTACTTACTGTGATTTCTTAATTTGTTTGCACTTTGTGAAGAGGCTTTTCTGTTGTATGCTGACCATAGCTACTGCTGTGACTCTTTCCTTTTCTCCCTTTCAGATGGTTGCTTTGCAATTGTCTAGAGAACTCAACTGAGTGTATAGAACTACCCTTTATGGGCATTTCAATCTTTCTCTTAGTTATTTGATTTGTTTGCTCTTTTCCAGATGGGACTCTTTATGGGTTCTTGTTAGGTTTAGATAGGTCCTTTTAGTTCAGAATAGGGACTATATTCTGAATGGAACTAGACTTGCTGTTTTATTGTTCTCTGCTTGTTCTAACCAATCCTATTTCCTATTATTTCAGTCAATGATTCACCACTAATTTGAATAAAAGAACAAAAATACAGACTAATCTGCTAAAATGAGGGAATACACTTTTAAAGCTTCACCAACAGTCTCCTTATTGACTGAAAATCAAATGTAATTATTGAAGTTTGTGATGTGTAATGTTCCATTAAAGAATGGTGGCAAAGATTCATAAGCCAAGAAAGGCGCAGAACTTCTAGGTTTTGAAAGTAGGTTTTGCTGTGCACATTTTGTAGAAATGTTTTAGAGATTTCCACGCTAGCACCAGTAAGGTGTCAAAACTCTGAATATGACCATATGGCTCAAGTGGATTTGGGTCTGCCCAAAGTTCATATGTTGAAATAGGTTTCATATCCAAGACCTGTTGGCTTTGCCATTGCTTGTTGCAATTCTAGTTTTATATTTCCCCCCATTTTGATTCACCAAAAGTTCATATCCCAGTTTCCCCCAAAAAATTATGGAGTATTAATGTGGAGGTCAAAATGTCCATGATGACTAATGATCTCTGCATTGTGTTGTTTGACCAGAACATGTCCCTCTGTTATCTGCTGACATCCCTATCCAATGTTCGTGTAGTCCGAGCACAGCATAACTCATTGCAGTAAAGAATTGCTTGTCATTTCCCCATATCATTGAATGGTAAGTGAATTTCATACTTCAGTCTGTTTTGTGTGCAAATGAGCCATAGGGGGCAAATGCATGTATGTGTGTATATTATGACAATAGATACAACACATGTGGCATAGAGCCTTGATGATGGCATTGTTGGTCATTGGCCAATTCAAAATGTGTTATTGATATGAATCCACTATTGCACAAAAATGGTTCATTTATATTTTTTCAAAAGCCACAGACATCTGTGTCAATAATTCCACATTTGTTATACATGTTTTCCTATTCTGTCACTCCAACCTTTACTGGTTTAGTCACTTTCAATATTTTATTAACACACAAAAATCTTCTAAATATGGATCTTCCTAGCTGTTCACAACATTGATTTTCCATATTTGTTTATTTAGAAAGCACAAAAACTTGGGTAGAGAAAAGAAGTCTATACAGTAAAACAAGGGATACAAAATAGACAAATTGAACACAGAAAAATGAAAGAAGTAAAACACAAGTTAAAACAGAATGCCCAAAATCAGAGAAGCAAATAGCGCTCATCGCAGGACTCCTCTTTTATCCAACTTAATGTTTAAATCTTGAAAATTGTTTAAAAGGCAATTGTCTTCTGAACTGCAATGCTTTGATAATCCTGTTACCGATATTGGTAAAACAAATTATGCAGTGATAAGGGGTTGAAATAGGTAAAATTGAGCAAGATTTTATTCAAACTCCAAACTTGCCAATGACAGTATCCCTAGACATCTTGGCCACATATGGTCTAACTGTTTTGCTTGCAAATTCAACACATGAATGTCGGCATGGATTAGGAAACTTAGGGTTCGATAAAAATTACGGTCGGAAAGCATTCTGACCGAATTGGTCTCGGAATGGTTCACGACTGAGTCGGATTGAGGGAGTCCGTCCGATCGATTACGATTGTTTTGAATACGATTCGATCAGACTCCCATTGACTCCAACGGGAGACTGTGTTTGGACTGAATACACAGGCTCCCATTGAAGAAAGGGGTGGGTGGGTAAAATCGTGCATCCTGTGGTGGGCACAATATAGTGCCTGCCAGATTGTGCATGGAATGAAAAGGGGGGTCCTGTGGGTGCCCCCATGTGCTCCAGTTGGAAGGCTTGGGGTGAAGGGGGGCTCCTACGGGGCTCCAAAGACAGATTCCGTCAGCTGATCCATGTCGGAGCAACCGATTCAGAAAGGCTGTCTGAATTCGACATTGCAATTGCTCGGTCAAAAACACGGACCGTTGACCTACATGAGTCGGCTCAGAATGACTGGGTTCCACTGAATGCCATTCGGAACCGAGTCAGAAAGTTTGAACGCTTTCGAAACATCATTATTGGTCATTCAGAAAACTTTCCAAATCGGTTGGAAAGACAGGAATCTGATTCTGTGCCTTTCTGACCGACATCGTTATTGACCCCTTAGTTGGAGTATAGGCATGAGCAAACACATATATTATCTCAATCAGCCAATTCACCTCCCTTTTTTGTGAAAATATGATTATGAGGTTTATTCATGTAATGGGCTTTAAATTACCTGAATGTACAAATTAGAGTTTTGACATGTGCCTGTGATAATACTTAAATTGTGCTTTCTGTGCGGTCATAAGTTTCACTCCAAAAATTGTTTTTCTAAGCTGGAATGTCATATTTGGAGCCTGTGTTAAAGACTGCATTTATGATTCATTAATGATTCACATTATGCCAGGAGGCTGAAAGTGAGTGCAGTAAGTATGCGTAAATAGACAGACCGACAGATAGATAGATAGATAGATAGATAGATAGATAGATAGAGAGATAGAGAGATAGATAGATAGATAGATAGATAGATAGATAGATAGATAGATAGATAGATAGATAGATAGATAGATAGATAGATAGATAGGTACACCTTTGAAACTATTGATTATCTTATCTCCCTTTTCCATACTTATCATGAGTTTAACCTTGTCGAAAGGGAGAAGTTCTTAGGGGCATATTAACACTGGCCAACGATAATCATCGCTGGCCGTGCTGAGCGATAGTTTTATTATCGCCGTCGATCTCTGGTTTTTATCACCCTGGTAGCGCGTAATTAACAAAGCGTTACTGCAGGGCGATCAAAATTCCAGAGATAGGGAGGTCTTTGCCCTTTTTCAGGGAACATCACTGGTTTTCCAGCGATGTTTCCTGCAAAAGGGTGATAACCATTCTGATACGACCCACAGGGTTGTATCAGCATAATCCAACCCCTATGTAAGGGATGGCTAAGTTAGGATTTTAGCAGACGTTAGATTTTGGTGAAAATGGCGGTTTTCGCCAAAATCTAATGTGTGCTAAAATCATGGGGGCTGCCTTGTAAATATTGCAATGTAAACATCAGCGATATTAACAAGGTAGTCCATCTGGGGTACGCCCACTAACGTCCACTTTGCATCTCATTGGAGATGCAAAGGGAGGCGTTGGGGAAAAAGGGTGCTAACATGCGATTATGCATGTTAGCATCCTCTTGTAAATCGGGCGCTGGTTTTATCTACGCTTTTTTAGCCAAAAAAGTGGAGCTAATGCCCTTGTAAATATGCCCCTTAGTTCTTTATTTCACATTAGGATGTTCTATACAGTTTTTTCTGCAACCTTAATTGAAATTCACCTCCGTTTAGTTCCCATTAAGATGCAGAATAGATTATACATCTCTCATTAACTTTTCATTTCGCAGTGCATATTGCTCTCTCTTTCTTCATTTCAGTAGGATTTTTAGGTAATAATCACAAAGAAAAGCATGAGCTGATAATAACAATAGTAACTTTAGTAATATTTTACATGCCTCGTTTTTACTTAAGACTTTTGTATAGTAGTATCTGTCCAAATGAAGGTTGTTGAATATTTAACACCGGTTCTTAAGTTCAGGTATCATCAATCATGTTCTCCCTACTATAAAACTTCGCATAAATTAAATATTAATGAATAAATGAAAACAGGGATTGTAGTGAAGGACGGACTCCCATTCAGGTAAGAAGTATTTATTCTTTGACAGCAGGTACGAGGAGAGCACAGATGTAGGTCCTACGCAGAGGACAGCCTTCACACCAACTGCCATTCCGCACACATTCCAATGGGACTCCCCGCTGTGCCTTCCCACGTTATAAACCCAAGACACAGAATACCACACGGATGTTACTGTCACCTGAATCAATGCAGCCAGTAACTAGAAGGATGAAAAGCTGATTCAACAATGCCAGATGCGTTTCTCCGTTCTTGGGGGGTGGGCTCTCTGGGGTGATATTTAGCAATGTTGTTTATTGTATATTGCCTATTCTCTAGTATTACCACCGCGGCTGCCTAGAATATATAGTTGCTGTAGTTATAGCCTATCTCCGACTATAATTGGGGTAAGTTCCCCTCGTCTCTTTTGTGAATCTCTCTTGTAAGGTGTGATGTCCTTGTTGTTGCAGCCCCTACTCTTCTTCTAAAATTTAAAAATGAAAACCTCATATCCTGTGTTGCGAGACTCACGTCTGGTGTACCTTAACATGTCCTGCTTGCTGATTGGCCTAAGTTTCTCCTGTTATTATTGACTGTCTTTGCGGCCGGCCATGATGGTTGTGGGCATGCGCATGTATCTCCTTATTTTTTGAATAAAGGTTTTAAAAAAAAAAAAACAATGCCAGATGCTGAAGATGGAATATGCATTCTGACACATTTTCGTATTCTTTCTTACAACACTGATTGTTAAAGGCTACCTTGAAAATGTATATACATTTTTGACATAACATATCGATTTACATACGAATGTGAATGGTGAATCTCGGCTGAGAGACACTGTGAGCTGTGGGTTGTGTGTATGGGAATCACGGCAAGATTTACACTATTTTTTAAAATGATTCAAGATTTTAAAATTGCTTTGTAATACTGCTCTCTTGCTAACTGGTTGCTCCTTCACTCTCCCTGGCCCGGTCCGTCGCGGCTTTGCCGTTTGTGCAGAGGGCCTCCGGGAGCAGATCCTGACTTCCGGTCGGGGTAGCGCTCTAGTTGTGGAGCTCCCCACTGCATAAACAATGATCCCCTCGCGCACGCGCAGTGGACTCGAGCAGCGGGCGCTCCGATGGCGCGCCGAAGGCGTGCCAAAGGCAAGCCCGTCTGCGCCCGTCCGCGCCCGGCCGGGACCAGGGGCCAGGACCCCTGTCTGTTCTAACAAAAACAAGACCACAAGTATTAAATATGACTCACAGACCCTGCGGAATCTAAACACACCCATTGATGCTATATGCCTCAATGCTATGTGTTTGGACAACGATGTTTTAAACTGCTCTCATTGTGTTTTTACCCTAGCGGATATTGATTCTCGGCCACCCATAAAAAAATTTCTTTTAAACTGTCGTTCCCTGACAAAGCACTTGGTAGAAATGTCTCAGCTGCTGGAGAGTCTAAATCCAGATGCCATTTTCCTAACCGAAACCTGGCTACAAGATGAGACAGACCCTGCCATTACCCAGCTCTTACAACCGGGATATCTACTTCAGAGAATAGACCGGAAGTCAGGAAGAGGTGGGGGATTAGGGATAATCTTCAAGGACTGTTTCCAATGTCGCTCCCATTCAGCCGAGGTGCCTAACTGTTAAAGTATGAGTTTTGCATTGGAGTTTTCATCTACACTGACCTTCTCGGGTCTGCTACTCTATCGGCCTCCTGGACAGATGGGACAGTTTCTCGAATCCCTCCCCTCCTACGTGGCTGAGCTAGCTTTACCTCCGACAAATTTTACAATGCTTGGTGATCTCAAAATCCACTTTGATGATCTGGCGGATCACCAAGTGAAGGCCCTTCTGTCCAATCTAGAAGCCCTCCAATTTACTCTGAAGAGCTCCGAACCTACACATGCGAGGGGCCATTTGCTAGATGCTGTATTTAGCAATATTCACAAGCTCCATGTGGGTCCTCCATTGCCCCTCCATTGGACCGATCATTTGCTCGTTCCATTAACCTGGGACACTGTGACCTCCTTCTCGGTCCATACCCCAGCTCCGATGAGGGTAAGGAACTGGTCGAATCTCCCCATCAACCTTTGGGCTCGCACCCTGACTGTCATGCCGCCAGTGCTGGGCGAAGACCCAGAGATATCTAATAGGAACTTCAATATCCGGATCCAGACCTTGCTGGATTCAGTAGCCCGACTAAAAATTCTACACAAAAAAACTAAGGCTAAAGAAGCACCATGGTTAACCCCTAAACTGCGTGAGATGAAAGAAAAGTGTAGGAAACTAGAGAGGGATTAGAGACAGGCTTCAGGGGTAGAAAATCGAACCAACTATAGAGAAGCAATCAGGAAGTACAAGGTGGGAATAAAAACTCTGCAATCCGCCTTTTATGAGCAGAAGATAAGGACTGCAGCCAACTCCCCTAGGGAAATCTTTCAGATTGCAAAAGCACTTCTCAAGACCCCTCAAAATCTCCCTGACCCGAAATATGCCCCAAATCGCTGCGATAAGCAGGCAGAGTATTTCCATCAAAAAAATGAGCTAATCTCCCTCTCCTTTTCCCCCTCCAAGAGTGAAGTTACTCTTCCACATCCCGAGAACATCACTGCAACCACTCACTGCCCTCTTACAGAATTTCCATTGCTCGACGAGGAGTCATTGCATACCTTAATGCTAAAAGTATCATCTGGCTCTCCCACTGACACAGCCCCTCCCTGTCATCTGTTACCAGTTGCAGATGTAATAAGACCAGCGATTCTGAGTATACTAAACGCTTCTATTGCCACAGAAACAGTGCCGTTGGCATGGAAATGCGCACAAGTTAGAGCCCTCTTGAAAAAAACGAATCTTGATCCTGCAATTATGGCCAACTACCACCCAATCTCCCTCCTGCCGTGGCTGGGCAAACTGCTAGAGAAGTTCATCAATCTCTCCTTGGCCAACCATTTGGAGTCTTACAACCTACTCCATGATTCCCAAGCAGGCTTTCGTCCGAAGCTTGGAACAGAAGTTGCCCTTCTGGCAGTGACAGAGTCAGCCCGGAGAGAAATGGATCAGGGCGGCAGCTCAGCAATTATCTTGCTAGATCTGAGTGCCACCTTTGACACAGTGGATCAAAAAATCTTGCTAGCTCACATCAGGCATCTCGGAGAAACGGGGCTAGCTCTCTCCTGGCTTCAATTCTTTTTGGAAGACCGTATGCTTCAGGTCTCAGAGGGTGCCACTCAATCCAAGTCATGGCCCCTCAACTGCGGGGTTCCGCAGGGCTCCTCCCTAAGTCCAACCCTATTGATTGTTTATATGGAACCCTTAGCAGAGATTGTGCGCCCGTTTGGTATTGAAATAGTCACCTATGCTGACGATACCCAACTGGTGGTTGGCCTAAACTATCCCAAGGGCTCCTCAAGCACCTTGTGCAGCTGTCTAGAAGTAGTCACGAACTGGATGGCGTTTTCCCATCTGAAATTAAATGGGGAAAAAATGGAACTGATGTTCCTGGGGGAGTCCCCCTCTCCCGGACCAATTATTGATTGGCCGTGCTGTATGGGCAACACACCAGAACACAAAGAGCAGATTAAAAGCCTTGGAGTGTGGCTTAATAGCACCTTAGGGTTCAACCATCAAGCCACCAAGCTTTCAGCAACCTGCTTCGGTCTGATGAGGATGCTGAGGAAAATCTTGCCGCTCCTCCCCTTTCAGGCCCGCAGAATCTTGGTGCAAGCTATCATCCTGTCCTGCCTTGATTATGGGAACTCCCTGTATTTAGGCGCCCCGGCGAGCACCATTAAAAAACTACAGGTTAACCAGAATTCTGCAGCTCGCCTACTGCTCGGACTTTCTCATAGACAGTCAGGGTCAGCCGCCTTGAATACACTCCACTGGCTCCCAATGCAGGCCCGGATCCAATTTAAGGCAATGTGCATAGCCCATAAAGCCATATCGCGTACTGGTCCAGCACTAGTCTGCTCCCTAGTCTCCCCATACCATCCGCCTAGAACCCTACGATCTGGTGGCACGTGCCCGGCAGTGATTCGCAAAGTCAAGCGAACAAGGTGGGGGCGCTCATTTTCTTGGAATGCCGCCTCCCGCTGGAAACTCCCTGCCCCCAACCATACGCAGTGAACCAGATCTACTCCAGTTCCGCAAACGGCTGAAGACCCTTCTTTTCCAGTAACGGGCACAATCTAACAGTTGCTTTCTCACACCTGTCCAAAGCGCTACGAGGCCTTAGGGTTGCAGTGCGCTCTAAAAAACCCCATTACATTACATGTATTCCACGTAACACAGAATAAAGTACACACACATCTTCACGAGTAAAAACTGATTGTGAAATTACAGACAATCAGTCATCATTTGAGGAAACTGACATGATTGCTTTGCATTTGCATTACTGGGTGCTAAGCAGCCATTGATTGAAAAGTGTTTTGCCACAGTTGTCCACCTCTTGCTTAATAAACATTATTTGCTTTTCGTGCTACAGCAGAGCTGACATTTTAAGTGATGGCAGTGTTAGATAGAAAAATGGCCCTGCATTGATTGATTTTATTTTTTGGAAGCATGAGAACGTTTCTTCTTCATTTATTATATTTCCAGCTGTTGCTTAATCCTGGACATCACATTTCTTTTATGAACCAGGATTTTATATCTTGGTTAAATAAACGGAAATAAGCAGCTTCAATATTTGATTTAGACATGTGGATAAATGAAGGCGTGCTAATACCATGCAATCCCCGCATGGAGGCAGAGATGTAAAAAGAAAATGCACAGGGCTTTGGGCAAAACGCCATGTCATTAAAGCTTTCTTAAACCAAGTAAGGGACTTTACTTTTTCTCATGTCTTAGAGCAAGACAGTTGTTGCAAAAATGGTGGGGCAAAGTAGAACCTTTCTGTTACTGTATTATTTATTCGTTTTTTTGTGTTCTTGCAACAAGCCTCCTTGCATCCCCGTTGTAGTACCTAGCATAGAATCGTGTGTGCAGTGGTCGAGGACACAATTTACTCAGCTACATGCAGCAATCATCAGTAGGTTGGAAGAAAAATACACTGATGTTCTGAACAGAAGATCATTTGTACTGAGGGAGTGTGAGGACTGCAGGCAATTATAAATGGATATCTTCTTGTCAGCTGTACAGTGCTGGAGACAAGCCGTGTTGTCCACTGCTGGTGTAGTCTTGGTTTCTAACCATATAATTGCATATAACGTTCTTTTCCCAATCTTTTCTTTGTTTCCACCCTCCTGGCATGGAAGCAAGAATGCTAGAGCATTCAGTCATGGAATCGTAATGACCTGCCCTCATGCTTTACTGATCTGAATGGCGGCTATTCCGCTATGGCGAAGGAGCATCGGCCCACTGCTTTCTCGCAGTGCGAGAAGCTGAAACATACAATGGTAATACATTTTAGTTATTTCAATACAGGGTACATTCTCTCAATCAAAAATTGCAAAAGCCTTCTCTTCACTCTCGCACTTAGCTCTTCTTTTGCCTTTATGGGTACATTACTGACTAGACTGCCCGGCACACATGCCCATTTCTTGCAGGATTTTCCGGATCTGGTTGCAGGTCTTGCTGTGAACAAGGCTAATTTCACTGTGCTTGGTGATTTCAATCTTCACAATGAAGATTTTGATAACATGGCTGCTAAATATCTGTATTCAGACCTCCCATCCCTGCAACTTCTGCAATTAATAGAAGGGGCTACTCATGAAAAATGACACACTATTGATTCAGTGTTCAGTAACATTACCAATCTCCAGGTGCAAAGCCCTATTCCAATTATGTGGTCAGACCACTTTTGCTCCCAATTGCTTTATCTGTGCCCTCTCTTTCTTACGTCCCACCCACGTTAAGCATCTGGAACATCGTTGGTTCAAGTTGAATGAACACAACTGGTCAATTGCCCTCCAGACTACCAGACCCAACATGACGGACAGCATTACATACTCTACCTCAAGATTCAAAGCATGGATTTCCAGTTCATTTGACCTGTTTCTATCTGCAAGATGGTGTAAGTCCATCTAGCAGGGACATAAATCTCCTTCGTTTAATGCCGGTTTACTTGCCTTAAAGAGAAAATGTAAGCAACTTGAAAGACTTTGCAGAAAGTCTTACAACAATGCTAGTAAGGGTAATTATAGAAGGGCAAGTAGGAGCTATCATGTGGAAATAAAAGCCTCTCAAGCTGCCTATTTTGCCACCAAAATTGAGGAATCAGCTAACTCCACAAAGGAGATTTTCCAGATTCTCAAGTATATCACAAAACATAAATCTGTTGGATCTGCCTTGAAGGCATCAGCCAAACATGGCAATGACTTGGCCTCTTTTTTCATAATAAGATCCTTAACATGTACCCAGTTTTCTGCCAGTCCTACAGGACCAGTTTAGCAGTGATCATCTGTTAGTGCAGTCTGTTCAAGGCGTTCTCTGACTTTACGGAGTGCCTCCTCACCGACCTTTGAAAAGCAGTTAAATCAGGTTCCCTGCTTGACTCCCCGTTACATATCCTGCGTCAAGGGCTTGACATGATTGCCCCTACTTTAGTGGAGCTATTGAACCTTTCCTTTCCTATACTGAAAGTTCCCCCACAATGGGAGCATGTGGTGGTTAAGTCTCTCCAAAAAAACCTAGACTCGATCCTGTCTGCCCCAGCAACTTTAGGCCAATCTCGCTGTTACCAGGCCCCTCAAAGCTTCTGGAAAAACATGTCAAAATCCATCCATCCGCCTAGCTTAAGTCCAATGAAAACCACCATTCCACTTATGGGATTTTGACCTCAGCACAGCACAGAAACAGCTTTGCTGGCTGTAATCGACAAAGATGGCTCACCAACCATTATTCTATTAGATCTTCAACACAGTAGACTATGTAATATTCATCCATAGGATATCCTCTTTTTGAAGGATCGAACCTTCTAGGTGCTAGACTAAATCTGGTACTCCCACACTCTTCCCCTGTGCTAGGGAGCGTCTTAGGTGTCTTTGCATAGCCCCACCCTTTTCAATCATTAAATGTATCCCCTGGCTGAAATTCTACATTCATTTGGATTGTTGTTGAATTCTTATGCAGATGACACCCAGCTGGTGATCTTCATTCCCCTGATCCCAACTCTACTCACCTCAGTCTTGCCCCTTGTCTTTAGGAAGTGGCCAGATGGATTGCAAATTGCGGCTGAATACAAACAACACAGAGGCTATTTTACTAGGTAGTAACTTTTTTAAAAGGTTCCACTCCCCTGACTGTTTAGATCAGTTGCTGAATCTGAAAATGGTTATAAAGAGCCTGAGAATGTGGCCTGACTCCAGTCACATGATGGAGCACAAGGCCAAAACAGTTGCAGCTAACTGATTTGGTGTTTTGAGACTACTAAGAAAGGTCTTAAACCTTTCATTTCTGCCCAGGAGTCTAATTATCGCTTAATTATGGCAAAGTCATGTATTTGGGTTCTCCTCGCTGTGTGACAAAGAGGCTCCAGACTATCCAGAATGCCGGTGCCCGGCTCCTGATGAATCCTCCCCAACATCAATCCACAAAAGCGGCCTCGAGGGACCTACATTGACTTCCAGTCGTGCAGTGGGGTAAATTTAAAGCCTTATGCATTTTGCACAAATCCCTACACAAGTAGCTCAACTCCTTATTTCCCTGAAAGGTCTTTGAGATCTTCCTCAGCCCATCTGCTACAGGTCCCCAAATGCAGGAGATTCAGCTGTGGCAGCCGCTTCTTTTCCCACCAGGCCCCTAGGCTGTGGAATACTCTCCCCTTTGACCTCCGCCAGATATCATGCAAGCCTTCTTTTCCCAGGGCATTCAAAACCTGGCTCTTTTGCAACTTACCCTCTGACGATAACATCCACATAATGACTGTTCCAGCACTTCAAGGCCTTCTAGTAGCCATGCGCTTTACCAGACCTCCAGAATAGAATCCAGTGCACAGTTTTGTGAGCCAAGTCTCTTGTGATTGGCTCCATGGCTGCATTTTGGGACTCTCATCAGTAAACAGACTTTATGATTGTGCCTACCTATTTGTATACCACAGCATGAAAGAGCCAGCCTGATTTTTGGGTAGGTACTGCATGTCACAAGCTGTGCCACTGTATTGTTTTTCTTTGCTCACTAATAAAGGGAATATGTAAAAGAAACGCCTCCTAGGTTAGGCTAACAATAGCCCAATAGTAGAATTCTATTCTAGTTGTCACTGAGATATGGGAACATTTTTCTTGCCAATTACTAAACATGGCAGAGACATTCTGTTATAGGCACTCATCAGATTAGCTCCACTTCAGCCTATGGTTGTATTTGATAGAGTTTATTTACCTTTTCCGTTTATGTTAGAGTGACTTGACTTAACCAAGAGGAATCCCAAAAGACTTTCCTGCTGGTGGATTTGATAAAAGCTGTCCTGATCAGGCAGTCACCCAGATTCTTTTCCACTCATATTTATTTAGTTGTATGCTAGGCTGTACTACTGCTTATGCTTTAGAGGTGCTTAGGAAGAGAAACTATTGGATAGCCTTCCTTTAAGATATCAACTATTGCCTCTAAAATGTGATGCTGTTCAAGGTATCATTTGATATCCCTCCCCATTCAAACTCTACAATGAAAAGTTGCGACCAAGAAATCTAGAAAATAGGATGTCCCTGCATCTGATGATACTCAACTTTACCTCAGAATTTCCAATTAATGTTTTAGACATAATTCTGAAACCTTCATGAAAAACTCATTATGGTATGATTTTTTTTCTCTCAAATGTAATCACACTAAAAATGTCTTTGTCTACATTCCAACTACTCTCTACCCCTAGTTCAAAATGGCTTGAAAATAAAACAGACCATGCTATCTCCCCATGTTGGTCCAAACTTTGATATAGACATAACCATGTCAATGACTTAACACATATTCAAATGTTTAAATGTTGGCTCCCTGTAAGTTATTAAATTCCATAATCAAGTTACTGACCTGTCATTAAGGGGTTAGTTATCTTACATCTAGATATCAATAATCAAAACTAACTGGATTCATATCCGCCTTAGAACCCCTAAAACCCATCCCCAATTGTAAAAGGCACACAGATATGGAATCACATTACCCCCATTCTGAATGAGCTCCATAGACTTTCCCTTAAGGAATATAGTATGCTTAAAACATTTAACCAAGCCTTTATCTGTCACCCTTAGACTCTGACACTATTTCCCTGAAGTATTTCAAAGCAACACAAACTAACTCTCTTTCAGCAAAGATTTACTAACTTTCATATTCAGGACCTGCCCTACCGACTAATTCTGCGCCCACCTAATAATAGCTCATTTTCGTTCTGAATACTATGTTACAGTATTTGGTACTATAACACATTCAGTTGCTGCTGCAGCTAGGTTTGTGATGTAGAAATATATTTAATAATATTGATAAATGACTATAATACTATGAGAAAACACTCTCTAACCCCAAATACCATGGTCTTCATCTACTCCGAAGAACTACATTATAATTTATATATCTGGAATGGCTTGCATTGTTTCAAGCAGCCCTGCCAGCTCTATCTTAACTTTCCTTTCAAATACTTTTTTGTGGTTAGGTGTGAGTACAAATTGGTATTTGATTGACATGGACCTTAGGCACAGCAATTTTTTATTTTAGGAGCAGAGGTACCATGGTTTTCCTTGGGTCATTGGGCATTATTAACCCCTAAGGTGTGGGTTTACTGATGAGATTCAGGATATCATGAGTAAGTGCCTCAAGAACGTTCTCAGTAAATGCAGTAACACAAGGCCTCACCCTCAAAATGACTTTTAGATTTCACCCTGCAAGCTTACTTATCTTCTCAATTTTTAATGGTATGTTTGTGAACAATAAGAGTTTAAAGCTGGTTGCATAAGAAATGGGTTGATTTTTATTTTACTGTCCAAGCTTGCAAATTCAATTACTGGTAAAATGTTTTCACTGTAGTATGTTTCTCCTATGATTTTTGGCCTCTATAACCTATTTGTTCATTTGTTAGGGAAAAAGTCTTCAATATATTTTTCTTTATTGTCTGTTTACCTTGTTGATGCCATTTGCTCTCCACTGTTACCCAGCATGTTCTATCTAAAATTATGATATGTTTGTCACTGTGGCAGTGGTTTTGAATTCACGTCTAAGGTTTCTCTTTACTCTTTATATCTGCAAAGTCTACATTGTGTATGTTGTTTTCTTTATTTTGTATGTGGGTGACATTGACCAGTGTCCTAGATATCAAGAATCCAGACGGAGTCAAGGAGTGTGCTCAGTGGCCTGGTTATACATTGTTGTACATTTTGTTCAAGTGGATCCACAATATCTAACTGACTGACACCAGTGGGAGGTGCTTGTGCTTTGTTGTGGAATATGTTATGTGTCATGTATGAGAGAAGAAAAGTAATCAATTACTGATTGTTGCTATATTTATAATAGAACTGAAACATTTTATGTCATCAGACTTTAGTCTAAGTAGTAGTGATTTAATTTTTATCAACTTGATCAGCACTTCAATTGTTTTTTATGAACCTCTATTCATAGGTTGAAACTCTTAAAAATTAGCTGTTAACCTGTGTCTGTGGAGAATAGGTCTGAAGATCCCATCCAAAAAGGACAAAAATTAACCGCTGCTTTATAGATAACTCATGACTGTTGTGGTAAAAGCAATGTTGAATTTATACTACGTCTTGCGATAAAGACCTCAAAGGTTTTTCTTGTTGCATTCTGGGTATAACAACAGTAAATGTGACAAAGGTGGACTTTTTTATATAAGGTTATTTCCTCATTCCACTTTAAACAGTGGATGTCCAATGCACAGATGGGCATTACTTTTTCCTCAAACATTGTCTTTCATCTAGGTTCTACATGTTGAAACTTCACCTTAGCACATGGGATAGCTTGAATAACTTGAGTAATGTCAGCCTGGCATTCACTTATGATGGGATACAGGTACATACAAATGAATCGAGGACCAGGAGATGAAAGCTGATGGATGACTAATCATGACTATTTTCTGCACATATGATAGCAGATACTTCTAATTGTATCTATGTGTACACTACATTATGTTGACCATTTTTTGTGTGTAAATGTCAATGTAACTGAGATGTGTTTTTTAAACTGCCTCATGTTATTTGACAATTTACAAATCTTACATTATAAGAGTTAGGTGTAATTCATAATGTGAAGTGGCTCATTATTAAAAAAGCTATATGACAATATTGATGTCAGCAATTTCTTTAAACAGAGACACTTACTATGTACAAAAATACAGTGTGCCAAACAACTTATATTTTTTTTAAAAAACATAGCTACCAAAATGACATTCATCTAACAAAACATTTGAAGTGACAACACATAATACAGGTAACAAGTAGAACATGATATATATCAGGAGCAGATTTTCAAACCATATGTGTAACTATGCATTCAGAAGATGATCAGACTTACTGCCTTGCTGGTACATGTGAATCTTCAGATGAGCATGGATAATCAGTCAGGACCCCTTGCACAGTGGGAAGAGCCTGCATTAGTGTGTGTGTTTCTAGGAGGACACCACTAGCACATTTGCCTTTAGTCCTGCTCAGTGGCAGATGTCTTTCCATGTACAAGTGGGGATACATTTGGAGGATCCTCTGCACGATCATCTCCAAGCTCTTTGGAAAAAGCTGGGAGCATTCTCTGCTTAATCCACAGTGATATTGAAAGTATATGACAAAAGGAGAAGCAGGATGGAGGATGTTAGATCTGGGGGTCTCTAGTTGGCAGAGATAGGTACCAATGTCCAAATAGGGATGCTTGCTTCTAGTCAGGGTAAGGGGGATACACTCTTTGGATAACCCCTGCTCACCCCCTTAGTAGCTTGGCACGAGCAGACAGGCTTATCAAAGCCAAGGTGTAAAGTATTTGTTCCAACACTCACGATGGACGGCGTCGGCTTTGGTGTCAGTGCGACGTTGGTGAGCTTCTAGCATCACCATCGATGGTTATCAGCACTACGATAACCGGAGGCCGGCCTCCAGCAAAGACCTGCAGAATATGCGAGGCGCTGGCATCCATCAGGCCCGCATCAGCAGACGTCGTAGGGCGTTGGAGCTTCGGAGCAGGGCAGGAGCTGAGTTGTTGACTTCACGAGCAGCTCCCGGCCTCGGTGCAGGTCGTGGCATCACAGCGACAGCGTCGACGGCATCGGAAATAAAGTTATTTGGCTTCTTTTCTCTTGTTCAGCTCCCAAACAACCTCCAGAGGCACCACAACTGGATCAAGCACTATAGGCAGGTCAGAACTCACACAGCAGAGTTCTGGGGGAAGCTGGGGGGGTGAAGTATTTTGTGCCTGGGACTTCAAAACACGAGGACAGCTCTTCTCAGGCCCTTGGAGATCTCTTCAAGCAGGGGGCACAGCAACAGCAAAGTCCTTCCCCTCTCCTTGACAGAATAGCCACTGCAGGTCAGTCCACAAACACACAGCAGGTCAGTCCTTCCCAGTGCTTAGTTTGTGCCGGTGCTTTCCGGTGCTAGGCACCAGCACTTTTTTCTCAGGGCCAGGTCTAGGGGTGACTGCTGTTAAGAGACTGGCCTAACAAAAGAAAAACCCACGAGCTGTTACAGGGTGAACGTAACCTGAAACTCATGTTTTTAAGCACTGTGAAAAGTGAATGCACAATGCAGCGCCCCGTATGTGAACCCGGCGAGATTTACTCGCCCCAGAGGCACGAGGCAGGGTTGTATCATCAGGATGATGGGCGCGGCATTTTACAATGCCATTTATATTTGCTTCATAAGGTGACAGTCTGTTAAATCCTCTAGACTGAGGCGGGGTGGGGTGCACACAGCACCATAGACAAGAGGCAGGGTTGATTTTGAGTAAACACATGAATCCCTCCCCCACTCCATGCTGGCCAGTAATGCTTTTGCTTCAAAGAGCAGGGGCTGGAGGAGGAGCCCACAGTGTATTTGGCAGTTGGTGCCGTGCACGTGAGAGAAGTAACGGGTGCAGCTGGTCAGATCATTTTGTTTACAACTCGGCAAGGTGTGCATTGCTCTGTCAACAATGTTGACTCGAGCAGGAGGATTGCACTCCTATCAGTGCTGCCAAATTCCACTCCTTTGGAGCAGCAGCGCGTCTTTGAGGATTGGAGCAGGCTGCTGCCACAGCCCGCACGTCGCCGTTGACCGGATTGACTGTCTCATGGGAGACCATTACATCTGCATTAGGTATGTGAAAATAGCAGCTAACACTTTACATCATTAATGCTGTAAAGTGTAAACAGCGTGTTGCCATTTTAAAGGTTGGTATGAAGATGCCATCCGAAAATGGTCTAACCATGCTCCTGGCCTCCTTGCACATTTAAAGGGAAGTTTTCACTAAGGTTGTGAACGGAGGCAGCAAAGGCAGCGTGCAGTTTCCACCTGAAGGGGATGCCTGTCATGCCCTGGTGAGGGAGGAAAGGAGGGAGGGAAATGAAGAATATTTAAAGAATGGTGTAAATTACTAGTGAGACACCCTCACGTGCGTCCTCTGGAAAGCTGTAAGAGTTTTGAGAAAGTAGATGATCATGACCACTCAGCCCTGTGTTTGCTGCCACCGCACATTAAGTTCTCAAGGAGTTAAAACAATCCTGTGTTAACATCTCGCCCAGCCCCCTCCCCCAACCCTCCGCCCGCCACTAATTTCTGGCTGAGAAAACGAATGCTAATCCCTGTTTACCTCTTTCAAAAATGCAAGCAGTCCACATGTTTTATGAATGACATGAATTAAAACTCATGCAGTTGGGGATAGCTCTGTGCTACATCGTAGTGGTTTCTCCTGTTGGCCTGGCGTCACTAGGAATGGGGAATAACACCATAAAGTAGAACCCAGCTCCAGTGATGGAACAGACTTCAGAAAGGAGATTTTTTTTTAATCCTAATACGTGACTCAACATTTTTCAGCGGTTGTATGCGGTTTAAGAATAATACAATTCTGTACCAGAATGCTAAATTAATGTATGTGCATGTTAAACAATTCCTACGTGTTAGTGTGTAATTTTCTGCTTTTTAAAAGAATTAGCTTAAATCGACATTGTGTGACACATTGCTCTTAAAAGAGTACCAGGTACCTTGTCATGGTAAGACTGAGAGTGGGCGCTGTGTGTCTAAACGCAGGGCACAGCTCTGAAAACGTGCCACACCATGACCTCTCACCCTCACTACAAGCTGCAGATGGGCGAGGTTTCTCTTGTTTCCAGCACATCACAACACTATCAGTCAGACCACCCGTTTGTAGTGAGTGACCCCACAGACTCCAGCTACAGCGACCAAGCTGAGCAGCAGGAATTATTTACCCAACACCTAGTGACTCTGTAGGTAAGTAAAAGATAAAGTGATGATTTATCATGTTCCTGCTGCAGAGAGATCGAAGTTGTCTGGTGCAACGTTTGACTCTGCAGTAGCACAGAGAGAGAGTTAACATGCCTGCTGCAATGGACTCCTATTCAGCATATCACAGAAAGTATTTTTATGTGGGTAGCTCAGGGGTTTACTGCATTTGTCACATAGATTGTTTTGTTAATCCATAAATTTCAATCCAAATCTACAGTAACCTTAAAACTGTTATCAAAGACTTCAGCTGCATGTAAAGTGTTATGCCAGAGATGGCCACCATAATGCCAAGGATAACACAATAGGCCAATAATGGGTACCATTGCTTGAATGCCACCTTTGTGTCAGGTCTAGATACCATTAATACTATGGATGCCCAAAATATATTAAAAACGGTTATCAGGGTGGCACCATAAGTTCAAGGATGCACTCAGTTCGTCAATGGTGGCCACCATTAGACAACATGTGGCTACCTCAATTTGACAATAATGCTAATATCCGAACACTGGCCACCACTGTGTCATGCCACCATTATGCCAGGGCTAGGCATTATGATGCATGTGAGTATTGTCCTTTCCTTAAATCGGCACATAGAGCAGTGGAATGTTTCAATTGTCCCTTTTCAATGCACTTGTCATTTTAGCTAATTTATTCCAGAATTGTGCTTTAAATGCACTTATAATTTAATCTTTTTCAAAAATTTCACTGGGCAGGGGAACCTCCTATGAAAACCTTACTTGGAGCAAGGCTCCCTTGCTGAATTTCAGATCGGGTATTACATCGGCCTTTCATCAGTGCCAGTTGAGGGTGTGGGCGGAGCCAATGGAGATTGGGTGGAGCCAGTGGAGACAGTGGGTGGGGCCAGGTGAAAGTGGGTGTGGCCTCCAATTTTTTTTCGAGCACCTGTAATTCATATTTTACAAATTAAGCACTGGTCCTTCCTCTTCAGTGTTCCAGCATTTCTCCTTGGCAGAGGTTCCTTCTTGATTCCAGGATGGTCTGAAGTTCTGGGGTCTGGGTATCCCTTTTTATAACAATATTTTCTTTGTTCTCTGGAGGCAGAGAGACCTTTGCCTAGTCCAAACTAGTTCTGGTCAGTCCTGGAGAACTCTGTTACATGACTCCTTCTTTCCTTTGAGAGAGAGGGGCAGGGTCATCAGCCGCCCAGGAGGAGGTGGAGCCAGCATTGTGGAAGGCAGGCACAGCCCTATTCAGTCCCAATTGCTATCCCCTCCCACCACTCAAGATGCAGATGGAGATATTCACCCCAGTGCTGACTCATCCAGCCTCCTGGAGCCACCCCAGCCCCTGTCACTCACAAACCAGACAGTCAATTCACAAACAGGCAGAGGCACACAGAAAGGTTAGACAAGAAAACAGCCAATTTTTTTTTAAAGCAGGACAAATGAGCACATCCATATCCTCCAACTAGGGTGGAGAAGTGTGGCTCACTGGTTAGAGCAGGCAGACCCTGAAGCAGAGGTCAGACCCGGGACCAGGGTTCAATTCCCGACGCGGCAGGGTCTTGAGCTCAAATGCCCACGGACTCGATAATTCTCGCTTCGGTGCCTGACCTAATCATGGGTTCACACTCTGCAACTCTGGGCATTAAGCTTGCTTAATCTCCACAACGGCCCCCCGCGGCGGGATGCCTGGCTTTCACCTTGGGGATGCCTGTTAGGGGCTATCTCACAGGGAAAAGCCAGGACGGGTTCCCAAGGCAAGCGCCGAGATGCCTCCGGGTGATTCGAGCGCTATATAAGAACATACAAAAAAAAAAAAAAAGGGTCCAGTAATGTCAAGTGAAATTCACTTGGGAAAGGGGCATTAAGTTGACGCCTTGGTCCTTCTTCCACTAAGCAGCAGAGAGTGCATATCCTTCTGACATCCTCTCTAGCCTAGTCCACCTCGTGGTGGAAACCAGGTTTAACCATGTACATTAACTATTGATTTCTTGCAACTCCTTTTCCAATCCTATTGGAACATTCATGGTCCAACCCACCTCCTTTTACAGTAGTACTTGTTAGTTTTATTGTAAACTGTCCACCAATTCATGACCAGGGGACCTTTCAACAGGACACAACCCCATAGTCAGTGTTCAGAGGTCCACTTCTCCCAGGGCTTCTCCAATTGGAATTAAGGAGCACCTTTTCAATACTCACCCTTGTTGCTTTAAAAGATAAGACCCCAGCAACTCAGGAGAGAAAATTATATCCAGGAATGGTTATCTTTCCAATGCCTTCCATCCACTGGAATAATTTTTGGTATAAAGATGTGAAAAAGTTTCATCCTTTTCCTTTGTTATAGTATTTATATCTGTTAATTTCTCTTTCTCAAATTCCACATTAACTGCCTGATTACTTCTATCAAACTTCCTGCCAGCAGAACAATGTCTATTGTTCTCTGCAAGGAAGACGTTATCATACATACTCAGTATTCTAATCATTACCTATGAAGGTAGGAGAAGTCAACCAATCTTGTGTACTACTGACAGTCTTTTAGGCAGTCACAAACATGTTTGTGCAAAGCCATCTTTGCAATATATTGAACCAACATGTATGTTCAGCATTGAATGATATAGTGTTAAATAGTCTAATAACATTTTGATGAACTCTGTGGTATATTTCTAACCTCACTTATCAAAATTAGATCTGTATCCATAAACATATTGCATCATTGGAAACACTATCTTTACCTATGGATTGGAAAGAGCTTTAACATACTTTTACTGGAGGGATGCACCAAACCAACTAGACATCCTACTTTGCAAATTAGCACCCTGACATCGAAGTCCAAGGCAGTAATTATAGGTAACATATCTAATGTTAAAAGTATCAGAAGTAAGTTTTTAAGCATGTCCAAATGGAGTCATGTGACTTGGAACTGTTGTGCCATCGCATACAGCGATTTAAAGATGTAATAGCCTAACTGAATTCTGTTGTCGAGATTCACACTCGAGATTCGTGTATAGTGCAAACGTACATTGCTGCCTACAAGTATCATACAAACTTCTTACCAGTGATTAATTTTATGTACCATCTCACTGTGGCTTTAGTTAAAAGTTAAATATGACAATTGAGGCTAGCCAATTTTATACCATTGTCTAAAGGTCGCAGCACTTACATTGGTTGTCTGGATAACATATTCCCAATTTTCAGTACTTCTTTTCCATAATGCTAAACAAATTTTGGTGGGACAAATGAGAATCGGAATTCATTACATCCTTTGTCCATCAGTAGAATAGAACTGTCAATGTTTTATTATTAAAAAAGAAAAATATTTGTAATTTAGCTGAAAGTATAAATTACTCCTATAAACATGCAATTTAAAGAAATCGAAAAAATGAAGTTATCCAAAATGCATTCTCAGTAAATTGCATTTTAGATATGGGAGGATTTGTATGCCTAACATCATACTGAAAAGTGATCGGAGACGCTGCTAACGTTTTTTCCTTGCATCTTTGAAAATGAGACAACTAAAAAATATTTTGGCACTCAACGAATAAAAACAAGACGTGAAGAGAGCAAGACCGTTTATACAGAACAAATGATAAAGGAAAAAAGAAGATGATGTAAAAAAAATACCTATTTCAGACAAACAACCTTAGGCAGTCATGCCAGTGAACTTATAAACGTCAATGTGTCAACATGTTCAAACCTAGCGAATCTGTTAGTTTACCACTTACAGAGAGAATGCAGCGGTTAAAAGAACTGACTGCAGATGAAAATTATCACTTTGAATGAGCAAGTGCCGTAGGTCAGGGCAGAGGTAAACACAACAAATGTGAATGCCTGCAAGAATAGAAAACACCATAATACATCTACTAACCAACACCCACGGATGTTTTATTTAATTCATTTATCAGACTTTTCTGCAGCACCCTATCTCTCGTGTTATTGTGGTAATTCGTTCTGTAAAATCATATTTAAAAAAAATAACGCATAGAAAAATACAAATATAGAGACCATCGTAGCATTTCCCTCTCTACTTCACATTTAATTTTCTCTAACTGCTTTTCTTTATATTTAAAATAATTCAAATTGCCTGCCAATTAATGCGCGACTTTCATGTGTCTTTTTATTCTTTGAAAAATCCTTCACGTAACTGAGAATAAATATATGACCTTGTCAAATCTCCGTTTCTCGCAGCATCCCCGTTAATGAAATGGCACTTTGATGCATCGACACACTTCACTACAGTATGAAATGTGACACAACATTTAGTTATTCGCTCATATTTCTCTGAAAATCATCTGGCATCTTAAAACCAAAGTGCAGCTTGACAAATGGAGCCAGCTTTATTGAAGAATTTATTAGACAAATGTATCAACAAGTCAAAAGACTGATTTAATAATTTTATATGGCCTTACATAACTAGTTTTGTTCATGGTTTATTCAGCATTATTGGGTGTCAAACAAAAAAATAAATAGGAGGATGCATTCAGAGATTACTGGTAAAGCTGTAAGTTTCAGGCTTTGGACATAAAGATGTATGCCCAGTTCAGCAGAAGTTTTGCTTATTGTGATATTGGGTGGAGTTGTAATCAATTGACAGTTTTTTAATGCTGGCCAATATTTAGTAATTTCATTGGGTGGAGGAAATTCATTTCACACAAAAAAAGTGGGCAACTAACACATTACCCCCAGGTCCCTCCTGTCCTCGTCCCATTCTTTAACTAAGTGGAGATGACTATCTCCACAACAGAAAAAAAGAAAAGGAGCATGCTGGGATACTCAACCCACTCCCTCCCACCCTAGCATGCAGCCTGTGCTTTTTTTCGGGCTTCTGACAGATTGGGACGTGTTTGGACTTACCTGCTCGATTCTTCATTGGACGTCTTGTCGGGGCTGCTGGGCTGTGCTCGCCGTCCTCATCCGCGTTCTCCAAGCCTGCCGTGCTTACCAGGAGCCGAGTTGATTGCTGTCCGTCCCTTTGCGGCTAGGGCGCCGTTCCTCCCGGTCTCTTCTGGGTTGCAGTGCGCGTCGCCCTGTGGCTTGGTTGGTCTGACAGAAGCGCTGCTGCAGCTGTTTGGTGGGTCCTGGTGCTCTGCTGGGCGATGCTCCAGGGCCTCCTGCCTGTTGTTGCGGTGCCTTCATGTTGATGTTCCATGCTCGCCATGGCCTGTTGCTGACTGGGTCATTGGAGTGCCCTGGAGGTTTCTCCTGCTCCGCTTGCTCTGTGGCCTGGGGTTAGATTCCCTCACCTTGCTGTTTGTGAGTTGATCTCTTGACGAGGCGGGTGCAGCTCCTCCTACTTTGTCCTGCTGGCCTCCTCCACTCTTCCTGGTGCACCTGGTGCAGGTTTGGGTCTGTCCGGGGCTGATCTTGCTGTGTCTTTGGAGGCAGTTTTTGGCAGGCTTCTCCACCTGGCGCTTGTTTCCTGGTTCACGCCTGGGATGGCAGTTGGGGGGGGGAGGGCGGTGAGCTAGTGGTGCACTCTTACTGCTCCCTTTTTTTCTATGGTGTCCTACGACCTGTTGGGTTTCTGTCCTGCTTTCCCCTTCTCTCATGTGTGCTATATTAATTTGTGTGTTGTGTTGTGTGGTGCTCCAGTTGTGCTTGGTGTCCCATCTACAGTGGTTTGCTGGTTCTGGGGGCTGCCTGGATCCACGTGGCCCCCTGCCCCCACGCATGCACACAATTCCATTTTTGCTGTGTCCTGCTGTTTTTGCTTCTTCCTCTGCAGGTTGCATGTTAGGCCTCCTGCCTTCCTGGCCTGGACGTGTTCTTGTCTGATCCATGGGGTTGTGGGGCATTGGGCCTGTGTAGTGCCTGGATGGAGGGCCCCTTCAGGGTACCTGGTGCTGTGGTTGTCCCGGTGCTTTCCTTGTAGGGCTGTCTTGGCTTCCGGCCGTGCATCCCTGTGTGCCAATGGTCTTGTCTGCTTTCGTTGATGCCTGGCCCTCTGGGGTTGGTGGGGGTTTGTTCCCGGGTCCTCCTGCTTGTGCTACTTGCTCTCTGCTGTTGGGCTGGGTTCGCTGGTCTCCCTGTTGCCTTACCTTATGGGTTCCTTGGTTCTTTCCGTGCTGTTGATTCCAGTCATTCTCAGGTCTCTCCTGCTGCTGGTGGATTCCTGTTGGGGCTTCTCTTTGATGGCTCCTGTTCCTGCAAACAGGCCATCTGTGCTTTGCTGGTTCAGTGTGCTGTGGGTTTATTTTCTGTCTTGGTCCGGGGCACTTAGTGTCCCTGGACTGGTTCTCTGCCTCTGCTGCCCCCTGCTTCTGGGTTCCTGGTTGTCCTTTAGCTTCTTCGGCTGTCTGCGGTGTTAGCTGCCCTGCCTTCACTGTCCTGTCTTGGACTGTGGTTTCCCCTGGGTTGCTACCCTTTTTTTGTGGGTTCTGCCTGGGGTGGGGGGGAGGGGGGTTGGTGTCCATCGGGGCTTCCACCGTGGGTTGTGTGTTCCCTGGCCTTCTGGCTTTTCACTTGCTTGGCACTTGTTGCTGGTTGTCATCTAGGCTGGGGGTCGGTCCCTGTGGGTCTGCTGTTAGCCTGTCCCCTTGGTGCATGCCGCCTGGCGGCTTCTTCCTTGTTTGTGCTGGACTGTGGCCTTGGCTTCTGTTGAGCCTGCAGCCTACCCTGTGGCTTGGCCGGGTCGGCCCTGGTTTCTCCCTGGGTTGGTGTCTGCTTGCTGGACCGGGTGTCACTTTGGGCCGTCCTGCCCTGCAGACTTCTGTTGCCCTGGTGGGCCCTGGTTGGTGCCTGGGTTGGGCTGTGCCTGGGTTTTCTGGTTGCTGTGGCATGTTATGGTCACCACTGGCTGTTTGTCGGGCGTTTTTACCGTTTTTCGGGTTCTGGTGCCTTGTAGCTCTTGGGCTTCATTTGGCTGCCTGCGGCCCTTCCCTCCTTTGGTTCATGCCCTTCTGTGGGTTCGGGCCAGATGCTTGCCTGTCTGGGGGCCTGCCTGCGGTTTTCGCTGTTGGGCACTTCTTGCCTCCTTCCAGGTGCTTTTTGCTTGCCCGTGCTTAGGGGTTTCTGCCTTCCGCTGGTTCGCTGTGTCCTCCCCCTTGTTCCGGGGGAGGGCTGCTGTGTCCTTCCTCGGTTCTGGGTGACACTTTGCCTTGTTGAACTGTTGGCTCTGGAGGGTTCTGGCTGGTGTTGGGTTTTGGCTTGTTGGGCTTGCCTTCTCGCCTGCCACTCTTTTTGCCTCCTGTGGTGGCTCGGTGTCGTTGGTCTTCCTTGGCCTCTGCCTTGGGTGGCCCCGTGTTCTTCGGGTGTCCGGCTCCTGGGCCCTGCCCTGTCTGCTGTGCCCTTTCCCTGCTTGTGGGTGTTGGGTGTCAGCCTCCCCTGGTGTGTGGACTGCTTTGTTGCTTTCCGCTCCTCTTGTTCCACTTCTGGGTTGCGGTTGACTTTGCCTGGGGTTCTGTTTTTTTCCCTTTGGGGCCTCTCGTTGGGCCTATGCTCCAGCGCGGGCTGTTTTCGGTCAGTGGTGTCTGTGGCCCTTGCTTGCTTGTTGACTCTGGGGTGTTCCTTCTCCCCTTGTTTGAGTCTGTTCCCACTCCCCTGTTGGGTGGTGCGTGTTTGGCTTCTTCAGACTCCTCTCCTTTGGTTTCTGGAGCCTGGGTTATTCCGGTTTGCTCTTGGGGCCTGGGCTCCGCCTCTGCTG
The DNA here is from genome assembly GCF_964263255.1 of Lissotriton vulgaris. Taxonomy (NCBI): domain Eukaryota; kingdom Metazoa; phylum Chordata; class Amphibia; order Caudata; family Salamandridae; genus Lissotriton; species Lissotriton vulgaris. Next base: position 493,698,481 of record NC_141685.1, read on the forward strand.
GTTTTGCCATTGCGGTCTCTATGTTTGACCCCCTGTTCGCTTGTGCGTTTGGGTCGCTGGTGCGCCTCTCAGCTTGATTGTGTCAGGCTTTTTGCTGTGGCCCCTTGTTTGCTTGGGTTCCTCTTTTGGTCCCTGCTTGGGTCCTTTCCTGGCTGCTCATACTGTTGGGCTTTGTCGCAGTCCTGGGCTGGTCTTCTTCCCTTTCCTGTGCGTCTCCTTTTTGGCTGGCTCTGGTGCTGTGTCCGTTATGTGCGCTGCTGGGCGGCCTCCCTCTGCTCTGCTCTCTGGGTGGCCTGACTGTGTTTAGCTGCTGTGCCTTACCCTGAGCCCCTTCTTCGTTGGGGGTTCTTTTTGCCTCTCCTTCCGGGTCCTGGTGGCGCTCTGTTGTGTGCCTTCTGGCTGGCTGGCTGGCCGGCCGGTTCTCCGGCTGGCTATTTGGGCATTTGTGGGTCTCCTGCAGGGTTAGGCTGTTGGCCTCCTTGTTGGTCTCTCCTGTTTTGACCTTCTCCCTCTTCGGGTTCACCTTTGGTGGTTCCTTGGTGCTCTCCTTTATCCTCCTGGCAGTTGGTTGGCTCTTAGTTGGTGTTGTTTCCTTCTTTCCAGTTCTGGGGGTTTGGTTCCCAAGTTCCGTGTTTGGCCTCTGTTGTTGTCTTTTTTGGTTGTGCCCTGGTTTTTCCCGGGTCTGCTTTGGGTTGAGCTCATTGCTCTCCCTGTCCTACATTGGGCGGGTTGATGGGCTTCTTATCCCAGTGTTTCCTGCTTTGGGGGTTCTGTTCCCAGTGGGGTGGCCTTTTGGTTCCTGCGACTCTTCGGTGTCTCGGCTGGGGATGGCCTTTGGTCAGTCCTGCCCTGTGGCATTGTCCTTCTGGGTGGTTTCTGGCCTATGAGTTCCCTGTTACTGCTGTTGTCGGCTGGGGGTGGTCTAATAACAAAGTGGTGCGACCCGGTGTCCCTCAGAACCTGGGTACAGCGTTTGGTAACACAAAATGGTTTTGTCAGGTTCTCAAAAGTAATTTTATCAGCGCATTAGGTGTCGATTGACCCAAATATTCACAGGGCATGGGGGGGTTGTTTGGGTCCCTGACCCCTTCTCTTCCTGGCTGTTCCTCTGGGTGAGTGCCTGTTTGCTTGTTCGGTTCTGCCCTCTTTTATCTTTGGGGCTCTGCTGGTGGCTTTCCCTGGTGTGTTGGGGTGGTCCTGTGGTGGGTCACATCTTGCCTCTGCTTTGTTGTAAATGTATTGTAAATGTATTGGCATTTATATAGCGCACTACTTACCCGTAGGGTCCCAAGGCGCTTCGACCGCTGCGAAACCCTTCCTGGCTTCCCTGAGAGATGGTCCCTTAATGGGTATCTCCAGGGTGAGACCAGGCATCCCCGGCGGTCTGGTGGGGCCGTTAGTGAAGATGAGGCAAGCTAATGCCCAGAGTTGCCGAGTGTGATCGCTGATCAGAGTGGGCACCGAGGCGAGAGAATTATCGAGTCCGCTGACCCTGGTCCAGAAACCTGCCGGGCCGGGAATCGAACCCTGGTCCCGGGCCGTCCTCTGCTCTCGGGTCTGCCGCCTCTAACCAGTGAGCCACACTACTTCACTGTTCATTCCTGGGTCTTCGGCCATGCCACCCTGTGTGGTCTGTTCTCCTCTGCTCTTGGCAGTTGGGCTTGGTTGGCCTGTTTGGTCCCTGATTGGGTGGCTGCCTGGTGGTGACTGGGTCCGTGGGCTTCACCCTTGGGGTTTTCTCCCTGGTCGGTTGCCCTTTCTGGTTCCGTTGGGGCGCGCCCGCTTCTCCTGGACTTCCTTTGGTTGTTCAGGGGGTTTGGGCTTGGTTCTGGCCCCTCTGGTTGCTCTCTTGGGGCTTGACTCTGCATGTGTGGCCTCCTTCTGGCTTGTTTGGGGGGGAGTTTCTTGTGTTTTTTCTCTGGTCGCCCCCTGCTGGTTTTGGGGTCTCGGCTCTGTCCGCTTGGTCGGGATCTTGCTTGATTGTGTGCTCCTTCCTGTGTTTTTCTCCTTTGTGTGGGTTCCTTTTTGTTTCTGTGGGGTCCCGTTTGTTGGTCTGGTGCCCTTGGCGTTGGTGGGATCCGGAAGGCCGGGTTCTCTGCTTTGGTATTCTCCACTTAGTTAAGGAATGGGACGAGGACAGGAGGGACCTGGGGGTAATGTCCTATTACTTACCGGCAATCTTCATTACTCCTGGTCCCGTTTTCCTCGTCCCATTCCTTAGGCCCCTTCCTGCCTCCCAGGCGACCGGCCTTCCGGTAGTTGGCTTGCTATTTTCAGGCTGCATGCTGGGATGGTACCGCTGAGTGGGTTGGGTGCCCCAGCATGCTCCTTTTCTTTTTTTGTATCGCAGAGATAGTCATCTCCACTTAGGTAAGGAATGGGACGAGGACAACGGGTACCAGGAGTAATGAAGATTACTGGTAAGTAATACAACATTTACAATCTCAGACCGGACCTGACAAAAGTGGAATTTTATCTCCTAACTAATGGAAGACCACAATTGAATGTTTTTGTTTGACAAATAAGTAGTATGAAAATGCCTTCCCAACCCTCAGGCATTGTGGCAAATCCCCGGACATGCACAATACTTTTATTTACCCAATTTTACATCACACTCTGAAACAGTTCCAAGCAGCATGGCTGCAATGGAAGGTCTTCACTGATATCAGTTGTGGAGGGCTGCTATGCCCTTCTCAAAGGCTGCCACATTATTCTTTGATTACTCTAGAAGCATTGGTCCATGCCGCAGTCTGACTTATGAGAGGCCAAAATAAATCAAGCCTTATAACTCACTTAGATAGACTTAGTGATCAAGCCCTCTAAATGATAAATTTCTACATATTCATTCAAAGCATTGCAGCAGCCATATTGGTAGTTTGTCTGTCACTTGACAAGGTTGTCTAAGATCACTTAATTTTAGCAGTAGTCACTGTAATACCTGGCACCTCTGAACATTTAAACTGTCATCAACTGCTTTTACACAGAATCCTTACTGAACACTGTTCTTTATTGAATTAAAACTTGTTATACAGGAAAGCCTTCGTAGGGATCCGAAGTTTGCAGTGTTAGACCATCACATGCCCTCTATTGCCATTGATAGTAGCTAAAAGTAACATATCAAATGATTGCAGAAATATGGCCTGGATAATAGACAATATAGAAAAGGCCAATATGACATTAGATTGCATCGAAATAAAGGTAATCATATTCAAGCTCATTGAAATGCATGCTTTGCCACTGATTAATTTTGGGTTTTTCATTGTAGTTAGAGATGTTCGGGACCCTTGCTAAGGGAGAGCTTTTCAGTAAGCTACTGTACATTGTGTACTTTGTTTTTCAATAGACTGGAAGTGTACGCATGACATAAAATCGGAGAGATGCTGCTGAGAATTCACATCTCATCAAGTGCACCACACATGTATAAAAAAGGGAATTTTTTTAAGTAGCATACATTTAGAATTCGGTTTATATTTTATTGAATGACTAAAACATATCTTTAATGGGTGTATTACAATGCATTGTTTTTTTGCCGGAATCGCAATATTTTCTTTTACAAAAAATGCATTGGGGGAAAATTGGTTTTACAATAGATTTATAGCAGTACAGTGTTTAATGGTGTTCCAGTTATACTGCTTTTTACTTCAATGTCAATGTAAAATTTAAACATGTAACAGTATGCTCTAATTTTGTCCTTTTATGTTCTAGTTCTATTGTACAAGGGTCAGCTTTACTTATATCACTCAGTAAATTTATCACAGTACAAAAATGTTTTTCGCCTGTTCACGTTTTTAAATATAATACCATTTTCTAACAATCTTTTCTGTTGACATATGCTATGGATTTTTAACACAGACTAATCTTTGTCTTTTCATCACAACCACATTTTCATGTATCATAATCTCTGCAATCATTTCACATAGAGAAATAAGGGTCACCTACTCACATTCTTTTGACAATTGAAGTTTTCGCAATATGTCAGCAATCACTGTGTAAGTGAGCACCCAACTCTTGACACTCTGTAAATCAGGCTCCCAGACATGTGGCTTCCTCTAAAATCTTTGCCAAATCAAACCTGTTCACTTACAGGGCCCAATGTTACCTGCTGGCTCATTCATTCAGGCCAAAGTCTAAGTATACTACACATGTATAAAGTATCAACAGCATGTATACAAAAGATTGATACAATGCTAATCCTACTTTTATGTATGTAAACAAACAAAATTGCAGCATCATGTCTAAAAGCTGTAGAAAGCTGGCCCTGTATATACTTTACCAAAATAAGGTATAGTGTGGAAAGAGTCCAGTGAAACCCCAAAGGTAGGCAGAGGTAAAGGTAGATAGCACCTTACTCTCTATTTGTGGGAGTGTGGGCGAGCAGTAAGGCTTTATCAGAGAATAGTGTTAAGCATTTGTTCAGGGGCGGCCTTAGGCATGTGCAAGCTGTGCACCTGCACAGGGCCACCAAACCCCAGGGGCCACCATGCCAAATATATCCTTAATATAATATTCCTCTGAGGATGGATACATATTTGCGTGGCGGCCCCTAGCAGGGATTTGGCAGCCTCTGGCTCTTTTCCACTTCCAAACACCATGTCCCCCCTCTTCACTGGCCTCCGTGTTCTGCCCCACCCAGACCCCCTCTTCCGGGGCCCCCTACCTACGCTCCCTGCCCAGGGCCACCATGAGCCTAGATTTGTTGTACAATCTCAATCAGCAAATGATGTCACACACTCAAAGACTGAACTCAGACCAATTTTCTTTGTATAAAAATATTGTTAAGTTATTTTATTTCCAGATCCACGTCAAGCCTGGCACTGGTAAGTGAAATAAATGCTTTGCAAAATAGTATGCTGTGTTTACAAGTGAATGCAAGTTCAAATGCAGTGGTTTGAAATACAGGTAAGTCAAGGAATTGTAATTACTGTACAGATTCATTACTTTTTAGATTACTTTTTAAGTTACTTTATTTACTCAGAGTCATATGCCTAGATATCACACTGGGACACTTCCTAGACAAAAGGTAAGTAAAATCAATTTTGCACAATAGTCATTTTTCAGGTTTCCATGCAAATGAACTCCACATTTTTTTCAGAGAAATACAGTCAATACTTTCCTTCGGAGAGAAATGAAGTTAACGGTTACCAGGTAAGTACTCGGTCTTTGGGGTTGAGTTTCTGTGTTAAGAACAAGGGTTCCTCCAGGGTCAAGGATGCACTCTTTTTACACCCTCAGGGGCACTAAGACTGCCGGGTGCAGAGCGCTGCGACCCTATGTTATGCAATAGGGGATAGGGGGCCTCCAGTTGGTGGCTGTTTATGAGCAGGCCACTGGGTTGTGGGAGCCAATCTCCTGGTGTTAGGCTCAGGGCAAAGGGGGGTCCGGTTTAGCACACAAAATGCATCTGCAGCAGTGCAGGGGCGGCTGGGTGCAGGGTGCTGTTTTGGCATTGGGTGGACTGTTGTTTTTAATGGGGGGTTTTGTTTTGGTTGTTAGCTGCAGGCTCGGTCCAGAAAGACTTCAAGAAGAAACCAACAGATGGGCAGGTAAGTTGGAGGGCTTGGATGTAGGTAGACCTCAGGTTCTTTTCTCTAGGGTGCACAGCGGCTGGATGCAGGGGTATCTTTTGAGTTCAGATTTCACCTTAACGGTTGGGGGGGTCTCTGTGCAGAGGCTGCTGTTGATGTCAGAGAGTCCTGGAGGGGTTAACCCACAGTGGACTCAGATTCTGGAGCACTGGAGAACCTCACTGGGACCGGTGGGCCATTTGATGCAGGCCGTAGAAGATGGGTGCACTGGTGGTTACAGGCGTTGATTGTCTCTGTCCTCAGCATGTTCAGGGTCTGTCTTGGGAGTTTCTTTTGAACAGAGCTGTTGTTCACAGGAGATCCAGTCTTTGTTAAAGGCAGTCAGTCGCTGGCTGCAGGATATGGTGACTTTTGGTGCAGGATCTTTGGAAACTGAAGACGGGCCTGTAGGGCTGGGGCCAAGTCAGTTCTTCTCTTCAGTCTTCTCTGCTGGGCGTCTTCTTTTGTCGTTCTTCTTCGTAGGTTGCAGGAATCTGTTTTCTTGGTTCAGGGCTGTCCCATTAATACTGTATTTAGGGGGCAATTTAGGGTCTTGAGGTCAGTTGCCAATTGGCTGCTGACCTTAGGGTGACTACACCTTTGGTGTTCTCACCCCACATGGGGGAGTGAGCACAATCCCTAATCCTGATTGAGGAGTGTCTGCTATCTGCAAGATGGGGGTCACTGAAGAGTGGGCTTCACCTCGCCTCCCTCATATGAGGTGTGGGGTTGGCTGAGGTGGGCACATCTTCTGGGCTGGCTAATTTTTACCACCTCTTTTCCCACCAGGAAGGGGGCCTGCTGCTGATAGCAAGAGAGGCTGGGGTTAACATTACAAAAGCAGCTAGGCTTTTGAAGCTCTCCTGCCACAGATGACTCTTTCTGGCCTGGGGGATGTGTCAACACCTCTACCCAGGAAAGGCATTGTTTCTGGGCTCAGGGAGTGAAGGCTCCCACCCCAGGGGTCCAGAATATGTCTTGTGGTGGCAAGCTGGTGTGTACCAGTCAGGAAACCCACCAGAGGCTGGTCGTTTTTCAAGGGGCATCTCTAAGAGTGCATTTTCCATTAAAACCCACACTGGCATCAGAGTGGGTTTAATGTTCTGAGAAGTTTGATACCAAACATCCCAGTTTTCAGAAAGGTCATTATGGTGCTGTGGAGTTTGTGATAACAAACTCCCAGCACCATATACTCCTAGTGGTAGTACTGCTCTTAGAATGGGTTTAGATGCTGTAGAGGTACAGGGCTCGTGCATCTGTACCCTCACCACTGGTATAGTGCACCCAGCTAGTGGGGCGGCTGACCTATGCCAGGGCAGGAGGTTGTAGGCATGGCACAATATGTGCCATGTTGACTCTTCACTTTGTTTTGCACCAAATCATGCAGCCTGCAATGGCAGTGTGTGTGTGTGTGTGTGTGCGTGTAAAGGTACAGGACTTCTATGGGTGACACAATAAGTGCTGCAGCCCTTAGAGGCCTTCCCTGGCCACAGTCCCCTTGGTACCCAAGATACATTGTATAAGGGACTGATATGTGGCCAGAGAGGTGGCAATTGGGGTTACAAGGTACGGTTTTTGGGAAAGAACATAGGACTTGGGAACCTGATTGGCAGATTAAATTGTTTAATGTATACTAAAGCATAGAGAGAGACAGATAATAACCAAAAATCTCATTAGAATCAAACTCACTTTCTCCTATTTGGAGGCTCTTTTGTTATCATACCAAAGCCCTGGCAACAGAATTATCTACTAAGCTCAACTTCCCTCCAGTGACATATCAATGCTCCTTGATATGAACCTAAAATGAATCTTAATATACAGCCACTTTGCAAATAAGGCTTTCAAAATATTTGAAAATCAAATAATGTCATAATACTAGTCATCACTGAAACATTATCACCCATTGCCATCTTAGGCATAATTCTCCTTCCAGAACAAGCCAACAATGTTTTCACAATACCATTGACATCTTTTTGGTAGCCTTTGATGTTTCATTGAACATCGTCAGGAATATTATGAACCTAGAACTGAAAAATACTTTCCTACAACATGACATTTTAAGTGATTTTTTCTCTTGATTCATAACAAAGTTAACATTTTGGATTCCTATTATTTATGACACCTCTTAAAACCATTAAAAACATGCACTTTTTGAAACCTGATGACCTGATCGAGTTATCACTTTAAGGAAGCCAGCATTTCTGTTCAAAACAAGAGTAAAGTTAGACTCAACAATCTGAGAATTCAAATTAATCATCTGACTATACAAACTTGCTTTCTGAATTTTACTCATTGCTTCACTCTATCTATCCTAGAAAAACCAGATGACTTTATCAACAACTGCAATTATAACAATCTATATTCCATTAAACAGCTTTTGCACTGCTATCAAACACAAAAATAACTATTTGGTTCTCAAAAGATGTACATATCTGCAAACATCTTCTAAGAGATTTAGAAAATATGATGAACACTAGATTAAACATTAAAGAAACCTGATCCCTTATCATAACCATGAGAATCATTATAAAATGTTTGTACTTCACAACAAAGTCGAATTCTCCTGTAATTGAATGTGCATAGCATAAAATCACCCATACTCTCAAGTATCCAACAACCTCACTGTAGTGAGAATGCATGTAAAATTGCCAACTTCATCTCTCAGAAAATACTGTAGAACTACTACAAAATAAATGACTTATTTTCACAGTCTAATCTTGTCTTACTAAGCAGAAGACCCCCCATCTGTTAAACACTGTAGCATTGGCATTACACTCTACCACTCAGACTTTAAATATTTCCTTAAATTTTCCATCAACGGCTCAACGAGACCAAATCATATTGATGCCCCATTACATTGAACTATCTGTAAACTTTCGTCCCTAGCAACATTAATACCTTCCCAATATTCCAATGCACAGTAAAATGAGTTTACTTCAAGTTATCTATGATTCTAGATGCAGCATGGACATGTAGAGTGGAGTGGCAATCTTGATGTCTGCAAATGCTCTCTGTGCTTTTTAATATTAGTTTTTTGAGACACTCTTGATAAACCTTTCCTCATAATAGTGGGATCAATGGGACTTTACATCCTTGATCTACTCCAGATCTCAGAGTTTGAATGTTCAATCCTTCAAGTCACCTTATTTTAGCCCACCATCTGAGACATCTCTTGAGGTTTTCTCAAAATTTACATGGAACTGCTGGATACAGCATTATGCATATGACACCCAAAGATACTGTGTTTGACCCAGTATGCAGGTTTAATTTACAATGCCAAATTACTTTGACTATGCTATCTCAAAAATTAATATAGAGAACCGGATGAAGTTGATGAACCCCTTAGTTCTCTAACTGGGTTCTGATATAGTTGTTTCTCTTCTACTACAACTTCCACAATAGTCCATTCATTGCTTAATAAAATGTCCCTTTCAAGCATTTTACTAGCATTAATCCCTTACACCATATCACTGGGTTTCACCATCTACTAAAGCATAACAATACATCCTCGTATTCGACTCATTAGAATTAAAGGTACATACAAAGCTGATACCAATGACATTACCACCGGAATTCAGAGACATTGTTCAATTTGTGGTTGTATCACATTTAGACTATGTTGGCATGATCCTAAAGGGCTGGTGGCCAAATACGTTGACCACAATCCAGCAGGTTTGGTGTACGTAGATTTGTGCTTACCTAAGGTTGTGAAAAATTCGATCATATTGCCTCTATTTCCAATGAGCTTTGCTGCCAACATTGCAAGCCAGAATTACTTTCTGATGACAATCATACAAAGACATTAATTAAGGCCTTCCCTCCCACACTCATTATATGTAATGACTGCATAACAGGAGGATGATACGAAATGAGAAGCAAGTATGTTTCTGAGTCATACTTTGAAAATAACAAAAACATCAGTAACACTGATATATTCTCTCACCGGATGAGAACCCTGAACCTTGAATCATTCATTGAAAACATATGTCAATCACCTAATTTATTCACCATTTTGAAATCATTGATTAGAACGCTTTATAACATTTTGCTCATTGCCAAAATATATTTTCATCTCACTGCATCTTAGTTTGTGATACTGAATGCATTTCCATTAAAATATTTCTTTGTACTACAAGAAACTATGTGATTCTCCTAACATCCGTGTGTTACAAATAGCAATAATAAATAAATGCATGAATTGGATACTGAGGCGTGTGCATATTCTAAGTCTCTTTGCAAGATATTCAAGGACATGGAGTCAATAGAACACTTGCCAGACAGACACGTTTACCTTTTTAAGAGGCACCTACTCTACAAAGATCTCAGCGGCATATTATCAAGAAACAGAGTTAAAATTATTGGCGCTTTAGCGGCAGGAAACTGCCACTAAAGCGGCGATAATGGCCTTGATAATATGCTTTTGTGAAATATCATAGAAGCCCATGTTCTGGTGTGTATATGGGCTTCTATGGGAATTCACAAAGGCATATTATCAAGCCCATTATCGCCACCTTAGCAGAGGTTTCCTGCAGCTAAAGCGGCGATAATTTTAACGCCATCCTTGATAATATGCCCCTAAGGTTTTTAAAACAAAGAATATTCTAGTACAATCAGAGCAGAAAAAAATGTTTACTCACGTCATCCTCCCAGAATCTAGAACTTCCTAACGCACCTTTCTGATCTGCTTTTAAAAAATTTACGATTCACTATTAAAAGCCATATTCCTAATGGTCCTATAATAATTTAGCGTTTCTGCAAAGGCCAGCCAGAGCAACAGTAACTTCCAGGAAAATGGTATCAGGCCAAACTGTATTAGTTCCCCTGGAAAAAGACCAATAAATCGCGTTAACTGCGTTATATATATTGATGTTGATATCATGTTGATGTCATCAGAACAATGTCAAACTCACGATCTCAGGTAGTGGCCGGCATTCTCTCCATCCTTTTTTATTCAGCGCTTTTTGTGAAACATGCAATCCACCTGATGCCTCCTCTAAAATGATATAATTCTTGTGATGGACATTCTAGGAATGCGGAAGGCATGCCTCTGCTCCAGTGTGTGAATATAGAGATGCGGAAATGCAATTTAAGCTTCAGATTGTATGTATTCATTATTATTTTCCGTTGTTTACCTGATTTATTCATCTGCCACTAAAGCTCCCGTTACGAGTGGATGGTAAATGCGATGGGCCAGTAGCAAGAACCACCTGCTCAGGGTAAATTGCAAAGTCTTGGGCAGCTTTTGGGGAGATTCTGTATTTCACCCAGAGACTGCAGCTACTGAAAGCATCCATTGTCTCCAGGTGAGACTCCAAGGGGTAATGAAGACGAACCTACAGAATCGTATTTGTTATTTTGTTTTCTGTCAGTTACAACCCATTTCAGAGCAGACTCAGAATCCTTGTTGTAATTACCCGATAACTTTGCCCCTGCCAGCCCAGAATTACCATTAACTCCGATATCAATAAACCCGAGTTGGAGTGGTTAGGAGAGGAGAGTTATTACACCATGATCAAGGACCCCATAATGAATCCCCAGGGATCCCCCCTCAACCCGACGCTGTTCAACATTTACATGGCCCCGCTCGCACACGTAGCCCGACAGCACGACCTCAACATAATTTCCCTCGCCAACGACACTCAGCTGATGCTCTCCCTCACCAAGGAACCCATCACCACAAAGCCAACCTCCACGAAGGAATGAAGGCCGTCGCCGACTGGATGTAGACCAGCCGTCTGAAGCTGAACTCAGAGAAGACGGTGGTCCTCATCCTTGGCTCCAATCCTTCAGCCTGGGACAACTCCTAGTGGCCGACGGCACTGGGGTCAGCCCGACACCCACCGACCACGCACGCAACCTGGGAATCATCCTCGACTCAACGCTCTCAATGACCAAGCAAGTCAACGCAGTCTTCTCCTCCTGCTTCAACACCCTCCGCTTGCTCTGCAAGTTCTACAGATGGATCCCAACAGATACAAGAAAGACAGTCACCCAGGCCCTCGTCAGCAGCAAACTCGACTACGGAAACGCCCTCTACGCGGGAGCCCCGACCAAGTTCATCAAACGACTACAACGCATCCAAAACTACTCGGCACGACTGATCCTCGACGTACCATGCCACAACCACATCTCCCCCCACTTGGGAACCTGCACTGGCTCCCCGTCAACAAGAGGCTATTCTTCAAGCTCCTCATCCATGCACACAAGGCTCTCCACAAGACCGGCCCAGCCTACCTCAACAGACGGCTCTCCTTCTACATCCGCAACCGCCAGCGACGCTCCGCCGACCTCTTATTCGCCACCGTCCCGCACATCTGTAGAACAACCACCAGTGGGAGATCCTTCTCCCACCTCGCCGCCAAGACACAGAACACCCTCCCACTGAGCCTACGACAGACCCAAGACCTGATGACCTTCAGGAGGATAGTCAATACCTGGCAGTTTGATCAGTAGCGCCCCCACCCCCAGCGCCTTGAGACCCTCGCGGGTATGTAGTGCGCTTTACAAATGATTGATTCATTGATCGAAGATGAAAATGGGCAACTGCAAATTTAATATTTCTATAATCTCTCTCAGACCACATTCCCTTTTTCCTTTCTTTTATGCCTCTATTTACATTGGTCCCAAATAATACATCAACCGTTAGGTAACCCTAATAATTTCAAAACCTAAATACTAAGGACTATATTTATAGAATATTGGCACAGTGCAGGACAGCAAGTCATCTTGCCATGCTGCACTGTGTCACGCGAAAAGGGGAGAAATGCGCTGCATTTAAAGCATACAGCGCATCCCTGACGTTTCTCCATGTGCTGACGTCCTTTGGCAGCCTGGCACCTGCGTTGCATGCAGAATTGTTTTTGAGCAGGAAGGGATACCTTCCTGCACAAAAAGAATCCTGAGAGGCATTTTCCACTTTCTATGTGTTCTGCAACATGTACCACACATAGAAAGAGGAAGTTCAGGGAGAAATAAAGATCATTCTCTTTGTCACACCTCTCCTGGGGTGGGGTATCTTGCTGGTGCATTCTCAGGTTTACAAGGACTTGTAAATTTGGAAATGCATATGAAATCATGGGTGTTGTGTGTAAACACCTACACAACACCCATGGAACTCCTTCTGAGGACAAAGTAACGCAACACACCGATTTGTGCTGCACTGCGTTATTCTAGATCTTTTGAGCCACTCAAAGCCACCACTGTGTTATTCCGTGGCTTAAAAAATCTGACTTAAGTTTTGCATTGCTCTAAGAGCGACGCAAACTGGGTCATAAATATGGTCCCAAGCGACCACCTAAATGGTTTATCGAATGTTGGTGCCTAAAGAGAAATGCATTAACTTGTGTAGTGTAATAATCGGCAAACATACAACTACGTGTTATTAGCGTACATTATGAAGTCATGACCAGCTAATTGTCTCTTTTCTACAAACCTACGTTTAACAGCGAGAGCAGATTGTGCGTTTTCTTGATCCGTGAAGTGGGAATTGTGCTAACTGTGTATAAGTAATGCCTGTCAGGTAATGCTGCAGTCAGAATTGTTATAAATTATAGACTGAAGCATTCAATTATCTCATCTGGAAAGGTGAGTGCATCAACAGGCTTTACAAGCTATATATACATATATACGTATGCAGAATTTAAGTTGGCATTACAGATCAGTCTTCATGAAAATAAAATACCTACCCTACTGATATTTGTGGAAGTTCGAAAGTAACAGTTTATTAAAATGACAGGCTGTGTGAAATGTGGGCCACTGCATTTTGATTTGTCATTGCAAAATATTATTTTTTATGTATGATGTAAAAAGAAGCCTGATTGCACTTTTTTGCTGTAAACTTTATATAACCATATATTACTGCTACAGTTCTTGTAAGCCTCCCTATGTGTTTACATGGCTGTTGAGAAGACAAAGATTTGAAAAGGTTGTATTTTCAGCTTCCTCTCTTGCACTGTTATGCCGCCTAAATTTACAGGCGTCTCATGCAGAAAATCATTACAGTTGTCTTCACAGTACCATCAGGAAAAATAATCAATTTGTAAACATTTATGTGTGATAAAAGGTATTCTAAGGCCCTGATTTTGAGCACTGTGGAATTTTCTGACCCCTACATCAACCCCTGTTTGCACTGGGTTTGTATTTCTTCATTATTTGGTATTTACCACATCCTGTATTTACCGGATGCAGTAAAGGTCTCACCCTTCATTAAATTGAGCCCGTCAAACCTGCCACAGTTTAAAAGTGTAAAAGTGTATGACATTCACTGTCACATGCAGATTTCTGTGCACTAAGCACCAAAATATGCAAACCTTTCCTCAGAGTATGTGATAATTCACGCACACCATGCACCCTGAACACTTCAGTGTCAGATGTTTTTATCAGTTATGACAATCACATCTGGTTGGCGACTTACTATCAGGTTTCGAAGTATTAGTGAAACCAAGTGCTTGAATATGATGATATGACAAATGTATTGGTTGTGCTCTAGCAACAAAGTGAGTTTTTCCAAGTATTTAACTTGTTGGGGAGCAGCAGAATGTGTGTGCAACATACGAAATATCATATTCTGCAAAACATAGTAAAACACCAGTGCCTAGGTTCTGGAAATGCCCTGCATCCAATACTCTGCAAGCATAAAACGTCGATGGCACACAATTTTCAGGCATACTCAAGGGAGTAGGCAGATAATGAAACTACCGCTCACTTTGAAATAAAAGCTCTGATGACACAAAGCATATGATTCAAGTGCCATCTATCTATCATCCTTCTATCCACTCTGCCACTCGCCCACACTGGCAGTCTTTCACCTGTTCATTCACTTTGACATCCATTCACTCAACCTTTCACTCACTCATCCATCCACCCCTTTATTTTACTATTCTTTCACCTGCCCACCCACCTATCCATCACATTAATTGGTCAGCCTTTCACCTATCTATCTATCTATCTATCTATCTATCTATCTATCTATCTATCTATCTATCTATCTATCTATCTATCTATCTATCTATCTATCTATCTATCTATCTATCTATCTATCTATCTATCTATCTAACTATCTATCTATCTATCTATCTATCTATCTATCTATCTATCTATCTATCTATCTATCTATCACCAATCCATTCACCTGTCTACTGACCTATCCATTCACTCATGCTTTTACAGACTCATTCCTCCTCCCACTCAATTATTCACCTACTCATCCCTATTGCCTTCCCTCCTTCCTTTTACCCTTCTATCTGTTCAATATTCCTTCCTTCGTTCCCTTTTCTATTTACTACTCTTTTGTTTTTCTTCGGACCCGGCTTGCTCTTTTCCTGATGCTGAATTGCTTCATAGTGTTAATTATGAGATTTTCGGCCACATGCATCATTGTAAGGTTTTGCGATTCCTTATTTGCGATTTTTAGGGATTCGCAAATAAGGAATCGCAATATGGGATGCATGATTTTAATCGCATAATATTTGCGATTCGGTAAAAATCGCAATTTTTACAGAATCGCAAATATTATGCAAATTCTAATTTGCAATTTTGCAATTCCCATTGATTCCTATGGGCCTTTTGGCCCATAGGAATCTATGGGAAGGCATAGACATTTTGCAAATTTCAATTAGCGATTCGCAAAATGTTAATGCATTCCATGGGACATGTGTGTCTGTAACATGACAGTGTTTAAAATACAAATTTGAGCATTTTAATACTTTTTCGCAAATTACCACGAGGTTCACCCTCATGGTAATTTGCACCCCTTAATTGCGAATTTGCAATTTCAAAAACAATCATGCATTGCTTTTAAGGAATCGCAAATTTACGATTCCTTAAAAGCAATCAGGAGAGGTATCCCCTTGGGATACCCTGGGGGTCATGATGTTCTCAACTTGTGTCCGATTTTTTTCAATGTCTTTTTCAGGACACTGGGGCTATGTCCGAGTCTTACAATGGCTGCCACAACATATTGTTAATATTCTGGCCTTCTGGATTTCCTGATCTGATCACACACTTATCTGATTGTGGAGTAAAGAGGTGAGTAGTCAGATCTGGGAGGGGCATCTCTTGAGATGGAAATATCCCCTGCATGGTAAATCTGAAGCTCCATACTCTAATTGCCCAACTACATGTATCTAGTATACTGAGATTTATATTTGGCCCGGAGGTCATCCAAATGTATCATGTGAATAAATACCTAGACTTGTTCTTGATGGTGTGTATGTCCAAGAATTGTACTGTGACCTGCAGGGGTACACCAAGCATGCCTTCATCTGGTGGCAGTGGACTATGATTCCTGTCATGGGTGAAGCATATATGTATAACGTGGATGGCAGCATAAAGTGCTTTGAGGATCAATAGTGTTTTATCTGATTCACTGGAGAGGAGGCAAAACATGCCCACTGAGGTAAAGTTCTGCTTCTATGTGCTTACCCAGTCTTTAGTGCTAACATCCGAAGTGCATGTTAAGTGTTGTTTGCAGCCTCTGTGGTACATCAATGGCGTGTGATGGAGCTAAAATAATTGAGGCCAGTGAGACCCAATTTGTATACCGCTAGCATGGCCTTGCACAAGATAAAGGTGAGGACTGTGCTCCAAGTCAAATGTGATCAAGGATGGCACCAACTCTGCTTTCGAAAGTATCACTTTAAACAATAGTTTTGCCTTGAAAATAGCCTCAAAAAGACACTTGAATGGAGAAAACCTAAACTGGTACTATAGTTTCGGACAATTGATTCACTTCTCCTGTCCGCAAGTTTTGAAGAAAGACAGGACCGGTACCCCACTTTGTGGTCCAATCCTCTGTAGAGTACTCATAGGGCTATGTTCCAACTAGGGCATTTGTCTGCAAGCCAGTGTTAGACCTGGTATCCTTGGCGTGGTTTCGCCCTAATTTTTTGCCTTAACATCATCTGTTTGTGCTGATTTCATTTTTGTCTGGCCTTATGACTTTGCGCACGTACCACTGCTAACCTGTGCTAAAGTGTTTGTGCTCTCTGCTTAAAACATGGTAACAATGGCTTATACTGAATTGGCATATTTAATTTACATATACGTCCTTAGTAAATTACATTTAATGTTCCTAGGGCATGTCAAATAATTGCTACTAGTGAGCCTGCAGCACTGATTAAGCCGCCAACTGAATTAGCCCTTTCAACATGTCTCAGGCAAGCAATTGCATAGCCTATGTGTGCAATTTTAAGCTATCCTCTTGACCAAACTTTCCTTTTTAATACATATAAGTCACCTCTAATGTAGGCAGAGAACCAAAGCACTAGAAGCAACAGTGGGCCCTTGATGCTGCACCTCACATCAGTTCCAAAACTTTTCAAGTTGCCATGCAAACAACCCCCACGCCAGCTGTTGAATGGCGCAACTGTGCTCCAGATCAAAAGATAATTAAACTGAGTTGGGGGTGCACAGCTCACAAAGTTCAGGAAGCCAACGTTATATGAAAAAAGTCACTTCTATATTCAAAAATTATTTTGTATTTAAGACCATTACGATCAAGATATCAGCCTGGAAACTTTTCCCTGCATTGCTCAGTGGACCATACATATGACCTTAACATTGATCCTTTTTTTAATTTGTAGCCAGTGCAGCGCAGCCATGACTGAAACTGCAGAGTGGTGTTTGGCGATCTTAATCATGCTGCAGCATTTTGAATGGTCTGCAGGCATCTTAGGGCATATTGAGGGCTTCCTAGGAACCGGATGTTACCATAATCAAGACGGGAATTGATCAGTCCCTATATGACTACCCTTTTAGATCAAGGAGGTAGCCATTGCATGATTATTCTTAGCTAGCGCAGTAGCCCGAAGCAAGTTGCGGACTATTTTTTGGCATGCTTTTCTGTGGTGTGATTGCTGTCCAGCCAAAATCCAAGGCTTTTCACTGCCATGGAGGATACTTTCCACCATTGAGCTTGAGGTTACTGTCTGACATCTATTCAGTACTTCCTTAAGTCAGGCATTTAGGTCACTGGATGCATGCTTAGTGCAAGTGCAAAGATCAACTGAGTATCATCAGCAAAGGACACAAGGTTCAATCTATTTGCTTACCTAATTCTTGCTAGCCTTAGGATGTTGACATTAAAAAGTACCAGCCTCCAAGAGAAGCCCTGTCGGACTCCATTTTTGCCGGGATAGGTAGATGAGAGAAATGGTTCATCGCAAACCTGGAGACTTCTAATGTTCAGGAAAGACATGAGCCATTTAAGAAAGGAGCCGGTAATGCTTGCGTTTTCCGGTCTTTGGACCAGAATGCAGCATTATACTAAGTATGGGTGAAATTTGCGAATTTGGGTTCCGCGAATTCGCACAAAATTGAATTCGCAATCAGCAAAATCCGCGAATTCGTGCAAATTTGCGGATTTTTGTTTTTTTGCGTGTTCGCTGGGTTTTTCGTGTGTTCGCAGTGTTTTTTGCGTGTTCGCGGGGCTTTTTGCGTGTTTGCGGGCCGCTTGCATGGCGAAGTTACCCATGCGGTCGTGAATGGGCACAGCACCCTCTGGTTCACCACTGCCACCCTCTGGTTCATCACTGCCACCCTCTGGTTTACCTCTTCCACCCTGTGGTTCACCACTGCCACCCTCTGGTTCAAGAGTGCCACCCTCTGGTTCATCACAGCACCTCTGGTTCACCACTGCCACCCTCTGGTTAACCACTGTCACCCTCTGGTTCAGCACTGCCACCCTCTGGTTCATCCCTGCCACCCTCTGGTTCACCACTGCCACCCTCTGGTTCATTACAGCACCCTCTGGTTCACCCCTGCCACCCTCTGGTACAGCACTGTCACTCTCAGGTTCACCACTGCCTCCCTCTGGTTCACCACTGCCACCCTCTGGTTCATCACAGCACCCTCTAGTTCACCCCTGCTACCCTCTGGTACAGCACTGTCACCCTCTGGTTCACCACTGCCACCCTCTGGTTCACGACTACCACCCTCTGGTTCATCACAGCACCTCTGGTTCACCACTGCCACCCTCTGGTTCAGCACTGCCACCCTCTGGTTCACCACTGCGACTCTCTGGTTCACCACTGCCACCCTCTGGTTCACCCATGCCACCCTCTGGTTCACCACTGCCACCCTCTGGTTCACCCCTGCCACCATCTGGTTCATCACTGCCACCCTCTGGTTCACCCCTGCCACCCTCTGGTTCAGCACTGCCACCCTGTGGTTCAGCACTGTCACCCTCTGGTTCACCCCGCCACCCTCTGGTTCATCACTGTCACCATCTGGTTCATCACTGCCACCCTCTGGTTCACCACTCCCACCCTCTACCGAGACCTTATGCGCCATGGTGCTGGGTATTAACAACGTGATGCATCTGAGAGATGCGTCACGTTGTAAAGCCCTGCGCCATCAGGAGGAGTTCCGGCGCAGGGGAGGGCGTTCCTGCGCAGGAACGCCTCCTAAAAGTGGCTGAGTGAAATCTACAAGAATTCACTCAGTCACTTTTAGGCTTATGCTGCATCAAAACCCTGCGCCTGCTTGAAGCAGGCGTAAGGCTTGATGCAGCATTGGGGAGATAGGGCCCCCCAGAGCATTGCTGGAGCTGTGTCGCAAGCTCGACGCAGCTCCAGCAATGCGCTGCTTTTACGGCACAGATGTGTGACACATCTGTGCCGTTTTAACCACACGATGCGCCGCATTGAAAATGCGGCGCACCATGGGTGGCAGAGCTGCGGCGCACAATAACTGGTGCATCCCTGGGAATGCGCTAGTTATTGTAAATCTGCCCCTATACATTTAGCCAACGAGGGATCACTTACTGATTAGACAGTAGAAAGTACTCCAGTTGAGTAGAGGTACTGCACAAAAAGGTGGCATCTTCGTTTATAAACACGCAGGGTGGGATTCATTCTGCCCCCTGTTAGACTCGTTTTTTGTGCCCTTCTGCCCTCTGTTAGACTCGTTTTTCCCTTGTTTTTCTGCCCTTCTGCTCCCTGTTAGACTCGTTTTTTGTGCCCTTCTGCCCTCTGTTAGACTTGTTTTTCCTTTGTTTTTCTGCCCTTCTGCCATGTTAGACTCGTTTTTTGTGCCCTTCTGCCCTTTGTTATTCCCTTGTGTTTGTGCCCTTCTGCCCCCTGTTAGACTTGTTTTTTGTGCCCTTCTGCCCTCTGTTAGACTCGTTTTTGTGCCTTTGTGCCCCGTTAGACTTGTTTTTGTGCCCTTCTGCCCTCCGTCAGACTCGTTTCCCCTTGTTTTTCTGCCCTTCAGTCCTCTGTTAGACTGTTTTTTTGTTCCCTTCTGCCCTCTGTTAGACTTGTTTTTCCCTTGTTTTTCTGCCCTTCTGCCCTTTGTTAGACTGCTTTTTTGTGCCTTTGTGTCCTCTGCATCACCACATCATCACTCAGCGCTACCCCAGCATCACTCAGCGCCACTCCAGCATCAATCTGCGCAACCATTCAACAACAACTGGTTCAAATATGTTCTCTTAATGTTTCAAACTTTATTACAAATGTCACAAAAAAGATGTTATTATTTCACTTCTGTTCTTGGATTTTCGTCACAATAAAATACACTAAACATAATCTTCACAAAAGTTATTTACAAAAGTTTAAGCTATTGCCATTATAAATTAAAATCACTTTTATTTAAGTATTAATTATTTTAAAAAATTAAAAGCCATTGTAATTTGTAATATCAATACAGCTAAGTCACGTAAATATGAAACATGTTGCATTACAAATGCTATAGGTGTCACAATTGCAAAAGTTACAACTATTGGCATTGTAAATGACAAAGCTATTAATTTAGCTATTTTCTAAACCAACACATACATAAAAAAAATTGTCCTTTACAAGACCAATAGCTCAAACTTTCCTAATGCGAGACCTATTGCATTGCAAATGCTTGTTTTTATATCTGTCAGTGCTTCCTGTTGAGGTTTAATTTTCGTGACAGGCGCCTCATTGCCTTCTTGTAACTATTCTCTGACCCTGCTTCAAGGGTCAGAGCAGGGTCAGAGAATAGTTGCAAGTAGGCAACGAGGCGCCAGGAAGCACTTACAGGCTTACACCAGCAGGTGCCCAAGTTGAAGTTAATTTCTTTGTAACCCTTTTGTAAAAGGTTACAAAAAAATAGCTTCAACTTTTGCACCTGCTGCTGTAACCCTGTAAGTGCTTGGCTGAAAATTCGTCCCCGCTGATTCACGGATTTTACCGCGATTTCGCGAGATTCGCGGATCGCGAAATCACGGAAAATCCGCAAATTCCGCGAGCGGGACGAATTTTCAGCCCATGCTTACATTATACAGTATCAAAAGCAGAACTGAGAACCATCATGATCATGGCTGCTGGGCAATGCAGTCTCAGTGCATTGTCCTGGCCAAAATTCTGTTTGAGTAGGATGAAGAATCACATAGTTAGAGAAAATTAGAGATTTAGGTGCTTCTCTAAAATGTTACTGGAAATTGGAAGCAAAGAGATTGGCCTGTGATTACTGACCATCAAGGGCTCTGCATGTAGCTTCCTCAGGAGAAGTTTTATTACGCATGCTTCCATGCAGGTGGAACACTTCAATGAGCCTGAGAGCTGTTAAGAATCTTAATAATAATAAGTAGAATTATATTGCCAACTTTCAATAGAACATCAGGAGGAGCTGGAGTCAATGTAGAGACAGGTTTTTGGGAAGTTAAGATAGTTTCAATATAATCCATATTTAGCCAGAAGGAATGACAGCTGAGCTGTATAAAAGAGGGACCTCCGACACCGCCTCTTCAGTACACTTCTGGACCTGTGGATACTCTGGTATGAAGAAAAACTGCTGTGCTCCACCAAGGACTGCCACTCTGCTGGAATGCTGCTCTGAAAAAGCTGATGCCCTGTTGTGTTGACCTACTTACCTGGATGAGATGGACTGGACCTGCATCTCTTGAACCCAGAACCCAGAGGGACTCCAAGGGCTCATGGACTGGCCACTTGAGCTGACTCCTCAGGGTCATAGCAGGCAGGCATCCATCCACCTTGCATCTTCACCTGGACTCTGCCATCTGTGAGTCTTCCGTGTCAAGTGGTGCCAGCCCAGTCCTGGACCCTTGGACGCGGGCCTAAAGTGCCCTACCAGGGTCTGTGGTACCAGCAGAACTAAAGCATCTCCTCCGTGCAGCACAATCCTGATCAGAACCAACACATCTCCACTGCTTTGTGGACTGGACTGCACAAGGACTTTTGCATCATTGTGTCAGCCTGCATCGCCTTCACAACTTCTACTGCGCAATGGATCCTCGGCATAGGATTGTGGTTGCTGCTTGATCAGGGCGCACACCCCAGTCATCCAACAACCCCATTTTTAACAGCCAGTCTTCTAGTAGTGAGTGACTATAGTGGAAATCTGGATCATTTGCTAGAAAGATTATGTACTTGCCGCAAAGCACCTTAAAGCCTGTCTGCCTTCTGCGAGAGGGAAGGCGCATGGCTTCCTTGCAGGAGGAGAGACTCTCTGGAAAAGAGTGAGGTGCAGTGAGCTCCAGTGACTGTGGGGCACCCAGAAGAAAACATTGCTAGAGATCAATTCAGGGGACCTGAGGAAGGACCCATGCATCAAAGGTCAGGAACTGCAATTGCGTGATGACATGACTGCAAACGCCCAGTGGGGGCTGTGATTATAAGATGCCATTCTGTTCAGGTGAGGGCTCCAGCTACCTAATAACTATCTGACTGATGTGAGACTGCAACTGCCAAAGCTGTGTCTGGTCCCCTGCTGGGCTTTTACTGCTGAAGTTTTTATTGACTGACACAGGGCAGCAACTTCTGAATTTAATTGCAGCCTGCGCAGAGCTGTACCTGCGAAGGTTGTGACCAACATTTGTAGAGCTGCTGCTGCTGCCAAGTGTGGCAAGACCCTGTTAGGACCCTTGTCTGTGGTCCAGTCATCCCTGCCATGTGTCCCAACTGCCAACTTTAGAAACTAAGGGCCAGATGTAGGTAAATAGCATTTACCGATTCAAAAATACAAAATTTTGCCGATTCAGTATTTTCGAATCGGTAAATGCTATGTAGCAAATCATTCAGTAAAAATTACCGAATCGCTAAGATTCGGTATTTACCGAATCGGTATTTACCGATTCGGTAATTGCCATTCATTCCTATGGGCCTGGAGGCCCATAGGAATGAATGTTAATAACCGAATCGGTAAATACCGATTCGGTAAAACGGGGAAAACATTGAAGGGTGGCATGATGTCACTTTGGCACCCTGTTGCACCCCTCAATTGTGTATGGGTGCATATGTTGCAGACATACATGCCGGGCATGTATGTCTGCAACATGGCACTGAGGCAATTTGCATAAAATTATTTTTGGGGTGTTTTCGTTATTTACCCCCAACTTGTAGTTGGTGATAAATAACGAATCCTAACATGGGATAAGCACTCATTTAAGTGCTCCCTACATTAGGAATTCAGTAACTTACCGAATCGGTATTTAAGATATCATTAATTTACTGATTCCTTAAATTACCAATTTGAATTGTTAATTTTGACCCCTCCATCAGAAAAGCCTATTACCGGTCGGTAACAGCCGAAATTCGTTAATTTTGGCCGTTACCGACCGGTAATAGCCTTCCTACATCTGGCCCTTAATGACTGACTATCACTATCTGGTCCAGGCAGAACTACATCCAACCTTCGCTGAAGAATTAGCGCTAGAAGCCTCTGCTTCTCTTTGTGAGCAGAGAGGGTATATGCTCTAGAGTACTGGGCAGTCCCGGCGGGCATTACAGGACTGGTTCACCCATAAAGATAAGTGCACAAACTGTTTGGGGATGATTTAAATGTAGCTGTTCTAAATTGATGCTCCTCCTTTTTTTCCCTGGAGATGGAGAGGGAGCTTGGGGACAGTAGGGACAGTGAAGGAATTAAGTGGGTGCAACACCTGTCACAATAGCACCCAGGAAAACTGACATGCTTTTTCTTCTCGTAGCAGGGCTGGACTGGGAACCCAAAGCAGTCCTGGCAGAACATCCCCTGTATGCTACATAGTGATCAAGCGCAGTGCAGCGAGCACAACCACTACTAGGGGGCTTGGGAGGGCAGTTCTCCCAAAAATAGCTATTGAAAAAGTTGTGCTTTCTGCATCATATTTTTTCATTATATATTCCATTGTATTAGTTTTTCAAGCAAAATAAATGATGACCTTATAGTGCAGCAGGATACAGCAATCTTTATTGGAGCTCTTCAGTTATTCCCTCACTTTTGCCCTTCAACAGTGCCTCTCACCTCTCCATAGCCACTCTCTCGTGTGAATTTTATTAGTTTTATACCACCTCTCATACCAATGTAGTGTAAATGTTACATAAGGCAGAGGGGTCTGCAAGGTGTAAGATTCGCAAGTCATCCATATTGGATGGCATTTATTAACAGTGCTTGCTCTGGAGAAGCACAAACTAAGGATTCAGAACGTACCACTGTGGTTAGGGTTGACATTACTAATAATAATGTATTTCTTTCCAAACAAACCCTTTTTAGCAAAATTAGGATAATAAAAACTGGGGAAAAAACATAACTTACTATTTTAGATTACAATTCTAACTTATGAACTGTACAGTAAGAGAAGGATCTCTATGACAAAAGCGGAAAACCACTGAGCTATGCACATAAAATACTGTTCTGTGATTTGCATAGTAAATGCTCTTTGCAGCTGGCATGTTAGCCTGTGCTACCTTAGATGAGCCAAAACTGCCACTAGACAAAACTTTGATCTTCAACTTGTACAATAATAACCAGAGTTATCTTGACACGTTCAATGCTGCCTGAAAACTGTTGGATATCCAAAGAACTCTGCAGTGCTTTTAAAAATGCAGAACTGCCATAAAAGCGGCAGGGTAACAAAAGCGGCCCCCACCCTTCCAGCCTCCTGCGTAAATACCAGTTCGGCCAGTCCGGCCTTGCCTAGTAGTATGTACTTCCTTTATGTAAATATGGTACTTTTCTTTTGCAAATGATACGTGCTGGGCTAGACATTGATGCCAGTGGATTGTTGATTGAGTGCTCACCCAAAATACCATAAGGGTCAAGTTCATGGAGGGTTGTGCTTTGCTCAGTTTCCTGAGCCATAAAAGGACGGGGTCCTGGGACATCAGGGACAAATAACCCCAACTACCACAGCTGATGCTCAGTAGTGCCTGCTAAGTAGCAGACATCCATAATGGCAAGGGCAATGGAAACTATCACCCACTGATAAAGCAGTAGGCATAATAGAAACCTCAGCTATCTTATTTGGAGGCACACGTGTGAGTTGTAGTTTGTACACATCTCTTTGTAGTAAGCAAATTAACCCCATGAGGTATTATTGTGGTATAGTATCATGCCACTGATCATGTTCCACACAAATCTCCACAGAAGGAGCAGTGAGCATCTCAGATATCGCAACACAGATTACATAACAGTGAAAGTGGCAATCGCATAATGCTAGGATGCTATCCTTCCAAAATCTGAACCTCTAACAAAAACATTACTCTGGTCTGTTGTGCCTATAAAACATACAGATATGCCATGTAATAACTCTTCAAATTAACACAGCAACATCGATGGTATGAGCTTCAAAGTTTAAAGAGAGCAGTGCCAACGCTGTGATCTGTTTCATTCAATCGTGATGGGGGGATAAAACAGTGACTCACAGCGACAGTCTGCTCCAGTACACCCAAATTGCATTGTATGAGGTTTTCCTTTACTTCAGGGTACATAGGCAGCATGAAATGCACATTTTGAAATTTGGACTAATAATCAACCTGCCTTTCTAAACCTACTCACTGCAGACAGGGATGTGGCTAAGTACATGGATTGAGGATAGAATTACTTCATAAGGAGGCAGTACCTTCTTAACAAAATGTTGTTGGGCTATTATAATTAAGTACAATAATTTTTTTAAGCCGCATAAAATGAAAGCTCGTAAGACTTTGGGCGCTTGTAAAACTCGGTTGGGACACCAATGGCACTAGGCTGTGCGAGTGCTAAGCAAAGCACATACTGGGCCACTGCCTTGAACTGATGTGGCTATACTACTTAGACCTGCCTCAGCAGCATGCTTTCAGTGGAGCTCCATTTGATTCTCTCATTCTCCTGATGTACCTTTTCTGATAGTTGAAGTCTTGACTCTCTTCCACTGTACGCTGCCCTTTTTTACCGTAAAGTGCCCTTCATTAGTCATCTGATGCTAATTCATGACAATTTGCTCATGATTAGAGTCGCTGTAGGAATGAAAATCACTTTTCTCAGACCCCTTGAACCAAGGGGACAGTATGAATTGTACTTCAGGAATGAAAGGGAAATACAGGTTAGCATTTTAACAAATCCCTCCTCTCAATCGATTTTGTAATTCACCTTTTGTTAAGCACTTATACAAGCTAAAGTCAAGGTGCACCTGCCTTTGTCTCTTGCAGGCTATTAACATGCCTGATATGCAATTGAATGAATTTCTTGTAATCGGAGCCAGTAACATTCCTTTGTATCTTTGTAATAGGATGATTTGAACTAGACCAGTGCTTCGAAACTTTTTAGAACTGCGACCCACTTTTTAGAATGACACCTTTCGCAACCCACCCACTTTTAATGGACATGAGGCAGAGCAATTTTTAATGTAACTAAAGCATCCGATGGCAGAGAAGTAACATTTACAGACAGTACATTTTCCATTGAACTGGCCACTTAATTTGGACAGACATACATATTTACTGATACAAGTAGATTGAACGCAAATGATAATGTCCGGAAATCGGGTTTCTGTAAATATTTATCATTTGTGCATTACACAATAAAGTTGTTTTTTTGGTCCAATTAAAATCTGTTTCCAGCACACTTCATATTGCAAAAATGTGCTTAGTTTTTGCTCTCCTAAATATTGAATGTATGCAGTCCATTTACAGGTATTTACATTTATTGGTGTTTTGCAAAAAAAGGAACAACCTACATCCTCTCCTTTCACACTCACTGTACTCCAGCAAGATTGCCACATAATTCACTTTCAAAATTCCTATGAGGTTTCAGTCAGAGAAATAAAAGTAAACACCAATCTCCATGTTAAAAGAATAAGCAGCTATTTAGCAGATGACATAGCCTACTATTTGACCCCGCGCTTTGAATTTCAATGATAAGATAAAAACAGAATTTAAAAGGATCTTTATTTACTTCTCGGACGTTGCCTACCCACAAAAAATCAGCTTGTGACTCACCAGTGGATTACAACCCACAGTTTGGTAATAACAGAACTAGACAGTTCCACCAATGCAACTCTCCTTCCAAGATACATCTTGCAAACAGTGTTAAAAACAAACACTGCTCCAATTGCATACATGCAATATGACTGAGAAAACAATGATTTGTGATCTTGAAAGGAAAGAGTTCTGATTGGAACAGACTCCATTGTGAGACACCAAGTGACATCAAAAGTGTGAAGATGCTGTAAAAGTGAACTATGCTGTATGAAATAAAAACTGTTATGTATCGAAGCTTTACAATTTAACAATGTAGCCATGCACTGTGAGAGATCTAGAGGTATCTGTGGAGGAATGCTACAGTTACTAAGTTACTTTACATATGGAGTAATCACATTGTGGGAGGTACATCAGGAGTCATTACATTGCAGTTAAGTCTTTGTAACTTATTAAACAGTCTTTATTTTCCAAGTAAATTACTTGGGAGAGCATGACACTTAGCAACTTTAATAATATTGTTCTTGTAATTGACTGAATGAAGTCATCAGTGATGCCATTTAACATGTCTTGAGTGAGCTTATCATTGTTGTACAATCACTTTCATATTGCATTCCCACAGACATCAATTAGCTCACATATTCATTAAATAAAATCTTTAATTTAAAAATATATTTACAATATTGGTTCCTTCCACTAGATGCAACCACTGTATCTTTCATCCTTCCTCCATATTCAACCCATACAGGGTTGTGTTTTTAGCTCAATAATATATCATGTTTCCATGTGCCTAAACAATTCCCCGTTGGCAACCCATACCCTTTTAATTGCCTTGTCTTCACTCCAAAATACCATTTTATGTTCAGGAAAGTGTCTTGCTACAGGGTAATGTATGTTACCCTAATATCCTCCATGACTCACTTTCTGACTGGCTATATAGTCCTTCATACATATTCCTTGCAAATGGACACACATCTATGTACAATACATAATCGAAGCTAAAAGTATTGAATGTCTTTGAGTATGGGATATCATATCCTTGCACATTCTTAATTGGTGCAGTTATTGCACATATAAAACCATTCTATGTCACTCAATCTCTCCTTTGCTAGGAAAACACTATGCACTAATTTGTACTTCAAGGATTAATTTGTTCCTATACCTAATATGAAGGGCCTCATTGATCCTAGAATCCAATCACTCTTTCCGTATTCCCAAATTGTTTCTCTCACCTGTTGTAGGTGGCAAAAATCTAATCTTATTCTGATCTTTTTTTCTTTGATTCTAGTTCCTCACTAATAATGGCTATTGCCTGTATTTTTTTATTGTATTTCATATTAATAGCTATTTTCAGGGCCCACATTGGGTAAACATATTTTTAAAATCTTGACAATAATTCCTGCTTCTTTATAAAAAGATTCTAATTCCTAAAAATATGTTTAATTCTTCTACTTCTTCTTTTTGTTCTTTTTCTTCTTATTATTGCTATTATCAGTATTAATATTGTTATTATTATTAGCAGTAGTAGGAGGAGGATTAGTATTATTATTAGTAGTAGTAGTATTACTACTAATACTATTCTAATCATAATAATAATTACTTAAGGCTGGGAATTATTATTATTATTATTATTATTATTATTATTATTATTATTATTATTATTACTACTACTACTACTACTAGTACAACTACTACTAGAGGTGTTGTTGATTTCTTTTCATTATTAGTATTACTATTATTGTTTTATTACTAACATAAAACTACCACAACCAATACCACTACTACTGTGACTACTACTACTAATAAAAATACTATTGCTCTTGCTGTTTTGTTGTTTCAATAATAGTACTAACAATAATGAAGGAGAATAACAATACAAAATATTTCTTATATTTAATGTTGTGAATTGTAAGGAACTTGCCTTAATAATGTCAGTATTACATATACTAATATTCATTTTTTAGCTAAATAGTGTCTTTTATAAATAATAGTAAATGTTTGAGCTACTCTTGAACAATGCTATCATTTGTAGGAAGAAGACAGGAAACGTTTTATTGGCACAAACCTTTAATTATCAGACACAATGTTTGATGTCGTACCATCCCTAAACTCCCATACCTAAACTACCATATCTACCTACTTAACTACCATACCTAACTTAACCCCTTCCACGCTGATGACGAGCTGGGCTCGTCATGGCGTAGCCTCCTCGCACGCTGATGACGAGCCCAGCTCGTCACGTAAAGTGCGTTTTTAAAAATCTCAGCGTGCGAGCGGAATTCCGCTAGCGCGCATGAGGTTAATATACAAACATTTCATGCCTACCACACCTACCTCTCATACCTAGCCTACCATACCCATCGTAATTAGTATAACTGTTCTGTCATACATACCACACCTACCATGCATCATTACTTCATTTACTTTACCTAAACTACCATGCTGACCTTTTCTAGACCATCACACTGTTCATAGCCACCATACATACCCTAACGTATCCTACTTAACCATCATGCCTCCCAAACATGTAATACTTACTGACCTACCATGCCTACCCAATGAACACTACTAAAAGTATCTGCCATACTGATCATACTAAATCTGCCTAATCTAACATAACCAGCCTTCCAAACTTTCTGTTCTTAACCTAAAATACCTAAAATGTCATACCTAAATCACATACTCCAACTCCACCTACCACACCTGCTTACAAGACAGAACTACCTTTCATACCTAACATACCAGATATTCCCTACTAATCCTAAGTACCTCACCTATGATATCTGATAAATCCTCCCACTCTGCAGTAGAATCATTTTATGCATTTGTACATCCTATATCTACCAGGAGGTAGTGGTTTTGTGAAAAAAGGGGTAAATTAAGCCTAAAGGCTTAAGGTAGTATCTTGAAGAAACTCTAGCAAATGGCATAATGTAGTGCATCCTACACTAGATAAATTAATGATTACAGTGTTTCAAGGGCATTATAGAGCAAATGCCTTTTCTTCTTCAAAGCAGCGCTACCTACAGCATTTGCTAATGCGTGTTTACATAATAAATTGTGGATGTTGGCCTGGCCATCTCTTGCATGTAATCCCACAAGATCACCCATTTCTTCTCATTTGAAAACAGAAAGACCATTAATTGAAGTAAAAAAGTAAAAAAAGGTAACATAAAAGTCAACTGAAAATCTTATGTGGGCTCTACGGGGATTCATTTCATGCACTGTGCAGGCAGTCTGCTAGCTCACTGTGGAATACTACTATCTTAAAGGCATTATATTAAGTCACATGCTCACCAGATGCGAAATACCTCTCATCTCCCTATATTTTCTAAGAGAAAGTACAAGACTTTAATTGGTTCTTGAATAGCCCATAGAAATTGAAGCATTGAGACTTTTAATTACCCAATTGACAAAATAAAATACCAGAGCTTGCAAATACCCTTGTTTGTGGTTTGATGCACCAACATTTAAGTGATGTGATCAACTTGTGCAGTTTTCTTGTAACAGCCACATTTATATGGTTGCATTGAGCATTCTGATTGGCTCTCACAAATCCCAGGATACACTAAGGTTGTCTTTGGGATGTACTAGATTTGGTATACAGCGAGGCACTTTATTTAATGCCCCTGCAACAAAATCAGAAAATAAAGACAGGTACCTCTGGGGACTTAGGGAAAATAGTGAATAAATAGCTTCACAGTACATATATGGATTATTAATGGTACTGCATTGGTGTGACCACACTTGGTATTAAGTCTTTGAGGATTATTTATGCCTGTTTTAATATAAAAGTGGAAGCAATATCATTTTAAAGTGCAATCTTTAAATGGCTTTCAAAAGTTAAATATACGTAGATGTTGTTACGAAGATAGTGCAAAGTTGTGTTATCCATTGGTTTGCATGAAAGAATGAATGAATGAAAATACACTTGGTATAGTGCATGGCTACCCTAGGGCATCCCAGCGCTTTGACCCAGGTAACATCATCATCACTCATCGGAAAAGAAAGGTTTTTAATTGTTTCTGGAACATGAGATGGTTCGGTAGGAGTCGAATGCTCTCAGGAAGGTTATTCCAGAATTTGGCCGCTTGCAAGGAAAACCGCCGACCCCCCGTACGGGATCTCTTGATCCTAGGGACTGTCAGAAGATTGAGTTCACTGGACCTAAGGGTTCTGGAGGGTCGGTATGGGCAGAAGAGAGGGCGAAGAATATCTGGGCCGTTGTTTGTGATGGATTTATGGACCATACACATGGCCTTAAAACCTATCCTCTCTTGAATCGGAAGCCAGTGAAGAGCACACAGAGCAGGCTTAACCGAGCTGTGTCTGGGGACTTTGACCAGAAGTCGAGCAGCGCAGTTCTGGACTGACTGCAGAATTTTGATAGTGCCTAATGGTGCGCCAAGATAGAGTGCATTGGAGTAATCCAATCTGGAGATGATCAAGGACTGTACCAGGAGCCGTCTGGAATCAGAAGGAAGGAGGTTGAGAACCTTCCTTAATGTCCTAATCAAGCCAAAGCATGTTGCAGCTACCTTCTTTGCCTGCACTTGAAAGCCGAGAGAGGGAACAAGCCAGATTCCCAAACTCTTGATTTGTTTCTTTGGGGTCGGAGGGGGACCCAGGCAGCTCGGCCACCATGGATTAAGGTTCAGAGGAGCCTTGTAACCCAAGATCATGATCTCGGTTTTAGTCCCATTTAGTTTAAAAAATGATGCTTCCATCCATTCACAGACCTTAGTGAGACAGGGGGACAGATTGTTTGGTCCAGAGGTCCCGTCTTCAGAACTAGTGAGTGAGACCACCAACTGGGTGTCATCGGCGTAGGTAACCACTTTTATTCCCCAGGGAAGGACAACATCAGCCAAGGGCCTCATATAGATATTAAATAATGTGGGGCTTAATGAGGATCCCTGGGGAACGCCGTAGTGAAGGGGGATCTGTCTTGAGGTATACTCCCCTTCAAAGACAGAGAATGATCTTTCTGCTAGGAAGGATTGAAGCCATTTAAGGGAAACCCCGGAAACGCCAGACACGCCGAGGCGGCTGATCAACAGGGAGTGGTTGACCGTATCGAAGGCTGCGCTGAGGTCCAAAAGGACCACCGCAGCGCAGCCTCCGGCATCTAAAATCTTCCTCGCTTCCTCCACTACCACCACCAGGGTGGTCTCAGTGCCCTGTTTTGTTCTGAAGCCAGTTTGAGTAGGGTGAAGTACAGCCTCGTTCTCGATAAAGGCGGATAAGGCAAGATTGCCATGCATTTCTGTGATTTTACTAATCCCTGGCAACAGGGAGATAGGGCGGTAGTTTGACCAGTCATCAGGGTCGAGATTGGCTTTTTTTAAAAGAGCTTTAACTCTGGCCTGTTTCCACAGTGGGGGAACCACTCCAGTGGAAAGGGAGGAGTTGATTACGTCCTTTATAATAGGTACTACCACCTCAGAAACTTGTTTTAGGGCAGAGGGCGGGGCAATGTCCGCAGGAGAGCCTGATTTCAGATTCTGCAGAAGTTTTTCTACTGTGGAATGATCTATCAAGGGCAGAACATCCAGAGTAGGAGAGGAGATCAATCGAGTGGTGGGCTCAATGGAGTGTCCAAGATCATTTGTAGCTTCCTTCGCACAGAAGGAGGAGTAGATGGTAGCAACCTTTGAGCTAAAAAAATTGGCTAACTCCTCGCACCGTTTTAGGGGATTGGCCGCTTCATTCAAGGGACTAGGTGGAGTTACCAGTGACTTGAAGATTTTGTACATTTCCCTAGGGGAGTTAGCGCTTTTAGATATCTCAAGCTGGTAAAAAGAGGCTTGGGCTAATTTTAGTTGGGTCTTATAGTTCCTAATAGTAGCTCTGTATTCCGCTTTATCCTCTGGGGTGAAGTTCTTTCTCCACTTCCTCTCTAGCCTCTTACAGTTCCGTTTGAGACATTTCAGTTCTGCAGTATACCAGTGCATTTTATTGGAACCTCCACGGTGCACTATTTTGTGTTTAGGGAGAGTGAGGTCAAGAGAGGACTCTAGCCACTTATTAAAGGAATTGTAAGCTTCAATAGGATTATCCTTCTTAATTAACGGCATGAGAGCTGTGTTCTTGCTTAGTTCAGAAGAGCTGGACTCATATTCCAGGTGTTCAGAGAAATAGACGAAGAGTTTCCTTATGCTGAGAGACACATACAACTTGTTACATAAGTATAAGTTAAGGTAGGCTTAAAACCTCAAATAGCTGTATCTAGCTGTTTCTGGACACTCTTTCCCCATGGATTGCACATTTACCCACACCGCACGCTAGACTCTTGCCTCTTTGAACTCCAAAATGCATATACACAAGATATCAACAAGAGACGAGTAGCACTCTGCACCCAAAGAATCAAAAAGCTGATTACCCTATTTCTTGAGTATATGCCCTGAATCTAGAAGGACATTGATGCATGCAACAGCAGCTCCTCGGTTTCTTGTTTCAAGAGTAAAGGGTTCTTTTTTCAAAGTGGCTAAGAGATATATGGTTACATTGTGCCACCTGCGGAATATCCCCGGTCTATACCTACAGTCATTAACAATCTTATCATAAATATAGGCTATCACTGCTAAGCTTTTAATGCATTCTGAAATCTTCTGATGAGTGGCATGTGACTTCTTAAAATCATATGCCACACCTCCTTGTGAATACAGCACAGCTACTGGCTTTATTTTTGTTTGACAAGCTCTCTTTCAAGTTTTGCAAGATGAAAGTGTTTGGAAGAAAAATCTATTGCTCTCAGAACAGTATGTTTTCAGTAATATGTGACCTTTGAATGCGACTACTGGAAACCTAAAATGAGTGGGAGAAAAAAAGATGCCTTTCTTCGAGAGGTACATGCTTTTCTGTTGACTAAAGAACAGCAACTACAGGATGGTGATTAAAGGCAAAGCGGCCTTAACCATCTAGCAGCCAATGGAGAGGAAATGTGAAGTAGTATGGAGCACTTCCCTTTTGTAAAACTGGGTCATTAATGGCCTCCATGACTGCTTTGCATTTGCAAATCTGTCCTGGGACCTGAAGAAGAGATCTAAAGATTCAGGGCACACTAAGGAAACCTTCTAGTTTCATGGTCTGCCAGATTTCTATGGACTGATATTCACTGACAACAGGTTTTGTGGCTATTACTATTGAGTGTGATTGTTAGAGTCCATTAGGGACAGCTAGTGATTGGTTTAGGGCAATTAGCAATAAGAGCTTATGTTGAGCATTTAAATGTTTGCAGATCCATTCACTTTGTGCTAGCCATGTCAAAAGGAGAGAAAATGTTTCCTTTTCTGCCAAATACAAATTGCCCAGATTTCTATTCTGTATGATTACCAGATAGCCTACGATTTTCCTCCAGGACTCTGTAGGCACTTTGGTGTGACTCCTAAACCCAAAGGTGCTACTGTGTTGTATGAGTGCTTGGATCCTTCTAAAAATCTGTGTTTAGAAGTGCCTTCCTGGTGAATGGGTTGTCCTGTAGACACAGGTGGCTGCAACATACGTAGTTTAGTCTCTGCAGTTCTGACCTAGTGAAGTTGTACAGTATAAGGGGAATCCGAAGAGTGAGTGCTAACATGGATGTCGTTTATGAGCTTAGATCTGAAGAGGTCCTGACAAGCAATAACCATTTAAGTAGTATACTTTTACAACGAGAGGAAAATGTACTTCAAACCAAACTCTCAGCGTGCCAGGACACCCCCCAGAATACTGACAATCAGGGACCTTGCATAATAAATAAACCATCCAATTTATTCTAGAATTTCTAGCTGGGTCAAAGGGTGTCTGCTGTTTGAACTCTCCATGCAAGAGCCTATTTAGGCCTTAGTAAAATTATGTCAGAGTATGAAGCAAAAATTGTGTAATTTTGAATAACAAAATTATGAGATTATGCCATTACTCCACATTACATAGCTTTGGGGAGAAATGTTGATGGAAGATGTACAATTCGGGTAATTTTACAATGAGAGCGGACCGTTCGGGGCATTTTTAAGTGCAAAACTACAAATCTGAATCCGTACAGCAATCTTTTGAACATAAGTGGCAGTTCCTTCAGCATTGATGGTTAACAAACATTTCAGGTAAATTTTGTACCTGAGCAGATTGCTCAGGTAATTTTTAAACATAAAACTACCAATCTGAATGTGAGCAGCTGTGTTTTTGACCATGAAGAACACAAAATAAATTTTCATGCCGAATTTTAATCCAGGTCGGGCAATTTTTTCAGTGCAAGATGCATCTCACATTAATGTGTTTAATTTTGCGTAATTGTTCTGTAAATTACACCTACTAATCACGAGCTGGGAAGTAGTGTATCCTAAGGTGGGATGTCATTAAGCCTGATTAAAAATGACTTTGTGTACCTCGGTTTTCGCAAGGCAATTTTACCAGCCTCACCCCATCCACACCCAATGACCTCCTACAATATCCTAGGGACATGGAGCAGTCCTACCTGGTAGCCGAACACCATGAACTGTCCAGTGAACTCACAATGCTCTTTTCTTCCACCACCCCCTGCCCACCCTGGGAACAGGGAACACTCCTTTCTTTCAGCTAAAGCAATGCTCTGCCCACTGAAACCCTACTACTAATTTCTTCCACCACCTTCTGCAAACACTGGGATCAAAGAACACTCCCCCTTGCTGCCACAACCTGCCCTGTTCCCTGAATACCAACCCACCTAATTTTTCCCCACCCCGGAGTAGCACCTGCTTCCTTTCTCATTTACCATCTACTTATAGTAGGTGGTAAAAGGGCGAGTTAATTATCATGGAATAGGAAATCATGGGAGTAATTCGAGCTAGAAAGAGTAAGTATAGTTATTCCCATATTTTGACGATTCATTTCAGAGTGCTGGATTTTGGTGCCAGAATCATTATTTCCGGCCATTCAATATCCTGCACTTAAATTTAGAATACTCCTGTTTGGGGTCTAGATAAAATTCTCTCTAATTTTACTTTTATAATAGGGTTGGGTGCTTGCCTTTTAGAAATTATATTGGAGCTCTAGTTTAACAACACACTTAAGAAACACTGTCGGGGTTCCATAAAGAGGTAATACTGCAGCAGTCAATGTGCTGATAATCAGTCACCTTGATTAATAAAATCCCCTTAGTCTAGCATCCAAATAATCCCTCTTATCCAAAATGCAGGTGGTTCAAAACACTGCAGGCCTTCTTGTACGCCTTCAGCCCCCTACGCTTAGAGCCCTTCATTAGCTTCCCATTAAGAAAATAGCTCTGTTCAAACAGCTCTGTCTTTCTTACAAATCACTATCAGTCAAAGGCCTAAGTGCTTACAGGGGAAACTTTTCTTCTACCATCTTGACAGGAACCTAAGATCCGAAAATCAACTCCTTATATACCCTCAGCTTAGCTCAAAGTATGGCAGCCAGGTTTTCTCCTATCTGGCTACGTACCATTGGAACAGACACTCTCTGTTCATCCGTACATGCAATGACTTCCCTGGCATCAAAAAACATCTTAAAACCTGGTTGTTTTGATTGGCTGTTACCCTATTTGTCTTTACAGTGCCAAGAAGCCCTTTTCGGGTGGAGTCGATTGAGCTATATATAGAACCCCATAACATAACATGGCATAACATTGCTTAACATAACATAGCATAGAATGTTGAACTGTACATATTGCAAATATCATTCTTTCTCAATCAAACTGTCCCCTCACTAACAGGATTCGAATTAAGCATCATGTCTTATATTGCTGTTTTTTACATACAGAATTGCACAATACATATTTTAACATGATCACATTTACTAAAGTTATATCACTTAAGACAACTATAATTTCATGGTTGTGTTAGTTCACAGTCTCCACAGAAACCATATACTTTACAATTTACTAATCATTTATGTGAGTTTACGCATTGATGGGCATTTTTCAACTCTATGTGAATAGAAGATTTTTCCTAAAATTGCTATTTTACGAACTGTTTCATTAAAACTCATGGCAATACATTAAATGGCAACAGGTGCCAGAGTTAAGAGACTGTGCTCAAGGAGCAGCGGGTGATGCTCCTGTTTATGACAGAAGGTATCCATCAGGGAGGCCTGCTTCTGCTGTAGACAGCAGGTAAGTGAGTGTTCCCTTTCAAGAATATTATGTTGTACGAATTACCTGATGAAAAATGTTTCTACTTTATGCACAAACAACATGTGATTGCCATGACTTGATGTTCAAACTTTGAGAATTAAAATATGTCAACACCTAATGAACTGGAATGGCATTGTGAGACCTTAGCACATAGCATAGACTAGTAAATCAATAGATATAAGTGGAATTAAAAAAAGAATGTAAATGTGTGGAATTGAAACCGAAAGTAAAGATAAATCTCCTAATTCATGCATTTGGTGCATGAAGCAAATTGACTTTTTTCTGCTTTTTCTTGAGCCCTGTTTTTCAGAAATTGCACCATGTGATACTACAGATCACCGTTCCTGTGTGTGTGCTCTGGCCCAAAAAACGTACCTGTAAATTGATTTCACCCAATCGGGCTTTTTAACTGTCCTGTAAGGACATTGTAGATAGATTGGAAAATGCATCTTTGAAGGTTAAATGTGATGTGTGGGCTGCCATGTGTATTTAATCCACCCACCTGTAGAGCAAAAACATATGCCTGCATGAAGCGCGACTGTCGTCTGGCCGAGCTTCATTTTCAATCCAATGCAGTGACACAAGGCAGGGCAAAGTACCTTTACTCTGTAGGAAAAGGTTATTTTAACATGTAAATAACTCATCCTTAAAGTGTGCCTTGCAAGATCATAGGGAATAGTGCTAATATAGAAGCATAGGGCACACTACATATTCTGATTATTGTCATCTCAAAGTGAAATAAAACATCTATTCCACTGTGTATTATACCTTTCTAGACGTTTCTCTGGTCAGCCCTAGATAGAATTACATATTGTATTCGTCTTGGTGCAATGCTGGGGATATGGTTCAAAGTTATTTCCTTCTTAGTTTGAAAATCTGATTTAATTGTGAAATTCGATTTTTGATTAGCTAAGTGGAAAAGTAATGTTTTATAAACCTGTAGTTTAGGCTGTCTGACAGGAAAAATAATAGACTTAAGTGCAAATAGTGTAAAAAGACTCAAATCAACAGACACAAATACAAAACTATATCATGTATTACAATATAACACTATATTCACATTTTGATCACACATTATATGCAAGACATATGATGCAAACAAAGCAACTCCATTGAATGCCTACAGTACAAAATTATATATAAATACAGATATAATTTGCACCATACATACATCAATACACCATTTTAGGGTTTCTAAAACCGATTGTGACAAAAACAATTGCCTGTTGTGCTCTCCCAACACATTTAGGGGTGTTAATTTAATAGAAACCACTTTTTTCAAGATATTTAAAATATTACTTTGGTATGTGATTAAAATTTGACCAAGTTGTAAATATACACATTTTCCTAAAAACAAAAACAAATAAGTGAGGACAGATTACACACCAATGTAAAACAGTAAACATCAGAACAAATAAGCATTATCCCTTTTGATGCTATACATTTTCCCCTTCCCCAGTGGTAGGCCTTTTTCTTGCTAGTTTATGTTTAGGCTTCCATAATCTTTTGTCCACCTAAGCTATGCTTGCCAAATTTGCATCCTTTTTTCCCCTACACCCTAGGGATTTTAAATGTACCCAGGGTTTGTGAATTCCCCTGGAGGGGACCAAGAGAATAGCCAAAATATAGCTACACTTTAAGTTTTTAGGGAAAATAGGAAAAAAGTGCTCTAGCTAAAAGTGTCTGGGATATCTTTCCATAAAAATTGCATCAATGAATGGTTTGATGTACGAAAGTCAACATCTTCCCAGCTTTCAGAAACATGCCGAGCTGAATCCCCCAAAAATTATTTATAGCCGTTTTGACATTTTTCAAAAAGGTGGTCCAATTTTCGCATTTTTGTGTGCTTTCAACCTACTTTCAGTTTGTGGTGCAAACCAGAGTGAAACCCAAGAGTGATCATGGAAATCTATGCATTTCTGAAAAGTAGACAAAATGATGAATTCAGCAAAGGGTTTTATGTGGCGATCCTTCATGTGTTTCCCAAAGAAACAAGCTGTCAAAATAAAGAAATATTGAAAACAACAATTTGTGGCAATGTTTTCATCTGTATCTTTTTGTCACAATTGCCGATTTCCAAAAGCAATGTACCATTACGTTTGCTAGACCCTTTTGGTTATGGTGATATAAAGGGTTTGTAGGTTCTCCAAGAACATGCAGTACCCAAAGCCAACAAATGAGCGACACTTTACAATGTTTCTTTGATTGTGTAATGAATATAGACCAATATGTAGAGTGAAAAATAGGTATCAAGGTACCTTATGCATTTTTTAAATGGACACAAGATATGGAGTTTAGGAGCAGTGGTTATTTGAACATCTCTGAAACTGGCATTTCAAAATGTCTTATAGCTTAGAAACGGACTTATCTTCGGAAGGCATGGAGCAAAATCCAATTGGTAATAATAAATTTCATACTATTCTATGTTTTTAGACGTCTTCTTATAAAAACGGTACCTTACCTGTGTTGGTAGGACTAGTGCCTGCGACAGGAAAGGCCCAAAACACAGCATGGATACATCAAATTTGTCCACTCGTAATGGAGCGCATTTGGGATTTTAGCCCCTAGCTCAGCCAGAACCTAGGTAAACCTAGCAAACCTGTATATTTTTTAAACCTAGACACCTAAGGAAACCTAGGAAGGGGTGACGTGTTACTCTCACCAGGTTGTTATACCCATAAAATCTTCCAAACCTCAAACTTTGACTAAAAAATAAATTTTCTTCACATTGCTGTGATGGAAAGCTCTGGAATATGTGAGCAGCCACAAACTTCCTAACACCTAACATTCCCCTATGTTTTCTGATAAAAATGGTACCTCGCTTGTGTGCGTAGGCCTGGTACATTTCCTGTCACAAAAATCTGATTTCACAATGGGAGTAGTGGTGCTTTTTTTGGCCTGGCATTAACAGCCATCCAGGGAAACCTAGCAAATCCAGACATTTCTAGAACTAGACATACATGAGAGCCACAATGAATGGGAGTTTCATGGAAGACTCTCATTGACTCAGATTTGATTTGTTTCTGTTCAAAGCTCCTAAGATGGATCTTATAATAATTTCACCTCACTCACCCACCTTAACATAACATGTGTATTTGGGGATTTGACGCTGAATAACATATGTTTATTGTTACGCAAGTCAATTGTACTGATTTTATTGACCTCACATGGAATAAAGGCTGAGTGGACCCGCCAGGATTTGCACCTTTTACCATGCGGTCCTGCAGTGGATGCATTAGTCCACTGAGACACCAGACCCAGCCTCTTGACAGTGGTATGGTCTTGCCTAGATTATCACAATCATATTTTTAGAGATCTCCCTAATATAACCTATATAGACTTCAGGAACATTTTGCCCATCGATTATTAGATCAAAGAGCAACTGTCATATCTGCCTGATTCTTATATCTATCCCTTAGTAATGGGAAAAAATCTCATTTTAGGACTTTGCGTCTCCAGGGCGAAACCCTTCACAAATGTGCTTTACTCCACATTCTCTGTCAGCATTTTAGATACATTTTATCACAAAATCTGAACCTACTAACCATAACGTCACTCTAATATAAGATGGAGAACAATCTTTT
Source organism: Lissotriton vulgaris (assembly GCF_964263255.1). Lineage (NCBI taxonomy): Eukaryota > Metazoa > Chordata > Amphibia > Caudata > Salamandridae > Lissotriton > Lissotriton vulgaris. Next base: position 493,738,877 of record NC_141685.1, read on the forward strand.
TAAGCTCAGTGGTGATTTTTGTGGAACTCCATAACACTCCAACTAAGACTCAAGCATCACGTCCTCACTGTTAGACCTGACAGCCTCAGGGTGGTCGTTAGACAGACTTTCTGCCTCTCCTCCTCCATTTTGCTTTACCTATTTTATCCGTCTTAGGACTCTGTGCACTTTACCACTGCTAACCAGTGTTAAAATGTTTTTGCTCAATCCCCTAAAACATGGTCAATTGCCTTATACCTGATTGACATATTTTATTTGCTTTTAAGTCCCTTGTAGCGTGGTATACCATATAGCCAATATATGTAAAATAAATACTATACCATGTAGCCAGGATACAGTAGCGGTCGGTGGTGGGAGTAGCTGCCGGGCGATGACTTGGGGAGGGGGAGAGGCAGGGTGGGGGTAGTAATCTATGGATTATGGAGGATTACAGGTAAGTAAACATATAAATGAATAAAACAAATTTTGTTGCATGCACTGCATCACATTTGGGAATGCAGTGCGTGCAACAAAATTTGTTTTATTTATTTATATGTTTACTTACCTGTAATCCTCTGTAATTCATCGATTACTACCCTGCTCCTCCCCCTACCCACATCGCCACCCGGCAGCTACTCCCACCACCGACCGCTATTGCCAGGATATGTAAAAAAAAATAATCAGTGGACCTGAGGCACTTATTGTGTCATTCACTTAACTAGCCCCATTAAACATGGCTCAGGCCTGCCACTGCAGCCTGAAAGCAGTTTTAAACTGCAGTGTCGATTTGGCATTAAAACTCCTTTGGCAAGCCGTAAACTCCCCTTTTTTTACATATAAGTCACCCCAAGGTAGACACTAGGGAGAGCATATGGTAGGGTGCTATGTAATTAAAAATTTGGACATGTACTTCTAAGTTTTATATGTCCTGGTAGCGAAAAACTCCTACATTTGTTTTTCACTACTGTGAGGCTTACCCCTTTCATTGGATATTATTAAGGATTCCTTATAACATTTAATATGCTGTAATTTGCAATTAGGAGCATGTAGCTATACTATGTTTGGTGTCTTTGGAACTGAAATGAAAGGCCCTCTTTAGTTGTGAAGTTGGCTTTTGAATTCAATTTAGAAAATGCTACTTCTAGAAAGTTGACATTTTACTGCCCTTACCCCTGTTATGCCTGTAGCCCATCTTAGGGCACTTGACTGGATGTAACTAACAGTTAAACTTTGTGAAATTGTTACAGACACACAATAGAGGGTTTAGGTGTGTCTGGCTGGGCCATCTGCTGGCAGGATATGGGGGGATGAGCTGAGCACAACTCCACTTGGATTTGAATAGGAAGTGATCAGCCTTCACACAAATTACCTATCACCTTCACGTTGCCACTGCAGTAAGCTTGGAAACCAGGGCAGGCTAGTCAGGAAAATCCATGCACTCTTACCTTTTGTCTAAAAGATTCCCCATCCTTCCGAAAGGAGGGTGTAGAAATAGGGACTCAGAGACCAACTACTCAGTACACTTCTGGAGTAGTAGATAATCTGCCAGGAAGGAGAAACTGCTGCTGGCTAGCTGAATTGCTGCCTGTCTGCCCTTCTACCTTCTTGTCTGGAGAAGGGCTGGACCTTCAACCTTAACCCAGGACTACCAAAGTGATTCCAAAGGGCTAGTTTGTAGGCCTCCCTATCTAAGCCTCCGGAACATAAAAGGCTACCTTCACCTTGGAGCAACACTTGAAACCAGTGAGAAGGAGTTCTGAACCTTCAGGTGGTGCTCAACCAATTCAGGACTCTTTGAAGTGGCGTTCAATGTGACCAGACAGCCAAAATACAAAAATGAGTCCTCAAGAAATGTCCAGCTTAAAACTGCTCTGAGAACCAGAAGGAGACCAGACCAACCTGTGCACCTAGCCACCCAGAATGAATGAATGAATGAATGAAGGGAAACTTGTACTAGGCAACTTAGACCAAGGGCATCAAGGCGCCAATGTGGTCATACAGTCTAAAATTCTCGTAGTGCACAATTACGGGTAAGCCTCTACAAAAAACCACGTTTTTAATACTTTACGGAAAAGTGCAAGGGAGGGTTGTCCTGCCAGTTCAGGGGGAAGAGAATTTCAGAGCCTAGGCACCAGGGTAGAGAAGGCTCTACCACCCCACCTCGCTTTTTTAAATCTAGGCACCGAAAGAAGGTTTTTGTTAGATGAGCGGAGAGCTCTGCTGGAGGAGTAAGAGTATAGGAGGGACCTGATACCCTCAGGGCCAGAGCTATACACATCCCCATGGGCAAGACAGAGGATCTTGTAGGAGATCCTAGACAGGATACGCAGCCAATGCAGGTTCTTCCTGGCCAAAGAAGCTGAAGAAAGTCTAGGAAGATTGAGAACCATCTTGGCCGCCACATTTTGCACTATCTGCAAGCGCTGGGTGAGGCTCTTATTAATACCCACATAGAGCGCATTGCAGTAATCCAGTCTTCTATTCTATTCTTCTAAATTGATGTGCAAAAGGCCAAATATAATTTTTCAATGGGATATAGGCAAAAGACAAAAGCTTTGGGCCTGGTTTAAAGAATGATGGTTGGGATACTCCATGACACATCTTACGAATCTACTGTCTGTCATATTACAAGTGCTATTGCACATCTAATACATCTAATGGGATATCTAACAAGTTTATGACAGAGTATCCCATCTACTAAACTCTAAATCAGGCCCTTAGAATTATTGGTGATCTTACCCAAATAATATATGAAGTTAGAATCCACAGCAGGACACACTGAATGGCATAGAATGTAGGATACTGGCAAGTTGGGTATGCAATGAGATATAATAAGAGCATCTACCCACTCCACAATGGTAAAAAACAAAATAACATCAGAATATTACTTGAGCTCCCTTTTGCTCAACAGATTACAGTACTCACAAAAATACTAACCATTGAACATTATCTCAGCCCCTGGCAGAATAGTCACCATATCAAACACACTAAGACTGTGTTTGGTTTGTACGATTAATCAAATACCTAACAATTAATTCACATTAGGAACCAGTCCTTTATTTTAGGTACAAGAAGGCAGGCGGACAAACAGTTCAAAAGCACTGCCTGCCTGTCTTACTAAACCAGGGATAGGGAAGTAAATTGTAGGGTTGCAAAACTAGGGATTTGATTAATCGTCTTTGGTGTTGCCTGTGTGAACTGATAGTATTGATTATATAGATTTTGAGCACTTGTACAGCACTTGTACATTTATGCACATTTCACTTGTCTGTATGTATTTTTTCACTGTTCGCTGACTGTCTGTTTGATGACATATACAAATCAAATGGTAAAATGTTTTTCTATAAATACAAAAATACTCAAATAAAATAGATGACCCTCAGGAACTGATCGGCTGGGTGGTATCAAAAATCTAAAAAACAAATCTGTCTGGCTATTTTGTTTGTTGAGTATAATTGAGTGGTCCAAGCCCGTTCAGATACAGGACCCAAACCTTTCTCCTTGCCCTGCATTGTCTTGAAAGCATTTGATAAGTTATCACTACCTTGAGGAAATATCCGGCTCCGCACCAAACTTATGGCTATAGTCCTAGTTATGTAATGATATAATGTTACATATGACAGTATGGTGTATTTACTGTCACTTGGACTTAAAACAACAATCTGGTTTTGTACTAGATAGGTAAATGTGTAATTAATCCATGTCATAGTTAAGCAATATAAAATGTATCTCGTTTCACGCTGCAGCTTTTCTCATCCAGCGGTCACTGTGTCACAGGCAGCAAAAAATGAAAAAGCAATGGTTTGTCCAAAAACTGAGAATTGATTCAAAACTTTGTAAAAACACTAAACACACGAGAACACACGAAATAAAAAAAATCACGCCCGACATGTTTCGGTAAAATGCCTTCTACTGGACCTTTATTACACTAATGGTGGCTGTTTTTTATTTATATATTGGTATTCTTGTCCATTATCACTTTTGACAGCCCATATGACCACTAGAACGCTGACATTCTCATTGAGAAGGAATTCCTTAGCATCCATTTTCCAACTCAGTTAATACAATGCATATCGATAACATTATACTTCAATGACTGAAAGACTAGATTATGGTTATTAATTTTTTTTACAGTTTTCATTTTTAAATTGCCATCCATAAAACACATGAAGTTTACCATTTCTTTTTCGAAATTATTCCATTTCAGTATTACAGTGATTCAATTTTAACCTTCTAATAAAGTTATGTTCCTTTTGAATTGGTGTGTCTTCTCATGTCAATTACCCATATGATTACCTGAAATTATGTTACACATGTATTTACCATTTGGAGCTCAATATATATGTATAGTTACTATATGTGATATATTTCATAGCTTTGCCATACTAAAATACATCTGAAGTTGGATATTAAAGTGCCTTAGTGCTAGATTATTTGAGATTTGGTGTTGATGGTCCCTTTAAACCTTTTAGGAGAGCAGGAGGAAGGAAAATATCAAATGTATGTATGAGATGTTCAATGAAAATTAATTTTTAACCAAATGGACATAAAACATGAAAATCTATCCGTAAGACGATGTCCCTGGATACCCTAGCCATGCTCGATTAATACTGATTGATGATTGATTGATTTCCCTAGCAGTAATCCTGAAACAAAATATTATGTTTTGTTGGGTCCAAGATATCAAGAGAAAGATCGGGAGAAATCACAGTAGTAATATATACCTTAAGGTGTCCTTTTAGTAATCCAACCAACTCCAGACAACTGAATTCCTACGATTCTGCAGTCCTGAAACAACACCAAGGAGTCTGAAATGTTATTTTGGGAAAATGAAAAGGCCCTTTTCAGACATTACCTACCCTCACATCAGCCAGCACCTCTGGCTTTTACTGCATTACCCTACGTTCCAAACTACAGTATGCCACTAAAGTTAGTAGTAAGTTCTATACAGTAATATTTTGAATTGTTGGTGCTCCATCCCTGATTGAAGGGGTTTGGACACAAACTCCGTCTACTAGCAACATATCTCCACCCAGAGTTGCAGAACTTCATTACTTAGATATTTATGGTCATCCACAGGTTTACATCTCTATATGGAGATGTATCCCCATAGACTTGGCTTTTCTAACTGGGAACACTTTCTCTAGGGAAACAATACTTCTGCCCTACCCTGCCTATTACACATTCAGAATCTGTAAAGACTGGTAAATCTAAATACTATTAGCCGAAACTGTAGACATGATCCTAGCTTATAGAAAAGGACGATGGTACTGAAGCATAACATGCCATTGTAAAATCCTTGTGATATGCCTGATGCAACATTGGAACATGTCTAATTACAGAGCTAATTGTAAAAGAGTAAAAAAATGCCGTATATATTCTACTTTTCAAAGAAAAAGAAACATACAAGGATTTTCCAAGTTGGATATGACAGTCATAGATCAACATTTGTAGTAAGGTATCCTGCTATAACAATCTTATTTTATTAATATTGTAGATAGGATCAGCTAGCATTTGCGTATTAGTACAACTTCAACGTCAAACATCCGTTATAGCAGCAGATGAATATTTTGAAGGGCCGCAGAACATGCATAGGTCAAATATTTTGCTGAAGTGGCGGAAACAATAATGTCAGTAAGTAGAGGGCAGAGTGAAGATACCATTGGCCTTTTTGTTAATTGGTGATGCATTTATATGAGCCTGGCTGCTGCTAACTATGCCTGAGAGAAACGGAAAAGTCACAGTACACCATTTTCATCCTTGTTGTACGTTAAAGGTCTATTCACAAAAAAGTAATACAGATTGATTAGGAAAATCATTTGATTTTCTTGTTGAGAACTCATTCCCTCTGTTTGCATTTATCTCTGGCGTAGAACTCCACGTAGGGGGAATGAATTCTCCTATGCAAAAGCACATTTTTGTTTCTTTTGCTTTGCACATAATATATTTTTCCCTATGAATAAACGTTTTCCCATGCACCACACTCTCCCTACATTTATGGGTGATCCATTTCCTTACCCATCCACAAAAGGGTAATTAAAGTTGTACTTAACTGAAGTAAAAAATATGACCCATTCAAGGCTGGGAAAGGGAATGTTAGTCGTTTGTAAATGCCAATAAACCTCCTAGGCAAATCACACTTTGGAAAACACTCAATCCCTCCTCTTGAGTGGGTTGTAGGGGTGAAAAGATCTCCACACGTATGAAAGAGATCTCTTCATTTGTAAAATAGCTTACACCTTCAAGGAATCGCTTTATGAATTCATAGCATACGTAACTGAGGTGGAGCGGCATTGTTAGTAGTCTATATTAAAGCCTAGAGATAGGATTTTTGTTGCATGGAATCCCAAAGATTACCAAAGGGACGCAAAAGGCACTTTTATTCATAAGCCAGACCTATTGGCATTGGCAAAACTTGCCATTTTATAACACCTCACTAATTCTGTGGTAGCATTAACTCAAAAAACACTTACCTGCTATTCTGTTAAGGCATGAGCTCTAGCTAACAGGTCCTGGATGGGTGTGCATGCCGTGCTGAGTCAGGCGTCCGATCAGAAATTATATATTAGAAGTATGTGACTATTTATGGTAATGCAATAGTAGCAAATGAACTTGTCTAATGCAAAAGCATTTTTTCAAATGGAGAAGTATTTTAATACTATGAAAATGGCATACGCAGTTCTCCCAAACTTCATGACGTTAACAAGGAACTCTAATTTTATTGTGTAAATTTGCAATCATTTTTAAGAAGGTCTTATTTAAGAATCTTTCTTTTCAGTATTTATTTCCGATATGAGCGAATGCAGATTGAAATAAGCAATTTGTGCCTGTGTAAATGTACAAAATAAATTGTGCTTGTAGGAATTGCAAAGGGATTCAGTCATATCTACCACTATTGGAGATTTACTTCGTCTTTTACGCTTTAACCTAGAGAAGGGAATCCACAGCTTATATATTAATCGCACAGACAATTTACACATTAACATGTGAATGGGCAAAAAATGTATATAGTAAAGCGGCTATGGATCCAGTCAAACGAATTTGGACTGAACCCATATATGACACAAGCTTTATAAGTCCATACATTACTATAAATAACACAAGGTTTCATTTATCCAGGAGAGACTGTCCTATGAATGTAGTGGCGTCTTCATGCCCATTGACAATCACCACAGCAAAATTACTTTATTTTTTAGAGAAAAACAAGCAATGCCTACCCCCATCGCTTTTGTTGTTGTGCTCCAATAAAATCATATCACGCTGTGTAGATAAAAGGATTGATTTAATTGAGCGTTTTGCTTTGCCGTCCGAGTATGGATTACCCACCCAACTCATAGATTGAGCTGTAAACAAACATTTCTAAAGGTAGCACCATTTCCATCATTAGCCATCTATCTGAGGTAGAGCACACACCAGGCATCTTTTTCAAACAATTATTTTCATCCCGGTTCAATATGCAGCTACCAACTACAGAAGGAGTTTAGTTAAAAAATATGCCTTTTGTTATTTCCCTTATGGCTCTCAATTTTGTAGAGTTAAATCTTTCATTAGAAAATTATCCAGAGGCTGACATGAACTGTGTGTAGATTTTTGTGCAGCCTGAATGTAAAAGTATTACTGTCAGCCTTCTGTGATAATTTTCAGCCTAATTCTCCTCACCTTAATTATGCCCTGAATGCGTTAGGAAATTGAAAAAATGCTCAAATGAACTCCAAGCAAATTTGTTGAAATCCTTTTCTCCGTTTATTTTTTCTTTGTCATAACTGTAACTCATGCATGAATTTATTTGACTTTTTTATGAAAAGCATACAGAAGGCAGTAAGGCAATGTACATAACGACCACTAGCTACGACATTCCAGACACAACACTTAGATGTAATGGTGTGTAGTGGCATTGGCTTTACTTCCTTCTCTGTCAGCGTTCACTTTGATTTTACAAAAAAACCTTGTTACATACGTTTAAGACATGGATAAAGTGGGCAATTGTTCAGGCCCCTATCTTCTAAGGGGCTTCCTGATAACCTCTTATTTCTCCCTTTCTCCCATGTGATTTGATTTCCATGTCAGAACCTCTCTCTTCCTGACTCTACCTTTGATTATGTCTCTCTCTCTCTCTTTCTCTCTCTCTCTCTCGCTCTCTCTCTTTCTCTCTTTCTCTCTATCCAGGGTCATGTTAAGGGTATTTGGTCTCAGGCAAGTCACATTTCAGCTTTTAAAGACACAATACAATATTGTTTGGCGACATGCCTGCTTTATGTATTAGAGAATAGGGAATACAATTCAAAATGATTCTGAACAGGGGGCCCTAAGATCTTTCTTGCTTAGGGACCCAAAAATACTAATGACAACACAGTCCCTTGTAATATCAAAAGCTGTGCATTCGGTGGCTGTCCTTGGGCAAGTGGTATTCCCCTATTTGGGCATTCTGTTTGTGAAACTGAACTAGGTTAGTTCTACTTTTACATTCACTAGCAAGATATAGCTAAATGTAAAATAGATGGTTAGAGGTGCTGTAAAAAATGTTTTATGAGTTAGGGAGGATGTGAGACCTACTCACATCTTCCCTAACATTCTTGCATTGGTGTTCAGTGGTGGGATCTAGAACTGGTGTCTAGCAGTCACTACTCAGTTTTGAATGTCAAAGTTAAACATTCTTATATAGAACTCACAGCAAACTGTATTTTTGATTTTTAATTGGCTTAACATCTTAATTTGGTGGTTTTTAAGTGTTTTCAAAATTAGTTTTCATCCCAATTTTGGCATTTTAGGATTTGGGGGAACATGGAGGTGGAGCAGGCTAAAAAGGAGATTATTAGCATGGGAAAACTGAGGGGCTTATAAAATCAGAAAGGGCTGAGATGACACAAGATTCCAGAAAGGCAGATTTCCACCAAGCCCTCAGAGCCTGGGAAGAGTTCTGCCATCTACAGACCATGTCAGAGTAGTATGTGAAGTAGCTGGAGGAGGCAGAGGATAACTTGTGCTCAAGATGGAATCTCCATTGCACCTTCGGGGCTGTGTCTGAGGGTGCCCAAAACATGACCCACTCAGAGCTTGCAGTTCACCAGCTAGAGCTCAATGACAAGCAACCAGAAAGGAAGTTATCAGGCTAAGTTAGCTGCCATTGACCTGGATGGAAAGGTTGCCATTGAAAGAGAAGAAATGGACCTTGGAGGAGTGGAAAGCAAAATTGGGTCAGTACAAACAAATGAAGATGGTGGCATTAGAGGTGAGGTGTTTACAGGAGGCTCGAGCTCTCATACCAACCAAAGGGTGTAGTTGTAGTTTTGTGAAGGAGGATGATGTGAATAAATGATTTGCTTCTCATGAGAGGGCCTTGGGGATGCACAAGATAGGTTAACAGTATTGGTCATTGTGGTGTTGGTGCCTATCGAGAGGATGGGCACCTTATTGACGCTTGAGTGTGAGTAATCATTTATACATCCTGACATGAAGGATCTAGTTGCATGGTCCACTGCCATCAGGATAAACTTGCTCCCTCCAGCGATCCTAGGGAATAGGGTACAGAAAGTGTCACTCCCCACCCTTCAAAAAGGCATCTCCATCACAAGCACTGAAATAAGGAGATCTGTATTCGATCCACCTGTCTTGCGACTGGCTTGAAGGTTGTGCAGCAGTGACATACCGCCTTTCACATTCTAAGACTTCTGGAACCAGTACAAGTGGTTAACTAACTCCTCCCATGTTTTTATCTGCCCCAGATGTTCAGCTGTCATTGGCCAAAACTAGCAGTAAGGCCCTTTAGCTCTGGGGGATTATCAATCTCTGGCTGCCCCAGGATTAGGGCTTTTATCTTCACCATGCAGGACACCATCCTCCTAGTAGAACCAGTTGGTCTAACTGGTGTCCCCTTCCTCCTGCACCTCAACCTGGAACCACAGTCATTTAATGATGGAGCTCTTCCTTTGTGCCTAGCAGAACTCCTCCTGAGAGGGCTCTCCACCCTAGTTTAAGGTGATTCCTTCTAGGTTGAAGATGACCCTGCTACCTGTCCAGGTAGAAGCTGTAGAGCATGGTGCTCGGCAACGGAGTCACAGATTAATGAGTATTAGTGGGTGCCTATTGCCTAGAGAGCAGTGCTGGAATGGCTATGAGCAGAAGAAACTGAGAAGGTCAAACCAATGTAAGTCTCATTTCAGTGTTCAGCGTGACCAGAGACCTCTCCAAGGCCTGATGAAGATGATTTAAAACTGTTAGTATGGACAATTACCCTACAGAAACTGGAATTTAAAATGCAGCTGGGACCTGAAACGGACCACCCCAATGCAGATAGCTTTTGTAATCTCACTTGGTATGCCTGCCCCCCGCCCTCCTTCCCTTGGTACAACCCTGGCAAGAATGTGTGAACATTCCACAGCTGACTGGAACCAGTGATGGTTAAGATGCAATAAAGAAGACTTCTGAAGAATTATCTATGTGCCTCCTCTTTGTAACACTGGCAACGTAAGACCGTGTGGGGATGGTACACCATCACCCCCAATACGTACTCCAGTTACAGCAAGTGATTTATTCTAAGATCTTGACTTACCTTATCTTTAAGTTGAATTCAAGGCGTCTTGAAACCATGCCATGATGACTTCGTGCTGCATACATCTCTGGAAACTTCTCTCCGATTATTAAGGTGACAATAGATAGTGCGCATCTGAAGTTGTGGAACAATAACGGCCACCGAAGCTCCCTCTTCAATTGCATCAAGTCTCTGTATTGAGGTAAGCGATGAATCCCCTGTAGTGCCATCCTATTAAGCTGGGAGAGAGACATTACTTGTCCTGCTTCCGTGTCCTGATCTACAATGTGAAGCGACCGCCCCCCTTCTGCGGATACCCTCGGGGAGCTTCACGGGAGAGGATAGTAGAAGAGGAATGTAGTCATCGTTTCCTCAGCGGTGAGTTGTTGTCTGCAGCAGGCCCCAGCTTGAGCGGTGGAAGTGCGAATGGTGTATGCTATTGTCGGAAGTGTGTGGAGCCAGCGGGGGATTGTAACGGTGAAGACACTGAGAGAGTCTGCTGTCATCGGAAGTGTGCGGTGCCAGCGAGGGATTCCATTGCGAGATCGCTGCTGGTTCTGTCTGCGTAGCAGTTCGGTCATCGCGCGAAAGTGCGTCATCCTCGAGGTGCTGAGGGGGCGCGTTCCTTTCTTTGCTAAGTGAGGCCATGCAGGGCTAGCCAGGATAAGGTATCTCATCAGAGGCTCAGTAGGGGGGCAGCCCTGGGGTATCGTCTATCGCCCTGCGGAAGCAGCGTTTTCCTCTCAGTCCGATCTTCCCTCAGCAGGCGTCATCTCCGGGGGCGGCACAAACTAGCGGCGGCTCCCTCAGAGCAGCACTCCACAAGTTAACCCTTTGCTGACTATCAATTGTGCCTTCAGCTTGTGGTACTCTTCGCTGACAGGCACAGCTGACTTTCAAGAGCGCTCCACACATTTAACCCTTTTCTGTTTCTGCAATTACATTTTTTAAATATTTTGCATTTTAATTACACACAAATTCTTTTGTGGAAATACACAGGAACAAATTGCTTTTTTTCAATCTGCATTTGCTCATATTGGAAATTGATACTGAAAATAAAGATTTTATTTCTTTGTTAACATCGTGAAATATGGGGGAACTCATAGTGTTCTCAAGTTCAAAATACCCTCTGCTTCGCACTTCCTTATTACTAAACAAAAAGGTTCAAGTCTGTCTCTGCTTAAGGTGAGTTGGGTCTCATTCTGCCCACGAGCCTTCTTGTTTTGCCCAAGCCATTGTCTCTACTCTTACACAAGTTTTTCACACCTCATGAAAGCAGCTCTGACAGGCCAATTACAGATAGAAAATACGTATTAACCTACAGTCGCAACAGGTAGGGAAAGAATAACTTTTTTCAAAGTTACTTTTCCTGTATATTGATTGAAAATCTAACATCACCATTCATTTGAATTTTTTATAAATATTGAAATCAGTGGTTGAACTGTCCCTGAATCTATTGCAAAATCCAATTTATAGATGCAAAATATTTACTGTACTTTAGGTTTCTCTTCATAGATCAAGTTACCGCCCGAATAGAAAAATAGTTTTTGGGGGCTGGTCACTCTAGGAATATGCAAACATATAATCCTCACATGTTCCACTGTCAAATACCATGCACGCTACCTTGTGGGCTACATGACTACTTAGGAGTGACTTACTTAAAATGTTAGAGTAGTGTTTCCCACTTGTCAGAAGATATATTTGACAAGTCTGCCTTAAGGTTTGAAAGTTGCTGGAGCCATGCTATGTAAGTAGGCCTGAAGTTATGCTTCCCCTCCAGCTTAGTAAATGGCATAATAGATGTTGCCGTCCACAAGTAGTATTATCTTTCTATCCCATTGGTATACCTTTTTAAACCATATAATGTGATCTTACTGTAAGGTTAAAGATGCCACCTGAGGATTTGCCTGTTTTCCCATGTTTTAGAGGGTTGCAGCACATGCTTGTGGTACTGGACTGCAGTACCTCAATGCATACAGTTTAAATACAAGCATTATCAGTCGATGAAAAGTGGAAGTGACCATTAAAAATTGGCACTTTCTCACACTGCCCTCCCCCAGATGAAATGAGAGCAGTGTCTTAGCTATTCCCTTGAGAGTTCTCATTGTTTTAGTTGAAGAACATAGAAAGGCTATTGTTACAAAGATGAGGCACACAGATAATTCTTCAGAAGTCCTCTTTATTGCATCTTAACACCATCACAGGTTCCAGTCAGCTCAAGTAAGCTGTGGAATATTCACACATTCTTGCCAGGGCTGTACCACGGAAGGAGGGCAGGGGGGGGCGGGGCATACCAAGTGAGATTACAACACATCTCCTTTCCGAGAGAAAGGAAAGGACAGAGCAGGGAGATATTGTAGAGGGCAGGGACTGTCTGGGGACAAAGCAGTATAACCAAGAACGAGGTCCAACACAGTTAAACCATACAGTGACAATAATGACAATTTAAAGCATGTACTAACAAAGAATCCATAGGTCTCATGTGACCCAGTAGTCTTTAGTCCATCTAGATGCAACTGTGGGCCTCAATGACCCCCTAGGGGCCACTTCAGTCATACAACGCATGTTTGTCTTTGCCTGGGCGACGTGTTTTTCTCTGTGAGGGACAATCCTGTCCATACTCTATGTTTGTCCGTTGGCCAGCTGCACCACATTCCTACCTACTTTGGTTACCCGCATGGGTTCAGAGAACCTAGTGGCATCCCTCCTTCTTGGTTTGGGAAGGTCTATTCGGAACCAATCCTCTTCTTTTACCATGCCTACTTTTACGTGTTTGTCTGCATTATACCTTGCTTTGTACTTGTCTTGGTGATCCCTAATTCGCTTTCCAATTTCGTCACGGTTAACGTGACAACTGGTCTGCCTTTTTACTGGGGGTGAAAGCCTGGTTTTAGGATTTCTCCCTTTTAGTGAGCTGAAAGGAGACACCCCTGTGAGTAGGTTACGGGTAGTGCGATAGGCCCAGAGAGTTTCCTGCTGGGTCTCTTCCGCCGAGATGCCTGATTTCTCAGCACGCTGTGTGCACTCTTTTATCATGCGGTTCACCCGCTCCACCAACCCGTTGGCACGGGGACAATAAAGGGCGGTTTTCTGGTTTTCTGGTGGACGATGCCCATGTCAGAAAGGAATTCCCTCATATTTTCAGAGGTAAACTGTACCCGGTTATCAGTGACTAAGGTATCTGGGATGCCTTCCTCAAAGAAGGTGTCTTTCAGGAAGCCTATAAGTCAGCGACGGCTCGTGGAGGGAGTTACGGTGGGGCAGGAGGGTGGGGAGGGGGAGGAGCAGGGTGGAGGTTGCTAAAAACCGGCATATGGATAATTGCAGGTAAGTAAACAATTTATTTAATAAAACGAATTTCGTAGTGCGCCTTGCATCGCAAAATGCAATGCAGTGTGAGCTACGAAATTTGTTTTATTAATTAAATTGTTTACTTACCTGCAATTATCCATATGCCGGTTTTTAGCAACCTCCACCCTGCCCCTCCCCCTCCCCACCCTCCTGCCCCACCGTAACTCCCTCCACGAGCCGTCGCTGCTATAAGTACCTTAGTATCAATTTGGTGGACACACCTGTAAACCACCCACTTAGTGTGGTAGTCCACTAGGACCTGAATAAACCTTTCCTTCAAGCTCTTGAGGTTAAGGGGGCCAATTATGTCAAGAGCTAGTTTGAACCGGGGATAGGGGTGGTTTCCTTGTCTGTTGAGTTTTATCAGATTTGCTGCATTCAAGACAGTCCCTCACTGTGTGTTCTGCCATGGTATCCATCCCTGGCCACCAGTAGTCCAGTCTTATCTTGTTTTTCGTTAGGCTACGCCCCAAGTGACCAAGGTGTAATACGTCTACAGTTTTTTGTCGGAGTGATATAGGTGGAACAATTTTTTCCCTTCTATACACCATACCATCTTGAATGTTAAGTTCTAGTTTTACCTCCCAGAACCCACTCAACGCAGATGTTACCTTACTTTTTTCGTTGGGCCACCCTTTGATTATAACGTTTTTAAGTGCTTGCATATCCTTATCATTGCTTAAGCCCTGCTCCCTTTCCTCTTTGCTTAGACATGGCAGCTTCAAGATTCTCTCCTCATCCTCTGCTACCACATCACAAACATTAGTATCAGTAGGTTAGCGGGACAGGAAGTCTGCTACCACGTTTTTTGAGCCTGGCATATATTTTACAATGAAATTGTACCCCTCTAATCCCAAAATCCATCATGGTATGCGTGGTGTGGTTTTTTTCAGACTTTTTGGTTGTAAAGGCATACATGAGGGGTTTGTGGTCATTCCTCACAGTGAAGGGTATGCCCCAGATGAAGACCCGGAAATGTTTGATGGCCCATGTGCATGCCAACGCCTCTTTCTCCACTACAGAGTACTTTACTTCTGCTCCTTTAAGGGTGCGAGAAGCAAATGTCACCACTTGTCCCTTGTTATTATCCATCTGGGAGAGTCTAGCCCTCAACCCCTTATTACTGGCATCAGTATACAGAATTGTGGGTTTGGTAGTGTCAAATCTGCCCAACGATGGGGCTGAGGCAATGCTCTCCTTCACTGTGGTGAATGCCACTTGACAGTTTTCATTCCATGTAAAAGGAGCTCTGGCCTTAAGCAACGACCTCAGAAGCTCCACAATGCTAGCATAATTTTTTACAAACTTGGCATAATACTCCAATATTCCTAAGAAAGATTTAAGATCATATACATTCGTTGGTGGTTTAGTTCCTTGGATGGCTTCAACCAGGTCTACTTTGGGCCTTATACCATCCTCCGAAATTGTGTGGTCCAGGTATTCAACCGACCCTACCCTTATGCGACACTTCTCCTTCTTTAGTGTCAACCCTGCTGCTTCCAATTTGGTCAACGCCTTCCTCAAGATGGAATTGTGTTCCTCCAAGTCTTTCCCATAAATGAGAATATCATCCTGGAAGCACATGGTATTCGGGTGGAAGGCAGCAGCTGCCAATGCCAACCCAAAGGACATAGGAATGTACTGGAAAGCCCCTAAAGGGGTAATGAATAAGGTTAAGTGGCATGAATCTGGGTGCAATTCCACCTGGTGGTAGGCAGACGAGAGGTCTAGGATGCTAAAACAGCTGGCACCCTTGATTAGTGTGAGGACTTCATGAATGCGTGGTAATACCTGGATCTACTCCCCATCAAACACACAATATAAAAACATGATATAACACCCCTATCATGACCCACCACACGAACAATGTCACCTGTTTTGTTTACACTCTGAGGGCTAAGATGCTCCATGGAGTGTAACCCGCGCTAGATAAAAAACAGTTACATTACATTGCATTACAAAGGGTGCCTGCCCACCCATATATTGTTGTTTTGGGTCTCCAAGGTCCACACACCATCTAATATCCTTGCTAGAGAATTTGATTGTAAGAATGATTGGGGCCAACCAGTGTGAGCTGTCTATTGGTTCAATGACCCCTTGAGCCAAAAGTGTGTTCAATTCGGCATGTAGGGGTGCCTGCATCAAGTGAGGTATGGGTCTCACCCTATGAGCCACTGGTTTAGCCTTGCATTTGAAGCTTGATAGATTGCTGGTAGTTCTTTAGTAGACCCAGCTCCTCTGTAAACACTTTGGGGAAATCATCGCAAACTTCAGTGCTGCCCCACTGATTGGTCCACTAAGAGTACTTGGTCAGGGCTATTGGGGTCTAGCTTGATGCCTAGTTCCCTTTGGTGCTTCCACCCCAACAGACTAGACCCTTTCTGTGTGACGTAAATATTTCCCACTGTGCTCCAGCCTTTGAACCCTTTATTCATAGTTGTATGTCTACTAAGGGTATGGTGTCCCCATTGTATCCCCCTGGGTGTACGTCAGCGGGTTGTATTTTCTGTTGCCACATGCGGAACATTTTGGTGAAAGTGTCTGCTTCCACTAAAGTATAGGGTGAGCTTGAGTCGGCGAAAACAGTGACCTCCCTTTGGTCCAAAGTAATGGTACAAGATGGAAAATCACCAGTCTTGTCCTCTTCTTGTATTTTAAACACCAATTTAACTTCTTGGGGAGGCTCATGGCCGATGGAGTGAACTGTTTTACGTTGGTGATCTCTACAGAGTCTGGCCAAGTGGCCTCTCCTCTCACATTTGTGGCATGTGACCGATCTGGCTTGGCACCCTACATAATTAGCAAGGTGGCTGGGTCTACCACACCTGAAACATTTTAGTTTGGTACCTGGGGGAACAACACTGGATCCCTTACTCTTATTTTCCTTATGGATTTCCTGCTTATTTATGGCATTTACTTCTGTGTTTTTCTCCCCCTCTCCCTTCATGGCTACCATGCAATCTGCGGTGTGTTTGATCCCTACAGCGATGTCGATAGCTTGTTTTAGATCTTGATTAGCGACTAGGAGCCTTTCCTGTATCTTTGGGTTGTTAGTACACCTTACTAGCTGGTCCCTAATGAGAGAGTCTTGTAGAATCTCACATTCACACATGTTGGCCAAACCTTTAAGGGCTGCAATGTACGTTTTAAGGTTTTCACTCTTCCCCTGCACTGTTGAAAATAATTTGTGCCTTTCCAAAACAACATTAATAGTTTTACCAAAATGTTTTCCAAATCTATTTACTGCTGCTAGACATACATTATCGTCATCATCACTGTCCTCTTCAGCCTCCACTAATATGTTATCATATGTCTTGCGCCCTTCCATACCTAAATTATGAAGTAATGTATGTAGTTTTCGCAATGCTGAGAAATTTTCACCCCCAATTGCAATGAGGTAGGACTCTAAATGTCCTAACCATTGTTTCCATGGTAACTGCGGCTCTCCCACTTCGTTAAGAAAAGGAGGCAGCTGTGACATGTTGGTACTCGCCATCATAGAACTAAGAGTACAGCAGCATAGCAAGAGTGTCCCTCCCCTTCCCAAAGTAGAACATTGCAGTTACTAGAGAAGAAAACACCAACGAGGTGTTCCAGCTGTGCCTGTCATCGTATATAGTTGACAGGCGTGGGTGGAGTAGATGAGCTCCCAGCTGTGCCTGTCAGCTTGTGATGAGTGATAGGCGTGAAGAGGTATTCTGCTCTGCTTTGGGTGAGGGTGGGCCACTTGGGGTTCTGCTAACACAGTTCAATTGGGAACTTGGGCAAACAAAGACCAATGTATGAAAAAGGCATAAGATCTGCTGTGCCTGGCCCTGGGTAACTAATTATACAAGTTGAACCAAACTGTAACAGTAAGCTGTGCCTATCAGCGTTATGAATAGGCAGGCAATTAACCATAAACCACTCGTGCCTTAATGGAGTGCTAATGAAATTCAGCTGTGCCTGTCAGCAAAGGATACAAAAGGCTGACGATGCCAATATTAGGGATTGTTTAGGCCACACCCTGTATTTACAGAGATTCAGTCACATTTAACACTGTTGGAGATCTCTTTGAACTGCTAACCTTTGACCTGGAGAAAGACATCTTCAGCTTAGGAACATTGTGGGCCGAAGTTTATGTCTACAACCCAAAGAAAATATTTACCTTTCCTTACACAGACCCTTAAAGGAAAATGATCTGAGACCGAACTGGAGGTTCTTAACGTGAAAGGGCCCAAATGCACGAGCAGTCAGGTATCCATGAATGCTGGCTTAGAACAATGTTCGCTTTGTTGGCATGGACCTATTTTTGCACATACATTATTCAGGGAGACAAATTACACATTAACATTTGAGTAGCGAAAAATTATATAGAGTAAAGTGTATATGGATTCAGTCAAACAAATTTAAATTGAAACCCATATAAACCACAAGCCCTAAACACCATTTCATTACTATAAATATTGCAGGGCTTCATCATCCAGGTGAAGCTGTCCTATAAATGTAGTGGCGCCTTCAGGTCCATTGACAATCACCACAGCAACTTTATTTTCTTAGAGAAAAACAAGCAATGCATAACCCCATGGCTTTTGTTGTGTTCCAATAAAATCGTATCACGCTGTGTCTGTAAAAGGATTTATTTAATTGAATATTTTGCTCTGCCTTCCTAGTATGGATTAGCCACAAAAATCATAGATCGAGCTGTAAACAAACATTTCTAAAGGTGGCACCATTTCCATCATTATCCGTCTATCTGAGGTAGAGCACACACCAGGCATCTTTTTCAAACGATTATTTTCTTTCCCGTTCAATAAGCACCAACCAACTACAGAAGGAGTTTAGTTAAAAAATATACCTTTTCTTATTTCCCTCATGGCTCTCAATTTTGTAGAATTAAATCTTTTATTAGAAAAATTATCCAGAGGCTGATATGAACTGTGTGTAGATTTATGTGCAGCCTGAAAATAAAAAGAATTACTTTCAGGCTGCTGTGATCATTTTCGGGCTAATTTTCCTCACCTAATGATGCCCTGAATGCGTTAGGAAATTCAAAATATGCTTCAATGAACTTTTAGCAAATTTTTTGAAATCCTTTTCACTGTTGTTTTTTGTATGGCATAACTGTAACTTATGCATGCGTGTATTTTATTTATTTCTGAAAAGCATGTAGAATGTAGTAGGGTAATGCACCTAAGGACCACTGGTTACCACATTTCAAACACAACACTTAGATGAAATTGTGTGTAGCAGGCATCAGACTTGTCATACTGACTTTTCTGTCAGCGTTCATATTAATTTTACATATACGCCATGTTAGAGATGTTTTAAGGCATGAGTAAAGTGGGAGATTGTGCAGTGTCCCTTCCTTCTAAGGGCCCCCTGAGAAAGTCTTATTTACCGCTTTCTTTTATGTGGATGGACTTCTATGTCTAGATCTATGAAGAGAAGTCTAAAGAATAGGTAATATTTTACTTCCATATATTAGATTTGGAACAACCTACAGAGACAGTTGAACCACGGATTTTAATATTTCTTACAAATTCAAATCAATGGTGATGTTAGATTTTTGATCAACACAAAGGAAGCATAACGTTATACTCCCTGCCTGAAGTGCATATTGGATAATTAGTATTTTCTGTCTGCAATTGGCCTGTCAGAGCTACTTTCATGAGGTGTGAAATACTTTGGTAAGAGTACAGACAATGGCCTAGGCCTGGCAGAAAGGCTCATGGGCTTAGCTCAAGCAGAGAAATACCTGAAATGTGTTTATCGTGAGAAAGGAAGCATGGAGTAGAGGGATCTTTTGATCCCAAAACAGAATTTAGCTTCCTGGTTTTAGTTTCACTGGATGAGGGATCTGGCCCCAGAACCTGTTGAGAGTGGTTGAATGGGAAGGGACTTCTCATTACCTTAAATACAATCTTCAGTGTGCACATACTTTCTCCAAGGGCAGAAAGGTGTTGCCATATACAATGTTTTTGAAAAAGGGTTCACGTGGTATACTTTTTAAGGGAAAAAGGATGTACTGCAAAATTGGGAATGTTTGCCTTATGAACATTTTCCCCTTTGGTCATGGGGTGTTCAGGATTTACCTCCACCCACTTGTGCTTCCTCATGAATGTACCTTGTTTCTACATTGGTCTCTTAACAGCTGGTCTATTGCAATGTCATTCTTAGTGGACTAAAAAATACAAGAAAAGCATACAAATCTCAAGGAAATGCTACCCCAGTTCTACTAAGCATTAGGTTTCATTATCCTTTTGTATCGCCTTCAAAGCCCTACTCAGACGTCCTGTCAATGAAAGACTCCAGTTAAAAATTGTTTTGCTCTCCACTTTGCACAGCTATTTTTCATAATTGTTTTCCAAGCTCTTGCAGCTTTCTGGCAGCATGACAACATCCAACAACAATTTTCTTACTTTCTGGCGGTATACTTGGAAGTAGTTCAGGGGTATATCGTACCAATTGCAAGGATCCTCCTTGTGTGACACCCTCCCTTTACACTTAAGACTTAAAAAGGAATACTTGAGGTTTCAGAAATGTCTGAAGATGTATTTCATTCTAGAACCTCTGTATCTGCCCCTTCAAGACATTCTCTGTAATTTAGTATTGTTAGGTGCGCAACTCCAGATCCACAATGATGTCAATCCAAAGCCTGAATTTTTCTATCTTGATCATTTTGAAGGTTTTTCCATCTTTTTCCAAGTTGTAACTGAGGAATCTGAGTTACACTTAGCTATGATAGTTTCCTATCTTATCTAGAACTGTTCAGTGACTGCATAATAAAACAATGCCCTCCTAACAAAGTACTCCCCAGAATGTGCATAACAAATAAATAAAATACGAATAATGCACTAAAACATTATTGATAAAATTAATATTATGATTAGTAATATATAGGAATGGATAATAATTAGTAATGTCAATTTGCCAGCACTCAAATTATGTTTTCACTTAAAGGTTTGATAATAGTGTTAGGTATAAATATATTTAAGGATATGGTACCAGAAGAATGTTTCATGCAAGGGCTTGCTAGATTTATGTAAAACAATTGTTGCTATTGGTATAGTCAACAGGACTGCTCTTCACATTCTGTGATCCTCATATGCACTCTTAACTCCCTAGGTTGTTTTAGTATCAGTTTGATGAATGAGCATTTTTGATTTACCTTCCAGGCATAAATATGCAAAAGGTAAACACACCCCACTCATTTCACCACCCTGATTACTGTGCTGCGTGCATAATAGTGTTCCTTTGATATATGTTGCAGATCTGGTGATGTTTAGACTATATAACTTTTTATATGAAAATAAACAATCCAAACTAATTGCACAAAAAATTTATGAAATGTACAATACAATTTACTGCTACACTTAATGTGGAAATAAGCACAACTGTATTTCTTAAATGGATACATATTACACATTCTTGTAACACCACAGTACCAAAGACCACAATGATAACAATGGACCATCTTAAACATTCGTACTTCAAGGTTGAGGGTACACACAAGGAACTGAATAATAGGAAAAGGTATCAGTCATATTCCGAAACCTTATGAGCAAACCATCATGAGCGACACAACATTCAGTACACTTTGCACTCTCAAGCTTTTCTGTCATTAGAGAATATATGGATTTAAAATGAAAAGTCATTTTACAGAAATATGTGATTAATAGAATACTTTTCTGCACAGCAGAACGAAATGACTTATGGATCTAGCGAAAACATAGAATAACAGTGATAAATGAAAAGTGATACATTAGATTAAGGACCCTAAATGAGATGTAGTGTTCACAAAATTATATTATGGATAATAACTTTTTATTAATTCTGCACAAGTTTGAACCAACACTTGACATTAGGTACCTCTTAAATGGAATCCTTTCAAACATATTTAGGTTTCCTAGTATTTTTGTGCTGAGAAGGAATAAATAAATAGGGAAATATAAATATGGGAAGTTTCCGCAAAGATTTCAAATTTTAACAAAGGAAAAACTCTGAGCCCAGATTCATTTTCTGTGGAATTGTTATTCTAAAGGAAAAAAATACTATCAACTCTAACAACAGTCGCTGATACTAGCATAACATTCAATTCTAAAATGAGATGAAAGAGTCAATCCTATTAGTCATATATATTCCTAATAAGGATCCCCTTTCTCCTATCAATGCAAATGTGAAGGCACTAAAAACTTTTTTGCCTTCCTGCTGTCAAGATTTCTACCTCTGACTTTTATGGAGCTCAAAATTCCCCAGAATGGGCAATCCTGGCAGTTCTAGAAAACACTTTTGCCGTAAAATCCCTGGAGGCTCCGGTGGTCTTGGAAGTTCAACATGTGCCTCTGCGTCTGCATCTATTATACAATATGGGCGCAGAGGTAAAGGGATACCCTCATTTTCATGGGGCCACACCCCCATGCAAATGAAGTAACGCTCTCTGAAGATAGAATTGTATGTACACCAGCAAGGGTTGCACAAATGGTACTGTAATACCAAAGTGCCCCAGAGGCAAGCAAAGCAGGCGCAAATGCCCATTGCACCTCTGGGGCATTTCCATAACATGGCCCACAGTCCTATTTTTAGGTTCACCATATTTGATTTATTTCAGAAGTGAAGTAGATCATTGCAGAGAGTGTCAAGTTTGTGGTTCAAATAAAAGTATTATTTGTAATCATGCCAATCTGCTTTATACTTTTCAATGTGCTCTACCTCCTGTCTTCCTTACATATTTTGTTAACATTTGTAATTAAAGATAGTCAATGTCGAAATATTAGTGGTATAGGATGAACAATTAACTGTGTCTTCATGTAACCATGAACTTGCTGCTTATTGACAAGACATCTATGCAAATTGAATCACTGGGATGATGCTATTTGTAACATTGCTTGTGGACCAACACTTCTTAGCAGGTTTGTCAATATCAGGATAGGTGTCAGAGCTCTTCACATTAAAATGTCTTGACGACACAGTGATATGTTTCTCACTAGGAGCGCCAATATGAACTGCCTGTGTTCAAGAAAGACCATTTTTCAAATCCCCTATCAAGTCCAAAAATCATTGTAGCCAACGTAGCGGTATCAAATTCTCTCATTAAAAATATGTCAGGGATTGATATGAACTAAGGAGAGGCTTGTGATGATTCAGGGCAGGGTCAGAAACCCCTTTTCATGTCAGACACTAGACAGCAACAGCAAGCATTAGTCCTACAATGAGGCATCCATCTTTCAGTTCTGGGAACAGATGTCTGCGTTACAGGAAATTCCACCATGAAAACAAAAATACTCTTTGACACTTCTTGCCAATTGCAGAAAGTCACAGCATCCTTGGGTTTTAGAATGTTAAAATATATGTAGTTAAAACAAATATGCCGAAACCTCACGATGATTTTTTTAGTTATCTTTTGAAAATCAGAACTCTATTTCCATGCTGTTCTTTAAGTCACAGGGTTTGGCCTTTTCCGTGGAATAATCAGAGATTACACCTGATTTGAAAAGCACATGGCTACCTAAAAAGGTTTCCCATTACTAGGCTGATCTACTGAAAGTATGGAAACCTACCAGTCTTCGGGGATATTCATATTTAAAGGGGATCTGAATGATGAAAAAGCTGTGTTTTTAAAGATTTACGAGTCAAGTCAAGTCAAAGATACTTTTATTTGATTTTGTTAAAAAAAATCATAAAAGGGTGGGAAAACCACCATTAGAAAGGAATACATGAAATGCATTTTTTGAAAACGTATAAAATATAGAGAAGCACGAGGAAGTCAGTCGGCAACCAAGTGGCGGTGGTTTAAGTCAAAAGTATTAAAACGTCCAGGCAATACAATAGAAAAGTATCGAGGCTAATTGTTCTAAAACTACTTGGGTAAGTAGGCAGTTTCTTTTTTGTCCAGTTCTTTTGCCATGATTTTCAAGAAGTTTATGGCACTGCAAGACAGTTAGATTGAGGGACCTCTGAGACATTGGATAACTGCTGCTCCGCAAGTTCTTATTTGTTCCTTCCGAATGGCTTCCCGAAGGACCCTTTTTTGGGGTTATGCTAGGAAGGGGCGGATACATAATAGATGCAGTAAAGACTCATCCCCTACTCTGCAAACGTGGCATTCTTTTGATTGCCAGGAATGTTTCTATTTTGGAGTCAGGTCCTTTGATAGGAATGATCCTAGCCTCAATGAAGAAGTGCGTTTTCTGGTGAACAAAGTGGTCTAACAAATAAGGTTGAGGTTGCAGCCTCTGGTATGCCTGTATCACTGCCCAGGCATGAGATTTTATTGCAAAAGCAGTTTTGTCTATTAGTAATGAAGACCGTTCGATTGCTTTGCTGACAACAGATTTAAAGCCCAAGTAGGTAGGGACAGTGAGCCAGGCCTCCTCTAGCTGCAGTTCTGAGAGGGAGTCCTTCAAGACTTTAAAGATTGAGTTGTTTAGCCTGGCTTGATTTTCAATATCTACCCAACAGTAATGTGCAAGAGTAATATCCTCTGCGTCCCTCACCCTCCAAAGATGTACGAAACACAGAGAGTGACTGACACACCCTTAATCTGGGACAGAGCGCAATCAAACATTTTATTCCAAGAAGGAAAAGGTCCCGGGCCCCTTGGCATGATTTCCTAACCTGGGAATTGAAGTCAACTTATATCACTGGATCGCAAAGAGTGAGCAGGGGTGTACAGTGAAACTAATGCTCTAAGGTAAGAAGGTCCTGAGTTTGCCAGGTACTTGTGCAATATCATTATATAAATTGTTTGCAGTGAGGGGCAAATTAGCATTTGTTAGAGGAATCCCCCTTCCATTAAAGAAAGCACACACACATGCCTCCTCCTCAGCACAGCTACACTGTCTAAGTCTCCTGATATGTGCCCCTTTTTCAGTGACTGCTTAGACCAGTGGCGTTGTTTCTTCATCGGTGTGCATTTTCCATAAAGTGTGCATGTCACTTCCTCTTTGCTAACTATATTGTTGGCTCTCATTGGCACAACACTTATGTTTTTTCACTTCTTCTAGTACAATCGTACACGTTCACGCTTTTAAATACACGTTCGGTGTTGAGAATACGGTTAAAGAGCATGTGTTGTAATGGGCTTATATGCCTTATATTATTTTGCTTAACTGTTTTGTGCTCAATGTCTGAAGTCTTTAGTATGTGATTTTTTCATAGGACTATAACCACAGCCAATGGAATTATGCTGTACAGGATCTCCTAAAGGGGCCTGGCCGATGTATATAAGGGCATGGCTTAAAATAACATAGGCTAAAAATATATGCTTAGCTTAGTGTGCCACCCGACTGGTATTTTGCTGCTTCTGTCATTACATCCAGATATACAATACAGCAAATATTTTTACACTTACAACAAGACTGTACTATTGACTTTGTCAATGGGTGTTAGTTGCTTAACATAAATAAGCAACAACCATGGCTTCGTAGTATAGCATATTGAAAAGGCTTCCGTTCTGAAATGGTGAGAATGTGAAAGATCTATAGCGAGTCTCTTTGAAGTTACATCAAAAGCAGCAAAGGGTGGTACTGCTGTAGAGTTAAGATCTATTTTTCCATCCTAATGGTGAGGGAAAAAATGGAGGACCCAAAAGGGACCTGTCTCAGCACCTGCTTTTTAGAACTGCCGGTTCTCCTCACCGGCAAGATCTGGCCGACTTAAAGTCCTGCAGGCAAGACCAAATTACGCTGCATGGAGGACTGAATTATGTGGTGCTGAAAGGCAAATTATCCAGTGTAATAGGGCACATTTTGTGATAGTAATACTTCTTTAATATGTCATATGTTCTCGTGGTTGCAAAAACAACAAGTGATGGACCGAATGTGGATCAATGTCACACATTCCCCCAGTCAAAAGATCTGGGCCCAAATCCATCGTTTTTTTGCACTCCACACCACCCTGGGTTAGACAATGGCGATATGCAAATCAGCTCTGACCCTGTTGCCCCATGGGAACAGTCCAGTCCGAACTACAAATGCCATGTCTTTCCCAGCATGGAATCAAGCATCCGAGGACCGGACCGGTTTCGAGGTAACACCTCTCATCAGCCCGGCTAGCTTGACTCCAAGTGGTGTGGAGTGCCTGGGACCCACGTCTGGGCATCCCCAGCACACTTAGGGCGGCAATTGCAAAAACAACAAGTGATGGACCGAATGTGGATCAATGTCACACATTCCCCCAGTCAAAAGATCTGGGCCCAAATCCATCGTTTTTTTGCACTCCACACCACCCTGGGTTAGACAATGGCGATATGCAAATCAGCTCTGACCCTGTTGCCCCATGGGAACAGTCCAGTCCGAACTACAAAAGCCATGTCCTTCCCAGAACGGAATCAAGCATCCGAGGACCGGACCGGTTTCGAGGTAACACCTCTCATCAGCCCGGCTAGCTTGACTCCAAGTGGTGTGGAGTGCCTGGGACCCACGTCTGGGCATCCCCAGCGCACTTAGGGCGGCAATTGCAAAAACAACAAGTGATGGACCGAATGTGGATCAATGTCACACATTCCCCCAGTCAAAAGATCTGGGCCCAAATCCATCGTTCTCGTGGTAACATTGTCCGGGCAAATATTTCACTTCCTTACTACCATTCAGAGGCGCAACTAGAGCCAAAGGGGGGGGGGGCTAAAAAATAAATTTGTGGGGGGCTAATTCTTCCAGCATTGGAAGAGTGGAGATGCAGGGGCTGTAAGAAAAGGTGAAAAAGAACAAAGTCCTATTAACAAGCAAATGGTCTTTTAAAGACCTGTGAAGTACTCAGGTACAGCTGTGTGTGCTCCCGGAAAGCTGTCCAGCCCAGGCTGCCACACACGACGTGGGGGGGGGGGGGCTAAAGTCCTTTGGGCCCAATGGGTGTTGTCCGCCTGGTACAATATGTGGCAAATGCGGCAGATCCATTTTCATGTGGAAAACAGGCTGCTAGAAGAATAGCATAATTCCAGGGGCCCTGACTAACAGGCGGCCTCCATGGCTGCGTTTATAGCATGCGACTTCACAGCAGGCTTGGAAACACCAGGAAGTGCGAGCAACCAACCGAAAGAAATAACGCAAGAACTCTTCTGAACCAGGGTAAATCCCTCGCGACACACATCACACTGTGTAACGGTGACTGTATACCTAGGTGTGAAACTATCACTTCATGCTTTACAGAACATTACTGACAGCTGACAGCTAATTTATATCTTGTTTTGAGGCGACTCCACGAAAATGTGAGTCCATTTTAGGATGCCTTCTTTGGAATGAAAAATGTCCAAAAAGAAGATTGCCTCAAGGGTGTTGTTGCTTCTTGTGCTTTAAAGTGCCTTCTTATATTTTATTTGTTTATTTCAGCCCGCTTTTAGAGTTAATATGCAAATTTCGGGAATGTTTTCCTTTTTTCTCACAATGCTGGCAGAAGCTGTTCTGTCTGCCTCCACTGTAATTTGTAATTCACAATGGAGATCGCACACAAATACAAATTACGCGGTGGTACATGAAACGCAATTAATCATAATACCACAGTCAATACCGCATTTCATTTCTGCACGCGGCGTCTGCTTGATGTGCTGTCTTTACAAATCGTGATTTCATCGACGCACCTGCAGTACAATGGAAAACACGAGCATGCTTCCCTCCAAAAACACTAAAGTGCACTGGCTGGATTGTGATGGCAGAAAGCCAGAAAGCTGCAAAGTAGTCGGAATTATGCAAATTGTACAGAAACCATCAAATGATTGTGGCTCCAGATGCCTAGGTAACATCAATGCTTTGAAAAAAGTCTGCTTTAGCTCAGAATGGGAAAACAGAAATTGCATTTTTTGTTAACAGACCAATGCTTTCAGTTTTCTCTCTTCAGAGTATTTTTTTAAGTAAACTATCTGGCAAAGTACATAAGAAGCACTTGAATAATATTCTAGTCTGTTAAATAGTATGACATGGAAGATGACTCAGTGAGCCGGAAGCTCAACGCGAACAGTTCGACTCCCAGCAAGGCAAGTTCAGGCTTGCATCGTTCCAAGGTGGGTAACTTGAGTACTATAATTTGGGTAACAGTAACTTTTTTTATTTTTTTATTACTGCGGTGATAAAAAACTTAAAAGTGAGACATTTAGCGTTAAATGAAACCAGATTTCTAATGTTATCTATGTGCACATGTTACTTGAATTGTTCAAGCACATCTGCTTCATTTCAGGACAAAGACAGTTTTCAATTGTTGAAAATCCAAAAGTGTATGGAGGCTCACTTGAGTCAAACCGACATGGCAGGTAAGTGGGCTGCATTAGCAGCACGTGCAGTGTAGTAGACAAGTATGAGTCACTGACTACTTAAATATGTTCTTCCCTGGCGACTTGGGGTGTCTGGGGTTGTGCCAAATTATCGTAGTTTACTTTAGCATAATTGAGCAAATATCTGTAAAACGGCACAAAAGTGCATGAAATGCCAAAGTAGGGCCTCATTTACAAGGAACGGGCACATCTGCATAGATGCGCTAGTTTCCTTGCGCCAGTGTTAAATGTCCTTAGGCCACAATGGATGCGCTGTATTTACAAAACCGTGCTCCATGGCAAGGATTTACAGATGTGTCAGAAATTCTGATGCACCTGTTGGCACAAAAGTGACGCATTGCTCGAGTTGCTCAAGAAAGTGACGCATCTCCAGCACTGCGCCACAATAGATAGGTAAGTCCCATTAAAAAATGCCTGCATCATTCCTTACGCCTGGTCTTAGCAGGCGTAGGGATTTTGACACATTGAAGGCATTAGGTGACGCAGTAAAATGTTATGAATTTCACTGCGTCAGTTCTACATGGCTTTTTGCATGGGAACACCCATCCTGCGTACATTTTACCTGTTGCAGGTATAATGTGGCACAGGGCTTTACAATGTGACACATCTCACTAGATGTGTTACGTTGTAAATGGGCCGCAACGTGGCATATTGTTTACGCCGCTGCTGTGTCACAAAAAGTGATGCAACAACAGTGCAAACGTGCTGCAAGGGGCTTGTAAATCTGCCCCACAGTATTTTTCACTAGAGTTTAATGCTAAATGCACCTTCGAACCATTTTTTGAATTAAGAATTCATTTCACGCTAAAGAAATAGCATTAACAACACGTACATTGTAAGACAGCTACTCATGTTCTTGGTAGTCCTGTTGGTCCCATGCTCCTGAGCTATCATTCTGTTGTGAACATGGTGTAATTGTGTGATGAGCCACAATGGAAACATTTCAAGAATTCTTAGCACATTTTCTCAAAATTATGCTAATTAAGCTGCAGTAAATGAAATTTCTGTTCTATGTTTCAAACTTTTAAATAACATATTGACATTCTTGCCTAATTAACTTACAACTAGTTTGATTACATTCTCTGGTGGTGCTCATTAAGCTTTTGGGGTGTACAATATTTATTTTCACACTGACAAGCTCTCTAACATTTGCCTAATGGGCAACAATCACTTTTGCCTACACAATTTTAATCAGATCCTTCCCTTCAGTGGGTTTTTGTTTCTGCCCATAAAGGCAGCACTTAGCTAATGGGAGGCCAATGATGCTTATGCGATATTTATTGAATTATGGTATTAATAGTTAATTGTTATCACTGGAATAATGCTGTAAAGCATCTTTCATTTAGAATGGAAGGAGGCTGGATCCAACAAATGATTTTTCTAGAGAAGCCGCTGATCAGCAAGAGTATAATAGTTGTAAAAATGTACATTACATATTGGATATCTGTAAAAACCATGGAATGTGCATGCAAAAATGTATTAGTATCAATAATTAAATCATCAAGGTCATCCACTGATGAATGCTGTGACAAAGTTCCTGTAACAACCTGATCAGAATGACACCACAAATTCAAACCAATGTTTCCTAACAAAATGTCTACACTGAGCTTCTGGGGTAAAGGTTGAGTTCAAAGAGTGAAAATGTTAGGAAGGTACCACTGAAAGATCATAAAATTTAGAAGACAAAGAAATTAGCTGTTCAACCAAGGTTTCACACGCAGATTACAAATGTATTAACTACATACGATAACAATTAGAAAATCAAATAGTAGAGATGAAAATATGAAGGATAATTTCAAGGGTTTTCCATGAAAGTTATAGAGGCCAACAATCACTATGGGAGTCTGTGTTCATATGGGCGACAACTAGAAGTAACATTACTCTCTAAACATTTACCATCTGCAATACATTACTACACTTCCTTGTGGGACTTTCATCAAAACATAGGATTTGAGGTAAGCCTGAATCCATAATATGAACATGGACAACCAAAGTGTGAAATCTGAGTCTCTCAAGAAATTTACATTTTTGGTGACTCTAGTGAAACAAAATAATTTCATTGGGCCATGGCTGTAGGTGATGTATGAACAGGCTTACACAGTTTCAGATTCATTTGACAGATGCTCACAGTGAAAAGAAAAATCTTGAAGACATAAGCTCTTCACAGACAAAATGTGTTTTAGGAAGCCACAACTCCATGCTGGGACACTGAATGAGAATAAATATTTCTTATAGTTGGTCATTACTTTGTAACCCTTCAGATGATGCCTCTGAAGGTACAACACGAAGCAATAATTCACAAAGTGCAAATGCTGTTATAGAAGTAGGAGTTGTAAAGTATTTGCATAATTTGAGGTTCTCTGAATGGGACAAGGCAGGTATTCAAATAATGGGGTTAATGTGGATCATCCCGATCCTCCTATGGTTCTCTAAACTTGGTAGATTTTCTCAGTTATAATTTTGATAAGTTAAAATATTGTCAGACAGTGATATTGTCTTCATAATTATCTTTTAAAAATTTTCATTTAATTGGGTGGTATTTTTGGTAAATGATAATTAGAGCCCAGAATATTTGTGAGGCAATATTTTGATTATGATGTTCAGGTCACTTAGATTGGATCGAAAAACACAGTTGAAGTCATGTTATGTTAGTATAGTTCTGGAATAACAAGGTTTAAAGATTTTTTCTGAATGAGGCTAGTGAACTTGCTGACCTAATGTGCATTAAAGCATGCCGTACCATAAACAATGCTTCACCCCCCCAACTGGAGGTGAGAATCTTAGGAACCATCATAAGCCTAGTACCAGTAGAACATAATTGTCTACCAGGATGAAACCAATTGAAAATATTTTTTAGGATCACAGGTCCCATATTATTCAAGGGTTTATAGGCTAAGCATATCGTCTTAAACTTGACGCAACATGCTACAGGAAGCCAGTGGAGTCTCTGATTTTCCTTACACACTGACTCGTGTTTAGTCAGATTTAATAAGAGTCTTGCAGCTGCATTGTGTACCATCTGCAGTTTTTTTAGATGTTATTTCTGCATATTCTGGTACAGTCCACTGCAGTAATCTAGTTTTGATAGCACAAGTGCAGTCACAACCGTCTTCCTAAAATCTATAGGAATGTATTGAAGAACCTTCTTCAGTTTCTTAATCAAATAAAAGGTATAGTTTCTCTGAGTATTCTAGGCATTTTTTGATTTTTCTTCTGGTTTTGTTAGTTCTCTCATCTCACCAGGCCACCAAAAGCCATCCCATCTAGGTTGGAGATTGCCAAAGATCACTATCTTGGTTTTCTCTTAATTACGCTTAAGACAATGCTTGCCCATATGATTTGGACACTGAGGTACAGGGGAGGCTCTGATATGTATGAGCAGCTACCACAATCTGTGTGTCGTCGGCATAAGAGGTTAAGCTGAAGCTGAATTGCTGGATCAGAGGAGCCAGTCCGACAAACAGATACTAAAAAAGGATGAGCTAAGTGACGAACCCTGTGGAACCCCAAAAGGCAAAACATAAGGGGGCGATTTAAAATGACCCAGGGTCACTGTTTGTCTTCTTTCCATCAAAAAAGAAGATAGCAAGGAAAGTGCTGAATCTTTAACCCCTAATTTTTCCAGGCGCAATTGTGGCAAATTATGGTCGACAGAATTAAAATCTGCCAACAAATCTAGGAGAATTAGGGCAGTGGCACCACCTCTATCTATCACTGTCCTAATTTCCTCAGTAACCTTAATCAAGGCAGTTTCCGTACTGTGTTCTGGACGAAAACCAAATCGGGAGGTATCAAGAAAATCGTTCTGTTGGACAAATTGAACTAGCTGCTGATTCATGATTTTATCCACTATCTAAGCTGGAAAACGATGGGACGGTAATGCTTGGATTAGATGCGTCTAAATTCTAGGGCTTTATTAATTCAAGGATCGACGCATCCTTCCATACTGCAGGAAAATTTCCAGAAGTGGACATGGCATTAAAGATTTCTGTAGGAATAGGAGTAACTTTGTTAGCTAAACCTGTCAGGACTAAAGGGGGACAAGGGTCCAAAGGGGACCCAGATTTAATTTCCTTAAGAAGTTTTTCCACTAACTTGCTAGATACCTGGGAAAAGGCCAGAAGCACATTTTAGCCAGGGTCAATGTAAGGGGTTTTCTCAGTTAGCTCATGCGAGAGAGCGGCCTCGATCGAATCCTAGATATTATTGACTTTATTCCTGAAGGTATTAGCAATATGGTCGCAGAAACGTTGAATGCTTTATGTAGCCTTTTTCTGGTCAGGGAGGTTAGCTTCTTAACTACCCCATATAATTCTTTAGTTGAGGTCTAGGCTCACTCAATCTGCTTGGTGAAAAATGCCCCTTTTTTGGAGATCAGATGGTTTTGTATTTAACCAATGCAGACTTATTGCTGCTTTTTTCCAGTTCATCATATTGTACTCTCCAACGTCTTTCTAGTCTGCTTCAATTTTGCTGTCCTTGTCTTGCCTCTGTAAACAAAGGAGCAGAGTGTAATTTGTGGTTACTTGAATTTTTACAAGTGGGAACCATAACATTAATATCTTCATTGAGCCAGTCTGTATATTCACTGGATGTCAAATCTGGATTTGTACTTAATGTAGGCAGAGACATACCAAGCTGAGTATGAAGCGTACCCTCGTCAGTTTTGTTCCAGGTTTTGTAAACGGTTTGGTGTGCTCTAACAGTTGCTATCACTGGTGATTTTGTGATGGAATGTTTAAATAGAATTATATAATGATATACCCAAGTGAGAGGTTGAATATTCTTTACTGTCAGGGTCGATTCTGAAGTAAATATACCATCCAATGTGTGTCCTGCCTCATGTGTCGGTTTGTGCACCATCTGCAATAGTCCTAGAGTCCCTAAGGTATCTAAAAGAGTGACTGTGTCTTTATCAACATTTTCTTCTAGGTAGACATTAAAATCGCCCAGAATTTTAAACTCATTTGTAGTGAAAATGGATTCAAGAAGGGAATCTAGGCTGCTAACAAAACTGCCTCTTGAGCCTGGGGGGCGATACAGAAGAATTCCTCTGAAGGTCTTTTTCGGATATATTTCTAAGGTAAAGTGAAGTGCTTCACAGTGGAGGTTGGGAGAAAAGGTGGCTCCACATTTCTCACAATATATTATAGTTAGCACACCTACCCTCTTAATGGGTCTGTCTACTCTGAAGGATAAAAATCCAGGGGGTGCTGCTATCAAGAAGTCTGGTTCCGACGCTGCATTGGCCCAGGTTTCAGTGAGGAATAACACATCCAGATTACAATGAGAGATGACATCTGCTGTTGCATATTTATGTTTAGCTAGAGATCTAACGTTAATAAGACTGCAGCACAAGTCTGCCAAAACTGTGGTCCCTAGGCACTCCACATTAGACCTTGTACCTGCGGTCTGGCATGCCCTGACCATCTGTTCTGCCAGAAGAGAAAATCCACACACATAGCTCTGACTCTATTGTGGGAGATCATTGCCCAGAGTGAAGTGGCAGCAGCAGAATTTTATGAGCGAGGTCTAGTAATTTCTTACCTGAATACCCTACGGTTCCTAAGTCAGATGAGCCAGGATTTTTGGCCCTGGGCGCCGTCCTGGCACGGACGGGTGCAGACGTAGCTTCGGGACATCAACTGAAGATGGTACAAAAAAATCACAGGCTCCTCTTTACTCAGTCTGAGAAAGTGGGCTATTGTTTGAGGGAGATGAACCCCTACTCAAGTATGCATTGTGCTGGGTCAGTGCTGCCAAAGCTGCTGATCAGGCGCTGCAAAGCGAGGTCTAGTGTTGAGATAAGGTGTACTCCATCAGTTTTGATGGAGCCACCGGCTTGGAGTTGGTGATGTGTGGTCTTGAGTCGGGATTCCCATAAAGACGCTGGTCAGGATCCTGTTGTGTATCTGTAACTCAGAACAACAGGCCAGTCAACTGACTTTTGGAGACACTCTGGTAGTGCTGGGGGTCAGGCAGCAAGGCAGGCCTCTGGCAGCAGAAGTCCTTAAACAGCTGCGCAGTCCTTCTTCTTGTAGAGTATGCAGGTTTAGGAGTGTTCTGAACAGTGGATCTGAAGGTCTTTTTTATACCTGGCTCCAGATTTGTAATGGTAGATTTGTCTGGACTTTCCCCTACATCTAGTTAGGGAATTTTCTTACTTCCTATGCCCAGGCCCCAAGATGTCCAGGATGACAAAACGCTGGTGTAAAGTTCATTGTGGGTGCAAGAGGGAGCTCCATAGAAGTACAATCGTGGTAGGTGAATACTTCATCCCAAACCATCCGGTCAGAATGACCTATCCTGCTCAAACTTAAGCCATATTGTCTCACTCTGTAGGAGGAATATTCTAAGGTCCGCTGCCAACTAAACCTAGTCATGTGACCCAGGATATAGGCTGCAGGCATCAAATTGTTAGGACAAGAAAATGCCAACTTTTTAAAAAGGGCATTTTGAGATGTGTGACTTAAAAGCTGACTTTACCTTTAAAAAGGATTTCAAATTACAATTATTTTGTGTGTACACATGACATTCCTACCTATTCCCAAGTAAACGTTATAACCTATCAAATGTAATAAAGGAACCCAAAGTCATCCAATGGGGTTTGCAAGCCTACAGTAGTGAAAAACAAATTCAGGAATTTTTTCACTACCAGAACATGTAAAACTTAAAAGTACATATCCACATTTTTAAATCTGCTGCACCCTTCCTGTGGGCTCTTTAGGGCCTACCCTAAGGGGGGCTTATATTTATTCGAAAGGAAGGTTTAGGCCTGGCAAAAGGTTTATTTCGCCTGGTTGATAGGCCAGTTTCAATTTCACTAACATCTGCAACGGCAGGTCAGAGACATATTTAAAAGGTTACTTTAGAGGGTGGCACAATGAGTGCTGCAGGCCCAGTGTACATGTAGTACTGCATTATTAGGGACTTACAAGTGACTTAAATGTGGCAATTAGCCTATACCAAGTTTTAGAGGGAGAGAATGATGATTTTAGCACTAGTTAGCAGTGGTAAAGTATACCGAGTACTGAAAGGTAAGAAGAATGGGCTAAAAAAATAGGAGGGGTGAAAGAAAAACGTTTGGGAGTAACTCTATAGAGAGAGCTAAGCCCAACACCCAGCTACAGGGCTAGTCAGAAAAGACTTGTGTGTTTATTTAGTGAGCACCCTTGTTGTCTTCTTCTTTCACAATTGCTAGGTATACACAGCTACCAATCAATCACACAGCACATCAGGCACTTCAACATCAACCATCTGGAAGACAGGTTCAGCAGAAAATCAATGGACCTGGAAGTAGGTCAATGAAATGGTGAGTATACTCCTTGTAGCAGGTCCTTTTTTAAGCATGGGCACAGGACATGTGAGAAAAGACTTTAAACCTACCAGGTAGGAGCATGAAGAAGTAGGCTTCCTCTAATGCAAGTACAAGGGTTTGCAGGTGCAGCTCAATAATATGCATGGAAATCTTGATTTTAATTGAAGATGGTTCTGAAATTTTGTTGGATTAATCATAATCACTCTTTAAGCTGATAGACGCCAACATGATATAAAGTTTGACATTGCACCATTCTAGAAGAGTCACTGTCAGCAGGCCAACTCTCTCAACCTACTTTCCTTAATTTTCAAGATGGTACAGGGCTTTGAAAATGGGAGTAAAGGATCTGCCTACCATTATTTTCCCCTGTCCTCTGGCCTTGATGGGGAAGCTACTGGTGTTTATGAGAGAAGGACAAGAACCACATGTATATCTTGAAGCCAAAAGGATGCTTCGGTCACTCTGATAACAGTGGTAAGTAATATCCCATTCTTCGATTGTCGAGAATTATTCCCACTACTTCATGGATATGTATTTTTTACTTCAAAGCCAGACATGGATATTTGTTGTTCACACTGTTGTTCACATGAATAAATGTATTCTTTTTTTGCACTATGCACTCTAAAAAGTAGATCACTCAATAACTCAATTCAGTATACTCTTTATAGAACTTGACAAGATGAATGTATTCAGAGATATTCCTGCATAGTGTTGGCGCTGGCCCTTCAAACAGGTTTATCCGCAAGTTTTTGCCTTTTGCCTCCTATTTCTGACCTCGTTTCTATTGGCTATAGGACTCTGGGCACTTTACCACTGCTGATCAGTGCTAACGTGCATATGCTCTCTGTGTAAATTGTGACTATGATTGGTTATCCATGAGTGGCATACTTGATGTACTGGTAAGTCCCTAGTAATATGCCCTGTGTGTGCCCAGGGCATGTAAATTAAATTCTACTAGTGGGCATGCACCACCGATTGCACCGCCAACACCAGTAGCCTTTCAAATGAGTCTCAGCACTGCCACAGGAGTGTCTGGGGATGCAGTTTTTAACTACCATGTCGACCTGGTAAGTGCACCCACTTGCCAGGCCCTAACCTTTCATTTTTTACATGTAAGCCACCCCTAAGGTAGGCCCAAGGTCCCCCATGAGTTGGGTGCAGTGTTAAAGGTAGGATATGCATTGGTGTGCTTTACCAGTCCTGATAGTGTATTTTATTTTTCTATATTGCAAGGACTAGCTCTCCCACAGGCAATCATTGGAACTGCCTTGTAAAATGTTACATGTGTACCTTTCATTTGGGAACAGCTAGAGATTTGGGGATTAGGCTCTCTGAGATCAGAATTTAATAGCCAAATTTTACTAAAGGTGTTTTTAAATTGTGTTTTTGAAAGGTTCTTACCAGCCCTGTGATACCAACTCAAGTTTTGGGCCCTTGTCGGCTGTTCCTGCCTTAAAGAACTTGTAAGAAAGCTGAAAATAACCACATCACTCTTCCAGCGCTTGATTTTCCAAGGCAGCACCGCCATGTGTTGAGAATTTCTGCACACCACTGCTGTGCAGCCTAAGAATCGATGCAATGCCTATCAGTGGCCGAAAAATCCACAACACAACGAGTCCAATATATCAACCTCTGAAATCCGAGATCACCCCACCTACACTGACGCAGGTCCTGCTGCGGGACTGTAAGAGTCGAAGCATTGTGGGACTGCGGCCGAAGAAATCGATGCAGCACCTGTTTGCCACCATCGCATTGACCTCCAGCACATCTTTTTCCATGCATCGTGCATGTGAGCCACTCTTTGCAATCGCAACATTCGCAAACCAGAACCATCTTGGAATTAATGCCTCACTTCAATCTATAGTCCAGATTCAATGCCTCACTTCTCCTGTGTGCAGCAGAACTGTCGTATTGCCTCCCCAGGGACTCAGGAACTGGGTCGATAGGCCTAGTTTTCCTATACTTCCCTCTTCAGCCGCTTTTTTGCCTTGTGGATTTTGACATGTTTGAGGTACTTTGTGTAAAAATCGTGCTTCCATAGTTTTCTATGGATAAAAATGCATGAATTCTTTTAAACATGATATTTTTAATAGTTTATGTTGGACTTTTGTTGTGTCAGTGTTGTTTGGCTTAGATAAAGATACTTTATTTTTCGAAACTGGTGTGGTGTCCGTTTGTGGCGTTTAGACTGTGTTACTGTGTGTTTGCCTCTAGGATAAGCCTGTCTGCTAGTGCTAACCTACCAAGAGGGTGAGCAGGGTATATCTAAGTGCCTAATCCCTCATTCTGACTAAAAGGAAGGGTCCCTACTTGGACAAGGGGAATACCTCTGTCAACTAGCGACCCCCAATTCTAACAAACATGACATGTGGTAGTGGTGTCACATAAGTGCTTTTGAAAACACTAAGGAATTGAGAAGGATTGTGGCCCCACATGCCAGCAAACATTTAAAAGGTGCATTTTTTCTTCAGACTGATATCTCCATTTGCAAATAGAATTAAGAAAGATTCATTAGCCGTGTGGACCCGACTGGTTTGGAGACCTTTCTCCATCTTACAAATGCACATGGGGTCTAATGCAAAAAACACAGATCTTAAAGATTTGAATGTGCATCTCAAAATATACTGCATCGTTACGGGAATGCACATTAATCAAGAGCATCACTGTCATAGTTATACGAAAGATGCCGGTTCTGGTTTTGTGGTAGGTAGGTCTTCCCACCCTCTGACAGAAACAACAATCTTGATTTGTTATCTTAAAAACAGTTTGATAGGATAGGAGACTTTCGGTTGTTTTATAACACCACCCTCTGCTTACCAATCTATCATTGAAAGCAATTTTTTAAAGTTCAATGTACCATTTCCAACAATCAAAAAATATATCAATGCTGGCCACAAGACATGACGCCAACAAGTAATCCTTCTTTACGCCTTCACAGTGAAGTTCAAATGCAGCATTTGATAAAATTGAAGATGTAAAATTTTGCGACCACATTAAATCTTGCTGCTTTCTATCTAGCTTTGTGCATGTTAGGCCCTGTTATTTGTATCAAAGATCTGAGAATGGTAATAGGGTTTCTGACATTTAATCACATTCATTGTACTGCATTTTGAAAGCTGTTGCTTCTTCATCCAACATGTGTCAGGAATTAGGTCTTGGAGAAGGTGACAGAGATTATCTGATATCTAAGATACATACATACGCAAATTTCTAGATACCAGAATACATTTATTATACTTCTTCAAAAGTAGCATAATGCAGGGAATGGTGTCATGTTATGTTGTGATTAGAAGTAGTAGCTTATTTACAAACAAATGCATGAGAGAAATCCGGTTGGGACCAAAAATGTGATGTTTAAATGAAATATGTATTAACATAAATCCCTACCTTTCGAAAACCCGCCTGGTGTTTTAAGTCTAGCCTCCAGCTGTCTGTTGAGAGTTTGTCCCACACAATAACTCTCACATCATACAGACACACCCCCATACATACCCTGACACATACAGAATGGGGGTTTTGTACCGTATGTTTCAGCTAATGAATGGATGAATTAATTTTATTGCAATCAATTAAATGTAAACATTAACAACTATAAAAGAGCCAGAATAGAAAAATAAAACATCATCCAAGAAGAAAATATGTAAGAGATGTATAAAGAGAAGCAGCTGCCGAGTGCTCATTTCAAATAAATTCAGAAAGCTTTCTAAAAAACAGCCTGTAAAAACGTGACATACCGACAGAATTCAGAAATATCCTTGGTATTTGAACAATGTCTAACAGTATCGCTGGCGCTGCAGGTTTTTAAATTATTCAAAAGCACAATCTGTTTTATATAAATGTTTCGTTCACTATTAACCACCAGGCAGCAGCATAAAAGGTGATTAAATTATTCAAATTTGTAAGCACACAGCCTACATTGAGAAGCAGGTTCAGAGGACCATGATGCTCTATGCTCCTTTACCCCTTCGATGGTGGTGACAAAGCCAGCTCGTCATGGGCGTTACCTGCGCTGCGCGCATGACGAGCTGGCTTTGTCACGTAACCCGCGAATTTCTAATTCTCAGCGCCCACCGGGAAAACCTGCTAGCGCGCATGCGGTTAATAGGAAAAAGCTTAAACCTCATGCACACTCTCTTTTGCCGAATTAGCTTGTTAATGTTCGCGTATTAATAGTATAGAGCATTTGTATGTGTTTTGAAATGAATGCGAACATTTGCTCTAAGTGAACTCAAGTGTGTCATCCGCTCGGCTTATCACCAGTGCTTGTGTCTTAATTCCAGATTTGAGGGAGTTTGTTGATTTGCTATGCCATACATATGAACAATTTCTAAACACTCGATTGCTTCAGATATATCAACCAGGTGTTGCATGTTTTTTCTCTATCCAACAATAGACCGACTGTATACTAGGCCTGGGCAAAGCACTACGCTACGCTCGCGGAGTTTGCGAAGTTTGCGCAACTTCGTACTACGCGAGCTGCACGTAGCACAGTGCGAACATGCTTAGTGCAGCGTAGCGTAGTGCAGCGCTCATTTTTTGCTTGTTCGCGGTCCTGAACATCATGTTCGCGACGTGAGCAAGCAAAATGACATCCCGGCGAGATTCTCAACACAGGGAGGTAAGGTTTCTCATTGTGAGTGGTTGTGCATGCTCGCGACCGCTCTCAATGAGAAACTACCAGTTCGCGTTGAGAAAGCTGCAGCTCGAGTAATAATCTACTCGATTAGCAGAAAACTACAGCTCGCACTGTGCAAGATGCTGTTTTAATGATTGCACAGTGCCGGATGCTTGTCCGCACTGTGCAATCATTGAAAACACATCTTGCACAGTGCGAACATGCTACTACGCAGCTCGCGTACTGCTACGTGAAGTTCGCGTAGTCTGAAGTGCACTTCGCGTAGGTTCGCGTAGCGCTACTACGCGAACTATGCCCACCCTTACTGTATACTCTCAGGTGCCCTGCTTTTCACTAAGGGCCCGATGGCAGCCTTTTTACTGTGTCAACTTTGCATGCAAGTTACTGGGTCAATAGACCTAGTTCCTGGTGCAGCAGAGCCCTAGAAGTGTTTGCTACTTGGCAAATAATATTCTGTATGTCTTGCATTGGATCAGGTCAAGAGTAGAGGCTATGCTTCCTGGAAACTATTGATGGCCATAAGTCAAGGCAATCAACTATTCGCTCTGGGTACTTTCAGAATAGGAGATGCCAAAACATTGTTGAGTTTAGCCTGTAATCTATGAAGGCTGTAGGTTAAATTGGCCACTTTATTCCTTAGTGTTGCCAACTGAAGTCTCAGGGACCCTTTCTCGGTTAAAACTCAAAAGTAATTGTACGAGGCTGTGACATCTCAGGGAAGCCTGTATGCCCCATTCACTGAGGGAGTGAGGACTCCAACCTCCAGACTTCTCGGCCAAACACTGCGACACTGCCGCACCTGAATGCGCATAAATCAAAGCTGCAGGTCCCGTTGCATGGGAAGCCCATAGACTGCATTCACTGGGGGAGTGAGGACTCCAGTCCCCAGACTGCTCAGCCACACGGCATGTCACTGCCACGCCTGGAGTCACACATCAAGGCTGGGTGCCCCACTACTCAGGAGTCCTGAACACTGCATTTACTGGGGGAGTGAGGAATCCAACCCCCAGACTCCTCAGCCACACGCCACATCACTGCAGTGTCTGGAGGAGCTTACATCAGCACTACAGGCCCTGCTGCACGGGAAGCCCAGGCACCACATTGACTGAGGGAGTAAGAACTCCAACCCTCAGACTCCTTGGCCACAGAGTGCGTCACTGACATGCCT
This sequence comes from Lissotriton vulgaris, assembly GCF_964263255.1. NCBI lineage: Eukaryota > Metazoa > Chordata > Amphibia > Caudata > Salamandridae > Lissotriton > Lissotriton vulgaris. The sequence goes on from NC_141685.1 coordinate 493,780,099, forward strand.
GGAGGTGCATAAATCAACCCCACGGGCCCGCTGCATGGGAAGCCCATACACCTCAGTTACTGGTGGAGTGAGGACTCTGACCTCCAGACTCCTCGTCACATGCCGCATCACTGCAGCACATGGAGGCGCATAAATTAAAGCTGTGGGCCCGCTGAATTTACTGGGGGTTTGAGGACTCCTCCATCAGTGCCCGGAGAAGGGTGAACTGAGCCAACTCTCTTACACCCTCACAACTGATTAGTCTCGGAGGTGGTGGGTGTTGGTTTATTAACATCTTATGTGTCTTTTGAGTGGATTCAACCTAAAGCCGCTCAATGCTTTTCTCAAGCCACTAGTCATTCAATCTCTGTTAGTACTGTCAGAATCGAGTCTCAAGTATAATGGGGAAGAGGAAAGCGGAAGCCATTAATGGGGCTGAGAAAAGACCTAGAGCCAGTAATACAATACTATCTTCCTAAATCAGGCAATGGGAGTGTTATAAGACAAAATCTCCTCTGTGGAGGTAGATCTGGCTGCAAACCATCAAACTATTATTACAGTCATAGACGCCCAAGGTAAGGGGGCAGTTAGCTCAATTGTTGTCCCTCCTAATTCCTCTCTTATCCCACCCACCTCCTGTCAACTCTCACCCTATAACTCCTTACTCACCGCAGTACATCCTAAGAACTGTGAATCTACTCTCAGTAAGGAAACTGTTGATACTCAAACACCGGGAGCCAGGCGTAAAACCAAAAATATAGGGCAATCCCCTTCTAGCAAACCAACCAGGAAGCCTGCAACTGGCCTAGGATGGCATCAGTGAATCTTGTGTGTGAAAATAACACTGATAATATCACTGCCTCAGGGCTTGATAAGGCTGGATGCAACTTTATGGAAGGATTTTGTAATCTGGAGTTCAGGATTTTAACAGCCCTTAAAGCCTTTGGAACTTCCCTCCTGGAACACTCAATGGGAAATCTCCAAGGTTCATTACACAATCACCTATCAAGAATGTGTCCTGTAGGCCAGCCCTCAGTACTAGCACTTTCACCACTGTATCAAGAGTTGTCACAAAAGTCACAACAATGGTTTCTCAAGATGCACTGAGACCCATTTGCCCTCACACTTAGACAGCTGCTTCCCACGACTAATGTAATTATCTATGAATAATGGTAATCTCACCCACCTGATGGCTCCCTTTGCTGTTTCTAATTACAGTGTCCAATTTGACCGATTAATGGATTCAGGACATGAACGTTTAGTCGAGAGGATACCTACATTCAAGGGGGGAGGTCATAGAACTATATTAGAGTATATCTTTGTGTCTTTATGTTTTTCCTTATCCATTGTAGATTTTCGAGTATTATGGCATAGTTTTAAGAGACCGTAACCCTTTGACCGCTACCTTTCTCTGGGACAAAAAGACCATTGGTATAGCACCAGATACAAGGAGCCAATTTTCCCACTGATCAGGGATGAAGGGTGCGTTGGGACTCTATTGTCCCACTGGATATTGTTCATAAACTTGTTACTTCGTGCCAAGGCGATTTTCATATATGTCTTTCAGACGAGGCCTCAGTGCAAAGTAGTTGCATGGTTTGACAAAAAGAGCTCCAAAGCACACAAGGATTTGTGGAATCCCCGCACAAAACACCTCAGTGTCAGGATAAGGTCAAAGGGCCAGGGCAGGACAGCTTGACCTGTAAGGAGTGTAAGATTCAGCTAAAAGAAGAGGCCGGGAAAATCCTCCTGACTGCTAGTCTGCAGCGAGACAGTGCAGCCTTTTGGAGACAGGTAAATTGTCCCCACAGCAACCAACTTCCCAATCAGACAACATCTATTACACCACAAGCAAGTCAAGCACTTCAAGGCCATCTATAATAATTAGGAAGAGGCTAGTGAGCTGAAGGGTAACAGGGATGGTCAAACAAATGCTTTCCAATTGGCACCACAGCTATCTCCTGCCTTCCCTTTAGTAAGCCCCGGGGCCTGATAGAGTTCCGGGGGACCTCTTTAAATCATATATAGATTTGTGGGCTCATTTATTAACCTTGCATCTAAACTCAGCCATTAAAGGCTCCATTTCTCCGACTTGGTGTCAAACAGTCATAGTTCTAATCTTTAAGAAGAACAGTAGGTCAGACCCAGCTTGTTTCAGACCCATATCTCTCATTGACTCTGAGGTCAAAATTATCGCCCCGGTCCTGTTGGATCACCTCTCAACTTGGTCCCAGCAGCACAGCATTTCGTCTGACCTTCAACACGGGGTAAAGGCCAGGGCGGGGTACCATTTGGCAAAACCTGTATCTCTACCTACTGATCTGTAAGTACACTAAGGTCAATAGGGGAACAATCCATCTGGCCTTCATGGACCTCAGCTCTGCTTTCGCTGGAGTTAATAGCTCTAAGCTGTGGTCCATGATGGTCCAGATGGGAATAGAGCCTGCATTAATCCATTTTCTGCACGATTTGCACAAGGATCTTTCAGCTTCTGTCACATAAGAACCTAATAGTAAATGTGTGCAGTACTTTAAATCAAAGTGTGGGTTCCCCCAGGGCTGTATTTAGCACAAATGTAATTTATTTTTTCGTATCAATCAACTAGAACTCGTACTGACCAACCCTCATTTGGATGTTGCCAAAGCTGAGGATGCCGAATCTCTGCTCTGCTTTATGCAGATGGCACTGTTTTAATTGCTCGGACAGCCAAGGGGTTACAAAGACTTCTAAATCTTCTTATCAATTTTATGAACAACCTTGATCTATCCACAAATCTTTCCAAATCATATGTGAGGAGGTGTGGCCCACCTAAAACAAAAACTATGAAATTTACATTAGATGATACCTATATTATTCAGGTTAATAAGTTTTGTTATTTGGTTGTTCAATTAGACTCTGGCCTCTATTGGCATTCGCGTATAACCCCTAATTTGACGGCTTTCAATAGGGCTACGTTTAGCATAGGAGATTTCTCTCACCGGCTGGGGCACACTTACATAAAATCAGTCTTAGAAATGTTCATGGCCAAGTGCATCTCAATAGCCAGCTATGGATGTGGTACCTGGGGACATCGGCCTGTCACCCCAATTCAAACAGCAAAAATTACATTTCTCAGGGGGCTATTAGGGATTCCACAAAGCACACCCTTCAAAATTGTGCATAAACAGCTGGGTCTGGGTAATATTATTGACCAGCTCTCACTTTGTCCCCTGAAACTCTGGCTTTCAGTATGGACAAAGGAGGACTTAGGTCTTAACAGACTGATCTTGCAAGATTGCATGCGTGTGCACTGAGAAGCCCACGGACACACCTGGAGGCTGCGGGAGGACGCGGGAGGCGGCAGCCACACCCCCTTGCTACCGGGGAATTGAAAACAGACCTTGCGTCTCCCGCTTCGCGGGTGGCACAGCGTGTGCACAGAGAAGCCCACGGACACACCAGGAGGCTGCGGGAGGATGCGGGAGGCGGCGGCCACACCCCCTTGCTACCGGGGGATTGAAAACAGACCTCGCGTCTCCCGCTTCGCGGGAGGCGCAGCGTGTGCACAGAGAAGCCCACGGACACACCTGGAGGCTGCGGGAGGACGCGGGAGGCAGTGGCCACACCCCCTTGCTACCGGGGGATTGAAAACAGACCTCACATCTCCCGCTTTGCGGGAGGCGTAGCGTGTGCACAGAGAAGCCCACAGACACACCTGGGGGGTGCGGGAGGACGCGGGAGGCGGCGGCCACACCCCCTTGCTACCGGTGCCTATTTCAGCCAGCCTTCACTTCCAGCCCCGCGGGACACGCGCGCGGGCGGGCACCGGGCTAAGCCCGGGCAAAGGGCGGGCCCTCTGTTGCCCTCCGTGGTCTGAAGGGGTCGGGACGGGCCCACTCCCTTGACCGTATTGTGAGAAGAGGTAGAGTGACTCCATTTACTAATTGACTATCTTTGAGGTTTGATTTAACCTACTTAAATAATGTCACGCAAGGGGGCACAAACATTGCCTCTGAGAGGGGCCCGTGCCAAGGGCTACAAGAGCATCACATGAATAGCACCAGCACACTGCCTACTGTTCATGAGATAGACTACAACTCTCCCTGCCACTCTCTACTCAGTATGCAATATCCCTTACAAACTCCAGTAAGAGTGCAAAATCTGTCTTTGTGGGACGAATTAAACATCTTATGCAACACCAAGTACGCCGTAGTGGAATCACCTTCTCCTGTTAAAGGCACCAGCTCTTCATGTACTAACGGTAGTTTAGGGGATCCTTCCTTTTCCCCTATGAAAGACAATATCCAAGATCTAGCCCTTCCTCGGCCTTTACCCAGTAAAAGCAAGCACTACAAGGACAATCCCAAAGGGAATCATTCTAAATTACAAAAACTATCTGAAAGTCCTACTTTACCTGTCAACAACCTGCCTACTACCATGGAGTCTGCAGATAAATCAGACGATATAATACTCTATCCCCAGTTGTCTCTATTGACCCAGCTCATTCTCTAGCCCTTGAGCTGCAAGGTCGTCCTTCTCAGACTCTTCCCTAGAGCCATCATGCTCCTGGTCCTCTTTTGAAGCCCTTGACCACTGTGCTTCCTCATGAGCAGACAGTGGTGCCTGAATGTTCTGCTTAGTAGACCTCTTCTTCATGACCAGCGCCCTCTCCTAGGAGAACTTCTTCGGCTCCCTTACAGTGTAGTATGCAAGACATTTGAGATCCAGGAACATTCTGGCAAGGTATCACAGGTGCATCAACAAAAAGCTCCATGTGTATGTAGGTGAAGCTGAAATCAAAATGTTCATAAATGACCAAATTAGAGAAAAAGGAGAATTAACAGACAACACGTAATGTTTTCAGCTATGGGATGTTAGTGTACACCAATTACTGTATGGTACTGCAGATCACCAATGTTAGAAATTAGGTTACTAGTTGACTGGGTGTGAAACCTGGTCAAGTTGCAACCACAATCCAAGTCAGGGAAACACAAAAGCAAACCCCAAATTAACCTGTGCTCAAGCCCTTCGTAGCCTGGCACATAGCAATCAGGCTTAGAGGCAAGGTGTAAAGTATTTGCACAACTTTTCAAACAGTAAAACAGTGAAAGGCCCCACACAAAGTTAGAAAAATAGCACTTAATTAATAAAGAAAACAAGACCAAAATAACAAAAATCAAATTAGTGCAACCAGAGTTTTGTATTTTTAAAGAATAAACTGCTATATATACCCCAAAAGCATAAATCACCAACCACGGCTATCCAGTCATGCAAGACTGTGTCAAATTCAAAAGTTCGGGCCGACCATGATGGAGCACGTGTTGGATATAGTCCCAGATTAGACCTGCCGTACGTTTGCCTTCTCTTATTTTGTGGCAAGAGTCCAGTTTGCATTGTAGAGGGTCATAAGGAGAGTGTCACTGGCGTTAGTCAGAATGGTGGAAAGAGCAGGCTTGGCGTTGTGGATGAACAGGCTGAAGCTTCCCATTTGCGGTCCCCTGTGGTTTGTGGATTCTGCTGTGTGAGGAGACAAGCTGGAAGCGGCTCACACTGAATTCTGGTGCGAGCAGCGCTGTTCCAGGCACAAAATAGCTAATCAAAATATTGCCATCTTTTTAAAGTGGCATTTTCAGAATTGGTATTTAAAATCAAAATATGAACCAGTCATTTCTTCCCATTTGGAAATTATACTTATAAAATGCAATTAGACAACTCCAATGTTATCCTATAGGAGAGATAAGATTTGCAGTAATAAAAAATGGATCTAATAGTGTTTCACTAGAAGGACTTGCAAAACATAAATGTACATTTCCAACCTTTTAAGTACACTGCCCTTGGGGCTGTCCAGGGTCTACATAGGGGTGACTTATATGTAATAAAAGGGAAGGTTTGGGTCTGGCAAAAAGTTCATTTTACCAAGTTGAGTTGGCAGACCTTAGACATGTTTAAATAGCTACTTAAGTTGGTGGCGCAATCTGTGCTGCATGTCAACTAGTAGTATTTAATTTACCGGCTCTGGGCACAAGTAGTATCAGTTTACTAGGGATTTACAAGTAAATAAAACATGCCTGTTGGGAATAAGCCAATTCTACCATGTTGTTAGGTGGGAGCACAAGCACTTTAACACTGGTTAGTAGTGGTAAAGTCCACAAAGTCCTATGGCCAGCAAAAACGATTTCTGCAAAAATAAGAGGAGGATGGCAAAAATCCTGGGATGACCCCGCAGAAAGGGCAAGATCCAACAACTCTCTTTCCCTGTATCATGTTATTTTGAGTTCTCTATGAAGTAGGTGAGCTTCTGTTTTCTTCTATCTATAGTTTAACACAGTGCAAAGCCAATGCTTTTGCATTGAAACTATTTTGTATTATCTGACCTTGACCAGAGTCAATTTTGTGATATATTGACAGAATTGACATGGTCTTTGGACCTAGAGATCCTACCCAAGAATTGCTGCTATGAATCAGCATAATAAAATGTTTCCTTCTAGATCTTCATCCTATGTATGGCATGAAGATTGCTTATTTAGTTTTTCATTAGAGAATCAAGAGTTTTTTCTGTTCAGTGTTATGTCACCTCTTAAGAGATGGATTATCCTTTTTAAGATAATGCACCGTGCTATTAAAGGAGCCCATATTGTTATGCAATGATTGTGATAGCATTGACCAGATTATTAGTAAATCACTACTCTCTGCACTAGGAATGAGAAACAGCATTTGCCACAAAGCTGGAACCTTGTATGCCTTGTAGTGTTGCATGCTTTAACATGCATGCAACACTACTATGCATGCCATTACCACACAAGTCTCTACAATGAATATGCCTGTACCACGCCTTCCATTACAACAAATTTAGTTGTAAACACAAGAATGGTAAATGAATATTTGTTGTAAAAGTCCTAACGGTAAGTACAGGTAAGTATTATGTTTTTTCAAGTATGAAGGGCCGATTAAAAGTTCAGCGGTCCATTGGTGAGGGTCCTGCCACACTGCGGCACAGTACACAGCATTATGAATGCAGCAGGTGGATTGCCACAGGACTGCTGCAGTTGTCAGGGATCCAATATCCTGCAGTAGTTGCGCAGAAGTCGGGCAGAGTAATATGCAGATGAAGCTGCTGCTTCACCACCAAGCATATTACAAGTCGCCTTTTTGCCAGTCTTTCTGAAAGATTGGTGAATAGGGTGCTCGGGAGGCCCTCGGCCCCCTGCTGCCTCTGGGCCAGGGGTGCATGAAGGGGGGTACATGGTGTGCCCCCCTGGTATTGCACCCAAAAGTTCCTGCACAGGAAGAAATGAACAACATGGTGCGTTTCTTCCTGTGCAGGAAGGTGCATTGGCAGGCACACAGTGGTGCTTCTCTAAGGCTCTCCTTTAAGCCTTATAAATACACCACTCTGGGATTGCCGAAGAACCGTCTGCCCAACCTGGATTCCAGTCTGAATTCGGCAGGCAGTATCATTACGGGCTTGGCGGTCCTCCCATGGAGAGCTGGCGTGGCACTCTGCAGGAGGAACAGCAAACACATAATCAGGACCCATGTGCTTTCTTTTTCTGTATATATATATATTCCTTTCCACTGTCCTTGTGTTGCGACCGGGACTCTTTTCGGCGTCGGTGCAAACCAGGGCACAAGGTCGCCCTGTACAAATCCGTTCCACCTCGTACTTGCCAGTACTGTTGCACTCTCAGCAATAATCTCCGCCAAACAATAGTATGGTTTTGGAAGACTTTATTCCATATCAAGCCAAACTTTCAAAAAACCCAACGCGTTTTGGTGACACACTCGCCTTGGTCACGGGTGATTTGTTTGTATCTTCAACCATAGGTTTTAGGGGTGTTATAGTTAGTTGGACATTTCACTCGTATAAAACCATTGAAATTCCCCGGTTATAGTTAGTTGTACTAACTATAACTCGCGCACCCGCAATCCGCTGCTGCTGATGTGACATATCTCATCATTCATGATATGGTCAGTGACATCACTGATGACATCTCAAATGACATCATTGATGGCATCACTGATGACATCATCCCCGTGACAATCTGATACATCTTATCATACACTAGTATAACTTTTCAACACTCATTATAACATATTAAGTACCATATTTGAAACTATTGACACACTAATACAAGTTTCTAAAAACCCACTCAGTGATTCCTACATCTACACACACATCTAAACACTTACCTATAGATTCACTCATACATGCTAACAAAGATCAATAGAACACTATTAAATATACTTATACACCTACATCAACATTACACAGCAGCACACATCCTATTCACGTATGTAGTCAGCCTACTCACTTATGCAAACAATTGATCATACTTAAATTTACTAAGCTACACACTTACACAAACACAACTTTATTTATTCATGTAGATAGTAACTCATACTTAGTTTGTTATAAAATCACTATTACAAGTATACAGTTATCCATACGTCACTCATACAATCACTGAGTTCTAAGTATACTTATTTATATACAACAACTGTCACATACACTGCCTTTTGTTTTTCTAGTTTGTTGGACATGTTTCATTGAGAAATATATTTACTCATCACCACACCCATAAGGAGATTCACTCACCCAAACAAATGTTTCCACATACAGTTTTAACCTCATATACCTACTAAATCAACTATTTACACATCTTTGGACAGTTACACACCTTCCACCCAACCACACACACATTTATTCACTATCCCATACAAATACTCACTTAACTAATTAAAAACTAATATAGACTTTCACTTAGCTAGTAACCAACTTATGTAGTAGTTTACACAACAAGAGATAAAGTGATATAGGTATTCACACAGTTTAATCACTATCCCATATATTTATTGAGACACTTTAAATTCGTCACTTAGACAGTCAATCACATGGCTACAAAATCCTCCTTTCAGACTCAGTCTTCAGGGCAGATTGCTATATATAAATATAATACTTATTTAAATATCAAACCAAACCACATTCACTGGATGATGTCATCAGTGATGTCATCAGTGATGTCATTTGAAATGTCATCAGGGATGTATGTATGTGAGCAAGGCACAAGGGTGCCGAAACGTCATGAAACCGACAGGCGAATAAAAGATTTAATATCGTGAAATTGGTCCGTGCTTTGTGCATCTGTGCCAGCAGAAATTGCAACACTCGGAATATACTTTGGTCGGTAATATATATATATATATATATATAGACTGATTTGCATATGGCCATGTCTGAACTGGGGTGGTGGAGTGAGCTAAAGAATGATGATGGATTAAATCCATATCAGTTGACTGGGGGTGAGCGTTTGATTTGCTTCTGGGCTCCATACACCATCCCCTTTGGTATCGCTTTGTTTGCCCTAAGTTGGCAGGGCATGCCCAGTCGTGGGTCCCTTGCTCACTTTGCCTCTGGATTCAAGCTAGCCTGGCTGATGACGGCTGATTATCCAGAAACCGGTCCCAGGATGCTTGTTTCTGGTCCAGAGAAGACATGGCTTGGCAGTTCGGGCTGGACTGTTCCTGTGAAGCACAGGGTCAGGCTGATGTGCATATGGTCATGTCTGAACTGTTGGTGGTGGAGTGAGCTAAAGAATGATGATGGATTAAACCCAGATCAGTTGACTGGGGATTAGTGTTTGATTTGCTCCAGCACTCTGTTCATCATCCCCTTTGGTATCAATTTGTTCACCCTAAGTTGGCAGGGAAAATCCCAGACGTGGGTCCCTTGCTCACTTTGCCACTGGATTCAAGGTAGCCTGGCTGATGATGGCTGATTTGCCAGAAACCGGTCCCTGGATGCTTGTTTACCTTCCAGGGAAGACATGGCTTGGCAGTTCGGGCTGGACTGTTCTCATTAGGCACATGTTCAGACTGGTTTGCATATGGCCATGTCTGAACTGGGGTGGTGGAGTGAGCTAAAGAATAATGATGGGTTAAACCCAGATTGGTTGACTGCGGGTGAGTGTTTGATTTGCTTCAGCGCTCCGTCCATCATCCCTTTTGGTATCGCTTTGTTCGCCCTAAGTTGGCAGGGTATGCCCAGACGTGGGTCCCTTGCTCACTTTGCCACTGCATTCAAGCTAGCCTGGCTGATGACGGCTGATTGGCCAGAAACCGGTCCCAGGATGCTTGTTTCCGGTCAAGGGAAGACGTGGCTTGGCATTTCGGGCTGGACTGTTCTCATGAGGCACAGGGTCAGACTCATTTGCATATGACCATGTCTGAACTGGGGTGGCGGAGTGAGCTAAAGAAGGATGATGGATTATATCCCGATCAGTTGACTGGGGGTGAGTGTTTGATTTGCTCCGGCGCTCCATCCATCATCCCCTTTGGTATTGCTGGGTGGGACCAATGCAAGTAAGGCCGGCTCCCAGGGATATGGTCCCCGGGGCCACCCTCCGCCCTGGGGTTGCTCGGTTCTCCTCCATTATAATTAATAAATGAAAATATGTAAATGCAGGGCCTCACGGGATGGGCCCTGGAAGGGGTCAGCATACCTCCTTCACCTAATAAACATTGGCCTGATCCCAGGCGATGGGGTCCCTAAGGCCGAAATTGGCCCAGGGAAGGGAACCACGTAGCTTCTCCCCAAATAATAAGAAATACAGATGTTGATGGAGGCCAGGCCCCTTTTGTCCACCACTTTGAAAATGTGCCTCCTGGGGCACTGCTGTATGGGGGATGAAGTCACTTTGGCTGCTGAAGGTCCTTGGGGACCAACAAGCCCTCCTGTTACCTCCAGTAAGTTTCACACAGCAGAATTGCTGAGAGGTCTTCAGTGGCCACTGCCCCTTTCTCCACCACTCTGCAAATGAACCTCCTTGGGGGATGAAGTCCGCTTTGATGCTGAGGGTTTTAGGGGGCCTAGAAGCCATCCTTTTACCTCTAGTAAGTTTGACACAGCAGGATTCATTAGAGCTGGATGGAGGCCCACCCCTTTCTCCACCACTCTGCAAAAGTGACAGCTAGATACAAAAATAGAAATGTATTTAAAAAAACTAAGTTTACAGGGACATTATAGTTAAGAAATAGATTTTGAAAAACCGTAGAAATTAGCTTAAAAAACAAAATATACAGAGTCACTATAGTTAGTAAATAGAATTAATAAAATCTTCGAAATTCACTGAAAAAAACAACGGTTACATGGGCGTGATTGTTAAGCTCAGATTTCACTTGTACAAAACCAATGAAATTTGGCAGTTATGGTTACCTGAGCTAAGTATCATTCATGCCCACGCAATGCACTTCTTATGATCTCACATATTACATTACTCATGACTCACTCATCACATCTAAAATGACATCACTGACAACATAATCCAGTCACTGTAAGTATTTTGTAAGAGTTTATAATTCTTAAACATATTTACTAAGGTACAACACAAGTTAAAGGAGTACACTAGGTGCACTACTGAGTGATACTACTCCTAGCATATATCAATCATGTGTGTGGCTGTGTGACTGTATGTATCATTGTGCTTATCGGTGTGTGAGTGGATGCATGGGTGCATAAGTGGGTGTGTGAATAATTGTGTGGGTGAGTGACATGTTGTATGAGTGGCTATATTTGTGAGTGACTGGGTGTCTAAGTGGCTGTATGGGTGAGTGAGTGGTTGTTTGAGTGGGCTTTTGGATAAGTGAGTTGTTGTGTGAGTGTCTGTATTGGAGAGTAAGTGTTTATGTACATCCCAGTATGGGTGAGTGTGCAGATGTGTAAGCGCTTGCAAGGATGTGGGAATGCCTATGTACGTGGTTGGTGAGTGAGTGTGTAAGGGCTTGTGTGGGTAAGTGAGTGGCTGTGTAGAAAGGCTGATATATACATATATCTATCTATCTACTATCTATCTACTATCTTTCTATCTACTATCTATCTACTATCTATCTATCTATCTATCTATCTATCTATCTATCTATCTATCTATCTATCTATCAACATACACACACATGCATATATATATATATATATGTATATATATATATATATATGTATATATATATATATATATATATATATATATATATATATGTGCATCCTGTGTTCGATGTTGCTGTAATCTAAGTCTATCAACATACACACACATGCATATATATATATATATATATGTATATATATATATATATATATATATATATATATATATATATATATATATATGTGCATCCTGTGTTCGATGTTGCTGTAATCTAAGGAAAATAAAATCTAATTGAGCACTCGGTCAGCTTATGCCATCTTTGTGGGATACAGCGTGACTGAAGCTGATTCGTCTGAAATCGCAGCCTTTGCGTTGGAAAATATATATATATATATCACCAACTGGCGGTCGCCAGTAGGTAGTTATAGGTAGGACCTATTTTCCACAGGAAATCCGGAAAATTCTATTTGGAATAACTTTGGCGCCGGTTGAATCTTTGCAAAGTTTTCAAAACTGGTGGGGTGCTCCGGTCCGCTCCTATCCTGAAAGTCTCCAGGTGATTCGTGAAGTGGGGGACGAGAAAAAAGGGGGTCCCAAAACGTGTTTTCCCCATGCAAATTTCCATAGGAACTGTTCATCGCAGTCGACAGCCCGAACTGCTGAACGGAATTACACCAAATTTGGCAAAGAGGTAGTTCTTAGTTCAGACTCGTGCCTTTTGCTTAAATGGTGTAAATCTGTACAGCAGTTCCTGAGAAAATGACATTTAAATCTACATATATATCTATGGCCGTGGTGGATCTGCGCATCCTGAGCGCACCCGATCGTGCACTGAATGCTAATTGGCTATCAAGTAGTTGTCAACATTCAAAACAAGGAAGTGTTGGCAGCCATTCTGTACCTCGGTAGATGCGAGACTGAAGAAGTTACTGGAATAAGTGTGCAAAATGTATAAAGGGGGCAGGGTAGAAATACGCTGATCCTCTAAAACCTGCTTAGGGGGTACTACAAGGACTCCCAGGGCCCCAAAAATGTGTTTGTTTTAAAATGGCAAAGTACGCGCAGGGTGCGCAGATCCTCATGTAAACAAAAATAAAAATAAAACAGAACTTCTTACATAATTAGCCCCCGAGGGGCCATATCCCGGGGACAAAATATTGAAATTTATGGGGGCCCAGAGGGGTCCCCCAGCCCCAGGGACCGCCACCCCGCGGGGCTATAAAATTAATGGTTGGGGGCTTCAAGGCCCCCCAGCAAAATATGTGGTTGGGAGGGGCTCAAGGGCCCACCCATGCCCCGGGGACCCCCACCCCCCAGGACCTTGTATATTGTTGGAGGGGGGCCGTGTGGCTCCCCTCCTGAAGCCTCGTTGTGGCCCTGGGGTCCGCCAAACCCCAGGTCCGGCTCCTGCAGTGTCCCGGGGCTGCCGAACCCCGGGACACTGCTGTTTGCTATGGGAGGGAAGGAGCGAAGGCTTCCACCCTCCCATAGCAAACTTGGTTTTGATTTTGAAAGAGAGAGCAGGGATACCTGCTCTCTCTTCAAAATGCAAACCAGATTGCTTTTCCACACGGGGAGCTGCATGTTAGCAGCTCCCCGTGTGAAAAGCAATGCCGGCTCCCGAAGGACTTGTGGAGCCGGCTTCGACCATAGGGGCATTGGTGCTCCCCCATGGTCTTTAGTTATCAAGAGGAAGGAAGAGGAATGGCTGTCCTATCGGTTCCCCGGAACAAGGTACAGTTAATCAAAAGGAGATAGGACACTTGTAACCACTTTTTCCAAGAGATTTGAAAAAACCCTCATAAACGCTGCGTATCTCGAGAAGCGGTATATGTTGTTCTCCGCCCCACGCAAGCGTTATGGCAACAGTCATTGGGTTTATTCAGTCAGTGTCTTGCCAGCCTCACCCGAGGCGATCTCTGGTTTTATGTGGCAGTATCCAGAGAAAAGCGAGTTACCCCACTGAAGCTGAGTGATAGGATAAAAAAGTGTGCAGGTGAATATAGGCTTTATTCAGTTCACTTGAACACTTGTTAAAATTTGTTGGGTATGCTCTGGGATAATTAGGAATCCTTAGCATAGGTCAGTTTAGACAAAAGAGATAACGTCGACATGTTTCTGCTCTGTCGGCCCAAGGGTCTAAGAGCTTTCGTCAGGACAAATGTACACAAAACACACAGGGAGAATAAAAAGTTGATTGATGTCAAATTTTTGACATAAAGGGACTTTCTTATAGTCTTACCCTTGAAGGTTTTCATATACCTGAGGATTCAAAGGAAAGAGAAAGGAAATGGGGTAACTATTGGCAATTATTTTGCTAGAGTGGTTTGATCAAACAAGCATTGTGTCGATATGTATTTTATATTCTTTTTCAAAATTCAATCCAATTAAAAGAAACACACAACTGAAATGACATTAAGGTGAATCTATAGGGGAAAGAGGAACAGCGATATCACAGTGGTGCACAATTAATTTTGGTATGGTAATTCGTACTTTTGAATTAAGGCTTAAACGCTGCAATAGCAGGAGAATGAACTCATATTGGCGTAATACCTCGTGGAGAGGTCTTACCTTAAGGAAAAATCAGTCGCATTTCAGCAGGAGGATTCAGGCTGAAAAAGGGGGATCAATAAACGGGATTGTAAGAGAGCTGTCTAATAAGAACTAGCGCTCGGAGATGGACGTGAACACACTCACCCGCTTATTCAGCGTACTCCGCGTCTTGTGCTGGCTCTGCCTCCTGGACGCCAGGAGCACGCGTTCAATGGCGTTTAGTACGAGTTTACTCATGGTCAGAGAAAGAGGACTTAGATTGTATTGCAGAACGGGGTACTTTTGAAAACAAAATAAAACAATTAATGTCCTACATTTTTACACAAAAAGGAGATGTACGTGACAATCATGGTTTTACTTAAATTGTCAAAGCTCAAAATGGAATATTTAAATAATCGGCAAAATGCCGAACGAGGTAATATTAATACCAAAATGCATACGCACTCGATGTTAAATGTCACTTTTCTTGTATGAGATTTACAAGCGAATTAAAAGGGTTCAGTTTTGGAACTTTATTTTTAACTTATTCTCCCCTGAGGCGGAAGCCGGGGGATCTCCTCTCTATCCCTGCGTATATCTTTTAATTACTGTGCTCGGCACTATCTGTGGTTGGCGTCCGCTCATTGGGCCAAAACCTTAAGGTGTATTTTTAAATACAGCATTGGTGGTTTAATTACTTATTTTACCTTTCTGAAATCCAGCGCGCGCTGCATTGCGCGACTGCAGCACTTCTTCATCAGCGCTGCCCTCTCGGTTGCGGTCACGTGACCTCTCGTGACTCACCCGCCATCTTGAGCAGGGAAGGGCTGCGCTCCAGTCTATCGAGCGCTCCCGCCCCCTGTTTGTATTTAAGGGCGTTACTTCCCAATCTCGGTAAAACCGTTATTTTTAACTTATTCTCCCCTGAGGCGGAAGCCGGGGGATCTCCTCTCTATCCCTGCGTATATCTTTTAATTACTGTGCTCGGCACTATCTGTGGTTGGCGTCCGCTCATTGGGCCAAAACCTTAAGGTGTATTTTTAAATACAGCATTGGTGGTTTAATTACTTATTTTACCTTTCTGAAATCCAGCGCGCGCTGCATTGCGCGACTGCAGCACTTCTTCATCAGCGCTGCCCTCTCGGTTGCGGTCACGTGACCTCTCGTGACTCACCCGCCATCTTGAGCAGGGAAGGGCTGCGCTCCAGTCTATCGAGCGCTCCCGCCCCCTGTTTGTATTTAAGGGCGTTACTTCCCAATCTCGGTAAAACCGTTATTTTTAACTTATTCTCCCCTGAGGCGGAAGCCGGGGGATCTCCTCTCTATCCCTGCGTATATCTTTTAATTACTGTGCTCGGCACTATCTGTGGTTGGCGTCCGCTCATTGGGCCAAAACCTTAAGGTGTATTTTTAAATACAGCATTGGTGGTTTAATTACTTATTTTACCTTTCTGAAATCCAGCGCGCGCTGCATTGCGCGACTGCAGCACTTCTTCATCAGCGCTGCCCTCTCGGTTGCGGTCACGTGACCTCTCGTGACTCACCCGCCATCTTGAGCAGGGAAGGGCTGCGCTCCAGTCTATCGAACGCTCCCTCCCTTCCCGCCCCTTACATGCATAAAACTAAAGTCATTTCCCGTCCGCGCAGCGGGCGGGCGCAGCGGGCGCGCCGGCGGCGCGCCGGAGGCGCGCCAGAGGCAAGCCCGTCTGCGCCCGTCCGCGCCGGGACCGGGCCCAGGGCCATAAACCCTGCCAAAAATTTATCAGTTGTGGCCACAACTTACTCCAGACACAATTTATTGGCCTTATGTCCACCCGACACGCCCAACTGTCTAAAAATCAACCCCGCAGACATCCTTAAAGACAGAGCTACTGCCTGTCCTCATTGTCTCTATTCTATCCCCTGTCTTCCTCCCCATCAGATCATTGGCACTTCTATTAACCAAGATGCAGGTGATACCACCTCCATAGCTCTAATAAATGCGCGCTCTCTAGGCAAACATAGACAGGAAATATTCGATCTTATCACTGACTATGCTTTGGACATTTTGTTCATTACGGAAACTTGGACAGATGACTCCTCACAGCCGGATCTGGTCATCGCCGTCCCACCGGGATTTAAGGCTTATTGCCAGGACAGGCCTAAACAAAGAGGGGGCGGGCTGGCCATAATTGCTAGAGATGCCTACCCAGTTAGAACAACCCTTATTCCATCCACCGCCTGTGAGGCCATGCAATTTTCCATTAACATCTCCCCTTCTTTCAATTTTAAGGGCATATTAATATACCGGCCCCCTGGATCTAAAACCACTTTTTTGTCCAACATAAACACCATATTGGAATCGGTAGCTATGGAAACTAGCTTCACTGTTCTCGGTGATTTGAACTTTCATCTAGATCTCGATCATCTAGCTGACTCCGTTGCCCTCACCACGGACTTAGGCAACTTAGGGCTTAACCAGCTTGTTGAGTCTCCTACGCACCAAGCTGGCCACATTTTGGACCCTATTTTCTCCAATCTAGAAGGTCTCCATATCACAAACATTCTGCCCATGCAGTGGACAGATCATTTTGCAATCTTTGCTAATATCACCTCCTGCAAGGACTGTAACAACAACCCCCCTCTGGCACCCAAATTACCGTTTAAAGACTGGAAAAACATCAATTTAGAACATTTTAAACTAACACTTTCACAAACCTGCCCAGAGTTTGCCACTGACCCCAACCTAGCTCTTCAGCAACTATACGAATGGATTGGCAAGGCATCTTACCAAGCAGCCCCTTCCAAGGAACATTCTAGCAACAGAGCTAAACCTACCGCTCCTTGGTATAACGATAAACTCAGGACACAAAAACAGATCAACCGCAGCAAGGAGAGAATCTGGAGGAAAGATTATAATGCAGATAGCAAGTCTGCTTATAGAGAGGCTGTAGCTCTATATAAAAACATGATTGCACAAGCCAAAAGAGAATATTACACCGTCCAAATTGAGCAGGCCAGAAATTCCAGCAAGCAATTATTTTCCATCACTAAAACGCTATCAGGTAACTCCCCGGATCTTACGCCCCCTCCGTCGCAGTCACTGTGTGACTCCCTTGCAGCGTTTTTCTACACCAAAGTAGATGACATCTATCAAGCATTCTCTTCCAAATTGCTCCCGGTCCCTAATCCTGCCTTCACCTCCCCCTCTGCTAATGCCTTTTCCTGTTTTCAACCAGTCACTCAAGAGCAAATAAAAAACACACTTCTGACCATCAAATCAGGCTCACCCCTAGACCCCTGCCCTTTATCGGTCCTCACACCAGTCCTAGACGTCATCACACCAGCACTCACGCAGGTCTGTAATTTGATTTTGCAGTCAGGACATTACCCCGACCCGCTCAAAAACACTTTGCTAAAGCCGCTGCTAAAAAAACCCTCGCTCGACAAAAATGAGCTAAAAAATTATCGTCCAATTGCAAGTCTTCCATTTTTGGCAAAGACAATTGAAAAGATCATGAATACCCAGATCTCTGAGTTTATTGAAGTGCACCAGCTCCTGGACAATACACAGTTTGGATTTCGGAAACATCATGGGACTGAGACCGCCCTGATCAAAGCCGCTGATGACATCAGGGTCATCAGGGACCAAGGTGGCAATGCCATACTGGTGCTGCTAGATCTATCAGCGGCCTTCGACACGGTCGACCACAACATCTTGGTCGACCGTGTCCAAGGATTAGGCATTTGTCATACGGCCAAAAATTTAATTGCCTCTTTCCTTGCCAATAGAACGCAGGCGGTCACCCTAGGACCCTTTCAATCAGCACAACTCTCCGCCCCATGTGGTGTTCCTCAAGGCTCATCCCTTAGTCCGACACTCTTCAACATCTACGTGTCGGACCTAGCTAAGACCATCAAAGCACACGGGATGAGCCTTACCTCGTACGCCGACGACACCCAACTAGTGTTGGCGATCAAAGGTGACGGAGAGCAAGTAGCTGAAAAATTCAAGATAGGGCTCCTAGATATAGGAGACTGGATGGCGAAAAACTGTTTAAAGTTAAACTCAGAAAAAACTGAGGTACTCATTTTCGGTCCATTATCACCAGCCTGGTCCACCACCTGGTGGCCGGAGTCCTTTGGCACACCCCCTATACCAACTTCCAAGGTCAGGAACCTGGGGATTGTTTTCGATGATGGACTGAACTTTATGGATCATGCCAACAAGACTGCATCTACTGCGCACCTAAAACTAAAAATGATTCGCAAAATTCGTCCTTTTCTTCCCGAATCTGCGATTAAGACACTTGTTTCTGCCCTTGTCCTCTCATCCTTGGACTATTGTAATGGTTTATTTCTCAACGCGCAAACCCGAGTTACTACAAAATTGCAAACTATACAAAATGCAGCAGCCCGCCTTATCACCGGCAAAACAAAGTTCGAACCCATTGCCAAAAACATAAAAGATCTCCACTGGCTGACTGTACAAAAAAGAGTCCACTTTAAGGCTCTCTGTATAGTTTTTAAAACACTCAATGACCAAGGACCATTTTTCCTACGAGACAAACTGCAAATCTACAAGCCCACTAGAGCTCTACGCTCAGCTGCCTTTAACCAGCTGCTTGTTCCACGCACCAAAACAGTGTCTTGGGGGGACCGTCGCTTTCTGGTGGCGGCCCCTAAACTTTGGAATACTTTGCCTCTCAACATCAGACAAAGTACCACGTTGTTCCAGTTTCGCAAACTTTTGAAAACTTGGCTTTTCTCTCACTAATTCATTCTTCTCTGTAACCGGTTTAGTTCTTCACTCTTCACTTTTTTCAATAATGGTTTGAGCGCCTTGACGCCTGAGGGTATAAGCAGCGCTTTACAAGTATCAAAAAATAAATAAATAAAATAAACTTACTGGGTACTCGTAGGTACAGCATGTTTAGTGGACTTTAATTGGCTAGCTAAACGGGGTATTGTTGTCTGCAAAGAAAGGCTTCATCAAGATTCGCAATAAGTGATTAGTTCGTGATGAGCATGGCTTGTCTTAAATTACCAGAACTGGAATACGGTAATATTAAGAAGATGGCAAAGTGCCGTGGGGGTGGTGATCTTGCCATTGATATCTCACTTAAAAAGTTGTGTTTCAGTTATATGTGAAGCTTGCATGGTTGTCAGGGTTCGATTTTCAAAGTAATGCATGAAGGTTCAGCGTGCAAAATGATGCCATGAGATATCATCGTTCAAACCAAATTTGTTTGTTTTCAAACGATCTACCCAACGTTGTTCTTTCTCATATAGTATTTTTTCGACGTTGGGTATGGTTTCTGATATCTTTTCTATGACTGTCCACCTTAGGTCTTCAATGCTGTGATTTTGTTCGATGAAGTGAGAGCAGAGCTTGGTTGTATTCTTTTTGAGGCGGATATTACTTTTATGTTCCCCTATGCGTAGTTTAACCTTCCTGCAAGTCATCCCTATGTATTTTTTGTCGCAGGGACAGGTGACCATATAGATTACATGGGATGAATTGCAGTTGCTATGTTGTCTCTGTGTCCATTTTAGTGTGGGGGACAATTGCAAAGTTTTGGTGCTGGTAGTCGATTTGCAGGCTATACAGGACCCGCATGGATAGTGTCCTGTAACTGGAACCATATGAGCATTCATTGTAGATTTTGGCAAGATTATTTTCTTTGGACGCGTGTGTACCAACATATCTCGTAAGTTCTTTGTTCGTTTATTTGCCATCCGTGGCTTTGGCCATTTGAATTTTCCTGTGTTGACGATATGCCAGTTTTTATGGATGAGTTTGTTCAGTTGGTAAGTAGCTGGGCAAAATGTGGTTACACATGTCATCAGATCCACCGTTTCACTCTTTTCGACAGTTGTTAGGAGGCTGTCTCTGGGTTGGTTCAATGCTCTCTTTCTGCATCTTGTTATTGTCGATGTCTTGTATTCCCTTTGGAGCAATCTCTGGCCAAGTTCTTTGGATTGTGTCAGATAATCCTTTTTCTGGCTGCAATTCCTTTTCAACCTTAAAAATTGGCTGTACGGTAGATTGTCCCTTAACGGTTGAGGATGATAGCTCTTGTAGGACAGTAAGCTGTTTTTAGCTGTTGATTTTCTGAAGGACTTGGTTTCTATTTTTTGATCTTTCGAGTATATAGTCAGGTCTAAGAAGTCAATGCTTTCTTTATCTGCCATATATGTGAAGCGGAGCCATGGATCACGAGTATTCAGCCAGTTCACAAATATTTTAAGATCTTGGGTGTTATGCCATATTAGAAGGACGTCATCAATATAACGCTTCCAGTAGAGTATACTGGAAACGTAAGGATTGGTTTGTGTCAGTACATGCTTGGCTTCAAAGTTGCTCACGTAGAGTCCTGCCACCGAGGGGGCAAAGGCACTCCCCATTGATGTTCCGTGGCTCTGCAAGAATAGCTGATCCTCAAATTCAAAATAATTTTCAGTAAGTGCCATCCGGCAACACTCTAGGACAAAGTGTCTAGGTGTCCTGAAGTTCCAGTTCTCAGTGAATAAGACGTCTTCCAGCATGTCTAGTGTTTCTTTCTGGGGTAGGCTCGTATAAAGGGACTCGACGTCCAGTCCTACTAAGAGCATTGTGGTCGAATCAAAGGATTGATCTTTAAGTTGGTTTAGCAAATCTCTGGTATCCTGTAGATATGTTGGGGTTTTTTTAACCAATGGTTGGAGAAATTGATCTGCAAATTTGGAAAGAGGTTCCAGAGCTGATCCGATACCCGATACTATCGGGCGGCCTGGGGGAGGAACCCTGTTTTTATGGGTTTTGGGTAGCGAGTAGAAGTATGGAATTTTGGGATTCTCAGTGGTTAAAAAATCTGCTTCTTTTTTGCTTACCCATCCGTTCGTTTCAGCTTCATAGACCATCATAGCTATAGTTGTTTTTAGTCTGGGTGTTGGATCAATATTGATTTTTGTATAGAATTTTTCATCCGCAAGTAATGTCAGGCATTGGGTCCGGTATTCTTCTTTTCCGAGGATCACCACCCCTCCACCCTTATCTGCGGGTTTGATGACTATGTCCGTATTGGTTTGAAGTTCATCTAAAGCTTTTCTTTCCAATCGGGTCAGATTTTGATACGGTCTCTTGGCACTCTTTTCCATCTCATCAATTCCTGTTAGGATGGCCTGTTCAAAGGTTAATATTTCTACTGGTACCATGTTCGTTGGTGGAGTAAAATTAGACTTCTTGCGGAGGTTGGTATCTCCGAGATCGGCGATTGGGGCAGAATCAGAGAAGTAGGCTTTTAATTTTAGAGAGCGACAGAATTCAGACACTTCACATTTTAACCTAAAAAGGTCAAGATTAGGAGTGGGGACGTAACCAAGTCCCTTGTTTAGGACGTTTTCTTGTTCCTTCGATAGAATCACTGAGCTTAAATTAACTATTAGTGACTCGTTTTGCTGGTTCCTGGTTTGGATGAAGTCATGCTCCTCGTTTGAACATTCGGCTGTTGGTCTTGCCATGAAATTGTTCTTCTTCTTCCTCTTTGATTTTGGCCCCTCAATAAAAAAGGATCCTGATTCTGGTTGGCATTCCCCTGCGGTGGTATACCCATATAATTCTGCATTTGCTGGGATCCGTGGTTGTACGGATTCATCCATCCGGTATATGGTGGCATGTAGGGTTGGAAGAATGGCATTGGAGGGCCCATGTAGTTTTGTCTTGGCCATCTGTTACCTCTTCTTTGTGGTCTGGATCTGAAATTACCTCGGCCTTGTCTGCGGCCTGCGGCCTGAGTTATAAAAAAGTTCAGTCACGAAAGAATGCACCCTTATACTAAAACTGACTAGAAGACGAATGACTCAAAAACAGATAATGATTCCGATGCTTGGGACTCATCCGGAGGATCTGATACTGGGTCCGATGACTCAGGCCGCAGACAAGGCCGAGGTAATTTCAGATCCAGACCACAAAGAAGAGGTAACAGATGGCCAAGACAAAACTACATGGGCCCTCCAATGCCATTCTTCCAACCCTACATGCCACCATATACCGGATGGATGAATCCGTACAACCACGGATCCCAGCAAATGCAGAATTATATGGGTATACCACCGCAGGGGAATGCCAACCAGAATCAGGATCCTTTTTTATTGAGGGGCCAAAATCAAAGAGGAAGAAGAAGAACAATTTCATGGCAAGACCAACAGCCGAATGTTCAAACGAGGAGCATGACTTCATCCAAACCAGGAACCAGCAAAACGAGTCACTAATAGTTAATTTAAGCTCAGTGATTCTATCGAAGGAACAAGAAAACGTCCTAAACAAGGGACTTGGTTACGTCCCCACTCCTAATCTTGACCTTTTTAGGTTAAAATGTGAAGTGTCTGAATTCTGTCGCTCTCTAAAATTAAAAGCCTACTTCTCTGATTCTGCCCCAATCGCCGATCTCGGAGATACCAACCTCCGCAAGAAGTCTAATTTTACTCCACCAACGAACATGGTACCAGTAGAAATATTAACCTTTGAACAGGCCATCCTAACAGGAATTGATGAGATGGAAAAGAGTGCCAAGAGACCGTATCAAAATCTGACCCGATTGGAAAGAAAAGCTTTAGATGAACTTCAAACCAATACGGACATAGTCATCAAACCCGCAGATAAGGGTGGAGGGGTGGTGATCCTCGGAAAAGAAGAATACCGGACCCAATGCCTGACATTACTTGCGGATGAAAAATTCTATACAAAAATCAATATTGATCCAACACCCAGACTAAAAACAACTATAGCTATGATGGTCTATGAAGCTGAAACGAACGGATGGGTAAGCAAAAAAGAAGCAGATTTTTTAACCACTGAGAATCCCAAAATTCCATACTTCTACTCGCTACCCAAAACCCATAAAAACAGGGTTCCTCCCCCAGGCCGCCCGATAGTATCGGGTATCGGATCAGCTCTGGAACCTCTTTCCAAATTTGCAGATCAATTTCTCCAACCATTGGTTAAAAAAACCCCAACATATCTACAGGATACCAGAGATTTGCTAAACCAACTTAAAGATCAATCCTTTGATTCGACCACAATGCTCTTAGTAGGACTGGACGTCGAGTCCCTTTATACGAGCCTACCCCAGAAAGAAACACTAGACATGCTGGAAGACGTCTTATTCACTGAGAACTGGAACTTCAGGACACCTAGGCACTTTGTCCTAGAGTGTTGCCGGATGGCACTTACTGAAAATTATTTTGAATTTGAGGATCAGCTATTCTTGCAGAGCCACGGAACATCAATGGGGAGTGTCTTTGCCCCCTCGGTGGCAGGACTCTACGTGAGCAACTTTGAAGCCAAGCATGTACTGACACAAACCAATCCTTACGTTTCCAGTATACTCTACTGGAAGCGTTATATTGATGACGTCCTTCTAATATGGCATAACACCCAAGATCTTAAAATATTTGTGAACTGGCTGAATACTCGTGATCCATGGCTCCGCTTCACATATATGGCAGATAAAGAAAGCATTGACTTCTTAGACCTGACTATATACTCGAAAGATCAAAAAATAGAAACCAAGTCCTTCAGAAAATCAACAGCTAAAAACAGCTTACTGTCCTACAAGAGCTATCATCCTCAACCGTTAAGGGACAATCTACCGTACAGCCAATTTTTAAGGTTGAAAAGGAATTGCAGCCAGAAAAAGGATTATCTGACACAATCCAAAGAACTTGGCCAGAGATTGCTCCAAAGGGAATACAAGACATCGACAATAACAAGATGCAGAAAGAGAGCATTGAACCAACCCAGAGACAGCCTCCTAACAACTGTCGAAAAGAGTGAAACGGTGGATCTGATGACATGTGTAACCACATTTTGCCCAGCTACTTACCAACTGAACAAACTCATCCATAAAAACTGGCATATCGTCAACACAGGAAAATTCAAATGGCCAAAGCCACGGATGGCAAATAAACGAACAAAGAACTTACGAGATATGTTGGTACACACGCGTCCAAAGAAAATAATCTTGCCAAAATCTACAATGAATGCTCATATGGTTCCAGTTACAGGACACTATCCATGCGGGTCCTGTATAGCCTGCAAATCGACTACCAGCACCAAAACTTTGCAATTGTCCCCCACACTAAAATGGACACAGAGACAACATAGCAACTGCAATTCATCCCATGTAATCTATATGGTCACCTGTCCCTGCGACAAAAAATACATAGGGATGACTTGCAGGAAGGTTAAACTACGCATAGGGGAACATAAAAGTAATATCCGCCTCAAAAAGAATACAACCAAGCTCTGCTCTCACTTCATCGAACAAAATCACAGCATTGAAGACCTAAGGTGGACAGTCATAGAAAAGATATCAGAAACCATACCCAACGTCGAAAAAATACTATATGAGAAAGAACAACGTTGGGTAGATCGTTTGAAAACAAACAAATTTGGTTTGAACGATGATATCTCATGGCATCATTTTGCACGCTGAACCTTCATGCATTACTTTGAAAATCGAACCCTGACAACCATGCAAGCTTCACATATAACTGAAACACAACTTTTTAAGTGAGATATCAATGGCAAGATCACCACCCCCACGGCACTTTGCCATCTTCTTAATATTACCGTATTCCAGTTCTGGTAATTTAAGACAAGCCATGCTCATCACGAACTAATCACTTATTGCGAATCTTGATGAAGCCTTTCTTTGCAGACAACAATACCCCGTTTAGCTAGCCAATTAAAGTCCACTAAACATGCTGTACCTACGAGTACCCAGTAAGTTCCAAAACTGAACCCTTTTAATTCGCTTGTAAATCTCATACAAGAAAAGTGACATTTAACATCGAGTGCGTATGCATTTTGGTATTAATATTACCTCGTTCGGCATTTTGCCGATTATTTAAATATTCCATTTTGAGCTTTGGCAATTTAAGTAAAACCATGATTGTCACGTACATCTCCTTTTTGTGTAAAAATGTAGGACATTAATTGTTTTATTTTGTTTTCAAAAGTACCCCGTTCTGCAATACAATCTAAGTCCTCTTTCTCTGACCATGAGTAAACTCGTACTAAACGCCATTGAACGCGTGCTCCTGGCGTCCAGGAGGCAGAGCCAGCACAAGACGCGGAGTATGCTGAATAAGCGGGTGAGTGTGTTCACGTCCATCTCCGAGCGCTAGTTCTTATTAGACAGCTCTCTTACAATCCCGTTTATTGATCCCCCTTTTTCAGCCTGAATCCTCCTGCTGAAATGCGACTGATTTTTCCTTAAGGTAAGACCTCTCCACGAGGTATTACGCCAATATGAGTTCATTCTCCTGCTATTGCAGCGTTTAAGCCTTAATTCAAAAGTACGAATTACCATACCAAAATTAATTGTGCACCACTGTGATATCGCTGTTCCCCTATAGATTCACCTTAATGTCATTTCAGTTGTGTGTTTCTTTTAATTGGATTGAATTTTGAAAAAGAATATAAAATACATATCGACACAATGCTTGTTTGATCAAACCACTCTAGCAAAATAATTGCCAATAGTTACCCCATTTCCTTTCTCTTTCCTTTGAATCCTCAGGTATATGAAAACCTTCAAGGGTAAGACTATAAGAAAGTCCCTTTATGTCAAAAATTTGACATCAATCAACTTTTTATTCTCCCTGTGTGTTTTGTGTACATTTGTCCTGACGAAAGCTCTTAGACCCTTGGGCCGACAGAGCAGAAACATGTCGACGTTATCTCTTTTGTCTAAACTGACCTATGCTAAGGATTCCTAATTATCCCAGAGCATACCCAACAAATTTTAACAAGTGTTCAAGTGAACTGAATAAAGCCTATATTCACCTGCACACTTTTTTATCCTATCACTCAGCTTCAGTGGGGTAACTCGCTTTTCTCTGGATACTGCCACATAAAACCAGAGATCGCCTCGGGTGAGGCTGGCAAGACACTGACTGAATAAACCCAATGACTGTTGCCATAACGCTTGCGTGGGGCGGAGAACAACATATACCGCTTCTCGAGATACGCAGCGTTTATGAGGGTTTTTTCAAATCTCTTGGAAAAAGTGGTTAAAAGTGTCCTATCTCCTTTTGATTAACTGCTCCCCCATGGTCCCCAACATTTTATATAAGCCCCGGGGGATGGGGTACCCAAGGATAATAGAAATTAATGATAGGGGCTATTTATTTTTTACAGTTACATTAGTAGTCGAGCACCCAGCGCAGTGCTCAGTGCCGCCCCCTGGTGTGCACACGTTGGATGCACAACTCCTAACGTGTAGGGTGCGCGACTCCAGCGTGTTTGGTGCACAACTTCTACGCATTGGGTGCTCGATTCTGAGGCGTTGGGTGTGCAACTCCAAGCAAAAATATGTATATATTTTTCAGATATACATCAAGATCTTGTGTTTAGTTCTTGGGTGACTCTAAAAAGAGCCCTTGTCTTTATTGAGAGATTTTGGTACCTACAAGTAAGTACCTATGCAGAGTCTAAAGTTCAAGAGGAAGACTCTGTTATCCTCATCTGTAAAATGTACACTATCTCTCCTATAGATGCCATCCATATTTAAACGCAGATTGTTGTGGTAAATGGACCGCATCTTATAATCTCGGAAAAAAGCAGAAATAGATTTATTGACATGTTTCCTAGCTTTCTCAATCTGTGGACAAAATTGATTGGACCAGTTTCATTTCTGCCTTTGGCATATGTTAGAATAGACAAAGGCAGTTTGGGGGTAAAGTGGCATCAATTCTGTAAAGGTGTCCTTTATAAGCATTTCCAGACCTACCCTAGTGAAAGTGCCTAGGTCATTTATCATCAGAGGGAGGAACCATAGACGGACTTTATTTAACGGGGTCCAGTGTACATGTCCGGGGGAATAGTAACAAAAGAGGGGTACAAAGTTCCTCGAATTGAATGAGAGTGTGAGTGTAGCATAGAAAAAGGGACAGGAAAAATGGGACAGGGAATTTCCCTTTTTGGAACTAAAACCCTCACACACCCAGCGAGCTAGGTGTCGTGCTTCATCATAAGGGTTCTGCTCCTCATCAGACTGGCGCTGCAATGTCTGACGGGCACCCGCGAAGGGGCTCTTTATCAGAGATCTTTTGTTCCAGCCATATTTTGCATGCGTATAAGAGTGCAAGTGATTGTGTAGTCGTGAAGTGATTGTGAGTTAAAAAAGGTTAGTCAATCCACAGGGAACTTTATTAACGTGGTTGACCCCCTTGGTTAAAAGGTGGGAGGGGAGATATGTACTGGTATAAGGTTCACAGTAAAATACCTACAACCCTCTAATCAGGTCAACATGTTTCTTGCATTTATAGCAATTCGTCAGGACCTAAGTGCTAAGTACTACACAGTGAATGATAGAATACAACCTTATGTCTTCAGGTCAGTAAAACTTCAGGCCGGTTGGTCCTGCCCTTAGTGATGCAACCCTAAGATGTTCCCTAAGGTGCCCCGCAGTCTGCTCCCGTGGGACCAGCACCTTTGAGTAAGGTACCCAAGCGGCGTGCAGTCTCCGCCGTCAACACCTACCCCCACAGCATCAGGTCAGGACAAAGAGCGACTGGTCATTGCCACGACAGTGCACAATTATGAGGTTAGGGTGTTGGAAATGCAAAAAGGATTTAGCCAATGGCATCAATTGGTGCCACTTTAACCCTCTCTATCCAATCCATTTTATGTGTACATTTGGCAATGCTATGTTTTTTTCCATGCAGTTGTTTTCTGCATACCTTTGGCTCCAGAAAATATAGCTGTATCCCACAATCAACACTCTAAGCATCTTGAAGAGAGGGCTGGATGCACTCAGATGGTCTCTGTATGTGAAATGGCAGTTTGAGAAGTGAGATTTTTCTAAAATAGTGGATGTAATGCAGTTTTGAAAAAAGAACAGAAATGATTGGCTGTTTGATATCATTATAGTCTAAAAAGTAGGTTGCATGTTTTTGGTTTTTAAAAGCATGTTTCTTATTGGTTAAGAAAAAGTATTTGAAAGGAACAGTACAGAGGATTCGCTGATATTTTGAAAAGTCAAGCACACTTGCTGTTTGGATTAGCAACATTGTGTGCTGAACTATGAGTTTAGTTGAGTGTTTCATGAACTGTTTCTAATGTAACAGGCAGTGAGCAGATTGGGGGTAGGGTTAGAATTTATGTCACTTGGAAAGGGCTGAAATGTGTAACCAATAGAAATGTGTGTTAGCTTATGAATTAATGTGGGAAGCAATGTGATTTGATATTTACAAGTATATGTCTGCAGAATGAGAGGGAAAGCTTGCCCATTTTTTGGTTTTGCTAAGAGCTGCACAGTACAGAGATTCTGTATAAGAACATCTGGTGTGTGACTGACATACGTCTACAATCTACAAATCAATTTGAAAGGTAGCTTATTCTTTTGTGAGAGGTTGTATGTGGTATGTTTGTTATTAATAAGATTAATGTGTTTCTCTTGGTAAAGTCCAGGGAGCAGTCTTGCTTGTCTAGATTCATTTTGACTGTGTCCTAAAATATATGGAATGTGTGCAGTCATGTTACCTGTTCCAGACTACTGAGGGCCCGATGTAGGTAATTCCGATTTACCTACTCTTAAATACCGAATCATACCGATTCGGTATTTAAGAGTAGGTAAATTGGAAGGAGGCAGATGTAGGTAATTTTTATTTAACAATTACCGAATGTGTAAGATTCGGTATTTACCGATTCGGTAAATACCGAATCGGTATTTCCCATTGATTCCTATGGGCCTTGAAGCCCATAGGAATCAATGGGAAATACCGATTTGGTATTTACCGAATCGGTAAATACCGATTCCTGCAAGGGGGAACGGGGTGTCACTTTGACACCCTGTAGCACCCCAATTCCAGGCTTGTGTGCCATGTGGCACACCTACATTCCCTAAGGGCATGTCTGTGTTTCACATGGCACAGGTGTACATGCACAGATGTGCATGTACACCTGGATTCGGCATTTTACCACCCAATAGGATTGGGTGGAAAATACCGACTCCTAAAGGGCCTGTGGCACTCTTGAAGTGCCAGCTACATCTTGATTTACCGAATCGGTAAATATACCGATTCGGTAAATTTACAGAATCAGTAAAAAATAGGCCCCCTACATTGGAAAAGGCATTTACTGGTCGGTAACGGCCGAATTCGGCCGTTACCGACCGGTAAATGACTAACTACATTGGGCCCTTAATGTTTTTTGCTAAAGTGCAAAGGATACTGTTATTTGTCTAGAATCACACTGTGAGTCAGTGTGCATTTGGGAAAATTGTGAGAGAAGCATTTGGTTGCTGATGTCTTTGCAGACACTTAAATGTTTAAAAACCTTTTTTGTTGTTAAGTTTTGGTAGAATTAGAAAATAGACAGTGCTTATATCTTTGGAAAATGAGTTAGGCTTTAACACTGAAATGCAGTAATGAAATATGTGATATGTGTGCTGTCACCTTAGTTTTTGTAGATCAGTGAATGTGTTTTGCTAAAGCCCAAGGGATAGTCTTGTTGTCTAGAATCACATTGTGAGTCTGTGTACATTTGGGAACTGCTGTGAGAGAAGCCTGTGGGTATTTTATTTGGTTGCAGATATATAACTGGTTAAAAATGTATGCTGTTGCCAAGTTTTGGTAGAATTTGAAAGCAGTCATTGCTTATGTATTTGGAAAATGAGTTAGGCTTAAACACTGAACTGCAGCAATCAAATAAGTGAAATGTGTGATGTCACCTTAGTTTTTGTAGATCATCCATTTATGAATTCACCCACTGTCTCTCCTTATAGTACTGTAATCATTCAGTCATTATGCATGTACTCATGCAGTGAGCAAGGATTTAGGGCATGGAGTGCTTCAAACTCCTATGCACTATGCATGTAGTGGTCTAACCACCTTCACACTTGTGTGTCAGGCCTACAATTCCCAAGTTAGTATCCATACACTCCAGCAAACACCCTGTGAGTGCTCTTGCAATCCCATAGTGATTTTTTTAATTCCATGTACTAATCTTTTCATTAAAGTAAAACTCAATGAATTATGAATTCACCTACTGTCTCTCCTTATAGTACTGTAATTATTCAGTTAGTATGCATGTACTCATGTAGGGGGCCAGGATTTAGGGCACGGAGTGCTTCAAACTCCTATGCAATATGCATGTAGTGGTCTAACGACCTTCACACTGTGTTTCAGGCCTACAATTTCCAAGTTAGTATCCATGTACTCCCGCAAACACTCTGTGAGTGCTCTTGAAATCCCATAGTGACTCTTTCAGTACCATGTAGTAATCCTTTCAGTAAAGTAAAACTGAATCAATTATGAATTCACACACTGTCTCTCCTTATAGTACTATTAATATTCAGTCAGTATGCCTGTACTGATGCAGTGAGCCAGGATTTAGGGCATGGAGTTATTCAAACTCCTATGCACTATGCATGTAGTGGTCTAACCACCTTCACACTTGTCTTTCAGGCCTACAATTCCCCAGTTAGTATCCATGCACTCCAGCAAACACTCTGTGAGTGCTCTTGAAATCCCATAGTGACTCTTTCAGTAACATGTACTAATCCTTTCACTAAAGTAAAACTCAATCAATTATGAATTCACCCACTGTTTCTCCTTATAGTACTGTAATCATTCAGTTATTATGCATGTACTCATGCAGTGAGTCAGGATTTGGGGCATGGAGTGCTTCAAACTCCTATGCACTATGCATGTAGTGGTCTAACCACCGTCACACTTGTGTTTCAGGCCTTCAATTCCCCAGTTAGTATCCATACACTCCAGCAAATACTCTGTGAGTGTTCTTGCAATCCCATAGTGACTTATTCAGTACCATGTACTAATGCTTTCACTAAAGTAAAACTCAATGAATTATGAATTCACCCACTCTCTCTCCTTATAGTACCGTAATTATTCAGTCAGTATGCATGTACTCATGCAGTGAGCCAGGATGTCGGGCATAAAGTGCTTCAAACTGCTATGCACTATGCATATAGTATTCTAACCACCTTCACACTTGCGTTTCAGGCCTACAATTCCCCAGTTAGTATCCATACGCTAACACTCTGTGAGTGTTCTTGCAATCCTATTGTGAGTCTTTCAGTACCATGTACTACTCTTTTCAGTAAAGTAAAACTCAATGAACTATTAATTAAACCACTGTCTCTCTTTATAGTACAGTTCTTCATCCAATTAGTATGCATGTACTCATTCAGCGAGCCAGTATTTAGGGCACGGAGTGCTTCAAACTCCTATGCACTATGCATGTAGTAGTCTAACCACCTTCACACTTGTGTTTCAGGCGTACAATTCCTCAGTTAGTATCCATACACTCCAGCAAACACCCTGTGAGTGCTCATGCAATCCTATACTGACTCTTTCACTACCATGTACTAATCCATTCACTAAAGTAAAACTCAAGCAATTATGAATTCAACCAGTATATCTTCTTATAGTATTGTAATCATTCAGCCAGCATACATGTACTCATGCAGTGAGCCAGGCTTTAGGGCACGGAGTGCTTCAAACTGTTATGCATTATGCATGTAGTGGTGTAACCACCTTTACACTTGTTTTTCAGGCCTACAATTCCCCAGTCAGTATCTATGTAGAATGTGTTTTTATAGTAATAGAAAAGTATAATTTATAAAGTTAATAATATACTTTTATTTATGTTTATTTTTTACGGATATTGTTTATCATTATTAAAATAAAGTTATCATGCCTGAGAAATTGAGAAAAAAAAAGATAGCTAAAGGACAGTTACTTGAAGAAAACTCAACAACAAGTATTGGATGTTGAAGATAATGTGTCTAAAAAGAAGAACATGTTCTGGTAAGACCACTAACAAATTTATTAAAAATAAAACTAGACTCAGAAAGATTATTGAAAATGTTGAAACCACTGAAAATGTTCCAAGCACAAAAAAAAGTCATAAAAATAGGTAAGGAAAAAAAGGCAATGTACATTCAAAAGTTTTCACCTTATGGTAAAAGATTAGAAAATCAATATAAAGCAATATGTAAAAAAAATATTTTATATTAGAGTAGTACATAATTTGCTGAAAGATATGAGGTAATATAAAAAGAAAGCACTGTTTTATAAAAAGAAGAAGCATATTGAATCTATTGTTGAAAAGGCTTTTGAAGTAAAGAGGAAATTATTGATTTTAGTTTTAAACAGAATTTGATCACTAGATAAACGAATCCATTTAATGAAGGCTAAAAGTAAGAGGAAAAGAGTAATTAATAGAACTAATTTTTGTGATGGTTTGTTGGGGGAATGGAAACACAGTTCAAGTTCCGAGCCTTTCTTTAATGAAGAGAATTGTTTTCGGACCAATGATTTGTTGCTTGCATTTGATACCAGTGGTCGAGCTTTTGTTTCCCAGAAATGCAGAATAAAGTGATAACTGAAGAAGTTCTAGGCAGACGTCCTAAAGCCCCAGTGTTCACTTGGGATTGCAGTAGTATTTGTAGTGTACGACAATAATCTATTGATTTTTTATGCAATTTCTTATGAGAATATAGTAAAAAAAAATGTTAAACAAAAGATTAATATGTTGCAAGGACTAGACCCTTGCAGATTAAGAAAAAAAAAGGTTTGCAAGGTCCTTCTCTGGCTTGTCTTTCTAGGAAAGTATGTCAAAGTCTTTTTCACCATTTCAGGACGTTGGCAGTACATCATACTCAAATGCGGAACTTAGTCAGAAGATTGTATTACACAAAAAGACCAGCACTAAAATTTAATTTTGCGTGGGTCAGTATCAGATGAGAAGAAGTTTTGTGATGAAATTGAGTTTTGTTACTTTGGTCTTGAACAAGAGAGTGTAGAAACTGAGGCATTAATAGAGGAAAATGTTGTGGAACATACTATTACAAAAAGTTTTGATGATCAAATTACAAAGTTTAAGGTGAGTTCACATGAAAGGCCAAATTGTTCTTATATTTGTTGTCGGTGAAAAATCAGACTAGGAGTTTTGAACTGTATTTAAAAATTTAACTCCATGGCTGCTAAGGGTTTCCTCCCCCCCCCCCCGGTGCTGGGATCCCAGATTTTCCATTGTTCATGACGAGCTCAGCTCGTCATGAGTGCAGCTCCGCTGTGCCTCATGACGAGCTGAGCTTGTCATGAGCATGGAAGGAGTTAAAGAGAAAATAATAATATGTGGAAGGAATTTGCAACTTATTTGTTGGTAAAAAATGTTTTGATTTGGGTTCTGATCAGAGTATTTGTAAATATTGTTTATAACAAATTAGATGAGAATAAAATGCCTGCTAGAGCTGTACATAATATTTAGAATTGGTTACCATTCCTCCAGAACTGATAGATTTAAATACCTATGAGTCTATTCTCATTCAATGTGTATACCCCTTTCAGGCTGTTTTCGTATGGAGCCTAAAAAGCTAAATTGCCTCCTTCAGAATTACAAAGAGGATTAAAAGGAAGAGTTGTGTATTTACCGTTAGATTTAAAGAAAAATATGGACACCATTGGTGTAGAGAGTGTAGAAAGTGGACCACTAGTTATCCTAGTTAATGGTGTGCCTACTAAGAGTTAGAAAATCTGGCAAGAGTTAGTGGATGTTAGAAAAGTACAGAAGGTAACTTTGTATTTGATAAAAACAATGAGTACTATAAAAATGTTTATAGGGGAGAAGATGAAATACTTTTAGCAGAAGCTACTGAAATATCAAGTGGACAAATTGAAAAAGTGGACATGTCAAGATGTGAAGAAGTCTATGAACAGTACAGTGTACATCCACTACATTCAAAAGGAGTGATGGGGAACACTATTGAGTTGTTTCACATGAAAAAAGCAAAGGGAAGTCCCATGAGTGTGTGGGAAGAGAGCTTGGAAGCTCGTTGTTTTCCTCAGTTGTTACCAACAGGAAAAGGTGGATGATATGATGAACGTGCATCAGAGAGATGATCATTTAGAATCTCAGCTGATTAATCTGATGGCATGTCAGCCTGGCACTAATGAAAATTGGTACCATTGTCAAGGAGAACTTAAATGTATGCTAAGGAATCTAGGAACCCCTACATGGTTTCTTACCCTAAGCTGTGCTGAGTACTCATGGGATGATTTACTTGAATTTCTTCAAGAGGCAAATTCCAATATAAACAATATTGAATGCAAGACACCTGGTGAATTGTGTTCTTTGGATCCTGTTAATGTATACAGGTATTTTAATCATAGATTTGTAGCTATGATGTCTTTTTATTTGCAATAAAAAATATCATCCTCTTGGAGAAGTTGTGGATTTCTTTTGGAGAAAGGAGTATCAAGCAAGAGATGCTCCTCATATGCATGTGCTGTTAAGGATCATGAATGCTCCAAAATTCGGAACAGATGTGGATGTTACTGTTTTGTCTTTTATTGAAGAATATTCCACATGTGCTGTACCCAAAAGCCCAGAAGAAAACAACTTAAGACAGCAAGTCGTACTATTCCAAAGCCATTTATGTGGAAAATACTGTCGACGAAAGTACAAGTCTAAGGATAAGTTCTATACCAAATGTTGTTTTGCATTTCCACGTCCTGTAATATCCAAAGGAAGAGTGAAGAGTTTTATGTCATTTATGCTACATACCATCACGAGAAAGTCTCCAAAAAATACTTACAATTTAAGAAGAGTCAAAATACATAAATGAGTACAATCCAGTTATTCTATCCATGTGGAATGCTAACATGGATATTCAGCATGTTGCGGACAATTCCATTGCTGTTGCTTAATATGTAACATCCTACATTACAAAATCGGAAAAGAAGGAATTGAAAGAAATGTGGGAAGAGATTTCTCACGAGAAGACTCCAACTAAGAAATTATACAGTTTCAGTTTGAAGATGTTATCCCATCGAGAAATCAGAGCATATGAATGCTCAGATCGGTTATCATCTGCAAGTCTACACTCCAAATCTAGAAGAATAATGTGGGTGAGTCTAGGTCTTGCAGCAATGTGAAATCGGGTATTGAAATATGTACAAGAAATTGAATATTTAGCAGACAAAGATCCAAAAAGTACAGATAATTTGAAAAATAATATGCTGGATACATATTACCCAAACAGAAGTCATCATCTTGAGAACTTATATCCCTATGAAGTGCTGCAAAACTACACTTTTAAACGGAATACTACAGAGAACATTAATGATGGAAAATATGGAGTGATTGGTTCTGAAGGATGTTTGGTGAAACAAACGAAAGGAAATTTGATTAATCACCGGAAGCTGAGTTGCGACACTGCTGATAAAAGGGAATATTACTATTTAGCTCTTTTGCAACTGTTCAAACCGTGGTGCTCAGAATTAGAATTACTTGGAGAATTCTAGAGCTATGAAGATTCCTTCAATGCTGGTAAAGATACCATACAATGCACTGCTTTTGCAAATTATGTGAAAATGTTGAACGATTAAATTGATCAAGAACCTACAATTGCAGCTAAGATTGCTAGAGACAGTTCTCAAGACAGTCAAAGTTCTGCTGCATTGAGTCAAGATCCAGTAGGACAAACAATTGTTGAAAATGAAGCAGCAATCACCATGAATGCCGTGGAAACAACAATGCAACAAGCTCAAGAAGATGTAAGGAACTTAGCAAATTTGGAAGAACAACTAAATGTTGAACTGAAACAAATATATGAGCAAGTGAGACAACAGACTGACCATGGATATTGGAAATGTTAACATTTGGTCATATTTTGAATACAAAGAACTCATTACAAATATGCGACAGGCAAATGATGTTGATCATGGAACTATTCTTCAGGACATAAGAATTGGACTACTGACAGAACATGGCAAACAAGCTTTGCAGAGTTGGTTACTTTCCAATTCGTTTCTAAATGAAAATATAGTTCCTGAGAAAATATACATGAAAATTGCTGAAAATAAATCTGTCATCTTTTGAAGCTGAAAAATGAAGAAATAATAAAAATGAGAGCCATTGATAAAATAGAGCATGAAGGAATCACTATTATTTTGACAGAAAAACTGAAAAGAAAATTGGATTCTTTAGAAAAATCTATTTCTAAAGCTGCTGGTTTAAAAAAGAATCTATATGCATGTAGAAACTGTCGGGTAATTTTAAGATGTAATTTCGATGGAGGAAAAGGTTTAGTTAATGGAGCAATGGGCAAAGTTGTGGATTTTGTTAATTATCCGAATAAGGGTGGTATTTAATTTTTTTTAAAATTAAATTTGATCAGATTGAAGAAGTGAAACAAATTGGTTGTTCTTTAGTTTGTTTTTTGCTTGTTAAAGATTTATATGTTAGTAGAAAACAGTTTTCAGTTTCTTTGGCAAATGCAGGGACTATTCATAAATCTCAAGGTTTAAGTGTAGACAGTGCTTTGGTGAACTTTGGAAGTACTGTGTTTAAAGAGGGTATGGCATATGTTGCTTTGTCACTAGTTAGATCTTTATTTGGTTTGTTTTTGATTGATTTTGATGACACAAAGGTTACTGCAGATGCAAACTGTGTAAAAGAGTATAATTGGTTAAGAAGAGTATATGCTCCCAATTTAGGTCAATATCCTGTATTTGAAAAGCGGGTAGTAGGTCCAAAAAGAAGGTATAAAAATATCTGTAGTGAAAGTATAGAGAAAGAAAAAAAGCAAGATAATGTTGTAATTGCAAGCAAAAAGAAAAAGGAAACTGTTGAAGAGATTGTTGGTTATCAGTTTGAAAATGCTAATTTAGTGGTCAATGTTGTTTTGTTTCTTGAAGATTTGGAACAGCAAGCTATCGAAAATTGGGAAAAATCATTTTGTTCCTTGTTGCATTCCATTTATGAAAAATTGAGAACTAATACATGTAAATACAAAGTGTTTGTGATGTTCGTAATCTTTTGGATGTATCTTCTGGTTCTACACAATTTACGCAGAATATGCAACAAGATGCTCAGGAATTTCTAATGTATATGCTTACTGTATTGGAAAATGAAGCAATAGAAATTGAAAATCTTTTTGGCCTTTATTATAAATGGGAATATCATTGTGAAAATTGTATGTATACATGTAGCACTAACATAGACACTGAAATATTTATATATTTGACATTACCAGACTGTAAATCAGTGTCTTTCAATAAACTAGTTAAAGCAGCAAATCAAAACATGGAGTTTAGCCAATGCAAATCAGAAATGTTATCAACATTATTTATACAAAGATATGGACAATATATAATTTCAATGATGCAACGTTGTACAACTCAACTATCAATAGCAGGAAGGACTTTTGTAGCAGGAGCAATAATTTTCCATGATGGTCCGCCCACAACATGTGGACATTACACTGCCTGTCTAAAATGTGAAAAAGGCTGGACACTTTGTAATGATGCTCAATTGGATTTTAAACAACGTTTGCCGGGCAAAATACCAAATTCCTACCTAATATTTTTAAAGCCAAAGTTTTAGGAAGATAATTAAGCCTCTGAGGAATTTAATATTATGATTTAATAGGATTACTATTGGACCATTTAAATAAAAAGGATTCCAATAATTCCATTTGGCATCAAGGAAAGGTATATGTTTGAATTACAGACTTTTACTTGCACATTGTCTCAGCGTATAGTTTTAAGTGACAACATTTACAGTGTTTATACATTTAGGTTATAAAATTTTCTTAGCAGTAAGCATTTTATGTTTTGTCTTTTATGGTGTTTTAGTGAGGAAAGATTCTTGGTTTTTTTTAAAACAATCTTATTGATTGTTTTTTTTTGCCTGCTGTTATATAATGAGTATGATTGAAATCACTATTTCAAGTGAAATTCAATATATTCTGAGAACAGCAAAAAGTATGTATAATGTTAAAATTATGTTGTGCTGTTAAAAAAATATTATTATATGTTATAACTATTTTTTCTTTTCTTTCACAGATCCTAATTCTAAAATATGCAATTTACCAGAATCTAGATTATTAAAAACAACTGAATGAAATGTGTAGCGGTTTTTAGGTGTATTCCTGTTGAGGTAAGTTTAAGTAAGTCTTAAAATGTACAATGGCGTGTGTTTGCACACAGGTGAAAAAAGGGGAGATGGATGGAGTAGATATGTGCCAGAGAATTCCATTACAGACAGGTATGAAATAGGACACAGCTTTAGAGCACCTGTCTGCAACACACATGATGTGGTATTCAACAGAGAGATATGGTGGACTAGTAGGGCCCAGGGAATTTCAGGATTAAAAGTGATAAAATTCCTTAACTCAAAACACATCACTGAGTGTGTTTGCACATGTCACATCAGGACCCATCCCTTCCCTTCAGTAATCTATAAACGTGTCCTATAAGTTTGCAAAAACGTAAGTTCTTACACATTTATCTTGTTCTCTGTTTGTAGTACTAAAATATATCTACTTATTAATCATATAATAAGAATTGGCCTAGCCATTAACCCTAGTACACATTCATTTCTTTATATACTATGCATGTACATCATACTTATAGGGCAAGACACTGTTTCATATTTACAAAGTGAGGAAAAGGCAGTCTGGGTACTTTTTCTTCACCATGTCAATACAACCTTACTATAGATACCACTTTGCGTTGAAAGGGCGTTCTATGGGTATTGGTGTGCGTGTTTGCACAGAACACTCATAGAGCAAGGCACATCTCCAGATTCATCAGAAACCATAAATCTGGACATGTGTGTGAATGCTACCGCATCCTGCAATTGGTGTAGCACGGCACAACAAGGAAAATCATTTTCATTTCTCCTCATTTTTTCTCTTTGAATGTATTCTAAAATGTACAGTATACATTGAAGTGAAAAATGCCTTCACAAATTGTTTTTGAGCAGGAAGGTGTGTCTTTTTATACAAAAACAAACTCCATACGACACTGATATCCTTGCACCATGGTGCAAGAGTGCCTGTGCCACCACATGGCTGCAGTTTAAGCAGCAGTGCAGAGGGAAGCACAGACTTGCAAAATATTTATGTACATATGTTACATCCCTGTGTTTCGGAAGTACCACAGCACGCTGTAGCTACACACTTTACAGTGTCATGCTGCAGCACTTCCTTATACTTCTGCACTTATACATTCACCATACACCACAAATGAATTCTTTCAGTCAATTATCCACTAGATATTTTTTCATGTAAACTTCCACACACTAACATACAAATTTAGTTCTTTTTTTAAACAGATTAGTTAGTTCTTTTGTGGTTTTATATATATGTTTTGATATTTTGAATGATTGTTTGTTTTCATTTGTTTTTTTAAACAGGAAGAAAAAGTCAACAGGACGAACAAAATCAAAAACTTTGAGGAGAAAAAAATAGAAACTAGCATCGATGGTTATCGATGGCACGACAAACAAGGTCCACTGACTGCTCCCCGTAACAAATTAAATGATTGCATTACACGCAATACATCTTCATTTTCCCAAATTGGGGACGTATGTCTGGAGCTGATGTAGATGGTGATGCCCTAGAGATGCTAGGTACAGCTGGTGGTGCATGAGCATTTGCGAGCAGTCTTCTGCTTTCCTCATGTGAAAAGTTTACTAGATGCAGTGAATGCAGGTGTTTTCTCATGCTAGCAGTCCCACAAGAATACTTCTTGTTTGGGTCTCCTCTGGAGACCACCGCCTTGCAGATCTTGCACGTAACCTTTGTGGCATTTACTTTTTTTTGCCCAGCCGGGAAAGTAAAACATTTCCTAACAATGGAGGTATATTTTCCTGGAGGGGGACCTACCGGAACAAATTCTTCGGCCCCAAATTGTTCAGAGTCTGAAGATTATACTACAGATGTAGCCATTTTTCTGTACAAAAACCAATTTGAGGTCTCCAAAGTAAAAAAAATCTAATGTTCTTCTGGAGACAGATCTTCTCTCAAGGAAGGTCTAAGAAGAGTGATTGAAATGGGTGGGGTTCTTCAATAGTTAGAATAGGAAGTGTTATGAACCAATCAAATCTCTTTTTAACTGGTCACATGGGGTCCGCGTAGGGTGCGTGCACGCAGCACGCACTCAGCGCAACTTCGCGAAATTGCATTTTAAAATAATGTAACTATTAAAAGTAAAAGAATATTATTTTTATGGTTAGCTCAGATAATGTCTTGCCTTAATATATATGGTAAATATATATATACGTTTTTAGACATTAAAACATTTTGCTGGTGTCACGCACACACCGCGTTCAACACGCAACTGCGCAACCGTTGCGTAGCGTAATTTGTACATGTTGCGTATGCGCCACAAGTCGTGTACCAGTCGCATAGCGATCGCGTAGGGAAACTTGTGCCCGTTGCACACCCTGCACGGATCCTACACAACAATACTAAAATGACGTATAGGTTCCGCGCAGTGATCGAGAAGGATGCGTTGTGGGTGCGCGACTCCAAAAAAAAAGGAAAAAAAATAAAGAATATAAAATAATAAAAAATATATATTTTTATTTAAAAACATTTTTTTAATAAATATGTGTAATGTCATTTAAAAAATAAGATATCTAAAAATAAATAGATTAAAAAAATGTATTGAAAGAATATGAATAAATATATATATATATATATATATAAAAAGTTATCATTGAAAAAACCTTTGAAATTCACTGAAAAAACCATAGGTTTGAGGCCTGTTATAGTTAGGAATTATCATTTAAAATACCTTTAAAATTCACTGAAGAAAACATAGGTTTCAGACATGGTATAGTTAGGGATTAGCGTTTAAATAACCTTGGAAATTAACTGAAAAACCATAGGTTTTAGGGGTGTTATAGTTAGCTATATAGAAAATATGAAAAGATTATACTAGTGTATGATGAGGTATATCTCATTGTCACATGGATGATGTCATCAGTGATGTATCAATGATGTCATTCGAGATGTCATCAGTGATGTCAACAGTAATTCACTGACCATGTCATGAATTATGTAATATGTGACATCATCAGCAGCGGATTGCGGGTGCGCAAGTTATAGTTAGTACAACTAACTATAACAGAGGAAAACTGAGGAATTTCAAAAGTTTTGTACGAGTGAAATGTCCAGCTATCTATAACACCCCTAAAACCTATGTTTTTTTCAGTGAATATATATATATATGTACAAAAACCAATTTGAGGTCTCCAAAGTAAAAAAAATCTAATGTTCTTCTGGAGACAGATATATATATATATATATATATATATATATCACAAACAAAGAAGAGTTACCCCTACAAAAGAGCCTCACACAGGTGGGTATTTCTCTGAGCGTTTTAATTGTTGAAGGTTGCAGCTCAGGTCACAGGATTACATTCCCCATCACAGTAAGCCAAGCCGACGCGTTTCGTGCTCCATTGCACTTTGTCACAGGCTGATGTTTCAACAGCGCAGAACCATGGTGAACACCTGAAGTAGTTTCAGAGACCCGCCCAGTGGGCGTAGGCAGAAGCACTGCCTGCTGGGTTCTGTAGTGTTCAATACGTGTTGCTCCAGTGAGCTGGTGCCACGTTGTGAAGAATTCTCAAAGTTTATGTACCCCAGTGGGCTGGTTCATATATATATATGTACAACAAATCCAGCTCCCATAAAGAAGAACTCTATGGAAGAAGGCACAGGCACAAAGTGGGTTCAGGATTCGGCATCGGTTTATTGCATCATGTCGCCCTCAATCCCAGGTACAGGAAACGTTTCAGCCTACACAGAGGCCTTTCTCAATCATATATATATATATATATATATATATATATATATATATATATATATATATATATATATATATATATATATATATATATATGTATATATATATATATATTACCTACTGGCTATCGCCAGTAGGTATATATAGTTAGGATTTTTTCTCTATGGGACTTTTGAAAATTCTATGTCTAATAACTTTGGCGTTTGTGGACGGAACCGGCTGAAATTTTCAGGAAAATGGCACATTTTGATTC
This sequence comes from Lissotriton vulgaris, assembly GCF_964263255.1. NCBI lineage: Eukaryota > Metazoa > Chordata > Amphibia > Caudata > Salamandridae > Lissotriton > Lissotriton vulgaris. The sequence continues at coordinate 493,822,362 of NC_141685.1, forward strand.
TGAGCAGCCCCTGAAAATTTGGGGGGGTTTCGTCAAGGGGGGGCCGAGAAAAAAGGGGGGTCCCAAAACGCGTTTTTCCCATTCATTTTTCCATAGGGCGGTTGGACTCACTTTTAGCTCGAACGGCTGAATGGATTTGCACGAAACTTGGCAAAATTGTAGGGACTGTTAGCCCGATGTGCCTTTGCTAGGTCTCAATATATGTGCTCCAGTAGTTTTTGAGAAATTAACGTTCAAACCAAGATATATATCTGTAACAGCGCTCTGGGCAGCGATCCGGTCCGCTTACTTTTCGCTTATCGGAACTTTGCGCGCAGAAAGCTGATTGGCTCTCCGGTGTCTGTCAACATTCTAAACAGTCCGGAGCGGACGCCATCTTGTCTCTCGGTAGGATCGAGAGAGAAGAAGAGGTGGAAAACGAAAGGGGAATTTAATGAAAGGGGGCAAGGTATCCCCCTCTTGACCCCCTAGGAATGTTGTTGGGGTTATTAAAGGGTCCCGTGGGGAAAATAAAAAAAAAAATGATTTTTCACGGTAGAAGCGCTTCACGGGCCGCGAACTGGGCCGCAAACTGGTAGCGAAACGGGAATTCGCCATTTTGTGCTTCGTTAATTAAATTACTAGGTATAAGGGGGTGCGGGAGACGTATCCTAATCCCCTTACTAGTTATAAGTGGGTGCGGGAGACGTATCCTAATCCCCTATGTTTCCTGAGGGTGGCTGAGGAGGCTGATATATGTTGATACATCTCTTCCAGAGGCTGTGCGTGAGCTTTTTTTTTTTTTTTGCTGCGTGACAGTCCGGAGCGGCCGCCATCTTGTCTCTCGGTAGGATCGAGAGAGAAGAAAAGGTGAAAAACTAAGGGGGAATTTAATGAAAGGGGGCAAGGTATCCCCCTCTTCACCCCCTAGGAATGTTGTTGGGGTTATTAAAGGGTCCCGTGGGGAAAATAAAAAAAAAAATGATTTTTCACGGTAGAAGCGCTTCACGGGCCGCGAACTGGGCCGCAAACTGGTAGCGAAACGGGAATTCGCCATTTTGTGCTTCGTTAATTAAATTACTAGGTATAAGGGGGTGCGGGAGACGTATCCTAATCCCCTATGTTTCCTGAGGGTGGCTGAGGAGGCTGATATATGTTGATACATCTCTTCCAGCGGCTGCGCCATCTTGCCTTTTTTTCGAATGGCACAATTTTGTCGTGCACGGCAGCCATTTTAGATGCCAGGCTGGTCCCAGGATATCACCTAACCCTGCGGATGTAGTTTATGGCCCCAGCTGTAGAGAATTCAGACATGCCAATCCTCCTGATTTAGGCGTGTGACTACTGATTTCAGTGCTAGTCTCCCGCCTCCCGATTTCTGCAAGCAAAAACCCGGGGGCATATTACGAACAACTAGCGATAATTTTTGTCTCTAACTTGTTTAGAGACAAAAATTATCGCCACACATCGGCGATTTTTATCGCAGATAAACCTTGCTATTATCGCAGAAAAGTCAGCGATATTCATGTATTATTGACCTAATGCTCTTAGCCATGTTATCCACCTCCCATTGGATAACATGGCTAAGAACTGCTCAGGGCAGGTGTTAGATTTTGGAGATATTCGCGCTTAGCGCGAATATCTCCAAAAGTTGGTAATAGAAGGTAGCGATGTTAGGGACTGTTTCCAGTCGCTAACATCTTGGCACGCCACTTTGCATGTCATTAGTGATAAATATCACTGACATGCAAAGCGGGGCCCAAGATGGTCGCTATCTCCTTTTAGCTGTCACTAACTGGTGTTAGCGACAGCTTGGTAATAGGGAGATAATTTTATCTCCGCTTTCATGGCTTTTAAAGCCAAAAAAAGCGGAGATAAACCCCCTTGATAATATGCCCCACGATTCCTTGGGGGTTTCAGCCGACAGGGCTTGGTATTGTGTTACATGGTAATTTTTCCATGAAACGTCAGAGGGTCGATGCAGGGGTTCTAGAAGAGGTGATAAACCATTTAAGCCTCATGAACAAGCGCATGGTCTTTTAAAGATTTGTGAAGTACTCGGGGCGGCGGTGTGTGTGTGCCCTCTTTCAGGAGCGGACGGGGGGGCACTGCCAGCAACTTGCCAGGTCAGGTAGTGTTCAACACGTGCATCACCCTTTCTCTGCCTGCTATTGCGCTCCATGCTTCGGAAAGGTAAGAAAAAGAACGTGCATTTGAGTTTGAAATGTCCGATCCTGCAGCAGCACACTTCCAAAGCCCACACATGACAATAACCCGATTCAAGGCCCCATTCACCCGTTTTTAAAAAAATAGATAACACTCCAACAAAGTAAGGTTATAAAACTTTATTAACTACTAACTTTAACAAACGGAACAAAAACTAAAAACATTTAAACATTTCTCAACACAAAAAGCAACAATGGTTAGAAGCGGTCTTTTGTGCGAATAGTCCCAAGGCAGCACAACGTGCAGAGTTCTGGACGGCACCCAGGTGATGTCGCCTGGGTGCCGCACTGGTTTAGGGATCCTACAATGCTGCTCCGAAAATTGGCGTGGGGCGTCCCGGGTGGGGCGAGGGGAGGCCTCGTCAGTAGCGGTCTGTTGTGCGAATAGTCCCAAGGCAGCACAACGTGCAGAGTTCTGGACGGCACCCAGGTGATGTCGCCTGGGTGCCGCACTGGTTTAGGGATCCTACAATGCAGCACAGAAAAACAGCGTGGGGCGTCCCGGGTGGTGCGGGGGAGGCCTCGTCAGTAGCGGTCTGTGTCCAGTGTCACATGGCTGACACAACATGTACGACAGGCACCCAGGTGATGTCCAGTAAACTGCCGCACTGGTTTTGGTATCCTACAATGCTGCTCCGAAAATTGGCGTGCGGTGGCTCGGGGGGGGGGCGTGGGGGAGCCGGCGTGAACGGGCCTCCCCAGGTGGCGGCCATCTAGCTGAGTTGCGCTCGCTCTTGCGGCCACAGCGTCTCGCTCACCATGTTGTTGAGTTGCTCCCACTCTTGCAGTGCAGCGATAGGCGGCTGCCACATGGCTCTTAAAATGGCGGACAGCTCCTCGGTTTTAGGCCTGGTCCACTGAAATGGCCCTGGGACACTTTGGAACTCGGACGCTTGCCTGCTAGGGCTTGGGCTCCATTCTCGAAAAGCGTCCGCTCAGCCGTGAAGATTGTATAAAAGTCTTGGGGGCCCCCGACTCCCGCAGGCTTCTGGTGGGGAGCGGCTGCCATGATTGCTCGCGGAATGACCACGACGGAGCCACGAGATGGTGGTGCTCTCATGCTGACGCCAGCTTCAGTCTGAATGATCCAGAAACAAGGTGGGGCTTTCATCGTTTGGGAAAAAAAATGTTCTAAACCAATGAAAAGTGTTATTTTTAGGTCATATGACCAAGCCTTCCATCTTTAGGAAACCAAAAGTAAAATGAACCAATGAAAAGTTTTATAAACAAGTCACATGACCTGTTCTGCGGCATAGGGCTACAAAAAGCGTAGAAAATCCGTTGGCACGTGAGGCGGCGTCAGTAGCGGACCGATGTGCGAATAGGCCGAAGGCAGCACAACGCGTCGAGATCCGGATGGCACCGAGGTGGTGTCCAGCAAATTGCCGCACTGGTGTGGCCATCCTACAATGCTGCGCCGAAAGACGGCGTGTCCAGGTGAGTTGCGGTCACTGTCAGTAGCGGACCGATGTGCGAATAGGCCGAAGGCAGCACAACGCGTCGAGATCCGGATGGCACCGAGGTGGTGTCCAGCAAATTGCCGCACTGGTGTGGCCATCCTACAATGCTGCGCCGAAAGACGGCGTGTCCAGCTGAGTTGCGGTCACTGTTGCGGTACAGTGACTCGAACGCGCCGAGATCCGGATGGCACCGAGGTGGTGTCCAGCAAATTGCCGCACTGGTGTGGCCATCCTACAATGCTGCGCCAAAAGACGGCGTGTCGAGCTGAGTTGCGGTCACTGTTGCGGTACAGTGACTCGAACGCGCCGAGATCCGGATGGCACCGAGGTGGTGTCCAGCAAATTGCCGCACTGGTGTGGCCATCCTACAATGCTGCGCCGAAAGACGGCGTGTCCAGCTGAATTGCGGTCACTGTTGCGGTACAGTGACTCGAACGCGCCGAGATCCGGATGGCACCGAGGTGGTGTCTAGCAAATTGCCGCACTGGTGTGGCCATCCTACAATGCTGCGCCGAAAGACGGCGTGTCCAGCTGAGTTGCGGTCACTGTTGCGGTACAGTGAGTCGAACGCGCCGAGATCTGGATGGCCAAGTTTCAAGTTTCATCTGGCAGTTTTTCTCCATCCCTCCTGGATCAAAGAAGGTGAATGCTATGCTGTCCTATGGCAACATGAGCATCAACCTGATGAATACGGCATTCGAAAATCATAAATGCCCTAATGCACCCAAGAAGTAATTTTTTTTTTGCTCCAGTTGAGCCGTTTTCAATGCCTGTTTTTTGTTGTTTCCCCTCCATCAAGAACAAAACAAAAATACAAGGCGCTAAGATCCGAATGGCAAGTCCTGGATGTTGAGTGCCTCAGTTGAGAGTTCTGAGCAGTGCTTGTAAGACTATCTGAAGTTTATTATAAGAATCAGAGTAAGTTGAAGACTGTCTGAAGCTTATTTGCACCTGCTGCAGCTTCACTAGGTCCGGCGGAACTTTTTACCTTTTCTTTTCTGCTTCTTTTCCTACAATGCGTTTCATCTGAAGACACGACCAGGTCCCTGAATGTGTGCAGGGGGACGCTATTGATTGAATGAAAATGGCGGCTTGACACAAAGCTGACTCAAGCGTTACTGTTGGTGCTATACAGACAAAAATTGGTTTTCAGTTTGTACATTCTTCAGGTTTTTTTTTTCCATTCAAGTCTGATTGAGAGTTTGTAGAAAAATGGCTTCAGATTTACCACATACTACTCTTCAACATTCTTCCTAAATGTAACAATGTGAAACTCGAGAACGGCTGTTTCTGTTTCCTTTCAAAATGCTGCCACCAATATTTTCTGAATGGAAGACACCATCTTGTAGCATAAAGGGCCGAAAGGGGTTCTGGTCTGGCCGATGGTTGGTGGAGACATTTTGACTATATCTTGGACCTGCCCGGCCTCGCCCAAAATGGCGCCGGTATAAATGGGACTCGTAACTCCTTGCCCGCAAATGTATATCTAGAAAATGTTATTGTAAGTGGCCCTGTCGTATTTTAATTACAAAATGTACGTCCACCGATTCCGCAACTGTTAGACACCTTTGTTCTTGTCAAATAATGGCCCGCTCGTTACGTTCTTCTACAGTGTAAATGTCTCCTCATCATATACGATTTCAGTTTGCTCCGTGGCCGGCCCACGTGGTTATAGGCCCGTATTTGTATACTGACATTTTCACAATAAAGGTTTTTAAAACAAAACTCAGTAGTAGTATTTACATTTGTAAAGTTTTTACTTTTAGTGACTGTTTTCGAATCAGTAAAAGGCAAGTGAAATAAAGCAGTCCAATTACATGACGGAAAAAAGGTATAATATGTAGGAACGCAGTAAAGATAAATGGTCAAGGGCAGTTGTGTTTTCCACTCCTGCAACATAAAGTGATCGATAAGAATCTGATAATCAGGCGTATCGGCGACTAAGACAGCAGGCCGAATCTCTTTTACTCAACGGCTCCGTCATGGAAGGAAGAAACGCCCTTTTTCTCGAAAAAGGAATATATTTTACTTGCAAGACAGTTGTAAATTTTCCGGGAAAGTACATTAGCCTGGAATATTATAACATATGTTTGAAAAAAAAATATTGTTCGAAAATAATAAAAAGCGTAATTTTTAGGTCATATGACCAAGCTTTTCATCATTAAATTAACAAAAGTAAAATGAACCAATGAAAAGTTTTATTAACAAGTCACATGACCTGTTATGCTTACGTTACGCGCTGCGCGCCGCGCCTCGGATCACTTCCGGGTGCGCTAACGCGGCGTGTCATAAAACGAATTACGCGACAACGTAGGTCAAGAATATAGTCAAAATGTCTCCACCAACCAGCGTTCACAACACAACCCCTTTCAGCAGTCCAAAAAGTTCTGTTAAATGACAACAGAGGGGACAGGCAACAAGAACCATCAGTCAAAGAGGGGAGGGCAAGTTCTTCTCTTCCGGGTCATGTTGGGGCGCTACCGGAACTGATCGAATTGGTAGTCTATAGTGTTTCTGGATGTTTCAGACTAAAGCTGGCGTCAGCATGAGACCACTACCATCTCGTAGCTCCGTCGTGGCCATTCCACGAGCAATCATGGCAGCCGCTCCCCACCAGAAGCCTGCGGGAGTCGGAGGCCCCCAAGACTTTTGTAGAATCTTCACGGCTGAGGGGACGCTTTTCGAGAATGGGACCCAAGCCCTAGCAGACAAGCGTCCGAGTTCCAAGGTGTCCCAGGGCCATTTTAGTGGACCAGGCCCAAAACCGAAGAGCCGGCCGCCATTTTGAGAGTCCTGTGGCAGCGGCCTATCGCTGCACCGCAAGAGCGGGCGCATCTAAACTACATGGTGAGCGAGACGCTGTAGTCGCAAGAGCGGGCGGTAAACAGCTGAATGGCGGAAGAGGCACAGTGTAGCAAAAGCGGGCGGAATGGCAACTAAAACGATAAAGGGGCGCCCCACTACAGCTTGTCTTCAGGTCAAACGGATTGTGGGACAAGGTCCAGAATTGAAGAGTCATCAAAAGGCAAAAAGTTCAGCCGGACCCCGGGAGCCGGCCGCCTATGTCGGGGGCGATCTCAGGCTACACCAGTGCTATAATACTTGGGGAGGGTGTCGGAGCAAAGCGTCTTCTCCGAGTCCATGGCCATCACACCGCCCCTCAGGGGCCTCCGTCAAGCTGTTTAGGAAGGTAACATATCACATTGTTTTCTAATGCAGTCAGGTCCACAAACGACACTCACTTACTTTGAGAATAGTGAAGCTGCAGTAGGTGGAAATAAGCTTCAGACAGTGTTACAAGCAGTGCTCAGAACTCTTAACTATGGCACCCAACATCCAGAACTTATGCTATTTGAGAATGGTAGTGACATCGAAGCATCTCAGGGACCAAAACCATTAACGTACTTTCACGTATGAAAATCTTACTTGGGGAGGGGGCAGGAGCGAAGCGCCCCCTCCCAGTCAGCGCCACCACACCGTATGTTGAAAATCTGAAGCCATCGTTCTACAAAGTCAACCAAACTTGGATTGAAAAATCTAGAAAAATGTACAAACTGAAAACCAGTTTTGGTCTGCATAGCATCAGTAGCAACGCTTGAGTCAGCTTTGTGTCAAGCCGCCATTTTGATTCAACAAAGCACAGGCATTGAAAAAGGCTGAAATTCAGAACTCTAAACTATGGCACCCAACATCCAGGAGCTTGCCATCTGGATCTTGGAGCCTTGTGCTGTTTTCGATCTATTCACACATCGGTCCACTACTGACATCATCTTATAAAACAACGTTATGTAAATAGTTTTTTAATAAAATGTTTTACCCTGTTTCTTTGCTGGTGTGTTGTCTATATTTTTAATATTTGCATAGGGTTTGTCGTTATTTTGTGCGGTATGGGTGATGGAGCCGAGCTGTCTTGCAGTCCTCATGGTGTGGAGCTCAGTTCATCTCACTATTTTCGTATTTCTCATGAAGGGTTGTTCCTAATATTTCTATTTTAGCGAGGTCAAAAAGAGATCTAATTAGTGGCCTACTGATTTTGCTCGATTACTTTTATTATTTTACACGATTTTTCACTATCTGCAAAGACTAAACAGAGTATTGCGACTTTGTGCTTGTTTGTAAATAGAGAATGATCCAAAGAGAACCAATTCTAAAACAGTAAATGCTTGGACAACAATCAATCAAATGGAGAGACAAGGAGGCACGACGGATTACAACGGGGGTAAAGGCCTGCGTTAACTACCCTTCAGTATCTGCAAAGAGAGAGTACTACTAAGACAAAAGAGGGGGGGGGTGCAGCGTTCAAAGCACATCAGCGTGCATAAATACGAAAATGTTTTTATCTATCACGTACTTGACATTTTAAAGCTTTTCATATTTGCTATTAAAAAACCAATGAAATTCACAGAAAAAACCATAGGTTATAGTGGATATATAGTTAGAAATTTGCATTTAGAAAACCTTGAAAATTCAATGAAAAAACCATTGGTTTTAGGCCATATATAGTTAGGAATTAGCATTTACAAAACCTTATTTTACTCGCATAAAACCATTGAAATTCCATATATAGTTAGAAGCGCTAACTATATATCGCGCACCCGCAATCCACTGCTGATGATGTCACATATTACATCATTCATGACATGGTCAGTGACATCACTGATGACATCACTGATGACATCTCAAATGACATCACTGATGACAACTCAAATGACATCACTGATGACATCTCAAATGACATCACTGATGACATCACTGATGACAACTCAAATGACATCACTGATGACATCTCATTTGTCATCACTGATCACATCACTTATGTGATAATACAATGAACCTCTTCAGACTCTAATATAACCTTACATACACTCAGTATAAACAGACACTCACAGACTGTCACTCATCCATGGAGTTACTCACACACCTACTCAGTCATGCAAAGAATCAATCACACCTCCATTTCCTCAACTATAAAGTTATACACATCTTACTTATTCAAACATATAATAACACATATTTATTCTCTTATATAATCCCTGATACAAGCTCACAGTGATCGATACAGCCACTCACACATTCACTGGCTCTTATGTTCAGTTATTTATATATCTCAACTCTCACATGTATTGTGTTTTACATACGTACTTACTTGCTCATGTAGCAATGAGAAATCCATTCACTCACCAACACACCCATGCATAGTCAACCGCCCATATAGCTGTTTCCACATGCACTCTTGAACTCATACTCCTAGTGAATCAACTGCTTACACATCTATGCACAGAGTCACGCACCTCCCAGCCACCCACACACACACTCAGCCTCCCATTCAAATACTTGGGCAACCAATCAATAACCCATATGGCCACTCTTATAGCTACTGATCAACACATGCAGCAGCTTACACAACAACAAACATACTGATGCACAAATTAAGACAGTTTAGTCACTAACCCATGCACTCAGTGAGACACATTTAATCACTCACTCATACAGTCAGTCATGCACCTACTAAATTCTTCATCCAGACACTTATACATCCACTCATTCTTCAATATGTGAAACATATTTTAACTTTACAGAAACATACAGTCACTGGGTGTTGTCATCAGTGATGTCATCAGTGATGTCATTTGAGATGTCATCAGTGATGTCATCAGTGATGTCACTGACCATGTCATGAATGATGTAATATGTGACATCATCAGCAGTGGATTGCGGGTGCGCGATATATAGTTAGCGCTTCTAACTATATATGGAATTTCAATGGTTTTATGCGAGTAAAATAAGGTTTTGTAAATGCTAATTCCTAACTATATATGGCCTAAAACCAATGGTTTTTTCATTGAATATATATATGTATATATATATATATACACCCAAATACATACGTATATTTACATACATGAATATATATATCTGCTGGCAATATTCTCGTGTGGACACGCACATATAGGACCATGGGCACAAAATATGCTGTTGCCGATATATGCTGCTTTATTGATATAAGGAAAAGTGCACTCTCAGATGCGTTTCGGACATGGACTGTGTCCTTGATCAGATGGCGACATATTGAAAAACTGGGAATTTCAAACAACATAGCACTTCCGGTTCACGTGATCAGCAGAAAGATAAACATGAAAAGAAATAATCCACATAGTATTACTTACTTAGAGGAAACCACTCTGTAAATATGCCAAATGGCTACAAATTAAATACAAACAATAGATGCACGTTGCTATTGACAATTGATTTATACAACAAAGCAATTTAGAAGTCTAAAAAATAGAGTCTAAACATTGCCGTTTTTCTATCACATGCGCAAATGCATATATGTCAGAGCTTTCTGTGTTGTACCTGTGCCCATCACTATGGCATCTAAATGAAATGTGCAAATACTCTAATGTCAGTTTCTACAACTCAAAAATTCATTTGTTATGCCTGAGCAACTTCATACGGCAATTTTGTAATGTGCAAATACGCTAATGTAAACTAATACAGGTGGTAGTATTGATTATTTGGTCTGTATTTATTATGTGCACATATACTACAAAATACTACAACATATAACAGATATAAATACGATATAGCAAAAAAAACGAATTTCTAATTAAAAAAGCCTATTGCTAGTATTCTTAATATTTAGTTGTAATGTAAGCAACAATATATCTTTATATCACCTGTAAGTAGAACAAGATAGTATATGACTAAAATATTTATATATATCTATTGGGGGTATACTAAGCTGATACATTTTTACCACACATATGCAATTACCATACATGCGAAAATTCGCTGTAGAGGCATGTGTGTAACTATAACTGCTGAATTTCACTGTATTTGTACCAATGAAATTTGAGCCTAATTATAACGTCTGTGCAAAATTGTATGGATCCGATTCACAAAGGTAAAGTTAGACAAAAGTCTAACTTTACGACTTTCAGTATTCAGAATGGGCAGTTATTACTTGGAAATGCTACTTGTGAATACTGAAAGTCGTAAAGTTGGACATTTGATTTTCACAAATGGCATTTGCGAGTACTAAATGCCCCTTGTGAATACTGAAAGCTGTAAAGTTAGACTTTCTCTCACTTTACATTTGTGAATCAGGCCGGTGTATTCATTTGTAACATGAGTTTTATGCCTTTGTTTACTTTAATTAGTAGTCCGGGATCAACAAAGCCTTAGAACACATGTAAAAGTGTGTTCCATTTATATTAGCTCTTTGAAATATGTACAAATAAATGCAAATAATGCCGTCTTTAGGTGAATTTGCTTTATTTTGTAATGGCTGGGACATTAAAATACTGGTGATGCAGGGAGAAAACCTGTCAGGTGGCAACCCTTCTTACCCCCGCCTGCTTGTCAGATTTGCTTAGATGACAGGGCCCATTCTCACCCCATCCTCAAAATATCACCACCGCAAGACACAACTGTTCCCCCTCCAACTTACCTATAGCCGCAAAGCATTACAGATGTTATCCTGGAAGATTAGGTGAATTGTCACCTAATATCTACGCAAGATAGACTGCATTAATTATGGTAACTCAGTAGAAGCCCAGAAATCAATTAAGTGTCTATGGACTTTGTCACAAACAGTCTCCTGACCACTAGCACTGGCCCAGGACCAATTCCCAGACACATACCACACTTGGCTTGTACTTCTTAGCTCTGCCTGTTCCGAGGCAGCAGGCATGTGGTACACCACCCAGCCTTTACACACATAACCAGTTTATGGTTTTGTAGGGAGACTTAGCTTTACTTTCACGTTTGTCTCAGCTGAAACCAGATTCAGTCTCCGACAGCAACACTCCATGAGGGATCAGGTGATCTGATTCCAAACGTAAACTGCTGTTCGACGCTAAGTCCCTGTCCTTCCTCTCTGCTTATCCTCAGCCTATTGCCGGAGTCTGGGAGCCGAGTTTTGTGTCAGCAGTATCTAAAATGGAAGGGTTGAGCCAGTGACGGTGTCTGATCGACTGTGCGGAGAGAGGAGAAGGAAAGAAAGAGGCAGCCCTCACCTAAAGCACAAAGAGTTGAGCCACCAGCACAGAGAAGTGCAAGGGTACTAAAGGAAATATTTATGAATCTCCAGTCAGAGCTTTGCCAAGGAAAATAAGTCCATTTTTGTAGTAAGGTGCAAAGAAAACTATTTCAAATAAAGTTTGCAGTCTGCATTTTTAATGTGTTTTTGAATAAGGTTCTGTCTTTCTGAGTCTTATTTATATTTTTGGCAATCCAAGTGTATGCTCTTTCCTGGACTAAAAAAAGTTTGGTAACCAAAGACACTAGTTACTATGGAGACACATTCATTCCCTTCGCAGGGAACGACTGTGGGCTGACAATGATAAGATCATGGTATAGTTCTAATGGCTTCCCGTGGGGATTTCAAGTAATGCCTACTCTTATTTTTGCCCTAGAAGCAGAAAGCAAGATATAAACTTCCACTGTTCATTCAAACAACAGCATGTTTTGTCGCCTTTACCAAGCATACATACATACATACCTCGCACGATTCTAAAAGACATTCATACTCCCAAATATTCTTTTCCTTTGCATCTTTACTGGCGTTTCCATGCAATAGGCAGCAGTTTTCATACTGTGTATTCTAGATGTTTAAAAGAGCAGGGTGTATATTACCAAGCAGCAGCGATATATGTCGCTGGCCGCCCTAAGCGCTAAAATGTTTATCGCCGGCTATCGCTGATAATTATCTCCATGCTAGCTCTGTATTTAACGCCGCTTAGGGCCATGGTGATAATTAACCCAGCAATAGCGATGTTTTCCATGGAACATCGCTGGTTTTCCGGTGATATTCCATGAAAAAAGTCAATATCATTGATGATAGGGCCTATGGTCTCAGTCACACAATCCACCCCCCATCTTAGGTATGCCTTAGTCAGGAATTTAACAGACGTTAAATTCCTGCGTTAAGGTATTCCTAATGCGATTTAAAATATCACTACCCCTCGTTGATAATATTGCAAAGATGGGTGTGCGATATTTTCCCATGGGGTTTTGCTGGGCACAGCTCCTTTGAATCTCATTAACTATGCAATGCGAGGCGTTCTGACAACGGGAGCTAAGGCAAGGAAACACGCGCTAGCGTGTCCTAGTTGATAATGCAATAATATTATCGACGCCCCTTGATAATATGCCCCCAGGTTCGGAGACTCCACTGCCTGCCAGAGCACAGTCTGGCCTCAGCTGCAGTTGTAGGGGTATAAAAATCTGCTAGAAGTTGTTTCCAAACTTTTTCAAAGTTTGTAGTAGAAAACACAGACATCAAACCATGGAAAGTTCGGCAACAGACATGTAAATGTACGTTTAATTGTTCTTTCACCAGGAGGTGCTTTCGGGTTTTCTATCATTTTAAAGCTCTTGGTGGGGGGACAACCTGGTCCCTGAGCTCGGAAACATGTGGGTTGGAGACTCCTGAGTCCTTTTAAGTTAATCTTTCTAAGTATCTTTTATTTGATGAAGAAGGTTTTACTGTTTTGTTGGCTTGATTTCAGGGATAAACACATTAAGCCCTCGGAGGAGAGGCTCAGATGGCAGCACCTGATCAAAGCCCTCCCCATAGGAAACATCTTTGGAATGTTTCTCCTCCTGCACGCCCTCCTAGTCTCTGCCGATCACGGCAAAGAGTTAATCAAAGGATGCCCTACCCCTGCACAGTGTGATTGTTGAGCTGAATGGTGGCCTGCTGAAGTACTGGGGGCCCACTGAAGGGTTGCCGCCTCCCCCCCCACCACAGGGGCTTCAGGGGTCTGTGTCTGTCCATATGCATTGGGAGGGGTGTGTCGGCACAATCCAAATGGCCAACCTCTCCTGACATAGGTGTGAGATTGTTGATACAAATTACGATGATAAATCAGGTGAAATATATAAAAAATTGAGGTGCCCTATATAATCCCCATCACAATCTATTAGCCTGCTGATCGTATACTGATATTACAAAGCCTTCTTAAAAGGCCTATGATGGTTTTCACTAACTTGCTGCAGTTGGTGTGTACAAAAGTACTTTCAAGGATAAGGATTTTTCTCATCGCATTGTCATTGAACAAGTCCCTGTTAACCTCTATCGACCATATAAGCGGGTAAAATGCTAGTTTGTATTTATTAACTCATATTTCAATGCACATCTGACGTACAATTGAAATCTCTGTTTTGTTAGTCAGCCTCCAGATCCTGTGTTTTTTCTTCTGTGTTGCTGCTTTTAGCACTGGTGAAGGTCAGTCAACAATCATTCTCTATAGTTCAGTTTCAACAGCCCTCACACAAACAAACAGGTGAGGGGCGGAATAAACAACTTTGCTGTAGCCGTCACCTTTGTCTCTAACCTTGGGCTGCATTTAGGTGAAGAAAAGACGCCTATCATCCACATTACACACATAAATATTCCTGCTGAATAGAATATTCCCTTTTCCAGAGTTACATAATTTTATTAGTGTATAATGTGCTATTGACTAATGGGCACATTCGGGACTTTATTATATACTTGCAGCTTCACCTTAGAACCTAAACTCGCTATAACTATTAGGCACAGTTTATAGAGAGATAGTCCAGGTTTTTGCTGCTAGTATTACTCAGCAAAATGTTTGAAGCACTCGTACGCATGCATTTGTAAATAGGGATTGAAAGAGAACAGACATTATGTTTGTGAAATGGTCAAACTGAGTGTTTGCATATGATAAAACGTAGAAAGAAATTATTTCTTGAAATAATACTGACTAATTTATAAATTGTACATATCTAATCGGAATCAAATATCTATTTAAATAAACAAATAACTTTGGTTACCCTTTTTTTTGCTATCCATCTTATCTAAGCCTACCTAGAGAATGTAGTTATTTATGGTATGATGGAAGCCACTTCCATCATTTTTCGTGAAGTGAGTCAAACAATGACGGCTTAAGGTAATATTATGGGGCAGATTTACAATAACTGGCGCATCCCCAGGGATGCGCCAGTTATTGTGCGCCGCAGCTCCGCCACCCAATGCGGCTCACCATGGGGCAAAAACGGCACAGATGCGTGCCTGTAAAGGTGGCGCATTGCTGGATTTGCACGCAAGCGCAACGCAGCTCCAGCAAGGCTCGGGGGTGCCCTATCTGTCCAATGCTGCGTCAAGCCTTACACCTGCTTCAAGCAGGCGCAGGGTTTTGACGCAGCATTGGCCTAAAAGTGACTGAGTGAAATCTTGTAGATTTCACTCAGCCACTTTTGCGAGGCGCATCTGCCCCGGAACGCCCACCCCGCGCCGGAACGCCAACATGTGGCGCAGGGCTTTACAACGTGACGCATCTGCCTAGATGCGTCACGTTGTAAATGGGTCGCAGGGATGCGCCACGTTTACGCCGCCGTTGTGTGACGCAAACATGGCGCAAGTCCAACATAAATCTTTTGTAAAGCGCACAACTTGCGCGGAGGGTATCTTGGCGTTCTTTTTCCCTATCACGAAGAAGAGCATGCTTGATTTCACTCGTTGGAGAACTGTATGGTCTTATTTGCACCTCTTTTAGACAAAGCATGTAATATTCATATTGTTCAAATTTACTACAAAAATTGACAATCTGTGTTTTGTTTCTCTTTCAACTGCTCTGATTCATACATTTATAATTCAGCCTGGAGGGATGAACACATTAAGAGCTACTTGCAAGATGGATATCAGAAGCCTCAAAACATACCAGCAGTCTTTTCAAAAGAATGTTTTATTCTCAATGGGTTATTAAAGACTGCCATTTTCATTGCTGATTTGTTATATTTATGGCTTTTAAGCTCATTAAAGATGCGGTTGAAAATGTTAATGATAATTATACTAAACACCAATAAATGGAACCCTCGGGTTATACTTTGCATTTTGAAGATGTAAATGGAACAACTAAATAGTTTTACTTTCATTCCTTTATTAATTATGGCAATACTTTCTGATTACTAAAATACCTATTGTCACCTTTTCCACGTGGTTCCATATGTGTTAATGATTTGCAGGCTGATGTTGTTCTTTAATTTATCAACATGAAGAGTCAAGGGCACTCTGTGTGTTGCAAATTTTAATTCCTAAGTTTATCCCAGTTCAAAGTTTAGGCGTGCAGCCCGACTGTGGTCTGTCCTAAAACCACGTGAGTTGTAAACTTTAACAAAGATGAAGCGGATGCACTTCAAACTCGAGCGCACTGCAAATGCCAATAGCGTACCGAAAATCCACCAATTTCTTCTAATTTAAATCCTTTTATTGTGAATAGTTCAAATTGTTTCTTTAATTGTACTTGTTACATAATGGACCGAAAAAAGTATCAATGCTTCTACACGGCAGCTGTGCTCAAGCCTGTCGCATGCCCCATACTTTAAACAAATCCTTAGTGATTCTTCTTTTTCCCAATTCATTTCGGGCTAACGTATCAATCAATCAATCAATCTATTTGTAGAGCGCGCTATTTACCCGTGAGGGTCTCAAGGCGCTGAGGGGGGGTGGAAGCTTCACTACTGTTCGAAGAGCCAGGTCTCGAGGAGTCTTCTGCAGACGAGTAGGTCTTCAGTCTGCCGTAGGTGGGTAGGAAGGGTGTTCCAGGCCTTGGCGGCGAGGTAGGAGAAGGATCTGCCACCTGAGGTTGTTCGTTGGATGCGGGGGACGGCGGCGAGGGCGAGGCTGGCAGAGCGGAGTTGGCAGCGAGGGGTGTGGAAGCTGAGTCTGCTGTTCAGGTAGGCTGGCCCGGCGTTGTGGAGTGCTTTGTGTGCGTGGGTGAGGAGTTTGAAGGTGATCCTCTTGTTGATGGGGAGCCAGTGTAGGTTTCTCATGCGGGGGTGATGTGGCTGTGGTGGGGGACGTTGATAATCAGTCGGGCGGAGGCATTTTGGATGCACTGTAGTCGTCGTAGGTGTTTGGCTGGGATTCCGGCGTAGAGTGCGTTGCCATAGTCTAGTCTGCTGCTGACAAGGGCCTGTGTCACCGTTCTTCTTGTTTCGGTCGGGATCCACTTGTGGATCCTGCGGAGCATGCGGAGGGTGTTGTAGCAGGAGGAGGAGACAGCATTGACCTGTTTGGACATGGAGAGGGAGGAGTCGAGGATGAATCCAAGATTGCGTGCGTGGTCGGTGCTGTCCCCAGTGTGGTTGGCCAGCAGGAATTGTCCCAGGCTGAGGGGTTGGGTCCGAGGATGAGGACCTCCATCTTGTCCGAGTTCAGTTTCAGACGGCTGCTCCTCATCCAGTCAGCGATGGCCTTCATTCCGTCGTGAGTGTTGGTTTTGGCGGTGCGTGGGACCTTGGTGAGGGAGAGGATGAGCTGAGTGTCATCAGCGTAGGAGATGATGTTGAGGTTGTGGTGGCGGCCCACTTGTGCGAGGGGAGCCATGTAGATGTTGAACTGCGTCGGGCTGAGGGAGCAGCCATGAGGGATGCCGCAGATGTTGTCGGTGGCTTCGGATCGGAAAGGTGGGAGCGGATGCTCTGGGATCTGTCGGAGAGGAAGGATGTGGTCCAGTCGAGGGCCTTCTCTTGGATACCGGCTTCTTGGAGGCGTGTTTTTAGAGTGCGATGGCAGACCGTATTGAAGGCGGCCGAGAGGTCCAGGAGGATGAGGGCAGATGTTTCGCCGTTGTCTAATTGGCGCCTAATGTCATCTGTGGCGGCGATGAGGGCTGTCTCAGTGCTGTGGTTTCGTCTGAAACCGGATTGGGATGGGTCAGGATGTTGTAGTCTCCGAGGTGGCGGGTCAGTTGCATGTTGACGATTTTCTTGATGACCTTCGCCGGGAACAGGAGCAGGGAGATGGGCCAGAAGTTCTTGAGGTCCTTGGGGTCCACCTTGGGCTTTTTGAGGAGGGCGTTGATTTCGGCATGCTTCCAGCTTTCCGGGAATGTCGCTGTTTCGAAGGAGATGTTGATGATCTTCCGTAGTTGGGGTGCAATGGCTGCGTCTGCCTTGTTAAATATGTGGTGTGGGCACGGGTCTGTCGGTGATCCTGAGTGGATGGAGTTCATGACCTTGCGTGTCTCGACATCACTGACGTTGGACCAGGAGGTCAGGCGGTTGGTGCTGTTGGTGTTCGGGAGAGGGGTGGAGTCTGGCATTGTCGGGTGGGTTGTCGTGTTGAAGCTTTCATGGATGTCGGCGATCTTGCTGTGGAAGAAGATGGCCAGTGAGTCGCACAGTTCCTGTGAGGGACGGATGTCGTTGGTGTTGGCGCTGGGGTTGGAGACTTCTTTTACAATGCGGAAGAGCTCTTTGCTGTCATGTGCATTGTTATCTAGGCGGTCTTTGAAGGAGGATCTCTTGGCTGATCTTATGAGGTGGTGGTGTCTGCGGGTGGCATCCTTGAGGGCTGCGTGGTTGTCCAGTGTGTGTTTGTGGAGCCATTTACTCTCCATTTTTTTGCCATGCGCGCTTGGAGGCCAAGAGCTCGTCGGTGAACCAGGTGGCTCTCTTGCTGGCGTGGTTGTTGGAGGGTTTCTTCAGTGGGATGAGGGTGTTGGCACAGTCGTTGATACACTGTCTGAGGTTGTGGGCTGCGGCGTCTGGGTTGGTGGGGTCGGTGGGTGGGTTTATGGAGAGGGTGGTGAACAGCTGATCTTCAGTGACTTTGCTCCAGCAGTGGCAAGACAGCTGTTGGGTGTGATGGTGCGTGGTTAGTTTTTTGAAGGTGAAGTGAATGCAGCGGTGGTCGGTCCAGTGAGGTTCGGTTGTGTGGTTGAAGGTGACGTGGGTGCTTGTGGAGAAGATGGCGTCCAGCGTGTGGCCACCGGCATGGGTGGGCGCAGTGACGAGTTGTCTGAGGCCGAGGTTGGCAAGGTTGTCGATCAGCGTGGAGGAGTTGGCGTCGTTGTTGTTCTCGAGGTGGAAGTTCAGGTCCCCGAGGAGGATGTAGTCCGTGGAGGCAAGTGCGTGGGTGCTGGCGAGGTCGGCGATGGAGTCGCTGAAGCGGGCCCAGGGTCCAGGGGGTCTGTAGATGAGAGTTCCTCTGAGGATGGTGTTGAAGTCGGTGTAGATCCGGAAGTGCAGGTGTTCGGCGATGTTGAGGGAGACGTCTGCGTGGGTGGTGACCTTGAGGGTGGACTTGTGGAGGATGGCTATTCCTCCTCCGATGCTGTTGGTGTGGTTCCTGCGGGTGATCTTTTATACGTCTGGGATAGCTACGGTGATGTCTGGTGCAGAGGAGTCGTTCCACCACGTCTCGGTCAGGAAGGCTACGTCCGGGCCTGTGGTGTCGAGCAGGTCCGAGAGCTCGATGGCGTGTTTGCGTGCGGAGCGGGTGTTGAGCAGTATGCAGCGGAGGTGTTTGGGTCTGGTTCTTGGTGGTTTGATGGTTCTGTCACAGGTGAATCTGCAGTTGCGGCAGGAGAAGGGTCCGTGGGTGTGTTTCAGGGCGGCCTAGTTGCAGCGTTGGTCTCGGACGGTGTTGAGAGCGTGGAGGGAGTCGGCGTCGTAGCTGAGCCTGGGTCAAGTGCAGTGTGGGGCGCGAAGGCCAGGGGTTCTGGTGCTGCGCGCGGTCCAGGCACAGACGGGCGCAGACGGGCTTGCCTTAGGTGTGCCAGCAGGGCGCTAGCGGCGCCCCTGCTGAGCGCGGCCCCTATGCGGCTGTGTAGTGGCTTCCATATGAGGGGATGTGGAAGGGAGGAGCAGCTGGGAGGCGGGAGCGGGGCAGCAAAGGGAATTGCAGGTGGGCGGGCCGCAGGGACGCAGCGGTGGGAAAATGGGCGGGCCGCTGGAGAACTGGGCACAGGAAGGACAAACAAGTTTAGTCAAGAAAACAAGTACAGGCACAGAGGAATAAAAATAAGTTTGGGTAAGAGAGCAATTTAGGCACAGGGGAATAAAAACAAGTCTGAGCAAGAAAGCAAGTACAGACACAGGGGAAAAAACAAATCTGGGCAAAAAAGCAAGTACAGGCACAGGGGAATAAAAACAAGTCTGGGCAAGAAACCAAGTACAGGCGAATAAAAACAAGTCTGGGCAAGAAGCAAGTACAGGCACAGGGGAATAAAAACAAGTCTGGGCAAGAAAGCAAGTTAGGCACAGGGGAAAAATACAAGATTAGGCAAAAACAATGCAGGCAGAGCCATGCAGCAGCCTGGGGAGCGACCTGCCTGCGAGTAGTAGCCCTTCTTCAGGGGTTCACTAAAAGTTTAAAGAAACATGACTGTTAGGTATTTTCATGGCCCAACTATATTTTCAACATTGCATCTCAGTCATTACGGTCTCCCGTTTTCAAAATTATGGCGTTACTCCTTCTCCTAACATCCTCGTACTCATACTCACTAACAAGGTCAAAGGAAATCAAGAACGCCTGACAAATTATTGTAAACATAATGCTTTGAATACCGATGGGGTAAATATGGATTAATATACTGCATTATGGGAGTTGTAGTTGACGGTGGGGTAAGTTTTTCTAGCCACGTTATTCCTTTGATTAACATTGAGGGGAGGATCTCCGGTAAGCACCAGTTATAAACGAGGATGTTAGGAGATAGAGTAACGCCATCATTTTGAAAACGGGAGAACGCTATGACTGAGACCAATGGTATGAAGGCAGGGGGACACGATTGTAGAAGTAATTTGTTGCATGTAACAGTTCTATATTATGAAGACAGATGAACGGAAACCAGCTATGTAACAATGTGTGCTTTAACTACAATGCTACAAAACACGCAAGCAAAACGTGGGGTGACTCTTGTTTAGGTGAAAGATCTTAGCGCTCTATATAGCGCATAGCGGGAAAATGTTTATTAGAGGATCTGAGTAAAATAATGATGCAATGGTGAAAATATAGTTGGAGCATGAAAATACCTAACGGTCATGTTTTTTAAAACTTTTAGTGAACCCCTGAAGAAGGGCTACTATGTTAGCCCGAAATGCATTGGGATAAAGAAGAATCACTAAGGATTTGTTTAAAGTATGGGGCATGCGACAGCAAGAAGCTTGAGCACAGCTGCTGTGTAGAAACATTGATACTCTTTTCGCTCCATTATGTAACAAGTACAATTGAAGAAACAATTTGAACTATTCGCAATAAAAGGATTTAAATTGGAAGAAATTGGTGGATTTTCGATACGCTATTGGCATTTGCAGTGCGCTCGAGTTTGAAGTGCATCCTCTTCATCTTTGTTGAAGTTCTTTAATTTATAGCATTTTCAATTTTAACCTTTCTGAAAGTAAATTTAAATCTGATCACAACAAGTTCTGAACATACACAAAAGACCAACAATAATGTGCATTTCACATAACTTCAACTAAATTACTATAACCAAAGTAAAACCCTGTTAAATGTGTTTCAGAAATAAAATTCTTAGTGTACACACCAAGGATACTGATGGTAGGTGGAATGATTTTGAACTCTGTTTACAGTCTCAGGTGCCATGATTGTCTATAACCATGATAAATGTTCTGCCATATGCTAAGGGTATGATTTTGAAAGACAGAAACCTTTATTTGTTTTAAAACGATCTACCCAACTACGTATTTTTTCTTTGTCAGTTCCCTTTTTATCATGATTTTTACAAATTAGACAATTCTCTTGGCAAAAATGTAAGATGTGATCTCCAATGATTTCACTCCTTGTACAGGTGATGCGAACAGAGAGTCAGTACTTGTGAGTACTAGGTTGTTGGTTGAATAAGGAAGGACCTATGTTCAAGAAACAGCCTAGAGCTCTGTCAGCCTGCCCCCTCAGTGTGAACCACAAAAGTCATGCAATTCACCTGTTCTTAACCCTCTGGTAGCTTGAAAGAAAATGCAGCCGGGCTTAACTTAGATGCAATGTATAAATCACAAAAACAGTAATAAAGGGAAAACATGACACAAGAAACATCCCACACCCATTTGGAAAAATAGAGTACATTTTAATAAATAATTTGACACCACAATTACAGAGGTAAACACTATTAGTTAAAAGATAAAAGCGCCGGCGGAGCAGACATCGAGTTGTACGAGACCAGATCAAAGTACACAAATGTGGCTGACTGCGATGGAACACGTGTCGGATACAAGAAGTGGATTGGGCCCGGTTGGTAGTTACCTGCAGACTTAGAAGAAAGTTTGCATTAAATGTTCTGAGAAGGTAAAGTTCAATGAGGCAAGGCTGCAGGCGGTGTCCGAAGAGCGTGCATCATCATCAGGAAGCTGCTGGATGAAGTCATAGTGAATATTTCCCCGTTCGATTTTAGTCTAATTTTGGAAGTTGGAAACCTCCACAAAGGACAAGGCAGGAAACTATAGCCGATACGAGTTCCCGTGAGGCCAGATACCCCTTGGGTGGAGGACAGCTTTGCAGGATTTGGTTGCAGAGAAAAAGTAGCAAGTGGTGCCACGAAGTCAGGCTGATGGGGAATGCACCATAGCCGGATAAACAAGCAGGTTGGTCCCGGTCTTCTCTTGGTTCTTAAAACCTTTTAAAAACCACAGCCAATGTTCTAAGTCCACAGTTTTATATTTTGGCTGTTTGGGAACTTTTAGCACCACTACTAGGGCCCTGGACTGGAGAAGCACCACTTGGGTGATTAGGACTCCCTCAGGCTGGGTCCAAGTGCAGATTCGAGAGACTTTTCTGTCCCTAAGGCTCTGGTTAGGAGGCCAGCTAACTAGCCATTGGAGTTACTCTGTTAGTCTCCGGTTCAAGTGAAGTCGCATTGATAGTAATAACAAAATGATATGAGATTGGTTCTGAACAATTACAAGACACATATAGAACAAAAGCCACAGATTTCAAGAAGGTGTCAAACATTACAGCCTGTATAGATTTCAATGACAGGTTTAAACTAGTTCAGTTTCATTGCATCCTAAACTATGTAACAAAATATATCCTGGCAGAAAACTGATTTCCCAAGATGCAGATCGTAGATTTCAACCACATCGCATGACAGTGTGGCGTTGTTAAGAAGTTGCGAAGGGAAATAAATGTTACATATTGTTTGGGTGGCCAATTGTCTTGAAAACAGCAAGCTGCTTGCTCAGGCTCAAACCATGGCAGAAAGGGTCCAAACCAAAATGCAAACATGTACAAAATACGTTGATAATTGCAAAATGAACAAGTGTACTACATTGGCTCCAACCACAACGTTTTTACTAGAATGTTTGTTTTGGGACATTCAGGAAGGAACACTGATAGAAGATCTGTTCAATGTTGGAGTTAGAACTGATCTGCTGGACTGGAGGACATTTCCCCAAATACTGTACCCACACTATCCTCCACTGCTAGGTAATCTGAAGTACTGGCATGTGTTATGGGAAAATAGAGGCCTCAATTATAATACAAAAGGTGAGTGTGCATAAATGCATTAGGAATGGACCTGACCACTTTGATGTACTGTTTGGTCTCAAAGATAGGGAACAGAGTGAAAGGCAGTGGGTATGTTTCAAAGAATGCACAAAGTGGACAGTTGCTTCTGGCCCCCACCTTCCAAGGGGATCCACAGGAAAGGCAATTGTCTCTCTATTCGACCTCTGTCTATTCAGTTTCTCTTTTTAAATCCTTCTCCCTGCTTACCAATAGGGCTGTGTCAGCCTCTCTCGCCAGTGTCATTATTTTGAGTTTGTGTCTCGGGCAAAACATTTTTCAACTGTTGTCATTTGACCCTGTTAAAGCATAAAGTATACTGTAGTATTATTTTGTATTAGGGGCTTCAATTGTCTGGAAATGGGTAATGAAATTCACATTTGTTTCATACAGAGGCCCCCCAAATATGTCTTATACGGGCCCCAAAGACCTTAAGATAATATTGGAATACTATGACCTCTTACCAGCCAATATGAGTTGCAGAATTGCACCATAGGTTAGTGAAAAACCTTTCCGTATACTAATCAGTGTGGTAAAGGAGGTTACTGACAAAGCTTTTTTAGGATAATTAGGTGAGAAGGAGGCAGTACAACTTTGGGATTGTGTCTGTTTTCCTTCTTAGCTTTTAGTAGGTCCATGGCTATACCAGATGGCATATAAACCAATTGTATACTCTATAATGAACCATATCCCTTCCTTGATCCTTCTTGTATTATATTGCTCCCAAATCTCTTCTAATATATCCCCCTTGTTTTGTGCATTATTTTTCTAACTGCCATCCTGGTTTCAAACGTACTTACATTTCTTCCTAACTACTTTCTTGTGAATTGACTCTTTTCAACCATTTACTACATGTAATTCAATAATTCAATTCAAATGATCCCAGCTAGTGATTGGGTAACTCAGTAGGCTTTATAAAGTTTATCTTTGCTGGTGCAAAACTTCTAAGGATGGATTCTGAAATGTCGGGCACCTAAAGCAAATAATGTTTAGATGCAAATTGGATTTAGAGCATTAAACATTTTTTAAATTGGACACATAAAAGTTCAGCACACCTGAAAGTGGAAAATGCCTGATCATCCAAGGACAGAAACTGATTATAAGGTTTTTAAAGATGTGTTAAAATGTTGGCTCTTCAAGTAAACATATTAGAATTTGCGATATGCTTGCTCCACTTCCTGGGCAGCGCCATGAAACAATCTAGGTGAATGTGCACTTTTTTAATGGCTGATATCATTATTAGCAGTGAGGCAAGGATAGATTTAGTACATAGATATATACGGTGAGCAAACTCATCCAGAGACCGAAAATGAGCCCCTGATCAACTCTTATATACATGAGGATTTCACTATGGTATTTGTGTTTACTAGGATTGTTACACTCTAGATGCTCACTTAACTCCAGGACAATACCCCAGAGCAGGGAAGGATTTTTACAGCTAAAGGATCATACATTATCATTTGTGGCTCAGAAAGCCTTATGCTTGAAATTCCCAGATTTGTGCCCATGCCTGCGTGTTTTCTTTTATGAACATGGGGTACGGAGAAAGCAAAATACAATCCTCAGGTATGGGTATGTGAAATGAGCAACCAAAGAAAATCTCTTTACATTTAATAGGCATTTCATAATTCATAAACTACCAATGTTAGAGACTCAGGACATGTTTGACAAGCTCAAAGAATGATACAAAGAGAGAAACCCATGTCAACTTAGACTTTGTACCTGTAACAACTGAATAGAAAGTTCCAACAAGATGAGATAGAGGTGAAAATGAGAGACAGGGAAGGATTGCTTTGCTCTTTAGCATGTCTGTCTAATGGGTCACCTATAGAGCTCAAGCTTTGGCATAGAAGCTAGGTTGACTGGTTGATGGTCAGTGGGCAAATAAATCATCTATTAGCCAATAATCTCTGCAAAAATGAAACAGATTTCCCCTACTAGGATCAGACCCATTGCGGGTTGAAGGCCAAGGGGTTGACTCTTAGAGACCACTTCCATGCCTAAGTTGTCTACGTAGACACTCTGTTGAACAGTAAACATTGGTAGCATTTGGTGAAGCAGTGAGATTGATATAAGTAAGTAGGCATGCTCTATGTTCATGAGATCAGGTGGTCTCCCAAGGGAATCAAAAGTATAATCCATTGTAAGGTTTCCATTTAATACGAAATTGAAACAATCTGACTTAGAATGGACAAAGGTTCTTGAAAGGTTCATGGATCAGGAAGATATTGGGAAGTGCCCACTTTTAGAACAATCAGTTTGTTTTCCAGCAAGTTTGAATATTCACAAAACAATGCTTCCACTTTAACGGCATTCTTTTTCCACTGAGTCATTAAACATATCTGAAACAATGATTCTTTTGAACTTGGCCCTCTCTACATTTTGCCTTCATGCATCCTGTTCTTCTGAATTTGCTTTTATTATTTTGTTTTGGCACTTTACCACTGCTAATGAGTGCTAAAGTGCTTGTCTTCACTCCCCAAAAAATTGGCTTCTTCCTGATTGGCATATTTAATTCACGTATAAGTACTTAGTAAAGTGGCATACCATATACTAAGGATATAAGTGGGCCTACAGCACATACTGTGCCACCCACGTAAGTAGCCCATTTAAACATGTCGCAGGTCTGCCATTGCAATCTGCCATCAGTTTCAAACTGAAAATTCAACTTGGCAACATAACCTATTTGCCAAGCCGACATCTCCCTTTGTATTACATTTAAGTTACCCTTCAGGTAGACTGCAGACAGCCTTTAGTGTAGGGTACATTATAATTACAAAGTTAGACATGTACATTTAAGTTTTACATGTTTTTCACTACTGAGAGGTCTATCTGTCCCATCAGATGACATTGGGTTACCTTATTACATTCAATAAGTGCTAACTTTCGATTGGGTGCAGGTGGGAAAGTCATGTATGGTTATGAAGGTTGGATTTTAAGTTACAGTTCTTCAGTTTTAGAAAGTTGGCATTTTCTTCCCTGCTTTATTTCTTACTTTCTCCTTTTGTTGAGTTTCTAACTCTCAGTTCCTTCCCCATACTCCTGTGACTAGAAAGCATGTTTGTTGAGTACGGAGAATGTATAGGAGAAGGCTATCTGTAGATTTTTAGGAGAACATCCCTTTAAATTTAGTGGAGAGAGGACATTTCTAGAGTCACTGGAGGCTTTTTGAGGAAGGTGAGATTTTCTGATTGACAGGGTGAGTGGGGCATTTTGATTATGTAAACAACACCTGGTTTAGCATTTGGCACGTTTGTATCAAAATGATGCTTGCTCACTTACCATTGCTTATGCCTAGCACTATGAATTGAGGATACTAGCAATAGTAATACCACAACACGTTCACAAAGGTCACACAGCAAGTCATATTTCATAAAGGCAGCGTCTTCAATAGGTAGGAACTATCAGTATTCAGTCCCTGCACTTTAGGGACACTAACTGAACTTCTAGCTGGGGTCGAATATTTTTATGTACCTAAACTCTTATAGTTCCATTTCAAGCACTGTATAAAAGGCTAGTGTACCTGTTATTTTTTATTCGTTTGTGTGAATCAGTAAACTAATTTGTAAGCACTACCATAAACAAAAGGATAATAATTGCACATTGCAATCAGTAGGTGAAATGTGGATGAGGATTTAATTTCTTATGTATTGCTAAAATATAACCTTGAAATGGGAATTAATAAATGCTGACAACAATGTGTAGCTCTCCTTTAGTTTTACCTAGACAGGAACTAGGTGCAGATTTTTAGTTAATTCAAATTGTCATTTCCTGTCCTTAACTTGGACGAAGTCAGGTCCAAAATAAACTCTTTGAGAGTTTCCAAAGCACATCACCAAGTGCATAATTCCTTCCTTCAAGCTCGAGATATCGTGCACAATTCATGAGGCCTGCATTTGAAAAATATACACGATTTTGCATTTGGAATGAAAGAAAATGTGAAAATATTGATCATCCCCTTCAAAGCTGCATGAAATGGAATGCACACTGTTGAATGAATAAATGTATGAGTAGGGACAGAAGATATTCAGTCATGACGATGCATTGATTATTTGTGGGTTGCTTATCAAAAAAGTTGGAGGCAATTGAACTTGTCTTCCTACAGGGACTTGGATATTCATGTAGCATTATGATAACTTCACCAAAATAGTCCGATAAAATATTGATCAACTGAAGAATGAGAATTATAACCCAGTAGACATCTACCAAGTTGAGTACATTATTTTATCATATGTAAAACACAATTAAGTCAATCCTAGTTTGTATAATTCATTATGAAGTATCATTATCGTACAATATATATTGCAGCTATTAGCAGAGAGATCAGTTTAAAATGCACAACTCTAAGGACAAAGCAGAAAAGTTTAAACAATTCACACTCACCAGATCTTAACTACAGAGGGCTATATTTATGGCAAATTAAAGCAATGCAGCAGAGCAAGTCACCTTGCTGCTCTGTGTTATAGGGTAAGGGCAGGAATGCACTATATTTAAAAGAATACAATACATTCTTATCCTTGTGCCTGCGCTGGTGCCGTATTGGTCCCCTAGCATCAACACAGGCAGCATTGCACAATGATGCAAGAGTGCCTGAATTGCAGACCGGATTGTTGTTGTACAAGAAGGGACACCTTCCTGCACAAAAATGATCCTGAAAGGCATTTTCCTCTTTCTATGTGTGCTGCACAAATAGAAGGAGGAAGAAACGAGGAGAAATAAACATATTTTTCCTTGTAATGCCTCACTTTGGGATTCATACCTTTTTGGAACATTCCCAAGTGTATCAGTTCTGTAAACCAGGGAATGCATCAAAAACCATAGGAGTTTTGTGGGAAAATCAATGCAGCACCCTTGAAATGCCTCCCTGGCACAGAGTGAAGTAACGCATTGATTTGCGCTGCTTTGCTTTACTCAAGATTTATGAAGCCACTCAGACACTCACGGCCACGCAAGGTGGCCTTGAATGGCTTCATGAATCTCATTTTTAAGTTGTGTCATTCTAAGAGCAAAGCCCTGGGGCTCGTAAATATGCCCCAGACTGTGATTAAAATGGTTACCTTAAGCAGGCTGATGTGATGTGCTACTAGGTAGGTCAGTACTGGGAACATTGCAGAAGATGGTGGGGAGAATGGTGAGAAAATGACACTCAGTGTAGAACATGGTTGTAGTGGTAAACAATGTGCTGATAATATGCACAGCATAGGTTAGTGAGTTTGATAATATTCTTAAGAAGTGTATGAATGAGTGCAAGGGTAAGATATGAAGGGCCACGTTTAGGTTATAAGGACATCATCTGGTATGCCAAGTGATACTATACTTGAGAAACAGTCAGCTAAGGATGCAGTTAGCTGTAAGTGGCCAAGACCAGGTGACCCAGAAGAGGACCACATCTGGTATTCCACGTGGTACTAGCCTTCAGAAACAGGTGAGCTAAGGGTGAAGCTAGTTCTGAGGAGCCAAGACCACATGGCAAAGAAGAGCACTGCATCTGGTTCGTGAAGTGATACTAGATTTCGGAAATTGATGAGGATGGTGTTTGGTAAGCTTAGGGGTACTACTCTTCTGAAAGAAGCAAGATTAGGGGGTGTTGGTTGCTATGATCAAGGCACGGTAACAAAGAAGAGGACAGAATCTACTATGCAAAGGGGTACTACACTTCTGAATGAGGTAAGTTAAGGGGGGTTAGTTGTGAGGGGCCAAGACTAGGTGACAAAGAAGAGGAGGATAGCATCTAGAATGCATAGTGCTACTAGATTTCAGAAATTGGTGAGTTGTGGGTGGAGTTAGCTGTAATGGGCCAAGACTAGGTGACAAAGAAGAGTGACGAGAGAAGACTTGCATGTGACTGGAATCTCATCTGGAAGCTCACAGGATTGTGAAACTTTAACATTCCAGATTGCACTTAGTAATAATGACACATTTAAAGTCCTCCTTTTCTATAGACCCCCAAAAGCACAGACCTCTTTTTTGAATGTCTTCAGCCCCTTCCTTGAATCTAGTCTAGAGGCATCTGATTTCACAATACTAGGAGACTTTAACTATCACCTAGAAAATCTGGGAGATCATGATACAGCCTCACTAGTTGAGTCAATGGCTAATTTCACATTATCACAGATTGTCAAGCAGGACACTCATGCCGCTGGGCACACCCTGGATGGGGTTTTCACCTCAAATCCATTGCTCAAAATATCAAAAGTAATCCCTGTCCCCTGGTCAGACCATAAAGCTATACTGTTTTCCCTAAGAGTAGTTAAGCATTTACCAACATCCGTAATTGCACCTGTCTCTGTCACCCAGCGACATTGAGCTAAAAGGAACCCCCTGTTCTACAAGCTTTAATATAAAGAACTAAACCAGACTACCGGACAGACATCAACACCTCTGTCCATAGGGTATCCTCATGGATCAAATCAGTGGTTGACAGCGTACTACCGTGCAAAGATCTGCATCCTCAGCGGGGTAAAGTCCTTCTGAACCGTTGTTTACAGAGAGTCTTAAAGCGCAAAACAAGTGTGTAGAAAGTGGAGAGTAAACTATGACTTGGATGAGAAATCTAAATATGCGCAAACATTAGCAGCTTACACAACAATGATTGTAGAGTAAAAAAGTAAATACTTTACAGCAAATATCCACGAGGCAGGGAACTCCTGCAGGGAGCTCTTCTCTATAGTTAAAAAAATGGCTAAACTTCCAGGAACAGGTCAGACAGAAAGCATCGCAGAATTCTGCAATCTACTAGGTCAGACGTTCATAGATAAAGTTGAAACAGTGTATATTTCCTTTAGGGATAGTGTTCATGCAGCCACAGTTGCCAAAATCACTCTTACAGCCACAGATCCTGTTGAACTTATTTCAGCTTTCACCTTTTTTTCCCCACACTAGAACAAAGTATTCAGGTGGTGAGAACATCTAAATCAGGAACCCCAACAGACCCTTGCCCTCCTAAAGTACTTCCTCTGTTTCTGTAAATGCGAACTGAACACCTTTGTTTAGTGTTCAATAAGATAAACCATTCAGGCATCTTCCCAGATCCTTGGAAGATAACCTCACTTCTTCCAATTTTAAAAAAGCCTAACCTTGACCCTAAGGTTCCCAGCAGTTATCGTCGGATTTCCAGAATTCCATTTCTGACAAAAGTACTCAAGAAGCTTCAATATACAACTCACTGCACACATTTCTTCCAGGAATCTGATAGATCATTCACAATACGGGTTTCGAGAAGGACACGGACAGAGACAGCTTTGGTCATGGCGGCTGAGGAACTTAGGACAGTACTAGATTCAGGGGGCAAGGCCACCTCTATTTTGTTAGACCTATCGGCGGCCTTCGATACAGTGAACTACGAAATACTAGCCAGTAGACTAGGGGAGCTAGGGATCCGAGATTCCGCCCTCGCACTGTCACTTTCCTACGTAGCCGACAGAACCTTCTCCGTTGAATTGGGAGCCTTCTCTTCTAAATATTTCAAACTGCCTTGTGGGGTGCCTCAGGGCTCTTCTCTGATTCCCACATTATTCAATATATATGTGGTGCCCTTGGTCTTTATCATCAGGCAGTTTGGCTTCTTGGTTGTCTCCTATGCAGACGACACCCAGTTGATGGTGTCAGCCTCAAGCAACATGGAGGAGGTCACTAACCGTTTTAATGGCTGCATGCTGCAAGTCAACCAATGGATGCAGTCCAACTGCCTGAAACTGAACGGAGGAAAAACTGAAGTCTTGCTGTTGGGCTCGGATTCATCCTTCTGGTCTCCCAGGTTGTGGCCTGCCAATCTGGGAGATTGTCCAACCCCAGTGTCCAACGTCATAAATCTTAGAGTCATCTTTGATGACAAACTAACATTCAATAGTCAGATCAATAGGCTCTCCTCCACCATCTAGTTCATTCTAAAACGTATCCATCCATTTATCCCTCCTAATGCAATCCAAACTTTAGTTATAGCCTTGGTCCTTTCGCAATTGGACTACGGGAATGTCCTATACATATGGATTCAATCCCAACATATACTTAGACTGCAACATTTTCAGAACACTGCAGCCAGATTAGTACCAGCTATTCATAGGTTCAAATCAGTCTCCCCCATTGTTTATGAGCCCTCCATGTGCTCCCAGTGAAAAAGAGGATTGAGTTTAAATACCAGTGCCTGGCCATCAAATCTCTACAGGGTACAGGGCTGCAATTCTTGAGGATGCACCTGAAATGGTATATGACGGCCCAAAGTTTAAGGTCTAACCATATAAAACTTCTGCAGACACCCAAGTTTAAAAAGGCATGTTGGGGTGGAAGATGCTTCCTGCTGGGAACAGTGAAAATCTGGAACCACCTGCCCATTCCCATAAAGAGCAGGTCTTCACTCTTATACTTCTGAAAGGAGCTTAAAACCTGGCTCTTTAACAAATGATCCATCTTGTATATTCCGCCAGCACCGCTCAGATCTTCCATTTCTTGAGCCAAGATGCCCTCGGGCATTCGCTGCGCTCTATAAATTATGCCAATCAAATCAAATTAGAAGGGGACAGTGCCTGGCATGCCGAGCGGTACTACACTTCTGAAAAAAACAAGTTAAGGGGAAGAGAGGTGTGAGAAGCTAAGGCTAGGTGACAAAGAAGAGGACAGCATCTGCTATGCTGAGTGGTACTTCACTTCCGAAAGAGGTGAGTTAAAAAGGAATTAGCTGTGAGGGGCTAAGAGTAGGTGATAAAGAGGACAACATCTGGAATGCAGAGCTGTTCTACACTTCTAAAAAAAGTGAGTTAAGTTGGACTTAATTGTGATGGGCCAAGACTTGGTGACAAAGAAGAGGACAGCATCTGCTATGCTGAGTGGTACTTCACTTCCGAAAGAGGTGAGTTAAAAAAGGAATTAGCTGTGAGGGGCTAAGAGTAGGTGATAAAGAGGACAACATCTGGAATGCAGAGCTGTTCTACACTTCTTGGTGGCAAAGAAGAGGGCGGCATCTGGAATGGCGAGTGAAAGGACAAATCTGAAATAAGAGAGTTAATCATAGAGTTAGTTATGATGGGCCAAGGTCCGTAGCAAAAACAAAGACAGCATCCAGAATACCGAACGGCACTACACTTCTGAAAGCAGTGAATTATGGTTGAAGTTAGATATGAGGGGCCAAGACTAAAAGACGATGACGAGGACAGCATCCAGTATGCCAATTGGTAGCAAACTTAGAAACAGATGTGTTAAGGATGAAATTTGGTTTCAGGGGGCAGACTACATGACGCATAAGCATCCGGTATTACGAGTGGCATTTACTTTAGAAAAAGATGAGTCATGGATGGAGTTAATTGTGAGGAGCTAGGACTAAGTAGCAAAGAAGAAGGCAGCAGCTGAATGCAGGCAATGAATGTGAGTTTAGTTACGGGGTGCAGAGGTTCACTATGATGTGGCACACGTTGTGCAATAGATCTATAGGATTTAGGTTAACCCACTAATGCTTTTTGCGTTATTAGGTTACTCATTTCGAACTTCTGCTTAGACAGGGTTCTGCTATACACAACTCATCCTCCACTGTGGACTTTGCAATTGCATTTTCCTGCTTCTAAATGTGTTACCTGAGCAGTTAAGAGTACCTAATACCTGTAACCTGTACATTGTAGTGTGCTTGTATACACATTCCTAACCGGCTGTCCCATGTTTGCACCATGACGAGACTATAAGAAGATACCATTTTATGTCATCATAGCTGAAATGTTTCTCTGGCCTTGCAGGTCTTTTCCTGGTTTGATAAAAAGCCACACATTTTTCCTTTTGCACTTCTTACTAACTTTTTTCTACAAAACAGGTGATGGACCGAATGTGGATCAATGTCACACATTCACCCCAGTCCAAAGATCTGGGCCCATTGACATTGATCCACACTCGGTCCATCACCTGTTGTTTTTGCATAACTTTTTTCTACTACATTTTAGTCCACCTTATGACACAGAAACATTACGGTGGTGTTGCAATTCTGGAAAAGTTATGGGCTTAAGTATTGGTTACTTAGAACAGTTTGTCTTTTTAGGAAGTATTGGAAAGTACATTCATTAAGTTGCAAGGAGACAATTGTTTTCTAAAATTAAGTAGGTCGGGCGACTATCACAGAGGTGGTCACCATTCAAATGCTAACCCAGATTGACACTTGCAGCAGAGTCCACAGGCTCTGCAAACGCCAGGGAACAGTAACCTTTCCAAGTTAGGCGTACCGAGGAGAAATATTTTTATTTCTCCATGCTACTTTCTATTTTTATATTGCTGCATTCTGCCTCTAACGAATGATTTTTGTGAAGGAAGGTATCCCTTTCTTCACAAAAGCAATCCTGCCTTTAATGCAGGCACCCTTGCACCATGTTCCAAGGGTGCTTGCATTAGCGCTAGGCAGCAAACAGTGCATATTACACATCCCTGCTGTCTCCCTTTCAAACACTGCAGGGCAGCAAGTTGTCTTGTCGTTTCTTCTTGTATGCCTTTTTGTTAAATATGGTCTTAAATTGTTTAGAGTCATTTAGCACTTCGGTGCCACTCTTTGAACTGTTGTTTAAATCCTTTCCTTTCCCCAGGGTTTTAAGTGAGCTCAAACTAGTGGATTTCTCAAAGGGGGTGTGGCCTATGAAGTTTAGGATGTGGCACCAGAGTGAAAGGGTGTCTGTGTGTAGGGGAGGATTGTTTATGTGTAGGAAGGTGTCCCTTCCTGCACATAAACAATCCTAAATGCAATTGTCTCACTTTCATGTGTGCTGATTTTTGCACATACACAAGCCATCGAAATTTGCTTTTTCTCTGTGTCCTGCTCAATGCAGCACACATGGAAAAAGCAAAAACGAGGAGAAATGAAGCATTTCTCCTTGTTTCGCCTCTTTAAGAACAGGATTTTCCTGGTCTTAATTTTGGAGCTGCCCTTGTAAATAGGGGGCAGCGTCATAATCAATGGATGTTGTGGTGGAACACCCACCACAACACCCACTGCATGCTCCTTTCACGCTAAATACAGCGTGAAAGGTGCCTTATTCGCAAGGCAGCGTTAAGCCACTGCCTTGTGAATAAGCCGAGGCCCGTATCGCCATCACAAAGTCACTGAAAGTGGCATTGTGGTGGCAATAGGGACTTGTAATATGCCCCTAAGAGTCCGAGCATTGGAGAATTGTTTCTGTCCAGTGTGTATGACGAATCATAAAGTAAAGCAGCAACAGAAGATAACAGGAGTTGTTTAAAGGGAAAGAAGGGATTTTGTGAACAACTACTTTACAATACATTGTCCAGCCTTGTGACAGCTACTAAACCCTGACTAAAATATGTGCAAAAGTATATGGGCATCAGCGCCACCATATGAAACGTTCTTTATTGAACAAAAAAACGAAATTGTGCTAAATGCTGCTATGGTGAAGACGTGCAAGCAGATCACATTGACAGAATGTTGCAACTTTCACAAACTCCATCTGGCAATGTAATACTATAATTATGTAAGGTGTTAAAAATCAACCATCAATCAATCAATCAATCAATCAATCAATCAATCAGTCATACACATTATTCGATTTGACGAGCAAATAATAAAAGCGCATAAATAACAATGCTTTCAATAAAAATATGTAGAGATACATAATTTAAGTAAAATACTCAAAACCATAATAAGGATGCTGAATCCAATACAACCATAATAAATACAGACAAATAAGTAAAAAAACAAAACAGCAACTCAATAAGAGTATTCCAGTACATTTCTTGGCAAAGTTGTCATAGCCTCCAACGAATCCCATTCCCATCCTGCAAGAAAGATAAAGTGCATATGCAAAGAAAACACAATAGCATGCGCTACAATTTGATACACTCAGTTATCTGTATCCTTATCAAAGGAGTAGAGTGACTGTAAGTGACTAAAACCTTCTCTATAACAAACAACAAGGACGGCACAAACTCAGTGTCCAAAGCAAAAACTTGGATCTCAAACATTTGTACAATGCACAAAACAAAGTGCAGCTTAGATTATTTTGCTGTGTTATTACATTGGCAGGGCGGAATATAGTCTTGCCAACCACCTTGATTGGGGAAAGCTACCAGAAAGTGCAACATGCTTAGATTAAATCTGGTTAAATAAAATCTATGTTGAGGTTCCAAAAAAAGGTATAAGTAGGGTTGCAGCTTCTGGGTGGTAAAACTATCCTTGCCCATGCTCAAGAAGAGACACTTTGCATATTTCATTGTTGGTTGTGACGTGCACTGGCACTCAAATAAAATAAAGATTTTATAAAATACTTTGCGTGAGAAGTCATATTACAAGGGTCATTAAAGACATCTATTACACCCAATTCGCTAAATGTAAGTTTCAGATAACTGAGCCAGAGAATCCTCTCTGTATTGGCCATGGAAAGACAATCCATAATAATGGATCTTGAAAAATATAGCTCCGGTGTACAACACATTTACACCAATAATAACAAAGGGTTCAAATCCAATGTGATCCGTAATCTACTTAAGGCCCAGTTTTGGGTGGCAAAAATATATTGGAGGAGAAAAAACCAACATGAAATTGGACAGCAATATAAAATACGGCAGTTATACATTGGTGTTTGATTATCAATATCAGTTATAGCAATTAAAATGGCATGTCTCAATGTACCGGAAAATAACCCAAAGCATAGCATCCCTGATAAGGTCTATAATAAAGATGCAGCATTGGTGGACATGATGTTAGATATGCTGATCCTGTAGAATGAAATCCTTACATCAATGCACCATTTTTCAATTAAAATCAGTCTAAAATGTATGCATGTCACTTAGAGAATGTAGTCGTAGCATCAGCAGATCATTCCACGTACACAACAGTCCTATGACTCTTGACAATTAACCAAGTAGTTACTGGGAAGGTGCCAGCGCACAGAGCATTACAGAAATCAAAGACTTGTTACCCAACTTTGTTCAGTTATGGGCACAAGCAAAATATATGAAGATTTTGAGAAGATGGTACTTTTGCCTCATCATTCTCATTTACTTTTATAGGATTTAGTTGCTGATTTGTAGACACACTTGGGATTGCCCACTGCTGTTCAGTCCCAGTGCATTTTCTCTGTACCCTTAAACATTTAGGAATTGGCTAGTCCCTGATTTGTGTATTTAACACTCCTACAAGGCCATAGTATATGGTGAAGAATCTGCAACCATGGCATGAAAAGCTCAATTTAACCTGTGGACAGCAACACTTATTGTGCTGTCCAACAGTGTGACAAGGAAACATGGCTTCAGGACTATCATTATAGTCTGACTACTGCAGTGTCAAACCTGCAATATAATCTGTTAAATAACCCTTTTGACAGGTAATTATTAGTAAGCACCTCTATATAAGCCTTGTAGCTCACAAGGACAGGTGTATGGTATTTGAAGCAGAAGGGTGGGGTACTGCCATCCTGATGGCACCACAATGTCAACTCCTCTCTGACAGGTCTATTTGAGTCACATGTAGCACTTAGGCACACTTGAAAGGGGGCAAACAGGATGCCATTACATTTCCTGTGTATCCCATGTTTGGTGCTGAGGGACCCTGCTTTTGACAAACTAGAATCTGGAAGCTGGTTTGCCTTGGGTACAGAGCTAGCTTCAAACTGGATTTGAGTGTTAGTTGTGGATGTAAATGCCATTTGTAAAGCACACAGCTACCTCCAACAGAGATGTCCCGGCGCTGTCCGTGTTCCGCTTAGGAACCCTTCCTGGTTTTTCCCTGTGGAATGTCCCAAATATGTATCATCACATTTACCCACAGACAGATAATAGGTGAAATCCTTTGATACATCAGCCCCTTTTTCTAGTGAGTCAGTATTGATTGTAAGTGATTTGCCACATACCCCAGGCTTTAAACGTTCAATGCAAGATGTAGTGACAAGTATATATGAAAATAATGTTG
Organism: Lissotriton vulgaris; assembly: GCF_964263255.1. NCBI lineage: Eukaryota > Metazoa > Chordata > Amphibia > Caudata > Salamandridae > Lissotriton > Lissotriton vulgaris. Next base: position 493,859,181 of record NC_141685.1, read on the forward strand.
CCACCAAGCATCTGATATAGTGGTGAAAACATGATACCAGATGTTTGGTAAACATGGAACGCAGTTTCGCATGGAATGCTGCTGAAAAAAGTTCATAACAAGTTCAGTAAAGATTGGGGTGATATTGTTTGTATTTGCAAGTGATTCAGCTATGTATACGAAAAAGTTGTATGATGGCCTATGAAAATCGATACCTCAGCTGAAGTGGTTTCCTGAAAGAGATCCTTGTCACTTGCTAGGTGGTACGCTGAAAGCAACTTTACAATCTTTAGTGATAATGAAGAATGCTATTGACTTTGTAGTCCATTCTGGTGCAGTAAAAATGTACCTCTTGTACACTGTGCACATGCTATCTATACACATGCACTATCAGTGCAGAAGGCAAGCAATAATTAAAATTAAATTAAAATTCAATACATACTGGAAAAAGACTGTTTCTGTTGTTTTTAATGTCACGAAAATGTATAACTAAGGATAACCACTGTTTCTTTAAAGTATTAAAAAAACTAAAAAAGCCCCACCAGAATTGACCAAAAATAGAAACTGAAAACAGGAAAGCCTACCTATAGGACAATGTGCGGAATATCCAATAGTTGATATGAAGGAATAAATAATACACTAAGTTTGGTGAAGGTATTTTTAATTTACCTTCCCTGTGTTTTACAGTTCACAATGACTCTATCATACATACATTATCTACTGATGGCCAATAAAATCTTATGAATGAATTGCAACACTTCACATATAATCACATTTTGTACAAGGACATAAATTCTACAAAAAACACAAAGTAACCCTAATTAATGATGCAATTTTAGATAGTGGCTTCCAATCACATCTGGACAGACCACTACGAGGTAGTCATAAACACACACTTCTAAGTCAGAGCCACTACTTCTATAATTTACAGTGTGACACTCTACAGTTTGGAACTACACTATGTCTACATTGACTCCTCCACAAATGTGTCGTCGACGTGACCACGTTTCAGCCTATCTTCCTCTTAGGCCTCCTCAGGACAGGGTTAAAACATGACTGTATGGGACATAACATAAACCAAAACATTATTTACAACAAGCCTAATCTGTCAAGTAGGCTGGCTAAACATCAAGGCTTACCAATAGCCCCAGGGATGTGAGTAGTGAGGTATTACAACTTCAAAAAGTGTCACACACCTCAGTGCAACAAAACATCCAAAGTCCTGCAGTGAAGTGCCTAAATGTGCAAGCGAAAACTAGTGAAACTGAGGCGAGTCCGAACAACAGTCTGGCCTCTTACTAAGTTGGGAACAACATAAGTCTGACTTACAATAATTATCCATATACGGATAGCTGATTCCATCAACCTCTATATCCAAGCCTATAGTCCTATGCGCAGCAAAGAAGCATCGAAAATGCCAAAAAATGAATCAGCAATATAAATAACTTCCAGAGTGCAACGGAGGGGGGGAAGAATAGCCCCCATTTGCCATATGGGCATGCACATATACTAATCCTTACCCGCAACTTGCTGTCTCCCTTGTGAGGATTAATCCATGGTAAAAGCCTCTTTTTCTGAGGCGTGCCTTCCCTCTAATTTGCTTCTACTGATGCCCGGGGTTTCTCCTGGTACATGTGTTGCTGAGGACAACAAACACAACAGGGATTTATAAAGTAAAAAACTGCAGTGACCTCATACCCACACTACATTAGCGCTCGTAATACAAATTCTAATCAAGCATCAATAGGGCGCTCACCTTAACAGCTAACATCAAAGGCCTCCATCTGACTCCGTGTTCAAGCACCCGGCAGCCGCAATGATCTATACATAGCGGTGTGAGCCGTCGCGTATCACGTGTGCATGGCTATAGAAAAGGAACAAAGTTCTCCCCTTCAACTGCACAGAAGAGTGTCTGCCATCTTAAAGGTTTACATTTGGAAGTACAAGTTCCACGGGCATTTACAAAAACGGTAACAGTACATATTAACTTTACTGCATTAATAAGGGGACTACAGATTCCCATCTCCCCGTGTGTTGTGTTACCTGTGGTTACTCGCACATAACAAAATTACACAGTCGGAAATTAGAATCTGAACGGGTCAGTCGGGCTCACAGCAATTTCCGGAGACAATAGAAATGGGAATTATTAAACCTAGGCCAATAACCCGCCGTGGTGGGCCACTATTTGAGAGTCTGGGGATCTGGGAAAGCCAACAGCCTCAGGGTGCCAAAGTGCATGCAACAACGAAATGTGTTCGCCAGCCTGCTTAAACAGAACATAATTACAAGATATATATATATATATATATATATATATATATATATATATATATATATATATATATATATATATATTACCTACTGGCGATCGCCAGTAGGTATATATAGTTAGGATTTTTTCTCTATGGGATTTTTGAAAATTCTATGTCTAATTACTTTGGCGTTTGTGGACGGAATTGGCTGAAATTTTCAGGAAAATGGAACATTTTGTTTCTGAGAAGCCCCTGACAATTTGGGGGGGTTTCATCAAGGGGGGGCCGAGAAAAAAGGGGGGTCCCAAAACACGTTTTTCCCATGTTAATTTCCATAGGGCGGTTGGCCTCACTTTTAGCTCGAACGGCTGAATGGATTTGCACGAAACTTGGCAAACTTGTAGGGACTGTTAGCCCGATGTGCCTTTGCTAGGTCTCAATATATGTGCTCCAGTGGATTTTGAGTAATTTAGGTTCAAAAAAAGATATATATATCTGGGCGGAGCCTAACCACACATCTGATCGGCTGTCAGCACTTCATCCAAGAAGTGTTGGCAGCCATCTTGGGACCAATATACATGATAGCACCTCATTAAAAAGCATTGTAGTTAATAGAGGGTTTTAGGACTTTAGTTACATTATAAATCATTTGTTGATGGTACCATACTCGTTTTAGGAATTGTGGTGGGTTCTAAGGTGATTTTACCATGTGAAAAAACCTTCTGCTGTGATATCATGAATATTGTTTGAAAGAAAACTAATATCTCATGATTTTCCCACAGTGGTTTGGAAGGGGATCTATAAGCTAAACTGAAAGCATATTTTCTGTAAATTCACATTATCTTTCTCAGTCATGTGAAAATGAAGTCTGACATTCTCAGTAAAACATGTACATCCAACAAGGACAGAGACTGTCAGTTGATTCCTTTGTGTTCTACTGCAGCCTCCTAGAGTGTTCTAAAGAACAACTAGAGCGCTAACAGTCCTACTTATTACAAAGGTATGGCACACCTGAAGCCATCTTGATTGGAATAAAGTGGTAACTCTTAAAACATTTAATTTAAAAAGAAACAACATGAGGGGGTATATTTTGCCATAGAAAGTATGATTAGTGCTGCAGAATGAAAAATTAGGGCACATTTTGAGTGACTTCTCAAATCCTTTTCTATTTCATTAAAACATTCTGGCATGCAGTCTCCCAAAATGGCCACCAGAGACAGAAGAGCCCAAATGTAGCCCAAATATCACCCAGATGTAGCCCAAGTATAGCCCAATGACAGAATGTCCCAGAGTGTTCTAAAGAACAACTAGAGCGCTAACAGTCCTACTTATTACAAAGGTATGGCACACCTGAAGCCATCTTGATTGGAATAAAGTGGTAACTCTTAAAACATTTAATTTAAAAAGAAACAACATGAGGGGGTATATTTTGCCATAGAAAGTATGATTAGTGCTGCAGAATGAAAAATTAGGGCACATTTTGAGTGACTTCTCAAATCCTTTTCTATTTCATTAAAACATTCTGACATGCAGTCTCCTAAAATGGCCACCAGAGACAAAAGAGCCCAAATGTAGCCCAAATATCACCCAGATGTAGCCCAAGTATAGCCCAATGACAGAATGTCCCAGAGTGTTCTAAAGAACAACTAGAGCGCTAACAGTCCTACTTATTACAAAGGTATGGCACACCTGAAGCCATCTTGATTGGAATGAAGTGGTAACTCTTAAAACATTTAATTTAAAAAGGAACAAAATGAGGGGGTATATTTTGCCATATGAATTATGATTAGTGCTGCAGAAAGAAAAATTAGGGCACATTTTGAGTGACTTCTCAAACCCTCTTCAATTTCATTAAAAAATTCTGACATACAGTCTCCCAAGATGGCCACCAGAGACAAAAGAGCCTAAATGTAGCCCAAATATCACCCAGATGTACCCCAAGTATAGCCCAATGACAGAATGTCCCAGAGTGTTCTAAAGAACAACTAGAGCGCTAACAGTCTTACTTATGACAAAAGTATGGCACACCAGAAGCCATCTTGATTGGAATGAAGTGGTAAGTCTGAAAACACTCAATTTAAAAAGGAACAACATGAGGGGGTTAATTTTGCCATAGAAAGTATGATTAGTGCTTCAGAAAGAAAAATTAGGGATCATTTTGAGTGACTTCTCAAATCCTCTTCTATTTCATTAAAAAAATTCTGATATGCAGACTGAAACATGCACTTTGAATACCAGCAGCAGACGTCCCTGGTGAGCAGTAGCTTTACTACAGTTATCTAATGTGCAACTAGAGTGCTAACATTCAGAATTTATGGCAAATGTGTGACACATCTGAATGCCTTCTTGATGGAACCAAAGTAAACAAGCATTGAAAATGCAATAGATCTCGCCCTCGTTTAAGTTAAAGCCATTCTGTTTGTAATGAGGTGGCTTTTTAGCTTTGCTTTTATTAGTGTTTTTTCAACTTTCATGTAAATAACATGCATCTGTATGCATATAAGTATATGTATGCATGCATTTATGTTTGTATTTATATAGATATACAGATGATATATGTTTATATATGTATGTATATATATATATATATATTCACTGAAAAAACCATAGGCTATAGACCATATATAGTTAGGAATTAGCATTTACAAACCCTTGAAAATTCACTGAAAAAACCATAGGTTATAGACCATATATAGTTAGGAATTCACATTTACAAAACCTTATTTTACTCACACAAAACCATTGAAATTCCATATATAGTTAGTTGCACTAACTATATATCGCGCACCCGCAATCCACTGCTGATGATGTCACATATTATTCATTCATGACATGGTCAGTGACATCACTGATGACATCACTGATGACATCTCAAATGACATCACTGATGACAACATCCAGTGACTGTATGTTTCTGTAAAGTTAAAATATGTCTTACATATTGAAGAATGAGTGGATGTATAAGTGTCTGGATGAAGGATTTAGTAGGTGCATGACTGACTGTATGAGTGAGTGATTAAATGTGTCTCACTGAGTGCATGGGTTAGTGACTAAACTGTCTTAATTTGTGCATCATTATGTCTGTTGTTCTGTAAACTGTTGCATGTGTTGATAAGTAGCTATATGAGTAACTATATGGGTTATTGATTGGTTGCCCAAGTATTTGTATGGGAGACTGAGTGTGTGTGTGGGTGGCTGGGAGGTGTATGACTCTGTGCATAGATGTGTGAGCAGTTGATTCACTAGATGTATGGTTTCAAAAGTGCATGTGGAAACAGCTGTATGGGCGGTTGACTGTGTGCATGAGTGTATTGGTGAGTGAATGGATATCTCAGAGCTACATGTCAAAGTAAGTACTTATGTAAAACACAGTACATGTGAGAGTTGACATATATAAATAACTGTGCATAAGAGCCAGTGAATGTGTGAGTGGCTGTATGGATCATTGTGAACTTGTATCAGGGATTGTATAAGAGAGTAAATATGTGTTAGTATATGTTTGAATAAGTAAAGTTTGTATAACTGTATAGTTGAGGAAATGGAGGTGTGATTGATTCTTTGCATGACTGACTAGGTGTGTGAGTAACTCCATGGATGAGTGACAGTCTGTGAGTGCCTGTTTACACTGATCGTATCTAAGGTTATATTAGAGTCTGAAGAGGTTCATCGTATTATCACATGAATGATATCATCAGTGATGTGATCAGTAATGTCAAATGAGATGTCATCAGTGATGTCATCAGTGATGTCATTTGAGATGTCATCAGTGATGTCATTTGAGATGTCATCAGTGATGTCATCAGTGATGTCACTGACCATGTCATGAATGATGTAATATGTGACATCATCAGCAGTGGATTGCGGGTGCGCAATATATAGTTAGTGCAACTAACTATATATGGAATTTCAATGGTTTTGTGTGAGTAAAATAAGGTTTTGTAAATGTGAATTCCTAACTATATATGGTCTATAACCTATGGTTTTTTCAGTGAATATATATATATATATCCACAAAGTACCTTTATCCGTTAGAATAAAACGTCGCCGACACTCAGAAAGTTGCTGTGCACGAAGGATTTAATATTCGCTTTACAGCTTAATATATATATATATATATATTACCTACTGGCGATAGCCAGTAGGTATATATAGTTAGGATTTTTTTCCTATGGGATTTCTGAAAATTCTATGTCGAATAACTTTGGCGTTTGAGGACGGAATTGGCTGAAATTTTCAGGAAAATGGCACATTTTGTTTCTGAGCAGCCCCATAAAATTTAGGGGGGTTTCGTCAAGCGGGGGCCGAGAAAAAAGGGGGGTCCCAAAACGAGTTTTTAACATTGAGTTTTCCATAGGGCGGTTGGACTCACTTTTAGCTTGAACGGCTGAATGGATTTCCACAAAACTTGGCAAAATTGTAGGGACTGGTAGCCCGATGTGCCTTTGCTATGTCTCAAGATATATGCTCCAGTGGTTTTTACGAAAATTAACTTTGAAAAATAAATATTGGGCTACATTGGGCTATATATATGTTGGAGCCCAAATGTAGCCCAATGTAGCCCAATGTAGCCCAATGTAGCCCAAAGATGGCCACCAGAGACAAAAAAAAACAAATGTAGCCCAAATATCAGCCAGATGTAGCCCAACTATAGCCCAGTGACAGAATGTCCCAGAGTGTTCTAAAGAACAACTAGAGCGCTAACAGTCTTACTTATGACAAAAGTATGGCACATCTGAAGTCATCTTGATTGGAATAAAGTGTTAACACTTAAAACATTTAATTTGCAAAGGAACAAAATGAGAGGTTTCATTTTGCCATAGAAATGTTATATATTACCTACTGGCGGTCGCCAGTAGGTATATATAGTTAGGATTTTTTTGAATAGGGATTTCTGAAAATTCTATGTTGAATAACTTTGGGGTTGATGGACGGAATTGGCTGAAATTTTAAGGAAAATGGCACATTTTGTTTCTGAGAGTCCCCTGAAAGTTTGGGGGGGGTTTCGTCAAGCAGGGGCCGAGAAAAAAGGGGGGTCCCAAAACGTGTTTTTAACATTGAGTTTTCCATAGGGCGGTTGGACTCACTTTTAGCTCGAACGGCTGAATGGATTTCCACAAAACTTGACAAAATTGTAGGGACTGGTAGCCCGATGTGCCTTTGCTATGTTCAAGATATATGCTGCAGTGGATTTTACGAAAATTAACTTTGAAAAATATATATTGGGCTACATTGGGCTATATATATGTTAGAGCCCAAATGTAGCCCAATGTAGCCCAATGTAGCCCAATGTAGCCCAAAGATGGCCACCAGATACAAAAAAAACAAATGTAGCCCAAATATCAGCCAGATGTAGCCCAACTATAGCCCAGTGACAGAATGTCCCAGAGTGTTCTAAAGAACAACTAGAGTGCTAACAGTCTTACTTATGACAAAAGTATGGCACACCTGAAGTCATCTTGATTGGAATAAAGTGTTAACACTTAAAACATTTAATTTGCAAAGGAACAAAATGAGGGGTTTCATTTTGCCATAGAAATGTTATATATATATATATATATATATATATATATATATATATATATATATATATATATATATATATATATATATATATATATATATATATATATATATATATATATTCACTGAAAAAACCATAGGTTATAGACCATATATAGTTAGGAATTAGCATTTACAAAACCTTGAAAATTCACTGAAAAAACCATAGGTTATAGACCATATATAGTTAGGAATTAGCATTTACAAAACCTTATTTTACTCACACAAAACCATTGAAATTCGCATATATAGTTAGTTGCACTAACTATATATCGTGCACCCGCAATCCACTGCTGATCATGTCACATATTACATCATTCATGACATGGTCAGTGACATCACTGATGACATCACTGATGACATCTCAAATGACATCACTGATGACATCTCAAATGACATCACTGATGACATCACTGATGACATCTCAAATGACATCACTGATGACATCACTGACGACATCACTGATGACATCTCAAATTACATCACTGATGACATCTCATTTGACATTACTGATCACATCACTGATGACATCATTCATGTGATAATACGATGAACCTCTTCAGACTCTAATATAACCTTAGATACACTCAGTGTAAACAGACACTCACAGACTGTCACTCATCCATGGAGTTACTCACACACCTAGTCAGTCATGCAAAGAATCAATCAGACCTCCATTTCCTCAACTATACAGTTATACACACCTTACTTATTCAAACATATACTAACACATATTTACTCTCTTATACAATCCCTGATACAAGTTCACAATGATCCATACAGCCACTCACACATTCACTGGCTTTTATGCACAGTTATTTATATATGTCAACTCTCACATGTACTGTGTTTTACATATGTACTTACTTCGACATGTAGCACTGAGATATCCATTCACTCACCAATACACTCATGCACACAGTCAACCGCCCATACAGCTGTTTCCACATGCACTTTTGAACCCATACATCTAGTGAATCAACTGCTCACACATCTATGCACAGAGTCATACACCTCCCAGCCACCCACACACACACTCAGTCTCCCATACAAATACTTGGGCAACCAATCAATAACCCATATAGTTACTCATATAGCTACTGATCAACACATGCAGCAGTTTACAGAACAACAGACATATTGATGCACAAATTAAGACAGTTTAGTCACTAACCCATGCACTCAGTGAGACACATTTAATCACTCACTCATACAGTCAGTCATGCACCTACTAAATCCTTCATCCAGACACTTATACATCCACTCATTCTTCAATATGTAAGACATATTTTAACTTTACAGAAACATACATTCACTGCATGTTGTCATCAGTGATGTTGAGGTAAACTAAATTTTATGGTCAAGTTGTGTTCCCTAGCGAGTACCCCACCGACTCCATGAACGAGTTAAAGTGCATGTAACTTCCCTCCTGTGTCAGCTATGAAGACGCAAATACATTTGCGTCCAACGTTAACATGTCCTCTTTCAGACCCACCATGAATGGGTCGAATGGTCCGTTCCTAAGTATGCTATGCCAACGTCTTTTTGTAGTGTACTCCTACGTTTTTCAGCTCTGGCTGAAGTAGGCCCTGAATCTCTGCCACCGAGCCTCTTTTCTGGCTTCTGACTCCGAGAAATCTCTGCCCAGGCAGCCCCCGTACCGGTGAACTCTGACTTACTTTCAGCGCGGCCCTCCGTGCTCAGCTCAGCCTGCTGCCTGCCAAGATTGACTATAACCTTCGAGTTATCTGTTTCCCTCCCCGAAAATACATTCCAGCCTGCTAGCTTCAGTAAACATCCTTCCTCAGCTACAGGGCCAAAGGGCCGACCTGTCTCTGTGCAAGTAATTCATAGCTTCGTTGCCATGCTTCCATGGAAGGCCCCATGCCCCCACGTTTCTCATACAGACACCCAGGCGCTTATACACGCACTCACAGCAAGTATAGAATAGCTTCTGCTCTAGAGACCTTTCCGCCCAGATAGCTTAGTTCCTAAACATCAGATATCAGATATGATAGAAGCCCAAGTTGATCTGACATGCCAGACTTTTGTCTCTTTCCGTCAGTGTAAATGTCAAGTCCCCTGCACCCCTCCGATTACACGTCATGCAGCTGCGTGCGCATCCAAGCTTCCGATTTCTGCTGACATTGCCACTTTTTCTGTTAGTGCCACCCCTTTGTGACACCTATCAGTGACGTTTCCAGAACACACCTCTAGTTCACGCCTCTTGATTACGCACATGTACCACGTGTATATTGTTATCTTGTCTTCTCTCAGCTGTTACGCCTTCTATACTGTTTCAATGATGTACAATAAGTATATAAGCTATGTACTGTTAATAAAATGTGAGCGCGCTCATCTATCCCTTCTGACACCCTGTGTGGTGGTCAGAACATGATATCTTGGTCATGACCATTCCTTTTTAAGGAATAAAACCCTTAGAACTCTAACACCACGGACTCTGTTTTCTTTCATTTCCGATTGAGTTATTATTGATTAAGTACTTACCTGCCTAGAAATTAAGAGAGTAAATTAATTATTTACGTCATTTTGGCGCCCGAACAGGGACCCCTCCCCCACCTCACGCGCCGGTTGGCGCATTGCAAGCTCTGTCCCCTGCCATCAGTTAGAAGGAACATACGCGTACTGGCAGGATTTCCTGCATCTCCCTCTGACCCACGGAGGTGACGAAGACTGCGATCAGTGCCCAGACGAGGCGGTGAGGAGTGCGGAGGATCCCGACCAGAGCCTAGCCGAAAGAAGCAAGGTCCGAGGTGTCAAGAGGCCCACCAGGTTTCCGAAGTTTTCCGAAAATTCCCGAAGTTTTCCGAAGTTTTCCGAAGTATCGAGTCGAGTCCAGTCGAGTTTTCCGAGGCCTTCTGTTTCCGTGCTTCCCGGTGAGTACCATTGCTGGGTCGTATCTAGACGGGTTTGGGTACGCAAGTCCGGTCTGCACTGTTTTTAGGCAGTGTATCTGTACTGTTTAGCAGTATATCTAGTATTCCAAATTTCTGAATTTTTGCACTGTTACAGCAGTGTATCTGTACTGTTGAGCAGTACATCTAGTATAGTGGGGTAGTCGTCTATGTTTTAAATGTTTTTTGTGATTAATGTCGTGGTATGAATGTGATTGTTTTTTTGTGCATTATTGTGTTTTCTTGTATAAATAGTTACATTCAGAATTAAGTATCAAGGATCGAGCATTTCAGTATCAAGTAGGCACAATGCCGTTTTTCAACAAGTTAAAGCAGATAGGAACTAGGAAAGGGATGTTAGAGGAAGAAATTCCGATCCCCCCTAGGGACACTCCAGGTAATTTCATGTATAACAAACATGGCATAGACGCCATATTGTATCTAGAGTTATGGACCGATTATACCAAGCACCTAGAGGAAAGATACCGATGGCCAGTTAACGGAACATGGGATGCCGAGTGCATCATAAAGGTAGAAGAGGCATTACGGAAAAAGAAAGCCAGACAATCTCAGAAAGACGCCATAGAATTTTGGCGTAAGGAATCACATAAACGTGCTGAAAGAGCACTTCGTAGAGAAGACAGACTTAAAGAATCAGAAAAGGCTCAAGAAAACGAATTAGTTATTGAAGGAATTCGAGTAAAATCAGAACAAATAGATCGCATCCGAAATAGCCAAGTGAACAACATGTATCTTTTGGCCGAAGGTACACCTGACGCCATTTCAGAAATACCGAAAAATTTGCCGTCACCATTAGTTCCAACTAAAGTAATGCACAAGACTACTAAAGACATATTCCTAAATTCATACTTAGAAGATGTAGCACCAGCTTACACCAATCTGCCTGTTCGTGCCCTGCCTACTGACAGGGACGGGGGTGGCACTCCACCCCCAGGTCACGTTCCGCCGGTACCGCAACAGACTTCTCCCGTTCCGCCAGCCCCGCCGCTTCCTGTACTCAAAACTGATCTACCGAAACCACGTTTGCCTGATCCACCTAAACGACAAGTTCAAGTTCAGATACAGACTCCGCAGGGAGGTAATGCACAAGCGTCCGCTTCAGGAGGTGCGACCGCGGGTCCTCAGACCCCGCCACCAACTCACAGATTCAATCTCAGAGATATGCAGAGTCCTCTCACGTACAGGTCTCCCCACTCCTCTAATTCATCCCGCCTTGACGCATTAAAAGAAAACATGTCAGTTTGCAGATATGATCCAGTACCTGGAAAGGACGATTTAATGATATTGGCCTCATTACGGTTAAGATCTGCCACTGATAGCTTGTTATGCTATGCAGGAATGAAGGAGCGTCTAGACAGAATATATGAGTTTGTTCAGACAGGAAAGGACCCTGACAGTATTAAGGATGCCATGGAGAAACAGAAAGTTGGCATGCAAGCGCTGATACTACGATTTTTCATAAATTGTCTAATAAGAGAACGAGACAGGCCCGGAACAGATCAGAGTGAATTAGACGCATTGAACAAGTGGGGTCAAAATATAGCTGATGGAAGACATGACAGACAGAATTGCATAGACTCTATGTACAAGAAAATTAGGAAAGCAGTGATAGCCGTACACCAGAAAGAAAAAGAAGAGGCTCCCTCCGAGGAGGAAGAAGAACAGGAAGAATCCGAAAGAAATGTAGGAACCATAGCATATGTAGGTAAGGGAACTTACCTTAGGAAGGGTATCCGTCCAGAGAGCAAGAGAGTTTTCTTCTCTGCCTTAACAAATCCGAATTCTGCTGAGCATCAGTTCCAGGAAACTGATAAAAGGCTTCGAGATCGAGTTGGGTACCACGTACTCAATTCTATGGATGAACAAGAACTAGCCCGATCAGCTGTATCATGGGCCGAAAATGCAGACATATATAATGATGACACAGTAGCGCAGACATTTCTGAACCTCTCCCCCGACGAACAGAAATTAGCAGGTGTATACATGATTCAGCACCTTCTCATCAAATACAGAAAACATTATTCTGATCCAGGTCCCTTACACGAGACACTAGAAGCACTACTGATGGATAGATGGAGAGGTCTAAGCACTAAATTAATTCAAATAATTCTAGAACAACGACACAGATATGATACCTTTGTAAGCTCTGAATATGTTCCCGCCCCACCTCCAGAAAGGAAAATGTACCACATGCAATGCGGGGGTGGTATTGAAAGTCAGAACCCCTTACGAGAAGTGCACCCTGTTATGGGTGAGGATAAAACCTTGAAACGCGTGTATGTACACACGCCTCTGACTAAATTAGAACTGTTAGAAATGAAGAAACTAGTACCATGCCATGATAAAGACCCTGCAGGTTTTCATAGAGAGCTTAAAGACATGTTATTAATGGGGGATTACACGTATGATGATATCATGAAAATGTTGAAAGTATTATTGCCTACGGGTATATTCGAGAAATTAAAGGAAAAGGAATGGGAGGTGGGAGACACAAAGATTGCCTGGGCAGAAATAGAGGAAGAAGAAAAGAAACGGGTCCCAGGGTTAGGCCTTGGGGACAAAACTAAAGCATTACCAGGTTTGATAGTACAGGTCCTGCCCAGATTATTGACAACAAGAAAGGAGGATTGGGATGCAATATCGTCCTGTAAACAGAAACATGATGAAGATACTAGTGACTTCTATTCAAGATTCGAGAAATGTTTTATTATTAATAGTGGCCTCCAGCCAAGTAGCGAGTCGTACCCGCATCTTTTTGTATCAAAGTTAGTCGAGAATTCCTTACCGTTAGTCAAAAATAGAGTGTACAAGGTCGAGAGTACATGGCAAGCAAATACGCCATCCCAGATGTTACAAATGTTACAATATCATCAGAACAGAATCAGAGAAGAACAAGATCAGGAACAAAAACGCATGAAAGACACAAAGATGAAAATGTTAGTAGCTCAGACGGTCCCATCCGATGGTCACAGAAAGGGTGCGACCCTGACAAGTCACACTACAGCTCCCGTTAAAGGGACATGCAATTATTGCAAGCAGCCAGGTCACTACGTACATGAATGCCCAGTTCTGAAACATAACATAGCGACAGGTAAAACTAAAGAAAGACCGCATCCGCCTAGACAAGACCATAACCAACATCAGTCTTCACAGAATACACAGGGTACACAGCCTATGCATGTTTCCTCGACTCCAGCACAGACCGTAGCAGTACCACAGCCACAGCCCATTGCCGCAACTCAGCAAGTTTCACAGCAGATGTACCAGTATGCCCAGTCCGCGTACCCCGAATATTCCCGATATACATGAAACAGCCTAGAGAGGGAAGGTGGCTTGCCTCTTATTGAGATTCCTGTAGATCAAGAAGGTCCTTATGTACACAGTCAAGTATTGGGAAAAGATAGAAAGTTTTTAATTGACACAGGGGCAAGTCGCACTACAATCAGCCATGATGAAGTTCCAGGGGCACCCCTCTCAGGCTCACAGAATGTTTCCCTGGGTTTTTCAGGACAGCCTATTGTAAACGAGGTATCAGAACCAGTTCCCCTGGCTGTGGGTCCATTATCACGTGTTACAGACCTGTTACTCACGAAATCATGTCCAGAAAATCTGTTAGGAATTAAAACATTGAAGGCTCTAGGAGCTATAATATGCTGTTCCCCGGAGGGGGTTAGACTCTTTCTGCGGGATTTCAAGGGTCATTATGTTCTGCGTGAATTTGATGTCAGATTGAAAAAGGTACCAGATTACTTGTGGGCAAAAGGCCCAACTGATGTAGGCTGTATGCACATTACACCATACCGCGTTACACTCAAGGCAGGTGTTGTATTACCCAGAATCAGACAATACAAGTTACCACCCGATGCTGTAGTGGCTTTACTGAAAATCATTGAAGAGCTCATTGCCCAAGGAGTGGTCGTCGAGACCGACTCCAATATCTGCAATTCACCCATCATTCCGATTCTTAAACGTACTGATCCCAATGCACCGCCAGTATATCGGCTGGTGATTGATCTTCGAGAATTGAATAAATGCATTATTCCACAGTATCCTGTGGTCCCCGATATCTCTTCCCTATTGACTGCTATTGATTCAGAAGCAACGTTCTTTACTGTAATTGATCTCAAGAACGCCTTCTTCAGCGTGCCTATTGATCCAGAGAGCCAATATCTCTTCGGATTCAGTTTAAATGGACGCAGTTTCAAATTTTCGCGCGCACCTCAAGGATTCACAGAAAGCCCCAGCATCTATAGTCAAGCACTGAAAAGACAACTAGATTGTATTCAAATGCCAGTTAACACCGCTTTACTGCAATACGTCGATGATCTGCTGATCACCGCACGAAGTGAGCCCGAATGTGAAAAAGCATCACTGACAGTTTTACACTTCCTGGCCGACAAGGGACACAAGGTGTCCCCTTCGAAGCTACAATTCTGTGTTCAGCAAGTTGTGTACTTGGGTCACTTGCTGTCCAAAGTGGGGAGACAGCTCACTCCCGATCGCATTCAGTTAATTGCAAATATGCCACAACCCCAGACACAAAAGGAAGTGCGGGCCTTCATAGGCCTCACCTCGTACTGCAGACAATGGATTCCCCAGTATGCATTTCTAGCCAAGCCACTCATCCAGTTAACGACACAGGAGGCAGCGACTTCGACTGCCCTCCCTTGGACTCAGGAACATACACAAGCTTTTGAAGACTTAAAGAAAGCCTTATGTCAAGCACCAGTTTTAGCGACACCATGTTACAGCAAACCGTTTACACTTTTTGTTACAGAACGTGATGGTACAGCGTTGTCTGTCCTCACCCAAGATCAAGCAGGTTCACATAAGCCTTGTGCTTATTTTTCTAGTACATTGGATTCAGTAGCCCAAGCACTCCCTGCGTGCTTAAAGTCAGTAGCAGCAACAGCGTTAGCAATAAGACAAAGTGACTCAATTGTTTTAGGTCATCAGTTAACAGTTCAAGTACCACATTCTGTAGAGGTTTTGTTAAACAGAACCCAGACTCAACACTTGACTATAGCACGACTGACAGGTTATGAATTAACGTTATTCCAGCCACACATAGAAATCAGACGCTGCAGTATCCTGAACCCCGCAACACTATTACCAACAGTTATGACAGATCCAGCCCCACATGATTGTATAGAAATCATTAATGCAGTAACAAAGCCTAGACGAGATTTAACAGATGTTCCATTGACAAATCCAGACCTGACACTTTATGTGGACGGTTCATGCATGAGAACAAGTACAGGAGAATTAGTGGCCGCATATGCCGTGACCACTGAAACTGAAGTTAAAGAAACACATCGTATTGACACACTGTCTGCTCAAGCGGCGGAGCTCATCGCTCTGACTCGAGCTTGTATTCTAGCCAAGAACAGAAATGTTAACATATACACTGATTCCCGTTATGCCTTCGGGGTTGTACACGACTTCGGAGTCCTCTGGCAAGAACGAGGTTTCCTGACCTCTCATGGGGCCAAGATTCAACACGGTCCCCTCATTCAAGCGCTGTTAGAAGCAATACATTTGCCCTCGGGCATATCAGTCATGAAGTGTAAGGCACATACTAAAGTTACAGATTCTGTTTCCCAGGGTAACGACCTGGCAGACCAAACAGCAAAACATACCGCACTGACTCACATCCAGATTACTGATGTGACAAAGACAATAGTACCGATAAAGTGTATGGCAGTTAAAGATCCCGCCCTAGACGTAATTGACATTCAGACACATGCTACACCAGATGAAATAAAGAAATGGACTGAACTAGGAGGGATTCAGACAGATCAAGGTTGGATAACGAAGGAAAAATCTATATGGTTTCTCCCTGACTCAATGGTTCAAGTCATGATAAACACAGCACATAGCCCGGCACATCTAGGAGAGAAGGCGATGTTAGGCAGTTTACAGAATCTCTGGTACAACAAACACTTACGAGCAGCAGCAAAACAGAAAGTGCGTACTTGCATGATCTGTTGTCAGTTCAATCCAGGTAAAAGCGTCCCTGTAGAACAAGGTGGATTTCATCCTCCCGATCACCCTTTTGAAGTCCTCCAGATGGATTATATCCAGATGAACAGTTGTCGAGGTTTTAAATATGTCCTTGTAGTTGTTTGTGCTCTGTCCCGCTGGACCGAAGCATACCCAGTTCCAGACTACACTGCTCCGACCACTGCCCGACAGTTGGTTCGTGAATTCTTCCCACGGTACGGTTTGCCCCGTGTCGTGTATTCAGATAACGGACAGCCATTCTCGTCCGAGTTGATGAAACAGGTTTCCCTTTTGCTAGGATATCAGTGGAGGTTCCACTGTGTCCGACATCCCGAAGCAGCAGGCCTTGTAGAAAGGCATAATCAGACACTAAAAATCCGCCTTGCAAAAATCTGTCAGGAAAAGGGGGTCGACTGGATAGTCGCCCTGCCCGTGGCACTATTCTACATGAGAATGGTCGCCCATTCAAGATCAGGGCTATCCCCGTACGAAGTGGTCTTTGGCAGACCACCGAATATGTGGGGGACGCCCATTCCGAAGAAAATAACTGATGTTGATTGCAATATGTTGACAGATTACCTTGCCTCCTTGATGTCTGCACTCCAATCATGTCGTTCACAGGTTGCCGCAGCCTTCCCTGACAACACCGATGTAAAGGCGCATGAGGTCCGTCCTGGGGACCTGGTACTCGTCCGGAATTTCGACCGGAAAAGTCCGCTGGAGCCCCGCTGGAAGTCCCCGAAGACCGTTCTTCTCACCACAAGGACGGCAGTGAAAATCGAAGGGAGAAAGGGGTGGGTCCACACGAGTCATGTGAAGAAATTCTCTGGACTGAAACCTGACCGAGACTCGTCCACCCCCACCAAAGACTGTGTCGAACAAAAAGACTTTACAGAATCTGAACGAGAAAAAACTCCTCAAGAAAATTATCGCATGAAACTCCGATCTAGCAAGTCAGACAGTTTAATTGTTTAAGTCCTCCCCTAGGTGAATCGGTTAAATAGTTTCTGACATGTATCCCCTAGATCGAGATAGAGAGAGAGAGAGAGAAGCAAAGAAACGTACATACTGTAAATCACTGCGTAGTCACTGTATAGTGACGTTGTTAATAATGTTTTTCCTAAGTATTCTAATTATTATTGCCAGCATTCTGCTACCTATATATTGGCCTATTTTCAGGCGTGAACAATCTGTTTACAATGTCTCTGCTGAACACACTTTTAGTGAACTTCCTGCACATGAACTCTCTTACAGACTTGCGCTGCGCAACAATACATTCATTAGTATGTTACACCACTCCCATCAGACAAATAATGCTACCGACTGCTGGATATGTGGCCGACTCCCTCCCTACCAGAATTACAAGGGAGCTCTGCCCCTCTTTCCGTACCCGTTCACTCACAATGGCTCCTGTGGGGCATGGTTTAAAATAATTAATTCCTTAGATCCTGATATTGCTGTTTTCGATGGGGGCTGGGTTTGGGGAAACTTGAACTTAGTCCTGCTCAACGTCTGTTATCCTGATAAAGAGGGACTTCCCACTCGAATAGGAACTGATCTAGAAAATGAAGTATATGGATTAGGTAATTACACAATTAGCCTTATGATCCTTACTGTAGAATCCGAGGATGCTCCAGTTCTGCCCCATATGTTAGTATTACCAGTCACAGGTGAATTATGTGTTAGCAAGAAAGGTTCAGTACACGTAGGTCATAGTAAATGCACTACTGTGGTCGAATTCAGTGATCATGGTAAATCGTCTTTCAAAGCTATCAGTCACTCCTATTTTGTTTGTGGTCATACCGCATACATACGTTTACCTCCAGATTGGGATGGTACCTGTTACATTGCATTCCTTCTGCCACCTGTTTTTCTAGCTCCCCCAGATTACCATAGAAATACGAATCTAGTACCGAATAGACCCAAAAGAGATATTCCACTTGTCGACTACACAGAAACGGCATGGGAACAGTACACTGATTTCAATAAAGGATTCTTTTTCTTTCTAGGACCTGTCCAAAACAGTAAATTAATACGTAGATTAACTAGAACACTTGAAGCAGTAGTACATGAAACTGCCTCCGCCTTAGGTAACTTAACAGAGGAGCAATCTGCTATGCGGGTTGTTGTCCTTCAAAATCGTCTCGTTATTGACGTCATCTTGGCAGATAGAGGTGGAGCCTGTAAGGTCATCGGGTCAAGTTGCTGCGTTTTCATCCCACAAAATGCACCATCTGTCTATGAAGCTATTACCCGTCTGCATAAAATTGCGAATCAGATACATCAGAATCCAGGCACCTGGACTTGGTCCGGTTGGTTCTGGACAACGTTAACAGCTTGGGGTTGGAAGATCTTATCCTTCCTAGGCATTGGCCTTGTTATAGTATTCAGCTGCTGCCTGTGCCTACAGTGTGGGCCAGCGATATGTGGACTGTGTGCCACCTCGTGCATTGAACATTCCAGTTGTCTCTCAAACAGTCAAAGAAAGAAAGATGAACATATAATGTTACAAGAACAAACCGATCGATTTATGAGGATCGATATATCATGAAGGGTCCGTAGGGAACAAGGAGGGAATGAGGTAAACTAAATTTTATGGTCAAGTTGTGTTCCCTAGCGAGTACCCCACCGACTCCATGAACGAGTTAAAGTGCATGTAACTTCCCTCCTGTGTCAGCTATGAAGACGCAAATACATTTGCGTCCAACGTTAACATGTCCTCTTTCAGACCCACCATGAATGGGTCGAATGGTCCGTTCCTAAGTATGCTATGCCAACGTCTTTTTGTAGTGTACTCCTACGTTTTTCAGCTCTGGCTGAAGTAGGCCCTGAATCTCTGCCACCGAGCGTCTTTTCTGGCTTCTGACTCCGAGAAATCTCTGCCCAGGCAGCCCCCGTACCGGTGAACTCTGACTTACTTTCAGCGCGGCCCTCCGTGCTCAGCTCAGCCTGCTGCCTGCCAAGATTGACTATAACCTTCGAGTTATCTGTTTCCTTCCCCGAAAATACATTCCAGCCTGCTAGCTTCAGTAAACATCCTTCCTCAGCTACAGGGCCAAAGGGCTGACCTGTCTCTGTGCAAGTAATTCATAGCTTCGTTGCCATGCTTCCATGGAAGGCCCCATGCCCCCACGTTTCTCATACAGACACCCAGGCGCTTATACACGCACTCACAGCAAGTATAGAATAGCTTCTGCTCTAGAGACCTTTCCGCCCAGATAGCTTAGTTCCTAAACATCAGATATCAGATATGATAGAAGCCCAAGTTGATCTGACATGCCAGACTTTTGTCTCTTTCCGTCAGTGTAAATGTCAAGTCCCCTGCACCCCTCCGATTACACGTCATGCAGCTGCGTGCGCATCCAAGCTTCCGATTTCTGCTGACATTGCCACTTTTTCTGTTAGTGCCACCCCTTTGTGACACCTATCAGTGACGTTTCCAGAACACACCTCTAGTTCACGCCTCTTGATTACGCACATGTACCACGTGTATATTGTTATCTTGTCTTCTCTCAGCTGTTACGCCTTCTATACTGTTTCAATGATGTACAATAAGTATATAAGCTATGTACTGTTAATAAAATGTGAGCGCGCTCATCTATCCCTTCTGACACCCTGTGTGGTGGTCAGAACATGATATCTTGGTCATGACCATTCCTTTTTAAGGAATAAAACCCTTAGAACTCTAACACCACGGACTCTGTTTTCTTTCATTTCCGATTGAGTTATTATTGATTAAGTACTTACCTGCCTAGAAATTAAGAGAGTAAATTAATTATTTACGTCAATGTCATCAGTGATGTCATTTGAGATGTCATCAGTGATGTCATCAGTGATGTCACTGACCATGTCATGAATGATGTAATATGTGACATGATCAGCAGTGGATTGCGGGTGCACGATATATAGTTAGTGCAACTAACTATATATGCGAATTTCAATGGTTTTGTGTGAGTAAAATAAGGTTTTGTAAATGCTAATTCCTAACTATATATGGTCTATAACCTATGGTTTTTTCAGTGAATTTTATATATATATATATATGTAGAATGATATATATATATATATATATATATTTATATATATATATAAAGTATGATATATATATATATATATATATATATATATATATATATTACCTACTGGCGGTCGCCAGTAGGTATATATAGTTAGGATTTTTTCTCTATGGGATTTTTGAAAATTCTATGTCTAATAACTTTGGCGTTTGTGGACGGAATTGGCTGAAATTTTCAGGAAAATGGAACATTTTGTTTCTGAGCAGCCCCTGACAATTTGGGGGGGTTTCATCAAGGGGGGGCCGAGAAAAAAGGGGGGTCCCAAAACGCATTTTTCCCATGTTAATTTCCATAGGGCGGTTGGCCTCACTTTTAGCTCGAACGGCTGAATGGATTTGCACGAAACTTGGCAAAATTGTAGGGACTGTTAGCCCGAAGTGCCTTTGCTAGGTCTCAATATATGTGCTCCAGTGGATTTTGAGTAATTTAGGTTCAAAAAAAGATATATATCTGGGCGGAGCCTAACCACACATCTGATCTGATTGGCTGTCAGCACTTCATCCAAGAAGTGTTGGCAGCCATCTTGGGACCAATATACATGATAGCACCTCATTAAAAAGCATTGTAGTTAATAGAGGGTTTTAGGACTTTAGTTACATTATAAATAATTTGTTGATGGTACCACACTCGTTTTAGGAATTGTGGTGGGTTCTAAGATGATTTTACCATGTGAAAAAACCTTCTGCTGTGATATCATGTATATTGTTTGAAAGAAAACTAATATCTCATGATTTTCCCACAGTGGTTTGGAAGGGGATCTATAAGCTAAACTGAAAGCATATTTTCTGTAAATTCACATTATCTTTCTCAGTCATGTGAAAATGAAGTCTGACATTCTCAGTAAAACATGTACATCCAACAAGGACAGAGACTGTCAGTTGATTCCTTTGTGTTCTACTGCAGCCTCCTAGAGTGTTCTAAAGAACAACTAGAGCGCTAACAGTCCTACTTATTACAAAGGTATGGCACACCTGAAGCCATCTTGATTGGAATAAAGTGGTAACTCTTAAAACATTTAATTTAAAAAGAAACAACATGAGGGGGTATATTTTGCCATAGAAAGTATGATTAGTGCTGCAGAATGAAAAATTAGGGCACATTTTGAGTGACTTCTCAAATCCTTTTCTATTTCATTAAAACATTCTGACATGCAGTCTCCCAAAATGGCCACCAGAGACAAAAGAGCCCAAATGTAGCCCAAATATCACCCAGATGTAGCCCAAGTATAGCCCAATGACAGAATGTCCCAGAGTGTTCTAAAGAACAACTAGAGCGCTAACAGTCCTACTTATTACAAAGGTATGGCACACCTGAAGCCATCTTGATTGGAATAAAGTGGTAACTCTTAAAACATTTAATTTAAAAAGAAACAACATGAGGGGGTATATTTTGCCATAGAAAGTATGATTAGTGCAGCAGAATGAAAAATTAGGGCACATTTTGAGTGACTTCTCAAATCGTTTTCTATTTCATTAAAACATTCTGACATGCAGTCTCCCAAAATGGCCACCAGAGACAAAAGAGCCCAAATGTAGCCCAAATATCACCCAGATGTAGCCCAAGTATAGCCCAATGACAGAATGTCCCAGAGTGTTCTAAAGAACAACTAGAGCGCTAACAGTCCTACTTATTACAAAGGTATAGCACACCTGGAGCCATCGTGATGGGAATAAAGTGGTAACTCTTAAAACATTTAATTTAAAAAGGAACAAAATGAGGGGGTATATTATGCAATAGAAGGTATTATTAGTGCTGCAGAAAGAAAAATTAGGGCACATTTTGAGTGACTTTTCAAATCCTCTTCTATTTCATTAAAAAATTCTGACATGCAGTCTCCCAAAACGGCCACCAGAGACAAAAGAGCCCAAATGTAGCCCAAATATCACCCAGATGTAGCCCAAGTATAGCCCAATGACAGAATGTCCCAGAGTGTTCTAAAGAACAACTAGAGCGCTAACAGTCCTACTTATTACAAAGGTATGGCACACCTGAAGCCATCTTGATTGGAATAAAGTGGTAACTCTTAAAACATTTAATTTAAAAAGAAACAACATGAGGGGGTATATTTTGCCATAGAAAGTATGATTAGTGCTGCAGAATGAAAAATTAGGGCACATTTTGAGTGACTTCTCAAATCCTTTTCTATTTCATTAAAACATTCTGACATGCAGTCTCCCAAAATGGCCACCAGAGACAAAAGAGCCCAAATGTAGCCCAAATATCACCCAGATGTAGCCCAAGTATAGCCCAATGACAGAATGTCCCAGAGTGTTCTAAAGAACAACTAGAGCGCTAACAGTCCTACTTATTACAAAGGTATGGCACACCTGAAGCCATCTTGATTGGAATAAAGTGGTAACTCTTAAAACATTTAGTTTAAAAAGAAACAACATGAGGGGGTATATTTTGCCATAGAAAGTATGATTAGTGCTGCAGAATGAAAAATTAGGGCACATTTTGAGTGACTTCTCAAATCCTTTTCTATTTCATTAAAACATTCTGACATGCAGTCTTCCAAAATGGCCACCAGAGACAAAAGAGCCCAAATGTAGCCCAAATATCACCCAGATGTAGCCCAAGTATAGCCCAATGACAGAATGTCCCAGAGTGTTCTAAAGAACAACTAGAGCGCTAACAGTCCTACTTATTACAAAGGTATAGCACACCTGGAGCCATCGTGATGGGAATAAAGTGGTAACTCTTAAAACATTTAATTTAAAAAGGAACAAAATGAGGGGGTATATTATGCAATAGAAGGTATTATTAGTGCTGCAGAAAGAAAAATTAGGGCACATTTTGAGTGACTTTTCAAATCCTCTTCTATTTCATTAAAAAAATTCTGACATGCAGTCTCCCAAAATGGCCACCAGAGACAAAAGAGCCCAAATGTAGCCCAAATATCACCCAGATGTAGCCCAAGTATAACCCAATGACAGAATGTCCCAGAGTGTTCTAAAGAACAACTAGAGCGCTAACAGTCCTACTTATTACAAAGGTATGGCACACCTGAAGCCATCTTGATTGGAATAAAGTGGTAACTCTTAAAACATTTAATTTAAAAAGGAACAAAATGAGGGGGTATATTTTGCCATATGAATTATGATTAGTGCTGCAGAAAGAAAAATTAGGGCACATTTTGAGTGACTTGTCAAACCCTCTTCAATTTCATTAAAAAATTCTGACATACAGTCTCCCAAGATGGCCACCAGAGACAAAAGAGCCTAAATGTAGCCCAAATATCACCCAGATGTACCCCAAGTATAGCCCAATGACAGAATGTCCCAGAGTGTTCTAAAGAACAACTAGAGCGCTAACAGTCTTACTTATGACAAAAGTATGGCACACCAGAAGCCATCTTGATTGGAATGAAGTGGTAAGTCTGAAAACACTCAATTTAAAAAGGAACAACATGAGGCGGTTAATTTTGCCATAGAAAGTATGATTAGTGCTTCAGAAAGAAAAATTAGGGATCATTTTGAGTGACTTCTCAAATCCTCTTCTATTTCATTAAAAAAATTCTGACATGCAGACTGAAACATGCACTTTGAATACCAGCAGCAGACGTCCCTGGTGAGCAGTAGCTTTACTACAGTGATCTAATGTGCAACTAGAGTGCTAACATTCAGAATTGATGGCAAATGTGTGACACATCTGAATGCCTTCTTGATGGAACCAAAGTAAACAAGCATTGAAAATGCAATAGATCTCGCCCTCGTTTAAGTTAAAGCCATTCTGTTTGTAATGAGGTGGCTTTTTAGCTTTGCTTTTATTAGTGTTTTTTCAACTTTCATGTAAATAACATGCATCTGTATGCATATAAGTATATGTATGCATGCATTTATGTTTGTATTTATATAGATATACAGATGATATATGTTTATATATGTATGTATATATATATATATTCACTGAAAAAACCATAGGCTATAGACCATATATAGTTAGGAATTAGCATTTACAAAACCTTGAAAATTCACTGAAAAAACCATAGGTTATAGACCATATATAGTTAGGAATTAGCATTTACAAAACCTTGAAAATTCACTGAAAAAACCATAGGTTATAGACCATATATAGTTAGGAATTCGCATTTACAAAACCTTATTTTACTCACACAAAACCATTGAAATTCCATATATAGTTAGTTGCACTAACTATATATCGCGCACCCGCAATCCACTGCTGATGATGTCACATATTACATCATTCATGACATGGTCAGTGACATCACTGATGACATCACTGATGACATCTCAAATGACATCACTGATGACATCTCAAATGACATCACTGATGACATCACTGATGACATCTCATTTGACATTACTGATCACATCACTGATGATATCATTCATGTGATAATACGATGAACCTCTTCAGGCTCTAATATAACCTTAGATACAATCAGTGTAAACAGACACTCACAGACTGTCACTCATCCATGGAGTTACTCACACACCTAGTCAGTCATGCAAAGAATCAATCACACCTCCATTTCCTCAACTATACAGTTATACAAACTTTACTTATTCAAACATATACTAACACATATTTACTCTCTTATACAATCCCTGATACAAGTTCACAATGATCCATACAGCCACTCACACATTCACTGGCTCTTATGCACAGTTATTTATATATGTCAACTCTCACATGTACTGTGTTTTACATATGTACTTATTTTGACATGTAGCACTGAGATATCCATTCACTCACCAATACACTCATGGACACAGTCAACCGCCCATACAGCTGTTTCCACATGCACTTTTGAAACCATACATCTAGTGAATCAACTGCTCACACATCTATGCACAGAGTCATACACCTCCCAGCCACCCACACACACACTCAGTCTCCCATACAAATACTTGGGCAACCAATCAATAACCCATATAGTTACTCATATAGCTACTTATCAACACATGCAACAGTTTACAGAACAACAGACATAATGATGCACAAATTAAGACAGTTTAGTCACTAACCCATGCACTCAGTGAGACACATTTAATCACTCACTCATACAGTCAGTCATGCACCTACTAAATCCTTCATCCAGACACTTATACATCCACTCATTCTTCAATATGTAAGACATATTTTAACTTTACAGAAACATACAGTCACTGGATGTTGTCATCAGTGATGTCATCATTGATGTCATTTGAGATGTCATCAGTGATGTCATCAGTGATGTCACTGACCATGTCATGAATTATGTAATATGTGACATCATCAGCAGTGGATTGCGGGTGCGCGATATATAGTTAGTGCAACTAACTATATATGGAATTTCAATGGTTTTGTGTGAGTAAAATAAGGTTTTGTAAATGCGAATTCCTAACTATATATGGTCTATAACCTATGGTTTTTTCAGTGAATATATATATATATATACTAAATATTTATAAAAAAATGAGAAATAAAACTACTGATTTTCTCACATAACAAACAATATATCTCATAACAATTGGACAAATATGTGCACTGTACAATGGTCAGCGATATATTACAAAGCAGTTTTAGCAGCCCATGTTGGCACTAGCAGCACATAATGACTGAATCACATCTCAATTTATAGCACAATTGAATTCAAAAGATTGTGGTACAAAGTATCTACTTATATTAAAGCCAAATCTCGTCACGGTCGTTTAAACCATGTGTGGCTGCATGATATCTTTCGATCAGGTGTGCTTCCAACCAATTAAGGTAATTTTGCATGACCGTCTTATTTGGTGCTTTCACAACCAGTAATACAGACCAAAAAATATCATTTTCATCATGTCCCATTTCCATATAGTGTCGTACCATAGGAGCCACTTTGGTGTTAGCTCTGACACTGCTTCAGGCTAGGTCGCTCCCACGCTGCTGCTGCCTGCCAGTCTCTGAGCTCCCTACCTGGCTCCCAGCTCTGCTCCAGCGCTCGCTCTCTCTTCCTCCTGCCTGCTCCTCGCTGCACTTTCCCGCTGCTCCCTCCCTGCGGCCTGCCCCCACCAAGCCCATTCGCCGCCCCGCTCCCGCCACCCAGCTGCTCCTTCCTCCCGGTTTCCCTCTTAAAGGGGGAGGCGCAGTGGCGCAGGGAGCGACCTCTGACCCTGCTTCAGGCTAGGGTGCCCCGCGCCGCTGCTGCCTGCCAGTCTCTGAGCTTCCTACCTGGCTCCCAGCGCTGCTCCAGTGCTCGCTCTCTCTTCCTCCTGCCTGCTCCTCACCGCACTTTCCCGCCGCTGCCTCCCTGTGGCCCCGCCCCCACCAAGCCCATTCGCCGCCCCGCTCCCGCCACCCAGTTGCTCCACCCTCTCGGTTCCCCTTATGGAGACCACGAAGCGGCCGCACAGTGGACGCGCGCAGTGGACGCGCTCAGTGGGCACGCCAAAGGCAAGCCCGTCTGCGCCCGTCCGCGCCTGGACCGCGCCCCGCGACAGAACCCCTGGCCCCAGCCGATGCCAGGGCACCCAACTGAGGTACGACAGCGCCACCCTCACCGCACTCAACACCGGACGACCTGCCACCGAGCTACCCCGAGGCGCACTCACGGACCCTTCACCTGTCAAGCCTGCAAATTCACCTGCCTCCGAACCTGCTCCCCGCCCACCGAAAACAGCAACGACAACAACAATCACCTCAAGTGCATCCTTCTCAACACCCGCTCCGTCCACAAACATGCTGTTGAACTCTGGGAACTCCTTGATACTACAGCACCAGACGTCGCCTTTCTCTCTGAAACCTGGATGAACGCCTCCTCGGCCCCCAACATTGCCAAGAAAACTACCTCCCACCGCCAGACGCCGCAGATCCCCAGCAGATGCTGGAGCAAAGTCACCGCAGACCAACTGACCACATCGCTGAGCCAGAACCCGCCTGTAGACACCCCCGACACCAATGCCACCGCACACAACCTCACACAGTGGATCACCAACTGCGCCAATGACCTCGCTCCTCTGAAGAAACCCCCAGTCAAGACTAACAACAGAAAAACCGCATGGTTCACAGACACCCTCAGAGTCACAAAGAAATCATGCTGAACCCTCGAGAAAGCTTGGCGCCACAAATGGACATCAGAAACAATGACAGCCCGCAAGAACGCCACCCGCGAATACCACCAGTTGATCCGCACCACCAAAAGGACATCGTTCAAAGAGTAGCTGGACAACAACGCCCACAACAGCAAGGAACTCTTCAGCCTTGTCATATAGCTCTCCAACCCCAGCGCTAGCAACAACGACATCACACGGTCGCAAGACCCCTGCAACTCCCTCACCACATTCTTCCACTGCAAGATCACAGATATACACGACAGCTTCAGGCCCCAGACTCCACCTCCAGCCACCATACCAATGACCCCCACCACCAGCCTCAGTGCATGGACTCCCATCAGCCCTGAAGACACCACCCACGTCATGAACACCATCCACTCCGGCTCCCCATCCGACCCATGCCCTCATCATATCTTCAAGAAAGCTGACACCATCATCGCACCCCACCTCCGGAACATCATCAACAGCTCCTTCATGTCAGCCACCTTCCCTGGAAGCTGGAAACACGCAGAAATCAACGCCCTTCTAAAGAAACCAACAGCGGACCCCAAAGACCTCAAGAACTTCCGCCCCATCTCTCTTCTCCCCTTCCTGGCTAAAGTCATCGAGAAGACAGTCAATAAACAGCTGACTGCATTCCTCGAAGAAAACAACTCGCTCGACCCTTCCCAGTCCGCATTTCAGGCCAACCACAGCACCGATATCACCCTCATCGCAGCCACCGATGACATCAGGACCCTGATGGACAACGGAGACACAGCCGCTCTCATCCTCCTGGACCTCTCGGCGGCCTTTGATACCATCTGCCACCTCACCCTAATAACCTGCCTCTACAACACTGGGATCCAAGGAAAGGCCCTAGAATGGATCATATCGGTCCTCTCCGACAGAATCCAGAGAGTCCGCCTCCCTCCCTTCTGCTCCGAAGCCACCAAGATCATCTGCGGCGTACCCCAGGGCTCCTCGCTCAGCCCAACCCTCTTCAATATCTACATGAGACCCCTCGCCACCATCGCACGCAAACACAACATCAACATCGTCTCCTACACCGACGACACCCCGCTGATACTCTCCCTCACTGCCAAGGCCAACTTCCAGGACGGAATGTAAGATGTCGCAGAATGGATGAAGCACAGCCGTCTGAAGCTCAACTCGGACAAGACGGAGGTCCTCATCCTCGGACAAACCCATCCGCCTGGGTCGACTCCTGGTGGCCCACAACGCTGGGCACCGCACCGACACCCATGGACCACGCACGCAACCTGGGATTCATCCTGGACTCCTCCCTCACAATGACCAAGAAAGTCAATGCAGTCTCGTTCTCATGTTTCAACACCCTGCGCAAGCCCCGAAAGATCTTCCGGTGGATCCCCACCAGAAAGACGGTCACCAAGGCCCTTGTCACCAGCCGACTGGACTACGGGAACACCCTATACGCAGGAACCACAATCAAACTTCAGAAAAGCCTTCTACGCATAGAGAACGCCTCCGCAGGACTCATCCTCGACATCCCTCGCCACAGCCACATATCCGCCCACCTGAGAAACCTGCACTGGCTCCCCGTCAGCAAGAGGATCACGTTCAGGCTGCTCACCCACGCACACAAAGCGGTCCACAACATGGGCACCAAATACCTCAACAACCGCCTCTCGTTCTACACCCCACCCGCCAGCTCCGCTCCACCAGCCTCGCCCTCGCCACCGTCCCACGGATTTGCAGAACCACCACCGGAGGAAGATCGTTCTCCTACCTGGCAGCCAAGACATGGAACTCCCTCCCCGCACACCTACGACTGACCCAGCACCATCTCACCTTCAGGAAACACCTCAAGACCTGGGTATTCGAGCAATAGTGCCCCCCCCCCAGTGCCTTGAGACCCCCACGGGTGAGTATTGCGCTCTACAAATATACTGATTGATTGACAACGTATGCGTGATTTATGTTGTAAAATCCGCACCCTGATTGGTTGTGTTGTTTATCCAATATATGTTTTTCCACATGGACATGTCACAGAGTAAACTACGTTTTTTGTATTGCAGTTGAAAAAGACCAGCTGCTTGTGTTATTTGTTATTTATTTCTACAACTTTAGAATCTCTAGTTTGCGAACAAACTGAGCAACCGTTGCACATGTAATGTCCCACCACTGGTGGTAGCTTCAGCGTCCCTCTCAGGTCATTTTGTGTAGATTGTTCGCGTGTTGCTTTCACTAAATATTTTCTCAAATTCTTTCCTCTCCGAAAAGAAAACAAAGGTTTTGGGATATTCAAATGCTCAATAAGCCTAAGGTTTCTAAGAATGATTTGTTTAATCTTATAAGCTTTAGGGTTAAAAGTAAGTACACATACCAATTCATCCACTTCTTGTTTCGACTTCGGGGTGAGCAAATTTTCCCTGGGCGTGTACCAAGCTCTCTTAAGAGCTCCCCATACCAGTTTTTTGGGATACCCTCTTGTGACCAATTTATGTTGTAATGTCTTTGCATTTTTAAAGTAATCTTCCTTTGCCGTACAATTATGGCGTACCAGCAGAAACTGCCCATAGGGCAAATTATCTTTCAAGTTACGTGGGTGCCCTGATGTATACTCCAACAA
The DNA here is from genome assembly GCF_964263255.1 of Lissotriton vulgaris. Taxonomy (NCBI): domain Eukaryota; kingdom Metazoa; phylum Chordata; class Amphibia; order Caudata; family Salamandridae; genus Lissotriton; species Lissotriton vulgaris. The sequence continues at coordinate 493,889,619 of NC_141685.1, forward strand.
TGTGTTACGATCAGTTGGCTTGATGTATGAATCTACTTCAAGCCTCCCATCCTTCTCCATAATCCACACATCAAGGAAATTCAAATCTACCGTCCTAACATTGAGCCAAAGATGGAATTGGTCAAGCTCCTGTTGCGTGCCCTGCCAAATCATGAACACATCGTCAATGAAACGAACCAACTCAAGGATATTACTCCCGAATGGGATGGCCTCATGGAAGATGCGTCTCATTTCAAAATGGTCCATTACTAAATTTGCTATCTCAGGCGCAAAACAGCAGCCCATCCCTACGCCTTTTACCTGCAGAAACAGATCTCCTTTAAATGAAAAGAAATTGTTTTTCAAACAAATGCGAGCCAATAATAACAGAAAATCAGTAGGGACTTGGTGTGGTCTCAGTCTTTGATCAAGCACCAACGACATTACCATGAGTGCCTCATCTTGTGGTATATGTGTGTAGAGGCTCTCGATTTACAATGTCACCAACAGCTATTGAGTGGCATCGAACATCGAGAGCTCTATCTTGGATATAAAAGCCATTGTGTCTCTGATATAAGCCTTTGTGCCGGTTACCAAGGGCTTGAGAAAGACATCACTATATTTAGCTATAGGCTCCAAAAGCGAGCCACAGGCTGCTATAATCGACCTGCCAGGTGGTTGAGTTAAGCTCTTATGTACTTTCGGAAGTACATATATATTGGGCATCCTTTGGTCAGTAAAGTTAAGATATTCATATTCTTTTTTGCAAAGAAAGCCTAAATCCATTGCTTCAGTAGTTAGATGCAAAATCTGTGCTCCTAATCTAGCTGTGGGGTTGTCAGTCAAAGCGCGATAGCGCGATAGTCATCTTTATTATTAAGCTGGCGCATGATCTCTGCGTCATACTTTTCGCTGTCCCATAGCACTATCCCACCCTCTTTATCTGATGATTTTATAACAGTAAGGGGGTTGCATGATAATTCTTTCAGTGGTATTTGCTCTTGTTTCGAGAAGTTGAATTTAAATTTAATATGTTTGGAATTCAACTGATCTATTTCACGTAGGATCTGCTCCTCAAAAAACAAGACTTTATCAGGCATAGCCACATTCTGTGGACAGAAAGACGACTGCTTCTTCAATCCACTGAAGACAATTTTTAACCTGATTTTCCGTAGGAATTTTAGAACCTCCGTTTTCGTATCAACCGGATCTTGTACGATGGTTGGAACAAAAGATAGACCTTTTCCAATATTTTCATTTCAACTTCAGTTGAAGTATGTTTTGAAAGATTATATACCGGCATAGGATCTGTCATAGTATTAGGGTCTCTTGGATGATCATATGACCACGACTCCATGGAGAGCGGCTCAGGCAAGCTCATCCTCTGTTCTAACATCTGTAAACTTGTTGTCGTGTCCTGAAAAACCCTTGTTTGTGCACCATCTATGGCTCGAACCAGGATGCCCCCAGGGTTTTGGATGAGCTGGAACTCAAACAGGCAACATGGCCAGATCCATTGATAATCTGTGGTGATTCAACTACTCAGTTGGAGGCAACATGGCCCCTTAATACTATACAATAGCTGCATTTAAGGATAGTCATGACTTTGCTGATGTTTGAGCCACAAATGGAAAGGGGCGACCAATCGGTCCCCCCGAACGTATGGCAGAGTACCACGATCCCCCCGGGAAGCCATCTTGGGCGGGAGGCGAGTCTCGGCTGGTATGCCCAAAGTGGCGTAGCCGGGGCGCGCTTTTTCCCGCCCTAGAGTGGGTTGGCCTAGACACTGACGCGGCTGGCCACGCCCTTGGGGCAGGCAGGGGCGGGTTTACGCCCGCCCTGAAGACGGATAAAAGGAGGAACAAGACCAGAAAACATCCTCTTGTTCCTGTGCTCTGAAGCTGCACCTCCTCGCTGCACGAGAGCTCGAGACGGAACGAAGAGCCAATTTTGAGCGTTGTAATCGTTCTTGTTTGTTTTCCAGATACTCTGTTGGAGAATGCCGAAGAAGGCGGGAAAGCGAATGACTACCGACCAGATGCTGCGTATTCTCATGAAAGAGGTGACCGACCTAAAGAGGCGAATGGATAAAGACGAGGAAGGGGGGCCGAAACGTCCTTTGGTGGGAGCAGCCCCGGGAGGAAAAGGCAAGAGGCCCAGGAGGGGAGCAGCTGGGGGAGATATCCCGGGTCCCAGTGTCCCGCTCGAAGCACCCACTCCCGTGCCGGAGGAAGGGAATCCGATTCCCGTTGTGGTCACCACCGTGTCCGGGGAAGATATGCCGCCCGAGCTGGCAGCACAATTAGCAGCGTGGTTGGGTAAAGGTAGCGAGGGCGCCACGGCTGTCGACGCGCAGGTGTTGATGAAGCAACTGCGTGAAACACGGGAAGCAGCGAGGGTATCCACGCCGGCTGCGGCCGTAGAGAAGCCGCAGGGGACGGTTTCAGTCACAGACACAGCGTCCGGTTCAGGTAAGCGGCCATTGCCGATTGCGAGGGAGGAGTCGGCACTCTCTCGAAGGGAGAAGTTGGGTCAGCATGTCCCTTTAGCTATTAAAGAAAAGATATGGGCAGGGGAGTATGTAAACATCTTCTCGTTGCTTACTGATCATTATGAGATGGAGCATGTTAAAGGTCAGAAGGACCTCATGCATCCGAGTGTTTGGCGCGCAAAGATGGCCGCCTTTAAGGTAAATGAAAACATTGGCAATTGGGGCAAGGCGTGGGGGGTTTTCACATCGATCTTGGGAGAACGAAGGCCCGAATTGCTACCCGAATTGCCGATTTATCAGTCACGGATCATGGGGTACTCTGTATCACACGAGGGTAATCATTGGTTCTGCTACGATAATATTTTCAGAAAAGCAAAAGAACATGATAAAAACTTAACTTGGGATTGTTATGATTCTGTGTCCTGGTCCAAAATGAAGGATACTGGTATGTTGAAGTTGCCATTGGTAGGGAGTAACGTGGGCGAATCCTCCCGTCAGTATGCGGGGACGCCCTTTCGATCAGGTTCGGGTACCGACAATCACTCGAGGCCTACCGGTAATGCAGGTAAAAAGGGGGTTTGTTGGAACTTTAACAGGGGTAAATGTACTAGGCCCCAGGGGTCGTGCAAATTTAGACACGAATGTAGTGGGTGTGGGCAATCATCCCATCCTGAGTCCACGTGCAGAGCCAAAACGGGTGATAACGGGGGTAGAGGAGGTGCCAAACAGGTCTAACATAGTCAGAGGGGCGCCTTTACCTACCCCGATTGATACCTTGGCAATGATTCCCTGGCTCAGTGAATACCCGGATCGTGCTTCCGCTGGGGTGGTGCGGAACGGGTTTTCATATGGTTTCCGCATCCCAGTGGGGGACTTTCAGGGTGTGGAAAAATGCAAAAATCAGATATCGGACTTGCAGCATACGACCGTGGTACAGGAAAAGATCCGGAAGGAGGTTACTCGAGGTCGAGTCGCCGTTCCGTTTAGTGTACCCCCGGTTGCTAACTTTGTTTGTTCGCCTTTAGGAGTGGTCCCCAAGAAGGACCCGGGTGAGTTTCGGCTGATACATAATTTGTCAGCCCCACGTGGTCTTTCCGTAAACGAAGCGATAGACCCGGAAATGTGTTCAGTGCGGTACGCATCCTTCGATGAGGCCGTAGCCATTTTGAATCGCCTGGGGCCCGGTGCGCTGATGGCAAAATCGGATATCGAGTCAGCGTTCCGGTTGCTCCCGGTACATCCAGACGATCAGCGTCTCCTGGGATTCATGTTTCAGGGTCAGTATTACATGGATAGGTGTATGCCTATGGGATGCTCTATATCTTGTGCCTATTTCGAGAAATTCAGTAGTTTCCTACAATGGGTCTTCACTAAGAAGACGGGATTCCAACATGTGATGCATTATCTCGATGATTTTTTGTTCCTGGGGGCAGACGGGGATCCGGAATGTGGGCAGGCTTTGGCTGCATTTTGTGTTTTAATGAATCAGTTTGGCGTGCCATTGGCACCAGGTAAGACAGTGGGTCCTTCGACTTGCCTCGAGTTTCTGGGGATCGAGTTAGACTCCGGAGAAGGTTGTTTCCGTTTGCCAGGTGATAAAGTGTTAAAGTTCAGGGCATCCCTGCAAATGTGTATGAGTGAATCTAAGGTTAAGCTGCATCAATTACAGCAGTTAGTGGGACAGTTGAATTTTGCCCTAAGAGTTATACCAATGGCCCGTCCTTTTTCCCGTTCGATCGCTCAAGCCATGGTCGGACTGAAGGAGGGCCATCATCGCACAAGGCTCTCGGCAGAGGTCCGCCAGGACATGCGCATTTGGTGGGCATTTCTGGCGGATTTCAATGGTCGAGTCGTCTGGAACAAACCGGCCGTGTCCTCTGAGGAGCTGGGGCTGTGGACAGATTCGGCAGGGAGCATAGGTTTTGGTGCCATTTTCGGCACTCGATGGTCTGCACAAAAATGGCCGGCATGGTGGCATGACAGTGGTCTGACAAGTAACATTGCTTTCCTGGAACTTTTCCCCATTTTGGTGGCCCTGAGAACGTGGCCCGAAGGGTTCAGAGATCACTCTGTGGTATTTTGGTCTGACAATATGACCGTGGTTGAGTGTATCAATAGCCAGGCAGCACGATGCAAATGGATTTTGAGACTGCTCAAGGAAATCGTATTACTGTGTATGCAATTGAATGTGCTATTCAAAGCAAGACATGTCCCGGGGGTAATGAACCAGGCGGCTGATGCCCTTTCTCGTTTTCGTATGCAGGCCTTCTGGGGTTTTCTTCCCACAGCGGACCCGGAGCCAGCACCCTTTCCCGAAGCTCTCTGGTCTCTCGGTGCCCCGAACTTCGTAACCTCGTGGGAGAGAGTTTAGCACCCAGGACGAGGAAGGCATATGAAGGGGCGTTCCGGTCCTATTTAGCCTTTTTGGGGACTGCTAGAGAGGAGCTTTGGGGCCAGGAGGAATGGGTAGTGAACTTTCTGATGTCTTTACATCTGGCAGGGAAATCGGTGACCACGGCCCAGAGGCATCGGGCTGCCATTTCCTTTGTTGCTAGGGCTCATGGGATCCAGGACCCGACAGCGTCTTTCGTTGTGCAAAAAGCGCTACGTGGGTGGCAACGCCTTGAGGGTCGCAGAGTAGATGAGAGGCGCCCGATAGGTTTGGATAGGTTGGCCCAGTTATTATCCAGACTCCCTACAACATGTTCATCTCAGTTTGAGACAGTGTTATTCCGAGCCGCTTTTACGCTGGCATTTCATGGGGCTATGCGGGTAAGCGAATTAGTGGCGAGGAACAAGCAGGATGTGACGGGAGGGCTGTGCGCAGAGCACGTTCAGATCAGAGGGGAGACAATGACTGTCTCGTTTGTGAGGTCCAAGACCGATCAGAGTGGGATGGGTGACTGCATAATTATACGCAGGATTCCCGGGTCGTCCATGTGCCCAGTGAAGTGTTTAGAGGATTATTTAACACGAAGGGTGGCATCATGGGGGGGGACCTTGTTGAGACACGCGGACGCCACCCCACTGACAAGGTTTCAGTTTCAGCGGGTGCTTGCGATGTCGATTACAGCTGCGGGCTTGAACCCGGGTGAGTTTGGGACCCATTCCTTTCAGATAGGGGCTGCTACAGAGGCTACAGCCAGGGGTCTGAATGTGGAACAAGTTAAACGTGTGGGGCGTTGGTCCTCCAATTGTTATAAAAGGTATGTGCGTTTGCACATGTTGTGAAGCTGTAATGATGTACTCACGCTTCTTGTTTTGTTTGGTTTTCAGTTACGCAAGCCTACGAGGCGGGGCGGACTATGCAGTCGACCCAACACCGGGCCAGCGGTCAGACATCACCGGCTGTGAAAAAGGAGGTGTGGGTCGTGGGCCACTCATACGTGAGGCGTGCCGCGGACGTATTCAAGGCAGGTGACATGGTGCACGTGGCTGGGGAATACGGGTACAGTGTGTCCTTCTACGGAAAGGGCGGTCTCTGTATTGACCAGTTTCAATCATTTTTCGAGGGTTTGCTAGGGCGGACGAGGTCACCGCCGTCTGTAGTCATAGTACATCTTGGGGGCAAAGATTTGGTCACCACTGGTAGACGACTTCTCCTGGAGGCGATGCTTTCCACTGTAAGTTGGTTAGCGAGGAGAGTTCCAGGGTGCACAATTGCGTGGTCCCATATGATCCCACGAAAAGTGTGGCGGGGGGCTTTTTCTGTTTCTGCTTTAAATCATTCTGTGAGAAAAATTAATAACAAAGTGAGTAGGTTGTTCCGTTCCAATGCACTGCATTCTATTCCGCATGGGTGTATTTATGATGACAGTATGTACTTGGGGGATGGTGTTCATTTGTCTCGGGTGGGGAATGAGTTACTCATAGGTGACTTCATAGCTTGGCTGAAGACGTTAACACATGACCTTTAGGTAGGAGTGTGGTGGGGGGTCCGGATAGCCGGTCAACTATCCGGACCTGTGGCGGTAAGGTCATGATCGGTGAGCACTAATTGGAAGATCCCTATGAGTGGGCGTCACCCATTACGGATGGGGGCGCTCGGGGGAGGTGGCCATTGGCCCCTCAACGGGGAGGCGGTCCCTTCTAAGGATGGGTCGCCGAAAGGAAAGGGAAGGCGGTCAAGGCCCCTTCATGGGTAGGAGGGGTTACAGCCCCCTCCTGGGGAATTTCCCGGGTCCAGGACGTCTGCGACGGCAGATGTGGTAAGTTGTGTGGGGTTTGGGGGGGGGGTCTACGCTACCTTCTAGATACCTCACACGAGTCCTCGTACGACCTTTAAGTGGCGTCGAGTTTTATTGGGGCCCCCGTCAAGTCAAGGGAAATTGGTAGTTGCACTTGAGGTATGCCTCCGTGCCGCCCCTCACAAGTGAGGGGGATATGTCTGGGTTAGGGATCTTGACACCGGTTACGACCTTGCCGTTGGCCCTTAAACGTTAGGATGTACAATTTCAAAATTTAAGTAAATGTTTGCTAGGATGTTAGTTCGGCTAGGAGTACCTTTGTATTAGAGGATATGTTAAGGTTAGCCAAACATCGCAATGTGGTAATGAAATTGTACATAATATGAAACTGTTGATTTAATGTTTTAATTTTGTTTCATATTTTAATAAATACGGCCGGGAGGGTCACTCCCTCCCGTCTTCCAAAAACTTCAGAACTGTTTCCGGTTTCCCATCCTTGGGGATTGTGTTGAGAGGGGGTGGCGGGTATCTCAGCCATATGGAAAGGGGCGACCAATCGGTCCCCCCGAACGTATGGCAGAGTACCACGATCCCCCCGGGAAGCCATCTTGGGCGGGAGGCGAGTCTCGGCTGGTATGCCCGAAGCGGCGTAGCCGGGGCGCACTTTTTCCCGCCCTAGAGTGGGTTGGCCTAGACACTGACGCGGCTGGCCACGCCCTTGGGGCAGGCAGCGGCGGGTTTACGCCCGCCCTGAAGACGGATAAAAGGAGGAACAAGACCAGAAAACATCCTCTTGTTCCTGTGCTCTGAAGCTGCACCTCCTCGCTGCACGTGAGCTCGAGACGGAACGAAGAGCCAATTTTGACCCACCCACCAGCCCCTGAAGACAGCGAGTGGTTTTAAATAAAGTTTGATGGATAACTCTGATTTTCGTTTACAGGTTGTGGTATTATCGTGAAGATTTTGAGTATGCAATAAAGAATGATCGATTTGTGTTATGTTTTGCAAGTAAAGTAATTCTGCTTTAGTGTTCATCAGTAAGCATGCTTTGAATAAAGTTGTTGTTGCTACTGTCTGTTATATTTAGTCTTTAGTTCCTTAGTTATCATTGTCGTATTTATTTTGGTCGGGCGGTAAGGTCATGATCGGTGAGCACTAATTGGAAGATCCCTATGAGTGGGCGTCACCCATTACGGATGGGGGCGCTCGGGGGAGGTGGCCATTGGCCCCTCAACGGGGAGGCGGTCCCTTCTAAGGATGGGTCGCCGAAAGGAAAGGGAAGGCGGTCAAGGCCCCTTCATGGGTAGGAGGGGTTACAGCCCCCTCCTGGGGAATTTCCCGGGGCCAGGACGTCTGCGACGGCAGATGTGGTAAGTTGTGTGGGGTTTGGGGGGGGGGTCTACGCTACCTTCTAGATACCTCACACGAGTCCTCGTACGACCTTTAAGTGGCGTCGAGTTTTATTGGGGCCCCCGTCAAGTCAAGGGAAATTGGTAGTTGCACTTGAGGTATGCCTCCGTGCCGCCCCTCACAAGTGAGGGGGATATGTCTGGGTTAGGGATCTTGACACCGGTTACGACCTTGCCGTTGGCCCTTAAACGTTAGGATGTACAATTTCAAAATTTAAGTAAATGTTTGCTAGGATGTTAGTTCGGCTAGGAGTACCTTTGTATTAGAGGATATGTTAAGGTTAGCCAAACATCGCAATGTGGTAATGAAATTGTACATAATATGAAACTGTTGATTTAATGTTTTAATTTTGTTTCATATTTTAATAAATACGGCCGGGAGGGTCACTCCCTCCCGTCTTCCAAAAACTTCAGAACTGTTTCCGGTTTCCCATCCTTGGGGATTGTGTTGAGAGGGGGTGGCGGGTATCTCAGCCATAGAAACCATTAGATCCAGGAAAAAAATTATGTTCGGTTAGCTTTCACTACTCTCCTTGATAAGATTAGCATTAGGGTATAAAGGGGTGAGGAACCCAATATACCCTTGCAGGCTTGGGCAATTAACACGTTTAAGAAAAGGGGCGAGCAAGGGATTTTGCTAAGAATTCTTAGTTACAGCACAAGAGGGACTACTAATTAGGTACCCACGCTACTAGAACTTAGTGGCTGAATGCAGTTTCACACATCTGACTACTGAGTCTAATTCTGCTTGTTATTAACCATCCACTTTTGATTTTCATATATTTCTGATTTGAAATCATTGTGTTATTTGTGAGCAGTGTAGACTTTTTTTGAGATATATATTAGGAACATACAAGACGCTCCCTTTTATATCCCAAATGCATTGTTTCTGTACCCTATTTGTATTGTTGATTTAATTTTCCTGTTACAAAGAAAATAACAATCTTTTAATACTAAAAACCTGGTTATTGTTTTTGTTTTTCTTTCACCTCTCTAATGTGTTAGTGTGGTAGCACTACAGATGTGTGAAACTGCATTCAGCCACTAATTTCTAGTAGCGTGGGTACCTAATTAGTAGTCCCTCTTGTGCTGTAACTAAGAATTCTTAGCAAAATCCCTTGCTTGCCCCTTTTCTTAAAAAAGATTAGCATTAGGACATTTCTGTAATTCTTATTAGGTTACTGACTTTGATGTCATGAATTAGGTACTATGATGTGTCACTGCAGTCTCAACTCACCTGCTGATTTTAATGAGAATAACACTGATTGGATTTTTAAGTATGTATCAGTTGTAGGCATATATGACATATAGCCTTATGTCTGTCTTGTTGTCCTTTTCAGTGAAAGATGTTACAGCTTCTTGATGAAGGCACTCCAGCCGAAACGTGAGTACAGCCATTCACACTACGAGATAAATCGATAATGAATTATGTTTCCATGAACTAATGCTCTCTGTTCCCAGTCATATGTATCCACTATCTATAACCTGAATAGTAATAACGTATCAGTTAAATGCTTCTATGATTTACTCCAAGGAATGATCCTTGTCGAGGACACTGTATATGTAAATAATATATAATGTTGATTATTTTTTTCCAAACTTCACATATTGTATTCTAAATATTTAAAAAAAAATTAAAAACATATTTTGTGGTATAACAATAACACAGGTTTTTCAAATATTACATGAATTGATGCTATTTTATTGATCATCTGTTAGTTGCATTGTTGGACGCCTACACCTGCTTTTATATTTCTGTTCTTAATCAAGTTTGTTTCTGAAATACCTGCCTCATATCGACCCATCTCACTCATTAATTCAGATGCTAAGCTTGACTCCAAGACTTTTGCAATCTGTCTCTGAAGGATTATAGGCCAATTGATTACTCCCTAGCAACAGATTTATACTAGGCAGGGGGACCACATACCATATTAGACGAGCAATAGCTTTGTTTGACATAGCAGCTGCTACAGGGGGCTAAATGACCATGATTCTCCTAAATGCCCAAAAGCATGAAAGTACTTTTGGCGAACCTTGAGCTAAAATGGGTTTGGCCCACGGTTCATCACTGTTATCAAAGAAATGTATCATAATCCATATGCAAGGATACAGATGAAGGGTAGGGAATCAGAAAAAATAGCAGTTGCTAGAGGGACAAGGTAGGGCCGCCCCTACTCTGCTATCCTCTTTGCCCTGTACATTGATCCATTTATCAGACAAATATTGCATAGGCAATTGATTACACCAGTTTATGCCAGTGGCTTTACCACTAAAGTCCAAGCATATGCTGATGACATGGCTATAATGACTATGTATCCACAGAAAGAGATGTTGCAAGTAAAGATTTTGGCAGCAGAGTATGACAAGAAGTCCGGGTATCGCCTTAACATGTAGAAAACTCAGATTCTGTTCACCAGGAACACTGCCTTTCAGGATCCCTGAAGGGTTGATATGGCTATACACCTAGGGCCAGGATACACTCAAACGTGGCTACTATTTGGCCAAGTAATACAGACCCCCTAATATCAAAAAAATTAGCTTGGAATTAAGACAATGGATCAGATGCATATGTTAAGAATTGGCTGGTGCAACTTTCTTAAAATGGTTATGTTCCCAAAGATACTGAATTTGCTTCAATCTATACCACTTGAGTCTATGTTCTCAAATTATATGTCACAATATAAGAAAATACGTATATCCTTAACGTTTTAACCCTCGCTCAGGAACAGGGTGGATGGGCCATCCCAAATCATATTTTTTACTATTGGCCTACAATGCTCCAACAGATAAGAGATCTGTTCACGGCAGGCAGTGGGTATACAGCAGAACAAGATCCCACTGATGCTTTGCCATCCATATACGAGTTGGCTATTGGCAAGGCTGCACAGGGTCTTACTCCGATAAATGGAACTTAGTTACTATAAAAAAAACTTTTAAGTGCTTAAAAGCAGCTTGGCATGTCTGGAGTAAGGTTAGCAAAATGCTGAAATTGCCAAAGTATCTTACGTACATAAGCTTGTGGCTGTCTGCCGTTTTTTCTGGCCTTTTTTTAACAATGTGATGAGAAGGCATTGGGAGGAAGCCGGTATAAGCAAAATGGGCGATATTTCTCTACCAGGAGAATTGAGTTTGTTTTCTGAATAACAAGAGGCCTATGGAACAGATGATAGGTCTTATTTTAAAGATGTCCAAATACAAGAATTTCTTAAACATCTTGGGGGTGAAGTACTCTCTCAAGCACAAATACCCCTTTTAAAAGTCATCGCCTATGGAGATGGTAGGGTTAAGCATATTTATATAATTCTGTTGAGCTACACTCCGGATGACTTGGACAAGACAGAATCCAATTGGGCAAGGAAGTTAGGGAAAGAGGATATTGACCTATATATTTTGATTGCACTGGTATTTTTTTTCTCTCTGCCAATCTGAAGGAGCAACAATATAAACAGTGTGTAAACTTTATTTTACTCCAGATAAGCTAATCAGGTAGGGGAAAAGGGAAGAGAACATTTGTACTAGGTATGGAGAAGGTTCAGCAGAAGTGGTACATCTGTTTTTTTGCCTATGAACAGCTGCAATGCCTAAAGGAAGGAATTGAAGCCTTTTGGTGACAGGTTTTTGGCAGGGAAATAGGTATTACTCCATACATGATGTTTTTGGGGTATGATAACAAGGAACATCTGGAACAGACACAGATCTACTTTATTTTTTATGTCAGTGGCGGTAGCTTGCCTGCTGATAGCAACAAAAATGGAATGATCCAGAACCCCAACCTATTTTGTCTGGATTGCCCACTTACTGGAAGCTTTTGAACACTCTTCCTCCAGACCCAAGGTACATAGAAACCTTTTCAAATGTTCTACTTTTTAGAATTCTCACTGCAACCAAGGTACTTGGTGTATCTGGCATGGGCTCCTTTGTGGTTGGCCTATAATTGGACCTTAGTCCTAATCTACCGTGACCATTTACCATCATTGAAGCTTTATTTTTTTCTTGCCATTTTTTTCACTTAAAATGTTTCAAAAATTTCTAGCCTTGGTCCCTCTTGTTGGATTGTTATCATTTTATTGCTATCTTGCTTATTAGATTTGGCCCTGTTTGTTTAAATTGAAGTGGATTTTTCATTATATTGTGGTTTTGACTTTTTAATTGTTTTTGTGCTTCTAAATACTTTATACATTTTAGTATGCTCTGTGTCATAGCTACCAGGAGGAGCTCATGTTTTAATTACTGAAATATTAGACTGGACTGAACAAGAGAGTGATTTTACTACATGTGCCGAACATCAACCCACCCCCAAAAAATAAACCACTTTCTCAGAAAGACCATGACCACATTCGAGCTGACTGTCTGGACCAAGAGCAATCCAACCTGTCTCACTTTTAAAGCAGGTAGGAGAACAGCACAAACAACATTTGAGGATAAATGCTGATGCCTAAGTGTCAGAGTTATTTTTATAGGATTCAATAAGAACCGTGACTGCTGGACATCGTCCTCCTTTGCCTCGTCCACTAAATTGTCTAGCCACCTATCAGCCTAAGCTGCCAAAACATCATGGGTATCACATACAAAAAAAGTACAGAAAGTGTGAAAATAAAGGGCAGAACCTGGTGAACAAATATGTTGAGTAATAGGTGTGGACCCACAAATATTCATTAGTACATGATACTGATTATAAAAACAAAGAATGAACAAAAATAGAAACAAGAAGATCCAAGGATAAGTACTATTCAATTTAAATGCATCAAATTACTTGAGTGCCTTTATCAACGTGACTATGAAAACTGTGAAAACTGGCAGACACTTACTAATTTTACTGTGGTCATAAGTGGCTCAACTAGCTTCAAATTACATGATAAGTGCATGCCTCCAGTGAAGATTGGTATATTAAAATACTACTGTATGTCCAGCCACATCCTGGCAATGGCTCAAAGAATATTAAACTTCACCCTTTGCCATAGAATGCCATAGAATCCTCTTTGTCTGATACCAATGATCTTTACCATCAGAATCATACAAAATAGAGAATTAGGCTTTTCCACTTACAAGAATTAATCTGCATCTGAATATAGACAAATTAAACAGCTTAGAATGGGTGGCAACCCATCCGTCATGAATTAGTTACTGCCTGACAAACCTATGTTACCATCTGGGCTTTTCATAACCCCCTAATAAGATCCAGGCAGATAACTTAAGGCTCTTGAAAATATTTTAGTATTTGAAGTGGTACTGCATGGAAGAGACAAGCATTTTGTCAATATAAACATCTTGGTGATATTTGCTGATAATTAAAGCAATGGGTAGGTGGTCCAACAGTTTGATTAGCTTAATCAATTTTTTCATCATTAGGTCATAGTTTTCATAGTTTGCATTGATCATTAACATGATTCTGTGGTTGATTATACACCCATGGTAATCTGCCACAGATGCCTGTGAAAGAAGCTCCGAACAAACCCAAAGCATCCCTGCAAAATGAGTTTTAGCCATATTTATGTAAAGGTAAATGGTATGGGCTCAGAGGTAAAGATAGGAACATCATCAGCATAGGTTATAAGATTCACTGAGATACGTTTATAATGGGTGTGGACAAATTATACACACAATGCTGACTAGGAAAGGTCAATTGGTTGAGATACACTAAACCATGCAGCAGTCTCTCAGCGCTACTATTAAGGACAATTGCTGTCTTGTGTAGTAGAGATTGGCACCTTGATTATTATAAAGGATTCAGAGCATTATGATATGGAGATAAGATATTCTAAAATGGAGAAATAGAATCATTTACCAACTAATCAAACATTTTCTCAGCATCAGTCAAGATCATAGAGAAGACATTTTCTTCCACATGAGCTACATCAATCATGGCAATTGCCAAGTTGATGAGAAAAGTAGTAAACTACAACAGAATATACCCTTTGCCTCATTTTCGTACCAGTAGCAAATGCCATTAGATGATCCTTAATTTGGACTATAGCTGAATAGGTAAGAGGCCTTTGTTTATTAGCCCTGTAAGAAGTCTCATTTCTAAGGTTTTTTAAATGATAATTCCTAACTATAACCTACCTGACACCTATAGTTTTTTCAGTGAATTTCAAAATAACCTGTATACTTTTTATAGTAAAAATAAACTTAACGGTAGTGTTTTATAATTTATAATGATACCTCCTGGTTTTATGATATTTATTTTTGGGACATTTCCATCTGTATTTATCCACATTTTTAAAGAAATATTTGTATGTGTATTTACCCATATATAGTTTGAGTTTTGTAAAAAAATTATTCTGAAATTAGTATATTTCTACATTTATTTTACTGATAAATATGCACTCATGGCTGAAAGACTGACCGTTTTCACTCATGTAAAAACTCTTAGATGATAATCTATGCACAACCTTCATATTAAAATGTGCAGGTTTTCTTATACGAGGATATATATTGCTCTTTAAGGCTCTTTACTAAAAGTCTTTTATTGTTTTTACCCTTTTACTTTACAGACCTATTGGCGTATTACTCATCATTAACAGCATTTACAAACGCTCAAAAAATAACCCAATTTCCGTATTTATCCACACTTTAAAATAAATACAGAGAGGAAAATACTTTTTTGTTTGTATTTATCTATAAAAATCATTAAAAACATAAATCAAGGAGCCCTACTTCTAATTTAAGATTATTTTCAGCTTAATAAGCAGTAATTAACATATACGTGTGGTAAAAGTATGACGCAGCACCTATAATACCTGACTTTCAAGAAGAGCGTTCACAGTTCGATTCCAAAGGCCATCAGCATCTTAGTCCACCACTATCTCACTGTAGGTAACACCTTGCTTAATCTTCCCAATGCCCGAATTGCCAGCACACCTTTTCAGGGGTAGCTTTACGCTTTACAAATGCTGGCATTTTTTTAATTAAAAAGCATAGTGATAACAAATATTAATATGTTCTTTTTTTCTTCTATTGTAAACGATATATATTTTTTATATCTTCTATTTAGATGTTTTTAATCATGAGAATGCAAAGGACACAGTTTACCAGGTAACACTTTTTTAATTTTTGCAACGTATGTAAATAATATGGAACTTATACGTGTTACTATGGAAATCAAAACCTTTACAGCTTCACAGTTTGTAACTTTTCCCAACAGGTACACAAGTAAAACAGTTAAAACGTGAGCACGTGTAAAAGGTAAAACATGACATCTACATAGGCGGACCTCTAAACAACCAAACACTATATAAACTACACCTATTGTGCGATTAGTTTAGTTTTCGCAAGTTATTTCTGCGTTATTTTTGCGTCAACAAACATATAACCAACCAGTTTCCCACCCTACCCATATGGCCGGACATATACTCGATCTTATCTGATCAAACCTGGCAGACATTTCCCTTAGCGAGCCCTACCCAGTAATCTGGTCTGATCACTTTTTGATCCCATTTTTTATATGTCTGTCTCACCAAACCAGACTGAGGGTACCGGCCAAGACGGCTGGCCATAACTGGAGTAAGATCACCCCAGATAGTTTAGTCAAACATCTCCCAAATACCGCCCCTAAAGATGCACCTGACCTGGACTCATGTCTGATTAATTTTAACAACAAGGATTTCCTCTGCCATTGATTCTATAGCCCCCATGAGGCCTATTAAAACCTTTCGAGACGCCCATTCAGCTCCCTGGTATTCTGATGAACTTCGCAAGTGCAAATCTGCTTACAAACTTCTGGAACGACAATGGAGACATTCGTACTCCCCAGATGGTAAACAGAAAAATAAAACAGCTCTTAAAGAATACCGGAAGAAGATCATTTTCCATAAAAGAAAGCACTTGGAAGAGAAAATTAATCAAGCACAAGGCTCTACTAGGGAAATCTTTAATACAGTTAGAACTTTTACTGACCCTATGGCCCTTAAAAGTCAATCCCCGGTGTCCCAGTCCCTCTGTACCTGCCTTTCTGATTACTTTGAGGAAAAAATTGCAACCATCTATGATATCTTTCCTTGCGGTATTAATCTAGATTATGAAGAAAAACCCGCAGATTATTCAGTATATGCCCCTGCTTTCTCAGAATTTGAGGAGGTCACTTTAGATCGCTCTTTGGCAGAACTCTCAAAATGTAGATCAGGCTCTCCACTTGACCCGTGGTCGGCCAAACAGTATAAAGCACTGGCCCCCCTCCTTAATCCTATACTGAATGGCATCTGGAATGACTCCCTTAGGACAGGCATATTTCTGGATTCCTGGAAACATGCCCAATTGGTTCCTATTCTAAAAAAAATCAATGCAGACCCAGATGAACCGGCCAACTACAGGCCCATCTCCCTGTTGCCGGCCCCAGCCAAGGTTCTTGAAAAGCTGGTCCATCAGCAACTACCAGGCTATATAGAAACCAATGGCCTTTTCCATGACTCGCAACATGGATTCAGACCAGGCTGTAGTACCGAGTCTGCCTTAATAGAGATGGCTGGCTCCGTGCAATGGAAGCTGGATGGGGGCTCGAGAGCGGTGTTGGTGCTGCTTGATCTTTTGGCAGCATTCAACACCATCTCTCACCCCGTCCTGCTTGACCGCCTTCGATCTACAGGCATTCAAGGTAAGGCCTTGGACTGGCTATCTTCCTTTCTATCTAATCAGACACAGGCAGTGTTTACTCCCCTACACTTCTAATAGCCGTCCGTTAAAGTGGGGAGTCCCTCAGGGCTCCTCACTGAGTCCCCTCTTGTTCAATGTTTATTTTTCCCTCCTGGCTGAGCTTATTGCTCAGTCAGGAATTAAAGCAACCTCTTATGCTGAATATATTCAGCTTCTATTTTCCTATGACACTCCCACTCAGACCACTTTCGACCCTCTGAAAGATTGTCTTCGAAACATCGCATGCTGGATGGATAATAATTTCCTTCGGCTTAATGCAGGCAAAACGGAGGTTCTCTTTTTCCACCAACCTTCCCCACTGGATTCGAACCGCTGGTGGCCACTGGATCTAAGTGCGGCCCCCTTCCCTAAGGAAACTTTAAAGAACTTGGGGATCACTAACCTTTCCTTCCATAACCAAGTCCAGACGGTATCTGCTGCCTGTTTTTCAAAAATCAGGATGATCCAAAAATGTATCAACTTTCTCCCCAGTAACACCAGGAAAACCATTGTCCAGGCCTTAATAACATCCCACTTAGATTATGCCAATGGCTTGTATCTTGGACTTGCTTCTGGCCTCTGTCATCGGCTTCAGACAGTCCAGAATGCTGCAGTACGGCTGGTCTGTGGCCTATCTCTACGTGAGCACATCTCGCCACATCGACGTAAGCTACATTGGTTGCCAGTCCAAAAAAGAGTAGAATTTAAAGCCCTTACCTTGGCTTATCGTGCAACCAAAGGAAAGGGCTCTGCGTATCTCTCTTCCAGCCTTCGCCCCTACAGCAATGCCAGACATCTTTGATCCAACTCAAAAGGACTGCTGTCTACCCCTAGATTCAAATAAGTTCGATCTGGGGAAAAACCTTCCAGGTATGTGCGACCTCTCAATGGAAAAAACTTCCCATCTTTATTCGAATGATTCAGGAGGAACTACCATTTCGCAAAGCACTAAAAATATTGCTCTTCTGCTAAACCCATTTGTGTAAGACTCAGCAAATATGCAAGAAGCGCCGGGACACCCCGTTGGGGTAGCTGCGCGCTATACAAAACACACTAAATAAAATACATACTCTTTGGTCTTAAGATTTGAATTGTATATTGAAGTTGTTCAAATTGTGTGATGCTTTTATGGATGTTTTTTGCTTCTGAATAAAGTTTTAAAGAAAAATGAAAAATGTGGAGGTGAAAAGTTACAATGTAGACACTTGGGTCTAATACTGGAATGACACATCATTCCATCCCTTTCCCAACCCTTCTCAGCAGCATTCAAGATGGTGACTTGAGGTGATCTATTGAAAAACCTTCTCTTAGAGGCTAAGCCCAGCCCCCTAATTGTCATAGCTGCTTGATGCCTCCCCTCCAAAACTTCAAAAGGATGGCCCTCCTGTTATTGGCTCCAGAAGTCTGATTATACATCTTTGTTTCTGTCTGGTTGAGTATTCCTTGGCCGGATGCAGTGTGAGAAGTAATTACCACATACAGATTCCATCCCTACTCTTTCCTTTCCCAGGAACAAGTCCAAGTGCTTACAAATGGCTCTATTGTGTTAGAAGGAATTTGAGCTTCTAGCTGGTCAGCAGAATACTTAGCTTGGCTTAGAAGGTGGTTCAAAGGCTGGGAATCTAAATAGAAACTGAGTTAGATATATGTGAGCAATCCTCAAGTGCCAGAAGGCGCACAAATATGACAGAAGTGACAATTGGATCTGTAATATCTGGTTCATTTTTGCCATACGATCAGTGTGTCACACAGGTCTCTAAGCCTCACTATAGTGAAATAGTAATGTGGAACAGATTTTGCCCAAGGTGTTTAATACAACCAATTTTCAGTAATCACTGCAGTTGCAATTAGTCACACTATTTATACCCTCTCACATTATAAGGCCTAAACCAAGTCAGAACCAATTCCTTAAGTGTCCCTTCTATGACAAACTATGTATGTGCAGATTCAAGTTAGATGATGGTCTCACACACATTCATACATGTTCACACACATATGTACACGTAATGACATGAAACTAGCCCAGAGCATTTTATTCCTGCAATGCAGCAGCATACCTTATCCCAACAGGTGGGTACTGGCAGCTAAAACTCAACCTATTTTAACAGAACTTAAATGAGGTATCAGCAGAGAGGCTCACTCAAAGCAAAAGTTAAAAAAAGCAATCAATCCAAAGGCAGAAAGTCCATGGCATTAAATTGTCACAACACATTCTGCTACAGTGTGCATTGTCTTCGAAGTATAGATGTAGCATCTGCCAAATACATGATTCAGTTCATTTTCATATATCTAGAATCAGCTTCTATGTCCACAGTTCAGATTTCTTTGTCAAAAGATATTGAATTACCTGTATTTGCAATGAAGAAAGATTTATTCCTCTGAATCAGTTATATGAAGCCAGCACAGAATGGGCAACCTGCTTGAAAACCTTGAGGTACACCACTGAGCACGTGATAAATGGATATTAAAAATCAGCAAAGAATACTGGTACAATTCTATTCCCTTACCACTTTTATGCAATGCTTTCTTTAATCTACATTCTTTTATTGTGTGCAGTCGGGGCTTTTAAATCACTGACATTGTACAATTTACAGACATGTTTTTAGAATGATTTCCTCAATCTCAGTGAACTAATATACTTGTTTTGTAACGATTAATAGACATTTAGGGCCAGATGTAGGTAGACATTAACCGACCGGTAACGGCCGATTCAGCCGTTACCGACCGGTAAATGGCTATTCTAGATGTAGGTAGGCTATTTTACCGATTCAGTAAATTTACCGAATCGGTAAAATACCGAATCGGTATTTTTACCGATTCGGTAATTTAGAAATGTAGGTGGGACTCTTCTGAGTCCCACAGGCCTTATCGAATCGGTATTTTACCACCCAATCCAATTGGGTGGTAAAATACCGAATCCAGGTGTGCATGCACATGTGTGCATGCACACCCATGGCATGTGACAGACGGACATGCCCTTAGGGCATGTCTGTGTGCCACATGTCACACATGCCTTAAATCGGGGTGCTAGAGGGTGTCAAAGTGACACCCACTGCACCCTTGCAAAATTCGGTATTTACCGAATCGGTAAATACCGATTCGGTAATGCCCATTGATTCCTATGGGCTTCAATGCCCATAGGAATCAATGGACATTACCGAATCGGTATTTACCGATTCGGTAAATACCGATTCTTACAGAATCAGTATTCAATTACCGATTCTTTCTACATCTCCCCCCTTCTATTTTACCGATTCATAAATACTGAATTGGTAAAATTCAGTATTTATGAATCGCTAAAATATACTTACCTACATCTGGCCCTTAGTGGCACACATCGTATTTATACATCCTCCTATGGCACAATAATGTAGGTCAATTTATGTCATTTTTACATGTACCTTTTCCTAATAATAATTTTTAGGTACCATGCTTTGCACATGGAATAGACTGTAAGTTGATCGCTTTCCTTGTAGCAACTTACAGATAAACTGTAAAACAATATAACTTGGGGTAACTGACAATATTACTATTTATTGCAATTTATTTTTCCACTAAGCTCTTTGGTATAAAAAAAAAGAAGACAACATTGATGGAAGTAATGAAAGCATAGGGTAATAATGACCATCAAAAATATATTTTCTTCAACATACTGTTCTGGCAATGCACCTCAAATATGCTTTGCATTTCAATAGTCTGACTGCATCTAGAGGTTTATTCGCTACCTATATTTTGAGAGGATACACCATCAAGGATTGTATCTAAGGGGTTGTGTAGAAGTAACAACAAATATAGTGACAATTTGCTATTTTTGCATTTGGAAATTTTGTTTTACTGAATAATATATTTTGGAGATATTACTAGAATCATAAAATCAGTGATGTAGAGAAAAACTCTTTGCTCCCTAGTGTTTTGAAATCTGCTGAAGGATGAATTATAAATAGATTCTTTAAAAGGTATCTTGGGAAAGAATCTCTAATGCCTGAATGAATTCTAAAAAGTGTATAACGTAACGCCTTATTAAGAGTTTGGCAGAAGGGATACTCTGTCAAAACCATAGCATATTACAAGTAAAGCATAGCTCGTCACTCATCTAATATAGAGGACATTATATGCTTTACATATTGACTCAGCGCCCCAAACGACAAACTCTAAATGGAGCCAATACTTGTTAAATGACAGCAACAACATTCTCACTGAACTAGAACTAATCTGAGGAAAATAAATAAGGTAAAGTACGTAAAATGCAAGCATCCAAGAAAAAAATCTTGAATAAAGATGTGAACACAGTAAACTGAAGGACTTGGCAATAGGTAGACAGATAATTGCTTGCAAGACCGAATACATCCAGAGACCCCTCAGGTTGTGTTTTAAACAGCCTCTCTAGTATTCTCTTTATCTGTCCTGTACCAAATTATAACATTGGTGCTATGATCGAATAATAGAAGTGGTTTATAAATCTTTACACATAACAATATTACCACAGTTATGGAAGAATGCTAGGTTGCATTTGGACTAAAATATTTCTCAATGGGAACCTAATATAATAATAAGGTGTTAGAATATAGGAATGAATTGCAGTCTTCTGTTGTATAGCTCTTGTAACACCGGTTTTGATGAATAATGCAATGAAAATATATAAATGAATAAAATATTAAAGTCATCAGAAAGGTAAACAGGCCTCAGGCTGCCCAATATGAAGAGTACCCCTCCGTAAACATTCATACTGGCATCTTGTTTATATTGACTACTAAATTATGTAGAAACATGCTGCTAAGAACACCATAGACAAATCCATTCTTGTTGGTAATGATCAGAAAGTGTTTATTTTCAATACATATTTATTGACATTTAATAAAGAACAATTAGCACAATAGAGATAACCAGAACCAAAAAGAACCTACTAGCTGTAATTGCTACTGACAAAGACAAAACCTTAAAAATATTATGCTCAGAGTTTTCATTGCAATGTACACTTCTGGAATGGGCAACCAAATGTAACCGACGCATTTTAACAATATAACACATCTTTATACATGAATAATCTCAAATCACAGGAAGCAAAGTTTTGTTTTGTATATCATATCTTTAGCAGAGAAAGAAATTACACTTTTGATTACAATCTCTCCATTTTAACTAATAACATGAACAAATTGGCGTCACATACCTTGGACTTCATATTTCTTTATGTTTAAAAAGTACAGGCTAAAACCTTGGGAATACTGAAGCTATCCTTTGGAATTCATTGCTTCTTATACTTGTGCTTCGTATACTTGTGGGACGTAAACATATTAAAAACAAGATTATCCTCATTGAACATCATATTTGATATTCCCTTTGAAAGTTCAAGCAAGTTGTTCTTAGAATGAATCAGAAATATTGCTTGGGTGTGAATTCGAGACAATTAGAGCAAGCTGTTCTCAGGTTGGTAAATATATGTATGAGCACAGAGATAAAAAAAAAACATGGGAAATACAAAGGAAAATAGATTGGGGACCAATGCAAAAAAACATATTCGCTTGGGATCTTGATAGTGCAGTAATATATGAGTGCATTGTGAGATTTATTCAAAACTTAAACCGTATCAACAACAAAACAAGATGGATACTGAAGGCCAGATTCATGAGAAAGTATTATATCTTCTCACGTTAATTTACATGCATTTGTGGGTGCATATATAATACTTTTGGGTATTCACCAATACTTTTAATTCCATATGTCAGTTACAAAAAGCTCAATTCGAAGGATTCCTTTAGATTCCCCAGTTTTGATGAAATATAAAATCATATCTGCGCCTAAACCTGGCAAATCCCAGAACCACTGCTTCGCAGCATTTTGCTACTCTACTCTGACAAATGGGCCAGAGTTAAACTGGAATATAGTGCAGCAGTTTCTGGTAAAATAAACATTGAACAAGACTTCAAGCTAGGGAGTGTACTAGCTCCAGCTCTTTTCAATCTGTTTATGTGCGGCCTGGTACTTGCATTAATCTCGGTAATCTGCCATGCACCACAATTTGCAAACCATCAGATCACCTCGCTCCTTTATGGAGATGGCATAGCTCTTTTAGGCCAAACACCAGAGGGGCTCCAAAGACTGCTTGGCATCTTACACAATCAGTGTAACTCAAATGTTATCAAAAAAACTAATATTGTGATCTTTGGCAGAAAAAACGTAAAAAAGCAGTGCATGGCATATAAACAACCATTGCCGGGCCATAGCAAACACATATCAATTCTGGGGTGCAGGCAAGATGACAAGGGAGGCCATTTAACACATATTAATTCTTTAAAACCAAAATCTGGCTCACTACAATTTGATTTCCAAACCATCATTAAAAGCACAAATGAGCAGTCTTTTATGCCATGGCTGAAAGTAGTTAATGCTAAACTTATTGTGACAGTGGCAAACGGTACAGAAGCCTTTCCAGGGAGTTCGGATTCTTTTTGAACACTTATCAGAGTGCAAACAGCCTGGGTCCCCCAAATGCTTGGTCAAATGTTCTTACAGATGTACAGATGCAGCAGCATTGTGGAAGCACAATGTGCCACATCAGTACTTTAAAGTAGCGCAAAAAAGAGGTGCAAATGGAATATTTTGCATTAGACTACCAGACCTTCAGTAAACAAAACATGCCAATGTAGTCCTTGTCTATTATGCTCGAAGAGGGGTGCCAAAATTGCATTCCAGAATCATCTAGTCGTACTATAAAGTTATGTTTTGCCAACTTCAGATGGGCTGCTCCTCATCACTAGATGTGCTGCCCACCTAGATGTGTCACCCAGCCACTAAAACATATCATTTATTTGGTCTCCACCAAAAATCATTAGCACACTTGCTTTGTATTTGCCCTGCCCTACTTGATGAACGCAGAAAACTCCTCCGACATCTCTTGTTCAAAGAAGGGACACAGTCAATACCAGTGGCCATCAAATTACTTTTGAAAGAAGCTCACCCGCAAGTCATTACCAACCTTATAAAACTTCTGGACAGAGTGAACAAAACACTAAGGAATGTAACCACTGTCCTAAATTCCTTAGGGCCCCAGCTCAGTATTCAAGCCTCAGGCTCAGATAATACGGTCATGTAGCTGCCCGTTGATTACCACCCCATTTAGATCAAACGTGACCAATTACTGGCCAGATACCAACAATCTCAGAGATATCAGAAACAACTAGACCACCCAGATGTCATAATCGTCGAAAACGTTTCTTTACGCCCCTTGTGTAGGTCCATAGCAAATGTGTTTAAGAGTGGCTGGTTTTGGGAACACCGCTCTACTTTAAGCCATTTGAACATACCTTTCTTCTGTGTACAGTTGTCTGTAAAATCCGACCCACAGTGGGAACAGAAGGGTAGGTAGTTAGGTGAAGGTGGCTTACATATGAGTTTAGTCATGATTACCATAGGGCTTTGCCGTCCCTTGACAAACCTTACCTATCCTGCCTTGACAGTAACTCAGCTCTTTGCAGATCTGAAGTGAATATTTAACACTTGATACCCTCAGCCTTTTGTATCTTCCCCTTTTGAATTTCAGTAAACAACTGCTGGGAGCAAATTTTACTGTTATATCAAGAAGTTGCACTGAATATTATGATATGTTTTTAATTCTCACCTCAAGAAGCAGAAGAGGCAAATTGCTCCACAGCAATAAACGTAAAAGATCACTTTTCTGTAAGGGAAATCTTAGCATCTGCTAAAAGCTTAGGTATGCATACGCTTTATTAGATCCAAGCTTGATCCCTTTATGTTTACGTATATAGCATCAGTATGACGCATTTTAAATTATGCATACATCTAGTATTTATTTGTCTGCCACTCTACATGAATTGACTGTAGGTGCATTATTGAGATGCTGTTATTTGTCTTCAATGTTTGCCTCAATTTATTTAAATCCATGCAATGTGCTGCTGCTGGTTTTCCCCTCACTTTGCAGTTTAATGGACTTGATTGTCTAAATTAAGTAATTTTGATTGATTGATGTATCAGCCCCTATTCATTGCTCACACACCAATAATGACATCACACTTGATGTGAACAACTACATATTAAATCGCAGATGTCTGATTATAAATAACACAGAGATATAAGGGCTACACATAGATTGAATGTGCTTCAAAAAATGGTGATAGAATGAATATTTGACATAATCTGAGATGTGTATAATCGCTAAAGGAAAATAGTTTTGAGATTGTGAGGTTATATTTAGAGATAGTTTTTTTTAATGATGATGTATTATGCCTACCCTATCCACATAATAGTTGCTGTTTGTGCCTAATAAATCTGAAACAAACACTGGGGGTGGATCAGTGAGGCATGCCATATCTTCTGAAGTTTTCTACTGCTATTTTAGAATACATTGATTCCCTGCATGGCATTGGAATTGTTTGTTATTAGCCCTTACACACTCTTCATTTAGCTCTTAGCATATCTTGTCCATCTCTCTAATAATGTTCGATCAGGATGAAACATATCACTGAGAGTTGAAACTGATACTTAAAGTGTCATTTCCATCAGATTATGATAATTGGCTTTGCTTTGGTGTGGAATAATTGAATTAATGGTTTAATACTTTTGATTGGTGTTGTATGGCGTTTTAGGATCCAAGCCAAAGTTACCGATTCATGCCCTTATATAGGTACAATTCACATTGCCCTTATATAGGCATAGAAATCATACCCATATTTAGACATAAGCCCAGGCAGTCAAAAGAAAGGCATGGCTACTTCCACTCGTTCCAAAAGCCACAACGATTTCTTGGAAAAATCAGCTTAAGCAGTCATGCTACACCTCACTTACTTCTCCCCTTGTACTAGACTTAGGTTAGGTACATTGGCATAGGCGTATTTTAGAAGCACCAGTTGAGTACTCTTAGCCTTAGTTATTTATGTATGTATTTATCTATGGTTTAGAAACCTTACAATGCTTTTACAGTATTATTTTATAATACTCTTCCTGCTGTAGCCAGAAACCCCAAATACAAGTTTATTCAGCTGATGCTGATACATAGGGCCTACCTGACCCCGCATCGCCTACATATGATGTTCCCCGACGCGAGTAGAAACTGCCCCCGGTGCGATGCTGACGACGCATCACTAATACATATGCTCTGGCAATGCCCCAAGTTGGGTCATTACTGAGCCACCATCGCTGACTCGCTTGAGAGTGCTGGCACCCTGTCCCGATCGCTCACCATAGAACATACACTATTAGGGTTGGGACCGTCAACACGCACGAAGACCGTGGCGACACGTTTCACAGACCTGGCCCTATTACTAGCGAAGCGAGCAATCACGATGAGGTGGAAGTCTCCCAGACCCCCTGACCCGGATATATGGAAAGCAGAGGTAATTAGATGGGGCAAGGCAGAAGGCGAGGCACTACAACGAGAAGAACACAGAGGTCTCAGGAAAATACTGATCTCCTTAGACTGGTACACTGTGCTGGGGACCTTCGAGGCTGGGGGGGAGGAGGACGGGGGGACACGGATAACTCACTACACACGGGATGAATGGGTCCAGCCCCTTAGGACATTCACGATGTAAGGTGCACTGTGTTGGGGTACGGGGAACCCCGTACCATTGACAATTCTATCCCAGCCTGCCTCTGTGTATGGGGAGAAAAAAACTGTACTACACGGAGCAACAGGTGACCAGGATGTAAATATCACATTTATTCTCATATGAGGAGAGTGCCGGGAGGGATTTTAGCGGGTGGGGGAGGGAGTGGGTATGGTAGGGGATTGTTCAGTTGCTATGGTTCTGGACGAAAATGGAAAATCAAGGATACTAAACGCCTGTAAATACTGAGCAGACATATGAATGTGACATTCTGATTAGTACTATGCCCAAATATGTATGTAACTGCTCCAATTACTATGCTAATAAACAGATTTTCAAAACAAAAAAAAATACTCTTCCTGCTGTACGTATTATGCTTTACAACCAGTATCACGATTGTAGCAGTTCACTTTACTTGCATGAGAAAGAAGACCATTCAATAAATCTTTTTAATGAAAATGCCTGTCTCTCTGTTTCTCTGCACTTATGATGAAATGAAGCATGCACGATTGACTGAGTAAAATATCTATCTATTTTTTCCATGACTCTGAAGATATGTTTATTCTTGGGGAAACAAAGTTGTCATGTTTATGCGGTTGTCAGAAACTAATCGCTTCTTGTGTATTTGAGAACGTTTCTAGTGACCTCTGAGCTAGCTGGCACTCACAATTAAGTCTAATATATTCAATAGAGACCAAATTGACCTAAGTCCTACGTCTAATCTATAGGATATATTATTCCAATGCGCAGAGCCTATTGGGAATATAGGAACTACACTACATTGGGCGAGTTGTTGTTTGTGACTGGATTCTAGGATAAAAAACCTTAATTAAGGATTGTGACTGCAGAGGGGAGAAATTATCATAAGGAGTGTTTCAATTTTGCTTCAAATTTTTCCAATGGCTGAAAATATAGAATCCTTTATGAAAAAGGAAAGGGTCTTTACACACAAGACTAAGCTTGCCCGGGCAATGCCCCTGCATGTTGAGTTTTCTACTACTGTTCCTGATCTCTGTTTTTAATGTTATCCCATGTTTCTCAGCACCACGTTTTGTATGTTGCACCTGTGTTATTATCCCTTGCGCAATTCAGCCCTCCTTTATTATCTGTTTAATTTGTTATACTTCTCCCTATGTATTATGCAATTCTGAATACTGGAAAGCGCTCTGATATCCGCAAGGATCTTGTTCGGGCTCTATAAAACCTTCAAAATAAATAAATTAAATAAATAAATTGAATGAGTGAGCAATAGAAAGTTAACATAACAAACTCAAGTTGTCAATTAGTATTTGCATGACATTCATATTCCCATTATATAACATGGAGAAAAATGCACATTCCTCTGAGGGGGCCTCAGAATGTCTGCCGATTAAGGTGCCATACACTTTTGCCACCCTCCACTGGAAGGATTTTGATGGAGGCATTGAGTGTGTAAGACTGTTGTCACACTTCAGGGCTGCTGCAACTGTGCCTCGCACTGTAGATTGTTTTTTTATCTGACCACACTTCAGTATGTCAGGTCCTTGGGGATTCTACTTTACCACTGACCAAAATTGTGATAAGATGTGTTTTTGCATTTGATGGACAAAAATAAAACCAATCAAGGTCTGTATTTAAGGAGAAATCCATATGTTCTTTACATTTTATGGTGTTGAAATGACATTAACAGGCTGTCAAGGTTCATGGACATGTAACTTGTTACAATGGTGTAAAATAAAGGTGATGAATGTGAACAAGATATATACAGTGCTGTACGCAATGATGAAACTGGTCATTTATCAATCCCTTGGTACAAAAATCTCTACACCGCTTGGAGTTTTAAGTTTCCATTTGACGAAGGGCGGCGAAAGTAGGGTCTGGTTTATTACAAGCCTGTCTCATTACATGTTCATGAACCTTTAGAGTCTATTATTGTTATTTCGACCAATGTGTTTGGAGGGGGGAACCTTGGTGACTCATACGCGTGGAATACACGAGACAATCTACCATTCCACTTGCCGGTCCCTCCACCAAACACTAATGGTAAATATTAAAACTCAACCTTATGAACATTTTCAGAGTTCCCACAACAGGATTGGAATGACAAGATTACTGTTCTTACTGGTTTTCAGGAAAATCACTTTGATATCCTACCACCCCATAAGAAACTGTATTGACAGATTTGGGGATTGCTGCCAATGCTCTGGCTCCTAAAATTGATGTGTTACTCTTTCACTAAAATGCAGAAACCCATTGATGGCAAATACCATCACACATTTGATGCTGTTGTTTGCCCTGCATTGATTGATGTTTGTTTTAAGGGGGTGACCTTCTGTGCCCATGTCCTCCCTCCACTGTGCCCACTGGCATTTCACCACTGCCAACTGCAGCTCTGTTTAATTAGGTGCTGCACTGTAGCAAGCTAATGGCTTCCTGCAAAAATGTGCCACAATGCCAGCTTACCCCATTGATATCACTGTAAAAGGTCAAGAGCTACGTGGGTTTTCTAGGTCTAATAAATGTCATGGGTGCTAATAGCTTTGATTGTGAAGTTTAGCTTGAACATTTATGTCTGTTAAGTTAATTGTGGAATGGAGATTCATGCAAAAATGTACTAAGAATGAATAGCACTCATCCTGGTTGAAAAAGCAGAAAGTGAGTGTCATCTCTTGGTTTAGTTTATTTTCTTCCTCTAAAGTTACCAAGCAATACCTGAATGACTTGTTGGCTTGTTAGGAAATGAATGCAAAGTTATGTTTTGCAGTGATAATTTTATCACAATCTAATCTATTTAAATGCAGAATCTAATAAAGTGCTACAGGCCTGACAACATCCGGATTATAAAACAAAAGTTCAAAAAGAAGGATTTGAAGTTATAAAAAACAAGTGTAATCTACGGATGTACGTTGTTACAACGCATGCTTTTACCCCTCATGCTGTAACAATGCAAGTTTTAAAACGCATTCCATTACAACGCATTACACTGGGGGGTGCTCGATAGTGAATAATTTAATTTACTATTCCAACACCAGTCCCCATGGACACTAGGGAAGGTGTTGGATAGTAAATTAAAACTATTCCCTATCGTATAGCCTCCCCAGTGCAATACGTTGTAATGGTTTTTGTTTTAAAGTCTGCGTTGTAATAGCATTGTGTGCTAAAAGTTGCGTTATAAAGGTTGTTCCCCGTAAACTACTCTTTGCAGAAGGATATACATTCCTCAATTTTATGGAAATAATTCAGGAGTCAAGGCCTGCTTCTACTAAATCTTGTGACTGTTGCTTGAACACTAATACTGTGATCTAAATTGTTCAGTGAGTGCTAGGCTATATTTTCGAGAACATCTCAACTATCCTAAAGCTGGAGTAATATGGGACCTGACTGAATTCTAGGTAAATTGCATCTAATGTTGCAGGCCATTACAAATATTTCGATAAATGTTTTGTGGTAGTTTAAATACACACCAACAACAGCCTGTGCAACCATAGCTAAATGCCACTGTGAAGGAAAGGGACAATTCCACCAGAACAGCTAGTTTTAATTGTTGCAGTCAGTGAAGCATCATGTAAACTCTAAGAAGATAAAATATTATTATTTTAACATTGCGCCTACTTCGAAAGCTGAAAACAGACACAGAGTGACCTAGCAAGCCAATGTATGTTCTGAGGTGCACCCATCTGGTATCAGATTAATCTTTGTATCTCTCATACCTTAAGTATCACAAATATTGGCTGTGGCTATGAGAAGTATGGAAGTATATAACAACCCAACAAGGGGGCATTTTAGCAAGAGCCCAGGTTAGATGTCCTTTATATATAACCTGGGCTTCTATTGAAATTCTATACCGCATATTAGCGAGCCCATTATCGCCATTTTAGTGGCAGTTTCCTGCCTCTAAAATGGCGATAATTTTAACAAGGTTCTTGCTAATATGCCCCGAGGAGACTTAAAAATTGCTAGCAATAGTGTCAAAGTGCAGATTGATCTGTCTAATGATCTCATTAAGTGGCTAGAAGTATATCTCAAACACTGCTGGTGACAATGATGAGACATGGGGAATCCCATACTTAACTTTGAGCCAGCATGAATTAAATCCATACAAAACAAGAAAGGTGCCTCGATTAATCAGGAGGGTCACATACCACCTCTTTCGATCTCAGGCAGAGAGTCAGTGACTCCCACTGATTTGGTAACTCTATGCAGTTTATTACCTTAAAATTGTCCACAGATCAAATAGGGTGATAATGCCTACTTATTCCTATCCAGCACCTCCAGCAGATTGAGTTTCACCTGTAAAACGGAGAGATCCCTGTCCTCTCTCAACATGAAAGCAGATTGTAAGATGATCACAATGCTACGCACTTCAAATGATTTTGAAATCGAAATGCCTTTACTCTTGTTAAGAGTTGAGTAGCAAAAGAAGTTAGCAATTGGGTGATAGCAGAAGAATAGCACCTAGTCCAGCAACAATTGTTTCAGTAACGAGGGACCCTAGAATTTCTTAATAATATATAAAACTGAAACATCCTGAATTGATGCCTTAACAACTTCAACCAAACTTAGAGCAAGGACTAGAATCACCTTCTTAACAAAAACACTCATTCATCTGTCATTTGAACTGGGACAGGAGCTGGCTACCCATCATCAGATGCACTATAATTCCTGACAATGGTGTTAACCTTTAAATAGATTGCTAGGAGTTCCCTTAGCTTACAAAGTATTTAACCCTGAATCACATGACCATTGAGAGAGTGGGGTCCTTGTTGGCAATACTAGTGGTAATAATAGCCTGTATTATTGAAGATTTCAACACACGTTTTGCTTAGGTCCTAGGTGTGAATGAATTGATCTTTACTTCATTGTGCCACACATCATCTAGTAACAGATATAAATATCACATTGGAAACAACATTTGTATTGTTTGTTACGTCACACCAATGGGCAATCTTGATAGATCCATGTCACAACTTGGAAATGAGCTTTTGCTAGGGCTTGTATTATACTTTCATGCACGATGTTCACACTGTTAGTGTGAACTTTAGACTTCCACTTCTTTTATCTTTAAATGGAAGGGGTAATCACAAAGCACATTTTATTTAAAAGTATTACTCCTTTCTGCTCAACGTAATGTACACAAATCGCACAATGCTAATCACAAACACATGAGCAACTCACACTGGACCTGGAGAACATAGGCACTCTGAATATTGCTTTGAGAAATGTATGTGGCAGGCCTTTCTGAAGTTGTCAGTTATGGAAACATTCAATGAAAATTAGAGGCCTATTACTGACACCATTAATTATTGTAATTAGTCCTTGTTGCTGACTGGTGATGAGTGGTCATGCTTCTTGCAGACATTATGATTACTGTCATCAATTTTTTATTTGAATTAAGCATTTAAAAAAGCCACAGGAAAGCTTTCTTTAACTGTATACTGTGCATCACCACTTCACTAACACCTAAAAGTAACCTTTCAATCATGAGACATCTATCATCCTTATATTCTTTTCTTGTAGATCTTGTCAAAAATAACATGGACAAAACATTCATCATCATCTGAACAGTATAAATTACCAATTTTTTTGTTGAAAGTATGAGACTAGCACAGTTGCTAAGCTGGGATACTTTGTTCGACACAACAGGAAATGTTACCAAGTTACTAGATAAGTTAAGACAAATATAGCCTTATAGCCCACCATAGCGGCTATACCGGCTAATAAAGGCGCGCTCCCTCGTTATAGACCCGAGCCGAAGACGAGAGACTTTAACAAGGGACGGGGCTTTAAAAGCCGGTATAGCCCTGCTACGAAGGGCTATAAGGCTATTAGAACATTCTGCCATTAGAGGACAGAATGTTCTAACAAACTAAACAAAGGCTTCTCGAAGGACGAGGGGATTTAAATCCCCTCGAGCTCTGAGAGGACTCTGTAACACATTAGAATGTTGCTCTGCAGGCCTTTACCGTAGAAGCAGGGATCACACCATTGTCCACAATGGAGCTCCCAACATTCCAATGTTCTAATAACACATATATTTCATTCTTTACTTTTTATTCAATATAAGTTTATTTTGGTTGAATGTATTCATGAAAATATAAAAAAGTCATCCCCATAAAAAAGAGACAAGTAATACTAAATCCCAGAGCATTGTGACATATTCCAGTGCATC
Organism: Lissotriton vulgaris; assembly: GCF_964263255.1. NCBI lineage: Eukaryota > Metazoa > Chordata > Amphibia > Caudata > Salamandridae > Lissotriton > Lissotriton vulgaris. The sequence continues at coordinate 493,922,021 of NC_141685.1, forward strand.
TTTTCAGACACTTTAATAGCGTGTGGAAGACATACAATACAACCGACAACTTTGACTTCAATAAGAAAATACAGGGTGATCCTTGTTTTTCTTATGCAGGGTTGGAAAACATCATTTGCCCCAATGTAGCTTCACCGGAATTAATTGCTCTGAAGTTTATGAGGTATTTAAAACTAACTGAAATTAATGAATAACAACTTGAGAATCTACAAAACACGGTATTCTCTCCCCTTCTAAAACATGTATTATACCCCCACTTAGCAAGTGTAATGCTCTTCCAAATTTTACATGAAATTCAAGCCATAGAGCAAATATATTGGCCCCATCGAGGAAGACGTTCTGCATTCTGAATGCTTACCTTGTACTATTAAGTGGATCATTAATGATCTTGGACTTTGCTGAGTTTGTACCGTGCAGGTGTATGGTCCATCATCTGAGACATCCACCCTTTGAATCTGAAGACTGTATTCCCTTTGATTTGCTGCTTCAATTGAAACTCTTGGATCCACTGTCCACTTATCACCACCCGCAAAAATAATATTCGACCTGTTGAGCCAGGCACCTTTTGAAGGCCCATCTTCTAAGTAACACCTGCAAATCATAAAATAATTACCAGTGAATTCACTTTTACAAAGCAAAACAAAATAAAGCGAATTTCACACTTTGTTCAGCAAGTTTATAGTTTAATGAAGTTTGCTTTAGTGCCTTTTTCAATCAGTTAAATTAGTATTAAGGTATATTTTATTAAAATAGATTGGATCATACAGAGCTTAAACATGCAACATTATTTGCACACAAATCTTGAAAGCAGCATTACAATATTCAATCATCACATTCACAGTTTGTAAGTGTGCCTAATACATTTTCTCCCTCTCTCCACAGGCCCTAAATACTACAGGTGACCTGGCCCGCACACTGTACACTGCACGCACATCCTGTAGGTCATCTCTCTCCTTTGCGCTTCCCGGGCAGTCTCAGCATCACCCTAACAGTGATAGTAGCAGGAACAGAAGCATTAATGGGACATGAGATCATGTACCCTCCAGATCCATTCTGAATCTTTACACTAATATGAATATGACTGACACCCTTGGTCCGTCTGCCCAAACAATACATGCCCTCTTGCACTGAATGACTCAAACCACACATGGTATTGTGACTCTGTTCCTATTGCCTCAACCCTTCCCCCATTACAAAACATCAACACACCAACCTCTCTCTCCATACCCAAGAACAGTGAGATAATGGAGGGAGTCCATATTTTAAGATTAGACCATCACCAACTCAATAGGTAAGTACCCACTCGGTACAGCAATGGCATTGGACTTTTGGAACAGATATATGAGTGAGTCCTGTGACTATGTCTGTAATATCTCTGTGGAATTTCATAAAGAAAAGTCATGACCCTACGACAATAGCAGATGCTTGAATGAGTTTCGATATCATTTACAAAAAATATTGCCCTATTGGACTTAATAGTAGAAAACCTAGGCCCAATATACAAACATTTTTTAATACAATAGTTAGTTCATGATGTATATTTCAGACAATAATATTCTGAAGCACGGCCCTCTCCTATACTTTGTAAGTGTAATTGAATCATTTTTAATATTGGTTTACATAAATGAAAGGGGAGAGTCCCATGATCTCAATTGCAACATCTTAATGGTCCACACCTTGATATGTATTGCTAGAACATACAATTTTTAAAAAGGTAAACTCTGACCAATAAAGCACATTACAAGACAGCACAACCAAGTGAAATTTACAGGACTGGATGAAATCATCCAAAGCTGCCATGTTTGATTTTTCACAGGCAGAACAAAGAGAATAAGATTCCCCAGTCCTCTCAGATCAGATGCGGAGGACTCCAAGGATTCTCCCTCAGCCCCAGCCTCTTCAATGTTTACATGGCCCTCCTTGCAACCATCCGCAGAAACCACAGGCTCAACATCGTCAACCTGCGCTGATGACACCCTGCCCATCATCTGTCTCACTAAGGAACCCAACATCACCAGGCACAACTTCCAAGAAGGGATGAAAGCCGTTGCAACCTGGTTGGAGAACAGCTGCCTGAAACTCAAATTGGAGAAAACAGACTCATCGCTCACTATGAATTGCCAGATTAACGTCATCTCCTCCACATGCTTCAATACCCTCCATATACTACGTAAGACATTCAATTAGATTCCCCTCGACTCCAAGAAAATGGTCACTCACGCACTCGTCACCAGCAGACTGGACTACGGCAATGCCCTTTATGCCAGAATCAACAAAAAACTCCTCCAGAACGCCTCAGTCAGACTAATCCTCGATATCCCATGACACAACCAGATCACCTAACACTTCCACAACCTCCACTGACTCCTTTTCAAAAGAAGAAAAACTTTCAAGCTGCTCACACACACCTACAAGGCCCTCCACAATATCAGACCTCAATACCTCAATGACCACCTCTGCTTCCATGCACCCTAGAGAAACCTCCACCAGGCCGACCTTTCCCTAGCCACCGTCCCATGCTTTTACAAGACCAGAGTGGGTGGAAGGTCCTTCTCCTACCTTGCATCCAAGAACTGGAACAATCTCCCCCTTCGCCATCGGCGAAGCCCGTCATTGCACCAATTCCGGAAAGACCTGGCTTTTCGAATGACCCCAACAGAGCTGCTCACACCCACCCCTCAGCGCCTTGAGACCTAAACGGGTGAGTAGTGCACTCTACAAAACCCTGATTGATTGCTTCATTCTGCAAAACATTGGTTGCTAATGTCAACTGCATAACATTATAGGACTTGGATTATTCATATATGAGTAAAGATAAAGTACCCCTTTCCATACATTATTAGCACATTGCAAGTCACTGAGTTCCATGATCATCTAGCAAAATAAGTTTGAATTCAGTTTTTCTTTTATAGGTCCTGGAACTCTGAAGTGACTTGCAATATAGTTTTAATATATGGAAGAGGGCCTTTTATTCCTTATAGTAAATGGCCACACCATCATCCTTCCCACAAACTGCTCACATCCAATGGGGCAGATGTATATTACTTTTACGCAATGCAGCAATACAACTTGCTGTGCTACATTGAGCTTTGTAAAAGGGAGTGGGCAGGAATGCTCCATATTTACAGCTCTCTGTCTGCACTGTTGCACAACGTGCTGCCTTGCGCCAATGCAAGGTACCATTACACCATGGTGCAAGGGTGCCTGCTTTGCACACAGGATTATTTGTGTGCAGCAAGGGGTACCTTTCTGCCTACAAATAGCTCTCAGGTGCATTTTCCTCTTTCGTACTTCAGAATGTAGCAAACTTAGAAACGGGAATCTATAAAGATAAATAAAGATATCTCCCAGAGGTGCAGAGGCATATACTCCTGATGCATTTCCAGGTCTACCTATGTTGGTATATCAGGAAATGCCTTAGAATGCTTCAGTGGATGTGTATGAAAACCCACTCTCCCCCAATGCAATGCCCTCACCATGCAGTGTAATGCAAGGCAGTGATGTGCACTTCCATGCCTTAAACCAGATTTACCCAGCCACGCAGGGTGGCCTTACGTGCATTGGTAAATCTGAATCTAGAATTTGCATCCACTTTAGCGCCTTGCGCGATGGCTATGCAAAAACTCTGATACATCATGCCCTTACTGTCTTGCTCTTCCATATGAAACAGATACCTTGGTTGCAGACTTAAATAAAGAATGCTGAATGCCTGTTTCAAAATTAAACACAGCAAAAAACCTTCAATAAATTGAAAAAGTTTTTAGCATCAGTACAATGTACCTCATGTTAAAAAATACCATAGCTTAAAATGCGTAATGACTGATGACATGTAAAAAAAACATGTTGACACACATTTCTCTTTTTTACTGATCACAGATCATAAGAAAAAGCTAATTCTCACTTGTGTTGCTTAAACTGCAGCTATGTATTGCACCCTGGCTGCTTGCTCTGGCACAATACTCCTATTACAAGTGAGTAGCATGCCACAATTCGTCTCTAGTGGAGGTAACTAGAGACGTCACTATATACTCTGATAAGGAAATTATTTGTGTGTTTTTAGAGAGACTCCCACGTAAAGCACAACCATGTATGAGACAGAACAACCTAAAATGCTTTGTAATGTATTCTTCTTTACTCACATGGCTGTCTTTGCTCGATGAGATGAGCTTGCACTTTCAAGAGAAGATACCAAAGTGTTTTGATGTTACTCAACGTTAACCATAATGACATTTTGTAAAATATAGCTGTACCCATAAACTGTTGACTTCCCACTTTGTTCCTTTGGGATAAGCTCCCGGTGTCACACTTGAATGCACAGCTGTTGACAGTGTTTATGCTCTTTTGTTAAAACAATATTTAGAGTGATAAAATAACGGGCATTTTGGCATTTTTATTCTTTTTTGGAAAACCTAAAATATATATATATTTTTAATGAATTTCAATGTAAGCACAGATGAGCCTTGCAAACAAAACAACGCTGAATAGACTGTACTCTCACAGTCGATAAAAGCATCAGTAATACGCAGTGTTGTCGACTGATCGTTGGCAAGAGAGAATGTTATCTTCAAACAAAAGGAAGTTTCACTTAAACAGGTATGAAAGGTCAGTTACTGTACAAAATACCTTTCCTGAATGAGCTTGGCAACATCTCTTCAGAACACCTTGGGGCTTTCTGTACGGTGGAAGAGTTGGTTTAAAATTGCAAACTGAATGCCATAGAGCCCAAGACCTGCCAACTGGATAAAAACTAATAACCTGAAAATAAGAAAAGGAACCTGGTGTATTGAAACTAATTCGCCACCTATCTCACTTTCTACTGTATGAAAATGCACAGTGCCTCAAAGGTCATTGTTAATTGAAAATGTTCCTAACCTATATTCGTAAGGAAAAAACATGCAGCTCTAAAAATATGCATAGAATGCTTTTAAATATAAATCCACTTCAAACTCTGACATATAACATAAAACCGGTAACTGTCTGCCATTACTATTCACCGATATTCGCCATTGAAAGCTATTGTAGTGTTAACTTATAATGGTGAACTCTGAATTTTACAAAACATAGTTCTCCTTCGAAACCTTCTTTTCGAATTTTAAGGCCTAAAGCTAATGTTATTACTCTACATGTCCTTAACCCATTTTTGCACTCTGATTTTCTTGATACACTTATTGAAACGATTGATTAGATTTAAATAAATGTACAATGATACAAATTAAAAAAATAAGCGAATAGCATTCCAACTTTTCTTCAATGTGCTGTCAATTGTTGGTTTAAAGCAAACAAGACCAATTTTCACTTTTGAGCAAACAGAAATGTAGTGCAATTAATCTGCTTTAAAATGTCCAGGTTAATTACGTCAAATTGCAAAAGTAATTATCCAATGACAGTGTATATAATACTATAACTTAAATGTTCTAACATTAGATAATTATAAATATAAAGTGAAACAACATAATATAGGTGCTTTGTATATATATAAATATACTAGCAGCCCGTCCCGACGTTGTCCCGGTATGAATTGCTGCCGGCCGATTGTCGCGCCCATTGATCACACCCCTTGCTGATTGCGGCGCCCATTGTCCACGCCCCCAGAAGAGAAAATATTGCTCAATAAAAATGACCATTACTAATGCCTAAATCCTAATATGTGAGCGCCCTCCATAATCTGCAGGAGAGTTGTTTCTATCTCTGGAGGTCGCCAGTCCAGAGTGCGTTGGAAGGACCCAGGAAACCACCTGTTTTGTAGCAGTAATATATTTTTTGGGGGGATTTCGTTTGGATAGCATTTCTTATCTGTGACATGCCTGTGAAACACTCCAATTCACAGTGCACTGCTGATGCACTTAAGAGTGCAGGTCAGTAGTGTGTGAACTGGAGTTTCCCTACTTTATTTTTCCTTGCAATATTATATTGCGCAAACTCGACCACATGGCATGAGCACAATTTACATTACACAAGAACACATTCATTTGTGGTAGGCACGGGGAGACAAAGCGATTTGCCTGAAATCACAGGATGTTGAGCTGATGCCGAGATTCGAACCTAGCTCCCCAGCTCTAAAGTTTGCAATTGTAGAACTTCTGGCGGGAGGTGTGTCTAAAAGTGTATGTCGGTGCTGGCCATCAATGAGAGAGACCTGTGCATTTTTTAAATGGGTGGTGAAAAAACATGAGTATGTTGCTGGAGATGTGGTCCGCCGTGCCACCAATGTACTTACCGGGGGAGGGATAGTCCCTTTCTTGCTATTTCCATGGAGGCGGGCCTTGTGTCAGGATGTGTGTGGCGCAAGGCTTGTGCGCAACAGAAGTAGAAAATATCGAGTGTGCGCTTCAGGCGTCACCAGAAGTTAATGCAAGATTAGATTTCCTGCACAATGGCCCCTGTTTGCGCTCCTTCCGGCCCATGGGAATAGCGCCATGCCTGACCTACATACAGTAAAGCAGGTGCACGTCACTGGGAGCGCGCAGCAAGCACACCCAGAGTTGGAATATACAGAACCTGTGAAGAAAAAACAATGAACTATTGGGCACAACGCTCGCTTTTCATAATCCCACGCCCCACACATGCCCAAGCCCCACCACACGCCCACAGCACACGATATGAGACATGGCATGAAGGGCGGAATGTACCAGACGCCCCCAGCGTTTGTCACGCCCCTAGAACACGCCCACAGCACAACGCAGACACGCCCACAAGGAACTACTGTGCTGGCACGGTTCTTTTACCTTTTAAATGTATATGGTGGCTGTCTGCATAGCCTATGTCCTTCTGCTGCAACTGCCCTTTCCAATGCTGCATTGGGTTATGGGGTACAGGGGTAGTTTTAGGGATAGGTATGGGGTTTGGGGTACAGGGGTATTTTTAGGTTTCAGTCTAGGTTAGGGTTTTGGGGTATAAGGGTATTTTTAGCGTTCAGGGGTAGGTTTGGGTTTTGGGGTACAGGGGTATTTTAAGGGTTCAGGGCTAGGTTTGGGTTTTGGGGTACAGGGGTATTTTAGGGTTCAGGGGTAGGTTTGGGTTTTGGGGTACAGGGTTATTTTTAGAGTTCAGGGCTAGGTTTAGGTTTTGGGGTACAGGGGTATTTTTAGCGTTCAGGTGTAGGTTTGGGTTTTGGGGTACAGGTGTATTTTAAGGGTTCAGGGCTAGGTTTGGGTTTTGGGGTACAGGGGTATTTTAGGATTGAGGGGTAGGTTTGGTTTTGGGGTACAGTGGTATTTTTAGGGTTCAGGGCTAGATTTGGGTTTTGGGGTACAGGGGTATTTTTAGGGTTCAGGGGTAGGTTTGGGTTTTGAGGTACAGGGGTATTGATAGGGCTCAGGGCTAGGTTTGGGATACAGGGGTATTTTTAGGGTTTAGGGATAGGTTTGGGTTTTGGGGTACAGGGTATATTTATAGGGTTAAGATGGGTTAGTGTTTAAGGGTGTTGGGGTATTTCAAGGAGTAAGGGTGGGTTATGATTATGGGATGCAGGGATATTTAAAGGGAGCAGGGTGGGATTAGCACATGATATTAGACATGGCATGAAGGGCGGATTGTACCACACGGCCCCAGCGTTTGTCAAGCCCACAGCACAACACAGACACGCCCACAAGGGACTACTTTGCTGGCACAATTATTTTACCTTTTAAATGTATATGGTGGGCGTCTGCATAGCCTATGTCCTTCTGCTGCAACTGCCCTTTCCAACACTGTATTGGGTGTTCTGATTGGTGCTGTGGTTCCTGAGATTACCCGCCTCAAAGGTTTGGGCTCTCTCTTTATTATATTAGTATGGATATATAAATATTTATATATATATATATAGTGTGTGTGTGTGTACATGAAGTGAGAAAATTGATTATTAGTTGAAGTTAATGATAATCCTCCTCACTTAATAACACTATTGCTTACTAGGTCCAGTTACTTATCAAGTATTTAAACTTCAGCTCAGGCATTGGCAGGTCTGAAGTAGGGGTGAGTGGAACTCATGAAGTTTCACTCCGTGGAATTCTGTGGAATTACATTAAAAACTGCGATATTCCACGGAAATCAGTGCAAATGTCACCATGTGGTGCACAAGATCATGCATCCATTCAAGCTGCAGCGCAAGTAGAAAATAAACTCGAGAAGCAGCCCTCTCACCATAACCGACCATGACTGCCTCTGTTCGGAAATCACACTAGGGGACTCTAAATCAAACTTGTGCTCGCATTTCTGTAGCCTTGCGGGAAAAAATGTGGATTGGCGATTGGTGGAATTTTGGGCAGAGCTTATGTAACGTAGAGTCGCCAAATTCTGCCAGTTCCATAGACAGAACAAAACATTCTTTCCACCTCTTGTCTGAAGCCATGATTTCATATGTCACCCATGTGGATGGTACAATAATGGTTTGGCCGGCCGTTTTGGGCCAGCCAAACAGACATGTGCACCTAGCATGCTCTCCATCTGGCTGTATTGCATAGCCTCAGTGGAGAACATGCACAGGCTCCCAAACCACGGCTGGTGACAGCAGCGTCGTGATTGGCTTAGGGGAGTCTGGAAGCCTCTGTGATTCCTGTTTCCGCATCAGACAGAGGGGCAGCAGTGGCTGACTGGTACGTGGATTTTTCTTTTTTAACCCCCCCCCTCCCAGTCCCACCACCACAGCCCTGTAGCAGCCACTACTGCACAAGACCTCAGCTTGGTTAGATATATGGAAGCACCCCCCTACTCAATTAACCAATTACCAAAATTCTGCTGTATGCCTGAGTTCAATAAAGACCACAATACATTTAGCTTCTCATTTTATCCTTATGTTGTGTTGAGTGTTCTATGATATTTTAAATTCAGGAATTATCATTGAACTACTAATGCTGTTCTGTAACTGAGATATATGTCTACTAAGAAATTTGATCTGTTGGAATTTAAAGCCCTCAAGGCAGAGAGCATACATGACACAACAGCTGTAACCTGGATATTGAGACATATGGAACCTCTGACTCACTGCAAAACTATCAATTAAAATGTGGAATGTTGGGGTATGTAAGTTCTTTCCAGACTTGTACTCAAAGGTTTTGGATAACAGAAATTTAGGGGCAGGCATAGCCAAAGAAACCATCCTGGTCAAACACTGCTTCACCGATGACCTTATGAGGCCAGAAGAAGTGCGAGCGGGTAGGACTGGACATTCAAGTACCTTGTACCTAGTCGTAACACTCAATCTTAGACCCAGTAGAACTCTGTCAAATAATGCAATGTTAAGAAATAGTGCCAGATAACTGCCATGGGTCATATTAGAGAGCCAACAGTTATTAAATTAACTTGACACTGTAATCTCATATTTACCTTTGATACAGTATGAACAAATAACACCTGGGAAACTGAAAAGGTTCCTCTGTCTGGGTTTCAAAATCTTGTTCTTCTCTACCAGCTAAGTCACATAGTCAAGGGGGAGTATCAGGAGGTCTATTTGTATATGTAGCTCTAGGGAGGAGACCCAAAGTTGTTGAACTTTCAATTACAAATGTAAATGTCTGAGTTATAAAAATAGTTGGAGGCAAGTGGGACATTGAGGACAAAAACTTGAAGTTGTTATTCATAAGCACACATGTAAAGGTACCATTGGTAACTGCATTAAGAATATTTTTACAATATTTGTTAAGTAATGTCAGCCATACAGGAACAATATTAATTAGCAACTCCGTTTAAACCAAACTAGTAATCAATGCATTCAAGAGCTAGTTTCATTGTTTGATTTACGTCTGGCACTATTGCCAGTCAAAGATGGGACCACTCAAAGAATCATTACTGGTTGTGTATACCACATAATATAAATCATGTTAGTTCTAAATCGTTGTCTAACTTCTACCAATTCAACACAGGACACTCATAATTTAGTTGGAGGAAGAGCAGTTCTGGGCTGCATGCTGTGTCCATGGATCTGTTCTAAATTTCCTGCGACTTCCAAATCTCATCAAGTGAGGAAAGCAACGAGGTACCACAGATAAAACTGAATAAGAATGTGTTTAATGGAGTGCAAGTACTACAATATATAGATTAAAATAAGGGATCTGCACAGCACAAGAGAGTGAAGTGGGGCTGAGAGTATTTGAGCCTTACTGAATCATACAAACAGCCCACACTTACCTAGTATCTTGGAGTCTGAATTTCTCAAATGGTTCTGCCTATTTTTCTCCCACAATACAGATACTGCGGGTACAACGCTAAACCGTATGGTTAATTTGAAAACACACATAATAGATGTGTGCTCTGAATTTTGTTTTCATTTTCACCTAATCTAGGTTCATTCACCGGAGTAGTACACATGGGGCTGGCCCCCATGTTGTCCTCAGGAAAAGGTATATGGGATACCTTGAAACATGTTGATTGATTACTAGGGACATTTAACCAAATAACATATATTTTTTCCTAGAAGCAGGAATAAATTATAGGCTTACCGGTTAGGTAATTTTAAAACTCGCACAATACACTACTCCAACCCTAACACTGCACTACACATAGACTCACAATCCAGTGCTCCTACGTATCCTTTGCAAGTCGCAGCACGCCCCAAGCAGTAGATGCTTGGGATGGCCCCAATGATGAAGCATGTCACCTAGGGGCAACCCTGGGTGAGTGAGGGTACTCAAGAAAAGAAATGTTTATTTTCTTCGATTTCAGGCACACCCAAATTGGGTGATCCTATGTATTAAATGCATAAACAGTGGAACATTAACCTTGATACAAGAATAGTAAGGATAAATTACTTCCTGTAAATCACTGCAATAATGTTGAAGTGGAAGTTTGGGTCTCTGGCATTAGATCACTTTATATAAGTGAATGAATTCAGCCTTATACTAGGCCATGTCAGGACAATATACATACAGAGATTACTGTGGACCACGTGGTCATTCCCATTAAAGCATGGTGCTCCTCTGGTGCTCAAGGACTGAGTCATTTAGCCTGCAACTCCTATCAGTTGCAGATTAATTGAGAAGTCAACAATCCATGGTATTTTCAATATTTCTTTTTCTTTTCCACTTCATCAATAGGCAGAGTTGGAATAGAAATAATTCAAACCGGAAGAGACTCTCCTTTGACCAGTGCACTGGAACAAAAAGCAGGGGCCGCAACACATTCAATAGGAGAAACTTTACATCAGTTTTGGACAACAGATACAGCACTCCAATAAATTGACCCCCAGGAAATCACAACTTTACGAGCCCCCTACAAAAAACAATCAGCACTTATGAACATTTCTGCGATTTTTACAAATGTGCCTTCAAAAATTTATTTGAAAAATAATTTTCTCATATTAGGCGGATTCTGTTTTATTGTCTCTGCCCTGCCACTGAGCAGATAACACGAGGGTGAGCAACAGCCCAGCTGGTGGCAGATGTGTCAAGTTATTGTCACCTTCCGGTTACAAGCTTGCATAAGCACAGGGCCCGCCTCCTGTGCTAGCAAGGTGTAGCCAGGCTATTACTGAGGGCCTCCTCCCTCTCCACTGCCCTTTGTGTCATGCCCATCACACCCCTGCTGCCCTGTGCCTCCTTCAGCCCTCTGCTGCCATATACACCTTCGAAATGGGGGTTGTCAGATGCCAGGGAGAGCAGCATGTTCAAAAGTATATCTGCACTCTCTGGTACCAGAAACACTCTAATTCCCAGGCACGGTGCTGCAGGCCACTCGGAAGAACGCAGACTGCGTCTTAACAGAGACTGTAGGAGTGACATCCCAAAGACTGAGCAGTACTTGCATTACAAGGATATTAACTGTCTGCCGCAAAAATACTGCATATTTTGGGATTTGAAACTGCAGTGCTTGCTTTTTTCTACAAAATGTGGCATCCTAGGCCAAACAAATATGGAGCGTGTTGGTGTGGTCTGATTAAATTGTGCCACATTGTTTCATAGGTCTCAAGGCTTTGTTGCTGCTTTTTTTGAGCCAAGCTTGCAGTAGGGGGGGTGATAACAGCCCTATTGCTGGTACCTGTGGGCAATAGCAGCTGTTATTTATTTATTTAAGCAATTAGTTTAATTAAGATTTAAAGAACAAGATAGGGAAACAAATGAAGCATCATATTTAATATTGTTTGTGTACAAGCCACATATACGTTTTTCAGACATTTTGAAGACTTGTTGGTTGAATTTGTGTTTACATGCGACTTTATATCATGGTATCAGCTGGTTGGAATTTTTCTTCATGCTCTTTGAAGCTGATGAGATCACATTAACAAACAATGCATGACCTCCAAAATAGTGGGGTATCTGATACAGAAATAAATGAACATATAAATTATTGTTGGGACTGCATATGTTTAAAATGATGTGACCCTTTGAAACAGAAAGTTTAAAATCAATGCTTAAAAATGTACTGGTGTCCTTTGTGCAAAGGTTTCGGTAATTGTAGTTCTTTCATAATTGCTTCTAAATTGCGAAATTACCTTGCGTATTTAGCAAAGGGAAGACGCATTTGGAATCCTTCAATAATAACTATATGGTGATCCGAGTTTGATGGCAGTAGTAGTGACTACTTGGCACTCCATCTTGTGTCCTCTTTTAAAGTTGCATGAATGGATTTGTCCTGCTAACACTGCCGCACCCATCGACATTCTATTGGAAGACAATTTGACTTAAAAACATCAGCTGTTCACTCATCTGTTCAAAGCAAAGAAAAATATATCTTTGCAGAAACATACATTGGTTTGCCTTAGAGGTCATAATATTAGGTTGTCAAGTGTTGCTTGCTTGAGTTTCAAAATTCGAGTATTCAGTAGACCTGGCCTTTAAGACCGAGCCGTGCTGACGTGTTCAGCTCAGACAAAGGTAATCAATGTATCTGTCATGGACCTACTCTACCCTGTTTAATAGGCTGCTGGCGCAGGTGTACAGATCAATGTACCTTTTGTGTTCTTCTGAAGCAAATGATGTACACTGTGTAGCTTGAGAAGCTCAATGAGTTGTTCCAGAAGGGCAGTGCTTTCATCAGGAATGTATAGCTCAATCAGGAAATGTTGTGTCATTTGCAAAACTGGAGATTGATTAAAAACAATGCCCCTCCCTGTCACTGAGTCTCCCAAAACCCATTGTTAGGACTCAAATTGGATGCAGGATGCACCCTCAATGAGTGCAGTACAATGGTGACCAACAGAATGTCGAGGCCAAAATATCAAACGGCAAGGAAATAGGGATTTTCTATACCTAACCTCACATATATGTACTTTGACAAAATATACATTAAAGATATATTTTCAAGGTGCACATATGTGAAGAATATTAAATCTATACTTTATTTAAATGCACTTACGTTTTGATAATTTGTCTCTCGGTCTTGATCCACCAATACCCTGGTGCCACAATATGCTTATGCAGTTTTTTTATTATTACATTTGTAGAGCGCTAATCACCAAAAAGGTCTCTAAGCGCTGTGTCATAGAGCGGCCGTCCGCGTTCCGTTGTGCCCCTGAAGCCTGACGATGAACATAATGGACCTAATCAAAGGTCTCTAAAAACAGCATTGTCTTAAGCCTTTTCCTAAATCGAAACAGTCTATCTTCCTTGCACATGTCATCTGGTAGCTTATTCCACTTCTGAGGAACACTGACTGAAATGGCTCTGCTCGATATTTCATAGTACTATCCAGTGCCCTTCAATCTGGAGAATGGCAATTTGCCTCTGAATATGATTTGAGTGCCCAGTAATCATGAATAATGCCATACTAGCACATATTATTAGACATTCCATGCAATTGATGCTATCTTCTCTTGTGATTTGCAGTGAAATTGTAACACCATATTAGGCGTTACCCAGACTTCATAATAACATTTTAAGTCTATAAGCTATTACCTATTATTTCCTCCTCCGTAAACTAGGACACCATAGCTATGTACTAGGCGTTTCTTCAATCTCTATCTGTGACACCTGTGGTTTTTACAGCTCCAGGGAGTGTAAGCAACTGAGCGCATAGTCAATGGGCATTGAGAACGTAGGAAGACTCACAGGCTGGGCTGGAGGGTGAACAATCTATTTACTGGTTTAAAGTTCGGTCCTCAGAGGTATGGATATTGATATAGCACAATGAGTGCATTTTAAACAAAAATGTGTGTACATTTACTTAACTGGCACTACAGCCTTGGCTACAAACTCAATGGAAAACAAATATAAAAAACATATATATAAAAAGATGATATTTGTACACATTTCAGAAAGAAGGAAGAGATGAATGAATCCACTTACTACATATATCATGAGTCAATTATTTAATTTTATTTGTTCACAGTATTGTATTGACCTTGGCACAGAAGCATAACAAATAGAGAGCCAATTAAAGAGCAAATGCAGCAGTGAGTCACAGAATTGGGAAATTCCCTTTCTGTACCCGCCTACATTCCCATAAATGCAGACACAAAAATGAGCTTAGCTACCATACCCTGCATTGGGAGGTCACAGTTCACCTTTATACAGGGTGGCCCAAAGAGGACGAGCCTCATGACCTGAATAGACGCCCTCATGCCTTCTCAGTGCTGAATTAGGGGTTCCCCAAATACACATTCAATGCTCAAACCATCCTAAATTAGAAGCTTTCTTGCTGGTACCATGGCTCAGAAAGTGCAACTATGGCTTCCACAAAACAATAAAAATACAGTACTCATAAAGAGTCAGTAACCATTTCCATGGTTAATATGTTCTAGAGTCTCCGGGCACAATCACGAACTGTGGTGGACACTGTTTTTCTAATGACCTGTGCCTTCTTGTTTTGCTGCTAACAGCATATGGCTAAGTAACACTTTGTTACTGTCTGATGCATTTTTCAAACCAAGCACTCATAGACCTAGAATTTTAACCAAAGGCTAAGCATGTTTCACTTAGCCAAACACCTCATTGATGTGATCTAATATTTACCCCACGCCCTACAACATTTCCCATGCATATCAGGGTACATTTCACGCAACAGTGAGCCGATTTACCCAGGTTTGAATGTAAACTTTTCAAAAGACTGGAGGATTGACACTTGCCCATTACCCTAAATGCTGCAGAGGGATCCTGTCATCAAATTATATGTTATTTATAATTTTTTCAACCTGGATATTTTCCCGAGAGCCAGTTTATTTTCTGGGGATAAGCCCCACCATCTGACCTTGAAAAAAAAACATTCTTTCAGATTTATCCTGATTGTAATCTTTTTTGGATGTATCAAGTTATTTGATTTGTTCCCCCTGCAACATGTGTGATAGCATTGAACAGTGAGCCACTCATAATTGCCTAATAGTCTACTGGGTAGGGCCAGAGAGAAGTAAGCATTATGATTGATTGGTGTAAAAGGGGAAAGGTATAGAGTGATATCAGAACCCGCCAAGATATAAATGGAGTATCCAATTCCCTAGGACTCTTTAACTGTAAGTAACAATCCCAGGTAAATGACACTGCATTGAAGGAATCAAGATACCCAGGTATTTTTTATCCTTCCCCACCGAAAGAGAGATGAAAGACAATAAAATATTCAAGAGAAAAGAAGAGAATGTTTTAATTAAAACGTTATAAAATGTAGTAAGCTAATTGGATAAACTCAATTTGCAATAAATGAAGAGGTGAACGTAATTATGACTCATCTGAAACCGTCTGCTTGTGCAGAGCTGTCCCATGTCCATGCTTGTCTAGCTTTTCATTGCTTGCAAAATCAAGTTTTCCAACCTCTTCATGCATGTGTTTCTCCAGCTTCCACTTGTTAAGGAAACTTGGATTTGAATAAACAGGTAGGTATTTTTTCAGGCAAATGTTTTGGCTCATTTTTTACTTGGGGTCATGGATGTAATCACCTAGCTATAGACCAATAATTCAAATGCCTTTCTCTATTTTAGCAATAAAGTATACTTACATATGTAGTATAGGACACATATAGTAACCACTACCTATGGTAGTTACTATATGCATTACTGTGTCCAGTATTCTGTCTCTTCTTTCTGCCTCCACACACTGCAGAACCACAATGTCAAAGACACAAAAACATGTTTTATCAGCAAAACCCCTATAGTGTTGAATTAGACTAATCTGGATTCACGTGATAGAGAAGTATCCTAGGCAGTTTAGTGATGCATTTCAAATCTAGACATATGAATATGTTTGTCCCTTTATAATCTGGCTCTACAAAATACTACAGACAATTGTTTGCAACAAATAGGGACCGAAGGTATTGTCAGCAATGGACATAACTTTAAATAGCTAAATTAATATTATTAAATGGCAAACAATATTTTTCAGATTTATTCTCCTAAAAGAGGCTTAGGCTACCTAAACATTTTAAATCCAAACCTTAATCTTAGTCCATCCATATTCATGATGTAAATTACTTTGCCTGTATGTCTACAACACTTTCAGGCATATTCAAATGGATTTATCTCCGAGTTATCCCCCCTTTAACGCATCAAAATTGTGATAGAGTTAGTACCCCATTCACAAGCTGGTGCAAACTGCAGATATCGCCAGAATTCTCGCCATAACATCCCCAAAACCTAACACCACTGTGGACACCATCAACTAACGCTAATGAGATATAGAGTAGGCGTTTCTGTGCAGAAACACACAAAAAAACAGCAACACCACTTTCACAACGAACTGACAGATCCGCGAAAACACGTGATAAGCCGCGTTAGCCGCAGGTATTTAACACCTCCCTCAAGCAGGTGTAAAGACGGACGACTACCTGCAGTAGGCAACAGAGCCCTGCACACAGCCACATCCGAAGACCGAACAACATCATGGAGTCACTCATAATGCAGCTCGAAACCCTAACAGGACCACAACACTCAACACCACCACTCCCTGGACCCGGACCCGTCCCCGGACCTCCACAGAGGCAGCACAGAGTTAGACAGCAGACCTACCGAAAACACACCACACTCACAGACCTAACGCGCAAGGAAGTCATTGCACACTACAGGCTCAGAAGGACAACCATTCACTGCATCATGACCCACATCGCCCACAGGCTTAAGGTCCCAAAACAGCAGAGAACCAACATTTCTCCAGAAACAAAGTTGCTGGCTGTGGTGCACCTGTTCGCCTCTGGTACCTTCCAACCAACAACTGCCAGAGTCAGGGGGTCTCAAAGCCAGCCCTATCAAAGTTCATCACACCTGCACTGGATGCCATCCTCAGCTTCATACCCTAGTACCTTCACTTCCCCAACACTGCGCAGGAACAGCAGGAGACCAAGCAAGGCTTCTACGCCATAGCCGGATTTCTGGCCGTGTTGGGGGCAATCGACTGTACACATGTCCCACTTGTGCACCGTGCTGATACTGCATACCACTACCATAACAGAAAGTACATGCATTACATCAATGTGCAGGCAATAGTGGACCATCGGGGACTCTTCACCAATGTTGCTGCCAACTACCCATGCAGTGTGCATGATTCCTTCATCTTCCGCCAGTCCATCATCAACCAGCACTTCCAGGATGGTACATATGGAATGGGACTGCTCGTTGGTAAGTACTAAATAAACACACCACACATCACAATGCCTCAAAAGCACAATTCACAACTGTTGGGATGGACGTGTGACCAAATCATATTCTACATTTCAAAGTACACGTCCTCATACCAGAACCAACCACAACACTCCATGGTCATCCTGGCCTACCCCTGAACCCTATACAGACTGCTGGTGTAGTTGCCAGCATCAGCTCATCCCTGCGGGCTGGTGATCACTCACTCTACACACAGCCAGCACAGGCATCACTGGATTGGTGGACCTGCCGTCACGTTCTGCTGAACTAAGTATTGACTCTTTTCTCCCTGCACTGTCACAGGTTATCAAGTATATGCACTCATCCCTTGGATGATGACACCCCTCCGACATCGGAACACACCCGCGCAGAGGCAGTACAATGTGGCGCACATATGTACCAGGGACATCGTTGAACGCAGCAGGAATGGCCCATAGGAATACCATCATTGACATTTCTCATGAATATGTCACATTGTGACTGTTAGACCTGGCATCTTTGGCATGGTTTGCCCTGACTTTTGCCTCTACCTCTTGTATTTTTGATGCTGTGCTGGATTTCGTTTTTGCTGGTTTAGATGCTTTGGGCGATTTGCCACTGCTGATCAGTGTCAAAGTGCAAGTGCTCCCTAGGTAAACTGTTATTGTGATTGGTTATCCATGATTGCCATATTTGGTTTACCAGTAGGTCCCTAGTAAAGTGCACTAAGTGTGCCAGGGCTGGTGATTCAAATGCTACTAGTGAGCCTGCAGCACTGATTGTGCCACCCACAGCAGTAGCCCTAAAATGGTATCTCCGGCCTGCCACCGCAGTGCCTGTGTGCAGTTGCTAACTGCCATGCTGACCTGACCAGTGTCCATACTGGCCAGGCCTAACCCTTCCCCTTCTGTACACATTGGACACCACTATGGAAGTCCCTAGGTACCCCCTGGGCAGGGTGCAGTGTATGTGAAAGGTAGAGCATGTACTAGTGTTGGTGACATGCTCTGGTAGTGAATTACAGCCAATTTCGTGTTTCCCTATTAAAACGCTATCTTGCCTATATGCTATAATGGGGAATGCTGTGTATAATGTTTACCTTCATAACTTCCCATAGGACCAAGATAGAAAATTAAAGTCTGGTATCCCTGAACTCAGATTTTAATAACACATCTTTTAGGAAGGGTGGTTTTTAAATCCTGTTTGTGAAAACAGAACTTTTAGAAAGTGATTGTTTTCTTGTCTGAACTTTCTGTGTGCCTTGGCCTGTTTTTTTAATTGACTGTCTGGTTTGTGAGTGAAAGGGGCTGGGGTGGCTCCCAGAGGCTGAGTGAGTCATCCCTGGGCTGAATAGCTCCATCTGCATCTTGAGTAGGTAGGAAGGGATAGCACTGGGCCTGAATAGGGCTGTGCCTGCTTTCCACAATGCTGGCTCCACCTCTTGCTGGACGGCTGACGACTCTGCCCCTCTCTCTCAAAGGAAAGAAGAAGTCAAGTAAACAAAGTGCTCCAGGACTGACCAGAACCGGTTCTGACTAAGCCAAGGCTCCTCTGCCCTCAGAGAACAAAGAGAAAAGTGGTATAAAAAGGGCTACCCAGACTACAAAAAATTAGATCATCCTGAAATCAAGAAGGAACCTCTGCCAAGGAGAAAGCTGGAAGACTTAAGAGGAAGGACTGTCCTGATGTGTGTTTGTGGGCTGACCTGCAGTTGCTTTTCTGCCAAGGAGAAGGGAAGGACTTTACTGTTGGTGTATCCCCTTGCTTGAAGAGATCTCCAAGGGCCTGAGGAGAGCTGGCCTCCTGTTAAGAAGTCCCAGGAACAAAAGGACTTCACTTCCAGCCTTCCCCTGAACTCTGCTGAGTTAGTTCAGCTCTTCCTAGAGTGCTTCATCCAGTTGTGGGGCCTCTGGAAGTTGTTGCCTGCTGATTGGGGAGCTGGCCGCGAGAGTAGAAGATTGACGCTGCGCTGTGAATCGTTGCCACACAGAAGATCATCGTCGTCCTGAAGATCGTCGCATTGTGCCTGTGCGAGATGCTTCCTCCTGAACCTATGCACCGGAATCCATACAAGGTATCGCAACACTCCCCATACAGACCTGATTCATCGCAACACGTCTGCTGCATGCAGCGGGGCTGTCGCATCGCCTCCCCACGGTCTCAGGAGTGACGCTTTGTTTGTTTTTCAATGCTGCAGCTTCTACATGGAACTTTTGTTGCATCTACAGGTACTTTGGTCTAAAAGGGACGCAACTGTGGATTATTTTGATGCAAACCCTATAACCCTTTGAAAAATATATTCTTGAACTGTGTTTGTTGGATTTTTGTCATTTTGGTCTTGTGTAGTTTAGCTAAAGATACTTTATTTTTCTAAACTGGTGTGGAGTCCATTTTTGGTGTTTTCACAGTATTACTATGAGTGTTGGTACACAAATACTTTACACATTGCCTTTCATAAGCCTGTCTGCTCGTGCCACGCTACCAAGGGGGTGAGCAGGGGTTATCTAATGAGTGTATCACCCTTACCCTGAGTAGATGCAAGGTTCCCTATTTGGACATTGGTACCTACCTCTGCCAACTAGAGACCCCCAGATCTAACAGTGACCGTCCATGGCAATCATGCGAGGGTAGAGAATGCCCAAATGCACTGCATGTGTGAATAAACATCTTTGCAGGTCTCAGCTTGTACATTTTGTTGTTAAGTTTCCCTGCATTCCAGATGGGATTTGGTAGGTTGTGAGCATTTGCTGAACCAGTTGTGTCCTGTGTTAAAATTTGGTGGGGGTGCTGTTTGACCAGGGATGTTTTCACTGCTGGGGTCCACACCTGATTGAGTGCGTATGCTGCATGGTGGTTGTGTCGCTCCTGGTCTCTTTCGTGCGGTGTGCCTGTCGGTTCTGTCCTTCCAAGGTGCTTGGATGTTGTGGTGTACATGTTGTCCTCTGCATTTGGCCAGGGTGCATTTGTCTTACTCCGTTGTTGATGATTTTTGTTCAATCGCAATTGCGGTGTGCTGGGCTTGTATCATTTTCCCGCATTGCACTTGAGTATTGCTGCCCTCACATTGGTTGTCACTGTTTTCTTATTGCGCATGCGCCCATCGCAGATTTTGTCGCGTTGGGGAATTTGTTTTTATTTCTATCGCAGGGGTTGTTTCACAGATATTGTCCGCAGTGTTGGTAGACTATTGCATGATACCGCCGTTTTGTGATTTCCACGCTGTCACAGGGTTATTTTCCCGCAATGAGCTGCAATGCTGAAAGTTGTGTTGCGCTACTCTTGCTGTAGTTATCCCATGTTCTTGTGCATATACCTCCAAGTTCTTTAAAAGCCTTCAGCTTCCACCAGCTAGAAAAACTTTTATTAAACAAAAAAGATAAAAAGGCAGTAGGTAGTAATTGTCAGAACGGCATTGGCACAATGCTTGAATTATTTAAAATCCATACTAATGAAATATTACCAGCAACCCGGTTTTCCACTGGCATTTAGTCATTCTCTGTTTAAAAGTCTCACTGTAGGACGTGTGTGGCTTATTAGCCCACTCTAATTTGCTAATTTAATTTTGAAAATCTGGTTCCTGTTTTTTAGCTTTGTTTAACTGTCTGCCTTATGGAGAATAGTGGATTTTTGGTGCTGCTTCAGGCCCAAAGCAAGGCGGTCCTAGTTTCTCACTGCTATACATAAATTTGAGGTCTATTCGAAAGGTAATTTGAAGTATGGGAAGTACTACTCTTGTTGTATGTTGTATGCACTCAAATACTTTTGTGAATCAGCCCAAAGTATCAAAGTTCCTATTATTAAAAGTGTAAACAGGACACAGTCTCTTATTTATACTAACGTTATATGAATTTACCTTGATGGTTACAATTTAATCCTAATATATGCAATATATTCACACAAGCTATTTTGGAGTCAATTTAATGGTATGAGTAAATATGTTTTAAAATCAAAATATTTTAAATGTACTTAATATTTGAATAAAATATTTTGTAAATGAAGCACAAATAAAATAATGCATAACTTTTATCCAAGATTTTGACAATTTCGGCACATACAATACCGTAAGGGCTGGGAGAGGTAAAAATAACATTGAACTTAATTTACAAATATATTTCATGAAAGTGATGAATTTAACATGAAATATTTAGGAATGTTGTTTAACATTTGATGATATGTTATATTTTTAGTACAGGTGTTCTATCTGATGTTCAGTATTAGTCAAAGGTGAAACTTTATATATAATTTCATCACATTTTTATTTTATATTCTTTAGAAATTCCCTATTACTTTCTATAAAGTGAACTTCTACCCAGTGGAAATGTTACTCTTCCTGAGAGATGTCAGAGTGCACTTGCCAGGTGTTATTACTTTATTGGAGCATTTTGGGTCTGTCTCTGGCCTGCACATTAATTAGCAAAACTTCCATTTGTTTCCACTCAATGCAGTGTCTACCCCTCCTCAGAGGCGCAGCGTCGATCTTCTACTCTCGCGGCCCATCGATGAGAGGTCCACATTCACTGATTTTATTCCACCTGGCATTTCCCTGGTTGGTTGGAGACCTTGGAGGCCTATTTTGGAATTCCAGGGCCGCTCCTGGTGCCTCTGTCAGTTTCTGGAATTCTCAAAGGTTAATTGCACCAGACATGGGTGGAGGCTGTTGGGTAACGAAACATGAGCCCCCACCCTCCCTGAAAGGTACACGAAGCCCCCCTCCAGACTCAATCATGAGCTTTCAGGTCAGGGTATTGTGCTGAGGGGGGACCTCTGGAGCTTGGGCCCCCCAAACTGTGGGGGCTGCGGGGGCCCATGTTTTGCCCTTGAGTGGAGGCTTCAAGGGAGAAAGAAAGCAATGGAGTGAGAGGAGGAAAAAGAGAAAGTGATCAGAGTGGGAGAAGAGGGATGGAAAGAGAGAGGATGGATAGGGGGAGAGAGAACGGATGGAAAGTGAAGGCACGAGGAGACAAAGGAAGTGAGGCTGCTTTTGGTTCCCCAGTCCAGCCCTCTTTGCCAAGTTGGTGAATCAACACTATACATACGTTGTCACCCATCCCCTCTTTCCTCACTATGACCTCCCATATCCCCTTGATGCTCTCCTCACCCCCTCAGTCCCAATCCCCCTTGCTGCCACCCAGCCCACCAATTCCCCTCCCTATTACTCCACCCTCCTGGCCCTCTTTCACAGTCTCTCCTTCCAATCCTCCTCCAATCCCTACTCATCCTCACTCTCCCTGAATCACAAGACTCCTCACCCAGATTACCCTTCCATTCCTCCTCCATCCCCCCTCACTCCTCCTCTCCCAATTCATCCTCACACCCGCTGAATCACAATACTCCTCACCCAGATTCCCCTTCCTTTCCTCCTCCACCCCCTCATTCCTCCCCTCCCAATTCAGCCTCACACCCTCTGAATCACACTATCCCACACCCTTCTTCTTCCAACTCGTCCTCTCCCTCCCAGAACTACACTCTTCCCATTATCCCCCCCTCACACCTACTCCAATGCACAACTGTACCTCCTTGCTGTCTCCAAACTTCTCTTCCACAGAGGTCTCATCTCCCCTCTACCCCGACATGCCACTCCTTTTTCCCTTTCAACTACAGCCCTCCCTGCTCTCCTGCCTGCCTCGGCTCATCCCCTCCTCAGAACAGGCCTCCTGCCTGCATCTGCTCACTGCCTCCTCAGAGCAGACCCCCCTCTGCAGCTAACTCCGAACCCCATTTGTCCTCCCCCCTCACTCTATTTACCCCCTCACTCTTATCTCAAACTCCTTACGCAACATCGAACTTAACATCTCCACTCTTACCAGAGATCTCTCTCATCTTAGGAACGATTTCCTCAACCTCAAATCCAGCGATCCTCCCCGAAGAAACACCGCTAGTCCTGGTCTAATAAACCCCACAGCTCTCCCTTATCAATAACGCCGAATATGCCTCCTTTGAATACCTCGTAGCCGAACTCAAAATACAGGGTCCCCCCCCCATCTGCCTTCACAATATATATAATCCGCCTGGAAATCACTACCCATTCATTGATGAGCTATCTAACCTTCTTACCCAATCCTCAATTTCCAAATCTAAAAACATCTTCCTGGGAGACTTTAACCTCCATTGGAATGATACTAAAGATCCCTCAATCTTCCTCCTCTCTGACCTTCTCGAAATTAAAGACCTCAAACAAATCTGTCAGTCACCAACCCATTCCAAAGGAGCCACCCTTGAAGCTTTCATAACCAGCAAAGATCTAGCCCTCCTATCTAACATCATTCCCATTGACTGGTCCGACCATCACCTTATCCTGTTCTCCATAACCAACTTTGCCTCCCCCCCTCCTTCCAAAACTATTAAACCCATGAAACTGATCAGAAATCTCAGTCTTATCCCTCCCGACTTACTTGAATCCAAACTTCATGCCCAGCTTCTCGCTATCCCTCCCTCCCTTAACACGAATGAAATGACCGAACAATATAACAAAGCTGTCACTGCTACCCTTGACCTTCTTGCCCCTCTCAAACTCAAAAAACAAAGAAATATCCCCTCCAAATCATGGTTTAACACAGACCTAAATAATGAAAGACGTAGACTCAGACTGACTGAAAGATTATGGAGACAGCACCCCTCTCGTTCTAACCTGACCCGCCTCAGACTTGCTAGATCGTCCTACAAAAAACACATCTTTAGGCAAAACACTTCCTTCTTCAGGTCACAACTAGATCGAGCTCAGAATAGGCCACAAGAACTATTCAACATTGCGTGCAATCAAACTGCTTCCGTTCCCCCTGTCCCACTGGCCTCGACAACGAGATGTGAAGAAATAGCTCTCTTTTTTTCAGACAAAATTAAACTAATTGAGCAAACCTTCCTCTCTACTGTGATCCCTCTCACCAATCCGAACATCTCTCTTAATATCCCACCCTCCACCATAACTCCCCCAACACCCACTACCGACCATCAAAACTCAGATCTCCCTCACCCCCCCTTGCCCTCCAATTTCCTGGACTCCAATCATCCTAACTCTCTTACTAAAAATAATGCCATGTGGCTTAACTTCCAGCCAGTCACTGAAAGAGACGTCTTTAACATCATTTCCAAACTCAAGCCTTCCTCCCACACCAAAGACCCTCTCCCCTCCAAACTTGTCCAAAACCTCAAACACATCATCACCCCTTCCTGGACCTCTATTATCAACAGCTCCCTTGCCACAGGCTGTGTCCCCACTTCATTGCAACTAGGCCAAATCACCCCCATTATCAAAAACCCTTTGGCAGACCCAAACGACCACAATAACCTTCGTCTCATCTCCAACCTTCACCTTCTTTCTAAAGCCCTGGAAAAATGTGTCCTTCTCCAACTAGATAGACACATTGAACACTTTAACTTACAAGACCCCTTCCAATCTGGCTTTAGGAAAGGATGCAGCACTGAAACCGCCATGCTAAACATTGATGACGACATCCACCACTCACTTGACAATGGTGAATCTATCTTGCTGATCCTCCTTGATCTCTCTGCAGTGTTTGATACTGTTAACCACTCTGCTCTACTAAATGTTCTTAGAGATCGATTCGGCCTGAATGGTATGACACACAAATGGTTTGTCTCATACCTACAACACTGTTCTCAACAAATCAAAATCCAAAATTGCCTATCTATCCCTAGCTCCGTCTCCTTAGGAGTTCCGCAAGGATCCATCCTCACTCCCACTCTCTTTCACCTTTTCATGGAACCCCTCACACTCATTCTTAAACAAGCCGGGATCAACTACCATCTCTATGCTGACGACACCCAACTCTATTATAAGATTAAAACTCATGCTGACATCCTTTACCTCAACAACACTCTCATCAAGATTCAAACCTGGTTCCACAGTAGCCACCTCAAACTCAACCCTAAAAAAACTGAAATTATTATTTTTTCCCCTAAAAATAACCAGCTCCCCATTCAGAATTGGATCTCTGACCTTAACGCCATCAACTGCTCCTTATCTTTGTCCTCCTCAGTCAAATCACTAGGGATCTCCCTTGACAACCTCCTAACCCTCAAGGTACACATCAATAATTCTGCCAAAGAAGCCCTCTTCACTCTCCGCCACCTTAAGAAAATAAGGCCCTTCATCCCTATTGATGATTTCAAACCAGTGCAATCCCTTGTTCTTTCTCGCATTGACTATGGCAATGCCATTCTCATCGGAATTCCCACGATCCACCTAGCACCTCTTAAATCTGTGCTTAACCTTGCAGCTAGGCTTACCTCAGATTGCAAGCGATTCGACCACATATCTCCTGCCCTTAAAACCCTTAAATGGCTCCCCATTGAAGGTAGATCCACTTAAAAAACAGCCTGCATTACACACAAAATTCTCCATCAGAATACACCGACCTACCTCGCTAGCAAACTCACTAAAGCTGGTTGCTCCCGTTCCTTAAGAAGTACTAACACCCTCCTTCTTATCCCCCTTCTAAAAAAGAAAACCACCCAGTCTCGATCCTTTTCCGGCAACGCTCCTTGCATTTGGAATGCCCTTCCAACTGACCTTCGCTGCAACCCTTCCTACTCTAGTTTCAAAAAAGAACTCAAACTACATCTCCTCAATAAATACTGGGGACCCTAATCCATATCTGTTCTCTTCCACTGGCTACATCTGTCCGACCCTAGATGCATTCGCCCTACTCGTCCTTCCTCCTCGTCACTTCCCCCTCCCTGTTTACCACCTTCACTCCTCCTTGTTTCCCCCCTTCCCTTGTCCACCCTCAGCCCGCATCCCCTCCAACCCTCCTCCCCCCACTTATGCCCCTCCCGCTTCTCTTCCTTACCAACCTAACGGACCATTAACCTCCCTATCCTGTCGCTGCAATTTTCCGGCTCTTTTTTTCCAATTTGTGCCTTTTGATATTTTTGATTTTTCATATTTTGTTGTGCTTATTTCCCATATTTATCATTTTGAAATCTGTCAGGCGGAGACTTATAAATTGTTTATATACATTGATGCTATGTATGTCCCCTGTCTTATTGACCTTTCTTGTCTCTAAAATGTAAAGCGTTCTGATACCCCCGGGTCCAGCCAGCGCTATATAAAACCTCTAAAATAAATAAATAAAAAACTTCACATTGGCATATACTTATGCGCAAAACAGCACAGAATGTGAAGGCACTTCTGTGGTGCACCTCAGCAGTGTGCTTCTTCTTTACTTCAGCTTTAACTTGAGCTGGTTTGGTAATTTCGTGAACACATATGCCTAAGCCTAAGCTGTTAAATAGCTTGGTTAGCAAATCAGAGGAACGCAATTTCACATAGATAAACGCATTAGGGCAAAAAAGAGGCGACTATGTAGTCCTATGCCTTTTTTCATGCCTTTGATTCTATACATCGTTATGGAGAGATTGTGTACACTTCTTATGGATTGCTGCAGAATAATAGGGGAAAACAAACGGCTATTCCATGCAATACTCAAAATAGATTTTGAAAACTTGTTTGCACCAATATTCTGTGAAGAGTTGGACCTTTGAGCACTGCTTTTGCAAGACGTCTGTATTTAGCAATATAACAATGGTTGGTGCAGACCTTGCCGGTCATTTACCCATATATTTTCTATCGATTTATTTAAAAATATTACCTTTTTTGGTATACCCCCACAATCTTAAAATGCCTCGTAGTCAAATGTATCTATAGCCCTGATTAAGTAAAATATGTATACATACCTATTGTAGCGCTGCTTCATCATATTTCGAAATGCATTGATTAAATCCCGTTAAAAAAGGTGTTTGCGTTTAAAAATTGGAATCTAATTGTGTTTGAATGTCCCTCTAGATTATTCAAGCCGCGTTGACCCGAAACTCTTATCCCTGCAAAGGGCCAATATTTAAAAGAATGTCTCTTGAAATATCTTAAGAGGAATAATAGAGTGAAGGACAGACGAAAAGCCACCCATGGCGGTATAATTCATGATGGAGTGTTGCATGTCATTATCGCAAAACATACAGTGTAATAATCACTTGAGGAGTGATAACACACAATTGTATGCTCCTCATAAATTATAGGTGAATGGCAGTCTCAGCTAATGAGTGCCAAACAGGGGCTCAGGAGCTCTAGTGATTACAGTGGAGGTGGTAATCACATCTGGGGCGAAGTATAAATGCATTTGTAATTAGAGAGGATTACAAAGCTTTTCAAATCGTCTCCAGCCAGCTTTTGAATCATGTTAGTATTTCTGCAGTCTGGACTTTTTCAAGGTGACACAAAAGTGGGATACACTCTTTCACATGACAGGAAAACAAAATAAAAACGCAAAGCAGAATCAGTGATCAGTTTACCATACAGATTATCAATTTTTATAAAACATCCCCTTCTCATCCTTACTACTTCCTATAAGTAAAAGTATTTTTTTTTAGAAAGCAAGGATGCATGTAATATTTATAATAGAAAAGATATCATGAATAAAACGGATGATACAAAGATGCAGACGGTGGCATGCAGTACTGCATCACACACTGCATGCAAGTATCCATCACTTAGGCAAAAAATACATTCAACCCTCAGGTGCTTCGACATTAAACTGTCCCTAGAAGCCTCACCAGACACAGCAACTCACAGCATATCCAAATAACCTGCTTCCTAAAATACACTGCTGCTCATCTTTTCGGCGAGCACCGCAGAGCAGCAGGGTATCGTTTCAAAGCCAGGCTCCCCAATTATTTAGTTATGTTGTTTCCCCTTCATAACGTGTGCAGTACACAAGAGCTGTCTACCCTCTAGGAAACATGGTTGCCCTTTGAGGATCGTTGGGGTGGGCGGTGTGTTTCTTAAACAAAGAGAGATTCCCAACTCGGCCAAAGGTCACTCCATTATTTAAAACCACAGGTGCATGTACTTCTTTCAAAGTCAGTCGGTCCGCATTTATTTCCACTTATTTGGAATCATTTACGTTATTTTCCTATTGTTTTGCTACATTAATCCATGCTTTTTTTTATCTCTCCTGTAGTCTGAGAACCTCTGTGCTAGTTCCAGCCACATAGGCTGAGTTAAAATTATATTAATTATGTGTTTGAGTGCAGCCTGGGTAACATGAGGCTGGAGACAGTTATGGTTGGTTTAGGTAATATTAAAATAACAAACTACCTAACAAACGTTACCTATGCAAAAGCCCATTCCTCTAATAGGATAAGAAAATATGGCATATTGTTCTGAGAAGAATTCGTTACCTGATTTCAGAGATTATAGCTGGAATAGTTGCTTTAATTTCTTTTCTGAATGTGGCTGCTCTTAATTAGTGACCATTTGATCATGTGTATATTGTACTCCTGATTCAAGTTGCTTTAAGGAAGAAAAAACAACTATTGTCAGAACTTCCCTAGGAAGGGAATACATTGATTTGTGATTCTGGAGTGAAATAAATGTTCCGATTAACATTATTACAAATAAATGATACCATATATTAACATATCCAATTCACGTTTAAAGTGAAATTGCTACACCTTGGCAAAAGGCCAACTAATAACTATATCTGAAATTCTTGAATTTTTGTTTAAAAGCTTGATTTGGACAATCTATTATTATTAAGTTTAGTAAAAATGCACCTAAATCCCTTTGGAGAAGCTCCTAATACATTCACCTTTACAGCTTAGATTAGAGTAAGGAATATCATTATCCTGGCAGACTACTGCCAGGGTAAATAGCAAACATCTACAACAACTTTGACTCACATTCCACAGTACTCCCCTACATCCTTACTCGCACCAGCAACTCCAACAGCCACTTCAGTGAATGGACACTGTTCACCATGCCAATCACCATAGTGATCATGGCCTCTATCCTCGCTGGAGCACCAAAATACCCTTGTCCCCACCACCCCTCCAACTTGGGACAGAAGGAAATCAGCAGCACTCTCACAGACCTCCTCAACTCATCCATCACAACAGCCACCTTCGATGATGCCGGGAAACATTCAGAGGTACACAGTTCCAGAGGAAACCATCTGCCAACCCCAACAAGATCAAGAAATACTGCCCCATCTCACTGCACCCCTTCCGGCCAAGATCCTGGAAGAACACAACCTTCCCGATGTCACCCAGTCCAGCTTCTGCTCCAACCACATCACCAAGACCACCTTAATAGCCTCAACCAATGACATCAGATTTATCATCGACCATAGATGAGACTGCAGCGCTGATCTTCCTCGACTCGACCTCTCAGTGGCCTTCCACACAGTCTTCCATCACACTCATCACCAGACTCCACCAAATAGGCACCAGAGGAAACGCCCTCAAGTGGATCACATCCTTCCTCACAAGACACAGAGAAAAGCTGCCTGCTGCTCTTTCCCTCTGAACCCAAGAGCATCATCTATGAAGTCCCACAAGGATCCTCACTCAGCCCCAGCCTTCTCAATGCCTATGTGAATCCACTGGCCGACATCATCCGCAACTACAGGTTGTGCATTGTTTCCTACGCTGACGATACCCAACTAATTCTCTCGCAGAAGACACCGCCACAACCAAAGTCAACTTCCAGAAAGCCATGATCAATGTCACTGACTGGATGAGATCCAACTGCCTGAAGCTGAACATGGACAAGACAGAAGTACTCATCTTTGGATAGAACACCTCCCTATGGGACGAAACACGGTGGCCCACTGCGCTTTTTACCTCTCCTACACCTACCAGCCATGCCCCGGCAACCTCAGGATCATCGTGGGCAGCAACCTCTCGATGAAGTGCCAGGCCAATGCAGTAGCCTCCTCTTGCTTCCATATCCTCTGCATGCATCGTAAGATTTTCAGATGGATCCTCATCAACACAAGGAACACAGTGACTCCAGTCCTTGTCACCCGCCAACTGGACTATGGGAATGATCTATACATATTAACAACTTCCTATCTCCTCAAACAACTACAGACTATACAGAATGCAAACGTGACTGATCCTGGACCTCCCCAAATGGTCCAGATTCACCCCCATCTCTGAAACCTCAACTGGCTCCCCGTCCAGAAGAGATACCAGTTCAAGCTGCTGACCCATGCCTACAACACCCTCCACAATTCTGGACCCTTCTAAATCAACCGCCACCTGACTTTCCACCAGCCGACCAGACAACTTAGTGCTGCCTCCCTCACCCTCGCACACGTCCCCACTTCCCGCGCAGCCACAGTCAAGGTTACTCCTTCTCTGATCTCTCTTCCAAATCCTGGAACGACCTCCTGCTTCACCACCGAACCTCACCCTCACTCGCTGACTTCAGGGGTTTTGCTATATATAATTACTGTTTGATTGATTGATTGCTTTATAGATTCTGCTCCCATTTGGGTTTTAGTCATCATTGCCACCGTGTGGGAGAAAGAAAATTGTTTGGATGCAGAGACTCAATGTCATTTTAATTTGAAAGATAGATTAAGTAATGCATGCTGATTCATTAAGCCTGTATTCTGAAAAACAGCAACTACAGATGAGTAATTAAATTAATGGCATATTCATAAGTATTGGTCTGAATACGCTTTTAACAGTATTAGAGCATTTCCAAGGTAGATATCTCATATGACACTGGCAAGATATTACAAAAGCTGAGACAGGTGGTGATGGCCACAATGTTGAAGGTAATAGCAATTCCATGTAACCAAAATACTTATCCATTGACTGCGAGAAACAGAAGAGATAATACTATGCAAGGATCACATTAAAAAAATTTAGCCACTGCAGCAGGTGAACCTATAAAGCATGGGCGTTGATTCACCAAAATGCCAGGGGTAGCGGAAGTGGCATCACTGACACATTGACCTCAATTACATCGGAAGAAGAGACATCATATGACATCTGACCCTGATGTTTTCCAGGAAGACTTGTCACATGACATAACATCACAAACAATTTGGATTTTCATTGGAAATAGTCACAAGGTAAAGCAAAGTTGAGCTATGCGCTGTTTTGCATAATTATGTATTAAGGGGAAATTCCATGGATGGTGCATAGGGGTTCCCAGATACCCACCCATGGGTTTTGACTTAAATCCCTATCTATAAACATTGGTAGACGGGAATGTGCGCAAACATTTCATGCCTTTACTGTAGAAATACTCTTGTCAGAACTAGGGGGCATATTACCAAGGCAGGCGAAATGAAATTATCGCTGCTTTTGCTTCCGTTTTCGGCCGCAGAGCGGCGATAATTTAATCGTCCAATAGCAAGCTGTTGCTAACATCAGTTAGCGACAGCTTTTAGGTGATAGCGAGCGGTTTGGGGCCCGCATTGCATGTCAGCGATATTTATCGCTAATGACATGCAAAGTGGGTATACCCAACCTGTTAGTGACTGAAAGCAGTCACTAACATCGCTATCGCCTATTATCAATGCAGGCGTAGCGACAAAACAATTTGCGCTAAGCGTGAATATTGCTGAAATCTAACGCCTGCTCAGACCAGTTAGTAGCCTGTATAGTCCCTATCAGTGATAATGCCTGAATATTGCTGGATTTCCAATGATATTCATGCATTTCGCCGCTATCGTCGGATATTTTATCGCTTTGGAGATAAACGTTGCTAATAGCACGTTATCTCTGCGATAACATCCGGCGATACGAGGAGAAAAAAAAAAGTCGCTAAGCTTATTTAGCGATAAATATCGGTAGTTGTTGATAATATGCCCCTAGATTTCTTTCATATGCTTAAAGTAGGCTCATATCCAAGGCATTTCCACAGCACAACGCTTAACAACAACCAATTATGTAAAAATGAATTTCTTTTTTTATTTAGCAAAAAAACTTTTTTATATATAGGCAGCATTTTTTAATATTTTGATAGCATGTTAGTATACTTTGTTCATAACAATTTAGTCTGAACAGAATTTACAGTTAGTTCCAATTTTTTCAAATGGTAAACAACATTTTATATTTTAGAAGAGCGAGACAATGTTATTTGCATGTAAATTATTCCAAAACAACATAACAAAGTGGCATAAAGAGTTCAATAAATAACATCATAAAAATGGCAGTAACCAAACAAAACAACCGCCAAGCAGTCACTCTAACCACTCAGAACACTCTCACACACGCAACACAGTCACACACAGATGATACTCCTAAGGAAACTTCTGCTTCTTCATATGACAGGCACTAATTATATTTCAGTGGTGTTAGTCAATCCAAAGAATATCCACTGATGTGTTGTCTTAGGAAGGTTTCCCCATATGGTCAGCCAATACACGTTTCTGTGGATGACAATTACAACCACCTTCCTCAGGGCCATACTTGGTAAGTAGTAAATCAAATAGGTGGGTTGGGGTTCACTTGTATGCCGAAGATGACTTCATATACATCGGTACATGTTTGTGGCTCACTGGTCACAGGCAATGTAACAAGATGTCATGCGGTTTAGAACAGTGTGTTTCTTATAAGTCTTATTGGTACAGTTGTGTACAGCTCCTCATGTTGTATGCATAGAACACACTCTTCTGTCTAAGAGGCTACATTGTCCAGTGGCCAGTCTCGTAATTAGGGAATTGCTGCAGTATAATATATTACTTTGTGGGTCTTTTAGTTCGTGGTAACCTGCACATGTTCTCTCCAAGTAGCTCCTTGAGGTAGGTGGACCAATTTTTTTTTTTACATTTCTTTGCTATTTTCCAACCAAGTGGGAAACATCTTAAAGCATAGCTTTTGTACTGGATGGCACCCCATTCAGTCCAAAACCTATGCTTTAGAGAATTCAAACACATTTTACTCTGGCACAGGCTTATGTGCGCCGGGCAAGGCTGCCAAAAGTGCGCCAATACAGAGGGAGAGAAAAAGTGTGCTATATCTTATCTTTCCCTCCTTTGACACAGGGCAGCGCTGCAACTTTGGTGCAGTATTGCCTTGCTTTAAAGAAGTTTTACTCACTACCTTTCACTTGAATGTCATTCACTTTCACTCATACAAACATGCTTACACATACAGAAACATTTTCTAATACATATGCACACTCTTGCTCAATTGAACATGCTTTCACCCACACGCATATATAAAACATACTTTTTAAACCATTTTTACTTACCATAGCTGCCACAATAGGATCTAAATGTGTTTCTTTTTTTATTACAATGAAAGTGAATCATAGATTATTAATAACTATTAGTATGATTGTGGCACTGGTTTCGCCAAGTCAAAGGCCAGAGGTCGAAAAGGCAGTGCTAAGAGTCACAAGGGGTGAGACATAGGTCACAGCTGCTCTGCCTGCCAACATGTACCAGATGCCCATATGCTACAGTTACTCAAACAGTCATATCTTCATTGAGTTGTTGATATGAAACTGCTCCATTGAAAACACCAAGTAGAGCTTCAGAGCAGAATTATGTTTTGCTCTTTTTGAGCTCTGTCAAAGAGCAGATATCTGGGTGGGGATGTCAGTAGTTGACACCCTAAAGCCTTGTTTTTCGTACTACCTACCTTTGTCAGCCCATGTAATTGATAACAATGATGAGCATTAAGCATGGGCGAATTTTGCGAATCTGGCGTTCGCGAATTTGCGTATATGCGAACTCGCAATCCGCAAAATCCACGAATTCTCGCGAATTTGCGGATTTTTTTTTTTGTGTTCCCAAGGGTTTCTGCCAGTTCGCGAGGGTTTTGTACCAGTTCGCAATTGCGAACTTACTTGTCGGCTCGCAACGGTCGCGACTTTGTTGCTTCTACGTCTGGTTCATCATCACAGGTTCACAGCACCCTCTGTTTCACCACTGCCACCCTCTGATTCACCCATGCCACCCTCTGGTACATCACTGCCACCCTCTGATTCATCACTGTAGATTATCACTGTAGATTATGGGGGGAAAAGCAAGCACACCTGCCCTGCTTTAACTGACATGAATTAATTTGGGGTTGATTAATGTGTCACTGAATTTAAACTTCCTGTCCGGCACCTGCTTCCTTATCTGTAATTTGCTTTCTGTTGCAGTGCAATTTTTTTCCCAGGACCTTTGTGGCCTATTTGTAGCTATTCTATGAGCCTGCTGTGAGGGTCAGAGCAGGGTCGTAGAATAGTTGCAAGTAGGCAACTGAACTCTGGAGGGGCCCCTCAGGAAGCACTAGTACTACAGGGAATGGTTACTAATGATGACTTTGAACTTTTGCACCTGCTGAGTGCTTTCAGTTTTGCAAAACTCGTTTTTCTGCAGAACAGCAACTGTAATGCCCCAAACAAACATAGGCAACTGAACTCTGGAGGGGCCCTTCAGGAAGCACTACAGGAATGGTTACTAATGATGAGTGAACTTTTGCACCTGCTGAGTGCTTTCAGTTTTGCAAAACTCATTTTTCTGCAGAACAGCAACTGTAATGCCCCAAACAAACTTACTTGTAAAAGTTGATTTCTAATCCAAAAGTGATCCAAAGAAAGTCTAAAAGGCCTCAAATCCAAAAAAGTGCAGACAAATGTCAACCTGAGGAGTTATTCTGATAAAAATCATCATTTTCCGAAGGTTTATGCTGCTTGCTGGTGGATTTCTTGTGCAGAATTGCAAATTTTGTAATTTCGCGAGTGCGATATGGCCGAGATACCCGCCACCCCCTCTCAACACAATCCCCAAGAATTGGGAAACCGGAAACAGTTCTTGAACTTTTGGAAGGCGGGAAGGGAGTCACCCTTCCCGGCCGTATTTATTAAAATATGAAACAAAAGAAAACATTGAAATAACAGTTTCATATAATGTACAATTTCATTTCCACATTACGATGTTGGCTAACCTTAACAGATCTCTAATACAAAGGTTCTCCTAGCCGATCTAACATCCTACAAAACATTTGACTTGAAATTGTACATCCTAACGTTAAGGGCCAACGGCAAGGTCGTAACCGGTGTCAGATCCCTAAACCAGAAATACCCCCCTCACTTGTGAGAGGGGCGACCGCACCGGGACGTACCTCAAGTGCATCTACCAATTTCCCTTTGTACTTGACGGGGGCCCCAATAAACTCGACGCCATTTAACGGTCGTTCGAGGGCTCGTGTGAGGTGTCTAAAAGGTAGCGTAAACCCCCTCCCGCACCCCACACAACTTACCCATCTGCCGTCGCAGATGTCCTGGCCCCGGGAAATTCCCCAGGAGGGGCCGTAGCCCCTCCTATCCAGGAAGGGGCCTTGACCACCTTTCCTTTCCTTCCGGCGGCCTCTCCTTAGACAGGACCGCCTCCCCGTTGAGGGGCCAATTGGCCACCTCCCCCGCGCGCTCCCATCCGTAATGGGTGACGCCCCCTCATAGGGATCTTCCAATTACTGCTCACCGATCATGACCTTACCGCCCGACCAAAATAAATACGACAGTTCTACCTAAGTTACTAAAATTTACATAGCAAAACAACATTTATTATTAGGCGAAAATGCTGATCAATCCTTGTTCAAAATTACTTTATTTGCAAAACATACTGAAAATAACCAATCTTTATTGCATCGTTAAGAAATTTCACGACGATCATCACAACCTGTAAGAAAACAGATAAAACCAAAGATACTATATCAACTGTATTTCCACCGAATTGCTGTCCTCAGGGGCTGGTGGGTGGGTCAAAATTGCTCTTCGTTCCGTCTCGAGCTCACGTGCAGCGGGGAGGTGCAGCTTCAGAGCACAGGAACAAGAGGATGCTTTCTTGGCTTCCGCTCCTTTTATCCGTCTTCAGGGTGGGCGTGAACCCGCCCCCGCCTGCCTCCGAGGGCGTGGCCGGCCGCGTTGGTGTCTAGGCCAGCCCACTCTAGGGCGGGAAAAAGGCGCGCCCCGGCTACGCCGCTTCGGGCATACCAGCCGAGACCCGCCTCCCGCCCAAGATGGCTTCCCGGGGGGATCGTGGTACTCCACCATACGTTCGGGGGGACCGATTGGTCGCCCCTTTCCATATGGCCGAGATACCCGCCACCCCCTCTCAACACAATCCCCAAGAATTGGGAAACCGGAAACAGTTCTTGAACTTTTGGAAGGCGGGAAGGGAGTCACCCTTCCCGGCCGTATTTATTAAAATGTGAAACAAAAGAAAACATTAAAATAACAGTTTCATATAATGTACAATTTCATTTCCACATTACGATGTTGGCTAACCTTAACAGATCTCTAATACAAAGGTTCTCCTAGCCGATCTAACATCCTACAAAACATTTGACTTGAAATTGTACATCCTAACGTTAAGGGCCAACGGCAAGGTCGTAACCGGTGTCAGATCCCTAAACCAGAAATACCCCCCTCACTTGTGAGAGGGGCGACCGCACCGGGACGTACCTCAAGTGCATCTACCAATTTCCCTTTGTACTTGACGGGGGCCCCAATAAACTCGACGCCATTTAACGGTCGTTCGAGGGCTCGTGTGAGGTGTCTAAAAGGTAGCGTAAACCCCCTCCCGCACCCCACACAACTTACCCATCTGCCGTCGCAGATGTCCTGGCCCCGGGAAATTCCCCAGGAGGGGCCGTAGCCCCTCCTATCCAGGAAGGGGCCTTGACCACCTTTCCTTTCCTTCCGGCGGCCTCTCCTTAGACAGGACCGCCTCCCCGTTGAGGGGCCAATTGGCCACCTCCCCCGCGCGCTCCCATCCGTAATGGGTGACGCCCCCTCATAGGGATCTTCCAATTACTGCTCACCGATCATGACCTTACCGCCACAGGCCGGATAGTTGACCGGCTATCCGGACCCCCCACAACACTCCTACCTAAAGGTCATGCTGTAAACTCCTTAACCATGCTATGAAGTCTCCTATGAGTAATTCGTTCCCCACCCGGGACAAATGAACCCCGTCCCCCAGATACATACTGTCCCCTTTAATACAACCATGCGAAACAGAATGCAGTGTACTTGAACGAAACAATCTACTCATTTTATTATTCATTTTCCTTACTGAATGATTCAGCGCAGAAACAGAAATAGCCCCCCGCCACACTTTCCGTGGGATCATATGGGACCATGCAATTGTGCACCCTGGAACTCTTCTCGCCAACCAACTTACCGTGGAAAGCATCGCCTCAAGAAGAAGTCATCTACCAGTGGTCACCAAATCATTGCCCCCAAGATGTACTATGACTACAGACGGCGGTGACCTTGTCCGCCCTAACAAACCCTCGAAAAATGAGCGAAACTGGTCAATACAGAGCCCGCCCTTTCCGTAGAAGGACACACTGTACCCGTATTCCCCAGCCACGTGAATCATGTCACCTGCTTTGAATACGTCCGCGGCACGCCTCACGTATGAGTGGCCCACGACCCACACCTCCTTTTTCACAGCCGGCAATGTCTGACCGCTGGCCCCCTGGTGTCGGGTCGACTGGACAGTCCGCCCCGCCTCGTAGGCTTGCGCAACTGAAAACCAAACAAAAACAAGAAGCGTGAGTACATCATAACAGCTTCACAACATGTGCAACCGCACATACCTCTTATAACAGTTCGAGGACCAACGCCCCACACGTTTTACTTGTTCAACGTTCAGACCCCTGGCTGTAGCTTCTGTGGCAGCCCCTATCCGAAAGGAATGGGTCCCAAAGTCGCCGGGGTTCAAGCCCGCGGCAGAAATCGACATCGCAAGCACCCGCTGAAACTGAAACCTCGTCAGTGGGGTGGCGTCAGCGTGTCTTAACAAGGTCCCCCCCCATGCTGCCACCCTCTGTGCTAAATATTCCTCTACGCACCCCACAGGGCACATGGCAGACCCGGGGATCCTCTGGATGATTACGCAGTCCCCGATCGCATCCTGATCGGATTTGGACCTGACAAACGAGACCGTCATTGTCTCCTCCCTGACCTGAATGTGTTCCCGGCACAGTCCCCCCATCGTATCCTGCTTGTTCCTTGCCACTAATTCGCTTACCCGCATAGCCCCATGGAATGCTAATGCAAATGCGGCTCGGAACAACACTGCTTCGTACTGGGATGAACATGTTACCGGTAGCACGGATAATAACAGGGCCAACCTATCCAGACCTATCGGGTGCCTCTCGTCTACTCTGCGACCCTCAAGGCGTTGCCACCCACGTAGCGCTTTTTGCACAACGAAAGACGCTGTCGGGTCCTGGATCCCATGAGCCCTTGCCATGAAGGAAATGGCGGCCCGATGCCTCTGGGCCGTAGCTACTGACTTGCCTGCGTGACGTAAAGAGAGCAGGAATCTCACTACACATTCTTCCAGACCCCAAAGCTCCCTCCCGGCAATACCCAAAAAGGCCCAATAGGAACGGAACGCCCCTTCATATGCCTTCCTCGTCCGGGGTGCTAAACTCTCTCCCACGAGGTCTTGTAGTTCGGGGCACCGAGAGACCAGAGAGCTTCGGGAAAGGGTCCCGCCACCGGGTCCGCTGTGGGCAGAAAACCCCAGAAGGCCTGCATACGGAAACGAGAGAGCGCATCAGCCGCTTGGTTCATTACCCCCGGCACGTGTCGCGCCCTAAACAGTACATTCAGTTGCATGCACAGCAACACAATTTCTTTGAGCAGCCTCAGAATCAATTTGCAACGTGCTGCCTGACTATTGATACACTCAACCACGGTCATGTTATCCGACCAGAACACCACAGAGTGATCCCTAAACCCTTCTGGCCATGTTTTCAAGGCCACCAGAATAGGGAATAGTTCGAGAAAAGCAATGTTACTCGTCAACCCGCACTCATGCCACCATGACGGCCATCTTTGAGCCGACCATTGTGTACCCAATATGGCGCCAAAACCCACACTCCCCGCCGAGTCTGTCCACAGCCCCAGCTCCTCGGAAGACACTGCCGGTTTATTCCAGACAATTCGACCATTGAAATCCGCCAGGAATGCAATCCAAATGCGCATGTCCTGGCGAACCTCTGCCGAGAGTCTCGTACGGTGATGTCCTTCCCTCAAGCCGACCATGGACTGTGCAATTGAGCGGGAAAAGGGGCCATCGGCATTACTCTTAGGGCAAAATTCAACTGACCAACCACCTGTTGCAATTGATGCAAGTTCACTTTCGTTGCACGAATACATGTCTCAAGGGATAACCTGAATTTTAACACTTTTTCTTTAGGTAAACGAAAACAACCCTCCACCGAGTCGAGCTCGATCCCCAGAAACTCAATCAAGGTCGAGGGACCCACCGTCTTACCTGGCGCCAATGGCACACTGAATTGATTCATTAGGACACAAAATTCATGTAAGGCCTGTCCACACTCAGAATCCCCGGCTGCCCCCAGAAACAAAAAGTCATCGAGATAGTGCATAACATGTTGAAAACCTGTCTTTCTTGTGAAAACCCACTGCAGAAAACAACTGAATTTCTCGAAATAAGCACATGAAATCGAGCATCCCATTGGCATACATTTATCCATGTAATAGCGACCCTGAAACTGAAAACCAAGGAGACGCTGATCGTCTGGGTGTACCGGGAGCAACCGGAACGCTGACTCGATGTCCGATTTGGCCATCAGCGTCCCGGGCCCCAGGCGATTCAACATGGCTACGGCCTCATCGAAAGATGCGTACCGCACCGAACATACTTCCGGGTCTATCGCGTCATTCACGGAAAGACCATGTGGGGCTGACAAATTGTGTATCAGCCGAAACTCACCCGGGTCCTTCTTGGGAACCACCCCTAGAGGAGAACACACGAAATTAGCAACTGGTGGCAAATCGAATGGACCGGCGACACGACCTCGAGCCACCTCTTTCCCAATCTTTACCTGCACCACTGCCGTGTGCTGTAAGACCGACATTTGATTCTTACAGTCCGGTACCCCCTGAAAATCCCCCACTGGGATGCGGAAACCATATGAAAACCCGTTCCGTAACACCCCAGCGGAGGCATGATCTGGGTATTCGCTGAGCCAAGGAATCATCGCCATGGTATCAATCGGAGTCGGTAAAGGCGCCCCTCGGACTATATTAGACCTGTTTGGCGCCCCCCTTACCACCGTTATCACCCGTTTTGGCTCTGCACATGGACTCAGGATGGGATGGCTGCCCGCACCCCCCACACTCATGTCTAAATTTGCATGACCCCTGGGGCCTGGTACATTTGCCCCTGTTAAAATTCCAACAGATCCCCCTTTTACCTGTGTTGCCATTCGGCTTCGTGTGGGACTCGTTACCTGTACCCGTCCGAAAGGGCGTCCCAGAGTTTTGGCGGGAGGATTCCCCCCCGTTACTCCCCACTAATGGCACCTTCAACATCCCTGTACTCTCCATTTTTTGCCAAGACACGGAGTCGTAACAATCCCAAGACAACAACGGGTTGTGTTCTTTAGCTTTTCTAAACAGATTACCATAGCAGAACCACTGATTGCCCCCATATGCCACAGAATACTCCATAATACGTGACTGATAAATGGGTAACTCGGTCAACAACTCAGGTCTGCGCTCCCCCATGATGGAAGTAAAAATTCCCCATGCTCTGCCCCAAGTACCAATGGTCTCGTCCACCTTAAAGGCGGCCATTTTTGCGCGCCAAACACTCGGATGCATGAGCTCCTTTTGACTCCTTACATGCTCGATCTCGTAATGGTCGGTAAGCAATGAAAACATGTTAACATATTTATCCGCCCAAATCAATTCCTTGACTTCTAGTGGGACGTGCTGGGCAATCTTCTCCTTTCGAGAAGGTGCAGAGTCCCCCCCCCGCAATCGGCAATGGCCGCTTACCTGAAGTAGACCCCCCGCTTGTCGCCGAACTTGGGCCCCCTGTACTTCCCACCGCCGGGACCTGCGGGGGAACAGGAGATGGAGTCTTCGCAGCCTCCCTAGATTCCCGCAGTTGCCTCATCACTGCCCGGGCGTCGTCAGCCGTGGCGCCCTCGCTATCGTTTCCCAACCACGCTGCCAATTGCGCCGCTAACTCGGGGGGCATATCCTCCCTGTTCGCAGGGGTGACTACCACAGGGATTGGATTCCCCTCCTTTGGCGCCGGGGTTGGCTCCTCTCGTGGCGCTTCGGGAACCGGGGTCTCCCCCCCAAGTGCTCCCCTTCTGGGCCTCTTGCTCTTTCCACCGGGGATTGTTCCCTGTAAAGGCCGTTTCGGTCCTCCCTCCCCGTCCTTAGCCTCCACCTTTCTCTTCAGATCGGCTATCTCCTTCATGAGTATGCGGAGCATCTCCTCGGTACCGACCCGCTTTCCGACCTTCTTGGGCATTCTCAGACGGGATATCTATAAGACAAAAAGAGAGATTACAACGCTCAAAATTGCTCTTCGTTCCGTCTCGAGCTCACGTGCAGCGGGGAGGTGCAGCTTCAGAGCACAGGAACAAGAGGATGCTTTCTTGGCTTCCGCTCCTTTTATCCGTCTTCAGGGTGGGCGTGAACCCGCCCCCGCCTGCCTCCGAGGGCGTGGCCGGCCGCGTTGGTGTCTAGGCCAGCCCACTCTAGGGCGGGAAAAAGGCGCGCCCCGGCTACGCCGCTTCGGGCATACCAGCCGAGACCCGCCTCCCGCCCAAGATGGCTTCCCGGGGGGATCGTGGTACTCCACCATACGTTCAGGGGGACCGATTGGTCGCCCCTTTCCAGATTGTTGCTGTTCGCCGCATCTACATGTTCGCAATTGCGAACTATCGCGATGCATCGCCAAACTCCAGCAGGATCCCGCAGCAAGATCCAAAATGGACCAGCACTCGCAAAATATCGAGAAAAACAACTCGGCAAATGCTTAATGATGGTAAGTGAACGCCGCACACCGCAATATTGTATCACCAAGCAAAAAAATGCGCTGCATGCGAATTTGCGGATTTTCGGTAAATTTGCGAGAGTTCGCGGATTGCGAATTTACCGAAAATCCGCAAAATCCGCGAGCGGAACGGATTTTCCGCCCATGCTTAATGAGCATCCACCATGTGCATGGTGGGTGGTTGAAACATTTAGAAGCTTGAATTCAGTACATTCTGCATGTGGTTGGTTAGTTTGAAATACTTATTCTTGTGATTGGAGTATTTCACTAACTCCTACTATAATCTCTTTACAAATTTAAAAAGGATCATGTGCAGAACAGAATGAACTGTGTTAAGGCTCCAGCAAAAAAGAAGAAGAAAGTGCTGTCAGTCCAACAGCTTCATTTTTTAGACTCAAGTGCCCAGGTCTAGGAATCTTATTTTCTTTCCAACTCCATTCTAGAAAATAATTTCCTATAATCAGGAGGATCTATTTATAGGCCAAATCAATGGTATGAGAAATGATGGTTGAGAGGGGTGTGAGCCCTTCTCAAGCAACAGCCACAATCCTTGTCAGGACGAACCAAACTAAATTAACCAGTGATTAAACCTCTGGTAGCTTGGCACAAAAGTAGTACGGCTTAATTTAGAGGCAAAGTTTAAAGCATTCATGTAGCACTAAAACAGTAGCGAAATGGAAACTCAACACAAGGAAAATCCCACAGCAATTTAGAAAAATAGAGGAACATGTAATAATTTATTTGACTTCAAAATGACAAAAATCCAATCTGTAGAATTGAAGATATGGAATTTGAAAGATTTAAGGTAAGTATACTACCTAAAAGCACAAAGTGCCACTCGCTGTTATCTGGTTGTGCGAGATCAGGTGAAAGTCAGACCTACAGGCCCACTATGATGAAGCACGGCCGGGATACAGGGACCAGGTTATTCTCACTGAAAAAGTTACCTTCTAAAGGCCAGGCCGAAGAGTACAATTTGCAGTGGAGCAGGCTGCGAGGAGGACCAAGAGCTGTTGCTGAGCTAATGCTGCAGCAGGAAGTGCAAGCCTCTCGTTACAGAAGGTCATTGATGTAGCGCAAAGATCCTGTCGCAGGCATTCATTGCTGGAGGTTTGCATCGGTGATCAGCTTGGGCTGTTGACGCTGTAGGGCAAAGTGCTGGTCTTGTGCTGCCGCATGTGTACTTTGGCTGATGCTGAGCGAGGTCTTGGGTTCACCTGAGCTTCGTGCT
Organism: Lissotriton vulgaris; assembly: GCF_964263255.1. Taxonomy (NCBI): domain Eukaryota; kingdom Metazoa; phylum Chordata; class Amphibia; order Caudata; family Salamandridae; genus Lissotriton; species Lissotriton vulgaris. The sequence goes on from NC_141685.1 coordinate 493,965,297, forward strand.
TCCCGTCAGTGCAGATGGCAAGATCTTAGCACAAACTGGGTTGTTCGCAGTTGTGAAAAGCCCAAAACTTCAAGATTTCTCCTTCTTTTCTTCTAGGAGGAAATCGACTGAGGCCTCTTCAAGGGTCCAGGACCTGGGAAGCACCTGTGGTGGATCTTGAACTCACTTCTGCAGAAACTAAAAGGGCTCAGGCATGTCCAGTTGCAGGTCAAGGCAGGTACAGTGCAGCACGTCAGCTGAACAGTTGCAGATGGGCCTCTGGAGCTTGCTGTGTCCCTATAGCTCAGAACAGGAGTTCGGTCAACTGATTCTTGGAGTCACTTCTGTCCTATGGGCTGTTTAGGGCCTACCCCAAAGCTGACTGATATGTATCAGAAGGAAGGTTTGGGCCTGCAAAAGGTTTATTTTGTCAAAATGGCAGATTGAAACTGCACACACAAGCTACAATGGCAGACCTGAGACATTTTTAAAAGGGCTAATCAAGTAGGTGATACAATATGTGTTGCAGGCCCACTAGTGCTATTTAATTTACATGTCCTACATGTAGTACCACTTTACAAGAAAGCCAACAAAAACGGGTTGAGAAAACAGGAGATAAAGGCAAAATGTTTGGGTGTGACCTGCAGGGCCAAGTCCTACAAATGGCTTCCCAATGTAGAAAAATCTCATTTTTTGAAATACTTTGAAAAGGGACTAGAATCAAATGAAGCGAGCATTTTGGAACAATTCAGCAGTGTCTGGATCCTAATCTAAGGAAATTGTGCTTTCAACAATTTCCATCTCCTCACACACACTATAAGGAGCTCAGAGCTGTATCTTGCTGTGTTATGTGTGCTCCTACTAGGTTAACCATTGATGGAGCATTGATGAGCTTGGAGATCACCAAAACAATCCTCCTTTGCAGTGACAGACAGCTTGTCTGCAGGAACAGTATGGAATTTGACTGGTAGTCCATGACGGATAGAGTCACGGCATTGATGTGGCTTCCCTGAGATTCCACACTCACTAAGCATAAAGAGCCATAACGGCAAGCAATTTTCATTACATTTAAATTAGGATCAGCTTTGGTATTTATTCAGAGCAGGAAGGAAACCCTTGAGAGAAAATATCTGAAGCTTTGTTATTAACAAACCATTCCTATAACAATAATATTAACAATGAGAGGCCTGTGCACAAAGCATTTTTGTCAAGGCGGTATTGCATGCTTTATGTGGTGGATAGAGCAGAAATTGCTCTACACCCTTCATGCTGCTGGATTGTGAGAAGTGAGTAAGAGAGAGAAAGAGTGAGAGGGATGGAGAAAGGGAGCAAGGGAAAGGGGAGGTAGAATTATATTGGTGTAGTATGGAAATTTGAAGGACAAAATGTTTGAGACCATGTTGTTGTTCAATAGTGACACTTAAAATTAGTTTCTCAATATTATTATTCATTTACAGCAATTGTAGGATGTGACGAAATCACACAATAATTCAATTGTGCACCATAAGTTAATGGTATGCTTTATGAGTTGGACTCAATTTTGTATTATGAATCGTTCTAATAAAGAATATCACGTTATGAATTTCAAAATATGGAGTTCTTGACGAATTTTCACACTAACATATGTCAGGATGATGCAAAATATTTCAGTTTGAGCACAGAACGGCATTGTAAGTGGACAGAACTAGGGAAGACATAATAGCAAATTGTATATGCACAAGTGACATTTTGCTCTTTTTATGTAAACAGAAAAACTCCTTTGAAATGTGATGCGAATCTAAAATAAGCTGAAATGCTATACCGATTGGAAGGCAGAACGTTCCCCTTTCCCACTTTTCGCGGGATTATCTATTCAGAGAATGTAAAGCAAACATGCTAGCTTGTTCAAAAACCTCACTCTAGCAGTGATAAAATGATATCTTTCCTGACTTCTATATTTTGAAAGACATAAATATAAAATATAAATGAGATATTATACAGCAAAGAGGATGTATTAAAGATTTTCGTTTAGCCATAAGTGCTAGAGCCCAGCCTTGTGCTCTCAAACGTCTGCTCCATTAACAGGATGAACATTTTCACAGCACATCAGTAGCCCATTCTCATTTTTCATGCTATATTTCCATTTGATTCACTCACTCGAAGAAGAAATTTCACCGGCGGAATTCCTCATTTTATTCTGCCGAATTCAGCCGCGGAAGTAGATTACTAAGCAAAACCCTCAGCTGGTTCTCTTTATCTATCCGCTGCAGAGCCGCACATGGCTGCATCCATAATCCGCCTAGAGGACTGACGCACCCACGGACGCTAAGGAGTTTCTGAAGGATATTCACAGCCATTGAATGACATACTGATTTGTACTGAAACATTTCCACTTTCTCGCTGCTTTAATTTAGAACACAAAACCCGGCTGGCCAATTAGCAGCAGGACTGTAACGACTGCACATTGCGAAGAAACGAAATGTATATAATGAAACATAAAAAGCCTCGATTCTTTTCAAAAGACTGTATTTGCTATTGTTCTCAAATTCCAACTAGACAAGTGTTCAATCGTCTTCTGACAGGCCATTTCTTTCCCTGAGAATTATCAAATGCCATTGCTCCAAAGGAAAATAGTTGGCTTAACTGCCAAACCACATCCTACTTTATAATTAATACAACATTAAAGAGTCCTTGCATTTGGAATCAAAGCCTAATAAAAACCTTCTAATGGACGTATATTGCACCTTTACAAATTAGTTTTTTTTCTGAGCATTAATTCTTTGAATCATTTTATTGACTTTACATATCTTATGCTTTATAACTTGTTCTAGTCTTGCATTTTTTCACTCATTGGGTTTTCCTTATTAGCCATGCGTGTAGTGCCTGCTTTGAATTATCATATCAAGCAACTAGCAAACTACAATGAATATTTAAGCTCCAATTTGATGAGGGAGAAAACACATCTTTTTAGAGGCTTAGGTCACGATTTAGATTTTCACATATGGATACTCTGTCAAAACGTGATGGATATTACAAGTGGCATAAGATATAAGGCACTTGTATGTTATGTTAGTATGAATTTATAGAGCGCACGTTCACCCCAGGGTTTCTTGGCGCTGGGGAACCCGTCCTGGCTTTCCCTGTGAGATGGTCCCTATTGGGCATCCCCAAGGTGAAGCCAGGCATCCCCAGCAGCGAGGGGGCCGTTGTGGAGATTAAGCAAGCCATTGCCCAGAATTGCAGTGTGGGACCCATGGTTAGAGAGGCACGAGGCGAGATTTATCGAGCCTGTTGACATTGGTTCCGTACCGTGCCGCGTCGGAATTGAACCCTGGTCTTGGGCCGACCTCTGCTTCTGGATCTGCCGCCTCTAAACGGTGAGCCACACTTCTCCTTGTAATACCACGGACAGAATATCAGTCACATTTGTGACAGCATAATCCGTCTTCCGAACTTTAAATCAGTCCCTTAGTGTGTTGAACCCTCAAAGTGTTTGTTCATATTATAAAAGAGATCATGGGGCCAGATTGAGACATGTTTTTAATGGCGCTATTTCATGTTTTGGTGATCTGTTAAGGCATTGCTTAGTGCAAACACCTTCTACCATTCTACTATGAAAGCAGGATTCTGGAGGAGGTAGAGTGTGATTAGAATGGTTCTGAATATTTATAAGCCTGTGCAAAATTTTTATTCCACTGGAGTCATTTGCATAATTGTGGGAATTTCGTGTTACGTGATATTCCCCAGATTGCACCATTACACCAATATTGTGGTAAAACTTTACTGCAAAGCATGCCATTTGTGGTAAAAATGTACTACAAATGCCCAGGAACATCAGAACATGAACAGTTGTTGTTTGTAGTGCTTTTGTTTGTATACATACTGAAGCCAAATACTGATACAAGCGTACATTTCATGCTAAAATTAGCGCAACATCACGGTTTTGCATTTCACCTAATTACCCTCAATTTCACTTTCTTTTGCTCAAAGTTTGTTTATTTATGCCAAAATAATTGCACATATATTGCACACCCCATTTTGCTGTTATGTTTTTAGATCTGGTCTTAGCTAAATTAAATCAAATATAAATACACTAAACCTTTAGGAACTTTCAGCCAGCCCTCTTCAGTTTTTTTTAGTTGTTCTGTCATTCACATATTTATTTCCCAGTAAGTAGCTTGTGATAATGGTAATGGCTCCACCCTTTTCAGCCATTTGCTAATTTCACTGTGAGTGACAGCATTGTGCTCTTTCAGAAGGAGCACATCTGCAGACAACATGGTTCTTTAAGGAGGCAAAGACTGCTGTGGATGTATGTTTTTCGAAACCAAAAACTGTGTTGGTTTAGTCAACAGCAAGGGCCTGGCAGCTCCCTCAACAATAAGATTTTATAAAATTCGTGACAAACAATTATCACTCTCAGTTTAAGCATGACACACTTGTGTTATTTATGACCTGAGTGGCTAGTCGTCGGTTAGAACAATGAGCCACTTATGCCATAATGTCTCCTGGGCGACAATATGTTAGAAATAACCCATAGTAGAAAGATAGAAATATAAGAAAAGGTGACATGCTGGCATTCTCTCACCCAAATTGTATATGGATGAGGGAATGGCAACATGATAATTGGTGCTGCTACCTGTGCAGGCTGAAGTGAACACCTGGTTGAATAATAATAATAATTATTATTATTTTTATTATTCCTAAATAACTTTACTGTTTGTAAAATCTTTGAGGAGCAATAGTATATTCATGATCAAAACACACCAGAAATGAAATCTGAGATGAGCAGATCATTCTATGGGAAAGAGGTCCACTACTTGGGGTGGATTGCTGTCCACCACAAGCAATAAAGTCACTATTTTGTAAGGTTCCGTAAAAGGTTTTAGTAACTTAAACCTGAGCTTAGCCCCTGGTATCTACAGCACAGAAGAGACAGGTTTAAGTTAACGAAAATGTGTAATGCATTCAAAATACCAAAACAGCTAAGAAGTCGTAAACACAAAACTAACAAATCTCCCACACCAATGTATACGGACAGAGAATATTCTAATGAACAAAATGACAACACACCAATACAAAATGCAAAACTGGAAACCAGACTTCTACATTTTTAAAGATGTAATTTAAAAGAGTACCAAAAAGCACAAAGAGACAATGACACGCAATGGTCACAGTAGGCCGGAACTTGTGCGCGATTTGAGGCTAACCACAATGGATCATGGGCCGAATACACCAAGAAGAATGGTCAGCTATGGACTAGACGTAGAGGCGTTCAACAGGCTGGGCTGGCTGTAGCAGGCACCAGGTGTTCCCCCGGTGGACTGCCAGGGTGGGGGCTGGTTTTGGACACCTGTGGGGTTCTTTTCTGTTACTAAGGGCCTACCCACTGTAAAAAAGTGGCCAAAACTTTCTCTGGCAAACAGCTCCCCCCTCCACTGGCCGAGCTGTTTGCCAGGACCAGTTTCGGTTCCCAGTCAGGCCCTTGAATTCAATAACAGTTCTAAGTCCCACTCTGAAAAGGGACTTTGTAGCTGTTCCGAGGAAAAACTCCTCTCCACATGGGACAAACCTGACATTCAATCCTAGCTGTGAAACTACTAGTCACATAGTTTTCACGGTCAGTCCCCTAAAAAAACTCTGGAGCAAAACATTTTGTAAAAGTTTCCAAACTTCTTTTGATGCCCAATCAACCACAAAAGCACAATTCTAAGTAATTTGGGTTCTAGAGAGAGCACTTAGAAACTCTCAGGGTATTAGACAGAGGGCAACAGAAAAGTTCAGTCCATGCCCAGATGCCAGTGGTCAGTTAGGAATCTTCACAAGAATCTCCTTGTTCCAGTGGATACTGTGCCCTTTTTGATACATTTAGTTTCCTCATCACTTTCTCTTTCTGACAGTCATTTGGTCCTCTGATGGACCTTGTTGTGTGTCAATGTGGGGTTGGACATAGAGCATCCAATATATGGCTATCCAATGAGGACCAGGAATTGGACAAGTGATTTAGAAGCTGTAAAATTAAATTCATGTATGTGATGCTTAAATCCATACTATATATGTAAAGAATTATCACTGCTAATCCGAATCTCCTGAAGAAATTTAGTCAGACCAGAATCATAAAAAACAATAATTCTGTTATGACTATACAAAGCAATAACATTAGTACTTGGTGTTTGGAAATGTCTCAATGCCGATTTCTTCCTGTCATTAATACATCAATTGGAAAGCAACTTGTGGACACAACTCATGATGGGACAGAGTCTATGATTAAGTTAAGGTTAGACTTTATAAAAAGTAGTCAAAAGGGCAAGTACATCAATATTAAGTATTAAAGATATGAAGAGTGCATAACAGTCCAATTAGTTTAGGCTTTCCATAAGAAGACAAGGAGCTTTGGTAAGTTCAGCAAGGACATGAGACATAACAGCCAGTCCAAGAATGGCGCACACAGCATGAGCATCAACTCAAAAGAAGAGCAAGTGGAGTCTACAATGTTCCCAACAAAAAGATGTAGGAAAATCAAAGCAAGACTCTGGGGTCAGATCGCTCTTCCTCCTTAAAATCAATATATAGAATGATCCTCTAGTTCAGCAGTGACACCTCCTTCGTCACCTCATCTTGGGAGGGCACTCAGTCCATTGGTCAGTAAATATAGAATGATTGGTAGGCAGCATAAGAGCAGACACATATAGAAAGAGGTGGTGCTGATTGCATAATTAGTCAGATCATCCTGTATACGTAAACTTTCAAACAATAATCCTAAAACAGCGGGCACATAAGTGAGTTCGAGAAGATAGTTTCCCATACAAAAAATTCCCAAAATATCCACTTTGTTGCAATTAGTCATTGTAAGAGTGTGAGAACTCTTCTAGTAAGACACACTTTCTATTCACATAGCAAGTTTATAAAACCTTCTAACAAGTGTAGAACAAAGCTGAGTAGGAAATGTAGGCCTATATTAATTTTGTTTAAAAATATGCAGAATATAAGGTAATGAAAATATCCATTTCATGGGGAATACAAGATTCTTAATAATAATTTATTAGCACTCAGAATATCTTATTAGTTGTGGGGCAAAACTCACATGTAACTACAACATATTACTGCATTTTCAAAGTACAAATGTGTAAAGTTATTTCGAATAAAAAAATATTAATATCGTTCAAGTGGTTTACATTAGTACACATTTGAAAACCAGAATTTGAAGTTTTTGCATTGTTTACATTCAATATGGCTATGCAGCACCATTTTTTCTTTTCTCATTTCGTGCACAATTCACATATGCAAATGATGGAATTCAGAATGAAACCCTTCAATATTCCATATAAAACCATCTAGAATGCGTTAGATTTCATTAATTCTTTACACACATTACTATTTTCAATGAGGATAAGTTGGAATTTCTTAACACTTGAATAGATCAATTTAATATTATAATACACATTGAAAGAATATACTAAGGCTGGTTAATAAAGTATGAACCTATTTTATTGAAATTAATGAGTTCATCTAGCCTACAATCATCAGCAGGCATTTCTGATGCAGTAACCTGGGGCTAGATGTAGGTAAATCTTTTTTACCGATTCTAAAATACCGAATTTTACCGATTCAGTATTTTAGAATCGGTAAATTAGATGTAGGTAATAATTCGGTATTTTTTACCGAATCGGTAATTACCGATTCGGTAAATACCGAAAAATTCAAGGGTGGCAGGCTGTCACTTTGACACCCTGTTGCACCCCTGATTAGTGCTTGTGTGCCATGTGGCACAAATACATGCCCTAAGGGGCACAGGCGTAAATGCACATATTTGCATTTACATACGAATTCGTTATTTACCACCAACTATTAGTTGGTGGTAAATAACGAATCCTTAAAGCCCTGTAGCACTGTTTACAGTGCTACCTTTACCTCAAAACACAGATTTGGTAAATTTACCGAATCGGAAATTTTACTGAATCGGTAAATTTACAGATTCGGTAAAATTACTGATTCAGTAAAATTACCGATTCGGTAAACTTAAAGATTTGGTAAATTTACTGAATCTGTGTTTTTTAATGCCCTACATATCAGTATCCAAATACTGGTCCATAACGGCCAAAAATCTGTATTTTGGCCGTTACCGACCTGTATTTGGATACCTACATCTGGCCCTAGTTCCCTCACATTTGTTCCTCATGTTTTCTTCAGTGGCGGCTCGTAGTGGGAGTACTGCGGGGCGCTGAGGTAGGGCGCGGCGGGCAGGGTAGGGGGAGGTAATCTCAGGCATACGGCCGACCGGAGGAAATTACATAAACAAATAAATAAAACAAATTACATTGCGCGCGCTGCAAAGCCTTTTGACACCAAAGAGTTACATTCTGCTCATGTAAATGTTGTGTGTCCCACAAAGGGAGCAAAGATGATGCCAGGATGATTCTTGTATATCATTGTCTGGTTGCTGAAGTACCATGCTTATGTCCTACCCGACTTCTTTCTCTAGTTTTTCTGTGGGTACAATGCCAGTTTCAAAATGGTTTTTAGTGTTTTATGTGGTAGAATATTAGGACTATGATACTACACTCCCTACTATCATCCACAGCCTCAGAGCCCAAGTTTAGTATAGTTGAAAATATTTACCATCTTGGATTTGCCCTGACACATTGTATTTTGGGCAAATGCTTTGGATAAATACTTTACTTGCCACATAAACTGATTTTGAGACAGTTTGAGAAATGTATTACTAAACATGCACCAATTACATGTTGAAGAAAACCAGTCGCGGCTCATAGTGGGAGTGCTGCGGGCGGTGGGGCGGGGCGGTGAGGTAGAGCGGGGGGCAGTGTGGGGGATAGTAACCTCTGGTATACGGCCGACCGGAGGTAAGTTGCTAAATAAATAAATAAAACAAATTACATTGAGCGCGCCGCAACACAACCTCACCTTTACCACTTTAATAACATATGCTGACATTAAATGCTGCATTAAAATCTGCGCTTGGCAGCCAACAGTGTCTTCCCCCTGGGGACAACCTTTTTTGCATCATGCAATCAGAACCACACCCACATCTGTAGTCTAGTGGGCATCTTGGAAATTGTGGAACCAAGGGGAATGGTTTTTAATCATGGTCTCCGAATGGGACCTAATTGTGTGATCTTAGACATTCATTAATGTCTTTGGTTATCTTTACAAGGTTGGAAGAAATTAGAATGAATTCAATTAGAATTTGTAGAAGTGTGTGATAATAAAACAGGATTGGAACCCAACACACGCCCTGTTTTTTGGTTCACTCATCAAAATGTAGTGGGAATGTAAAGATTTTGGGAACGAGTAACAGTTGTAGTTTTAGTTCTTCAGCTTTACCAAACTGTCAGAATCTGTGCAGATGTGAAGCAAGTTGTAGAAACGTTTTTATGGTCACAAACAGTCTGAGTAGCTGTGTCACCAACAGAAATGTTTTTTGCTATTTACTAAACCCATTTTAGGAATCAGTTATATTTTAACAGCTTATAAAATGGGTTTAGAGTCCATATCGATTCTGTACTTGGAATGGCACATTGGGAGTGTCCATTTCAAAAACCCGATTGATATGAGATTCAGCACAGTTTAAGGTAAATGGGCTGATAAAAAAATATTATAATAATATTAATAATAATAATCTTCATTTGAAAAGCTTTCAGAGACATGGTGATCTGCTGACCCTTGCAGACCATTATCCATTTGATTGCGTCCAATCGAATGAAGTCACTATTTGCGACTGACCTCATGAATATTCATTATGCCTCATTCAGATTTGGAATTCGACATAGTTCGGGTGAACACAGGTAGGAAAAACGCTTGTTGTAAATTAAGACTACTTTATTTGATTTAATAGTACATCTGAACCTCAGTTGTCCCAATGCCTTTGCTCTTTTATCTTTTGATGAAAAGTTTGAGACAAGTTTACTACCAAATTTGTGTACCAAGGACAAGCACAGTTTTAAAATCAGGCACGTTTAGAATGTTATTTGATATGCCTAAAAGGGAACTAATGGCAGGGGATGACTATCTGGTACACCACAGTCCCTGTATAATGAATCACCATTTGTAGGAATGCACCCTTTGTGCATGGTGTCCCCCTAACATTTTGCCAGCTACCCGAAGCAATTTGGATGGAGTTTGCCCTGGGTATCTGCTTATCAGGTTCCTAGGGCCTGTGCTCTTTCCCTTACCCGTACCATTATATCCACAATTGGCACAACTCTGGCCTAACGGCAAGTCCCTTGTAAGGTATAGCTATGGTATCAAGGGCATGGTAACCAGGGAAAGGCCACTGAGCGCAGCAGCATTAATTATCCCACCCTCAAATACCACTCACCACAATCAGACACCACTGCCACTGTAGCCTATATGTTGTAGTGCAGCTAAAAGTGAAGAGTTGACATAGCACACATCCCTTTAAGCCATGCCTGCCCAGCAGTGCATGAGGCCTAGGTAAGTCACCCTTAAGGCAGTGTCCCTTTAAAGTCATGTGGCGACCTATCTGCATGATCAGACAGATCTCTATAATATCTAAGGTCATTCTTAGATATTATAAGTTCCAAGTAATGCCATCCTGAGTATATGTTCTAGAAATTGGTCTTTTTACAAGTTTCATAGCACCATAATGACTTTACTGAATCCTGGAATGTTTGTTATCAAACATTTCAGAATAATAACCCTGCACTGATTCCAGTGTCAGATGTATTATTCTATGCCCTTAGGGGTCCATTCTAGAGGAGACCCATGAACCAAACGAACCGCTGGTAGGTTCCTGACTGGTGAAAACCAGCCTCCCTCTACAAGATACGTTTCTGACCACTGTGGTGGGAGCCTTTGCTCCCTGGGCCCTAAAACAAAGCCTTTCCTGGGCAGAGGTATTCAAACTTTCCCTGTCAGGCAGAGCCATCTGTGGCAGGGGGGGCTAAAACAGCCTTGCCACCTTTGCAATGCGACCCCCAGCCTCTCCTGCTATCAGGAGCAGGCCCCCTTCCTGTCTCACCCCTTTTTCGGTGGGAAGACAAGTGGAAAAAATCAGAACAGCCCAGAAGTTGTTCCCATCCTTCACCAGGTGGAAGAGGGAAGGTGAATCCCACTCTTCAGTGCCCACCATCTTGAAGATGGCAGTCACCCTTCAATCAGAGTTAGGGATTGCGCCCACTCCCTCACGTGGGGTGAGTACACTAAGGGTGTAGTTACCCTAAGGATAGTAGCCCATTGGCTACTACCCCAAGACTTTTAGAAATGATAGAAATGTGACATTCAATTTCTCATAAACGAACAGAAGATTTTAAATAACAGTATAAAAGAAGTGACAATGTTTACATTGGAAGAAATATATTTGAGTTCCTTATCTCAACTGACCCTCACCTTGAGTATTGATGACACTTGAAGTCAGTGTCAGTGAAACACAATCAGGAGCTTCAGGTATACCCCCAGCGATGTGCCCAGGGACTGTAAATGAAAATGCTACTAGTGGGCCTGCAGCACTGATTGTGCCACCCATTTAACTGGCCCTTTAAACATGTCTCAGGCCAGCATTGCAGCGTCTGCGTGTGCAGTTTTAAACTGCTATGTTGACATGGCAAAGTAAACATTCTGCCAGACCCTAACCTCTCTTTTTAATACATATAAGTCACCCCTAGGGTAGGCCCTGGAGAGCCGCAAGGGCAGGATGCAGTGTACCTAAAAGGTTGGCTATGTACCTTTAAGTTTGACTTGTCCTGGTAGAGAAAAACTCTTAAATTTTTTTCACTACTACAAGGCATATCTCTCTCATAGGGTAACACTGGAGTTGCCTTGTTACATTTTATAAGTGTAATTCCCAAATGAGAAGAGATAACTGATTTATGTTTGGTGTTCCTTTTTAAAATCCTAACTTATGATGAAGTCAGATTTGAATTACAATTCTGAAAATGCCCTTTTAGAAAGTGAGCATTTTCTTGCCTTAGCCGTTTGGTGTCTACAGCTTGTCCCTGCGTCACATTACTGGGTGTATTTTCCAGTTGGGTTTTGTGTAATCCTCCTAGACAGCCACACACAAGCTTAGGTGTGACTGCTTGGTGCCATGCTGTGGTAACCTGTTGACCACTTATGTGTGGAAGAGGAATTGGACTTGCAACTCCACCTTGAACACAGGACTCCAGAGCGACCTAAAGAGCTAGTGTTCTGGCCTCCAGTTCTGAGCCTCAGGTACATACAAGATTCCTCTGCATGTCTTCATCAGGTTCCTGACCTCTAAGTGGTGCCCCTCAGGTCCAGGATCCTTGTTGTGGTTCACCATGCTCATAACTCAAGCCTCTTGGCTCTTTGCCACCAGGAACAGGCCTGTTTGCACTGGAACCACTTTCATTTGATTTTGGTATGAGCCTCCTCCTTTTGCACATCTGATGCTATGACGTTGACCCTGTCCAGTAGGACCAGATAGCCTTGGTTGGCACTTTATGTTGGTATATTGTAGTTTATTCATTAAAAATTCAGAACTTCGGTTCATCTGATTGAATTTTTGTTATTTTGGTCTTGTATATTTTATTATTCTGTTGTATTTTTCCAAGCTGGTGTGGTATCTTTTTGAGTTTTTTTTTCACTGTTTTACTCTTTTTAATGTTGCACAAATACTTTACATATTTCATCTAAATTAAGCACAGGTTAATTTGGGGTTTGATTGTATCTTACCCTGACTAGGATTGTTTCTGCCGCTTGACCAGGACTCAAACCCCAGTCAACCAGTAACCTAATTTCTAATACTCAGTGCTTTCTAAACTGGGAGTCGTAAGCCAATTTTTGGTGGGTCATGAAAGTCCAAGCAGTAAATAAAGGTGCCTTAAAATTCTTTACTTATCGTTTCAAATTTGTTGTGCTTCAAAGACAGAGGTCAATTGTCAGTTAATGTCTCCTGACTAATTGCTGCTTTTTTGAACATGAGGATTGTTGTTTACAAACCTCCTTCACTTTGTAGTCTGACATAGAAAATTAAAGTGAATTAGCGATAGTGGAAAAAAGGGGTAGAATGAGGACCATACAATGAAAGATACATGAACAAAATCATTCTTTGGTCACAATATATTTACCTTTTCTTAATATGGCATGTATCACAGGGTCAGTTCCTTGAATACTTGGATCAATTAAACCAAATGATTGTGGGCTGAGGTTTACTCACAATGTAACCAATGAGAGAATACATTTCTCTGATGTGACTGTATACTTTGCGAATTACATGATCGAGACCACAATCTTTAGAAAACCTATGGCAACAGACAGTGTGTTACACGGCACCGGCTTCCATCCGAGAGCATGTGACAAGCATCCTATATGGGGAACTGTTATGAATGAGAAGAATTTGCTCTAATGACAAAGACCTAAGTAACAATTTCAATAAAGTCTCCAAGAGATTAAAGAAGAGGATACAATTGGGGGACATTAATGAAGATCTAGAACAAGTTAAAGACACCACACTTATGCAAACACTAATCCCAAAAAGTAGGAAACCACAAAAGGATACGGAATAAGAATGATCCCTACAAAAAGTAAGGAAATTCAAACTATAATGATAATTATCCAAAAGCATTGGTGACAAGTTGGGACTGAAACCCAAAATAACTTAAAGAAAAGCACTATTGCCCAAAGATCGCTTTGTGAGAAGTCACTTTAAGAATAAAAATCAGTCTAAATTTGTAAAATGGTCAAACCGTAAAACATGTAAAAATGGAAACAAGCACGAAACAAATCATGGAACAACAAACTGATAACGATCAAGCAGAAAATATTATGCAATTTGCAATTCGTGGTATACATCATCGAATGTGAGTGTGGTCTTCAATACTTCAGCAGCACAAGGTGGGGCCTCAAGAAAATGATTCTGTAACACATAAAATGTGTGAAAACAAAAGATGCTAGCTATGCTGTAGCCAGATGCTAGATTATCATCATGAAAGTAACTGGAAATAATTAACTTATTATGGTATAGACATGATAACATTAAATGAATGTGGAACTGACAGAACCAAACAACTCAGACAATTAATGTCTAAATACAAAATTTGGCTCCACACCAAAGAACCGTTTGGACTTCGTAATAATGAAAAAATGCTCATATTGGCAGAGGATAATGGAAAGGGGCGACCACTCGGTCCCCCCGAACGTATGGTTGGGTGCCCCGATCCTCCCGGGAAACCATTTTGGGTGGGGGCGTGTCTCGGCTGGTATGCCCGAAGCGGCGTAGCCGGGGCGCGCCTTTTCCCGCCCAAGAGGGGTTGTCCTAGACACCTACACTGATGGCCACGCCCAGTAGGCGTACCGGGGAGGGTACCCGCCCTCCCGAAGAAGAATAAATAGAGCGGGAATCCGAAGAAGCGTCCTCTTGTTCCTGTGCTCTGAAGGCTGCACCCACTCGTGCTCGTGAGCCCTCGACGGAACAAGGAGCAATTTTGAGAACTTGTAATTCTTGTGTTTCTCTTTCAGTGACTTTAAGCGAAGGATCCAGGACCGTGTTGATCGACTCGGAGCGGATAATCGTAACCATGTCTGGCAAGAAGGCAGGAAAGGGTTCCGAGACAGACAAGGTGCTACGCATGTTGGTGAACAGAATAGCGGGCATGGAACGGAAAGTCGGACAAGTCCCAGCGCTTGGTTGAGATTTGGCGGTCGTTAAGAAGCAACTAGCCGCAATGAACAAGCCTGGTAACCCTAAGAAGGTAATAGGCCCGGCCTTGCCGGGAATCGTCCCCGAGGGTAGAGGGAAACGGGTCAAGAGGAGGGCGGTTGCAGGGGAGGTTCCGGTCCCTGAGGTGCCCCCGGTCACCCCTGTCACACCAGCTAATGACCCGGTACCAATCCCAGACGCGGGTCAACCGATCCCGGTTGTGATTATGCCCGCTAACGATGAGGATATGCCTCCTGAATTGGCCACCCAGTTGGCCGCATGGCTCAATAAGAAGGCAGGGGGTGCTACGGCGCCCGGAGACACAGCCGAAGAGGCCAAGTTCCTAATCCAGCAGTTGCGGCAGTCGCGAGATGCCGCGAAGGCGTATCTTCCTCTTGTTTCCCCACAGGTGATACCGGAATGACCGGCGGCTGGTCACGAGAAAACGGCGGGAACAACGACCGAACCGGATAAGCTTGCTTTGCCGCTGGCGGGGGAGGGCTCATTACCCTCAAGACGGGAGAGGGTGGTACAACATATCCCGATTGCCACAAAAGAATTGATATGGGCAGACAAGTATGTCAATATGTTTTCGTTATTAACTGACCATCACGAGATGGAATATGCTAAAACACAGAAAGATTTGTGGCACCCGAGCGTCTGGCGCGCCAAGATGGCGGAGTTCAGGGTGGAGGAGACAATAACGAATTGGGCGAAGGCCTTTGCAATGTTTACTGCGATTATTGGTGAACGTAAGCCCGAGGTATTGACTGAACTGTCTTGTTATCAAGCTCGTATAATGGATTTTTATGAAATGTATGAGGGGGACGAATGGAAAGGTTACGATATGAAATTCTGTAAAGCGAAAGAGTACGATTCCTCTCTGACATGGGACTGCCTCGACTCAATTTTATGGCATAAGCAGCTCCTGCCTGGGACGGCAGGAACGTCCTCGCCAGGCGGGAGTGGGTCGGGGTTTCCCGCCAAAGGCCCGCGGTGCCCTTTCGATCAGGCGAATCACCAGCCGAAAACCGGCGGGAATGGTGGAAAGCGGGGGGTCTGTTGGGGCTTCAATCGAGGCAACTGTAACAGACCGCAGGGAACATGTAGGTTCAAGCATGCATGTGCGGGCTGTGGGAACTCCTCACACCCGGAGAGTTCATGTAGATCAAAAAATAACGGGGCGGGAGGTAAAGGAGGGTCCAAGCAGGACTGAGGTGGATCATTGTGAACAATTGCCTACTCCCGTTGATCTCATGGCTATGACTCCTTGGTTAAACAAATACCCTGATCATGTCTGATCATGTCTCCGCTGGGGTGTTGAGGAAGGGATTCTTATACGGCTTCCACATCCCGGCGGGGGATTTTCGTGGGGAACCTTTTTGTAAAAACCAGCTATCAGCGCAGCATAATCCAAGTGTGGTAGAGAGAAAAATTGCAAAAGAAGCGGGTCTAGGGCGAGTGGCAGGGCCTTTTCAGCGCCCGCCAGTGGCGGATTTCATCTGTTCCCCATTAGGGGTGGTCCCGAAGAAGGACCCGGGGGAGTTTAGGCTGATCCATAATCTGTCTGCTCCAAGGGGTTTCTCGGTAAAAGATGCTATTGACCCGGAAGTTTGTTCGGTGCGGTACACATCATTCGATGATGCCGTCACCATGTTAAATCGCCTGGGCCCCGGGGCGCTGATGGCAAAATCAGATATCGAATCAGCATTCCGGTTGCTCCCGGTACACCCACAGGATCAGCGTTTGCTAGGTTTTGCATTCCAAGGGAGTTATTACATGGATAAATGCATGCCGATGGGTTGCTCCATTTCTTGTGCCTATTTTGAAAAATTCAGCTGTTTTTTGGAGTGGGCATTCACCGAGGCCACAGGGCATAGGCATGTTATGCATTATCTAGATGACTTTCTGTTCTTGGGAGCTGCCGGCGACACGAAATGTGCGCAGGCGCTACATGACTTTTGCATCCTCATGAGGGAGTTTGGAGTCCCATTGGCACCAGGTAAGACGATTGGACCATCTACTTCACTGGAGTTTCTGGGAATTGAGCTCGATTCTGTGGAGGGATGTTTCCGTTTGCCGGTGGAAAAGGTAGCAAAATTTAGGTCTTCCCTGGAACTTTGCCTTAGTAAGGAGAAAGTGACCCTGCACCAGTTGCAACAAACAGTGGGTCAGCTTAACTTTGCCTTGAGAGTTATACCAATGGCCCGCCCCTTTTCACGCTCTATTGCACAAGCTATGGTTGGTCTCAAAGAAGGACACCACCGCACGAGACTGTCTGCAGAGGTTCGCCAGGATATGCGCATTTGGTTGGCATTTCTGGCGGACTTCAACGGTCGAGTAGTGTGGAACAAGCCGCCAGCGTCTTCGGACGAGCTGGGTTTGTGGACCGACTCGGCGGGGAGCGTGGGATTTGGCGCAATCTTTGGTAACCGATGGTCGGCGCAAACATGGCCGACGTGGTGGCACTCCTGCGGTCTCACAAGTATCATTGGGTTCCTGGAGCTATTCCCTATTTTTGTTGCTCTAATGGCATGGCCGGATGATTTCAGAGACCGCTCTGTGGTATTTTGGTCTGATAATATGACTGTTGTCGAATGCATTAACAATCAGGCAGCACGCTGCAAATGGATCTTGAGATTGTTGAAGGAAGTTGTGCTGCTTTGCATGAGACTGAATGTACAGTTCAGGGCGAAACATGTGCCGGGCGTACTGAATCATGCAGCTGATGCACTCTCTCGTTCACATATGCAGGCGTTCAGGGGTTATCTACCTACAGCGGACCTAGTGGCGGCACCATTCCCCGAAGCGCTTTGGCTAATCGGTGCCCCGGATTACAAGACCTTGTGGCAGCAAGCTTAGCCCCCAGGACGAGGAAAGCATACGAAGGAGCGTTTTGTTCCTATTGCACGTTTTTTGGTCCGACAGTGAGTCAGAACTGGGGTCAGGAGGAGTCCTTCCTGGGGTTCCTCGTAGCACTGCACAGAGAAGGCCGATCAGCGGCAACGGCCAATAAGCACAGGGTGGCCATTTTATTTATGGCACAGGTGCAGGGCATAAAAGACCCAACAAGTTCCTTTTTGGCAAGAAAAGCCCTTCGCGGCTGGCAGCGCCTTGAGGGTCACAAACAAGATGAGAGGCACCCGATTGGCTTGGAAAGGTTGTCCCTACTTATGGCGAAACTAGTCGAGACATGCTCCTCCCAATTCGAGGCGGTTTTGTTCCAGGCAGCTTTCGCGTTAGCGTTCCATGGGGCGATGCGGGTGAGCGAACTGGTCGCTAGGAATAAAAAAGACGTTGAGGGAGGCCTGTGCAGGAATCACATCCTAAGTAAGGGTGATTCGATGGTAGTGACGATAGCCAGGTCCAAGACCGACCAGGGGGCTACGGGAAACAGTGTTATTGTGCAGCGCATTCGAGGGTCCCCCACGTGCCCGATACTGTGTATAGAGGAATAGAGGAATACTTGGCACTGAGGGCTGCTACGTGGGGGGGGAAGTTTGCTGAGGCACAGGGATGGCACCCCACTGACAAGGTTCCAGTTTCAGAGGGTGCTGGCGATGACAATCGCTGCCGCAGGAATGGACCTGTGCGATTTTGGGACTCCTTTAGGATAGGGGCGTATGAAGTAAAACAGTTGGGACGATGGTCCTCGAATTGCTTCAAGAGGTATGTGCGATTGCACATGTTGTAAGTCAATTGCAATGCACTCACGCTTCTTGTCTTTTGTTTGAATTACAGTTTCGCGAGCATTTCATGCGGGGCGGAATTGGCAGTCGACCCAGTACCAGGAGACCAGCGGTCATGGATCACCGTCTGAGGAGAGAGTGGTGTGGGTCGTGGGCCACTCATACATGAGGCGGGCCGGGGACGTATTCAAAGCAGGTGACGCGACTCGGGTACAGAGTGGCCTTCCACGGAAGGGGCGGGCTCTGTATTGACCAATTCGAATCTTTTGTTGAGGGTCTCTTAGGGCGGCAGAGGTCACCGCCATCCGTAGTCATAGTACACTTGGGGGGCAATGACTTGGTGACACTGGGTAGACGAGTATTGTTCGAGCAAGTTTTGTCTGCCGTTAGCTGGTTGGCAAAAAGAATCCCGGGGTGCACGATTGCCTGGTCCCACATGATTCCCAGGAAGGTATGGCGGGGGGGCCTTTCGGTGTCAGCACTGAACCATTCGGTGAAGAAGGTTAACAATAAAATAGGTAGATTGTTTCGCTCTGCGCAGTTGCATAGTATTCCTCATGGGTGTATTCGGGGTGATCACATGTATCTGAATGATGGGGTTCACCTGTCCCGGGAGGGGAATGTTTTACTCATAGGAGACTTCATAGCATGGCTAAGGGGTTTGAGGAAGCATGACCTTTAGGAGGAGTTTGGGGGGGGGCGGATAGCCGGTCAGCTATCCGGCCTGTGGCGGTAAGGTCATGATCGGTGAGCAGTAATTTCAAGGTCCCTAGAGGGGGCGCCACCCACTATGGATGGGAGTGCCCGGGGAAGGTGGCCATTGGCCCCTCCCACTGGGAGGCGGCACCCACTAAGGATGGGTCGCCTATGGGGAGACGGCCATAGGCCCCTTCCAGGGGAGGAGGCGGCTATATGCCCCTCCTGCGAATATACCGGGGCCCGGATACCCGCGATGGCGGATAGAGAGTGTGGGGATGGGGAAGTCCACGCTGTCCTTCCTACAGATACCTCACACGGGAGCTCGGACGACCTTTAAGATGGCGTCAAGCGGAAACGGGGGCCCCCAACAAGACAAGGGAAATTACAGTTGGCAATGAGGGTACAGTCCTCTGCGCATGCCGCAACTCACACCGTGAGGGCGAGAGTTTTGGTAGTAGGGATCTGACACCGGTTAAGACCTTGCCGTTGGCCCTTAATGCTAGGATGTACAATTTTAATTTAGAATGTATGCATTTGCAGGATGTTAGACTCGGCTAGGAAACCTTTGTATTAGAGATTTGATAAGGTTAGCCAATGAACATGTCTTCATCGAAATGTAATAAATGTAAAATTGTACATGATTATGAAACTTTTATTTAATGTTTAAATTTTGTTTCATATTTTAATAAATACGGCCAGGAGGGTGACTCCCTCCCGTCTTCCAAAAGTTCAGAACTGCGTCCGACTTCCCATCCTTGGGGATTGTGTTGGGAGGGGGTGACGGGCATCCCGGCCATATAAGTTTCATTTCGAAGGTGCCAATCTAAAAAATATAAATGTAACCAAAACTGAATATAAATTTGATTGATGCGTCCGAAACTGAAGGAGAATGCATAGACATCACATGGGTTCCGAAGAATTGGAGTGGAGTAAGCCCACCAAGACATTTGATTCAAATATTGTATAAATCCTGCAACCCAATACCATATAGGTGATACCGGATGAAAAGACCACCGAAGCCTACAATGGACACTTTGCATTGAAACTTTATGTAAAAACACGTGAAGCAGGAAATCACTAAATCATGACACAGGAAAATATCCAAAATAAGTTGCTATTTTGTGAGTTGGATAGAATTCACATGCTTGTAAAACTGTTGTGTGTTAAAGACCATTTGGAGATAAATAATCTGACATTTTATGAACATTTTTACTTTTGTTTTTTGTTTAAGATGTAATGCTCCTTCAGCATATTGTATGCTAAAACTACTTGTCCCAAAATGCATCAAGGGAAGCAGGATAGGACAATTTAGATAAATTAGTAACTAAGGATGGACTCACCACTGTGAGAAAGACTGTGCCGGTCAAAAACGCGCTGGTACAGTCACTTGTGGGTGACAATAAAATAAGTTCCTGGAGCGCGGTATGTGGAATTAACAGTAGCGGCTCCTCGAGGGAGTGCTGCAGGTGGTGGGGCAGGGCGGGGGAGGGGCAGGGTTGGGAATAGTAAACTCCGGCATGCGGCTGAAAGGAGGTAAGTAAATAAATAAATAAATAAAACAAATTACATTGTGCATGCTGCAATGCCAATTGGTGATGCAGCGTGCCGCCACTGCAAATTAAGTATATTAAATCTATACCTACTGGTTACTTAATAGTATTTTGGTGGTCCATATTTGTTTGCACTATTTTAGTAGCACTATATTTAAAACTCAGTGGGCCATATTATCAAGCCCCAGCGATAATTATCGCTAAGCGCACTTAGCACTAGGATAATTATCGCCGGGTAGCGTGGATTTTTATCACTGTGAGAGCCTGCTATTAGCAACACTTATCTCAGAAGTGATAAAAATCCTCGCACTAACTGCCAAATGAGAGATTATCGCTGGAAAACCAGCGATAATCTCTCGAAGTTTGGGGTTAGCTTGATTATAGGGGCTCACAAACTTAGCCATGATAAAGTCAGGAAAATATCAGGAGTAAAAAAAGCAGCCGTAACCGCGGTTAGCGCGGCTTTTTTTTATCACTAACAGGGTTAGCAATATCCTTGATTATAGGAGAAAAGTCGCTTAACAACATTTCTCCTATTATTTTTCTCTGGAACGCCCCCTTTGCATCTCAAAAAGGGTGCTAACATGCGAATTTGCGTGTTAGCACCCTGTTGCTGATAGGGAGATCATTTTATCTCTGCTTTCTTGGCTTTTAAAGCCATAAAAACAGAGATAAATCCCTTGATAATATGCCCCAATATTCTAGTAGTTTTCTGGTGGGTTTAAAATCGTACAGCCATTATGGAATTCCTCTGGATAATGTAATTCGAATTTGAGATAACTGATAGAAAATGGTGGTTCAGAAACTACATAGCAGGTTCCATTTGCAAGAAGAAACATGCAACAAATATTTACTATGAAAGAAAATAATCGTTTTAAACATTAAGTGGACCCTCATTCTTCCTGAGAACTACCACAAGAAAGTCATCATTCAATGAAGGCCATAATGATTCTCATATTTAAGGAATACCTCATAACTTAAAACGAAGGATGAAACAAGTATACTTATTGTTATTTGTCATTACTTATTGTGTGTTTGATGAGGTTTCAATTTTACATGGTAACTCGATTGTGATCATCGTAATCACTCGGCCAACTAGTGACTTATATGTGCTTGCCTGCTGGCAAAGTTCATCAGGCCGCATGTTTTCCAATTCTGCACGTTTGACTAGGATGGGCTCTTTAAATGTTAAAGCAACTAATGGGCTGCAGCATCTCAATTTCAAACACTCAGGATGTCAATACAGGACTGGAATGGTGCCCACTGGGACATTGTATCTCCAGCTAGATGGAGGTGTTGTTTGTAAATGGCAGCAGTGAGACCTATGACCTGAGTTTTTGCCGTGTCTGATGTCACATATTCCTTTTCGAGACGCACTAGTGAAAAATCGGGGTTCAGTGTTGGCTTCTTGGCGCTACTCTATGCAACACCTTTGTAATTACTCTGTGTGCAGATTTTTATGACGAAGACTATGAAGTTTGAGGGCCATTATTACAATTAACGCTACTCTGTCCTCTAGTTTATATTCTGCATTTGTTTTTAATCGAGCCATTTACCGGTTCAAAAAGTGATGCATAACATTCATTTCAGTCACTGAATTTCCATACAAAGATTTGATTTTCGTGGACTCCTCCTCTTATTGGCAACAGAGAGTCAGATTCATTTTACAGCTAACCAGGCCTCTTTTCCCTGGCTCTAAGCACAACACAGCATAATTTTTGTGAGTGTCACTTTCACAGCCCGCATAAGCAGCCAGGCTTTGGATTCTTGCTGTCTACTATGGAAAGCTCTTCCTTCTGACCTCTAAAACACTGACAGCTAGCTCTCCCATCCAATGGCTGCGAATCCCTGACTTTACCCTCACAAGGCCCTGGTGATGCATAATCTCCTCATTCCCAGCACATCATGACATTTTCAAGAATACGGGCAGCTTTCTCTTAGAGTCCTCAGTAAATACTTGTTGAACGTCTGCTCTACAAGTTGAGTGTGCAGATCATTCTTGCAATATTGTGGCTCGACTTTTGTACTAAAATCGAAACAAAGCTTACTTAATGAACACAGTAGTAATTATCCACTTCTATCCTAGACCAGGTGGGCTCTTCAATAAATATTTTTTCTATGTTTGTAAATTTATTTCTGGGGATTTTCGGAACTATAGCAATGACTATCTGAAAATTAAACTTAAAGAAGATGCAATTAGGGATAGGAGTGTGCAATTATGAAAATGCCCCCAAAACCAATGCCACGCCCTACGATGGGGCACGCTGACAGCCTGCAGGGAAGAAGGACTATACAATGATAATAAAATTGGTTTATCATCATTTTATTTTTTATGGGGCAGATTTATGATGCCCTTGCGCCTCTATGCGCCGCAATTGCGTCACTTTATTTGACGCAACGGCGGCGGAAACAATGCGCCCTATTTACAACGTGACGCATCTAGGAGATGCGTCACGTTGTAAAGCTTGGCGCCATAAGGAGGCGTTCCTGCGCAGGGAGGGCGTTCCTGCACAGGAACGCCTCCTAAAAGTGGCTGAGCGAAATCTATAAGATTTCACTCAGTCACTTTCAGGCCAATGCTGCGTCAAAACCTTGCGCCTGCTTGAAGCAGGCGTAGGTCTTGACGCAGCATTGTGAAGATGGGGCACCCCCGAGCCTTGCTGGAGCTGCGGCGCGCTTGCGACGCAACTCCAGCAATGTGCCACCTTTACGGCACAGATGCGTCACGGATCTGTGCCGTTTTTGCCCCATGGTGCGCCGCATTGTAAATGCGGCGCACCATGGGTGGCGGAGCTGTAGTAACTGCGGCGCACATTAACCGGCGCATCCCTGGGGATGCGCCAGTTAACATAAATCTGCCCCACAGTGTTTAAATCTACTGCCTTCTAGTGTGGCAACGCTTTCACGCCATAACAAAGGAGCAGCCCCTGCAAAAAAACGTCAGATTCAGATGGAAAGCTTGACTCAGTTCTTTTTCTCCGACAGAAATCATAATTTCTTGCTCTTTCTTATAAAAAGTGCTTCAGCATAATGTTGATTAGTCGGCACTACGTGATGTAGAAACAGTCCTAATTCTGTGTCATTCCTACTAGAATGAGTGGTTATCTAAGATATACAAGTGAAATAGCACTGATTTAAAACCAGCCGACGAACATTCAGGGGCACATGCATCAACCTATTTAGGAAGTGCAAACGGTGCGAATCGGTAAATTCGGCCGTTAGCGCTTCCTAAATACGTTTTTGGGATGCATGAAACAATTTTTCAAAATTCGCTTTTTTTTGCATTTCCTAAAAATGCGAATGCATTTAAGGAATCGCATTTGTGCGATTCCTTAAATGCAATGCATCAATTTTTTAAAAAATGCGAATTTTGAAATAGGTAGTGCAAATTAACACGAGGTTGACCCTCGTGTTAATTTGCGAAATTCTTTAAAAAAGCACAAAAATGCATTTTGGAAAGTGTCATGTTACAGACACACATGTCCTTAGGGCATGTGTGTGTGAAACATGCACTTTAAAATACATTTCAGGGGTGCAGGGGGATCCTTTGGACCCCCCTCTGCACCCTTGCAATGCATCAACAAATTGCGAATTCCAAAAAATAGAAATGCAAAACGGCATTGATTCCTATGGGCCTCTAGGCCCATAGGAATCAATGTAATGCCATTCCTTAATTGCGATTCGCAATTAAGGAATCGCAAATTCCGAAAATTAAGAAATCCTAAAAAAATTTAGGATTTCTTGATGCATAGGATTTTGCAATTCCTAAATTGCGATTCCTTAATTTTCGCAATTTAGGAAATGCACATTCCTACAATGATGCATGTGCCCCTCAGAGTATGCATGAGATGAGCAAAACTATTTGCTTAAAAAAATACGAATGAAGGTTTATTTTCCCACAAGAAATAATTCATTTTACGGCTTGAAACTTCTCGTGAAAGCTATCACCAATGTGTTAATTAGCAGCAAAGCTTCAGCTGATTTTTAACAGCTGTGTCAATTTCAATAATTTGCAATTTCACTCAAACTTCATGAAGCCAATATTTTGTGTCGGGCATTCTCACGAGTCTTTATTCAATAGATCTCGAGTGTTAATCAACAGACTTTGGGCCATATCAATTACCTTTGGCAATGACCTTAACAGTAAAATCCTTGTGTTGTGGAGAGATTTGGTTGTTTACCCTGACTGTGTCTATCTGGACATTATGGACATTTTAGGGAAGAAAGTTTTGCCTTAAAAAGTACAGGCTTTTAATACAAAAAATAAAATTAAAAAAATGCAGTATTTGCAACATTAAGGCCTATCAATGTGTAGTGGGTGAATATGGAGAAGGAATCTTGTTTTGTGTCGTTTTTGCTCTCTACATTCTAGGGGCCTCATTTATGAAAAGTGACGCATCGCTGCGTGAAAACAGCGATGCGTCACTTTTCACTGCGCACTCCTTACGACATTCCTGATGTGTCATATTTAATATATGACGCATCATGTCGCAAGGAGTTACAGATACGTCAGTATTTCTGACGTATCTGTAAGCGCAAAAGTGACGCATTGCTGGAGTGTGTCACAAAAGTGACGCAACTCCAGCAATGCGTCCTTTCACAGGGGGAAAGCCCCATGTGAAAGGGCTTGCGTCAGTCTTACGCCTGCTGTGAGGCAGGCTCAAGATTTTGACGCAACAGCGTCACTATTACGAGCCGTTTTGCGGGGGAACGCCACCTCTGCATACATCATACCTGACGCAGGTATAATGTGGCGCAGGGGTTTAAAAAGTGACGCATCTACCTAGATGCGTCACTTTTTAAATATGACGCAACAAGGCTCATTTTTTACACCGCTGGTGCGTCACAAAAAGTGACGCACCGGCGGCGCAAAACTGACGCAAGGCCTCATAAATAAGGTCCTTGGTATTTTAACACAATTAACACATATGGCTTGGTAAAGTTTTTGTTGATTATTAAACTAATATACTTCACTTCCTGCCGTATTACCCCTAACAAAAACACTTCAACAGATACAATCTAAGTTGGCTTTAGGAAACATTAAAATAGTTAATCACTTGGAAAACATGCTTTTTGGTGTGTGTCTTTGTCCAGAGACTAATGTGCATTGTAACTTCTAGAGTGTATACTGGCCCCTTATATGGTAAGCGCCTGCCCACAGTCCAGTACACAGAAGGAAGCTGTATTGCAGACTGAGATTTAATATTTACCACTGCTGATCAAATCCACTGTCATTTACCATTTTAGAGAATTTAAAGTTGAATGGGAATAACTTCACTACCGCTGCATAAGATGAGCTGATCCACAAGAGAGCTTCAATT
Source organism: Lissotriton vulgaris (assembly GCF_964263255.1). Taxonomy (NCBI): domain Eukaryota; kingdom Metazoa; phylum Chordata; class Amphibia; order Caudata; family Salamandridae; genus Lissotriton; species Lissotriton vulgaris. Next base: position 493,991,152 of record NC_141685.1, read on the forward strand.
TATATCCAATTTAATATTTCATGAACATCATATGGTTTCTTTTTGCAAATATGCCCATGTTTCTAATTTCAGCAGAGCCTCAATGGAAGATGTTCAGCTTTTTACAAATATATGCCTAAAGATCACAGAAAAAAAAGCATTTAATCAACCTTTTTGGGAAAAACACATTCTAATATAATAATTCTTAAAACAGTAAAGAAATCGTTTTTAATGCAGTATTTATAAATATATACATATGTGGCGTGTCAATATCCACTGACAAAATTCCTCACAAGTTCAAATAAAATAGATTCATTGAGTCATTTTGAAAATGTTTTAATAATTCATAGTGCTAATTTAACAGATTGCACTGGTTGGGCTAGTTGGGTTTAAGGAGCCCACAAAAAGAGCAAGGATTGGTAAGGTTTTAAATTATAGAGACCATTTGCTATTCTTACTTAAAATCTGCCATGAAACTAATTTGCAAATTGACTTTTACCTCATAGATCATACTAAAAATCCAAATGAGCAGATATTAAAATATGCAGAATTCATTGTATGTTCAAAAAGCAATATCATATGTGAAGTGTACAATTTGCTATAATGTGAAATATGTGCATTCTGCTCCTAGAAAGGGGAATGATGGAACGTAGAATTATGGAATTTCCTGGTATATTCGAAAACATATGCGGCACACGTCAGATAGGGTTTTGAATTAAAAAAAACATTTACTTCATGTCTGTATGAAGTAAAATCACTTGCTTTAAACATCAATTCAAGGGGCTTACGTTCTCCCGGTTTAAATAATGCAACCAATTGCATGTTAGGACTTTTCTTTTGAAAAGCAACTTGCTGATTTCAACAAAAGTGTGGCTCACTGGTTAGAGGCGGCAGACCTGAGAGCAGAGGACGGCCCGGGACCAGGGTTCGATTCCCGGCGTGGCAGGTTTCTGGACCAGGGTCAGCGGACTCGATAATTCTCTCGCCTCGGTGCCCACTCTGATCAGTGATCACACTCGGCAACTCTGGGCATTAGCTTGCCTCATCTTCACTAACGGCCCCACCAGACCGCCGGGGATGCCAGGTCTCACCCTGGAGATACCCATTAAGGGACCATCTCTCAGGGAAGCCAGGAAGGGTTTCGCAGCGGTCGAAGCGCCTTGGGACCCTATGGGTAAGTAGTGCGCTATATAAATGCCAATACATTTACATTTACATACATTTACATGAACATTGTTACAAATGCATCGTTGATCAGATACCAATGCTTCAAAAGGAGTGGATTCTAATTCTATTGGGACAGCTTTCCCTTTGTAAATTCTTTTTCAAATGGGAAACAATTTTTGTGTGTAAAAGCTACACCTGTACCTTTATTGGACCAGAGCTGCTATAAAAAAAAGTTTTGGACAATCAGCAAAGGCATAGATGGTGGTCTGACGTCCATTAAAGCCACCATCTCTGCATTCACAATCATTCACAGGTGATAGTTCATAGCAATCTGAAAAATGGCTATTCATTAAGAAGGTCATTTTGCAAACCGCTATGATTGTACAATTTGCAATGTGAGCTAGTAGTAAATAGTTGCCCTGCCATATTCCAACATTTATACAGAGCTTCTTGGGGCTGTGCGTACATATAATAGCATCAGAATTGACCAATATGCTGTTGATACACAACTTTACTTGAAAGTCTCTATGATGCACATACTTCCAGTGCCTTAAACATTGCGTGCACTTTATCCAGAGTTAAATGACCAGCGCTGAACTGAATCTCAACCATTCTCTACTAGAATTCTTGTTATTTGTCCAGAACAACTAAGAAAAAATAAATGAACCTTGACAACTTTCAACTTCAACTTTTACTAAATGCCAAGTCACTTGAATTTAACCTGGACACAAAATTCATGGTCAAGGGACATACTTTCATGAAAACAAAGACTGCCTAGTACCAGTTCTATCTTTACAGAAGAAAGTGAAACTATTTCTACCAGACAGCAACTTTACACCTGCAAATAAAACCCTTGTTGTCTTGTGCCTGAATTGTAGAAATCCCTTGTTCATTGGTGTTGGGATCAGCCCTCTCTGCAGGGTTACCCCCAAACATTGTGCCACCCCCCGTTCCATTTTTGCTAAATCTGTTCTCTTTACCACTGCTATCCAGTGATAAAGTGCTTATGCTCACTTCCTAAAAAGTTACTTACATCACATTGGCATATTTAATTTACTTTTATTTCCCCAGTAAAGTGTTTTACCATATACCAATGGCCTGCAAATTGAATGCTACAAGTGGACCTGCAGTACCTATTGTGTCACCCATTTAAGTAGCGCCTTGAAACATGCCTTAGGTCTGCTACTGCAGTCTGTGTGCCAACCTTAAATTCCACTTTTATTACATGTAAGTTACTCCTAAGATAGGTCCTAGGTAGCCAAAGGGCAGAGTGGATTTTAATTCAAAGGTTGGATATGTACTTTTAAGATTTATATGTCCTGGCAGCGAAAAGACACCTAAATTAGTTTTAGGTTTAACATTAGTTTTTCACTGCTATGAGGACTACTTCTCCCATAGGACTTCATTAGATTATCTTGTTGCATTTAACAAGAGCTATCTATTAATATCTAACTTTTGATTTGAATTAGGAAGTCAGATCATTGTCTGTGTCTCAGAAATTGTAATTTAAAACCATCTTTAATGGTAATGTTGCATTTTAAGATAACATTTTGAAAATGCCACTTTTATAAAGTTTACATTTTCCTGCCTAACTACTGTCTGGGTGTAGCTGGAAGATGGACTTTGCTTATTCTTCCCTAGCAGCCGCATAGCAGAGAGATGTGTAACTGAATGGGCCATTGACTAAAAGGACGGGAGGACAGAGCTAAGCACAGCCCTACTTGTAACTGAAATCTTCACATAAAAACCAACTTGTCTCCCCTGCATTGTTCATGCAGACAGCCAAGAAATAAGGTGGGGAAAGCAGTAAACTTCAAGCACTCAAAGGAAATTCTCTCGAAACATCTCCTACCTCAAAGAAGGCACCTGGTGTAAAATTAGAAACTCATACCCACACTTAAGTTCTTCTTCTGGACCAGAAGGAGGACTCTCTGAAGACTGCCTGCTGCTATGGCCTGCTGGATACTTCAGACAACTGCTTTGCTGTTTCTTAAAGGATTGCTCTGCTGCCTGAAACCAGCCTTGAACCGTCAGAGGCCACCCTGATGATTGAGCCATGTTCCATTGCTGGACCCTGGACTACCAAAGTGACTCCAGGAGCTTGTGGGGCCTGGCGTCCTGATCAGAGTATCATTGACAGAAAAGGCTTCACCTATCCCTGACTCAGCCTGAGTGAGTCCTCACACCCCCAGGTAGCACCCCTCTAATTTTGGACCCTTGTTTGTGGTGTTAAAGGTGACCAGATAGTCAAAATCCAAAATGTGGGGCAGAGAACATTTTTGCTAAACACTGCTCTGAGACCCGAGAGGAGAATGGGAATTAACCAGCCCATCTCATCTTTTCAACCAAGGTGCATCAGTGGTTGTCCTTACATTGTGGCAGCTTCTGCTACATTCTTCATCATAGCAGAAAATCCTGCTCAACGTTCCTTCTCCAAAGGGGTATCAGGCCTCACAGAACTCTCTAATTACAGCCTCCAGCCATGTCCTGCTGGAAATCTTCAACTTCCAAAAAAAAGACACTATGGGCATGATTTAGATCTTAGCAGATCTGGTTCCACTTTCACTTTTTCTATGGTTCCGCCACTTCACCATACTTGATGTTCCTCCCGCTTTATTTAGATGTTGGGGGCTCTATGGATGAAAGACCGTCTGAGTGCCACTGACTCTGCCATGAATTATCACCTGCGTCAACAGCATGATAGATAGAAGGTGACCAGCCAAGATTACTGCTGGGCCAAACATGCCTTTCTTTTGAGATAACTGGGTAGGAATACCTCATACTTTTAGTTGGCAGAATCAAAGGAATTGCGTTAGAAACTTACCTTTTTAATGTTTCCTAATTCCATTCCCATCTTGAACCTCATTGTCAAAATCCTTCCTTTGCTGAGTCTACTTCACCACAACGGTAATCAACTCTGTTGTCGCCTGGATCTAAGGTAAGCTTCTTTTACATTTTTCTTACTATGATGCGTGTGTTGACAATTGCTTTAGCCTAGTATAGCTTAACATTGGTCTTACATGCCATTTTTTAATATTTAATCCATTAGTGTGGGTGTGAATGTAAGAGTGTGTATATGTTGTTTTTGTGCGATTCCATATATAAAAAGAGGCATAGCACATTATTTTTAGAAGCAAACAAAACGTATATCTGTATTGACTTATTAATTAATAGTACTTCTCAGTTTCTACTTCACCAGTGACTCCCTCCATCCGGAATCCGCCTCTAGGACAACACCAGCACAAAGGAGAAATCTAGGTAAGCTCACCAAAAACCCACTGGCCTGACAGCAATAGAGTACTGTCATCCAGCAGAGGAGTCCAGCGTGTTGAAAGAGGTTCACCGCCTACGTGACGGTAAACAGTCTGTTGATGTGGAGAACCATTCCGCCAGCCCACATCTAAATATGACAGGTGGACTTCATCAGCTCAATAGAGTACTTGTAACTGCTGCCATGGAGGGATGGCAAGAGTCCCGCCAAGATCTAAATCAGGCCCTAAGCGCAAAATTGGATATATTCACAGAGACTATGTCCAGTGTCTCTCCGACTACAATGCCCCCTCCACAGACATCATGTGCAGTCTTGCTCTGCTGAACGCCGACTGGGCCCACTGCAATTTTTTGTGTCCGACTCATCACATTCAGTAAAGTTATTTCTCACTTTGACCTGGTCTCACATGACTAGAAGTTTGTGGTTGGTATTTTGATCTTTTGAGCTGTAGTATTTACCTTAAATTAAAAATTCTTTACTCTGGTTCTACTAATTTGTCATTTTGAAGTCAAATAATTAATAAAAATGTACTCAATTTTTATCAATTGGTCTGGGATTTTTCTTGTATTGTGTTTTCACGTTATTGCTGTTTGTGTTCTGCATAAATACAGTATACATCGCCTCAAGGGTAACCCTGACTACTTTTGTGCCAAGCTACCAGAAGGTTAAGTACAAGTTAATTTTAATGACTTTAGTTGATTGGCCTGATAGACATTTTGACTGTTGCTTGAGCAGGCCTAGCTCTCCTCTCAACCAACAACCCAACTTCCCGACTCCACGTTGGACCTCCAGAAAGGACATCCTACATACTATAGCATGGCTCATTGAAGGCCTGAACAAATATGATCACACGGTCCACCCTGATGGAAATCTGATAGCTTCTCTTGCCAACACACACCATCTTCAAACCTAGATGCATCCTTTACAAAACCATTATGATCAGCATTACCACTTATTCTGTAGACAAACACAACTTCTTTGTGCCCCCTTAGTACACACACATCCAGCACATCATCAGACTGGAAATTGAGAAGTTTAAAGTAGGAAAGAAAACAAAGCATCAGGCCTCTTCCATATATGCACTTAGGATATGGAACAGTATCCTCATATCCATAAACACTGCATCCACATTGCTTCAATTTAGATGAAGAGTTGAAACCACACCTATATAAAGAATTCTACATCACAATCCAATATTAGTACACTTCTGTTCCCATATCCCACTAATCCCACTTCAGCTTAACCCTAACACAAGGAACCAATTGAATCTGGAGAAGGGTTTCCCCATTGCAATTATCTTGAATCCTTTATGAACGAAGTCCCAATACTACTTGGCATGTTGTTTAGACAAAATATCAGAGAAAAAATATTGTGTGTGCAAAATATTGTATCAAGACTATTGCGTGCAAAAATATTGTTAAGGTGAGTTTCTATAGGTAAGTAAAGTTTTACTATATACAAATTCACACAAATGTACCTTGACAATATATATAAAATGAAGCTTCTGGATGATAGAGGTAAGCACCCTGTCCAAGCTGGAACAGCCACTCTACTCAGAGTAAGCTACAGACACACTAAAAGATAACCTGTACTTACCCCCTGGTAACATGGCATAGAGAAGTCAGGCTTATCTAAAGAGGCAATGTGTAAAGTATTTGTGCAACACACACACACACAGTTACACAAAAAAACACCATAAAAAACTACACACAGGGTTAGAAATAGATTAGAATTTTATGGGATATCCAATAATCGGAACCAGAGTTAGGAATTTTTAAAACTTAAACCGAAATATTGTGCTTAGAGTCATGAAGCACCAACTGGGGAGATCTGGTCATCCTAGACCAGCTTCAATCCAAAGCTCAGCTGACAACGATGGAGTTCAGGTAGGTTACATGACACAGGTCCCGCTGAAAAATTACCCTGGAAGGAGGAAGCATTGAAGACCTGATGTGAGTAGAAGAGGAGGTGATGCATTGTTGTTGATCCTGAGGATGGTGGTAAGGCTTAGGTTCCAATCCATGCAGTCAGCGATACTTCGGCAATAAACTCCTGTGCAATGAATGTGTATCACAGAGCAGTGCAGTCCATTAAAGTGATGTTGTAAGGCAGCAACTGTGTTGGTGTCAAAGTGAGATAAGTCAGTTCTGAGCTTCTCAAAGTCGTTGATGCATGGATTTTGCTGGCTCAGCACAGTAAAATCACTTCCAAGGACCCATACCTGGATTGGCACCACTTGGCAAGGCAGTATTCACAGATGCAGGGCCCAGTTGCCATTGCAGGAAGTCTTTGATGGCTCTAGATTTCAGAGTGGGGGCAAAAGCACTTGGAGTCACTCTGGGTTCAAGTGAGATGGGTCCAGTCCTTTCCCTCAGCAGGGTAAAATGAATCAGTAGCAGGCAACAGGCAGCACAGTGTAGTAGAAAAGCAGTTCTTAGACAGCAGCAGTCCAGCAGAGTGGCAGTCTTTTTAGTAGCACAGACGTCCTCCTTCCTGGCAGAGGTCTTCACAGGTCCAATAGGGTGCCTACTTGGTAAGGTCAAAGACCCAGTACTTATACAAAGGCGTGCCTTTGAAGTTGGGATGACTTCAAAGAAGGATCTTTGAAGTGCACAGTAGCCCTTTCTTCCCAGCCTTGACTCTAGAATATCAGTGGGCAATCAGTCATTTGTGTAGGGACAAGACACTGCCTAACCAGTTGCAAGTGCCATCTCCTCCCTCCCTTCCTGCCCAGGAAGGGCCATTACAATGCAGATGAGTGCTCAGTCTAACCTAACCTTACTGTGTTTTTGGCTGGCTGGAGGGAATGCACAAAGTGATCACCCACCCCAGCTATGTATTGCAGACAGGCTGCAGGCAACCGGAGCAGTAAGAGCAGAGAAATGGCTACTTTCTAAAAGTGTAATTTATAAACTAGGGGCCACATGTATCAAGATACCCATTTGTGATTCTCAAATAGCGATTTTTAAGAAATCGCTATTTGAGTAAGGGTGAGTGCAAAATTCGTTCCGCTCGCGGATTTTGCGGATTTTCGGTAAATCCGCAATCCGCGAACTCCCGTGAATTTATAGAAAATTCGCAAAATCCAGAGCGGATGATTTGGGGGGCCAAAGTTCAAGCCTGCTGAACTTGTAACTATTTTAGGATGGCGCCGGCAAGCTGCCAGCGCCATCCTAAAATAGTTACTAAGTTAGCTTCAACAGGAAGCACTAATAGATAAAATAAAGCACCTGCTTTATTTGATCTATTAGTGCTTCCTGATGAAGCTAATTTAGTAATAATTTTAGGATGCGGCTGGCAGCTTGCCAGCGCCATCCTAAAATAGTTACAGGATGATGGGCACTGGCAGGCAGCTCACTCAAGGGACCCCTGCGCTCTTCGGTGTGATGGCAAAGTTAATATGCCCCCAAAAAATGCCTGTCCTTTTATGCACACAAGAGGCATGTGAACTCGCATATAAGCCCCGTCCGTTTGGCCCCTCCCCACACACTAGTGGTGTGCACCGTCTTCGCGCCCTTTACCCACTTGATGGACAGCTCACTCGAGGGACCCCGGCGCTCTTTGGTGTGATGCCAAAGTTAATCAGCCCCCCACCCCAAATGTGTGTTTTGTCGAGGCTGGGTAGGTGTGTGTTCTCCCCATATCTATCGTCGAAAATTAGCTTTGATGCTTGATGGAGGCCTTTGCATTATTGACTTTCACAAGCTCAATCCCTGTGCAGTTCCTGTGACCATGAGCTTCTCTGATCCGTGCCTGTCCATTTATGCACACAAGAGGCATGTGAACTGCATATAAGCCTCGCCCGTTTGGCCCTACCCCTCACACTAGCGATGTGCACCGTTTTCCCGCTCGGCCTTTACCCACACAACCCGCAAAATCCACAAATGCGCAAATTCGCGGATTTTGCGGATCGCGAATTTGCAAATTTGCAAATTCGTGAATTGCGAATTCGCAAAATTCGCCCATGCTTATATTTGAGAATCGCAAATGGGTATGTATGTACAAAATCGCATTTGTTTTGCGATTCCTTGGAATTCCTTAATTGCGATTAGCAAATTGAGAATCGCAATTAAGGAATGCTTTCCCATTCATTTTTATGGGCCAGGAGGCCCATAGGAATGAATGGGAAGTTATTCTCAATTTGCGATTTGCAATTAGCTAATTGCAAATTGAGAATAATTTTAAGGGTGCAGGAGTGCCCAAAGGACACCCTGTTGCGCCCCTGAAACATGCATGGGTGTACATGTGGCACGCATACATGCCCTAAGGGCATGTATGTGCGTCACATGGCACTTTGAAAAAGGCAAAAATTTGCATTTTTCAAGGAATTCGCAACTTACCACCAACTAGAAGTTGGTGGTAATTTGCGATTCCTTAAGGGCATTTTGCTAATTTTTTTTGCTACATACATTGCATTTAAGGAATCGCAAAATTTGCGATTCCTTAAATGTAATTTCAAAATAAGGAATCGCAAATTTAGCGATGGCGAATTTGCATGATACATATGGCCCTAGTAATGTTAAATTCAACTTCACTAGTAAAGAAGAATTCTCAGTACCATTCCAATGATATAAAACAGGAGACAGCTACTCCTTTTTAATCCTGAATCACAGCTTAAAAGTGTATTAAGGAGGTGGATGTGGCACACTGGCGTCGCCCACCGGTGTCACTCATGGGACGTGCTGCCTTGTTTAAAATGCTGGCTCTCCCGCTCTTACTATACACGATACAGAACACTCCCTTTCTGATTCCTGAGGCCTTGTTTTGTGCAATTGAGACAGAGCAGCGTCCGTTGCTGTGGAGAGGGGGACGTCCCAGAATTACCCTGCAGAAGCTACAACGGGGGTGTTTGAGGGAGGGCTGGCGTTACCAGATATTAGAAAGTATTACTGGGTGACACAGCTTGTAAATGTCATCAGGTGGGTATTCTCTTCGACCAAGAAGCCCGCATATCATGTCGACCGAATGGCCCTGGGCAGTGGCAATTATCTCTCCGCACTCTACTTGAAAAGATGGTGTAAGGAGTTGCTCCCTACCCACACGCGGATGGTGATTACACTATGGCGGAAGGCAACCAAGATGACAGGGTGGGAGGCTAAACTAACGAAGCAAACCCTGCTATGGGGGGGGGGGTTCTGGCTGAGACCGCACGCCTTAAGGGCTTTCATGGGTGGAGCAATATTGGCATAGACCTTCCTGGTGGGCGATGTTTGGAAAAGTGGGAAAATGTTAGCCTTTGCCACCCTGCAGGCAGAATACCAGATGGGGGAGAGTGAGTACTTTCAGTATTCGCAGCGAGCCGAACAGACTGTATACCAGAGCAGAGGGTGCCCACGCAAGTGGGAAAAGATTTGGGGGGCATGAATAATCTACAGGGACCAATGAAGAACCACATCAGGGGGGCCCATGGTCTGGGAGGTTGCATCTTTGGTTAGTGATGAACAGCTAGGGGTAACAGCGGTCTAGTGGGAATGTGCACTGTGAAAGGATGCTATGTGTTTGTATACGCTGAACCACCACTATGTACTGTACTATTTTAATGGAAGCATCTGTTTTATGGTTAATAAAAAGAATTTTAAAAAGTGTATTAAGGAATTCACAATGTTAACCTATGGGAAGGCTAGGCCTCACAGTAGTGAAAATGGAATGTGGGTGTTTGTCACTAACAGGACATGCCACATTTAAAGTTGCATGTCCTACCTTTTACTTTCACAGGACCCAGCTATATGGGCTACCTAGAGCCTACCTTATGGGTGAGGTAGGTGTAATAAAAGGGGTGCTTAAGGCTTGGCAAAGGGTTTTAAATGCCAAATAAATGAGGCAGTAAACTGCACACACATACCCTGCAGTGGCAGGCCTGAAACAGGTTTGAAAGGCTACTTGTGTGGGTGGCAGAATAAGTGCTGCAGGACTACTAATAGCATTTAATGTGCAGGTCATGTGTATATGCTATAGAGCTTTAAAAAGGACTTATGAATAAATTAAATATGGCATTTGTGTATACACAAATGTTACCATGTTTAGTGGAGAAGCACAAGTACTTTGGCACTGGTCAGCAGTGGTAAAGTGTTCAGGGTCTTAGGGCTAACAAAAAGATGCAGCAGAAAGAGGGGGTAAGCAGGCAAAAGGTTTAGTGGAAGACCACCCTAAGTATGACAGGTCTGCCACTTACCTTCTCGATATATTGGTCCTCAATTTATTTGACACAATGTTCTGTCCACACAATATTTCTATTCCCAGTATTCTTTTGGTGATCCATGGGCATATTAAGATGATGGTAAAGATGGTAAAGATGGTGGATAAATGGCTGCAATCAGCGTTTGATTAGTTGCCCCTTTGAATGTTTCAAAAACTTGCACAAAAGGCCTATCTCTGCATTGGTTTTCTTTGGAGCTGGCCAAGATAAAACCCAACTGCAAAGAGGTGGAAAGGACTTGGATAGGGACCAACAAGCTTGAAGAAAAAGCCTGCTATAATACCAATTTATGCAATTATCATCAAGCGATCAAAACTGAACTATTCTCCTTCCTTTTGCACAAACTAGATTGGGCAAAAATACCCTTCAAGATATTTTTGTGATAGTCCATATCCAGCAATCCTTAAACCCCACCTCCACTTGAACTCTGCTCAAATTTCCTAGACTTGTTTAAAGACAAAATCATGAAAAAACAGTGGGACCATAGCTCTACTGGTCTGGGTAATCTGAGTGGTTGGATTGGCCTCCATCTATTTCTCAGGTTTGGTGCTTCCTTTCTAACTTTAATTCTATCTCTATGAAGGAGTCAAAGCAGGTGGCCCTAAAATGCAAATGTGGCTCTCCTGATGACTAAGTCCCATGTTATTTCTACTTATGTCAGTGAAAGTAAAAAATCCTGTTTTCAACAGGATCTTCAAGCTGTACCTAGACTCGGCCAAGGTTCCACACTCCTGGAGACAAGCTAAGGTGACTCCTTACCTCAAATAAGCAAATGCAGGCAGTATGGATTCCTCCCTTCATCTCTGGAAGTAAACACCTAAATCATGGAGTACGCTCTTCATTAAGTGCAATTTTATTAAACAACCCTGGTCAAAGCGTTCAGCTTTAAGAGCATCTCATATGCAGATGATACACCGCTGTTTTCTGAAATAGATAAAGAGACTACAGCCATCCAAGAATCCTTTTGAGTCTCTCTTATTAGAGTATTAGACTGAGTGAGAGAAACTGATCAGATAGAGTGATGTTGCACTCTTCAGCTCAACTCAAGATAATTGGCTAGATAACTACTAGTCCGGTATGCAGCCTTCTCCATAGCAGCTTGCAATGGTTGCAAGAAATAGGGAGTAGAATTTGATAACCAACTTTCTTTTCTTCCACAAATATCAGCAGTCATCAGCACCTGCTTTGCCTTGCTTTGAATGCTAAAGAAATGTAACTATTTGCTTCTGATCAATACATACACAGTTGTACACACTCTGATGGCAGCAAGGCTAGACTATGCCAATGCCCTTTATCTCAGTCTTCCAGTTTATATGATTCAGTGGCTTCAGGCAATCCAAAATGCTGCAGCACGTCTTATTCTAAAAATGCCTTGTTAGACTCCTGTCTCTCATAATCTTAAGCAGTTGCACTGGCGCCTATCCATAAGAAGGTACATTTTAAGGCCTTACACACTAGTGGACCTAAATATCTGTCCAATTGGGTAGTCAATTATGTACACAATTTAATCCTGGCTCTCACTCCTAGGTTCAGGCTATCTAAAAAAAGCAGACGCTCCTTTTTCCGTTTCAACTACTAGGGCATGGAATACTCTTCTAGCCTACCTGTGCCAGATCAGCAATGAGATGGCTATCCATAAAGGTCTCAAAACTTGTTTTTTGCATACTATTAATTTCTCCTGAGTTTCTGTCAATCTGAGTTGTTTTACAGTACTGCTCTGTAAATGACAATTGACAAATGACACCATTCATTCATTCATCATATGGCTGTAGATGTTTATGGATTTTTACTGATGGCTGGAAACACCATACTGCAATGTGATAAAATGTGGAGGGAGTTTATAAAACCAACAAATGCATCTTTGGCTAATTTCAATTTAGGCTAAGATAGAGCTAGCTCACAACTACACTTAAAAAAATAATATTGTGTGCTTAAGTACAAGATTATAGTGAAGTTAGCAATATTGTCATCTGTTCTATTGGCAAACATTGGTCAAGGACAGAGAGAAATGCCTGCAATTGATAACATTTCCTATTCATCAGGCTACGCCTACACCTGTACTGGCTCTGCAAGGAATTATCTTGAATCCTCTTTGAATCCAGTCCCAATATTACTGGGTATGATGTTTAGACAAAATATCAGAGAAACAATATCATGAAGACAAAAAATTGTGTCAAGCATATTGAGGGAAAATATTGTGAAGGTGAGTTTCTATGGATAAGCAAAGTTTTACTATATAGAACTTCTGTCTTTACATCTTGAGCAAGTTTACTGGGGAACTGGAGGTGGCGCATCACTGTTAGGATTCTTGAGTGTCTCTCAAAGGAAATCCAGTTAGAATATGAAAGCAAATTATTTTGTAGGTACACAATTCTTTGCCAAAAAACTGTAAAATAGTTGTATGCCTTTCAAACACATTTAAATTCCATATCTTAGCGCATCACAGTGTTTACATTTGTTAGACTTCCTAAAAGAAACAACTAATTTGCATACAAAAATGCAAAAGAAAATACTTCGAACGTTGTCTTCCATCCATGGATAAATGTAAAAAAAAATTGCACGTTGAAATATTAGTTACGTGCGATTTCACCTATGGAATCTTTCAGCATTGGAATCATGTTCTTATTGCGTTGATAGTCATCCCTTTCTTTTGAAATACATGCTCAAAGAAAAATCATTGCATTCTTTTGTTCATCCATTGACTAGGCTAATACGAATTCTGAGGAAGCCACCTTCGGATGCACAACGGCCTTCCCAATTCCATAGAGTTGGTATGAAATGGACCAATCAAATCAATTAAGTTTATAAAAGCCTTGCACAGATTCTAGCAATCCTGACAAATTTCCTACCACAAAGCTTAGCACTGCCTCGGAGCTTACTAACACATGTGCTATAGCATATCAATAGAAAACAGATATTGCATTGAAACATCTTGAACCGTAGCAAACCATCTATTTTGTGTTTGATTCATGTGAGTCAAAAATTGGCTCACTTACTCTTACCCAAATCAATATTCCCTTATGAAAACTTGATGGAGACACTAGTATATCGATAAGTCCACCCCGGGAGTTTGCAATTTAAACTGGTTTATTAAAGGAGAAGTTTGTGATTGTTACTTTAGGCACTTCAACACTCCAGTAAAATAAGGATTCTAACATTTTGTGGATTAAAAAAGGAAACAAAAAATGTAAGTTTCCAGCTGTGTCTTTTGTTGCACGAATTTTCTGTAGGAGACCCATAGTAGAGGAGATAAGTTCAGAAAGATACATGTTTTCCTGCATTAAGCCAGTCAGAATATCAACACATTTTACTGGGCTTGCAGTGATATGTGGTTGCAAATATAATGAGATATAACTAGAGTTTTAACTACTAAACATTATCTAACAAATATGTATGTCTACTGCAAAACGAACACAGCTAAATTCAAGAATACTTAAAATGTTATTTTAAAACATATAGCAGTTATTTGTACATCTTTGTGAATTGATTTTCACTGCGCCAACAACAGTACCAATCGATGTTTATAAAATACGAACTTGAATACAGAGTTTGTCAAATACGTACATTTATTCATCAAGACACAGCACTCAAAAAGTACATTGTATGAAAACACGCTAAAATGCAGTACATCTATTTCAATAGTAAAAATAAATTACTGATGGACGACCAACATTCATACACTCATTTCACCAGGATTAGGGGCACAACATATCAATACGTAGCTAGACATATTTCAAGCACGCAAATTTAGAAGCAATTTGGTAACATTTTGACAGGCAGGGTTATAGTTTAATTGGAATAGAAGGTCAAACCTAAGCAAATGTGTAGCGATGCTACTGAAAGGGGTTAGAAATGGGTGTCTCTAGTTGGCAGAGGTAGGTACCTTTGTCCATGATAGAGCGCTTACAGCACAAATTGTATGGGTGCATTTATACTCATGGTTCAAACGCACTCACATGTATTTTTATCGTTTGCAATTTATTATGTTTATCCAATGCATTCTTCAACATCTTTAGCATAGAAATGTAATGTGCATCTTTAAATAGCATTTACATGTATTACAGACACTATTATTCCTGTATGCATAATGTGCAGGATGACATTATATTCATATAAATGTAACTGTGTGTTCTTTAAGTTCCCTGCATTGTAGTCCCAGAACTGCAGGTTGTTTTCGGTTTAAAATCCTTAGTTGCTAAATAAATATTTAAATGAATCCCTTTTGTTTGCCAGGACAGTATGTTCTCATCCCACTGCAGGTGCAAGAATGCAGACCTTGCACCGGAATGTCATGGAAGAGTCTGAAAAGCGAGAAGGCTGGATGCCTACCGTGCCTGGCCAATCTAAACCTCAAGGCCACTGGAAGACAAGAAGAACCTAATTAAAAGAGTCAATGGAAAGCTACTGGGGAATATTGCAAGTGAAACAATTTGTCATGTGATACATTTAGGGGGGCTGAATTTTGTCTTTTTGTATGATGCGCAAGGACAAAAAATCTGACTTCTATATTTTCGGAGGAGAAGGAGCATCTTAAGAGCGAGCTCCATATCCTTAAGCTATTTTGACCCATTTGACGTGAAATGGTATAGGGGAAATAGCCAGGAACCTCAATGAGAGTAGTGTAGGGAAAGATAACTAATGTTTTTTCCTAATGAAAAAGGATTTAGTTTCAGCCTCACTCATGGGTTGCATTTTGATCCTGAAGTTTATCACCTTGCGCCTTCAATACCGAATTAATTACATATGGAGCTTCGGCTCTGTATTGATTTCTATGTACCTTCTTAGATCTGGGGGTCTCTAGTTGGCAGAGGTAGGTACCACTGTTCAACTAGGGACCCTTGCTTTTAGTCAGGGTAAGGAGGAAACCCTCTGAGATAACCCCTGCTCACCCTCTAGGTAGCTTGGCACAAGCAGTCAAGGCTAATCAGAAGGCAATGTGTAAAGTATATTTACCAACAATTACAGTAACACAGTGAAAACACCACAAACTGACTCCACAACAGTTTAGAAAAATAAAGGTATTTAATCTAAACTACACAAGACCAAAAGGACAAAAATCCAACATATACAGTTCATGAATATGGTTGCGATAAAGTTATAAAGTTCTTTAGGTTGTGATAAAATAATCCACAGTTACATGAAAAATTCACAGTAGCGTCACGTTTTGCTCACAGTACCTTTAGAGGCGACAACGTTCCAAAAGCAGAAGTTGGTGCGGTGGAAAACAAGCGATGTGTTGCTCCTGAGACCTTGGGGAGGCGATGCGACAACCCCGCTGCAATAGTGGGCGTGTTGCGGCGATTCCAGTCTGTATGGGGAGGAAGGCCACTTGTATGGATTCCAGTGCGTAGGTTCCGTAGGAATTTTGTTCTCGCAAAGGCATGATGCGATGATCTCGTAGGGGCTGCGACGATCTCTGGGGCGACGATGCGCGATCCAGTGGCGATCTCTCTCTCGCAGCTCCTCGATGTGATGGTTCTGCGACTATGCCTGCAGTGACGTGATGCGGTCCGTAAGCAAGCAGTGCGGCAATCTCACCCAGAGACGACAGGCTCTGCGACGACACTTGCAGCGATGGTAGTCTTCCCGCACCGGTCTGGTGCGTCCCGCAAACGAAGGATGCAACAACTCTGGCAGCAGCAACAGGCGCTGCGATGATCTCGGCCTTTTTAGCGGCGGGAATTTCCTTGCACTGTCGGGGATGCGCTCCGCAGCGAGTGATGCGATAACTTTTCTGTAGCAAAGCCTTTAAATCTTGGTTTCCAGATTCCCAGCACAGGTACAACTTCCAGATGCACCACACATGGGCCACGCACTCTAGGAAGGACAGAACTCTCTCAGTAGAGCTCAGGGGAAGCTGGGGGTGAAGTCGTTTTGTTCCTGGGACTTCAGAACAGGGAGCCAGCTCTTCTCAGTCCCTTGGAGATTCCTTCAAGCAAGGGGACACAGCACAGCAAAGTCCTTCCCCTCTCCTTGGCAGCAAAGCAACAGCAGGGCAATCCAGCAGAGCAACAGCTGGACAATCTTCCTTCTTCAGTTTCAGCTTCCTCCTTGGCAGAGGTTCCTTCTTTATTCCAGGATGATCTAATTTTCTGTTGTCAGGGGTCCTGTACTTATACCCCTAAAAGTCTTTGTTCTCTTTGTGCAAGTGGGCCCTGAACCCGGTCTGAACCAGTTCTGGGTGTTTCCTTGAGCACTTTGTTTTTCTGGCTTCTCCTTTCCCTTCAGAGTGAGGGGCAGGGTCGTCAGCCGCCCAGCAGGAGGTGGAGCCAGCATTGTGGAAGGCAGGCACAGCCCTATTCAGGCCCAGGTGCTATCTCCTCCAACCACTCAAGTTGCAAATACAGTCATTCAGCCTAGGGCTGACTCAGCCATCCTCCTGGGGAATCCCCAGCCCCTGTCACACTCAAACCAGACAGTCAATACACAAACAGGCCAAGGCACACAGAAAGGTCGGACAAGAGAACAGCAACTTTCTAAAAGGGCTGTTTTCAAACACAGGATTTAAAAACAACCATTCCTAAAAGATGTGTTATTGAATTCTGAGTTCAGGGATACCAGACGTTTAAGTCCTATCTTGCTCCTATGGGAAGATCTGCTGGTAGCCACTGTAGCCAAAATCCCCCATGATAGCCAATGGAGCAAGATAGCCGTGCAGCAGTGAAAAACGAAAATGGCTGTAATTCACTACCAGAGCATGTCACCTGCACAAGTACATACTCTACCTTTCACATACACTGCACCCTGCCCAAGGGGGTACCTTGGGCCTTCCATAGGGGTGACCAATGTGCACAAAAAGGGAAGTGTTAGGCCTGATCAGTGGGGACACTGACCAGGAGGACATGGCAGTTAACAGACTGCACACAGGCACTGCGGTGGCAGGCCTGAAACACCATTTTAGGGCTACTCATGTGGGTGGCACAATCAGTGATGCAGGCCCACTAGTAGCATTTGTCATCACCAGCCCTGGCACACCCAGTGCACTTTTCTAGGGACTTCATGGTGATACAAATATGCCAATCATGTATATCCAATCACAATAACAATTTACAGAGGGGGCACTTACACTCTGGCACTGATCAGCAGTGGCAGAGTGTCCAAAGCATCTAAACCAGCAAAAACGAAATCCAGCACAGCATCGAAAATACAGGAGGTAGAGTCCAAAAAGGACAGGGGAAACCATGCCAAACATGCCAGATCTAACATACCTATATTCTCTAATTCTGAGGTGTGTGTATATTCAATTATTGTGGCCTTATAATAAAATCCATAAACTGAAATTTGGAGTCTGTGGTCTTTTAAACATGACTAAATTGTAAGTATACTTTTGAAGTGTTTACTCACCTCAACCACTTTCAGCAGGCAAATAAAAGACCATCAGTGCTAAATTTAGAAGGGAAGACAAGGACTAAATTTAGTGTAATCATCCAAATAGGGACCCTTGCTTCTAGTTAGGGTGAGACATTTCTAAAGTACCCCTGCTCACCCCCTTGGTAGCTTGGCAAGAACAGACAGGCTTATCACATAGGAAGTGTGTAAAGCATTTATGTACACATGCAGTAATACAGTGAAAACACTGCAAATGGACACCACACCAGTGTAGAAAAATAGGTATTCGTATAAGCTACGATTTCTTCAGTGATGCATCAGAAACATGTGTGGGTGTGTCGTGCGTCTCAGAGTTCTGTTACTTTTCCAGCTCCCAGCGGCATACAGCCTCCAGAGGTCCAAAACAACATCAAGCACCTCTCGGCAGGTCAGACCTCCTGGGAAGGAAAGTTCAGGGGAGCTTGTGGTGAAGTCTTTGTGTCCCTGAGACTTCAGAACAGAATGCAAACTCAGTTTCAAGCCCTTGGAGATCTTCCTCAAGTAAACAGCAAAGTCATTTTCCCTTTCCTTGGCAGAAAGTAGCCACTACAGGCCAACTCATGACTGCAAACAGCACAGGGACAGTATTCTTCCACAGTTTCTCCAGCTCTTCTCCTTGGCAAAGGTTCCTCTTGATTCCCAGAGGTGATCTAAAAGTCTGGGCCCCTCTTTTTATTCAGTAAATCTCTTTGTTCTCTAGTGCAGAGAAGCTCTCTGCCCAGCCAAAACCAATTCTGTCTTCTCTGGCTGGAGGTGAAGACATCATTATACTTAGCAGACCAGGCCCATTCAGGTGTGAAATAAATCTCCTCCCCCAACTGTGAATGCAGCTCAGGAATATGCAGCCAGGTCCTGACTTACCCTGGCAAGGCAGGACACACCTAACCCCACAATTGGCTGTCTGAACAGAATGAACATCCCCAGCCCTTGTCAATCCAAAGTCAGTGCATATCCTAGCTGAGGCACACTGGATGGTTAGGCTAGAAAATACCAACTTTTTAAAAGTGGTATTTTCAAACCCAGAATGTAAAAACCATCCTCTCTAAAAGATTCATCTTAACATTCTGAATTAAGGCCTGCCAAACTTTATTATCCTATCTTGTTCCCCTGTACGTTATGCTTATAGGATGTTATAAGCAAACTCTCCATTCTATCTTATGGGGACAGATATTCTTACAATAGTGAAAAACAATATTGGCAGTATTTCACTATCAGGACTTACCTTACGAGTGACTAACATGCAAGAAAAGGGAAGGACAAGACATGGCAAGTGGTGGCACTTGCAAATCCAACATAGCAGTACTAGACTGCACACAGGCACTGCAATGGCAGGCCTGAGTTACAATTGCAGGCTGCTTATGTGGGTGGCACAATTAGTGCTGCAGCCCACTGGCAGCATTTGATATACAGGCCCTGGGTACACACAGTGCAATGCACCAGGGACTAACTAGTAAATCAAATAAGGCAGTTATAGAATCACCAATCCATAACAACAATTGACAAAAGGGAGCACTTGCACTTTGGCACTGAACAGCAGTGATAAAGTGCCCAAGGCATCTATACCAGCACAACAAAGTCCAACATACAGGAAAAACACAGGAGGTAAAGGCACAACACAAATACAGGGGAAAGCCACTCCAATGATGCCAGGTCTAACAACTGATAATAATAATGCCACTTCCACTGATTATGTAATTTTGAGCCTCTTCTTTTCTGATCTTTTCAGCAGTCTTCAGTTTGCTGGCTGGATCTCAACGGCATGTGCTATGTGTACAATTGAGATAACACTTTCAGCACAGCTCTTCTGCAACTAGCATTACTCAACCCTGAAGCAGTCAGCAGATGCAC
This sequence comes from Lissotriton vulgaris, assembly GCF_964263255.1. NCBI lineage: Eukaryota > Metazoa > Chordata > Amphibia > Caudata > Salamandridae > Lissotriton > Lissotriton vulgaris. Next base: position 494,010,981 of record NC_141685.1, read on the forward strand.
AGTGGGGTACCAGATATTGAGAACTAGTAATTTATAAGCTGTGAGAAAAAGCCTTTTTTTGGCATGGTCACCTCAGTTTGTTTTCTGCTTTTGATAGTTGTTTTTTAGTCCCCACACTGGGACCCTGCTGTTTCATGCTCAGTGTGTGCCTGGCCGTAAAATATGTAGAAATTGGCTAATCCCAATTTAGTTCATTTTACTTTCCTATTTATCCATGATATATATGGTGTAGAAATGGCACCAACTGCATGTAAAGTTAAATGTCATGGACTGCAATATTTATTGTGCCATCCACTAATGTGATAAGGAAAACATGGCTTTAGGCCTACAATTATAGCATGAGGTCTGCTGCTGTTAAACATGCAGTGTTACCTGTTGAAATTAAATTTTTAGCATGTGAAACACCCCAAATTATATTTTAGTAAGTCACCCCTATATAAGCAGTGTAGCTCACATGGTAGTGCAGATTGTACTTCAAAAGTAGGATGTGTAGTAAGTTAATGCTGACATATCCCTGCCACGACAAGGCCCTAAATGCTATTTTCAGTACCAAAGGCTTATCTGTGCCATATAGCAAAGTAGATTTCAGATTAAAATACTAATACTGTATTTCGGGAATGAGCCCAGCTAGAAAAAAAATTAAACAACTATTTTTATTAATGTTTAAAAATCCAATTCAATGGTGAAGTTGGATTTTTAATACATATTTAGGAAAAGTAACTTTTAAAAAGTTACCTGTTTGGTCTGGAGTTTCTGGAGGTTAATCTGCATTTACTTTTCAGTAATTCCCAGTTCGTACTCAGCCTGGTAAGAGGTGAAAAAGATTGATAAATTTACTCCCAGAAGCACACACTGGGTTTAAAGTGCCCCCCTGAAGCACACACTAGGTTGACATAACGCCTCCATGCTCAAAATAATATGCAAGTTGGGGACTGTCGGTATTCTGTTGATACCACACTATCAAATACTCCCTCACTGGTCTGCTGAGCTACATGTGACACGCTGGCATACTTGAAAGGAAAAGAACAGGATGCAGGAAAATGTTTGTGTATCACCTGTCTGGTTGCTGAAGGACCCTGAAACTGTCTATGAGCTTATTGTCGGTAAAGTGCTCGAAATAGGATTTTGGTTTTAGATGTGGAAGGACACTAGGAGTACCATAGTCTATTGACCCCTGCAAACCTGGACCCTAACCTAGCTTTCCTACAAACAACTACTGGACTTGCAGAAGAATGCCAGGTGGACTGAATATCCTGTCATTGCCATCTGTGACATGTATTTTTTAGTTTTAAATGAACAGGTAGCGATTGCAAGGCCTATTTCTCCCATGAGATAACTTTGGATTTGCTTTATTACAAAGGAAGAGATAACAAGGTCATGACTTATGGTGATGTTGCTATTCTGAAAATGCCACTTTTTGAAAGTTGCCCATTTCTTCCCTTAGCCATTCAGTGCCTGTAGCATGTCTCTGGTCACATGACTGGGTGTAGCTGACAGTTGAGCTCTTTGTATTCCTCCTAGGCAGCCACATATAAAAAGGAGCTTAGGTGTGCCTGGATGGCCCATCACCAGCAAGATGAGAGTGAGGAGCTGTGCACAGCCCCTCTTACACCTGAATAGGCTGCGTACTGCCTCTACAGAAAGGGCTGCATACCCCCAGTAATTAGTCTGGAGCAAGGGCAGGGAAGGCAGAATGCCTTGTGACTTCAAAAAGAAACCTCTAGAAGCATCTCTTCACTTCAAAGGCACAACTGGTTATACATTCTTGACCTCAGACACCAACTCTTCAGTACACTTCTCAACCAGTGGATACTCTGCAAGGATAAGGACATATGTGCTGCTCAAAGGACTGCCACTCTGATGGATCGCAGCCCTTAAGGAACTGCTGCCCTGTTGTGTTGACCTACTGTCCTCTTGCCTGGGGAAGAAGAACTGGACCTGTAACTTCATCTTGATCCCAGGACCCCAAATTGACTCCAAGGGCTAGACTGCATACCTCCTGATCTGAGCTTCCTGGACATTAAAGGTTCCTCAACCAGCTCCTGGACCTAGTTTCAGTGATTACCTGACTTCCAAGTCATTCCCCTCAGGTTCTGGTGCCTTGGTGTAGCTTAGCTCTGTTTAAATCAAGGTTTTGGGAGCTTAATGGCCACAAAGTGGCCTGTTCGCACAGAGAAAATGCAGCTCACACTGTAAATCAGTGCAAGCAGCTGCTAGCCACTCTCTTCACAAAGCAGCATTGACAGCCTATGGAGACTGTCCTGTGACGCTCCAGCCTGCCCATCTTAGACATCCAGTGTGCTCTTGGTTTCACACCGACAACCGTCCACTCTGCTCTCCTTGCTCTCTGTGACCCTCTCTAACGCAAATGGGATTCTAGGCACAAAAACTTGGGAAGGTAATCCTTCAGCTGGACTAATATGGGACTGTATCCAACCATCGCTCCTTCATTCTCGCCCTGAATGTTTTACTTTGACCTGGTCTGACAAGAACAGATATCCACAGTTTTCACTTTATGCTCTGTAAGCACCATTTTTCAATTTATTTTTTAGACGTTTTACAGCACCAGTACTAATGATTAGATTTTTGTCATTTTGTTTTCTTTTTGCTAATTTGTTTTCCTCTATTTTATTAAATTGGAGTGAGATTTTTAGTGCATTGCTTATTTGACATTTTAACGCCATGGATACTTCTAAATATTCTACACATTTTCATTAAGTTCACCCTGCCTGCTCTGTGGCATAGCTACAAAGGGTTGAGCTCATGTTTAAATTATTGAAACCAATGTCTGGACTCTTAACAGGATAGTGACCTTACTACTTTTGGAGGACACCAAATCATCCCAACTAATAAACCACTGTGTCACAAAAGCTGACTATGTTAGGGATGGGCCACACTGCTGAGTAGCCCTCTGTTTTTCAGAATAAAATTAAGACTGAGAAGAAGAGGAAGATGTACCTTCTATGTTACAAAGAACACTCCCTGCTTTACACACAGTGAAAAGATTATAAGGGCTATCAAAACTCTGTTTCATAGAACATGTTGCAGAACTCTTGAAGACAGATCTATGAATAGTTAGACAGCGAGACTATTCTGATGTGCATGTCCAATTAAGGCACCTGGCCCTCTGTAAAAGGAGTATTTAGAGAGGTCCTCTGTAAAATGAGGATTCAGAGAGATCCTCCAGACCAGCTGCACAAATCCCAGTTGAGTGAAGTACAACTGGAAGGTCTTAAGAGGCATCATACTAGTAAAAACAAGCAAATATTCATGAAGACATCAAAGAGAAATTGTTGAAAAATTCAATGTTTCTTCCTTTAGCTTTTCACTTTTGGATGTTTGGACTTCATGGAGCTAACTGGATTCTTCCCATTTATGTACAGAGTTGAGAAAAATGTATAAATTATACTGTTAAATCTACCACAGCCATTTATGTTCACATACATAGACAAGTTAATACATCTGGTAGTGGATGTTACCATTAAAAGCCTTGAAGCTCCAGTCACACCACAAAGCATATTTCAGGTTGATTTAGATACCACAAAAGCTGATAAAATGATTTTTAATTATTGTGCAGTCATAGATCTTCTCACACTGTTTTCCAATTAGGTGTTTTATTTAATGTCTGCCTGTGTCACCACTGACACACCAATCTAACTAGTCTAGTTGCATAAAGAAACCACGCTCACTGCAATTTCATATGTACATGAATCCAGATTAATCTATACCAAGAAATACAATTAGGACCCATGTCATTATCACAAATTTCTTGAAGGAGATTTAGTGCTTTATGAACAAGAGCTATTCTTGTTTCAAATAAGATTTTATTTCAGGCTGTTAAAAGGGACAGTGCATTGCCATGGCCCTTAAATGTGGGTACAGACCCAAGTCAGCAGTGACATTGAACCACACGGATATAATTTTGATTTAGCCATACACCTTTGTAAATGTGGATAGAAACAATTGTGCAAATCAATCTAATCTATCCAAGACTAGAAAAAGGCCAAGATTCAAATCTATGATCTTGACTTTCTAAAAGCAAACACACACATGCACACACACACACATAGACACACAGGTGTACACATGCTCAAACACATACAGTCACACATGTTAACTTGTTCAGGTGATATAGTCGTCAATACTTATATTGAGCACAATTATGCTTCTATGTGAAACCACAAATATAGCCTTATTTTTTCAGGCTTGCTCCTTCATGGATTGTGCCTTTAAAAGCCAACGCATAAATAGGTGATCTAAGCTCTAGAATGTATTAACTCCAACTTTTGATAGTTGATGTCTGACTGTTGGAAAGTGGGTTAATATTAGTGGTAAATATGCATCTACCGCAGGCAATAAGGCCACTAACAACGGTCTGGGGCTCAGCATAGGTTTCTATAAATTATTCCCATGCTCAATCCTTGGTAGCCAGGCTGAGAGCAGGCAGGCTTAACTTAGGCGAAAGGTATGTAAAGCATTTAAAAAGGCCAATTCAGTAACTAATTAAAACACAACACATAATACAAATCCTGCACCAATTTATACAGATAGGAAATATTTTTATCTTTAAAGTGACAAAAACAACAAAAATCCGGTGTGGAGAACTGTAGATGTGATTTTGTAATTAATTACTATTTTATAGTGCTCAAAAGCCTATAGACACATTTTGTGACATCTGGTCACGCTTGACCGGGACAAAGTAAAAGTTTCAGACTAACCGCGTTGGAGTCCTGCTCAGATGCTCCACGCAGTAGCCCTTGGTTAAAATTGTACTTTTGGACTCAGAAACGTTTCTGTAGTTTTCCAGCTGGGTCCCTCAATGCTCCTTTCCAGTCTGGATTCGGTATGGGTTAACCAGCTTGACTTTCAGGGAGCTCTTGGTCAAACTCAGGAAGTCGGACCTCCGGTGCGCTTCAGCGGGATGAACCTGGAATCTGGGCCGGGTTGCAGTTGATGGTGGCCCGCTTGGGTCTCATGGTTAAGTCGGTCACCTTATGGCGCTTTTTCCAAAGTTGCTCAAAATTTGTAGAAGTTCCTCCTGAGGGTCAAGAGAGTCCAAAACACAATCCAAGAGTCTGGAAGCTCCAAGATGGTCCTTAAAATGTTGGAGCCACAATATTCACAATGCACCTGGAAAAAACCCTTAAAACTCCACTAGATGCACACCAGGCAGTGGATTATTGGTGGTGATGGTCCAGGAGAGCTCTATTAACCTGTAGCTTGGAGGGGGTCCACTCTTTAATCATTTTGGAACAAAATACATCCACAGGGCTGTAGTTCCAGCTAATGCAGCAGGCGCTGTCATGCAGGGCCTGGTGGTGCAAATTAAGTTTCCCGCGTAGTAATCCTTCTTCATCTCTTAGTTTCAAGCAGCAGATCTGAGAGACTTTGCTCCTTTCACATATTCAGTGTTCTCGGGGCTCAAGCAGGAGAACACTCCTGTCCAATGAAGTGCAAGACAACACCCCAGAGCATGACCACTTCTTCAAAAGTGTGGAATATTCTTCTCCAAGCAAATGCCATTCCTCCCAAATTCAGTATGGCAGAAATCTCAATAGAGGAGCAAGAACTAGTTTAAACAACCTCCAGTGTGGTTCATTTTCATAGATCTCCTCCCCCTAACATCTGCAGAGCCCTTCCTTAAGTCTGCCATCTGGCTGGGTCGGAGTGGATGGAGGTAAGCATACCTGACATTTGCTGCCTGTTCTGTTCCTCCCTTATAGTCTCATGCTTTATGACTCCTCCCCCATGCTCTGGCATTCTTGTGTAGCAGAGCTTTCGCCAGCAGAAAGCCTCTATCCAGTTGAGCCACTTATCATTTTATCAAAGCAGCCAGGCTAATCTTGACCAATAAATCAGGACTTTTTGACTGGCAGAATGTTGTCTTACATACAAGAAAGTCTTATAACCACTGTTGTGTACAATATAGGATAAATCTCAACAACAGAATATTATTGGATTTATCAAAACCATTCTCCTAAGTCTTTATCCAATTTCTAGCAATACTTATGTGTTCATAAACTATTGCAATGTTAGTATGGGGCTAGTTATCTACATAGGCGTAAGGGAAATGTGTAATTTCTCCATCACCAGAGCATATAAAATACATTTTAAAAAGGTCCAGATTATAACTATATGACTCTTAGCCCCTGGGAGACCCTCGGGGTACCTAATATTTAAAATATTGTAGGTTATCACTTTTTAAGTGATCCTACCACCAAAGTTGAATTTGGGCCCAATCAACATTTTAAAGCAGTGCTACTACACAGGACTGCTTTTAAAATGACCTCGGCCTCTCAGCAGTGCACACATGCAAGTGCATCAAAGGCTGCTGGCCCATAAACTGCCATGCTCTAATTTATAGTTGGGACTAAAAGGTAGTTTTAATTCCCCTGTCCTGTTATCTAATAGGAAGTTATAGGGAAGGTCATGCCAATTAGAGGTGTAGCCTACACATAAAGTACCCTAATGCATGTGTGTATTTTCACTTGTGTTTTCAACATAGCACCTCCCCTGGGCCGGATTAGACAGAGCCCAGGGACAGTCAGTTACCATCAGTACCAGGCAGCAAAAAATGGGGGTGCACAGGGCACACAGGATGACTTTGAAACACTGGCAATGGTTGTTTCTGGTGAGTGACAAAAGAGATCTGACTAATCAACATTTGCAGGGTATGATCCATGCTATAAATGGTGTTTATACATTTGGGCATCTGTAATACATCTACTATCTGATTCAAAGATAGGTAAATACATTTCAATTACTAACTGACTTTTTGTGTAATTAAGGAAATGAATAGTTGATGAGAATCCTGCCAATTTATCGACATTGCTCTAGACATTCAGCAATGGGGCTAATTGATGATTTTTCAGTTCTGTGTATATAGGGGAAGCAAACTTAAGTTTTACATGTAATGAGGATAATGCAGACAATGACATAATTCCACAAGTTTAGTATGAAGATTTGGAAGCATCAGCTATCACGGCACTCTCTAGCAAAGAAGAGATCATTCATCATGTAGGAGAAAGATATTCAGGACACTGAAAGATAAATGTTGGGACTGTGTTATGAAAATCCCTGTGATGAATAGGCGGAAATGATTCAAAAGTATAGACCAATTTTCCTACTTTTGTTCTTGGAGTGGCTGTCCAAACTCTGTCACCCCTATTCATTACTCTTAGAAGTTAGAATTGTCTGCCACTGCTATCAACATGCCTCTATTTGGTTTTAAGGCTGGTCTACAACACATAGGGCCATACTGCTTGTTTATTCCTTCGGGAATAGCCCTGTGGGCTGGAGCAATTGGGGGCTGGATTTTTGAAGTTATAACGCCCCAGCTTACACCACTACTACTTTCTCCAGTGACCACTGGCAATGCAGTACACACTGTGGTTGCTTTAGGACAAAGGGAGGAAAGGGAGTGTTGAGGGAGAGAAGGGGGTAGAGAGACATGAGAGAGGGTGAAGGGAGCCGGCTGATTTGAAAAGTTTTGCTGGGGTTGCATTGGGTTCCTATTTTGGCCCAGTAAATACACTGCATTTCTCAAGCTGGATTATTTCCTTCAGCCAACTCTCCTGTGAAAGATAGATCACAAAATCTTTAAATAAGTGCTAATGTCACTCTCCTCCAAGTTTCCGCAAGCCTGAGGTGCTTGACAGTTCCTGCTTGCAGAAAGTGAAGTTATGTTTGCTTTTGCTTGGTGGGAGTTTTCAGCTCCCACCAAGCAGAAGCAAACAGCTATCTCCTGAGGAAGGTATCTGGAGCCGGCTCTGAGGGGTGGCCATCCCCAAGGCCATAAATGGCTCAATGAGGGCAACCCCCCTCCATTGCACAATTTAGCCCTTGGGATGTGGCGGTCCCTGTGGTTGGGGATCCTTGACAAACCCCCTAATTTAATTTATTTCAGCCCTAGGGAGGTGGCATTCCCTGCGACTGCAGGGGGACTGTGAGGACCCCAAACATTAATGTTATAAGTTTTGCCCTGGGGAGGTGACAGTCTCCGGGGCAGTGGAGATCCGCATGGGCCCCCGTATTATATTTTCATGATTTGTTCCAGGAAGGTGGCGGTCTGTGGGGCGCTGGGGCACCAGTCAGTCCAGCCCATTTATACGTTTATAGTGCAACTTCCCTGTGGAGAAAAGAGAGACACGAACCGCTGTAAGGTATGGCTTGATGTTATTTTATTTTCTCAAGATATTACGCGTTTTGGACTGCACTAGTCCTTGCTCACACACATTGGAATGCAAATCACCATGTTTTAAGTATGTTTTGTTAAACATCACATCATAAATAAACAAAGAGAAAACACTAACAGCTCTTTCAGTAGTTCGCATCTCGTAGACTGTTTTCCACACTGAACATTTCAAAAACATTTTTGCAGTGACACTCTTTTGGCATAACAATGCTAATAAATTACTTGACTTGTAATAAAAATGCATAAAACAAATGTTTTCTTAAAATATGCATAATTATATAAATATTGTTCAACACATGAAAAAAATGAAAAAATATATAAAGGAGCCAAAAACCATGTAAAAGCCATACGCTAAAAACATAGTGAAAATAGTGCCCTCCAACTGTAAAAAACAACTTAATAGGATAACTCCAAATATACTTTAAGGACACTATCCTACAAAGTGCTTAATATCAGTTATAATCATATTCATGTGCAAATATCGCATTGTATTATGTAAACCATCATTATGTGCAAAACTTGATTCAGCAACTGGGACTATAGATGAAATATCGTTCTAACTATATTACTTGATGTTTCCATTTGTGACTCCAACATTTGTGTATTTAAACATTCAAAATGATTTCAATAAATCATATATCTGCATAAATGCAAGACCTCAGTCATTCCTTTTCATATAACTTAAGGAGAAGAATACTGACTCTGAACATACAAGTAAAAGTAGAAATGTACAAATACTGCGAGCAATGAAGTGCTTGTGCGTGAAAGTGAAAGTTTGTGTATATAATCTTAACTTTAATCAAGTGCCAGTGCTATTTTTTTCCTTTTCATATGCATACACTATTTCTCTGTGGTGAAAAAAATTCATATTTACCATTTACCCAAATTAAAACCTGGTTTGAGAAGCGTATGATTGTTAGAATTCTATGCATAATGCATCAAACCGCCTAAGTACAATATTTAAGGTAACCCAAGGTAGGACATAATGATATACAGAGTATTAGATAGAAATTGACCTCATTAAAAAAAAAGAGACGTTTGTGATCAGTAAAATACAACAGTATTCTCCATTGGATTGCTCTATAGGAAGTAATGCAAATCCTCAGTGTTATTCATACCGTTGGGAGCCTTACTATCCAATTCTACAATTGTCCTAGATTCCAGTTGGCATAACCTCCTTTCCCTGTCACCTTATCTTCTCTGTTTGGGCACTGTTTTTATGACATAATGCTGCAAACACTTGAGATCATTGTTGTGTTCACTTTTAAAATGTCGTACGACAGGGTAAATCGAGTTGTTGTTCACAATTGCACAGAAATGCTGCAGAATTCTGACATGCACCTGTAGCTTAGTGCTACCAACATATCTCAAGCCACAGGTGAATGTCAGAACATAAACCGCAAAATCGGTTCGGCAATTAAAATTACCCTTAATTGCAACCGCAGTGAGACTAAACGGAGTCATATAGTGGGTGGTAATATTCCCAAACTTACAGGCCCTGCAGGATGTGCATTTATAGAACCATTGTCTAGAAGAGAGCCACATATTGGAAATAGTACGGTCAGGGCTATTTTTCACAACTTGTGACCGTATAGAAGGACACTTCCTGAAGGGAATAGTCGGTTGTTCGGGGAGTCCTGGGGCAAGCACCCCATCTGTCAAAATTATAGGCCAATTTTGTTTAATAATTGACCTAATTTTCCTCTCTTGCCTACTAAAGGTGGTAATAAGCCTAGGAACTTCATCTTCCAATATTGGCTCAATATCTTCTCTTACTTTGGGAATGAGAGATTCTCTTGATCTGATGTTTACTTTTCTCACTGCCTCTTGTAGCCATTTTTCATTGTATCCTCTTGCTTGGAATCTATTTAGGGTTTCATGAGTACATGAGTCAAACTCTTCCTGATTACTACAGATTCTTTTGAGTCTTAGAAGTTCCCCATAGGGGATATTGCTTATGAGGTGTTTGGGATGTGCACTGCTCGCATTTAAGATGGAATTGCCAGCAGTGTCTTTTCTAAATTGAGTGGTTGCAATTTTCCCTTCCTTTACAAACACCTTTTACTCCAAGAACTCAATACTATCTTTATTAGTCTGAAAGGTAAATTTCAAATTCACTTTGTTTTGATTTATAGTTGCAATGAAATCAGTGGCACTTTTCATATCACCTTGCCATACGATGAAATGATAATTATGTATCTTATAGTCACGTTATTTCCCCAGCGAATTCTGTGTAATTGTGACACACAGTTTTTTTGTTTGAAAGTCGGGTGTTTTAACTCTCATGGCATTTGTTTTAATACAAATCAACTAATATGTTATTAAATATATGGAAATGTATATATTATTGCCGCATGAACTGTGTGACACCACATTTTGGACTACTACAAGATGTCCGCCACACTAAAAGCATGTGCCATAACGATGTAAGGTATCACGTCAGTCCTATGTCTATGTCCATGTTGATACCCAAATGCTTTATCAGTCACTTTTGTTTGCACATATTTCCACGTGAACAAGGCTTCGCAGTAAGCCCAAACACGTTGGGGAATAAACATCCTTGGAACTTGAATTGTTGTGGTATCTGTACTTTTTGAGCGCGCACTTCATTGGAACGTTTTGTGGATTGATTTACCGGCGCACTCCGCCGGTGTGTGCGCCCCCTCCCTAGCGTCCCTTGCAGTCGGTAAGAGCAGTTTTGTTGGTAATATATATTACGTAGTGGCTGTCGCCACTGTGTAGATATAGTTTCGTCCGGGTTTTCATTGGAATTTTTTTTCTTTGCTAATAACTTCGGCAGCATTATAAGAATCTTCACAAAAATGTCCTTAAAAAAGGTTGAACCAAAATACTTCCTTCCTGTAAAGTTTTGCCATGATCCATCAAGAAGTAATAGAGAAAAAAGGCTGTTGTCCCAAAACTCATTTTTTCCATACATTTTCCCAAAGGAAAGTTAAACAATGTGACTTAATTGAATTACATTAAATTTAGCAGAAAACTAGATGTTAATCCAGAGAGTGTGCTTTTGTGATTTCGCGCCAAGCCATTCATTATTTTTCGAGACATTAGGGTTCAAAATGTATGTATATATATTAACTTAGTACCACTCTGGAACTAAGTTCAAAACACACAATCTGATTGACTGGTCGTAACAAAATGTTGCAGCCACCATTTTATGTTTTGGCAGTATTAGTGCATTGCATGACCATGGGGGATGACAAACATCTTCTGGATCCTTGATGGGGCACAAACATTTGAGCCTAAGAAAAAATTTAAACTGAGGGCCGCATTAGGATTGGAGTCATCCATTCAGAAACGGGATGCCTTATTAGGATGCGACCACGACCACGGCAGTCGCAATGTCTATACTTTGTATTGCAGTGGGTACTGCGGGCTGCAGCACAAGCTGCCGTACAAAAAATAGACATTATACCTATTCCTGCACTACGTGGTAGGCACCATTTGGTGCCTACCACATGGTGCTGGGATTCTACTCTTCTGTTAAGGATCCAACTAAACATCCTAGTCACATTTTTCTGCCCTTGACTTATATCAACCGTGATGTTCCTGCTATGTACTTTACGTTTTTTCCTCCGTACAAGAACTGTTCATGTCATGTTTGATCTTTCCTTCATATTATAATTTGTTATGCTATTCGTGATTTTTCCCTCATTTATTGTTATGTATAACTAGCTTTGTTTATTGGAAAACGCTCTGATGTCCGCAAGGATCTTGTCCCCGCTATAAATAAATACCATAGCTCTATCAATGAATATTAAATCTCTCATTCTTCTTTGACACTTTCTCAAGAAAGGATTCGGAATCTTAGCATGTTCACACCATTTTCTCATAATTCTACTTCCATACCCAAATCTTAAACAGAATATGACCACAAGATTTTTATTCATTGAGATTAGTTCAAGTACAAAGCAAAAAAGGGGCAAGATGCACAGGTTGCAAAAAATGGTTGGAATTGAGCACCAACTTTTTGGTGCACTTTCTCTAATTTGGTGAAGCAACCTGTGTGCTCAAAGATGGCGTCACAAAATCTCCAGTAGCTGGTGAGTCACATCAACCTGCCTAATGAATAATAATTGTAAGGTTGCTATTTGCGACCCCTGCGATTGGCCTGCAGGGAGCAACAGCACATCATTTCTTTGTTTGCCAAATGGAATTTTTTCAAACACACTATGTTATTTATCTCTTCTGAGTTCACAACAATATTTGCAAAAGGAAAGGTACCCCAGGAGACATCTTCCTCTTTGGAAATTAGTTACCACCAACCTTACATTGTAGGTAAGTAGTCAATGCTTTGTGACCACAGATGTGGTCAAAAACCATTGATATATGTCAAACTGGCTTGCAATTGGGAGGGAATGCCCCTTTTGCACCCCTTCCTAATTGTGATTTGGAACAGGTCGCTTAACGCATTTTTCGAGTTGGAATCGGTTTTCCGACTGTCAAAATAAGGTTAATAGATAAAAGGCATTTTGTGAAGTCTCTGTAATTCTGTGACTGTTGCGAATCGTGGGACATATTGTCAAGAACGGCGTTAAAATTATCGCTGGGTTAACGACTGGAAACGATAAGCGATAATGGGCTTGATAATATGCCCTTGTGAATTCCTATAGAAGCCCAGGTACACACCAGAACCTGGGCTTCTATTGGAATTGGAATTCTCAAGGGCATATTATCAAGCCCATTGTCGCTGCTTTAGCTGCAATAATGTTATTGCCGGCCTTGATAATATGGCCCCGCATGATTTTAAATCATAAAAGGGTTTTCTACATCTGGCAGGTTACTACTGCTTAAAATGTGACATAAGGTATTCCATTCATGGAGTGTGGCTTAACTGAAAAACAAAACAACGATTTATAGGTAGCACGGTGGAACATACCATTGCTCTAATACTTTTTTTAAATTTATTCACGCATTCCAAAAAAATATGCGAACAAAAACGTCACCTAAAACAATTATAGGATATATACACATTATGTTATAGCACCTCACATATAAATACTTGTATTTATTGCAATTATCATAAGCATTGGTTATTTGAGTGGACAAAACCATTTATTGGTAAGGTCAGTATGTGTGGCTCCCAGTTTGAGTTGAAACCCAGAACTTCTCGACTTTGCTAGTGCTAGTGTTTCTTTGGACACGATCAATTAAACACAAACTTCAAATGTTATTGTCTTTTTTCACCACTCACACTTTTAGTGCACGTGATTCTGTGTTCACAGAGCAGTTACTACAAATGTTCAGAGGTGTTTTATGTCACAATCTTATTTTATACTTCACTACACTGTAATGTAATTGCGTTATCTCCTTGAAAAAAACAAATTAAATGGATGCCACTCCAGTAACACTTCTGCAGCAGAAAAAAAATACCGAAAGACTTCACAAAATAGAATACAGAAATTCTCGGGCTAGAATTCAGCTTCAAACATTTTGCATACACCAACGTCTCACATCAAATACAGCTGTTTGGTTTTTCATTGCGCAGCATTTATTTTCAAATGGCTGCATTTTTTACTTTGCGCATTTTTCATAGCCAAATCAGAATTCCAAAAACAAACAAAATGTCACCTGAGCCAATGACCACCAGCTGCATCGCCACAGGGAAGCTCTATGACTACAGGACACATTCGGAAAACAACACAGTTTGGGGCGACTGCTATGGAATGTTTTATGAGACGGCCTGTGATTCAGTGCAAAATAAAAAGTAACTGAAATAAAATAAAACAGCAAACAGCCACCGGCTGATCTCTGCAGTGTTGAAAGCTCCCTGAAGATCAGCTGAGAAAGTGAAAAAACTCACAGGAGAAGCGAGAGTACAAAAGTAAGCACAAAATGACCAGCTCCCATGCACCCCAATTTGTCACCTAAGGACCGTGTAGATGACACAATGAAACATGGTGTTGGCTGCACTGGTGCAACACGTGGCGCAGTTTAGGACTGCACTGTTCTTGCATTGCTTGATCCTTCTCTTCAGCACTGTCCTGCTGCAGTGCTACACCAGGTCCTCCCAGAGAATGAACACACCCTGAGACGCTGTGGAGCGACATTAGAGCAATTTATTTTTCTCCCTCCCTGTACTTTCGAGCACATCACATAATGGCTACTGGGAATGGCCGAAGGACCTTCTCTGTACGCTGTATTTTGCAATTTGTATGTTGTGCTTTCAAGAATTTTGGCCTTCCGCAAATGTCCAGTCAGACCTAAAATGGAGAAATGGAGCAAAAAACTAAAGTAGAACTAGTCAGTATAAAGTGGTTCACCTGTCACTATCAGGTAAAAGAAACGTGCTCGACATCCGTTCCTTCATGAATACTGTTCCTGCCACTGCAATGTGTTGGTGATGTTGGTAGCGAAAGGAGTAGTAGTAGATAGTGCGTGGGATAGCATATGGTGGGGGCACCCTACTCTTGCCCTCTTGGGGTTCTGGGACTATGTGAACAGGAGCTAATACGGGTGCTGGCACATGGTGCGTGCTCATGCAATTTATACTTCTTTGTGCACGTCCTTCAATGCAAATTCTTCTTTGAAGAGGTACATTTCTGTAAAATGCTTGGGCTGATCCCAATTGTGATGGGCACATCATAGCTGGAATGGCTGAATGGAGCTGAGCCAAATAAAGTAATGGCTACTGGGAGTGACCGAAAGACCCTCTCTGTATGCTGTATTTTGCACTTTGTATGTTGTGCTTTCAAGAATGTTGGTCTATCGCAAATGCCAAGTCAGTCCTAAAAAGGAGAAACAGAGGAAAAAACGAAAATTTAAGTAGTCAACATAAAGCCAAGCTAGACATCTTGAGACATAACTTTACTTAACATTACACAATAGGGAATTTAGCATGCATTTTGCTTATTAGACCTGAAATCCTTGGTGTGGTATTTATATAAATGTTTCGCCTTCACGTCCCTGTTTAATCTGAACTCATTTTTGTTAGCATTTTGACCCTACTCACTTTACTACTGCTAATCAGTGGTATTGCTTGTGCTTTCTTTCCTAAACATGGACAATTGGCCTATGTTTTAAGTCCCTAGTAAATGGTTCTAAATGTAACAGTGCCTTTCAATTAAATGCTACTTGTATGCCTGCAGCACTGATTGTGCCACCCACACAAGTGGCCCTTTAAACATATCTCAATCCTAACACTGCACAGCCTGTGTGTGCAGTTTTACTGCCACTTTGACTTGGTATTTAAAGCCCTTTTTCAAGCCTTAAACTCCTCTTTTAAAACACCTCACCACTAAGGTAGGCCCTAGGTAGCCCAAAGGGAAGGGTACAGTGCAAGTAAAAGGTAGGACATGTACTTTTAAGTTTTGCATGTCCTAGTAGTAAACAATACTCCTGTGCTGTGAGTCCTACTCTTCTTAGAGGTTAACCTTGGGAAATCCTTAATGCACTTTCAAGCTGTAATTCCTGATTAGAAAGAAGTACCAGTGTCATCTTTTATATCTTCAGAATATTAATGACAAATCCTCTTTGCTGGTAAAGTTGGACTTGACATTACTATTTTAGAAATGTCACTTTTTGAAAGTGAACATTTATCAGCTCTTACAGCTCTGTGTGTCTGCAGCCTGTCTCCAATATATGTCTGCGGTGGGTTACAGCTACACTTTGAGCATTCCCTCTAGATAGTCACAAACACAGGAAGGTTAGTTGTGCCTGAGTACTCATCTGCTTTCTGATGACTCTTCCTGAGCAGGAAGGGAGGGCGTGCTGACATTTAAACTGACTTAGGCAGTGCCCTGTCCCTACACAAGTAGCTGATTACCCCATACTGATAGTTTAGGAAGAAAGGGCTTATGTGTACTTAAAAGACCCTTCTTTGAAGTCACCTCCACCTCAAAGCATAACTGGATGTAAGCGCTGGGACTCTGACCCCAATAAAATAGACATCTCTAGACTTGTAACTGTACTCTGTCAGAAGAACTGCTGTGCTGCATTAATGACTGACACTTTGCTGAACTGCTGATCTGGAACAACTGCCTTTCAACTGTGCTTTTCCACTTCCTGCTGCTTTGAACCTGCTAAGGGAGATCTGGACTCAGCCTTGCAACCAAAGAGATCTCCAAAGGCTTGTTATCATGCCTCCTGTTGCTTGAGACTCAGGGCTATAAATGTTTCTATACCTGCTCCTGTGCCTGGTTTACAGGAAGTGGGACCAGATACTTGCACCAGAGAAATCGATGCATCTCCAGTCTGCGTGCAGCAGAACCGGGGCATTGACCATGTTTCTGGAGTATAATTGCTCCATCGCTCTTGGAATCAATGCATTGACTTGAGTGCCTGGTGCTTTAAGAAGGCCTCAATGAAAGTTGGTTCCAAGATTGTGTTCAGTGAGATGAAGCAATTTTTCATCATTGGTGTGTCAACCACATCCTTTGTAAGGAGCTCTGTGCCTGCCTCACTTGCCTCAGGGGAGGAACCTGGGAGAAGCACTTTCGCGTCAAGAACATTGCACGAACCTAAGCCCAAGACCATATCTGTCAGTGAGACAGCAACCTCCTTTTTTAGAATCATTGGCTCCCAGATCTCCAGCAAAAAAAAGGAAGAGTACTACTCCACCATCTTCTCCAAGCACCACTTCTGATAATGATAATAGGGACATGGAGTGGGCCCCAGCAGAGTCCGTGAGACACCAGAAGAGACAAGGGAAAGGAAAAGTCCCTGAACGCCTTAGAATTATGGAAGGGGATGATGAGGAAGATGACAATGACAAGCTAGTAATTGTGGAAGCTGCACAGAGGAGCCCGACATCACTATTCAATCTGCTCCAGGGATGATGCACAGGTATCACCACCAGCTCCCATATGTGCTAAGTCTGTGCAAGTCCCAGCTAAGATATGCCCCAACCCCTACCTCAGTAGGAGTATGCACTACAGATAGGCAATCAAAAAGACACCCACCTATCTTCAGTTATCCTTCAGGCATTAGCAGTAGCACAGTAAGAAAGCACCTCTCCCAAGTTCAGGAGTTTTTTATAATTAGTAAACAGAAAGAGACCATTGCAATGTGCACCATTTGCCAATCAAGGGTTCATTGAGGTAAGTATACTATGGTAACAGAAGCCAAACAACTCATATGAAAAATCATAACACAATCTTATGGGAGGAGCACCTTTAAACAATTGCTGAATGTGGTCTTGTGGTGGTGAAAGTGAGGAGACCTGGGAAACATCAGCTCCGAATCCAATCACAGTGTGATTTGATTAAGAAGGAGAGGGTGACATCCTCATTCAAAGCAGCCCTGTCCCCAGCAGTGCACCGGGAGAATCACCCATGTCATTGACTTCACAACGGCATTAGAAGACTCAGTGTCAAATGGAGACACCACGGCATATAGTGACTGCCCCACAATGATGCACACTGAGTCTACCACCACCATCTTTCAAAAATTGCCAGTGTCAGTGGCCCCAGAAAAAAAGACAATCCAGGCTACTATTACAAGTATGTTTAGCCAGGATGGGCCCTATGGCCACAACCATCCAACACCATATTTATACAATAAAAAGCTGGCAAAAATATAGGCAATGTACCTCCTTCAATTTCCTTTTATGGAAGGAGGGGGATTCTTAAAATTTGTGGCAGCCATCTGCATAAAATTGAAGTTTACAAGTCAGACCTGTTTCACCAGAGTTGCTATTCCAGCATGGCATCACAATGTGCTGCAATTGTTTGGACCAACTGTGCAGCAAAGTGTTATTCACACTATTCACCTGACGACAGACATATGGACCAATTGGTAGGTGACTAATTACATGTGCATCCCCACACAAAGTATCTCTTCCGCTGGGTAAAGAAAAGCTATCTACTGTTGCCCCTGAAGAAAGTTTTAAGCACATTTGGTGGCATGCAACAATATCCAATCACACACAGGTGCAAACATCTTGGACAAATGAAACAGCAAGATGTCTGAATAGCTATGACCCAGAGGTCTCAGAATTCGATTTCTTGCCACAGACAAAGGGAGTAACATACCAGGTTGTGGCTATTTCAGGGTCCTGTGTTGATGCATCGCATCAACCTAGTTGTGCAAAACTCTCTGAAAAAAGAAGACATAGTCAGCAACACACACAGATCACCTGCAGAGACGAATATGCACTCTTTTTAGCCATTCTAGCAGTTGTAGATTATTGAGCATGCTAACAGAGTACCAGTCAAAGCCCTGGGCAGTAGTTGCCAACATGATGGAACTCGACCTATTATGTGTTGCAATGTCTGTTTGAGTGTTTGAGCAGTACAGACCGATCAGTGATAAAGTCATTCAAAGCGGAGGCGAAGGTTGCAATAAGAAAAGCTATGACCATCAATGCAAACAAATTGGGCTTAGTCAAATACCTGAGACAGATGCTACTTCCTTTTGAGGTTCTCACACTGGAAGTTAGCAAGGAGGACAGTTTAAAGGGCGAAGCTTTCCCATCATTGCATCTGCTACAGGACCTATTAAAGAAGGTGGCTGGAATGTTCACACTCACAGGTGTGAACAAAACCCCAGAAGCACATGCCTTGGTTGAGAGCTTAGGGCCATTATTTCAAGTAGGGATTACCTAATAGCGAGTTTCTCCAAATCACAATTAGGGAATCGCAATTCCTAATGTATGACACTATTTCCAGTTTCATTAGCGATTCTTAATGGGCCAAAAATAGACCTACCTCATGCATATGAATGAGGTAGGTTGCAATTTGCGAGACATTAGGAAACTATGCCATCACAAGGATGGTGTACAAAAGGGGGTGGTGGTGATGGACGGAGTATCTGAATCAATCAAACCACTCACACCCAGTCAAAAGGTCTGGGTTTAATCCATCAACGTTCTTTAGCCCACTCTGCCACACCAGTTCAGACATGGCTATATGCAAATCAGTCTGACCCTGTGCCTCATGGGAACAGTCCAGCCCGAACTGCCAAGCCATGTCTTCCCTGGACCGGAAACAAGCTTCCGAGGACCGGTTTCTGGCATTCCAGCCGTCTTCAGCCCGGCTTGCTTGAGTCCAGTGGCAAAGTGAGCAAGGGACTCACGTCTGAGCATACCCTGCCACACTTATGGTGGCCAAAAGCTGTACAAAAGGGGGTGGTGATGGACGGAGCATCTGAATCAATCAAACACTCACACCCAGTCAAAAGATCTGGGTTTAATCCATCACCGTTCTTTAGCCCACTCTGCCACCCCAGTTCAGACATGGCTATGTGCAAATCAGTCTGACCCTGTGCCTCATGGAAACAGTTCAGCCCGAACTGCCAAGCCATGTCTTCCCTGGACCGGAAACAAGCTTCCGAGGACTGGTTTCTGGCATTCCAGGTCAGCAGACCATCATGTCTGTAATAACTTTTAAAGAAAGCCATATTTTTAAATGCATCCCATTTTCACTAAAGAAAAATGGGATGCATTGAAAAAGAAAAAATGAAACTTTGCAGTTGAATTTTTTAGGAGTAGGCAGTGGTCCATGGGACCACTTCTTGTTCCTAAAAAAATGTTTTCCATTCTCAAAGGGGAAGGTGCCCCCTGGCTGCAACAACAACATAACATAACATTGGAGACGCTTGCCTATCGTTTTTTGCATCACTTAACAGTGCTGCCCCAGAAAATCTTTGATTTACAAGAGTGCCAATAACACATTCCAGTGCACTGCTTGTGCCAAAGATACAAGTTTGTACCTACTACCTGACCTACCTGTGCTTAAATTGGAAGAGCTAGCTACAACTACTGCAACAATGAGTGAGTCAATTTGAGTGATGAATGAGGATTTATATAGTGGCAGACAGTGAGGGAGGGTGTTCAATTAATAGTGAACTTAACTTTGATGAATTGCAATTTTTTGGTGCAGGATTGTGAGCATTTTTCTTGAAGGTGATTCGCTTTTGCAAACTCACCTAATGAAAATTACATGTATCGTTCAATCCTTTTTAGGGTTCTTCAGGGACCACCGGTCCAGTCACTTTAATTAGGAAACACATATTATATACAGAATACTGCAATTATGTTTCTCTACTTGTTCTTCAACAGCAGTGCACTAAATGTTTATCTTACTCGGGTATGGACTGGGATGGAGTTACTTGGGTTCATGAGTAGAAAGGGAGGACTCAGGGCAGGGCTTCCTCATCAACAGCTAGTAGAAGGTAGTTATGAACTTCAAAGGAAAACCATGACTCTGAGGCCTTGTACTTATCTATTTGGAATGGAGAGATGTGTGATGATTTAGGAAATGCTGCTGAGTGTGTTTATTGCACTGGTGGTAAAAGTGAAACTCCAAATCCTCTTGATTTTTGCTCTGCCTCAGAGTCTTCTTGGTACACTCCTCATTACGCTTTCCTTCCTTTTCCTTGACACTACAATACAGTATCTTTTTTACAATCTGCAGTTCTTCTCCTCTCCTGCAAGAACGAAAGGCAAAAGCTGAGCTCGAAACTCCTGCTCAACTACCGGACTGTCTCAGACAGGCACCCAAGAGTGACTGACATTCCAAGGGAGATTGATAATGCACTGACCAATTTGGCAATATGGCATCATTTATTTTAGCAGATTATTTAGATATCTATAACTTGGGCCTCTGGGGCAGAAGGACTGTTTTCAACACATTTAACGGAACCGTATCAATCTGATTCCTTGATTTCGTTCCACAACAGATTGATGGATTTGCTGCTCAAGGCCCTGATGAATGTTGTTCTTGTTTGTGTTTGTCTTTGCAACACCTTTCTCCAAATCCCCTTTCTGGAGCATTCATCAAAACCCATAACCCTCTTTGCCTTGGCTGTGTGATTTTTTTCAGAGGTGTGTCTTAATTAAGCCAAATAAACACACACTTGATGGGGGGATGTGGTTAAATGCGACACCAACTCACTGCAGGATCTTCTATTATCTGAGCAATAGCCCACACTAGTCCCACTCACCCAACAACGCATCAGTAAGAGCTTCATTCCTCAATGTCATTTAGGCCTTTGTTATGTGTAAAGAAAACTTTTAACATGGTCTTTGAGTATATTTTCCTAACTTGTGAATTTATTAACTTTGTGTTGTACATTCCATGCTCACCATTGCTCAGAACAATTTACTAATTCTAGTTTTTGTTATAATATGTGGTATTGCCTTATGTGTCATGGAGGGAGTAGTCTGTCATCAGTCTTTCTAAACCTATATTACAAATGTATATGTTTAACTTACTATCCCTAAGCTTTTCTTTCAATTTAGTTGCCTATGATAGTTTTGATTAATCTTACAGTTGAAGATCACCTAGGTAGGAGTAGGAACTCGCTGTGATGCTTTCCCTATCAGGGCATTATCACTGCCATAGAGAAGGCATTGGGAAACCCTTCAGTAAGGTGTTGGAAGATTGACAGAGAGAGCAGCAGCAAGCCGTCACTTCACCTATTCAGGTAAGAGGACTTCCAGGTAATGTGAACTACTTTACTTAGTACATAACTACCTTCTACTGCAGACAGATGGAATAACTATAAGTAATTGTTTATCTAGGTTTCTGTAGGCAATATGGGGAATAGCAGCATACCCTCCTACTTGGCATACACTTTCAGAAATACATTTTAAAAAACCTGGCTGCGCACAAAGGCAGCATTTCAAAGTATACGTAAAACACAAAAAAACAACATCAGGCACAAAGTATGTTATAGAAATTCTTTTTCCTACCCTCACCACCCACAACAGTCCCACCCCTCTCTCCAAACAAATCAAGCCATCCTTAACCAATGCCTAAAGAAGATAAAGTCCAAACCACCTGGTTCCAACTTTCTCCCACCAAAACAATTTTATTTAAAAAGAAAAAAGCTTAGAAGAGGGCATTCTAAATTCTGGTCTGCAGATTGTCCAAACTCTGCTTGATCCTCCCCAAAAACTCCCTAACAAGATCTCGAAACAGACAATCCACTGCAGAATGAGGTGCTGGAATGAGCGTTGGGCAAAGGCAGCAGTGGCAGCTAGGGATGCCGGCTGGCTATGTCTATGTAATGGCCGGGAGACTGGAGGCTGAGGCTAGCTTGCTGAACTGGGGCTACTTCTGTATTTTCCTCCTCCAGGTCTATCAGCCACCGATGTTTGGACTCAGACAAATGGTGGGTAGCTGAGTTAGATGGGGAGGATTGAAAAGACTAGGTAAGGATTGGAAAAATAGGCCCAGCTTCTATGAGCAGAACAGAAAACAAAATGACCTCGCCCATGCGAACTACTTGGACATTTCTGCACACTTTCACGTGCAAAATCACGCTTTGCAAGACATACAAACATAACGTGAACAGGCCCGCTGAGCAGCTCCACCTATTCGCAGAACTCTGCGTAGCGCAGCAGAGATTTTTGACCACTTCGCAGAGTGAATGTACCTAGGCCTAGCCACAATTGATGTGATTTGCAACTGAACTTCCACTCCACACTGAAGGATCATCTTAAGTAAACAGATTTCAATAACAGTCACCCTGGTTCTCTGCTGGTAGTTTGTGGAAAGGGAAGACCACTCGGTCCCCCCGAACGTATGGATGGGTGCCCCGATCCTCCCGGGAAACCATTTTGGGCGGGGGGCGTGGTTCGGCTGGTATGCCCAAAGCGGCGTAGCCGGAGCACGCCCTTGCCGCCCAGAAGGGGTTGTCCTAGACACCCACAC
Source organism: Lissotriton vulgaris (assembly GCF_964263255.1). Taxonomy (NCBI): domain Eukaryota; kingdom Metazoa; phylum Chordata; class Amphibia; order Caudata; family Salamandridae; genus Lissotriton; species Lissotriton vulgaris. Next base: position 494,033,790 of record NC_141685.1, read on the forward strand.
AGAAGACCGCGCCCAGTGGGCGTACCTGAGGAGGGTCCCCGCCCTCCCGCAGATGGATAAATAGAGCGGGAATCCAAAGAAGCATCCTCTTGTTCCAGTGCTCTGAAGGCTGCACCACTCGTTGCTCGTGAGCCCTCGACGGAACAAGCGGCAATTTTGAGAACTTGTAATCTTGTTGTTTCTCTTTCAGTATCAGGAGTGTGAAGGATCTGGGACCTCGTTGATCGACTAGAGCGGAGTAAACGCAGCTATGGCCGGCAAAAATGCGGGAAAGAGCTCCGAGCTGGAGAAGGTACTGCGCACCTTGTCGAACTGAATGGCGATCATGGACCGAAAACTGGGTAAAGTTGATTCGATCGGTCGAGGTTTGGCCGAAGTTAAAAAGCAGTTAGCGGCCCAGAACAACCCCTCAAGCCGTCCTAAGAAGGTGATAGGCCCGGCCTTGCCGGGAGTCGTCCCTGAGGATGGGTGGAAGCGTATTAAGAGGAGGGCGGTTTCCGGGGAGGATCCAGTTCCTGAGGTGCCCCCAGCTGCCCCCATCACACCGGCGGACAGCCCGGTACCAAGTCCAGATATAGGTCTACCAATCCCTGTTGTAATTACCCCTGTTAATGATGATCAGATGCCCCCAGAACTGGCTCTTCAGTTAGCAGCAGTGTTGCCCTGGCTTAAAAAGAAAGCAGGGGGGGCAGTGGCTGCGGGGGATCCGGCGGAGGAAGCAAGATTAATAATCGAGCAGTTACGGCAATCGAGAGAAGCCGGGACGGCGAGTGTTCCTTCTATTTCCCCACAGGTGGCGCCAGGAGTAACCACGGTTGGCCGGGAAAAGACAACAGACACGCGGTTGAATCTGGTAAGAACCCATTGCCAATGGTGGGGGAAAGTTCAGTGCCTTCGCGGCGTGAGAGGGTGGCCCAGCACATCCCAGCCACCACTAAGGTAATGATATGGGGGGACAAGTATGTGAATATGTTTTCTTTATTGACCGACCATCGCGAGATGGAATACGCAAAGACCCAGAAAGATCTATGGCACCCCAGCGTATGGCGGGCCAAGATGGCGGAATTTAGGGTTGACGAGACCGTAGCGAACTGGGTGAAGGCCTTCTCGATATGTACGGCAGTAATGGGGGAGCGTAAGCCTGAAGTGTTGCCCGAGCTATACTGTTACCAGAATAGGATCATGGATTTTTATAACATGTACGGGGGAATGAGTGGAAAGGATATGACATGCAATTCCGAAAGTCTAAAGAGTTTGATGTAACTTTGACATGGGACTGGCTCGACACGGTATCGTGGCACAAGCAGCTCTTGCCTGGATCGGCAGGTACGTCCTCGCCGGGCGGGAGCGGGCCTGGGACAGTTCAGCAAAGGCCAGCGCAGCCCTTTCGAGCAAGCCCCGGTGGGGAATCACAGCCCAAGACAAGCGGAAATGGGGGCAAGCGCGGGGTTTGTGGGGGCTTTAACAGAGGGAACTGTAACAGACCCCAGGGAACGTGTAGGTTCCGGCATGCTTGTGCGGGCTGTGGGAACTCCTCACACCCGGAGAGTAGCTGTAGATCCAAGAACGGTGGTGCGGGAGAAAAGGGGGGGTCCAAGCAAGAGTAAGGTGATGCTTGGAAAACAATCGTCTTCACCCGTCGACATCATGGCTTTGACTCCCTGGTTGAACAAATACCCTGATCATGTATCCGCCGGGATTTTGAGGAATGGTTTCCTATATGGCTTCAACATCCCGGCGGGAAATTTTCGGGGGACCCCCTTGTGTAAAAATCAGCTATCCGTCCAACACAACCCTGCAGTGGCAGCCAGGAAAATTACCAAAGAAGTCAGCTTGGGGCGGGTAGCAGGACCCTTCCTATGCCCGCCGGTGGCGGACTTCGTGTGTTCACCTCTGGGAGTGGTCCCAAAGAAAGACCCAGGGGAGTATAGACTCATTCACAATCTGTCGGCCCCCGAGGGGCGCTTCGGTGAATGAAGCCATTGATCCGGATGTCTGTTCAGTTCGGTACGCATCGTTTGACGATGCTGTGACCCTACTGAATCATCTGGGCCCTGGGGCTCTGATGGCGAAATCGGACATCGAATCGGCATTCAGGTTGCTCCCAGTACACCCGCGGGACCAGCACTTGCTAGGATTTACGTTCCAAGGGAAGTATTACATGGATAAATGCATGCCCATGGGTTGCTCAATTTCTTGTGCTTATTTTGAGATGTTCAGCTGTTTTTTAGAATGGGCATTCACCAAGGCCACAGGACATAGAGAAGTGATGCACTATTCCGATGACTTCCTGTTCTTGGGGCCAGCCGGCAATGCGAAATGTGCACAGGCACTGCAGGATTTCTGCATTCTCATGCAGGAGTTTGGAGTCCCATTGGCACCAGGTAAGACGGTGGGGCCATCTACTTCACTGGAGTTTCTGGGAATTGAGCTCGATTCAGTGGAGGGATGCTTCCGTTTGCCAATGGAGAAGGTGGCCAAGTTCAGGGCATCCTTAACGCAATGCCTGGGCAAAGAGAAAGTGACCCTGCACCAGTTACAACAAACAGTGGGTCAGCTTAACTTTGCCTTGAGAGTAATACCGATGGCTCGCCCATTCTCACGCTCCATTGCACAAGCTATGGTCGGCCTCAAGGAGGGACACCACCGCACGAGACTGTCAGCAGAGGTTCGCCAGGATATGCGCATTTGGTTGGCATTTCTGGTGGACGTCAACGGTCGAGTAGTGTGGAACAAACCCCCAGCTTCATCGGATGAACTGGGTTTGTGGACCGATTCAGCCGGGAGCGTGGGATTTGGCGCCATCTTTGGTAACCGATGGTCGGCACAAGTATGGCCGGCGTGGTGGCACTCCAGTGGCCTAACAGGTAACATTGGGTTCTTGGAGCTGTTCCCCATTTGGGTGGCTCTGTTGGCATGGCCAGACGATTTTAGGGACCGCTCAGTAGTGTTTTGGTCGGACAATATGACTGTGGTTGAGTGCATCAATCAGCAAGCTTCCCGCTGCAAGTGGATCTTGAGACTGTTGAAAGAGATTGTGTTACGTTGCATGAGATTGAATGTACAGTTCAGGGCAAAACATGTGCCGGGTGTACTGAATAATGCAGCTGATGCACTCTCTCGTTCACACATGCAGGCTTTCAGGGGCTATCTACCCACAGCGGACCTAGTAGCGGCACCGTTCCCCGAAGCACTATGGCTGATCGGTGCCCCGGATTACAAGACCTCGTGGCAGCCAGCTTAGCGCCCAGGACGAGGAAGGCTTATGAAGGAGCGTTTCGTTCTTACTGCGCCTTTTTAGGCCCAGCAGGGAGACATAGCTGGGGGCAGGAGGAATCCTTCCTGGGGTTCTTAGTAGCGCTGCACAGAGAAGGCCGATCAGCCGCAACTGCCAACAGACATAGGGCGGCCATATCATTCATGGCACAGCTCCACGGTATAAGGGACCCAACGGGTTCCTTTTTAGTCAGAAAGGCGCTTCGCGGCTGGCAACGCCTGGAGGGTCGCAAACAGGATATGTGGCACCCGATTGGTTTAGAGAGATTGTCTCGGCTTTTAGCAAAGCTGGATGAGACATGCTCCTCCCCTTCCGAAGCAGTTCTGTTCCGGGCAGCTTTTGCCTTGGCATTTCATGGGGCCATGCGGGTAAGCGAACTCGTGGCGAGGAACAAGAAAGATATGGAGGGAGGCCTATGCAGGGATTACGTGCAAATACCGGGTGATTCGATGCTAATCTCGATAGCTAGGTCCAAGACCGACCAGGAAGCTGTGGGGGATAGTGTGGTTGTGCAGCGCGCTCGAGGGTGCCCCACTTGTCCGATAAAGTGTTTAGAGGAATACTTGGCACAGAGGCCGGTGACATGGGGAGGGAGCCTGCTTAGGCACAAGGATGGCACCCCTCTGACGAGATTTCAGTTTCAGAGGGTGCTAGCACTTACAATCGCCGCGGCGGGCAAGGACCCGTGCGATTTTGGGACCCACTCCTTCAGAATAGGGGCCGCTACTGAGGCTACGGCCTGGGGTCTGGGTGCGGAAGAAGTGAAACAGCTAGGCCGTTGGTCTTCGAACTGCTTCAAGAGGTATGTGCGATTGCACATGTTGTAAAAGACTGATGAAATGCACTCACGCTTGTTGTCTTTTGTTTGGATTACAGTTTCGCAAGCCTGTGACGCGGGGCGGAATTTAGAGTCAACCCATCACCAGGAGACCAGCGGTCGAGGATCACCGACTGGAGAGCAAGTGGTATGGGTCGTGGGCCACTCATACGTGAGGCGCGCCGGGGACGTATTCATGGCAGGTGACGCGACTCACGCATCTGGGGAATACGGGTTCAGAGTGACCTTCCATGGGAAAGGAGGCCTCTGTTTTGACCAACTTCAACCGTTTGTGGAGGGTCTCTTAGGGCGGCAAAGGTCACCGCCATCTATAATCTTAGTACACTTGGGGGGCAATGACTTGGTAAGACTGGGAAGACGAGTGTTAGTGGAACACATTTTGTCGGCAGTCAGCTGGTTGGCTAAGAGGCTCCCGGGGTGTACAATCGCCTTGTCCCACATGATTCCCAGGAAAGTTTGGCGGGGGGTTTCTCTGTGTCAGCGTTGAACCACTCGGTTAAGAGGGTCAACAATAAAATTGGGAAACTCTTTCGCTCCGCGCATCTGCATAGCATTCCCCATGGGTGTATTCGGGGTGATCACTTTTATCTGAATGATGGAGTTCACCTGTCCAGGGCGGGGAATGATTTACTCATAGGAGACTTCATAGCATGGCTAAGGGGTTTGAGGAGGCATGACCTTTAGGAGGTGTGGGGGGCCGGATAGTCAGTCAACTATCCGGCCTGTGGCGGTAAGGTCATGATCGGTGAGCAGTAATTTCACGGTCCCTAGGGGGGCGCCACCCAGAATGTATGGGAGCGCCCGGGGGGAGGCAGCCATTGGCCCCTCCCACGGGTAGGCGGCACCCACTACGGATGGGTCGCCTAGGGGGAGACGGCCATAGGCCCCTCCCAGGGGGGAGACGGCTAGATGCCCCTCCTACGAATTTCCCGGGGGCCGGATATCCGCAACGGCGGAAGAGAGTGGGGGGAAGGGGGGGAGTCCACGCTGTCCTTCTTACAGATACCTCGCACGGGGACTCGGACGACCTTTAAGATGGCGTCGAGTGAGAGGGGGCCCCCACGACAAGGGAAGTTACAGTTGGCAACAAGGGTAAAGTCCTCTGCGCATGCGCCACTCACACCGTGAGGGTGGGAGTTTGGTAGTAGGGATCTGACACCGGTTAAGACCTTGCCGTTGGCCCTTAATGCTAGGATGTACAATTTTAATTTGGAATGTATGCATTTTCAGGATGCTAGACTCGCCTAGGAAACCTTTGTATTAGAGAGCTGTTAAGGTTAGCCAAAGAACATGTCTTCATCAAAATGTAACGAAAGTAAAATTGTACATAATTCATGAAACGTTTTAATTTAATTGTTTTAATTTTGTTTCATATTTTTAATAAATACGGCCGGGGGTGTAACTCCCCCCCGCCTTCCTAAAGCTCAAACCAGTGTCTGTCTCCTCCCCTTGGGGAATTGGTGTTGGGAGGGGGTGGTGGGCATCCCGGCCATATGGAAAGGGAAGCCCACTCGGTCCCCCCGAACGTATGGATGGGTGCCCCGATCCCCCAGGGAAACCATTTTGGGCGGGGGGCGTGGTTCGGCTGGTATGCCCAAAGCGGTGTAGCCGGAGCACGCCCTTCCCGCCCAGAAGGGGTTGTCCTAGACACCCACCCGGAAAACCGTGCCCAGTGGGCGTACCTGAGGAGGGTCCCCGCCCTCCCGCAGACAGATAAATTGAGCGGGAATCCAAAGAAGCGTCCTCTTGTTCCAGTGCTCTGAAGGCTGCACCACTCGTTGCTCGTGAGCCCTCAACGGAACAAGCGGCAATTTTGACCCACCCACCAGCCCCTATTGCAATGTTTGTTGAATAAAGTAATTTGTTGATGATATCTGATTGTATTAAAGAGATGCAGTCAAGTTGTTTCAGCATTGAATAAATGTGTATAGGCCTTTTTTCCTTTGTAGAAAAGTAAAGGAATGTATCAAATAATGAAATTGTCTTGTGCTTTAGGACCTTTTTCCCTTTGTAGAAATGAAAAGTTGATGAATCATCAAGCTGTTTCAGGTTAGGTGAATTTTTCTTCCCTTAGTAGGTAAAACAACTGTCGTATTTATTTTTTGGTCGGGCGGTAAGGTCATGATCGGTGAGCAGTAATTTCAAGGTCCCTAGGGGGGGCGCCACCCAGAATGGAAGGGAGCGCCCGGGGGGAGGCGGCCATTGGCCCCTCCCACGGGTAGGCGGAACCCTCTACGGATGGGTCACCTAGGGGGAGACGGCCATAGGCCCCTCCCAGGGGGGAGATGGCTAGATGCCCCTCCTACGAATTTCCCGGGGGCCGGATATCCGGGATGGCGGAAGAGAGTGTGGGGAAGGGGGGAAGTCCACGCTGTCCTTCTTACAGATACCTCACACGGGGACTCGGACGACCTTTAAGATGGTGGCGAGTGAGAGGGGGCCCCCACGACAAGGGAAGTTACAGTTGGCAACAAGGGTAAAGTCCTCTGCGCATGCGCCACTCACACCGTGAGGGCGGGAGTTTGGTAGTAGGGATCTGACACCGGTTAAAACCATGCCGTTGGCCCTTAATGCTAGGATGTACAATTTTAATTTAGAATGTATGCATTTTCAGGATGCTAGACTCGGCTAGGAAACCTTTGTATTAGAGAGCTGTTAAGGTTAGCCAAAGAACATGTCTTCATCAAAATGTAACAAAAGTAAAATTGTACATAATTCATGAAACGTTTTAATTTAATGTTTTAAATTTTGTTTCATAGTTTTTAATAAATACGGCCGGGGGGGTAACTCCCCCACCGCCTTCCAAAAGCTCAAACCAGTGTCTGTCTCCTCCCCTTGGGGAATTGGTGTTGGGAGGGGGTGGCGGGCATCCCGGCCATATGCTAAGCAGTAAGGCAAGGACAGAAAATCTGCACAATGTGCTCAAATCTGCATAAAAATACAGTTTAAAAAAACATAAATGTCCACGACACATAAAAAGACAATGGAAATGTTACTCAATTGGATGCAATTGAATTTACCATGGGATAAGGAAACATACTTTATTAAAAAAAATACTGGGTGAAACTGTTACTTTGAGGCCAATGGAATACAAATGTATAGTAGTTTCAAAGTCTCCCACAAAAATAAATTGGATCTTAGGTACTCTTTTCAACTCATCTCTATTCATACATGGAGAAAGATGGCCATGGCTTACCCTTAATTATTAGCATTATGTACGGTTTTATACATTCAAGAAAATCAAAAAGTGCAAGTAGATTAAAAATACAAAATATACAATATGTGCTATACCATTTAGAGACTTAAGTACTTTGATTATCACACTGCAAGTGCATCCCAGAGTGAGCTCCCAGAAAGATTCCTTTTGAAAAATGTCAATCATTTACTACAGAAACTTTCCACATTGTTTACGAAAATAGTAAACAAAAAGCCAGAAATATTAACTTTAGTGCAACTTCCTCAGCTAGCAGAAATGAACCAATGCAGTTGTGTCCTTCTTCCTTGTTTTTACTGTGTGATTAATCATGTTTGTATTATAATGTGTTATCAGAATGTTTTTAGCTGGCAAGCACAAGTCCATCAGCCTGCTGTTGCAATATGTGTCTTGGCATATGCAGACCTGCTTTTCCTCTAAGGATCAATTAAGCCAGTGACATGAGTGCTACATTTCCGTTGCAATGAATAATAATCAGATTAGAATAATGTATCATTATCTACAGTTAGAATGTGCAAACGCATATATTCAAGTAACAAGATTAGCCAATATATTTTCTTTTAATACTGCTCACTGTGGAATATCCACACATCCTTGTAGTTGCAGGGACAGAGTAGCATTGTCAACGTTGGGATTACAGATGTGTTGTACTGACCAGTGTACTCTGTCTGCAGTGTATAATAGGCCTCCCAACATTTCCTGACTCGCTTGAGTAACTTTGTTGACCATGGCAGGGCTTAGAGTTTCAGTAAAGATGTAATATTCAGACAATGTGTGAAATAAAAAGAACACAGGGTTTAATATTTATAAATGTATGTATAGCAAAACAAATAAAAAATGAAAATCACAAGAATGGTAAAGCAACAAAATATCACAAATAGTATGGTGAGACAGACGTAATGTTAACGATCAATGCATGATCGCAAATGAGCAAATGTGCTATGTTTTATCACTTTAAGAACACAGAGTTTGCAATCGTTTCACATAATTCAAAAGTTCCAAATGCACTGTTCTCAATGTCTACTTTGTTGCTATCACTAGGACAATTGCACAAATGTCATAATATGAACAAGGTAATCTGTGCAAAAAGAAAACTCACCTCCGGCCCAGAATAAAAGAGTGTCTCAATGTTTAGACTATAGGGACATTGCACTAGTAACCTTGCATGATCTCCAGGCTGAAGGTTTGGATTGATGGTAGCTTGAAACTTGGCTAGTTGATGAACCACAGGAACTAGTGACACCTGGTTATCGGCACCATGTCCAGGAGATACACATCCTGATCTTTAGAAGAGCAACTAGAATGCAAATCATAGGCATATGTGCCACAGAAAATGTCTTTAAGCATCTTGAAGGTGAGGTTTATTATTTATCCTCTCTATGGATCTGGGGTGGCTTGCTGTGACCACACTAAATGATAGAGCTGAGTGAGATTTCTGGCCCAGAACGCTGGGCTAGCTATGAATAGTGCTTGAGGAAGGCCTTTTGGACAAGGGGCCCCACCAGCTCTACTTCTTTCAATTATTGCTTCTAGTTTGTCGGAGCAATTAGGTCGACTATTATGGACTGCGATCCCTGTCCTGTTCTGGAGATCAGTTCTTAGCTTGTTCCTTTCTCCTTGTGTGCTTTGCGATAGTCCTGACGCATCAATGTCTTTTTCAGCCACTAGACACTTTTGACCTTTTAGCAAGAGGCTGTTAAGGCAGGGACCACTTCCTGAGATTGTGCACTTGATGTGTGTTGCCCCCAGTAGTGATCTAATGGGGTAGTGATTTCTCAGAAATGTTGCCCAGGGTTTCTCATTTGTATTTGCAGCATACAATTTTTTTGGGCACTGTGCTATCTTGAGAATAACTTTCCAGACGATTTCCAATTTATTTGTTTACTGACTTGAAGTATTTTTTGTCCAGGATTGGTAGTTATACTCTTTCTTGGCCATTAAAACCACTTTCTTGTATACACACCACACCACAATTCTATCACCCTTGTTCCTTGTTCCTTTTGGTTGTCTATTCTTCCATTAGTTAAATGACATTTCGTTAAACAGCACTGAAACCTGTCCATACTTCCAAAAATAAATAATTGGTGCTGGTGCTCTTTATTTAAGTGCCTCTTTTGCGTTGCAAGTTTCTTTGTCATACGGGGAGCTTATTACACTTTATCATTCAAGGGGATTTATTACATAGGAAATATTGCACTGTGTTGGTTAGCTTTTGGTAACACCAACAAATTATGCCTTTTAGCAGCTGGTCTATGGCAAGTTTAACCCCATCTGCTTGAGACTAATGGGAATAAATATGGTGGTGCAATGAAAGTGACCACAGCTGCTATTTGTAGATTAATCATTAAGGGCCATATGTAGGTGGGGTAATAACGGTCGGTAAGGGTGAAATTCGGTAAATTTCACCATTACCGATTCGTTAAAACCTATGTAGGTAGCACTCAAGTGAGTGCATTTTAGCCTTAAGGATTCGTTATTTACCACCAACTATAAGTTGGTGGTAAACACAGAATACCTTTGAAAAAGCAATTTTTTGCTTTTTTCTCAGTGCCATGTGGCAGACATACGGCATGTATGTGCGCCACATGTGCACACATGCACGATTCAGGTGTGCAGCAGGGTGTCAATGTAACACACTGCCATGCTTGAATATGTTCGCCCTATTATCGATACGGTATTTACCGAATCGGTATTAGTGAATGGCTTCCTATGGGCCTCCAGGCCCATAGAAATGAATGGAAATTATCGAATCAGTAAATACTGAATCGGTAATACCGAATATTACCGAATCGGTAAAATTTACCAAATTTTTACCTACATACTATTTACCGATTCTGAAATACCGAATCTGTAAAATTCGGTATTTCAGTATTGGTAAATAGAGATTACCTACATATGGTCCTAAGTGACCTAAGATACTGTAGGTTTAACAAGTGTAGCTAATTGAATCATTATTACTTCACTAAGCCCCACTGGCACTTTTCTAATTGTTTAATGATGCTTTATTTATATACTGAATTTATTGTCAAGCATTGAAAGACCCCTGCTTCTCCAACACACTTACAGTAGAGAATGTCACATTATGCAAAAGTGACTTTCGGGAACAAAATAAGTCTACTCCTTTACTTCCTAAATATTAGGTGAAAGGACTTTGCAGAACCTGATTAATAACCAATAATCCTAACATGGTATACTATTTATAATGTACCTATACCTGTCTTGATATGTACGTGCTACCCAGGTAAATGTTTTAGAATGTTGATTTGATCTCAATTTATCAAGAAATAATAAATTATTTCAAATTAAAGAAATAACAAAGAAGCTTAAAGAGAATAGAACTTTAATATATATATGGATCACTGAAATAATATCGAGGGACAAAATATCGACTTGCCAAAATATCGTGGACAAAATATCGACAGTCAAAATATCGAGTTTGTATCTACAAACAGGTAAGTACAAAAATATCGAGTACAAAATATCGTTAACAATAATATAGATGTAAAAAATATCGACTTTATTCAAAACAGTGTTAAATTAAATTAATATTAAATTTTAATTACTAAAATATACTTAAAAATACTTAAATTAAATTATAATAATTAAATAATAAATGAAAATAATAAAAATAATTTTTTACAATCTTATTTGTTGACCCTGAACCCTAAAAATACCCCTTTACCCAAAAACCCAAAACTGACCCTGAACCCTAAAAATACCCCTTTACCCAAAAACTGAAAACTGACCCTGAACCCTAAAAATGCCCCTTTACCCAAAAACTGAAAACTGACCCTGAACCCTAAAAATACCCCTTTACCCAAGAACTGAAAACTGACCCTGAACCCTAAAAATAGCCCTTTACCCATGAACTGAAAACTGACCCTGAACCCTAAAAATACCCCTTTACCCATGAACTGAAAACTGACCCTGAACCCTAAAAATACCCCTTTACCCTAAAACTGAAAACTGACCCTGAACCCTAAAAATGCCCCTTTACCCAAAAACTGAAAACTGACCCTGAACCCCAAAAATACCCCTTTACCCTAAAACTGAAAACTGACCCTGAACCCTAAAAATGCTCCTTTACCCAAAAACTGAAAACTGACCCTGAACCCCAAAAATACCCCTTTACCCTAAAACTGAAAACTGACCCTGAACCCTAAAAATGCTCCTTTACCCAAAATTTATCAATATTATTTAATTACCAATTAATTATTAATTAACAATAACAATAAAGTAAATATATTAGCACATTAGCTGTAATTATTTTAATAATTAATATTATTTTTTCCCAATTAATTACTTAAAAATAACACAAAATTATATATATTAAAATGTTACTCTAATTAATGTAATTAACTAATTACAATTAATTAATTACCAATTAATTACTAATACAAAATACGTTCAAAATTATATTAATTAATTAACTAATTAATAATAATTAATTATCAATTAATTATTAATTAAAAATATTAACAAACATATATTAATTAATTAATTATTATTAAATTACTTCCCACCCTATTCCCCTATAAACCCACAACCCGCTACAGAATTACATTACGCAATTATTATAAAAACAAAATTCATTTAATAAAATATTTTATAACATTAAGACACACTTTTCACACATATTATTACATAAAAATACACTATAAAATATTATATATTATTAAAAATTCGATATTTTTGCTATCTATATTTTATACAGTCGATATTACTTCACTTACCTGAAAAACAATATTTTTGTAGTCGATATTATGTCCAGTCGATATTTTGTCCAGTCTATATTTAAAACTCGATATTATGTCCAGTCGATATTTTGGAGTCGATATTTTGTCTGTACACCTATATATATATATATGAATATGATTACCAAGTTTACTGCTTACTCGATGTTTTCAACTTATTCATAACTGTTGGACTTGGCCCTTTTTGCAGTGTCCTCCCTGAACTTTTTGCCTTTCTCCTAGTCATTTTTCTGAAATGGTGTTGGTGGTTTAAAGACTCTGGGCACTTTAGCACTGCTGTCCAGTGTAAAGTGTGTGTGCTCTCTGTGGTAAACATTGCAAGATTGGTCTACACCTGTTTGGAGTATTTCATTTACCTGTCAGTCTCTTGTAAAGTGGTATCTCATATACCTGGGGCCAGTAAATTAAATGCTACTGGTAGGCTTGCAGAGCTGATTGTGCCACCCACCAAAGTAGCCTTTCAAACCTGTCTCAGGCCTCTGCCATTGCAGGGCCTGTTCCCGCAGTGTTACTGCCGCTGTGACGTGTCACCTAAAGTGTGTGCCAAGTCTTTGAGCCTCCTTTTGCTGCATGTCAGTCACCCCTAGGGTAGGCCCTAGCTAGCCCTAAGGGCAGGGTGCATTGTAGGTAAAAGGTAGGACATGTACCGTAAGTGTGTGACATGTTCTGGTAATGACAAACAGCCATTTTGGTTTCACACTGCTGTGAAGCTGCCTTCTCATAGGGATGCATTGGGATTCCCTGATAAGTGTTTCAGTGGTAACTCCTAATATGAGTGGAGCAGCGTGGTCAAGTTTGGTATTTTTGGAATAGTAATAATAAATGCTGGATAATGGTGTGCACAGATTTATTATCACTATTTTAGAAATGCTACTTTTAGAAGTTGGCATTTCTGTGTGGTATGTGTCTGCCTGCCTGATGTGTATTGCATGTCTGGCTCTGGAGTGATAGGGGCTGGTGAGGTGTGTGGCTCCAGGGAGGGCAGTGTGAGTCAGTGTTAGGCTGAATAGGAGATCTGCATTTGGAGTAGTGGGCGGAGTAGTCCCCTGACCCTGAATAGGTCTGTGCCTGCCTGAGTGAATGCTTGCTCCGCCCCCAATAGTGTGTCTGATGACCGAGCCCCCACCAGACAAACGGGAGTAGAAGAACTGTACACAAAGTGCTCCAGTGTCCCCCAGAACCAGTTGGGACTGGTTCTCCAAGCCCTTGCCAAGGCAGAAAAAAGGGAAAGGGCAAAGGTCTGCTGGGCAACAGGAGGAACTGCAGTGGGACCCAGCTGCTAATTTCCTGGGGTCCCTACGTGCTGGCCTACCTGTGCCCAGCTCTGCCCCATATGATTTTGGACTAAGTGTCCCGAGGAGTGCACTCGGTGCAAGGAGGGCACTGCCCAGATTGGAGGGGAGTAATTGACTTGGACCGCGTACTAGGTGCTTCTGCCTCTCTACCTTTTGAGTAGGGGTGGGTGGACATCTCCGTTCCGCCCATGGAATGTGCGGAGATTTGTCCTTCCGCCCTTGCGCAAAGAAGGTGGAGATTTGAGGCAAATCTCTGCACATTCGGGGGCGGAACGGAAGCTGGCCTCCCGCCCGCCTCCCACCCGCCCCCAGACAGTCTTAATAAATTATATTTAAAAGCCTAAAATTAAACTTAAATAAAACTTACCTTGTTGGGGTTGCATCCTTGCCCATCGCTGCTTCACCTGTGCAGAAAACAGCCCGGTGATCCAAAGGAAATGCCCAGCTGTAGGGGACTCCGATCGGGGATTGCACAGCAGGCGCTGAGCAAGGAATCGGGCAGTTTTTCCCAAATCAACAGAGAAGTTGGCTCCACCCACCGGAAGTCAGGCACGGGTGCACCTGATCATGGGCGGGGCTTCCATGAGGAGAGGGGGAGCCCCACCTGTTACCCAGAAACTGGTCTCGGCGGGAGCTAGGCGATGAGTGTATGGTTGGGGGCTGGGCCTGGCCGAAGTTAGAGTCTGTGCCGAGAGACACCGCTGAGCTTTCCCTGCGTTGGAGGAGACCAAAGGAGTGAGAAGAGGTCCTAGTTGCAAGCACCTGCAGGACACACTGTTGGTGTCTGAATTCAGTCCTAGAGGAATCTTGGTGAGTGAGGACCAGGAGAGGAGCACTGTCGGTGCCTACAGATGCAGTGAAACTATTGGCAAGAGGAGCCCCTGTAAGAGGGGCTCCTCAAAGCATTTGTGGTGCTGTAAGCAGCACCAGAAGAGCCCGGTGAAGGGGGCACCTGGTTCCAAGGGTCCCGAAGTAGGGCTCTCAAGGCACTGCAGTGCCGAGGCTAATGTTCCCAGCTGCACCGCGAGAGCGCGGGCAGCTGCAACAAAGGGACATTTTTATTTAGAAGTCTCTGAGGGGGGCTTCAGAGGCACAGTGGTGCCAAGGCTGATTTCCACAGCTGCCCCACCGGACAGCGGGCAGCTGCAAAGTTGGTGGCATTGTTTCAGGCCTCAGGAGAAACCTGAGTGGTTTGCACCCTCACCCCAATGGAGCCCTGACTTTTGGACAGAGGGAATTCAGGCCCCAAGGAAGGCCAGTTGGCCTGTGGTCATTTTTATGGTGTTGGCAGGGCACACAGCGCCAAGGTGATGCCTAATGCTATTGGATAATGTGTTTATGCCAAATGTAATGCATAATGTGTTTATGCCTAATGTGATGCAGACATAATGCCTTTATGTTGCTTGTGATAATGCTGAGTTAATTATTTTACCAATAGTTTCCGGTTGTGTTATTACTTGTGCTTTCTAATGGTTCTGACCGTGGCCCGATTGGCCTGGTCATGAATATCATCCCCTGTGAATTACTACCTGGTGCCAGTTGGCACAGTGTATATTGTGTGATTATGATTCTAATGTATTTTGAATAATGTAAAGGCTATTTTTTATTTAACCTTGTGTGGAGTTTGTTTTGTAGTGTGCCTAGTGTGTTACTGCTGTGAGTGTGTGTTGCGCAAACGCTTTACACATTGCCTCTGGGATAAGCATGGCTACCAATGGGGTGAGATGGGATTATCTTCAGCGTGCAACTCCTTTGCCCTCAGTAGAGCTGTGGTTTCTGCTTGGCTTAGGCGTTATCCCTAGCCAACCAGGACAATCCCATTTTTAACAATAACACTGTGACGCACCATTTGTATTTGCTTTGGCTACAATTGACCTGCATTCTTGTCCATCCTCTATACCTGTTTGAATCAAAACCACAGGTTCAAGCTCAATCAATGGATTAATTAGGGATCCACTGTTTCTTAGATTTCCTTTTTTCAATATCTTCAGAGCAATGTGTCATCAACTTTGTGGAAAGTCTGCCTCAGCTCCAAAATCTGGATTTCCTTAAATAAGAGATATACTGTGCATTTAAATATGCAGTCTTATTATGGGCGTTTTTTAGCTGGGGTGCTTTTCTATATATAGTTCTGCACATATAGCACAATAATGGAATTGAAATCACCTACCAAACACTAGGCAAGGAAAGATATTTAAGACAATGTTTCATTGTAATTGGAAACTTTTATCGTATCTCAAATATGAATATGCATTGTAACCCAGAAATCAGTATTCTGCATGATACACAGGTCTCTCAATGGCCTATATAGGAAAGTATCATCTTTTGTGTGGTGCCCTATCTCCTTTTGCTGGCTGTAAACATCTTTGCACTTGGCCCCCGCTAACTAGTAGTAAAGTCCTTGTGCTCCCCTTATAACCCGGTTAAATTGGCATAACCCTAACTGACGTATTTAACTTCCCTTTTGGTCCCTAGTATATGGTACTAGGAATGCCCCTGGCCTGTAAGTTAAAAGTTACTAGTGGATTGCCACACATATTGTGCCATTCAGTAGAGTGGCAGTGCAAACAATGGTTCAGGCCTACCAGTGTAGCCTCACTGAAGTAGTTTAAAAACTACAGTATGACCTTTTAAAAAAACATTTTGCTAGGCCCAAACCTTCCTTTTAAAAATTCATAAGTCACTCTTAAGCAGGTCTTTAACTCCAATAAGGCAGATTGCAAGATATTTAAAAATAGAACATGTAGAAAATTAATGATAGTACACTCAAAAGATCCCCACACTTTGGCACATTTGTGTTGGGGAGAGAAAGCTGTTTACCAGACTATAGAATGCACTCTCCCTGGGAAAATATCCACAACACAAGTATCCTATAACACTAACTTGAGAATAAAGTATAATGAAACATGCATCAATAGAGTGGGTGGTAAGTCTTAAAAATAATAAGGATTCATGATATAACTGCTTAACCTTTTTGCTTGAGCTAGGGTTATTGATACCTGTGTTTTAGGAACGTTAATGATAAACACGTCCTTACAGTAAATAGAACCTGAACGTTATTTCAACTGTAGCAATGCTTGCTTTTCCCTAGAGAAACACTGGTTTGCATTATTCAATGTAATAATGCTATATTTAGCTAGGAAAAGCCTAGAAACATAATTGAAAAATTTGTTATACTATTTAATAAGAGACAAGTTGAATGGTGAAGTCAGATGATTAATAAATATTAATGAAAAAGTAGATCTTTGGAAGTTACCCTTTCTTGCCTAAAGCCTCTGGGGCCTTATTTATGAAGGCCTTGCGCCACCGGTGCGTCACTTTTTCCCATGTTAAAAGTGACGCACCGGCGGCGCAAGGCCTTCATAAATAAGGCCTCTGGACTTTAATTGGCATTAGTCTCCAAGTGCTCAAGCCCTAAATGTAGTGACAAAACTGCTCGCAAGGCAAAGACAAAGGAGAGCAGCAGTGTGTGTGTGGTATTTTTGTTCCTCTGGAAGGATGGGCATTTGAGCGGCACTATGGGAATGTTTGCATTAGAGCATCCAAGAAATGCGGCAAAGGTGGATCGGGCAAAACAGAGAACTTTTACCTCAATGGTTAAGAAGAAGCCAGGAGCCAGCCCCAACCACAAGATGGTACCAGACATAAATGGGGCATTCTGAGTACCCTACACAGAACTCTATTGAACACGATGAAGATCAGAAGAGGACTGAAGTTGCAGTCTGCTACTTAAGAAGATCTCTGAAGTCCTGGAGCTGCTTTCCCTTGTGCCTAGTGGATTCTATGGGTCAAAAGGCTTACCTTCTGTTCAAGCTACAGGGACAGAAGAACCTACAAGAGATATTTCCTGCAACTACCCAGCTGTCCAGCTCCAACTAGACTTGCCTTAGACTTATCAGTTGATCTCAGCTGGAGTAAGTCCTGACCTCCAAGTGCTGTTCCTGGCTGTGTTTTGCTGGACTTTCATTTACCACGCTGTGTTTGGCTGAACTTTCCCTTACCACCCCTGAGAACCTGGGACTTTGACACATTTTGGCTCCAAAGACATCTGAAGAGCCAGGAAAACCCTGTCAAACTGATCCAACCAAGGTATGTTGCAACTGGAATGAAGATGTTGCCTTCTCTCACTCAGAGTCTTTTCATGACCGCAATCCTCATTGGCAGTACCTTGCGTAGACAGTATCCCGCCTTGTGGAACATTCTGTAGCTACAGCTTGCCACAATGCTCAGCTGAAGTTTTTGGACTTCTATTGCTTGAGACTAAGCCCCAAGGTAAAGCCTTTGACTAGATTAATAACCAAAATGAAGAGAGTAAGGGGGAGATAAAGCAACCCTACTGACCCCCACCAAGATGAACACACCACAAAAAACAGAGTGGATGCCCAAAGGTTTGGATTCAGAGACTATCTACTGCAGTTCACCCAGGGCCAATCAGAATAGGAAGGCCTTCCTTAATGGAAGAAGATGCCTCACACACAATAATGTGTCATGCTTCATCATAGGCATCCTCTCCCCACCCTAGTAAGTTGGTACTACCAGGGCAGACTCAACTAAATCCAACCTTTTGGGCATCCACTCACTGCATTGACTAAGCAACTCTCTCTTTTTGTGGTGTGAAAATATTTGACTAGGTCAAACCTGGTTGCTCTATCCAGCCTGCATGCCTCTGTCCTGGTCTACCACGGCTCGCTTAGCTATCTTAAGCAACTTTTTTATTTTAATGTTTAAAAATGCATATCGCTGGTTTCTCTTACTGTTTTTTTGTCATTTTATTTATGAAAATATATTTTTCGAAATTGTTTTGGGATTTTTATTGTGACTTGTTTTAATTTTATTACTGTCCTATAACTGCATATAACCATAACACATTGCCTCTAAGTTTTCATAGCTACCAGGGGATTGAACTAAAGTTAATTTAGTGACTTTAGTGATTCACCCTGACAAGGTTTGTGTTTATTAATTAAGCTAGGTAATCAACCTAATTACCTAATAACCCCATTTCATGCAACTCTGCACAAGACTATCACCTGTGTTTGCACACTAACACTTAACTATATGTCTAGGTGATCCTCTCTGAACCTTGTTTCTCTGTGTATAATGAGGCAAATACAGTATGCAGGAAGACCTTTACACAACTATCATTGAACTCTATGGAAACTTTCTGTCATCATTCATACCGAATTTTGAAACCCCACTTATTCCTTTTACTCTGTTTTTCATTTGGGCTCAAGTACATTTTATTAGACTACGCCCAACTTCCTATTTACTAGTCTGAACTATCTTCTCAGAGTAGTGGGTGCTTTCAGAATAATTCCAGCGATTCATTAAGTTATATTAGAGTTTTCCATCATAACATACACGACCACACCTCTTAAAACAAGGACTCTAGTTTTGAAGTCGTCATTTTAATTCAAAGAATAGCAGAAAAATATCCAAGTAGCAGAAAAAACATTCCAGCCTAGTCTCACCGCACCTTAGAACACCTTCAACCATTACACACACAGGACACATTGCGGCACAACACTAGCTAGAAGAGACACCACTCATTTAAGCTAAAGAGAGCTATTTTAAAAACTACATTTCAATGATACAAGAAAGGAATTTGACTATACAAAGTAGTTAAACGTTAAAAAGCCATAGCTAATACATTTAAAAAATGTTCTTTTTACCAGGTGCTAAGGTATACATATTTATCTCAGGGATCACTGAAATAATATCGAGGGACAAAATATCGACTTGCCAAAATATCGTGGACAAAATATCGACAGTCAAAATATCGAGTTTGTATCTACAAACAGGTAAGTACAAAAATATTGAGTACAAAATATCGTTAACAATAATATAGATGTAAAAAATATCGACTTTATTAAAAACAGTGTTAAATTAAATTAATATTAAATTTTAATTACTAAAATATACTTAAAACTACTTAAATTAAATTATAATAATTAAATAATAAATGAAAATAATAAAAATAATTTTTTACAATCTTATTTGTTGACCCTGAACCCTAAAAATACCCCTTTACCCAAAAACCCAAAACTGACCCTGAACCCTAAAAATACCCCTTTACCCAAAAACCCAAAACTGACCCTGAACCCTAAAAATACCCCTTTACCCAAAAACTGAAAACTGACCCTGAACCCTAAAAATGCCCCTTTACCCATGAACTGAAAACTGACCCTGAACCCTAAAAATACCCCTTTACCCATGAACTGAAAACTGACCCTGAACCCTAAAAATACCCCTTTACCCTAAAACTGAAAACTGACCCTGAACCCTAAAAATGCCCCTTTACCCAAAAACTGAAAACTGACCCTGAACCCCAAAAATACCCCTTTACCCTAAAACTGAAAACTGACTCTGAACCCTAAAAATGCTCCTTTACCCAAAATTTATCAATATTATTTAATTACCAATTAATTATTAATTAACAATAACAATAAAGTAAATATATTAGAACATTAGCTGTAATTATTTTAATAATTAATATTATTTTTTCCAAATTAATTACTTAAAAATAACACAAAATTATATATATTAAAAATTTACTCTAATTAATGTAATTAACTAATTACAATTAATTAATTAACAATTAATTACTAATACAAAATATGTTCAGAATTATATTAATTAATTAACTAATTAATATTAATTAATTATCAATTAATTATTAATAAAAAATATTAACAAACATATATTAATTAATTAATTATTATTAAATTACTTCCCACCCTATTCCCCTATAAACCCACAACCCGCTACAGAATTACATTACGCAATTATTATAAAACCAAAATTCATTTAATAAAATATTTTATAACATTAATACACACTATTCACACATATTATTACATAAAAATTCACTATAAAATATTATATATTATTAAAAATTCGATATTTTTGCTATCTATATTTTATACAGTCGATATTACTTCACTTACCTAAAAAACGATATTTTTGTAGTCGATATTATGTCCAGTCGATATTTTGTCCAGTCTATATTTAAAACTCGATATTATGTCCAGTCGATATTTTGGAGTCGATATTTTGTCTGTACACCTTATCTCAGACCATAACATCCAAAACATCTCTGTGCTAGGATGTCGACATTGGCATCTCCTGTTTTACAGAGACACTCAAAGATGAAATCATTCCTAGACACTGCCAAGGGCGACCCCTTCATCATTCATCCATCATTGGACAATGCTATATCCTGCACTGGCACACTATTTTCCCATCCATATACTCTCTATATGTAATCAAAGAAATGGTGGCTGTCATAAATCAAAATTGAAGCAGTTAATGCCCTTTGCATCCTTCAGAATTGTAATAGCCTTTTACAGTCCTTTGGATCTGTTCAAGAGCTTTGACCTGGTTGCCTTTCCTGTCTTTCATTTACAACCTGACTTCACAAATAGGCAAAGTCCTAAATGGACCCCAACAGTCATGTGTAATTAGTAGTGTGTTTATATGTGTCCCTTCAGACAACTCACCTGGGCAGTCACTAAAACATCCCAAAACAGTACACACGGAAGCACGAGGGTCCCAAGCAGGAACTCATAGAGTCTACTTTCACAATACGCCAATTGTACCAAAGTATATCAAACTGCTATATGGTCCATTGCCCAGTACCTCACAGTACCACTCACACAGCCAATGATGGATGACTTTAGAAACCAGAAATGAAGGCAGTGAGAGAATATTATTGCCAATGCATAAGGATATTATTGTACCCACCATGGTTTACCTCTTGCACACATGGAGGCCTCAGTTATGGTACCTTCCAAAAGGCAGTGCAGATTTGACCATATCACCAAATCCTGAAGAGACATCTCTGACTTCCCACACAAACCAGAATAATCTTTAAATCCTGGTACATCAAATAGGGCATAAATGTAAAAAAACTCAAAATACCTGACTGAGATAGTCAATTTCTCCAAATAAAACTACTATAACGTACACTAAGAACTACAAGACTTAGCAGAAAATAATTAAATACTTGTTTCCCTACTCTGTGCTAACAGAATGTGTAACACTCCCACACCTCCTCCACAAATTCGGCTCAGTTCCTCCCCATTTAGGGCGCTGCTTAAATCTCATAGGTTCAATACCTTCCTGATTTATTATAATAATGTTACACATGCCAGTTCAGGCTCTACTTATTCCTATAACACACCAGAAGCCAGCCAGTTACCTCACCAACTGACCTGACTGAATGTGAAACCTAACTATTCCAGGCTATCCACTAGCTAGAACAACAGATGTGTGGCTGTTATAATGAATGGTGAGTAGTATTATGCCAGATCTATTGGTAGCTTCATGGTACTGGAAAGGGCTAGAAAATGTCCTTTGTCCTAGTAGGAGGAGCTCTCCAACTGGCAACATATTTACTTTGCATGAAGCTTTGAAAATCCTTGCAATATTGTCATTGTTAATTTATTCTTATGAGGTGCCCAGCTACACGAGGGTTTCCCGGCGCTGCCTGATGGTCAAAAGAGACAAGAAAATGCATTATAGATTAAATAGCTAGGTTTTTAGGCC
This sequence comes from Lissotriton vulgaris, assembly GCF_964263255.1. Lineage (NCBI taxonomy): Eukaryota > Metazoa > Chordata > Amphibia > Caudata > Salamandridae > Lissotriton > Lissotriton vulgaris. Next base: position 494,055,712 of record NC_141685.1, read on the forward strand.
CTTGCGGTAGTTCACGTAACTAATTTCAGTCCAAAGTGTCCTCGGAAGGGAATTCCACAACTGAGGGCCAAGATAAGAGAACGACTGGGCCGTTTGATCCTCGCACAATAAATTTAGCCTGTGAGGCTGAGCGTAGCGTACGTGAAGGGAGAAAACTAGAGCTTTCAAATATTGTGGTGCTTTGCCACAGTTTATTCTGAACATATAACTAAAGTGTTTGAACTTCATACAGTTCTCAACCCTAAGCCAATGTAAATCACGAAGGGTGCCTGAGACCGAAGCACTTTTGGGAATCTTGCAAAGCAACCTTGCTGCCCCATTTTGGACCAATCGCAGCTTGCGTACTACATCCTTGTTGGCTCCAAGATAGAGGATGTTGCCATAATCCAGCCTAGATGTGATGAGAGCATGGACCACAGTGCGCTGTGTAGATAATGGCAACATCCAAAGGATTTTCCTTGGCCATTTAAGGATGGCAATACAATTAAACAAAACGTTCACCGCTTGCTGCCTCATTGAGAGATGTTCATCAAGTATAGCCCCACGATTCCGAACCTGCCGACTGGGCAGAGGAGCACTAATCTCAGATGGCCAATGAAGGGAGCCCCATAAGTTCTTTTCCCTGCCCAGTAGCAGCACCTCAGTCTTCTCTCCATTCAGTTTAATCGTATTACATTGAATCCATTTTGCAATTTTACTCAATTCAACTTGGAGAGAGGATGGATTAGTTGTTCTATCAGCTGATAGAGAGAAGACAATCTGGGTGTCATCGGCGTAAGAGAAAAGGAAAAGCCCTGAGTTTTCCGCAATAAGTGTTAAAGGCGTAACGTAAATATTGAATAGCAGCGGGCTCAAAATAGAGCCCTGGGGAACACCATAGGGTGAAGAGTATGTTTTTGAGCTGGAAGTGGAAAAAAAGACTTGGAAAGTACGATCCACCAAAAAGTCTTTTAGCCAGTTGAGTCGGACACTCCTAAAGATTGCAGCGCTTGCAAGAGCAGTTCATGCGAAACTGTGTTGAATGCAGCACTCAAATCAAGGAGTATGAGTGCCATGGTATCGCCATTAGCCACAATATTTCATATAATTTCCGTGACACCTAATAAGGTAGTCTCCGTAGAGAAACCTGGTCAAAAACCCGACTGTCAACTATGAAGGAACTCATGTAATTCAACAAAAGATGACAGTTGAGAGTTAACATGTTTTTCTAATACTTTCAAAAAAGCCAGGAGCAGGGAGAGAGGGTGGAAATTAGATAGCTGCGATGGATCTGCTTTAACTTTTTTTAAAAGAGGAAGAACCATTGCATGTTTCCACATGGATGGTACCTTAGCTTCCATTAAGGAGGCATTAAGCAGCTCCATAATTCAAGCCAAAGATGGCGTTTCAAGTTTCTGGTGCACCAAGAGGGAAACAGGGTCCTTGAGGGACCAGACTTCAAGCTATTCAAAATAACCCTAAAGGAGTTAATGTCAAGGGCGCCCAAGTGAGTAAATTGTTAGGGACTATCACGGGCATAGTAACCTGAGAGAAAGGACTAGTAGTAGGTTGCTCCAAAGATGTTGTATACTGTTGGCAATCCACTGGCTGGACTTGCTTCAGTATAGCATAGATATCTTCAACTTTGTTGAGAAAAAACTCAGCGAGCTCGTCTCATTGTAATATACTTAAGTCAGGAAATTTAGGCAGGCCCGATAATTCTTTTACAAGTTTGACTGAGCTATAGTAATTGTAGAAGTCACAAACTCAGCTGGCTCCGCTTTGCAGAGTGCATGATAATTTCTGATTGACAATTTATAAGCTAATTTAGACTCAGGGGCATAATTCTTTCTCCAATGTCTCTCAGAGGCTTTACATTTACTTTTTCCTTCCTTTAAACTCTCAGAGAACCAAGGAGCCGGAGGTCAGTCGTTCCTCATTTTTTTATCCTAAAGAAGAAGGCAAACATCTACCGAATTGAGAGCCAAATATGTATTTAATTCGCATTAGCTACCGAAATTGGACTAATAGTAGGGACATTCTCGGTTAAAATGTTATTAAAAGTGTCGATGTTCAATTTAGATCATTTTCTAAAGTTTCCCTTATTACTACGTGTAGTAGAAATTGAGCTTAAAGAAGTTTTACTGGCACGAAAAAGCATCAAAAAATGATCACACCGGAGAACAGGAAGAACAAGAGAGCAGTTAATATTAGGCAGGTTAGAGAAAATGGGGTCTAGCAAGTGGCCTGTTACATGAGTAGAGCCCGAGTTACATAACATAATATTCATAGCTTCCAGATCTGAAGTGAGTATAGCTTTTTAGAGCCTACTGGGTCATCAAAATGCATGTTAAAATCCCCCAAAATGGTAAATTTGGCAGTATCCAAAAGAAACGGAGCAACTAGGTCAGGAAAGGAATCTGCCCATGCCCCAGCCGCTCCCGGGGGGCGACAGAGCAAAATACCTGAGAAAGTAACCTGAGAACTAGTGAGTGGTAAGTTTTAATAATGCAGGTTCACAACCACTAAACAGAAGATTTTCAAATTTACAAGTATAGCAATCTTTCTAAATAATAGCAATACCACCACCCTTATTTAAAATCCTAATTCTCCTTACTATTAAATAATTGGGAGGTAAAGCATACGCAATGTCAGGTCCTGAACACTCCTGTAACCAGGTCTCCTTGATGAAAATGGCGTCAGGGTGCTCATTAATCAAGAGATCGGAAATGTCGGACCTATGTTTGGGAAGCAATCGGAAATTTATACTATAAAATAGATAATCATTTCCATGGTTTTTGTGCAAATTAATAGTTTTAGCCTGAGGCTTAGGAGATCCTATAGGGGCAGTAGGCGAGCTAAAGCTTAGGTGTTGGTCAAAATTAATTGCGGTACTGCAACAAAGGCAAGTAAAAGGTAGAGATCCAGGGTATAAGAGCTCACACCCCGAGCAGATGGAACTTCTAAGACTCAACAACTGCTCGCTAGAGTACCTTAGAACGGGTTTCCCACAAGGAGCAGGGGTTCTGGCCCCTGGGCCCGTTTGGGCGCTCCTTCTGCGTGTCCGATCCCAGCCCATTATTTGTGCTAATGGAGGGTGGCATGCAAAAACTAGTGCGCTGACCATCGGGAACGCATGGCAACCCGCTAATGGCTGCCCACGACCTCGCGGTAAAGGGAAAAACAATTGTCTGGAATATGACACACTCCGACCAGACTTCGTATTTTAAAAGCCCCAGAAGTAATGCACAAAGCCAACCCCCCCAAGATAGCAGAAGTAGTCCGTCCAATTTTCTTTTTAAAAATATCTATTAAGCAGAGGTTGTAAACAATTTAAAAAATATATCAATTCAGCATATTCTAAAAGCAAATTCAAAATGCATGAACATAATAAAAACTCAGGAGAACCTCTCAGGCGCTGCGCGTCCGATCCCAGCCCATTATGTGTGTTAATGGGAGGGTGGCATGTAAAAACTCGTGCGCTGACTGTCGGGAACCCGTGGCAACCCGTTAATGGCTGCCCGCGATAAAGGGAAAAACAATTGTCTGGAGTATAACATACTTACCAGACTTCGTATTTCAAAAGCCCCTGAAGTAATGCGCATAGCCAACCCCCCAAGATAGCAGAAGTAGTCCGTACCATTTTCTTTTAAAAAATATCTATTATGCAGAGGTTGTAAACAATTTGTAATTTTTTTTTTAAATATGCCTGACTGTTTTGACACAAGTGTCACTCTCTTTGTGAGTCCGGATTTTTCTGGCAACAGTATTAGATAAGGCTCTAGTATTAGCCTCTGTAAAGCAGAAAGTATGAGGACCTTCTATACAGATACAAAAAGGGGGCTGCACCTGACAGTGAAACTCCTGCTTGCATTGAAAGACTGAGAGGAGTCTGGAAAGGGGCGACCACTCGGTCCCCCCGAACGTATGGTGGAGTACCCCGATCTCCCCGGGAAACCATTTTGGGCGGGAGGCGTGTCCCGGCTGGTATGCCCAAAGCGGCGTAGCTGGGGCGCGCCTTTTCCCGCCCAAGAGGGGGTTGTCCTAGACACTGACACCGCCAGCCACGCCCGGGAGGCGGATTGGAGGAGGGTCTACGCCCGCCCGAAGAAGGATAAAAGGAGCGACAAGCCAAGGAAGCATCCTCTTGTTCCTGTGCTCTGAAGCTGCACCTCCTCGTTGCACGTGAGCTCGAGACGGAACGAAGAGCCAATTGTGAAATTTGTAATTTCTCTTTTTCTCTTTTAGCGCTAGAAGTCCTGTACAGGACCTTTCATCTATCGTGAGGAAAATGCGGGCAAAAGGGTCGCAAAGAAGGTTAGCACCGAGCAAATGCTCCGTATGCTGGTGAAAGACATGGCGGAGATGAAGAGGAAAATGGCGGCCAGGGACGGTACGGGACGGCCTAAAAGAATCATCCCAGGGGTGGTCCCTGCCGGAAAGGGAAAGAGGGCCAGGAATGGGGCAAATAGAGACGAGGTTCCAGTTCCGGAGGCTCCCCCGCCGAGCCCTCCCCGACCGGTGGAGGCTCCTGTGCCAATTCCCGACGCAGGGCAGCCGATCCCTGTAGTAGTTACCCCTGTGAACGAAGGGGATATGCCACCGAAGTTGGCCGCCCAGCCGGCGGCATGGTTGGGCAGAAACAACGAGGGTTCCGTTGCTCCGGGGGACACGGCCGAAGAGGCCAAACTAATAATGAGGCAGTTGCGGCAATCCCGAGATGCCGCAAAAGCACCTTGTCCTTTTGTTTCCCCGCAGGCTCCCGTGGGTCAACCAGGATCGGGCGTTGGTACGGCGGGGTCTACAGTTACGATGGCAGGTTCAGGTAAGCAGCCATTGCCGATGGTGGGGGAAGGATCGGTACCTTCGAGGAGGGAAAAAATTGTTCAGCATATCCCGATTGAGGTGAAAGAGAGGATATGGGCAGACAAATATGTGAACATGTTTTCCTTGTTGACCGATCACTACGAGATCGAGCATGTAAAAAATCAAAAAGAGTTTCTACATCCAAGTGTATGGCGAGCCAGGATGGCCGGTTTTAGAGTCGATGAATCGATAGGCAATTGGGGCAGAGCGTTCGGAATGTTCATTGCAATTATGGGGGAACGTAGGCCCGAATTGTTGGGGGAATTGGCCGTGTATCAGACACGTATCATGGAATTTTATGAAACTTATGGAGGGAATCAATGGTTTTCTTATGATAATATATTTCGTAAATCCAAGGAACATGATTCATCCCTGACATGGGATTGTTTTGACTCCATTTCATGGCAAAAAATGGAAAAGCCAGGCGTGGGGAAGTCACCATCGTTGGGGGGTGATGTGGTTGAGTATTCCCGCCATTCGTCAGGGGCGCCCTTTCGGGCAGGTTCAAGTAATGACCGGACCTCAAGGAATAGTGGCAACTCAGGAAAAAAAGGGGTCTGCTGGGGCTTTAACAGAGGGAAATGTACTAGGCCACAGGGTTCTTGTAAGTTCAGGCACGAATGTTCGGGGTGTGGGCAGTCCTCCCATCCTGAGAATATGTGCAGAGCCAAGGCGAGTGATACGGGGAGTAGAGGAAGCACCAAACAGGTCTGAAATAGTCCGGGGGGCGCCTCTACCGACCCCGGTTGATATCATGGCAATGATCCCTTGGCTAAACGAATACCCAGATCATATCTCCGCTGGGGTGTTGCGAGATGGTTTCTCATATGGTTTCCGCATCCCGGCGGGGGATTTTCAGGGTGAAGCACATTGTAAGAATCAACTATCGGTGCAGCAGAACGCGGCGGTGGTACAAGCAAAGATTGGTAAAGAGGTGGCCCGAGGTCGGGTTGCTGGACCATATGACAACCCGCCAGTTGCTAATTTTGTTTGTTCACCCCTGGGTGTAGTCCCCAAAAAAGATCCGGGGGAATTCAGGTTGATACATAATTTGTCAGCTCCAAGGGGTCTTTCGGTGAACGATGCGATTGACCCGGGAGTTTGTTCGGTGCAGTACGCATCTTTCGATGAGGCCGTCGCCATTTTGAATCGCCTAGGGCCCGGAGCGCTGATGGCCAAATCAGATATCGAGTCAGCGTTCCGGTTGCTCCCGGTACACCCAGATGATCAGCGTCTCCTTGGTTTCATGTTTCAGGGTCGCTATTACATGGATAAATGTATGCCAATGGGTTGCTCCATCTCTTGTGCGTATTTTGAGAGATTCAGTTGTTTTTTGCAATGGGCTTTCACAAGAACAACAGGGTTTACACATGTGATGCATTATCTTGATGATTTTTTATTCCTGGGGGCAGCCGGGGACATAGAGTGTGCACAACCTTTGAATGAATTTTGTGATCTCATGAGACGCTTTGGCGTGCCATTGGCACCCGGTAAGACAGTGGGGCCGTCTACTTCGCTCGAGTTTCTTGGAATAGAGCTCGATTCCGAAGAGGGGTGCTTCCGCTTGCCTAAGGAAAAGGTGACGAAATTTAAGGCATCGCTTGAAACATGTATTAGCGAGACGAAAGTAAGATTGCATCAGTTGCAGCGGGTTGTGGGTCAACTAAATTTTGCCCTGAGAGTAATGCCGATGGCGCGCCCATTTTCCCGCTCTATTGCTCAGGCCATGGTTGGCCTTAATGAAGGCCACCACCGCACAAGGCTCTCGGCAGAGGTTCGCCAGGACATGCGCATATGGTTGGCATTCCTGGCGGATTTCAACGGTCGAGTCGTGTGGAGCAAACCCGCGGTTTCCTCTGAGGAGCTGGGGTTGTGGACGGACTCGGCAGGGAGTGTTGGATTTGGCGCAATTTTTGGTAATCATTGGTCAGCACAAACATGGCCGGCATGGTGGCACGAGAATGGGCTCACAGGTAACATTGGGTTTCTCGAGCTGTTCCCTATTCTGGTGGCCCTGACAACATGGCCTGAGGGGTTTCGTGACCGCTCTGTTCTGGTCGGATAATATGACCGTTGTCGAGTGTATCAATAGTCAGGCTGCCCGCTGCAGATGGATCTTGAGATTGCTGAAGGAAATTGTTCTGCTGTGTATGAGGCTAAACGTCCACTTTAGGGCAAGACATGTGCCAGGGGTGTTAAATCAGGCAGCTGACGCGCTTTCTCGTTCCCGTATGCAGGCCTTCTGGGGTTTCCTACCCTCAGCGGACCCGGTGGCGGCACCATTTCCCGAAGCTCTCTGGTCTCTCGGTGCCCCGGACTACAAGACCTCGTGGGAGAGAGTTTAGCGCCCAGGACAAGGAAGGCATACGAAGGGGCGTTCCGTTCCTATTGGTCCTTTTTGGGTTCTGCTGGGGGGGAGCTTTGGGGCCAAGAGGAGTATGTCCTGAAGTTTCTGTTATCCTTGCATCAGGCAGGCAAATCAGAGGCCACGGCACAGAGGCACCGGGCCGCCATTTCTTTCATGGCACGGGCTCATGGTATCCAGGACCCCACAGCGTCTTTTGTGGTACAGAAGGCGCTGCGAGGATGGCAACGCCTTGAGGGTCGCAGAGTGGACGAAAGGCACCCGATAGGTCTGGAAAGGTTGGCCCTGTTAATGTCCGTACTCCCTGCAACATGTTCGTCTCAATCAGAGACAGTACTATTTCGAGCCGCTTTTTCTTTAGCATTCCATGGGGCTATGCGGGTAAGCGAGCTGGTAGCACGGAACAAGCAGGATACGGGGGGGGGTCTGTGCCGAGAGCACATCCAAATTAGGGGGGAAACAATGGTAGTCTCGTTTGCCAGGTCCAAGACCGATCAGGGGCGAACGGGGACTGTGTAGTAGTCCAGCGGATCCCCGGATCTCCCATATGCCCGGTGGCATGCGTTGAGGAATATTTGGCGCAGAGGGCGGCAGCATGGGGGGGAAGCTTACTGAGGCACGCCGACGCCACCCCACTCACGAGGTTTCAGTTTCAACGGGTGCTTGCGATGGCAATTGCAGCCGCAGGCTTGAACCCGTGCGAATTTGGGACCCATTCCTTCCGGATAGGGGCTGCTACTGAGGCCACAGCCAGGGGTCTGAGTGTCGAAAAAGTAAAACAGTTGGGGCGTTGGTCCTCGAACTGTTATAAACGGTACGTGCGGTTGCACATGTTGTGAAGCTAATATCATGAACTCACGCTTCTTGTTTTTGTTTGGTTTACAGTTTCGCAAGCTTACGAGGCGGGGCAGACTGTGCAGTTGACCCGACACCTGGGGACCAGCGGTCAAAGAACACCGGCTGAGGAAAGAGTGGTGTGGGTCGTGGGACACTCATACGTGAGGCGTGCCGCAGACGTATTCAAAGCAGGTGACATGATTCACATGGCTGGGGAATACGGGTACAGGGTGACCTTCTACGGAAGGGGCGGGCTCTGTATTGACCAGTTTCAGAATTTTATGGAGGGTTTGTTAGGGCGGACGAGGTCACCGCCATCTATAATCATAGTGCATCTTGGGGGCAATGATTTGGTGACCATTGGTCGACGAGTACTTCTCGAGGTGATATTATCCACTGTAAGTTGGTTGGCGAGAAGGGTCCCGGGGTGCACAACTGCATGGTCCCACATGATCCCACGGAAGGTGTGGCGGGGGGCTAATTCTGTGTCTGCTTTAAATCATTCTGTGAAGAAAGTGAATAACAAACTTGGTAGATTGTTTCGTACAAATACATTGCATTCTATTCCGCATGGGTGTATCAGGGGGGATCAGATGTATCTAGAGGACGGGGTTCATTTGTCCCGGGTGGGGAATGATTTACTCATAGGAGACTTCATAGCTTGGTTGAAGAATTTGTAGCCATGACCTTTAAGTAGGAGTTTTGTGGGGGGTCCGGATAGCCGGTCAACTATCCGGGCCTGTGGCGGTAACGTCATGATCGGTGAGCAGTAATTGGAAGATCCCTAGAGGTTTGGGCGTCACCCATTATGGATGGGAGCGCCTGGGGGGAGGCGGCCATTGGCCCCTCAAACGGGAAGCGGTCCCCTCTAAGGATGGGAACGCCGAAAGGGAAGGTGGCCATAGGCCCCTCCCTGGGGAGGAGGGGCTACGGACCCCTCCTCGGAATTTCCCGGGGCCCGGACATCTGCGACGGCAGGTGTGGTAAGTTGTGTGGGGTGGGAGGGGGGTCTACGCTACCTTCTAGACACCTCACACGAGTCCTCGGACGACCACTAAGATGGCGTCGAGTTAACAGGGGGCCCCCGCTAAGACAAGGGAAATTGGAAGTAGGCACAGAGGTACAGACCCTGTGCGACCGCCCCTCACAAGTGAGGGGGGAATTGGTATTGGGGATCTGACACAGGTTACGACCTTGCCTTGGCCCGTAACGTTAGGATGTACAATTTCAATGTTCAGAAATGCATTTGCAGGAGAACCTTTGTATTAGAGATGTGTTAAGGTCAGCCAAGAACATCGTAATGTATAAATGAAATTGTACATGATATGAAACTGTTATTTTAATGTTTTAATTTTTGTTTCATATTTTAATAAATACGGCCGGGAAGGGTAACTCCCTCCCGCCTTCCAAAAGTTCCGAACCGTTTCCGTCGTCCCATCCTTGGGGATTTGTGTTGAGAGGGGGTGGCGGGTATCTCAGCCATATGGAAAGGGGCGACCACTCGGTCCCCCCGAACGTATGGTGGAGTACCCCGATCTCCCCGGGAAACCATTTTGGGCGGGAGGCGTGTCCCGGCTGGTATGCCCGAAGCGGCGTAGCTGGGGCGCGCCTTTTCCCGCCCAAGAGGGGGTTGTCCTAGACACCGACACCGCCAGCCACGCCCGGGAGGCGGATTGGAGGAGGGTCTACGCCCGCCCGAAGAAGGATAAAAGGAGCGACAAGCCAAGGAAGCATCCTCTTGTTCCTGTGCTCTGAAGCTGCACCTCCTCGTTGCACGTGAGCTCGAGACGGAACGAAGAGCCAATTGTGACCCACCCACCAGCCCCTGTTGACAGCGATTTGTTTGAATAAAGTTGAATGACGTGATATGGTTTCTCTTACATGTTGTTTTGAATAAAGTTGGTAATGTGTTATGTAATAAAGTGATAATTTTCGTTTCAACATGTTTTCTCAGCAGAAATGGTTGCAATTGAATTTAACGGTGATGCTCAGTAGAGTTTATACTTAGAATTGCTTAAATGTGATTTTTCCTTTTCGTTAGCTTAGATTAAATTGTCGTATTTATTCTTGGTCGGGCGGTAAGGTCATGATCGGTGAGCAGTAATTGGAAGATCCCTAGAGGTTTGGGCGTCACCCATTATAGATGCGAGCGCCCGGGGGGAGGCGGCCATTGGCCCCTCAAACGGGAGGCGGTCCCCTCTAAGGATGGGGACGCCGAAAGGGAAGGTGGCCATAGGCCCCTCCCTGGGGAGGAGGGGCTACGGACCCCTCCTCGGAATTTCCCGGGGCCCGGACATCTAAGATGGCGTCGAGTTAACAGGGGGCCCCCGCTAAGACAAGGGAAATTAGAAGTAGGCACAGAGGTACAGACCCTGTGCGACCGCCCCTCACAAGTGAGGGGGGAATTGGTATTGAGGATCTGACACCGGTTACGACCTTGCCGTTGGCCGGTAACGTTAGGATGTACAATTTCAATGTTCAGAAATGCATTTGCAGGATGTTTAGTATCGGCTAGGAGAACCTTTGTATTAGAGATGTGTTAAGGTCAGCCAAGAACATCGTAATGTATAAATGAAATTGTACATGATATGAAACTGTTATTTTAATGTTTTAATTTTTGTTTCATATTTTAATAAATACGGCCGGGAAGGGTAACTCCCTCCCGCCTTCCAAAAGTTCAGAACCGTTTCCGTCGTCCCATCCTTGGGGATTTGTGTTGAGACGGGGTGGCGGGTATCTCAGCCTTTTACATTTCGTCAAAGGCAGCAGACATACAGGCCTGCAGCGCCTTGAAGCTGTGACATTCTGCAATATGTCATGCGGTAGCAGCACAATTAAAATTTGGCCCGTGTGTGCAATCTTAGAAAAGTAATACTTCGAATTCCCTTTACATGCCGCTAACGAAAACTAAACTGTGTAGGGGGCGGGTGATGAATACAAACACAATGCAGAATTTGGCAATTCTAACCCCAAAGAGAAAGCTGTCATTGGACAGAATGCAAGAAAAGCTTCATTCAAAGCAAATATTTAATCTGACAGAGGATCCATCAAGGAGAGAAACGGTATCAGAATAGGGAAGCATGCCAGTGTACAATATATTTGTGACCATCATGAGATATCATTTTTAGAGCATACTAAAGGCATTTATAACAGCATTTGCAGCTAATACGAGCTCATAATAAGATGGAACAGAGACTCAAAAATGTTAGACTAAAGGATGCAGGATACTCATGGCAATTATGTATGTCTAATTTGGAAACACTAACTCTTAGGGGAAAAAAGTGCCATGACAGTTTAATCACAGATTATATCTGAGAAGGAGGCAGAAGACCCAAAATCTTGGGAGGAAACATGCACATCTATGATCTTATACATAGACCTGTTGAAGCTGCTTTATAGTGTGCCAGGTGGGACATGTCACTGTTATGCATTCATTATTCAGCAGTTTCTGAGTGCCCATCGCTATCATAGGCATTGAGTCCAGGGAAAATGTTTGTGATGAAAAGTTGCAATTGGCCCTGTTACCATTTTTGGGCCGCAATTCGTTTCATTTCCTCTTCAGGAAATCAAACTCTACCTGTGTAGTTTGTTCTGTACCTGCAAATCTATTTCACCATTCAAGAGAACTTGAAGTGAATAGCGTGTTTTTGATTTTCGACCTCACGGAAGCAACACTTAGTTTATTTGAATAACAAATGCGCGAGTCGGTGTACAACTGTTACCACGCATTTTTTACCACGCACTACACTTACAACGCAGGTATTACCACGCATACCATTACAACGCATTGCGCTGGGGGGGCGCTCTAGGATAGGAACACCTTCCCTAGTATCCACGGGGACTGGAGTTGGAATATAAAATTATACTTACCACTATCCAGCACCTCAAAGCGCTATGCGTTGTAATGGTATGCGTTGTAAATACCGCGTTGTAACGGTATGCGTGGTAATGGTATGCGTGGTAACGTCATACATCCGCGAAGACAGAACACATACATTTTTAGGGCCTCATTTATAAGAAATGACGCATCGCTGCATGAAAGCAGCGATGCGTCACTTCTCAGTGCGCCCTCCTTGCGACATGATTGATGAGTCATATTTATTGTATGACGCATTATGTCGCAAGGAGTTACAGATACGTCAGTATTTTTTATGTATCTGTATGGCGCAAAAGTGACGCATTGCTGGAGTGTGTCACAAAAGTGACGCAACTCCAGCAATGTGTCCTTTTACATGGGGCAAGCCCCATGTGAAATGGTCTGCGTCAGTCTTATGCCTGCTATGAGGCAGGCGTAAAATATTGACGTATTTGTGTCCTAGAAGTGGCGCAGTGAAATCTTATAGATTTTACTGCATCACTTCTACATCCCTTTCTTGTGCCAGAACGCCCCCCTGCATAAATTATTCCTGGCGCGGGTATAATGTGACGCTGGGGTTTACAAAGTGACGCATCTACCTAGATGCGTCACTTTGTAAATATGGCGTAACAAGGTAAATTTTTTTACGCTGCTAGTGTGTCACAAAAAGTGACGCACCAGTGGCGTAAAAGTGACGCACAGCGTCATAAATGAAGCACCTAGGGCCTCATTTATGAAAAGTGACGCATCGCTGCGAGAAACGGCGATGCGTCACTTTTCATTGCGCCCTCCTTGCGACCCCAATGATGCGTCATATTTACACTATGACGCATCATTGCGCAAGGACTTACAGATACGTCAGTATTTCTGACGTATCTGTAAGCGCAAAAGTGACGCATTGCTGGAGTGTGTCACAAAAGTGACGCAACTACAGCAATGCGTCCTTTCACATGGGGAAAGCTCCATGTGAAAGGACTTGCGTCAGTCTTACGCCTGCTGTGAGGCTGGCGCAAGATTTTGACGCAACAGCGTCCTAAAAGTGACGCAGTGAAATGTCATAGATTTCACTGCGTCACTATTACGAGGCTTTTTGCAGGGGAATGCCCCCTCTGCATACATTATACCTGACGCAGGTATAATGTAGCGCAGGGGTTTACAAAGTGACCCATCTGCTTAGATGCATCACTTTGTAAATAGTGCGCAACAGGAGGCATGTTTTACGCCACCGATGCGTCACAAAAAGTGACGCATCAGAAGTGCAAAACTGACGCAAGGCCTCATAAATGAGGCCCCTAGTGTGGGTGGTAAATTTGGAAAGTTCGAAAATTTATAATTTAAAAATATTATTTATATACGACACATAATTAAATGTTGTTTGCTGTGGTCAGTGCTTACGATAAGAACTGAATGTGAAACCAATCTCTGCTTGATTAAATATTCATTTGAAACCATAAGCTTCTCCCTCTGCTGTCTGAAAAGCCATTTCCTCTGTTATAAGCCATTTAATTCGGGTAGCTATATCCAGTAGAAAACGCAGGTTCTCACATTCACCGTGCAGCTAATCAAACATCACATAAACGTGAAGGAACTCAACAATATGTGCATTGATATTAATCTGTGAATATTTATGCACCGCTATGTTGGCATCATTCAAGGAATACGCTTGTCATGATACGGTTGTGGCAAACATCAATGCTACAACGCATTTTTCAGTCAGCCTTTTACTAGATTTAAGAGTTTGCATGCTATGCTGGAATCGATTCAATCTGAGTGGAAAGAACGTATTTTGAGTTTCTGCGATGTTGGCTAAGGCTTAGAGTTCTTCACTAGCACATTTTCAATGTGAAGGTTTTCTTTAGTATTACTTATAAAATGTCAACTTGGAAAGAAAAAATAGATTAAGAATCTGTATGAATTATATGTGCAAGTTCGGACTCAATTGTTATCTAGAACAGTTTGCACATAGGGACATGACACAAACTGAATATATTCAGTGTGTTGCTCTTGTATTGACTGTGTGGGATTTAGAGACTCTGAACGACTGTAATTGCCACACCTAACTTTCCAAGGAAAAAAACATATGCCATCTTCAATCTTCAATCTTTAAAATTGTGATACTGCTAATTTCAATCAATCAATTCAAACAATCAATGGTGTTTCTAACAGTCTCTGAATGCACAGTGATCAAACGTAAAACATTTTGTAAGCAATTAAGCATAGAAAAACATTTGCAATGAAACTGGATATGTAAAAAAAAGTTAAACTTTATTGATAGTACCAGAAATTCTGGCACTTCTATTAAAATGTTACACAACAATATACACAAGCAATCATACAATAAATCAATATGCTAAAACCAGAGAAAAAGATATTAACTTTTTTATTTTTAACACATCCAAATTATGACCAGCATAATTAAAAGAGACAGAAATGTGTAAGACATGGACATTTCTCAATACATTTGTGCATCCAATGTCCTATATAGTCACTTTGTTGCATACGTAGATATAATCAGTATTTCAACAACAGTGCGAATTTCCCAGATTGTACTTAATTTTGCATCGACGCGTTTCGATGGGTCTAACTAATTACACCATCTTTATCAAGACTTTCAATGTTTCTGTCCACTTGAAAAAGGTCAATAAATTTTACCCTACAATAAATATACATCGTATTATTTAATGCATGGACAAAGAGAACCATATTATACATAATTCAATCTCTATTTCTCTCTTTAATCACATTTAATAAATAGTATACAATCGATTATACACATCTCATGAGCGTAACTATAATTGTACTAGTCCACTCTTTTATCTTGATATAGTATATTAGGCCTTAATAACCATGAAAGATATGGATGCAGCAATGTAATAAAAGTTCAACTACGTGATTAAAGAGAGAAATAGAGATTGAATTATGTATAATATGGTTGTAAGTTTTTTTACATATCCAGTTTCATTGCAAATGTTTTTGTATGTTTAATTGCTTACAAAAAGTTTTAAGTTTGATCAAGGGCATCACTGTGCATTCAGGTACTCTTACCTCAATTCCCTTGACCACGTTAAGGGGTACCTCTCATTATCTTTATCCGTTTCTAACAGTCTGACACTACTGCTCTGGGTATTGTTAATAATATTAACGGTAAAGATTAAAGCATTACCCAGATATTAGAAACTTGAAACTAAGAAATTTGTCATAAAACATATAACATAGTATATATACGTGAGTACATTTTGAGCAGAATAGTTTATTGTGTCCTTCTTTTACATGAACGTGAAGGAGGCTGTTAAAGTTGCAATGGCTGTACTGTGATTGCAACACTTACCATAGGGGTGACTTTCTGTCCTTGTAGAAATTGAAATATTCACACATCAACCAAAGCCTGGAGGGACTGGTTTTATGTATAAGTAGATGTATGTAAGTGTTCATTAACTGATCAATAAGAAAGACAATTGAGTGGACATCATCACAATTGCCAAATGCTCAAATCATGTTCCAAGTTATAACTTCCAAAAACTCTTTAAAAAGCAAATGTGTATCCACATTCAAATGCAGTAACCCAATATATTTCCATGCACCTATCATTTGTACAATACTTCCCAATCAGATGTTCCAGACTGATTCAGGATTCAAATACAATACTCTTTGTATCACTGTTGTTATATGAGCCATAGAAGTGTGGCTGTCGGCGGACGCGTGGCTTGGCCGGAGGCGATGGCAGACGTGTGAGCGACTAGCTCTGCATCAGCCTCGCAGTAATCCTTTGTTAATTGGTGCCCTAGCTCCGGTATCGCCCTGCTGATGATCCCAGTGAGGCACAGGAACCTGGAAAGTGTTTTCGCCAGCCAGCAACTTGATCAGGGCCATACCTGCAGAGAGTAAAGGGAGAAACACCCTGTGATGTGGACGAGGCTCAAGATGGCGGCGATCAAGGTGATGTTGTGCTGCTGAGCAGTGGCACGATATAGACAGCGATTGCCCCGAAGGTGGAAGCGGGTTGGCGCTTGAGCGAGCGGCGCCGATCGGTGAGACCTCGGGGAGCCGCCGCTGGACCACTCCGATGCTCCGAGAGTGAGCGGGCCCGCCCTGCAGGGCGGCATCAGAGCCCAGGGAAGTGCCGTAACGGGGCTGCGGAATCGCTGTGGAGCCCATCTGGGAGGGTATTGCACAAAAAATCGCCTGGGGCCTGAAGGTTGAACAGAGGGAGCACTCTCTTGAGGGTGCGCGAAAGCACAAAATGGCGGCCACCTAGGCGATGCTGCGTAGCTGAAGCAGCACCTTGCTACACACTGAAATTACCCCGGGAAGCTGAGTCGACGTGGAGCCTGTTATAGCGGCGCCCTGCAGTGCCAATCTGCGAACCGCTCCGTTGATCTTGGAGCGAGTGACCCAAACCTGCACGGCGGCACCGTGGACCTGACATGCACCGGGACAGGACTGCTGGAGGCCTGGGACCACCAGTTGTCATTCGGTCAGGTGGTCAGTTAGGGGCCATCTGGGGTCAAGAGGACGCCCTGTGAAGAGAGCCCAGCAGTGGTGCAGCAGACAGGCAGGGGAAAAGAACAAAGAGGTTATGGGCACTGCTGGTCCCAACGTGGATGTGGGGGGCTGTCCAACCCTCCTGGGGATGCCCTGAAGTTTCTCAGACATGAGTGGTGTGAAGGCAGATGAGCGGCAGAAAGGTAGTGGCATCATGGAGGCTTGAGGACAATACAAAGATGGCCATCTTCATTGGACAATCATTTCTAAAATTGAATGCAATCCTAGAGGAGGAGACATGGAATTAAAACTATCTCAGTGAGAAGCAATGCTTATTGTGAAATTTGACACAGCCATGTCAAGACTAAATGAACTCTCGGAAATATATTGAGGTAATTCAGTTCCGACTCCATTTGTATTCCGTCGACATTTTGTGTTGCCCTCACTCAGGCAGCTTGGCAAACCAAGTGTTTTTGCCCTTTGTACTGCTACGTGTCAAATAACCCCCCCTTCCTTGTTGTGAAGCCAATTCCAGGAACTAGCCAAACTAACTAATCCTTGTCTAGACTGACTAATCCTTGTCCCAACTATCTGTTGGCCTTCAGTATTCCTTCCCTGCCTTATCTTATCTGTTGGCCTTTGGTATTCTTTCCCTGCATTATCCTATTTCTCAAGTTGTCCTTTGAAGCACACAAACACGTCCTACCATTACTGATTGACCTATAGGTGCTGTCATTGATTGACTTATGGGGTTGGGCAAGAACACGACTCAAGGGGGACGTTCTGGTTACATGGTGCCTTGTTTTGAATGTTTTCCTATTGGCTAATATTTGGTGCATGGGGAGTGTTTTTCTGTGGGTGTATATGGTTATAAAAGACTGTGAGCCACGGAGTGAAGGGGCAGTCTCCTGAGAACCTACTATTGGTGTACTTCTGGGACAACTGTGCATAGCTGCAGCTAATAAATTCGGTTTTCTACGCTAACAGAGTATTCCGTGTCTCTGTACAACAAGGCAGGTGAACTCGGAGATTTCAGGCGTGCCCTGCGCCACCAGGCCCTTCTAGGCCCGGTTCTTCATTATGAACTGTATATTGCCGCTGAACAACGTGTGCAGCCATATATTATGGAAGTTTTTCTATCTATTCCCACTGATGTATTACAATTCCTTTGAATTGGGAATAGAGAGCAAATGTAGTGTGTTTTTGTCATTTGTGAAATTTATTTACACACTTTTTGAAGTCCACCTTTAGAATGGACCACAATTCCCAGAATTCTGTGGCCGGGTTCCCAGAGTGCCAAGTTAACGTGCTGCATGTAAACGCCCTCAGATGCGACTGAAACGAACGTCCCACTGAAAGTGCAGGAACAGAGAGAGAGCCTGTAAGAGTGATATGGAAGCAGCGTTTATTGATCAGGTATGCTCAGCCTTACTGATTAGAGCTACACCTATTTTTGTTTGTGAGGCAGTGATCCTGGGACAGTGAGAGAGGTGACTAGACAGGCTGGTACATGCTGAACTGAGCCCTGTGGTTGTGCAGCTCGTCAGGAGCGGATCGAAGTAGAGAGACCTGGCACGGGACCGTGCTCTTGATAGTGGAGATATCCCGCTGTCTTGCGGTGCTGGCGCAGAGGTCTGAGGAGCATGCGCAGGGAGCAATGCTGCAGAGGCCTCAGTGCACTGCGAGAGGGGGTTGGGCAGGTTAGTTATTTTTAACTGGGGACCCACAGCTGTGATACGGATATACGATTGTGAAACACTTCCACGGGTGGCTCCCCTTGGCACAGTTCCCCGTCAAGTGCCCACTGAAGTCCTCAGGGGGTGAAGAGCAGGACGAGTAGTCCTCTGATCTCGGGTCAATCAAAGTGCGAAGAACTAGGGGTGGTCATCCCAAAAGGCAGGCATGGACATTGAACCATTGGGTTGACTGAAGAAGAGGGTACAACAGGGGACTCAGCGGGCACTGAATCAGACACCTTGATGGGTAGCGGTGGACATATGCCAGAGGTGACACCACAGACGGCGGATGGACTCATCAGTTGAGAGGACTACCTGTTGAGGGTGAACAGAGAAGCCTTGTTTGTTTACTGAACATGAGAGGATGCTGCTATTGGGCTGGGGATGCTTTCTCTGTGAGTGGGCTGATGAGCATCGAGGAAAGGGATCCAAGCTATCTGTGTGCCCAGCTCCTCTGTAGCTGACACAGAAATGTGTGTGTTTTGGGGTTTGGATGGATACCAGTTTCATAGTAGCTGTTCTTGGGTGGGGGAGTTGCGGATGTTGTTCTGTTTTGGGGGGCGTTGGGTCCAGGCATGTTGTTACATTTGCTTTCAGTATTGATTATTTTGTATGGCTGGGACGGGGTCCACCAATAATTTGAAGTGTTAATAATAGAATGTGCAGGTTATGCACTCTATGTGGCGCCACCAGTTGCACCCCTACCTGATACGGAGAGGAGTGCACATAGCATTTTTACAGGAAACACACTTACAGGCGCAGGAGGGTGTGGCATTACAGCGAAGGTGGCAAGGTCAATTGTTATACACAACCTATTCTGCTTTTGCTTGAGGGGTGTTAATTTGGGTCAAAGCGGGGATGCCCTTTTTATGCAGGGAAAAGCTCATAGACCCAGAAGGGTGGTAGTAGTGGTCCTTGGGAAACTGGATGGATGAGATATTGCACTAGTGTATATTTATGCGCCCAACACAGAGCAGCCGGCATTTCTCTCTCACTTATCTGGGAAATTGGCTCCTTACTTCATGGGCTCTGTGTTTTTGGGAGGGGACTTTATCTGTATCTCAGATATAGTATTGGATCGCTCATACCCTCCGCTTCCAACTGCTCCCACACATAAGATTGCAGAGGCGAGGCGTAATTGGCAGCAAAGGTGGGGCTTAGTGGACACTTGGAGGGTTCAACACCCAGAGGAGCGTGATTATACATATTTTTCTCCACTGCATGACCTTCATGTACGGTTGGATGTGTTATTATGTACTCCGGACGTACATGCAGGAGTGCAGGGGAGTGAATATCTGGCCAGAACACTTTCAGACCATAACCCTGTCTTGATTTGGATGCAATGGTCGCAGATCTGAGCCCGGATATCGACCCGGCGCCTGCGCCCGAGGCGTTGAAAGACCAGGTATATTGCGAGGCTGTGGGTAAAGCTATCACGCAATATTTTGGGGACAACGGAGGAACTGCTTTCACGCCCTCAGTAGAATAGGACGCCTTTAATGCGGTGATCCGGGGTCGCTGTATACCTGAAACAGTTGGGGTGCGGAAGGTACTGTTGATAGAAGTTGCAGGAGCGGAACAGAGACTAAGAGAGCTGGAAATGGACCGACTTGGAAAGCCTGACAAACAAGCAGAACTGTTGAAGGCAAAAGAGGTTGTAGCAGGACAGGTAGAGCACTTGCTCTGTTTTGACTATAAGGCTTATCTTGCCTGTACCCATGTAGAAGGGGACAAATCGGGAGCTCTCTTGGCCTGGTTAACTAGCTTGTCGCGAAGAGGGACGCTGATATTAGAGACCAGGGACGATCGGGGGGAAGCCTGTTTTACTCAAGAGGGTATTAACAGGTTGTTCTATGAGTTTTACAGGGAGCTATACAGGAGCAAGACCCCCACTACAGGAGATGACTTGTTCGAGTGTATGCGCAGGCTTCAGCTCCCGCAGTTAGACGACAAACAATCGAAGGCACTGGGTGGAGATATTGAATTGAGAGAGGCGCGGGCGGCAATTAAACACATGGCATGGAAAAACCACCAGGGTTTGATGGCCTCCCAATCTAATTTTATTTAACTTACTCTGAATTATATAGCGAGGCCAGACACCTGGGCCACCTCCCGACCTCCATGAGAGAGTCGGTCATTATCCCGCTACTTAAGCCAGAAGAGCCAGTGTAGGATAGGGCAGCGTATCGCTCGCTCCCATGCTTAACACGGACTACAAGATACTAAGTCGCATTTTAGCCACTCGGTTATTACCACACATGCCGACCTTAATCTATCAGGACCAAGCCAGCTTTATTCCTACCCGAAACATGACCTTGAATATTCGGCGCATACTGCAGGTGCTTGAATTGGACACTTATGCGAAAGACACTGCTGCAGTGTTTGTCGTTGATATAGAGAAGGCATTGAATAGTTTAGAATGGCCATATCTGTTCCATCTCATGGCTGGCTTTGGGTTGGAAACACATTTACAGCATGGATGGTGTTACTCTATCAGTCCTCCACAGCAGGAATTAGGATGAGGGAGGTGATATCTGAAGCCTGCAAAGTGAGTCGAGGTACGAGGCAGGGATGCCCGCTGTCCTCGCTCCTATTCACACTTGCAGTAGAACCTTTGGCAGTGAAAGCTAGAACTGGGAGGTACTATCAGGGCATACGAGTGAGGGACCAGACCCACCATATTGCCTTGTACGTGGATGATTTACTCATGTTTCTGGTGGATACTGAGCAAGCAGTAGAGGAAGTGAAGGCGCTACTGCATGGTCTGGAGAGGTATCTGGCCTCAGAGTTAATTGGTCCAAATCTTGCCTATTCCCAACAGACAATAATAGAGGGGGCTTGCATTAAATGCTCGCGCTGTAGAAGGAAGGGAGCAGATTTCCCTCACATGATATGGGGATGCCCATCATTAGTAGCTTATTGGACGGAGTTGATTGACCTGCTGAATGTAGCAGTGGACAGAGGGTTGGATTTGGCTTTGGGGACATGCATTCTACACTGGTTTCCTCATACGGCTAAAACCAAAGTCACTAGTAGGTTCAATATTGGCTACCAAGACTTGCCCTTAGCCATTCAGGTGGGGTGGGGGTGGAGTCAGCTCCAACTTCGGTGTACTGCAAAGAAGGGCCACAGAACAAACGTATGCGGACGCACACCACTCGTCCGTGGCCGTCCGCGGCCGGCTGGGACCAGGGGCCAGTCAGCATTGCTCAAAAAATTACTTACACCATAACATAACTCAAATCCTTAGTCCCATGGAATATACAACACTTAAACTTGAACTGTCAACAATTACTAGATGAACTCGGCCTCCTTCAATCTGGTCAGTCATCTGAGTTCAGCAAAAATAGAGATCCTGGTCAAATTTCAAGCCAGATTACTGCACCAAACAGCTTAAGCACAGCACCCTCTGTAAAAGAACTAAACATACTGTACTTAAACACCTGGTCTGTCATAAAGCATAATTTAGAATTGTTCAACCTACCTGACACTGACTCACCCAATATATTGTTCTTGTCAGAAACCTGGCTGAGGGAAGAAGCCATGCCTGATATTTTAGATGCACTGCCAGACAATTTTTACCTGCTATCGTCAAATAGAACCGGAAAGAATGGGGGGAATGGCAGCTGCTACAAAAAACTGATTATCCGCCATCAACGTCTCTCCTTTGGAGATAGAATCAGTGGATAGCCTAGTCCTCAAACTAGACTTTTACAATAGCACCATGATATGTGTACTTGTGTATAGACCTCCAATTGCTATGCCTAACTTCCCAGAAACTTTTGTAAATTGTATCGCATCCCTGACAATTGACTTTTCCAAAGTCTTAATCATTGGTGATCTCAATTACTGGGTAAATGAAGACACAGGGGGAAAAAGTGCCAGGGAATTGACCGACACCCTACAAAGCCTGAATCTCTCACAAAACATTCAAGCGCCAACACACAACAAAGGTCACTCTCTTGACCAAGTATGGTCGATCAATCTGACCCTCCATAATTTGGAAATACACCCATGTATATGGTCTGACCATTATATAATCAGGTTTGCTATAGGCAATATCTACAGGTCCTGAACAACCCCTTTTCAAAAGACCTTCGGCTAAGGTGTTGGAGACACACATAGCATTCATTGAAAAAACAAACTTCCTAGACCCACCTCAGGCTGGTTTCGGCTCATCCCACTCCATGGAGTCCATTCTTCTGTTTGTAATGAATGACCTAAAGGGGTAGGCAGCACTGAAGCACTGATTCTCCTGCACCTGTCTGCAGCCTATGACACCGCCAACCACAACATCTTAGTGCATTGTCTGGCTGAATTAGGTCTCAGGGGCACAGCCCTGAAATGGTTTCAATCATTTCATGCGGATAGAAAACAGTCAGTTTGGCTCTCTCTGTATAAATCGGGCACAGTAAATCTGAAGTGTGGAGTGCACAGGGCTCATCCGTATCCCCACATCTTTTCATTCTATATATCCATCCTTTTATAGTTGCGCTACGACAGATGGGAGTGCAAATCTACAACTATGCTGATGATATGCATCTAGTCTTCCCCATCAATGAATGTATGGAGTCCCAGGAATTTCTTTAAAAATCCATGCTGTTCATCATGAAATGGATGAACAAAAATCAATTAAAACTAAATGCCGAAAAAACAGTAATCATCATCCCCAACAATAAACTCCAGCATTGGATCCCTGCCCACTGGCCCTCCGAGTTAGGCCTGCCTTTGGCATTAAAAAACTCGACAAAAAGCCTAGGCATACACATTGACTCAGAACTAAACATGAACATGCAGATTGGAGCAGTTACCTCCACTTGCTTCCTCCAACTGAGCAAACTGAGGAAAATAAGAAAATTCTTCAGTAAAGAGGCATGTATCCAAATTGTCATCTCTTTGATTATGTCAATTATTGATTATGCTAACTCTATGTACATAGGTCTTCAGCGCAATCAGTTACATCGTCGACAGCTAATACAAAATCAGGCAGCCAGAATTATATTTCAACAAGGCACTGGCTTCAAGTGGAGCAACGCTCAAAGTTTAAAGCTGGCTGTATTCTTTTTAAAGCCTTGCATGGGACCGGGCCTAAGTACATTTCATAAAAAATTCATAAGTACATCCCCCATCGTACTTTAAAATCTATGCACATGAACTAGATAGAGGTCCCAGTTTTATGACGCAAAAGAACAGGAGGCTCACGCTTCTCAATTATTAGGACCCAAACTCTGAAACGCTCTTCCGCCCCCCATTGAGACTTGAGTCAGACCTCTTTCATTTTAGGAAGATGTTGAAGATCTGGCTCTTTACCCAAGCTTACAGTTAGACCAGGTCCATCCTTATCAGTAACTCTTTCTGGAAGGTAACTCCTTCAGCGCCAAGAAACCGAAGCTGAACGAGCGCTATAAAAGTTCCTATTAATATAACATTACATAACAGATGTGGGATTATTAATGGCCATAAGGAAAATCACAATGCACTGGAAGGCGAGAATGACCTCCTGTTTAGCAGACATTTTTTTATTTGTGCTGGTTTAGGCCTCTACGTGTTTTACTAATGTTAACCAGTGCTAATGTGGTTGTGCTCTCTCCTTAAAACATGTTAGATTGGCTTACACTCAATTGTTAATTTAACTTACCTGAAAGTCCCTAGTACAGTGGCATTACC
Organism: Lissotriton vulgaris; assembly: GCF_964263255.1. Taxonomy (NCBI): domain Eukaryota; kingdom Metazoa; phylum Chordata; class Amphibia; order Caudata; family Salamandridae; genus Lissotriton; species Lissotriton vulgaris. The sequence goes on from NC_141685.1 coordinate 494,079,500, forward strand.
TATACCCAGGTCCTGTGAATTTAATGATACTAAGTGGGCCTGCTGCACTGATTGTGCCATTCCCTCAAGTACCACTTTAAACATGACTCAGGCCTGCCATTGTCTGTGTGTGCAGTTTTTGCTGCAGAAATGCCTTACCCTTACACATCACCTCTAAGGTAAGCCTGAGCATTCTGGGCCAAGCTACCAGAGGGTTGAGCACAGGATAATCAGGGTTGGCCTGTGCCTCACCCTGACAAGGAAGGGTGTGGCTTGTCAAGGGCTCACTCACCTGTCAACCAATAATCCAGTTTCTTAAAGTGTGCAATCACACCACCGGGGAAGTGAAAAATTAAATCAACAAAAAAATGTAATTGTCAGGTGTCGGCCCCACTGCCAGACAGGCTTTATCTGGGAATCCAGTGAGACTGGACCACAGCAGGTCTTGGAGGTTTAACAGCACATTACATTGAATATTCATGGAACTGTTGAAGTAGAGGTGCTTATCGCTTGGTCCGCTGTGGTGCTTCGTTTCTAAGGCTGACCCCCTGTGGGCACTAATTTGTTTTGTTGAAAATATGGGCCCAATTCACAAAAGTAAACTGAGATGAAAGTTTAACTTTATGACTTGGTCTTCACAAAGGGCATTTACTACTCGTTAATACCCTTTGTGAATACCAAAATATGAACTTTACAACTTTCGTTATTCACATAGGGCATTTGCGAGTAGTGAATGCCTTTTCTAAATACTGAAGGTCTTAAAATTAGACGTTTGTCTTATTTTGACTTTGATAATCGGACCCTATGTGTTTAAATGGGGGCACCTATGGGTAACCACACATTACCTAAAAAAAAAGTAAGATCACAAAAAAAAATTAAGAAATACTTTGAAAAAAGTGTCTCATTGTGTTGTATAATTAGTCTTTTCTTGCTGCAAAGTTTAGTCAACACCATCATATAATTTGGTGCCTTTCCGCCACATAATTCCTGTGAGTTTTCACAAGGAACAAGCCTGCACACAAGAAAGCAGGGTCTACAGTTTGAATGCATGCTTCTTGAGAACAAAGTAGTTTTTTTGTTTCAGTTAAATTTCTTTTATTCTGGCAATGGCCCAGCAGGTCCCCCAACAATAAAGGCTTGCATAAGCCATAAAAAATGTATGCTGTGCTGTGGCATTGGGTATTAGTCTTTTTTAGTATATTTTGAGAGCCTACTATATCATTTTAAAAGATACATATTTTTTTGGTTTATTTATTATACAAAACATTTCTCAGATGCACACACCTACTGACTGATTTACAACAATACTTCTGCCTTCTTCGTAGGGCAGTGTTTTGGAAGAAAGATTTTAGCAAGTCAGCAGTTAGGAGAGGAATCTGGAGTAGATTCTAGAAGGGATATTTCAGTCAGTGGTGTTCTATTCGGCAATTCCACTTTCAGCAATTCTGATGGACAAGATGATGGCAGTCATGCTGTCCCTTAGCAAGCACAGTCTGTGTAGTGGAGTAAGCATAGCTGGGCAGACCATCCCAGAGAGCATGCAAGAACAGATTGAGTGCTCTCTGGGCACCCTACAATTTAGTTCAGCACCTAATTCTAGCGATGCTGGATTGAAAGTCGATACAGACAATTTTTTTGCTGATTGACTACGTCCATATGCTGATTGACTATGTCCATCTCTTTTTGGATGTTGAATTATTTCAGCGAATTGTGCAGAAAACAAATTTGAACAATTTCTGAAGGAGCATGGAGGCACTCTAGTGCCTCATTCTATGACACACTGATGGACTACCTCTTCACTCGAGGAGGTGAAGATATTTTTGGGCCTTATGCTCAAAATGGAGTAAGAGCTCAAACATAGTTTGTCGAGTCTAGTCTAGTCACACAGCTTGGGTAACATCTATCTTCACCCGTATATGAGCAGAGATCAGTTTATGCTATTGCAATGTATGCTGCATTTAAATGACACATCTGTTTCACTGCCCCAGGATCATCCAGACCATAACATGTTGTTTAGAGTGTAAACAGGTGTGGACTCAACTATAAACCCTATGAGTTGCCATCCCCCACTAGGAGTCACTGAAAAGATTGTATGGGAGCTTGCCAAGTTTATAAACTTTAAGAGGACAACTTCTATACAGAAGTGGAGCTGTTTAGTGGGCTCCACAAAGCTGGTAATCTGGCCTGTGGTGTAGTTCTTTGTTGCTGCAAAGGTTCCCACAGGAGCTTTTTTGTAAGAAAGCTTAAAAAGTCTCCAAGCACTGTGCTGCCTTCCAATGAACAGCTTGCAATCAAGGTCTCTGATTTGTGAGATGTGCAAAAGCTCAATACAATTCACACGAGAGCACTTCCGATTCATGGTATGAGGTCAGATGACTGAATTTCTCAAGTCGACCTGGATACTTGATTACAATATATACAAGGGAGATGTGGATAAGGATGACCAGATTCTTCATCCATACAATGCATGATGTAAAACTCACAATTCCTATTAGAAGCTATTTGGCCACCTGACCAAGATGGAAACATACAATGCACCTGTTGTTTATCGTCAGACCACCACAGAAAGACTCATGTCTTTCCTTGACTTTCAGTTGACTGACATTGAAAGTTTTACTGCTACAGAAGCAGCAGCCTCCAATTCATATGCTCTGGAGGACATGGCAAGGCTGCAGGATTGACAATTTGCTGACCGCATTTGTGAAACAGTCTACAATAAGCAAGGAAAGAGGCAGTAGAGTTGTGTTTACTGAGTGCCCATCTCAGCCAGCCCTGCGTTTTCTTGCTTGCTTTATTTTGTAGTATAAAAGTGAAGTTTTGGGAACTGAGTTAGAGCTGTCATTAGATAAGCCTTTCAATGGCAGTGTATGGATATATGCCTTCCAAGGGTTACTACTTCACTAGGCAAGCAGCTGTAGAATTTCTTTTCTTCTACTTGAGGAAACCATGGACTTGATTATGGCCTACTTCACACATTTGTTCACTGTTTGAAGGTGGTAGATGGTTCTGTTTACAGATTGAGAAGTGCATTATAGTTCCCACACTGCACAAAGTGGTGGACAGAACATAAGTGTCATAGAACAAGACACTGAACAGATAGCTAAGATAAAAGTATATATACAATCCAAAAATCTTTATAATTGTTAAAACAAGCAAGATAAGACATCCATAGCCAACACCCTAACATCCTGCACAGTAGATCCCCATAAGAAACCTGCACACATAGAACACATTTATTTTCTGCACAGCTAAACATGGCAAGTATAAAAGGGCAGGTTTAGCCTGGAAAAAAAAGTCTGTATAAATAAAGGTTTTATAAACATAGATTGATGAGTTTAATAAGAAAGGCCAGATACATACAATGTGTAAAGGGTCACAAGTTGAAAGCCAATCACAGGAACATGAGGACAATTCAGTATACTTATACCATGTTTTCTCAGGATCGAGTAGCTAGTGAAGCAAATCCAGCCTAAAATAAGTTAATAGATGACACTGGTAATTTGGCATTTCATAAAGGAGATAAGGCATTATCCCGGGTACTGTTTTTACCATGATACATTTACTGTAGTGAAGTAGTGTGGCTCACTGGTTAGAGGCGGCAGACCCGAGAGCAGAGGACGGCATGGGACCAGGGTTCGATTCCCGGAGCGGCAGGTTTCTGGACCAGGGTCAGCGGACTCGATAATTCTCTCGCCTCGGTGCCCACTCTGATCAGCGATCACACTCGGCAACTCCGGGCATTAGCTTGCCTCATCTTCACTAACGGCCCCACCAGACCGCCGGGGATGCCTGGTCTCACCCTGGAGATACCCATTAAGGGACCATCTCTCAGGGAAGCCAGGAAGGGTTTCGCAGCGGTCGAAGCGCCTTGGGACCCTACGGGTAAGTAGTGCGCTATATAAATGCCAATACATTTACTGTATGATGATTAGACCAAGGCTGAGGCCTCCTTCTTGGCTGCCACCATAAGAGAAAAGGTCTGCTTTAGAAACACAACATCTTGTTTAACAATGCTCTCTGGGTGGGAAAAGCTCGGATCTCCTTAGGGCACTAAAAATGTCCTTGATGTAAACTAGCCAAGGACTATTATGCATGTTGTACAGTTTCATACAGTCCTTAATGGCTAGACTGCTGAGACCCAATTATTCCTTCAAACAGACAGCTCACCACAACAAAGGGGACACAGACAAATAAAATCTATGATATATTTATTTATTTATGTGTTTTATATTGCGCAAACTTGACCCATTAGGGTATGAGAGCGCTTTACAGGAGAGCAAAGCAATATACAGACAAAACATAGAATCAACCAGTAGCAGCCCAAGTAGTAAGGGGGAGGGGTGCCAGATACATAAGGGAAAGAAGAGCATGTATTTACAGTTTGCATAACCTGTTACTCAGACGAGATACCATATTTACAGATCACGTTTACAATTATTCAAACTGCCCCAAGTTTCTCAAGGGGTGACAAAGAAGTCCAAAGGGAGGTAGTGGGCGGCCATAGGTTGGGCCATAGTGAGGCAATATTTAGCCGACAACTTTGCCCATAAGGAAGGTTTTGGCATCCTTTTTTAAGCGAATCAGAGAGGGGATTCTTCTGATGTCAGGTGTGAGAGAGTTCCATATCCTTGAAGCAGCCCCTGAGAAGGCCCGATTGTAATTTTTTTTTTCCGACAGCGTGCAGGTTGGAGCAAGAGGTCTCTGGAGGATCGGGTGTTTCTCGTTCCTCCGGAGATCACACGCTTCTGTGTCAGATAAGCAGGGGAGTTAGAGTTTAAAGCTTTGTGCCTGATGCATGCTATTTTGAGTTGTATTCTTGCCTCCAGGGGAAGCAAGTTGAGGGTTTTCAGGTGTGGGGAAATATGATTGTATTTCCGTGAGCCGGTAAGTAGTCTCGCGGCCGCATTGAGGCATACTACAGGAGGTGCAAGGGAGATCTTAGGTAAACCTGAGAGGGTTGAACAGCCGTATTCCAGTGTAGAGATGATGAGTGCTTGGACTGCCATTTTTAGGTCAAGCATCAAGGAAGGGTTTCAATTTCCTAAAGTAGCTCAGGTGGAATCTGGCTGTTTTGGCCATTGAATTGATGTGGGTCTGCATGTTCAGGTTGCTGTCAAGGGTAATCCCCAGGGAGTTCACAATGGTAGGTGGGCAATTTAAGGCTGTGATAACCATAATCCATGATTGAAACTCGAGGTTGGTATTGGGAGGGGAGATCAGGAGAAATTGTTTTATTTGCATTGAGTTTAAGGTGATTGGATGCAAGCCATTGGATGGTGAGTTTCAGGGCGTTTCTTTCATGGAGAGAATTTATTCGAGAGGCAAGGTTTTGATGTACATCTGGGTGTTATCAGAATACATATGATGAGAGATATTGGCTGCGCGTAATACTTTGGTAAGTGGTTCTAGGTAAAGGTTGAAATGGGTGGGGGGCTTCGTTGATTCTTGAGGGACTCCAACCGCGACCAGCAATGGTGACGATAGGTTGCCTTTGATTAGGAATCTCTGTGACTGGTTGTGGAGGAAGGATCTAAACCAATCTAGAACAGCGCCATCCAATTCCATCCTGAGTTTGAGGCGTTCAAGAGGTTTTTCATGGTTGACCGGGTTGAAGGCCGTGGATAGGTCCAGGAGGATTAGGAGACATGTTTTACCTTGGCCAAGGGCTTGGAGGGCATTGTCCACAATATGGAGCATGGTGGTTTCGGTGCTATGCCCTGGTCTAAATCCGGATTGGAAGTCTTCAAGCAGGTGGAAGTTGTTGATGTGTTGATTTAGCTGCTGTTGCACACATTTCTCCAGCACTTTGGCTAAGAGTATGATGTTTGAGATGGGTCCGCAGTTGTCAGGGGAGGCTGGATTGAGCTACTGCTTTTTCAAAATGGGGAGGACTTGGCCGGCTTTTAGGGAGTCACGCATTGTTTCCTGCTGGAGGGAGGCGTTGATTATTGTAGTCTAGCTAGGAATAATGGATTGGGTGACGGCAGCTAGGCAGTCGGCAGGGAGCGGGTCATTAAAATTGTTGTTCGGGTTTAAGGTAGAAAGGATTTTAGAGATGGAGTCTTCGTCATAGTCTTTGAAGACAGACCAGTGAGCCTGATTTTTGGGTGGAGCCTGTGGGTGCGTCGCAGTGGGAGGCAGCGGGTCAGAAATGGGTTGGGCTGTGTGATAGTCTTTGTTTCCAAGGTCTAAGATTTTGTCAGCAAAGAAAGAGGAGAATTCCTCTGAGGATATAAGAGATTTGGGGGTTTCTATGGATGTTTTGGCCAGTTCATTAGATTAGTGTTTGACCAGTTCGAAGAGCTTGTGGGTTCTGATCTTGGCTTTCTCTATTTCTGGTCTGAAGAAGTCTTTTTTTTTATTGAATATGTTCCTGTTGTAGACATTTCTGGCCTGGTGGAGGAGTTTTAGATGCACAGTAGAGGGGTGCTGCCTCCAGGATCTTTCAGCTTGCCGGAGGGCTCTCCTCTCATTATTAAGGCATCCCGTGAACCAGGAGTTTCTGTCTTTGATTTGGGTTCTTTTCAGTTTAAGTGGGGATAGATCGTCCAGGATGTTTGAGATAGTCGCAGAGTAGTGATCATGGAGGCCATTGACTGTTGTGATATGGGAAAGGGGGGGAGGTCAGATTTGCATCGGGTCTCAAGTTCATTGTGGTCCAAGTTCTTGGTGTCTCTGATCAAGCATTTAGAAATTGTCAGTTGCATGCTTTTGTCTTGTGGGTGCTAGGTAGATGGAAGGTGATGGCATGATGGTCAGACCAGTTGCAAGGGTCGATAGAGATAAGCTTGACAGTTGATTTTTTGGAGATGATCCAGTCAAGGGTGGCCCCTTTTTAGTGATTTGGTAGTGAGTAGGCTTGGGTCAGGGCTTGATATGCCAGGAGGTTTTTGATGGCGTTTACATGTGGATCCTAGGGATCGTTCCAGTGTAAGTTAAAATCACCTAGGTAAATATCTTTGGCATTGGAGGGAATCTTGGCTGTGATGATTTCCATGAGGTGGTCGGTGAAGGAGTCGTTCCTTCCAGGGGGTGGTAAAAGATGTGTAGGTTGCACAGTTGGGTGGAGTTGCTGCTAATAGCGAGGGTGAGGTATTCGCACGGTTCAGTGGAGCAGAAGATGCAGGCGATGCCTCGTCCCTTCTTATTCAATCGACTGTCCAGCTTTGCGATTTTGTAGTTAGGAAGGACTGGGAGGTCCAGGCATGGAGAGGATTAATTGAGCCATGATTCTGTTAGGATTGCTAAGTCAACATTTTTGCAAAGGATGAGATCAGCAATATCTGCGGTATGCTAAGCTGCCGAATGGCAATTGATTAACTGACCAGACAGAGATGATTTAGACAGAGTGTTGGGAGTGTGGGCGGACACGTGAACAGGTGCCAGATTACTCTTGACCACAGTTCTGTTACAGAGGGTGGCCAGCCTGTTGGGGCTGATAGTGACCATGCGGATGGCATGTTCAGCATACCCATCGAAAGGATAAGGGGTAGCTGGGGTGGAGCTGTAGTGTTGGAGGATGGCCAGGATTCCCATTTCAGTGAGGTCTAGTGGACTTGGAGCGGCAAGGGAAGAGGTGTAAGAGAGGAACAGAGGGATGGGTTCTTCCTCTGAGAGGTGACATGGTTGCTTACGTGGCGAAGCTGTCTCAGGCTGTCAAATGAGGGGGTGGAGTTTGGCAGAGGCATAAGGTTGGTGAGGGAGAGTTCAGCAAGGTAAAGGAGGTTTATTAATTCAAAGATAGAGATATGAATGCTCTGGGTAAGTTTAGTAGCTCTGGAGAGCAGAGAAACCATGTCCCTGACATGTGGAGGCGTTAGAGGGCGGGCAGTGGTTCGGGAACCGTTCTGTCAGCACGTATAGGTGATAGGAAGGGAGGAATGGCGAAATAGTACGGTCTGTATTGTAGGCCATTGGACCTTTGCGGGTTGTGTTGAGAGCTAGGAGGGCAAGCACAACCTGAAAAATGCGTCTTAGGGGGTGCACCTGTGGCATAGTCTACTTGGGGGCTAATAGGGAGGAGACCAAAGGTCTAGGGGTGATTCTGATGGTAAGATCGGTGCCATGCTGAAGTGGATAGGGAGGTCTGTGTTGGAAGACCTTCGAGGGGCTTGTGAATGGCTAGTTACACTAGGAAGGCAAGAAGAGGACTCACCGGGGTGGGAGTTGGTTACCCTACCAGAGTCATGCACATGGTTTCTTGGGCGGGTGAAAAGGTGGGCGAAAAGGTCTGCAGAATTGTCCAAGTTTTTGGTTGAGTCTTGGTGGAGCAAGATGATGCCATTTTTGTAAAGAGTGATGGTAAGGTCAGCTCGCAGGTTTGGAGAGGTTGTTATAGTTAGCTTAGTGCTGTGTGGACTGTTCTTAGTTGCACGTACATTGAGGAGGTGGGCTAAGGTTTTGCGCTAGGCAGAGGTTCTTCTAGAGTAGTAAATTAGGTCATTAATGTCTGTGCCGTTGCCGCGCTGTATCAAAGGCCCGAGATCAGTGACTCAGGGTTCCTTTTCAGGGTGGAGTGCTTGAAGGATTTAGCTGCGGTTTTGGAGAGGTTGGGGGGTAGACCAGCGTGTAAGAATTTGCCCCTGTAGAGGATGGGCCAGGACTTGCCATGCTGGCTCAAGTAGGCTACTCGAGGACCACTAGCGACAGTTATGCAGCGAAGTGGGCTGCTCACCATACGGGAACTGGAATAGAAAAGTATCAGTACCATGGGAGAACACACTATTAAGGTAAGTTGGTAGCGCTCGATCAATAAGTGGTGAGGATGAAGATGATTTGATGGCAGCTCTCTGGGAATAAATAGTGGGGGTGAGGATAGTCAGGTTGTCTTTAGGATTTTCGCCAATTTGAGGTCAGGCAATGAAAGGTGATTGGATGGTCTTCAAACTATCGCATTTTCAGGGTCAGGCAATGAGCAGTCTGGCAGATATAAGTATCTGTGGAGTTACCGAACAATAAATAACAGTTGGTGATAGGCAGTATATACATACATAATGCTAACTGCTCATATTTGATAAAGTTTGAGAGATCCAATCAGGGATGAACGATGATCCCCGTATCTACCATGGCGCTACCAATTTAGATCCAGGCAGCCATCGGTTCCTGCAATTTTTGCTGCTCAAAGTTGATCAGGGACGAGCAATGATCCCCATATTTATTGGGGCGCCGCCATTTTAAGTCCAGGCAGCTGTCGGTATATTAAGATCAATGAGCCCCCTATTTAGTTAGGCGCGGCCATTTTAGTTCCAGGCAGCCTTTGTTGCAATAATTATTAATTGATGGGGAGATGTGATGCAATATCCTGGCGCCGTCGTGTTGCGAACTTACGCTGTGATCGGTCTAGTGTAGCTCGCAGGCTCAGGCATCAAACGATTAAATCAGCGAGTCGCAGCCCCAGCGTGGCAGAAGGCAGGCTTACAATGCTCGGACAACACACAGGAGCCGATCTCGGTTAATGTTGCAGGGCTCAGGCCGTTCCCGGGATCTAGATTCAACAGGGCAGTCAAGACGGGGAACGGGAACCTGATGCCGTCTGTCGGGTCTCGCCGCCAATGATCCATCGTCACAGGGAGCTGAGCATCAGCGAGGAAGCTAGCAGATTGCTCCGGTTGCTCGACAGCAGTCAGGATGAGCAGCACTGGTGTCCGGGCAGCAAGGGGGCTGATCTGGGCTACGGTGGTCAACACTCCGGGTAAGTAACTCGTCCCTAGCTCGTGGTGAAGGATTTCAGTTGGGGTACCTACACCCAGAAGAGTCTTAAAAGTTTGTTCTCCACCACTAATAACAAGCCTAATTTCGTGTAATCCCAGATCGCACGTCCAAAAGTGGAGAATGGAATGCTCTGCTGGGCTATAAAAATGTTCGACAGAGTTTTAAAAGGCTTATGGCCTAAACATAAGGAAAGAGTAATTTACACCAGTATACACCCTCTTAAGACTTCCTGTGTTCTCTTTTATTAGGGGTTGGCAATTAAGCCCTGAGTCTATTAAAATTCTAAAATAGATACAATTATCAACACTATCAACACTAATTCAAGTCTGGCCTTGGACAGAGAAAGTGGATTTGTTTGTATTTTTCGGCCCCAATGCCATCATGTGCGATTTTTTATAATTTGCAAGCAATTCTAAGCTGCCTATGAAATCAACAAAGAGATCTAAAACCCGCTGTAAACCTCTACTCATGCAGGCAATTAAAATAACATTGTCTGCATATTAAATAAACAGAAGCAATCTATCGCCAACTCTTAGGACATCTATGCCCTGCCGAGAAAGAACCATCGCTAAACAGTTAACATACATATTAAATAAGAAGGCATTAAAATACAGCCCTGCGGACCCCCGTTCTGATTGAACAGTGCTTAGGGCATTTCCCACTGCTACCATGGTGGATTGAGGCTGTCAACCCTCAGTTCAATTCCCTAAGAAAATCCACAAGGCACTGTTCCACACCAATGGACCCCCAGCCTCACCCAGAGCTTACCTCTGTTGACCTAATGAGCTCCATGAAAGCAAGATGGAGGGAAACTTCTTTTGCTCTGGTGAATTTGTGAATTACAAGGTGGAGGTGGAGTTTCTGCTCCACAGTGCCCTCCCCAGGTTAAATCTATATTGAATGTCGGACAGGATGTTATGCTCCTCAGCAAAATGGGTAAGTCTTAATAATATGCACCAGACTATGATCTTGACTTCCAAATTGGTTGGAGAAAAAGGAGTATTTCAGGGAGAATCATTCCTGTCCCTCTTTTGAACACAGGTACAATGATTGAATGGCACAATACCTCAAACAGGGAACTACTAATAGCAGCATTAATGCATAACTTAAGAAGAGGGGCCCAGAGACCCACAAGAGATTTAAACAGGTCCCTGGGCACGCCATTTGCCCCAGGGGACTTTCCTACTGGCAGGGACACAATAGCATCTCTAATCTCCTTCTACAGTAACGTAAAACTGGTGCCATGAGCCAGGGACAAGGGAGGAGAATCTAGGACTTCCCCCTGGTATAAAGCTCAAAAGTGATCCTCCCAGGCATGGGCAGGCACTAAAGATGCGGCATTTTCCACTGGATCGCCCTTGAAGAATGGATGGTTAACAATTTTTTTTTAACTAGGTGCTATCTTTCTGAGTGCAGGCAAAGATAAGGTCCTCCCAGAGCTCAATCTTTAATTCCAGCTTCCTCTGTTTAACCAATGCTCTATTGATAGCCCTGTAATCTATTACCTCCCCCTGTCATGAGGATTCTTATTCAGTGAAGCTAACAGAGTCTTACATGCCTTAGTGCAACTATTTTCAAACCAACAGCAGACACCCTGAGGTGTAGAACTTGTTGTCTTTAAGAGGGAGGTATTAATACAGGCACATATCTTATCATACATCTCAAGAATAATGTCATAACAGGTCTCTAAATTCAAACTCTTCCGACTTTTTAATTAAATAAGACCTTAATAAGGAGCACATTACAATGTCAGTGGGACTACCACCAACAGGCCATACAGCCCTTCTGGCTGACCGCCACATTAGAATACAGGTGGTTGGACCCGTGAGGGGATGGACTGCCACCTTCACCAGAATCTACTGATCTTGATGGGCGGGGGTCAGAATCATGATACTAGTCAGCCACCAATGTCAGGATCATGATGTCCACTTCCCACAGCCTTTTCATGGTGGTCCCACCAACATAAAAAGGTTGTCGGGAAGGGATGTTTGAAAAAATCCTTTTTTACTACTGCATCTAGTGCTGTCCTTTTCAAGGCCACAGCATAAGCCACAGTAGAAAAATGCATTTTCTGACCACCTACATGGTGGTCCAATCAAAATATGTTTGGTGGGGTCGCTGACTATTTGTCGACAGGTCTCACTCCTGCGGTGATGGCTCCTCTGACCGCCATCGTAATGTGCTCCTCAATAAGTTAACATTGTCTCAGGAATATTTTTATCTCACTTCAGCCTACGGCCTTGATCAGTTTAAACCAGGTGAGAGATTCTGCCTACACTGTATCCCAGAGAAGACTAGCAATAAAAGGATTATGGTCACTGAGACTGCTTTATTTGATCGTAAAAGAAATAAGGGAGAAAAATGGACCCATGGATACATAAATGTAATCAATAAAGGCTCTCTCACCCCGGCTTCTAGAAGTAGGGCAAATATTTCCTCAGAGTAAACTCTCTGTGTCAATAAGGTTCATCAGATTATATTCACCAGCTAACGTATGCACCATTTGCCCCTGTGAGTTAGAATTAATAATTGGTATTTTCTTTTTTCAGAGTTGGTGGCAGTGAAATATTGTTTCTTGATTTTTAGACATATGAACCTTGGATATCGTGGTTTTACTGATAGTTAACTTTAACCTTGAGGAATCTGCAGCTACCCCCAGCTCTTAAGAGGGGCTTGATTAAATATGTGTTAGAAATGGGATTTCTGGTTGGCTAAGGCTTGCGCTAAGGCCAGGCAGAGACCACCCCTCTAGTCAGGGCTGGGGAGTTACATTCCAAAGATAACCCCTGCTCACCAACTTGGTAGCTTGGCACGAGCAGTCAGGCTTATCCCAGAGGTCATGTGTAAAGCATTTGCTCACGCGCACAGCAACAACATCCCAGGCACACTACAAAAGAAACTCCACACAAGGTTATATAAAAAATAGCCTTTGTATTCTCATAACACATTAGAATAGTAAACACATAACATACACTGTGCCAACTGGCACGGGCAACATTCACAAGGATTATATACACATGACAGGGCCACATGGACTACTGTCAGAACCATCACAAAGCGAACTTGGTAACAGTAAAACAGATCATAACCATACAACCTGTAAACACTGGTTATCACTGTGCTTAGCATCAGCCTGTAACATAAACTACATTATGCACAGTCCCATCAGTCGCAAATTACATTCTGCGCCAACCTCACAGCATAAACACATTATGCAATCATCTCACAAGTCTAAACACATTAGACCCTAACCTCCTAAGCATTACTCATACTAGGGGCCTTTTCGGCAACTCCGTGGGTGCAGGCTTCCTGCGGAAGTCGGAAGTCCCGTCGCACGACAGGCAAGATGCTGCCTGACTTCCAGCCCAGCCCAGCGGCCAAACGCGGGGTGGGCACCTGCTCTATCAATTAAAAAGGCGCCAGACTGCGGGGTGGGCACCCGCTAAGTAAGCATTTTAAACAGCGGGGTAGGCACCCGCAAATCCACTTAGTTGTAAGAAAAAGCGAGGTGGGCTCCCGTGATTGCAGACAAAACATGGGGGAATCCCTATGCCGGGGATTCCCTCCCGCCCAGACAGCCCCGTGCTGCGGAGAACTCGTGCTCCTTCCTAGGACAACTACAGCTCCTGGCTGAAATGGAAACAGAGCACTCCCAGGGCGCTAGAACAGCAAGCACACAAGGTCCTGTAGCAAAAGAAAAAATAAGTCCTGGAAGAATTACGGTGCAAAGCAGGGCCCAGAGAGGCAAGCCCTCCTGGCAGCCCCCCTGGGTCCAAGCAGCATGCCCCTAGCATGATCAGCACACTCCAAGAACTGAACATTTCAATGGGGTCACAGCCCCTTCTTTTATACCACATTGTCCTTTGTCTACAAGGTGCAGGCAATGGGAGAACCAGCTACAACTGGTTATGGGGAGCTCCTGAGCACTTTGTTTTGCTCATCTCCTCTCTCCTATTCACAGGACAGGCCAGGGACATCAGACGCACCACAGGAGGTGGATCCAGCATTGTAGAGGGAAGGCACATCCCTATTCAGGTCCCAGGTGCAACTCCTCCCTACCATCTACATGCAGATCCCCCTATTCACCACTGGCAGACCCATCCTGGCTCCTGGAGCCTACCACACCAGCCAGCCCCTGTCAATCACAAGCCAGACATACAATTCACATCAGGCAGGCAGACACACTGCACACAGAAATGCTAACTTCTAAAAGTACACTTCTCCACTAGTGATAATAAATCTGCGCACACCATTGCGCAGCATTTATTCTCATTAATTCGCACATACTAAACTCGTCCCTGCACACCTCTCATACCAGGAGCTACCAGGGACACACTTATCCGCATGCATTCCTATGGGACTTTACACGCACTTTACACTGGACCACAGTGCTAAAGTGCGCAGAGGCCTAAATCACCAACACTAGGTTACAGAAAAGGGCTAGGAGAACGCAAAAAGTTTCGGGGTGAACCTGCCCAAAGGGCCAAGTCCAACAACATGGCATTGCCTCATTAGTACAAACTCCACATGGTAGTCCAATAGGGATGGGAAACACCAGAGGTGGTTAGGGGCTTGATACGGCTAGCAGGACTGGTAACTGGAAGTTGCAGGAGGTTATGGAACTTGCCATGTTGGGGGGCCTGGATATGATCGTGGCAACATCCAAGGCATTGGCGGAGTTACAGGACAATCCAGAGGTTGTTTGGTACTAAGGGGTACCCTCTCAATGAGCCCAGCAGGGGTGCGCTATGCCAAACCCTAGGAGCCTTTACTACAGGACCCTGGATGGAAACATCAGTGCCCCACTTGTCCTTCAGGCAGCTGTAAGTCTGAGCAATCAGGGGCTTGCCTTGCAACAATCCACTCCTAAAAAGACATGAGTAAAGTCATGGACTGGTGGTTCACGATATTTATCAGGGAAAATTCCCAGATAAATGGTAGTACCAATTGGGTTGACCATGGTGCCTTTTGGCTCATCAGTTTGGGTGGATCAGGTTACTCATTTTTTCCTGCCCTTGGATTGACCATAAGTTAAACCACCTTCTTAGCATACTTCATGTATGAAATAAACCTACATAAAACATTTTGTGGCGTGATGATTTATTACAGTGTGTACTAAGTACTTACTATGGGAGGGTTGCAGATATCGGCACTATGAATACTGACCCTTTTTCGATGGCCAAAGCAAAATTGCTCGCAGGTGGAAGTTTCTACTTTTTAGCTCTATGTCATGGGGTTCATATCGAGCACTAACTAACATGGCGTACAATATAGACGCTGAGTAGGAGATTGTGGATCTTCATTTTTGGATATGGTGGTTTTACTGATAGTCAAATTTTACCTTGAGGGATCTGAGTACAATCCCATTTTAAGAATGCTGATGTGTAGCTGCTCCTAGGAGGATTGTTTCACTTGTTATTACTATATCACAGGGTTTATATTGAGCACTAACTAACATCATGCACAAAATAGACTCCGAGTGGGAGATTCAGGATCTTTGTTTTACACGTAAGGTAAGCTCGGATACACTGTGATAAACGGATCATTGGCTTTTCATCTGTTAGTTCATCTCATTTTTAGTTAATTTTTTTTCACAAGTAAATTCAGGACTTTATCGGTGTTTCAATATGTTGAGTAGACTGTTGAAGAGGTGTTCACAAGTTGTTTAACCAAGTAGGATTAGTGACATTTAGGGTTAGGCTTTGAGAACGGTTCAGCCTTTCATGCCCTCCACAGAATTAACGTTTTACAGAGGCACTTGATTTCGCTATTTTCATTGGAAGACTGATTTATATCTTGCATTGTTTTCTAAGGACAGGATGCGCTCTGTTTGGTTTCGGCATATGAAAGAGATGTTACATTACAGTCTATTACATGATGTACGTTTTTTAATTAGATAGTTTCACTGGTGACGACATTTTTCTGGTATTTCTTATTTTGGACTTTATTTTTCATACATAAAAAGATTTTTGTGTTATACTTCAATTTACTGAGCAGAAAAGCTTGTAGACTCATTCTGATGTTACGTATATAGCAGGACAAGATCCTGCTTGATGATTATTTACATCAGGATCACCTTGAAGAATGTTATCTCACCTGGAATACGGGTAAGAACATCAATACTTAACTTGATGAGTCATTGACAGTACAATTTATGGTTGTGTTTAAATAATAATAAGCTTTCTTCTGTTCCTTAGAATGTTATACCTCCTAATGAAGGACAAACAGGTATGAAATTCATTCAGGATCGGACTGGCAGTAGGGGGCACCAAGTGTTTACCCGGTGAGCCGAAGGGGTAGGGGCCACTTTTGTCACTGGCGGCCGGCAATATTGGCCCCCTTTACCGAAAGTGGGAGTTGTGCTTTTTACTTGCGCCCACGCCTCCTCTCAGGGCCTGTCGAGCAGCAATCTGCCAGGGCTGGTTGCTGTCCCAGTCCGGCCCTGAATGCAGTGAGGATCATTTAAAAAATGTTTTGGTTGAACCACGCGCAGTGACATGATTATTATTTCAGTGAGAATATTTTAATACTATCAATCAAAAGAAAGCCTATAAACAAATGTATTAAAGGAAGAAGTACCCTAAATAAATACTGGTTTATAAGTGATTCATTTGGTTTTTAACTTCATGATTTATGGAGTTGTAACCCATATGGGCGTGCAAAGGGAGACACAATGCCGTATTGACAGAGTGCGGTTATTCAGTTTTTTACTTTTCACCTGGACCACAGGGTGATACCCTCTTGTACCCCAAGAACATTGACAGTTTGGCAAAGTGATATAATTTTTGGAATGCGCTGAATATACATTAATTTCATATGTCCTCTAGTTCTGCAAATTTGGTAACAAAACTACCTTTGATTCTAGAAAGACTTCATAAATAACATGTTAAGATGGTAATCAGACTTAAAGATTCACATTATTTAGCAAAGAGATCGTGTTGGATGGAGGTTCTCCTTACACCTGACTTGACGGATCAAAACAGTATGAAGTGAACGGAAGGTGACACACTGCCTTTGTATACCAGCTAAGTAAATGCATATGTCTCAAGGCAGCAATTTATCGAACATAGACACATTTTGAAATGCTGAAATATGAAAACTGCTCATATATGCATAAGCACCAGTAAACTACACATTACACAATAATGGGAAATCTCAGAGTTCTTATGATTTTTATGTTTACAATTAATTAAAAAATAGAAGCTTCTTCTTAAGAACTCACTCGAGTGGTTAAGCAAACTTCCAGTGATGTATTAAGGAGCGGTTTAGGTTGACCAAAAAAAACAAGCATCTTCGTAAAAATCACTAGTGATTGGAATTCACATATTTTTC
Source organism: Lissotriton vulgaris (assembly GCF_964263255.1). Lineage (NCBI taxonomy): Eukaryota > Metazoa > Chordata > Amphibia > Caudata > Salamandridae > Lissotriton > Lissotriton vulgaris. The sequence continues at coordinate 494,096,522 of NC_141685.1, forward strand.
TGAACATTCTGCTAATGAAGAAGGAGAACATGGTGCCGTGTTTTTCCTGGAGAACACAGGTTTATCAATTTGCAATTTTCGGGTCTCTACCCAATAAATATTATTGAAAGGAGAGACAGCCTCACTCCTAGTGGTTTTAAATCTGGTATTTTGTGAAGCAAAAACTACTCACCCTGAAGGGTTTCAAGGCTTTGGGGGCCGTCAGGGAGATTAAGGGAGCTATTGCCCAGAGTCACATGGTGCTGACCTGTCGCTGGCACCAGAGATCCAACCGTGAACCATGCACTCCGAAGTCTGCTGCCCTGGAACAAACCACTCCCTTTGCGCCGCCCCTCTCCCTTCCCATCTGCATCATTGCATGCTCCTCTTATGAAATGTGACCCAAGCAACCCTGCCATGAAAGGAAGGCTACAAATGTGAACTGCTGAAATGATGGTTTTAGGGATTTTCTGAACCTTAAATGTTTAGGGATGCAGTTGTTTAATGACATCTCCAGGGAACATCGTTACTTGTTATAATTGTGCTGAGAAATTCACTAGCATTGTTCCAGTCATCAAGCAAAAGGGTGTGCAATCTAGCACTGTTCTAGGCACATTTGTATCAAGCCATCGAGAAAGGTGTTGTGAGCCTCATAGGAATGGTTTTAGTCAGGGACATTAACAACCTTTATAGATGTCCCCCCAAAAAAGGCATGGGGGCTTCATACATTGACTGGTGTTTGGCACTGCTGCTCTGCAATTGTGTACTGATTGTTCTATTTTTGAAACAGTTTACACGCATAAGTAATCTGCCAGTCAGCCTGCAGAGTTGCAGAGTAACAGAAATCAGTGGCGGCTCCTCCTGTAAGGTGGAGGAGCGTTGCCTCACTGCTTTTAAGCAATGTCACTAAAGGAAACCTAAAATGATAATATTATTATCATTTATTTTTTTCCTTGTTGCAACAGCTCTGTAGGCGGGATGGGGCTGGGCTGCTCTGCTGACAGTGCAGGGAAGTGTAGGAATGGCCTACTCCCTAAAGTGCGAAAGAATGTTTGGCCGGCCCTCTAGGGCTGGCCAAACATTCATGTGCACTTTGCATGTTATCCATGCAGGCTGCTTTACAGCCTGGGTGGAGAACATGCCCAGCCTCCTATTCTTTGGCTGAGCCCCAACCCCACAGTGCTTAGACCAATCACAACACTGCATTGCATGGCTATGGGGGGGATGGGAGCAGGGTGAATCCTGCTTCTTGCCCAGGAAGCGGGGAAGTGGATCGAGAGGAGGCGGCTTGACAGTGGGTGGAAGTGGCAGACAGGTAAGTGGGTATTTCATTTTTTTTATTTCCTTACCCCCCCCCTGCAACCAGCCTCACCACACCTTCAAAAACCAGCCACCACTGAAGCAACAGTGGTTCCTGCGGAATAATAGAATCAATACAGATAATAAGGTGCACAATCACAACGGAAGGGTTAAAATGTTGTCAGAGGGCGAAGAAACTACATACACCCATGGTTTATTTTGATACAATCATATTTTATATTTTACAAACTAAATTCTATATACAAGTGTAAAATGTGAGTACTGTCCCCAGTGAGAAAAAGGAACCTAAAATATTGTGACAGTATTTTCCAAGCTTTCCAAGGTATTCAGAAAAGCTGACCATTTAGCAAGTCAATACATAATATACAGCAGTTATATACAATAATACGTGCCGTTAATGGTTCGTTTCTTTTGTTCTTTTGTTGTTGTCGATGATGTTTTGACCCTATATGTAACCTAGGGTCTCATCAGGACCTATGGATTTAGGGACATCTGAGAGGTAGAATGCGCAGCGCGAGGTGACCGTGCCAACAGTAGGTGAAGGAAGAAAAGGAAAACAAGATACTCACAAGGACAACACGCCGGATACCCAAGTGTGAGTGAAAGCTGACACTCTATGGGTAGCTGAGCACTGTGATTGTGTTGATGATACACAGAGACGTGCATGAAGACGGTGATGAGGAACTCTGGGGTTGATATTAATCACAAGTGGTGCTGTAGCGCTGACCTGTGAATCACGATTGTTTAATATGGTGGTCTGTACCTACATATGGGATGAAGCCCATCTATAGAAGAAAGTATTTTTCAATGTAGATAAATCCTTCAATAATAGCAGTCCTAAAAGTGCGTGACGATCCACTATGTGGACTGCACAACAGCATCAGTCTGTCTTCTGTTGGCCAAGCCTGTAGTTTCTCACTGGGATAACTACGCACATCTTTCTTTTTCATTGCATATAGAATTTTGTTTTTAAAATATAAACTATGATTGTATCAAACTAAAACCATAGGTGTATGTAGTTTCTGTTCCCTCTGACATCATTTTAACTCTTCCCTTGCGATTGTGCACCTTATTATCTATATTGGTTCTATTATTCCACAGGAACGACTATTTCTGACAATAATTAACCCACCCAGGTTCCTTAGTGAGTTGGGTTCCCTTGTCCTTTTGCTTGACTACTGACAGGAACAGCACAATAGATTTCATAAACTCTCACAGTGCTCTTTTTCATTGTAATATTGGTTATTTCTAAAATATATTTGAACAGGAAATATAGTCAGCAAGATACTAGAGATCCCTAGCACACACCTGTTGAACACACTGACAGCTGATATAAAACTGGGGACATTGTTTTGAGCACACATTATTGCCAGAACATACATCAATTTGCAGGATTGATGTACAACTACCGAAACCTAAAATCTGCTCTGTGGCAACCTAGGAGTCAAAGCAATTAAAGTGCAACCTCTGCGTAATCAGACTTGTCCTGTCAACATATCTGAAGGATGTAAAATATTAAAAGACCTAAGAAATAAAGATATTTCATTGTAATAAATCCAAATCAAATGTTATTCCCAATCTTTCTCAACACGTGTTTCTTTATATCTACATCACTTCCTTAAGTCATCAGTTTATCTGGTCACATATATACACCACTATAAAGCACCAATGCATTTCAGTTTACTGCATCCTGACACAATTACATACAAAAAGGTAATCTGTGAGGTTATATGAACTACATTGATATTTTTTCAGGAAGAGTTAGCAAAAGAGGAAAGCATTAATTAAACCAATATAATTACCGTAGTACTAATGTTTTGAAGTGAAAAGCATGACAGGACATCCTTTGATACATAGGACGCACAGCATCAAAAATGAATCGTCATTTTCTAAACTAGGAAGCAGGAAGCAGGAAGCAGGACTGTCCCTTGAGTGCACCAGAACACAGCTAGAACTTTCAGCACTTGGAGAGATGGCCAACAACCAGAAGCTCACTTATAACTGGATTAAGTTTGAGTTTGTGCCACTAATCCAGTAATCAAAATCCTCAAAGCGTGAGATGAGTTCTCATGTGATAAAAGAACAATACCATGAGAACAAATTGCATAGTAATCAAATTAGAATGGTATTGTTTTCATAAATGATCTCGTGCAAATCATGAACGACGAGTTTGCTGATAAACCATGTACCTAACACATCTATCAGAAGGCACATAAATGATGAGTTTAGATTGACACTGACCTATTACAAACAAAGAAATGGAGTCTCCTGCAGAGGCCAAATGACTGAAGACAAAAAACATGGCAGAAGCACTGAATGTATAATAGTTGCTCCACCCAATGGAGCAAATAGAACCACCACAGTCCACAAATGAGACCGATAGCCTTGAAGAAAACTTCGCTCAAAGAAGTCAGCAACAGGAAAAGCGTCTTATACCTTGAGATACTAACCACAATAAATAGAGGTGAATCTGCAGAACAGTATTCCATGTAGAAGGACTGCCAATCAATTCCCAACTTTCAACTAGAGATTAAAATTAGCAAATGTAATTAATTGAGAGACATCCGTTAAATAAGGCTTTCAGAATAGCTGATATTTAGCTATGAGAATATGAAGTTTGTGTAGACACTGTCTCACCTAAGCTAGTATGTTTGAACGACTCATTGGGGCAAATTTCCTAGTGTCAATGCTGATCTGTGTACACTCAAATCTAAAACACTTGTTGGTTGCCTGCCCAGCATTGCTTTGAAATTGGTACGTACACAATGGTCAGGGTCTATAGATCAATTATAACATTAAATGTATCAAGGTAATAATCACATTAGCTAATTATCACGATTTCATCCTTGTAGTACAAAAGTATGGGCAGCCAACCATGACAAAATTAAAGAAAGCAATCTCACTTCCATCACACCCGGCACTTGTACCATTTCATTAGCTTTCTTCATTTTGGATCAACAACTATTTTATCATATGTTTTCGTAACTTTCCCTGTGCCCAGTGATGGTTAGCCATAGCCACTCTGCACACTCAACACTCTGTGTGCCCACCTTTGATTGTGCATAAATGATGAATGCTAATTTTTCAAAAACAGTTAAAGATTCCAGGAGCTTATACTGGATTTGAGGATAACGGGTTCCAGGATTCAATATTGGATTTGAGGAATCTGGGACCCTCATTTGGACTTAGAGTTTTAACATGGGATCCTTGAAAACTGCTATAAAAACATGAGGTAATATACAAAGCTCGTGGGTGTCCTAAGAAATACCGTCGGGTTTGGGGGAAATGGTTGAGGAGGTGGAGTAGGTATAAAGGGAACGCCCAACTTTACACTCCTATGTGGTTTTTGCTAATGCCTGTAAATCTTGTGGTGCTATTTTCCTATTTTAAGTCCTGGATCTTCACGGTGTTGGACTGTAAGACTGGTGTATCTTCTTTATTTTTTCAATCAATAAACAAAAATGTGTTTATCAAAAATAAAAAAACATCAGTTAATGCCGTCCTAACAAGAAATGTTCTATCATAGCTAGCAAGTAACCGTGTTCAGATATAGAATTTTGATCCTCAAATCTGAAATGGATAATGTGAAATTGAGTTCCACATTGAATTGAGGCTTTTTGTTTTTTAAATATTAGAGCATTTCATATAGGAATTAAAATTGAAAAACAATCTTTTATGTTTATGTGCTGAAAGTTAACCACTCAATCAATCAATCAGTACATGTAAAGCACAGCTTACCACCTGCATTGGGTTGCTGGGCTTAGTTGAAAATTCAGGTCTTGAATCTCTTCCTGAAGTCTATCACCAAGAGAGGGGGAAGGGTTTCAGTACTTGGCAGCAAAGTGGGAGAAGGAGCGACTTCCGCTGCGACTACAGTGGATGCGTGATGTCTGAGCCAGGGGCAGGGCTAGGGAGGGGGAGCAAAGGTTTCTGAATGGTTGGTTAAAGTTTAGGCGGCAGCTCATGTATGCTGGTCCTTGGTGGCAGAGGGCTTTGTAGGCATGTGTCAGCGACTTGATTTGGCATCTTTTCTGGGCAGGGAGACAGTGTAGGTTCCTCAGGTGTTGGGTAACGTGTGTCCATTTGGGCAGATCTGGCCACTTAGTTCTGTACTGTCTGGAGCCTTCACATGGGTTTGGTAGTAGTTCCTGTATTCATTAGTCCAGCTGTCTGGGGATTGAGGCATGTAGGGCCATTTTGCACTTATTAATGGGTAGCCACTCATATTATTTAATTAGTAACTTTCATGCAAATTCAGCAAACATCATCAACGTTATAACCAATGCAGGCAAAAATCTTCAAAGGAAGCTCACTTTAAACCATAACTAGACACACACTATCGTCAGTGTGTGTGTAAACTTGCATGTTTCTGTGGGTGCCCAGACGCCTTCAGAAGCAATTGTTGGCAACCCCCCTATCTATTGCCCTAATTTATAGGACATGCTAGCACTTCACCTAATTGGTTGCTTTGTAGTTGTGGAAGTAGGGCGTCTTTCAAGGCCCTATTGTCCTCTATTCTCGTGACTCAGGCTGATTCCTTGTTTACTATGTGATTAGCATGCATTTGTAAAAACATTTGTTTTCGTTGTTTTTCTGTGACCCATTTTCTCTATGTAGGTCGAACCCCTCAGCAAACTCTGTAATTCCTTTGATCAATGTATGTTCTTGAACAGGGATCATGTTGTGTAGCGTTGTGAATCATCCCACGACTGCTCGGTTCTACAAAACGTCACAAATAAAATACTGAACTAGGATACCCCTGACAGTTCACATCTTTGGAACACTTTCATTAATTTGACTCCATGGATATAAGAAAACATAAATGTACCGCGGTTCACTTTATGTAGCATTATTCATGAGGTTAATGGCAACGATTTTTATATGTTCTCTTTTCATATATATTTAATTGCTGTTTGAATTTGCAACCTTGAAAGGAGAGTGTAGCAGTAAGGATGTTTCCACGGTATTAGAATGAACCTAGCGTCAATGCGATATAAGAATATATATGATTTACAGTGCAATGAGACTACAATAGCAGAGTAGTATATTATTAAAACACGAATCATTACTACTCTCATTAACAAAGAAAGTAAAAATTCAGCAACGGGGCATCACAATTGAACGTAGAACTCCGTTTTAGGCATGGCCTGATGACAGCTTAAGCCACTGTCGCATCAGCCTCTTATAGTAAAAAATGTAGACATTAATAGAACACATATGTAAATACATAAAGGGGCTCTGGGCCAACACTTTTCATCTACAGAGGGGGTCGTTCGATACTCGGATTTTGCTGCCATCCACCACAGAATACAATAGAGGGTTATATGGCAGCTCAGCGCATTTGCCTACTGACAAGTACACACTGGAGACATGAAGATATGAAATATGATCCATTGAGAGGTCACGTGGGCCAATATTTTACTTTGCCAATGATTATTTTCGTTCTACTCTTAAAAAAAATATATATATATGTGTGTGTTTGCAAAAAGTACCCCTAAATGGAGGGCACACTCGGGACTGCTCCATAAATAGGTAGATGATGGAAACAACTTCCTTACTCCAGCCAACACTTTTTGGGCAACCATGCCCTTCCTCATGGGCCTGCGGGGAAATGACGACAGCAGAAACACTTGTCAGTAAAATCCCTTCTTTTATTAACCAATCTGCATGTTAATCACCACCACTGCATTCTGGGACTGGTAGTGTATATCCACCAGCCCACACAGGCTCCATCAGTTCCCATATACAATCACAAAGGGGTTAAATGTCCATCCATCTACTGTTCAAACAATTGGGCACATCCTGTTCTGCTCAAGCTGCAAAAATTACTGCAGCAAACTGAACCACATGCCTCCGTGGGTGGGACTCTTTGTGGACATCGCCGGCTCCGAATCACCGCTCTGTGTACCAAATTCATCCATAAGATGCTCGTACCCACAAGGCCCAGGCAGTGGCGCACCCGCATATCAAAGGGCTGGCCACTAATTTGTTTGCAAAAAATACTCCCAAATGGAGGGCACACCCAGGACTACTCCATAAATAGGTAGGTGATGAAAACAAACTCCTTACTCCAGCCAACTCGTTTCAGGCAACCATGCCCTTCGTCATGGGCCTGCTGGGAAATGACGACAGCAGAAACACTTGCCAGTAAAATCCCCTCTTTTATTAACCAATCCGCATGTTAATCACCAGCACTGCATTCTGGGACTGGTAGTGTATATCCACCAGCCCACACAGGCTCTGCCAGTTGCCATATGCAATCACGAAGGGGTTAAATGTCTATCCATCTACTGTTCAATCAATTGGGCACATCCCTTTACTAGGGGATAGCTAGTAAATCAAATATGCCAATTCGGAATCCCCATTCATAATCACAATTTACACAGAGAGCATAAGCACTTTAGGATTGATCAGCAGTGGTAAAGCGCCGGAGCACTAAAGGCATCCAAAACAGGTCAGAAAAAAGAGGAGGAAGGAAAAAATTGTTTGGGGAAAACCCTGCAAAATAAAACAGGCCCAACACCTGTCACATGTGCTCTGGGGGTCTCAACTCCACTCCTCTCAGACATCACCAAAACCTCAGAGGAGCCATCCTGCTCCAGAGTGTGGGCTTCCTCCCTTTGTTCAGTGTTCTTGGGTCGGCCTTCTTCCTGGCACAGGGTGACAGCTGGCTGATTGATGCAGTGCAGTCCCACCCACCTCTTCAACTTCAGGAGCTGACCTAATCAAGGTTAATTGCTCCCTTTGTGGTGGAAGGACTTTGTACCTAGCTGGAAGGAAAAGTAATTAACCCAGCTCAGCTGGGTGACAACAGGCCTGGGCTCTGGTCCTAAGCTTAACCAGAGAAACATGGCATTCCCGGATGATCCATAAGCTGTACAATTACAACTTTGGACTTTACAGGATACTTCGTTTCAGACAGGGTACACTGTACATTGGTATGACTCTGGTGTCTATAGACCAAAGGGGAGAGGAGCTGCATTCTATGGCAATCTTCCCCAGGGTGTATAATGAAGGGTCACTGCAGATCAGAGACTAAAGCACCCTGACATTTCCTATCTGTGTGCACCAACATTATAAGGCCTATCCCATGTCAATACCCTGCAGAATCTAGTTCCGGGGCTGCGCACAACAGGAGTCTCCCACCCACAGCCCTCACGTGTGCACATGTGTGTACACAAATGTTCACATGTAAACAAACAAGTGCCTCTTACCTTTGCTGCGTTGTAGCAACCTTATCTTCAAAGTCGGACACTGGGGGTCAACATATGAAGTCCATTTTACCATGACTTTACCATGGGTGAGTCACAGGTTATGAAGCTCCCCCACAGTAAAAAGTAAAAAAACAGGTAATCAAAAGCAAAATATCCAGGTGGATTAGATGGTCAGGACCACCTTTTCTTTTATTTTGATTTTGTAAAAAAATGTATTGAGCAGATCATAAGCGCTATAACAATAGTAATAAATAACAGGGAGTTTAAAAACACCATTAGATCGGTACATACAAATCATGAAAAACACGAATTCAATAAAAGTGCAGAGAGACATACTACAAAAATCAATAGACAGCATACCAGTTTTTAAAAAGTGCAAGAGCGTGCAGAAAAGCTACTATCCCAACTTTTTCCAAATATACAATTCTTAACGTGCAAAAGTGCTAAAAGTGCTGGAGTACACTGGAAATACCAGAGCAAACTATCCTTTCCAATGCAATAACTCCACGGGATCTATCGTTGTACAGTACTGTACTGATCTTTTTTTTTACGATATTGACACTAATCTTTCACATTTAATTAACTGCTTTAGAATATAGAAAACACTTCTATTTCATCATAGTTTCAAGATTCATTAAGTATTTCCAGACCGCAGCGAACTTTTTGTGGCACCCACCAACAAGGGAGGAAATAGCTAGAAAGGTCTCCTCCGCTTTTGTCATTGTTAAGATAACCCTGGATCTGGTGATACCAAAGAGGGTGAGATCTGCCTCTGAAACTAACCTGTTCTGGATCTCCAGGCTTATGGCCGAAAAGATCTTGTCCCAGAATAGCCCTACGCTTGGACAAATAAAAAATATATGTAGCCATGCCCCTTCCCCTGCTGCCTGGCAACAGAAGCATCTATTCTCTACATCTGGATACTTTTTATTGAGTGCTTTGGGTGTATAGTATGCCATCCACCAAGACAAAAAGGCCATTATTTTAAAATTGGCTGCTCTAAAAGCCTTACTCCCTATGTGGGATATGTCCGGCCATTCTCAACTTGAAAAGGAACATTGAGTTTTGCGGGATACTTTTTCTAGGAATATTCCGACCAATGGTGATTCACTTTGGTTACACAAAAGACGGTACAATTACCCACCCCTCTAACCTGTGCTCCAAATAGAGCAATTACAACCTTGGTCGGGTACCACTAGACTAAAAGATTATATCTATTTAGAAAATATATGATCTGTAAATATTTGAAAAAGACTTCCTCGGGTCACCACATCTAACCTGAACCTCTTGCCAGGAAATTATTCTATTATTCATTAAAAAGCGCCCCAGCTCTTCCAGAGCACATTCCTTCCAGTATCTAAGGTGACTTGATTGGATTTGGAGACCCAATTTTTAACATTCACCTAATTTTAGATAGTGGATGCCAGAAGAAACGGCTTGTTTGAAAAAAGACTGTAGTGTAAAGGAATAATCCTTCAGAGTCTTATATCTAGTCCTCTTGGGGAGTTTGGATGTTTTTAGAAATATCAGGATCTGCGAACCAGACTCCTGCACAATTTTAGCCATAAAAAGTTGTCTAGTAAACCATTTGAATCCAGCAAATGAGCTGTTTAGTCTAAAATAGCTGCTTCATAATATGTACGGATTTGTGGAATACTAAACCACCCTGATGAATATCCAGTTGTAATGCAGAGAGTTTAGCCCTAGATGCCTTTTTGCTCCTGAAAAACTCTCTAAATATAGTTTCTAACTCTTCAAAATAACTAGTATTGATTTTTATGGGTATATATGTAAAATGAAAGACAAGTTGAGGGAGTATGGGCATTTTGACTCGAGCCACACAGCCTATCAAAGTTAATGGTAAAAGCAACCAATTATCCACTTATTTTTTTTATTTTACCCCGATTGGCTTCATAGTTCAATTTATATAGCTCCCCATATTGATTAGAGACATATATCCCCAGATAGTGTGTTGGATCCAACTTGAGGGCTTTGTGTTTAAGATTTACAGGAAGAAAATCGCTATCAGTATTTAAAATTAGAATCTCAGTTTTATTTTGATTTATTTTATAACCCCCAATCAATTCAAATTGACTAAATTCAGTTAGGACCAGGTCTATATTCTGGCTGTCAGGGCTGAGATATAAAATAATGTAATCGGCAAACAGCTTTAGTTTTGCCGTTCCCGGAATCAGAGTTTTTATTATTACATTGCCGTGGATTTTAATAGCCAGGGGTTCCATAAAGAAAGTAAATAATAAGTGTGAAAGCGGACACCCTTCTAGTCCCACATTTTATATCTACTATCCCCATTCAATTTGTATTCATCACCGCCTGAGCCCCCTAGGACCACCTTCTCACAGTGTAAATGTACGTCTTTGTTTTGTAAAACTAGCCCTTGTCCTTATTCATTGAAGGGTGGCATGCAAACTGGTTGTACTTGCTTATTTCTACCTTTGCAACACAAACTAGATTTCATTCAAAAGATTTCTGCTCTCTAAAATTCAGGGGCATATTACTAACAACTAGCGATAAATATCGCTATGTTGGTTTAGCGGCGATATTTTTATCGCCGAGCTGCGGCGATTTTTATCGCTTAGGAACCTTGCTATTATCAAGGTTTATCTCCTCAGCGATAAAAATCGGCCGAAATGCATGAATATCGCTGAAAAGTTCGCGATATTCATGCATTACCAAGAAATGCTCTTAGCCATGTTATCCACCTACCATTGGATAACATGGCTAAGAACTGCTCAGGGGCAGGTGTTAGCTTTTGGAGATATTCGCGCTTAGCGCGAATATCTCCAAATGTTGGTAATAGGAGATAGCGATGTTAGCAACTGTTTCCAGTCGCTAACATCTTGGCACGCCCAGTTTGCATGTCATTAGTGATAAATATCACTGACATGCAAAGCGGGGCCCAAGATGGTCGCTATCTCCTACTAGCTATCTCTAACTGGTGTTAGCGACAGCTAGGTAATAGGGAGATAATTTTATCTCACCTCTCTTGGCTTTTAAAGCCAAAAAAGCGGAGATAAACCCCCTTGATAATATGCCCCTCAGTTATTTTGTAATTAGTTAATCTTCTGTAAAAAAGGTAGATACATTTTTGTTTTTTCTCTATTTTCCCCCAAAAACCATTAGAAAATCAAATGCTTTCTTCCCGTGCAATTATAACTTCAAACTTCTCTAATTAATTGCATCACATACAGTGATGAACAATATGTTAATGTGATGTCTTCTACTATACCATATATATATATATATATGTATGAAAAGGTGTATGTGAATGTCACGTGGATGATGTCATCAGTGATGTCATCAGTGATATCACTGACCATGTCATGAATGATCTAATATGTGACATCATCAGCAGTGGACTGCGGGTGAGCAAAATATAGTTAGTACAACTAACTATATAGGAGCAATTTCAATGGTTTTTTAAATGCTAATTCCTAACTTCCTTTGTTTTTTTCAGTATATATATCTATATCCACACACAGAGAGTTTCCCATTAAGGAGAGCCACATCAGCAGGTAGGTTAAATTTTGTTTTATTCTGGAAGCTGCAGCAAAGTGGGTGAACAAACGCCATATCTTATAAGCTGCCTGACGCGTTTCATGCTATCAAAGCATTTCCTCAGAGGCATAGAGTCCATTACCAGCGTGCAGCGTCAGCACTCATTTGTATTCATTCCACCTGCCCCAGTGGGCGTCGGTTCTCGCTGAGCCCGTTGGTCCTTGTAGTGCTGTTAGGTATTGCTCCAGTGAGTCGCTGGCACGCTGTAACAAATTTGACAAATTACATCCACAGTGGGTCTGGAGAAAGTTCAAATCACGCTGTGCTGCACCATACTACTTCAAGACAACAACCTCGCTGCCACACGTGCCGCCAGTCGGGTGACTGCAGCACGGACCACATACGATGTGGCAGGGCTCTCCCACGACCGGGACCAGCCGTTTCAAAATCCACACACAGAGAGTTTCCCATTAAGGAGAGCCACATCAGCAGGTAGGTTCAATTATGTTTTATTCTGGAAGCTGCAGCAAAGCGGGTGTACAAACGCCATATCTCATAAGCTGCCTGACGCGTTTCATGCTATCAAAGCATTTCCTCAGAGGCACAGAGTCCATTACCAGCGCGCAGCGTCAGCACTCATTTGTATTCATTCCACCTGCCCCAGTGTGCGTTGGCTCTCGCTGAGCCCGTTGGTCCTTGTAGTGCTGTTAGGTATTGCTCCAATGAGTCGCTGGCACACTGTAACAAATTTGACAAATTAAATCCACAGTGGGTCTGAAGAAAGTTCAAATCACGCTGAAGTACTCAGGTGAGAGCAGATTGCTTGCACGAGTACTGTGGCAAATTGAAACTTGAGCCCTCCCCCCACACAAAGTACATTGAGACCCCCCACACTCCAAAGTGAGTCAGGAACTCTCAGTTCAGGGACCTGCCAGTGCCGGAGGGGGCCCCTGGAGCTCAGGGACCTACCAGCACAACAGGGGCTTCGGGGGTCTTTTGTTATGTCACTGGTGCTGTGAGCACCATGAGCATTTGTGTAAGAAAAATCTTGGGCTTAGGCACATCTTTTCCTACACATGAAGCACTGTGGTTTTGCAGTGCTTCATTGCAATCCAATGAAGGCAAACGTGAATTATGCATGTTCTTTGACATATTCCAAACCCTTACCAGCCCATGGAAACTTTGAAAAGCACCAGCTGTTCTCCATTAAATTCATGATTAATCAGGATTCTGATACGCATACCATTAAACTGTAGCATTGTTAGGATTTCATTGAATTTAGCAACCCTGCAGTGATTGATGCACGCACATGAATAGGTAACCTGATTTATTTGACTTCAAAAACCTTCATGCTTGAGCCACTTACATAGGTGGCTTTTTCATGTATTGCAAATGCACCGGTCTTGCTTGGAATTTAAGCAATCTGATCCACGAAAGGAAAATGCCTTTTATTGGGAGTGGACTTGCTTATTTTAATGGCTTTCATTGCCCCCTCTCTAACTGAACATCCTTCTGCATAATTCTTGGATTATGTCTCTGTTGTCCTTTGTTGGAAAATAAAATAGGCTAGTGATTGACAAGTCGTCATCCATCATTTCTGCCCTTTTTCTGTTCACGGTAAAACCTGCACATGAAAAATACTTTAGAAGGATGAAATAGTAATATGCAAAGGGATTACTATTCCTTCAAGCAGGGGTATGGCTTGGTCAGTGAGATGGGGGGTGTGAGTTCAGATTTTCAAACAATCATGCCAGCATTTAATGTTAAAGTGCACGCGAGAGTCTTAAGGGGCAATGTGAAGGGAGAGGAATGCAGAGTGGTAGGGTTAGTAAGTAAGAGAAAACACAAGATGTTGTCAAAAATAACCAGAATTTTAGAAACATTTCAAAAGAGGGAGAGTGTATGTGCGTTTTTTCTGTTTTTATGAAAAATCTCTTGTGAGACCTGATAGACACCTCACCATACCCGACTGAAAGCACTTGTTACCCACACATTTATCAGAAAATATATTTATTAGTGGGCTGTAATACCCCAAACCTTCCCCCAAGATGCTACACCCCTGTCTTCAAGTTACTATTTTGAAACCACTGTTTTACATGGTACTAAAATGTCACAAGTGATTACAAATGTAAAGCAGCAGTTACTGGGACCTATATTGTGGTACTCATTGGCTGAGAATCATAGGCAATGCAGGACTGAATGAATGTGAAACTTTATTGGTTAAACCCATTGAATTGGAAGGTAACTGTAGGAAGTGATACCTTTTTTGTGTTGGTCCCACACTGTGTCCCAGGTTTGTACTGTAGATATTGTTGCTGACTGTAGAACTCTGTGCACTTTACCTCAGCTAATCAGTGGTAAAGTGCCTGTGCCTCGTTATTCCACAATATTAAATTGCTATATCATTAAAATCATATTTACCTTCCCTATACAACCCCAGTATATGGTACAAAGTGTACCCATAGCCTGTAAGTTAAATGTCACTAGTGGACTGCAGCACTTATTGTGCCATCCACTACAGTGACCATGTAAAACATTGCTTCAGACCTACCATAATAGTCAGACTAAAGCAGTTTTAAACTGCAGGCCGACCTGTCAAAATAAACACTTTTGACAGGTCTCAATCTTCTGTTTAAATGTTATTAAGTCACCTCTAAGTAGGCCTTCCTACCGATTAGGCAGGGCACATGATATTTAAAAGTAGAACATGTAGAAATGTAGTGTTATGCTTGCAGTGGAAAAGCCCCAAAAGCTATGCTCTCTGTAGCAAGGATGGCTTTTCCATAGAATAACCCTGGAATGAAATGTAAAATTGCTATCTACAGCTAGGATAAGCTAAACATTCATTTGTGGACTTTGTGTAATAGTTGAAAACCTAGTTCAATGGTGAAGACTGATTTTCATCAAATAATATGGAACATGTACTTCTAGATAAGTGCCTTGTCCTGCTTAAAGCTTCTGGGAGCTAATTCGCATTAGCCTCTAGCTACAGCCCCCTGAGTGCTTTTTCCTGAATATGTTTTGTAAACCTTTCCCAAAGCATTAGACAAATACTGTTTTTGGGGAGGTGTTTCAATTCATCTGGGAGAATGATTATTTAGTCAGCTCCCAGGGACTTAATTAAATTAAAAAGAACCTCCCTGGTCACAGGCAGATATAAGATGACAACTTCACAGGCACCTTCTTAATTCCCCAGTCAGCCAGGCTCTAATAACTGTAGGGAGGGAGCTGCCCTGAGAGGTCCTGTGAAGTGACCGGATAGGAGGGCTTTCTCATTTCCGTGGCTACACCTCTTTGGGCAAAGAGGCTCTGTACGAGGGCAAAAAGGTTTCACCATCTTGGATTCAGGCCAAGACAGGCACTGTGGCATTAGGTGTAGGGCACATAGGAAGTGCTGCAAAAGTGGGAAGGGTTACCCTTGGAAACCTTTACCCCATTAGTTAGAGAGGGTCAAGGACACACCCACAAGCTGGTGTAAAGCATAAATGTGACATCCACAGTACCCTATTTGGAAAACAACTTGATCTAAGAAGGATAATAGGAGGACTGAACCTGATGCCGGAGAAGAGCACAGAAAAAATGGACCTACTCTCCCTCTTGTCCCAGGACAAAGAAGTGGACTTCAAGGGTCATAGGGATGACCTCTTGTTAAGCTACAGGTCCATAACAAACTACAAGAGGCCTTTCCTGCAATTTTCCAACTTACAGTTCTGCTGGATCTGCTCTGGACTCTGCTGGAGTGAGTGTTGACTCCTAAGTGTATTCCAGAGCTATTCAAGCTTTGACTGTATTAGAGTGAACTTCTCCTGACATCCTATGACACCTAGGGCTTAGTAGTATTTTGGCTTTATTGGTCTTGTGGGATTGATGCAAATGTGCCAAGCTGATTTGATGAAGGTATGTTGCTGCTGGGCTGAAGATTCAGGTTTCTTCCACTCAGAGCTTTTCTGCAGCTGCAAATCTAATTCAGTGGGACCTTGTGGATAATGTATCAGTCTTTGTAGAGAAACAGCCAGCAGCCTCACTCTACTGAGCTCAAAAAATGTGACTAAGTTCAAAACTAGAAATCTTCACCCGGCGAAGGAGCTAAATAGCACCCTGCTGGTGAGGGAACTTCCTTGGAGCAAAATGTGAATTTTGCCTGCTCTGATCCGTCTCATCAAAAGTCATCAGCTTCATCAGTAGCTTACCCAATGGACAATCATTCTTATGGAGCCCTTCTTAGTCACAGTCTGCTTTATCAACCCACTGAATATTTTGGACATAGTCTGAAGGTGTAAATTCTGATTAGGTTGAATATACTTTCTGTAGCCGACCTATGCTCCATCGTGACCTGCCTCAAATCGTGCCTAGATCCTGGTCTAGAGTGCCCAGTTGAACACAGGCTTTGCTTGATGATTAACACTTGTGGGAGATATTTTTATCTAAAACCTTACATATGTATATCTTCGGTTCCCCTTTTAGCATTTTTGATATTTTGATGTCATTTTATTTATAAAGATTTACTCTGATCTTCCAAATTGGTTTGATATTTTTCTTATGATTGATTTTTCTTTTATTACTGTTTTGGTATTTCACATGTACTTTACATATTGCCTCTAAGTTAAGCCTGCCTGTTCTGTGCCGTTGCTACTGGGGTTGAGCTCAGGTTTATTTAATGTCTTTAGTGACTCACACTTAGAAAGATTCTGATTATTACTGGATGTGGGTAACTCCCTTATCTAATACTCAAATTTCCTACAGTAACTCCATTGCATGTACAATCTTACCCATATGTAGTAGCAAGCCAACACTAAACCGGTGCTTTAAATGTACTGGTTCGGTTAGGTACTGCGTTCTTGAACTTCTTTAGATTTGAAAGTAAGAGCATGTCTATTGCTCAGTGGAGGTTCATGCCTTTTAAGGTGTAGCAACTAATACTCTTGTATACTACTGTGTACTTGCTCGTCCATACTTCGCGTCTAATCACTGTCCTTAAGCAAAAACCGCAACATAACACTTGTGCAACGTTTTAGGAAAAACATCATATCACGTTATATCATATTATTTTTGTATTCTATAGTATTTATCATAGATGTGATACACTCCCCTTCTAGTTCCTGTTGAGGTAAACCTTCAAGGCTTATACGTGCCATGCAGGCATCTTGACCAAAGGACTCCCATGGAAAATCAACAATGGGTATGCAGTCTCCTAAACAGGTGTCATTGGTAGCTCTTCACAATATTGAAACTAGCTCACCTGCAAAACTTGTTTGATGTATTCATTGAAGAAAAACTAAAAATTGCCCCAAAAAATGAATAGCAATCATGTTTCTTACTTTGACAATAATTATTACATGGGTTATATCTTTCTGCATGCAATGTATGTCCCTTTGGCCATTCATAAGATTACTGTTTAATTCCCCAACCTTATGTTTTCACTTAATTTGGATCACTTTCTTTTTCCTAGGTGCAATGCAATTTTTTAATATGGGTTTACACAAAACATTCTGTTTGAAAGAGTATACATAAATAGTTATGAAACTAGCCAATCACAATTTACCAAAGAGCAACCTTTTGCCCCTCCCATACCATGACACAAGCAAATGATTGCAGAAAAGGGAGTCTAAGGATACATGAATGACAGTAGTCATCTACTGAGAACTAGAGGTGCACCTCGGTAAAAGCTTAACATTTCTACTTGATGCAATCGGGAAGGTTCACTTTTTCACACTAGATATATTGTTGAGATAAGTAGCCTCAATGTGGAAATGTATATCATCAGTAAAAGACCACCTACACCTTAGATTATGAGGACTAATACAAGTCCTACTGCCTGTAGCTCCCTTAGAAACCGAGAAAAAAAAAAACATACGATGCAATTTGCTTATCTTGAAAGAGACCATCTTTTTGGGCTACTGACACATTTAATAAAACCAACCATTTAATAAAACCAACCACTTGTCTTAATGTGGTAGATGAATCTTATGAGGAATGTAAACCACAACATCGCGACGCAACACAGCAAGACAACTTGATGCGCTGAGCTATGTCAAATGGAGAGAGAAGGAATGCACCATATTTACTACCATATGGCACATTTCTGGACCATTTCTGCATGGGCACACTGAGTGCTGCCTAGTACCAAAGCAGGCACTCTTGCACTATTGTGCACGAGTGCCTGCATTACAGACATGAATGTTTGTATGCAGGAAAGGACACCTTTCTGCACAAAAACAATCATCAGAGGCATTTTCCTCTTTCTAAATGTTTTGCACATTGTTACACATGTAGGAAGAGAAAATAATGAGGAGAGCAAAACATGCTACATTTCTGTTGGGAGTACCATTTTGATGTACACCCAGGTTTATTGGGGCCTATTACCAAGCAATAGCGATAATTATCGCTATTGCTTGGTTAGAGACAAAATTTTACCGCAGAGCTGCGGCCATTTTTACCGCAAATAAACCTTGGTATTACCAAGGTTTATCGCAAATGAGATAAAAATCACAGCAATGCATGAATATCGCTGAAAAGTCAGCGATATTCATGCATTACCGAGCTAATGCTCTTAGCCATGTTATCCACCTCCCATTGGATAACATGGCTAAGAACTACTCAGGGCAGGTGTTAGCTTTTGGAGATATTCGCGCTTAGCGCGAATAGCTCCAAAAGTTGGTAATAGGAGATAGCGATGTTAGCGACTGTCCCATTATTGCCCCATTATTCTTAGTAAAACTGTGAATGAGCCAAAATCCAGGGGTGGATACATGATAACACCCACACTCTACCCGTGAAATGCCTTCCCATTGAGGAAGGAGCGTCCTGTGCTACCTAGCGTTAGTTCAAGATTTACTAAGCCACGCTGAGCCACTCCAGGTGGGAATGCAAATTGTTCCTTGTGGTATCCTTAATTCTGCTTTCCATTAGCTGCGAACAGCCACGTAAATAATACTTCGGAAGTGCGTATCACATGTTTACTTGATAGGGACCTAAACATAAAAACCTCTTCAAGGCGGAAACTTAAAAGATGCAACATTAATATAATCACTGGGTCACGTTTACAAAGGCCCACGACTACTCACACAAATATGAAGGGAGTCAAAACAATACAACTATATACCACAACTGAAGTACATATGCGTTTTATGAAAAATTGCAAAATAAGCAAACAAGTGCTATGTGGGTCAGCCATTCACGCATATTATCTATGATTTTGTATGCAGTGCTACTCACCACACATGTGAGAGAAGGAACTGTTTATCGTTTATACGGAAAGCTTTAAAAACGGGAGTAGCATTTAAATCATTCCATCTATATGCATGCTGTGCATGCATAGTGTACGGGGCATTGTAATACACAGAGGCACCATATATATAGAGCTACTGGAATTACATTACAATGACGGATCGCAATATACAACGTTTTGACTAAATTAAGCAGCAAGGAAAGTAACATTATGCAGCTAGGAAAGGCAAATTATGCAGCATATTATGTAAGTAAAGGCAAATCATGCAACCAATTTTTAGGCATTATTATCTAACTATTGTGATCTTTTAAGACATTATGATCTAAATGTCTCTTCGCATAAGCTGTAAAACAATGTTAATTGCATACCATTATTAATGCTGTTGTTGTCATTTCTTCCTCCCAGAATACATTAGATGATGCTAAACATACAGAATGCTGCACTCAGCCGAACAGCAGCTATTATATACAGACTCCTGGTGATAAAATATTGGCCTCATTTAGTCATTCCAGTTATATTTAATTTCAGCTTTTGGTTTATCCCGAGTGCTGAACTGATAATGCAGGAACTGCACATGTAACAAATACAAAAAAAGGAAAGAAGTGAGAATCTGTACTGTAAGTAATGCATCCCCAGACTCATCTGTCTTAATATTGTATCTCCAAGCATGAACAAAAATGATATGGAAGTGTACATACGAACAATAACCCTTGATCACATGACTGAGAAACAGGCAGATAAGTTTTTTGCAATCAAATTGCCATTGACTTAAAAACAGAGCTCACAAATCTCCCTCAAACTCCTAGCTTAAATTGCTGGATCAGTCCTTCGTCCTGCTTAACTACAGAGGAAATCCTGAAGCAGGTCCACAAATATAGCAATAGGATTCTTCTGTTGTGAACTGACTGATTCCTTTTCCTTTTCAGTATAATTAAGTCTACTCTCTAGACATTGTGACTCACCACTTCCAGAATAATCTGTTCCCAAATGTTAAAAATTAGTATTTAGGAAATAATTTCCTGGATGCGAAATGAAAACATCTACCTTTCTTGCAATACATATATGTTGGCAACCTATTTTGATCAATTCCAACATCCAATATTGTTTCCCAAAACTCCCTTTTCCTTTTGTCGACCGCTGTTTGAAGTGGTACAGAGAAGGGAAATTCTAAAATGTTCTTGATGCTCAGGCAGACAATTCCCCATGTATCAGTGATATTTACCTTTAAGTTTTTGGCAGCAAACCCTTGCATTGAGGAAGTTGTCATGGCAGCTAACTCAGCCTTTAAGTGTGATTAAAGTGCATTTATTGCATCAACAGTTGTGGCAACTGTTTATCTGTAATTTTGGTTGGTTCTCTGTTGGACCCAGCCTCACTGCAAGGTCACCCCCAAATATTTTGCCTTTACCATCCAAGTTTCTGGTAAATTCGTATCTGTTGAACTTACAACTGTATGCACTTTACCACGGCTAACCAGGTGTAAAGTGCTTGTGTCCACTTCCCTATAAAAGGTTCGATTGGCCTACACCTGATAGCCTATTTCATTTATGTCTATGTCACTTGTAATATGGTATACAATATCCCCATGGTCTGCAAATTGAATGCTACAAGTGGGCCTGTAGCAAATATTGTGCCACCTACTTATGTAGCACCTTAAAACATAGCCCGGGCTGCTATTGCAGCCTGAATACAGTTTTATACCGCCATGTCAACTCCTATGCCACCCCTTGGACATGTATTTTTACGTTTTAAATGTCTTGGTAGTGGAGAACTTTAAATTTTTTTTACAATATTGTGAGGCCTATCTGTCCCATAGTATAACATTGGTTTCCCTTGCTGCATTTAATATGTACTAACCTGTGATTGGGAACAATTCTAATTTAAAACTCTATTTTCTGATAAAGTTGAATTTTAAGTTGCAATTCTGAAAATTCCACCTTTAGAAGGGTGCCATTTTCCTGCCCTAACAACGTTCTTGGTGTAGTTGGCAGTTGAACTTTGTTTATTATATTGTCTAGAACACCTAAATTTGCTCCCATCTCAGGCACCTTGAGGACCTACCACTGGTTGACCATCCAAAACAGGATTAAGTTTAAATCTCTCTGCACAGTATATAAAGTACTACATGACCAAGGACCTCGCTTCCTCAAGGACCAACTTACTCCTTACAATCCGGTTAGACAGCTCCGATCCACATCCCTTAATCAACTGGTGGTTCCACGTTCCAGAACAGTCTCTTGGGTGATCGCCGCTTCTTAGTTGCGGCTCCTAAAATCTGGAATACTCTGCCACAACACATTAAAACCAGTCCCTCACTCCTGCAGTTTCAAAAACGACTGAAAACTTGGCTATTTAACCAATAACATGGCATATCTATCTGCATGAGCTTCTAATCACTGGGTAGGGACATCTCTATAGTCTAGCGCCGAGACGCCTACGGGTATTCGTTCGCGCTCTATAAATGTCAGTAAATAAATAAATAAATAAATATTCTTCGTTGACAGCCACATAACATTGAGCTGCCTTATTACATTTAAAAAGTGCTAACTTTTGATTGAGAACAGATGAATCATTCATGTTTGGTATCTATGAAATTCTAATAAAATATCTTCTTTAATGGTAAAGAAATATTTTAGATTACCATTTTAAAAATGTCACTTTTAGAAAATAGAACTTTCCCTGCACTTAGCCTTTTGCCACATGCAGCCTTTCCAATGTCACATGATTCGGTGTAACTGGCAGTTTGACTTTGTGAATTTCATCCTGACAGTCACACAATAGAGGGATTAGGTGTGCCTGAATAGGCCATCTTCTGGCTGGATAGGGGCCAGAGCTGGCCACACCCCACTTACAAATTAATAGGCTGTACTCTACCTTTACACAAGGGGCTTATCACCTCAATATTATCACTGCAGCCAGCTTCGAAGCAGGAAAGGGGAGTCTGGAAATTACATGCACTTCAGATACAAAACCTCTAGATTTGCTCTGGTTTTATTGATTAGATTTTTGTTGTTTTGGTGTGAAATAATTAATTATATTTTACTGGAATTGTGGCTGGAGCCTGACCATGGCTCACTCCCCAGTCAAACAAAAACCAAATGTCTCCTGCTATCCTCCTCCGGGGGGGCAGAAACAAAGGTCCCTGCTGACCTAACAGTCAGATGACACACCAAATTTTAAATACATTTCTTAGGGGTTTAGATGAATAATGGCAATGAAGCTTGCCTGCTTGGTCAACGCCTTCATTGACCAATGTTCAGCTTACCATGGGTGGTCAACCTCCACTAGGCACAGTCTCTGATCTTGCAGCATGTGGCCAACCTCGCTGTGCAAGACCTTTGGATGTGCACAGCTGGGGTTGGCACAAGGTTAGCCACTGAGCCATGGCATCCAATCCCTGCTGCATATGGCCTTCACTCATGTGCAGCTGGGGCTAGGAAAGGGACATTAATGCTGCCAGGCTCTGCTGCCAACCTGCAGAATGTGGTCAATGCCTAATTGTGGCTTTTGGCCAAGCACATCAGTAGAGAACTGAATATATTTTTCCTATGTTTGCATGATTTGTGAATCCTATGCTGGATTCTCAAATTCAAAAGTGGATTAGCATATCCTGCACCAAAAAATAATTATAATAGTATTTATCCTATTGTCAGAAGGGGGGGGCTTTAGGGTCCCTGCAAATGAGACTAGGGGTCAGGGCTGGCTCACCCACCTTTAATACCCTTTTTCTACATTTTCCAGCGCAGTACTTGGCTAATGATGACAAGTGATTTTTCTGTGACAGCAAGCCAATTAGAGTGGAGCACGGCTGGGTTCATGAATCTGCAATGCATGAAGGGAGAGAAAGTTCCCTAGTCGAAAGGTGTGCCTTTAATTTTTGATTAAGTTGGAAAATTCTGTATGCATTCACACATTTTTGAAGGATCTGCAAATTAACAGTCTACATATATTTCTAAAACCCACTATCGTCATGTCGAGACAGCACTATTTTCAAAACTGGGATTTCTCCAAAACTGCTGAATGGATTTATACAAAACTAAAGAAAAGGTACTTCCTTGAGCAATGTTCTGTTTACATGCCTAGATGAGTGTCATTCTGTTCAGCCAATGTTTCTGTATTAAGGAGGTCAAATGGGAAATGTCACCTTTGGAACTGCCTTGTTTTCAGCCCCCCAACCTATTGATTTGCACACGACCTGCATTGGACAGCAAATAAAAGCCATCCATGGTAGTTTCAGTAACTAAACTTTACCTCAACCCCTATGAGATATGGCATGGAACAAACAGGTTCAACTTAATAAAATGTGTAAAGCATTTAGAAGTATTAAACCAGTCAAAAAGTAAAAAACACAATAGAACAAAAACTTCACTGCAGTTTATAAAATTTTAGAATATTTTAATGAGTAAAATGACACCAAAACAATAAAAACATCATAAAATGAACTTTAGAGATGAGTTCTAAAAATGTAAATAAAAATAGCACCAAAAAGTGTAAAGAGACAACCGCAGCCAACTGGTTGTGCCTGATTGGGGCCAGGGTAGGAGTTGAGGCGAACCGCAATGGATTGCAGGTCAGAAATGAGGACTATGTCCCTTCTGGTAAAAAGGTTACCTCCTAAATGACAACAGCCTTATGAGAAATCAAGCTCTGGCTTAGTGCCTAGAGAAGTAGATTAGTTGTTTAGAGATTCCTGTGTTGATATGAAGCATCAGCAAAACCATTCATTTAGGCACAAAAAATGCCATTGTTCGAAGTTTAGTTTCCATGCCCTGAAGGTCTTGGGCGAAGATTGGGTCCTTAGCGATGACAGTGTTGAGTGAGCTGTGTGATAGAGTTGAAGCGGTCTTGGATTCCAACTTAAAGTGGAGAACATGGGAGGCACAACTGCAAAGTCAGGCGCCCCATCAATGCACCAACCGCAGGTCAGTTGGCAGGTAGGGACTGTTGTCTCACTCCCTGGAGGGTTCTACAGGCAAACAGTATGTAGAAAGTTTCTAAGTCACTTCTTAGTATTGGGTAAAAGTAGGAGCAAGTCTAGGCTTTGGGGTTCTTCTCAAAGGCCGTACGAGCACTTGCAGTCCTATTCTCTTCCACAGGCCCAGTAGTGTTATGAAGGGCTTGTCCAGGGGTGCCTCATTTATGTCAGGCACTAGCCTGTAGGTGGGGACAACTCTTGGTCCCTCCCTAATCTACAGGGAAAGCATTCCCATAGGTAATCCACCCACTTTTTCAGCAGTTCCTTGGTGTCCTATTGAGTGCCCCACTTTCCCTAAATTCAACATTAGAACCTTTCTTCCCCGGTGCAGAGCTCTAGTCCTTACCCTAAAGGTTTAGTCATGGAAATAATCAACCCCTCCTCTATGGGTACAGGACCTGACTAAAGAAGTCCCTGTGTACACAATAAAAAAAGAAACAGCAACATCAAATGTAGCTTCTGATTTAAAATTCTGTATTGAGTGAAATTCAACTTTAAAAAGGCAATGCTCCATTAAAGCAATGCTGAGCAAAATAATCGTTAACAATGTTTTGTTCATTTATCACATAAATGTTGCTACTTTGCAAGACTTCCTTTATGAAATTCGAAGAACTCTGATCATCACTGTTAGAGGTAATTTTGAAACATTTTATCTTTAACGAAAGATAATTATATTTAAAATTATTATGTATTTGGAAGAGGTAATAATTTGTTCTGCAGCTGATTTTGATTAATCAAAATTTCTGTGTTATTCAACTTTTACATTTATTATCTTTCATTACATGAAAAGTCAAATAGGTAGATTTGTTGAACCATTGCACACGAGCATGTCATAACTGAGCACCTTTCATCCAAGAGCTGCATCCAGGGACAATATTCTAGCATGCACAAACTGTATTTGCCTACCTAGCAATGCATGTATGTAAATGAGTATCTACCTAACTTAGGGCCTGATTCTCAGTTAGGTGGTGTAGGAGCAGGTCAGCATGCCACTGCCCCACTCATACACTCCTAAAGCTCACCGCCAGACACCCACCAGATTACAACGTACCTCTTTGTATGATGGACCGTTCTTTGGCATTCCCACAGCGGTGCCTATTAAAAAGGCACCTCAATGGAAAAGCAGAAGCAAATTCCTGCATGCCATGAACTGCTAAGTCCATGCCTTGCAGGAACTGGGCATGTATGTAAAAGGGGCACACCATGTGCCACCCTGCATGCATCCCCATGTCCCTGAGGCACCCGTCACTACCACAGTGTTCATGGTGAGTTCACCACCATGAAAAGTGTAGCAGAGAGGAAACTCATAACTTGCTTGGCAGTGCAGCAGCTGCACCGCCAGCATATTATGGCCTCTGACTGCTGCTCCACCACTGAGGGATCACAGATTCCAGGTGGTTGCAGCGGTCCAATGGCAGTCCGACCTCCAAAATCAGAATATGTCGGTCAGACCGCCAAGGTGCACCGCTACAGCATATCCACCCGATCTTTGGAGGTCTGTGTACCACCAAACTGGAAATCAGCCCCTTATTGATGTGGTCTTAAGTAGGGCTGAGTCTCCTCATCAACTGGTCCTATGTTAGCTCATTCCAAGCACAATAGCAGATGCACTTCTCTTGAGTGCAAAACGTCTGAAGCCCCACGTACATACCATCTGCATAAGTCGTTTGGAAAGGCCCTTTTTGTAAATCTTTGTGGCTCATGAGCCCTGTTCCTATGCTAGGCATCCACCGAAGGACCTGATTTCATATAATTGTCTTACAGTGCTGAATTAGCAATACAGATTATTTACAGTAACAGAAATTTACAAGTAGAATCTGGATCCACGCATGCATCACAAAAGACCTACATGCATTGATGATGGCGACAGAACTATACATTCTTCGTTTAGCATAACCCAACACAGTTATAAAATAAAACACATATTTTTGTTTCGTTATTGTAAGATGAACACTTTTCCTCTACTATCAAAAATATCAAAATCCCACAGAAACCTCCTCCGTTAAAGTGAAGTAACTATCAAACATAACTGTGAAATAGACACTACTTCAGCGAATGCAACAGGGATGTACATTCATCAAGCAGAGTACTTTTGTTGCACTGCAGCAATTTGTTGCAATTGATTGCATTTCTGCTATGAAGCGCCCACGCCTGATGAGGGTCTATTCTCTACCTCAAGGGTAAGAAACTGCAAACCATGGTCATCAAACACAATACTTCCAGGATGAGCCTCCACTGTATGTTTCATTAGATTACATTTATAACCACAGTTAAAATTAATTCTGGGTGCCTGAAGTAAGGATCCTGCAAAGTAACGTCTGGTCTTAGAAAAAGGTCACTGCCTACATCATGCAGCTGTAAATGAGGAGTATTATTGGGTTTTATCACCAGATATCTATGTTATACAAGTGAGAATTCTTACTGTAAGAATAAAAGGCTCACCAACAATTATTACATGATTTTCTGCAGAGCTTACCTACTTAACATCCAGAGGTACATACACATGAGAAATGCATGTAAAATATAATTGTCGATTTCTGAAACAAAGCATGATGGAGAGTATAATTTAGGAACGCGCCATTTAGAAAGTTGTACAATTGAGATTAACGACACTGCTGTACAGCCAACACAGATGTCCGATAGAAAGATTTTGCTAAGCTCTGTTAGGTATTACATGAGAAATAACAGTATCAGGTGGGACGTTTGGGAAAGGGAAGATAGGGTTGCCTCAACAAATATTCTCTAATTTGATTGATATTACCCTATATATAGAGGGCAAAGGCGACATTATCCTGTAACACGCATTTTCCAGAAAGGTTTGACAAGATGCTGCATTGTTGTGCCTCATCCCAGTGGTCAAAGCGGGAGAGATCTGAGGGGCACAACGTGTCCATACTTCTTTTTATTAAGGAAAAACTGTTTCCCTATTTTTTAAAAGATAACTGCCCTAGGACGGTTAATTCCGGGATCTGAATTGCTTCTATTGAAGTGAAAGGCAGGTAGTCTCCTGTTCTCTGAAACCGAGGAATGGACCGGCACCTTAAAAAACCTCTTTGCTAGGGTTCCTGCTAGCCTGAAAGAAATGTAAATTGTAGAACTATTAATCTGCAAATGTTAAGGGTGTCCATAAGATAGTATTGGATTTTATTGATGGAATCACTTGTAGCTTCCTGATGACACAGTTTATTCTTTTTTAGTCCTATTGCAAGGGAGTTACAAGCTGAGCTGTGAAGTGCTTGCTTTTAAAGGATAGTTATTAAAAAGAAATTGCACTATGAGCAGTTTAGGTATTACAAAAAATTATATTTCGGAAATCTATATTTCGGAAGCACTTTTTTATTGTAAATCTTTTTGTGCATTTTGTAACAGCATATCTTTTACTGTGTATAATGCAAGTTTAAAATAATGACTTACATATTCACAGTGCTTTCTGTCACTGATTGAGATTTGTAGCACTAAACGCACAAATGCCTGTTTTCTCCACTGTACCAACTGGAATTCACTTTTGTGGTTCTCTGGTTACAGACACAGACCTCTGAAGTGCATTAACTAATTGAGGTTTCATGATGTACGCTGTATGATGTACACTGATTAACTTAATGATCATTTATTTTTCATTTAAGCCGTGCCATATATTATGTGTAGTTACCAGAAGGTGAAGAACCCCAAAAAGTTAAAGAATACATATTTTGTATTTTCAGTCACACTTTTGACCATGCCCCTGCCCCTCACCCTTTGATCACACCACCACAGTTCCCATACTTTTTTTTATTACACTTTGACCACTGATCTCACGTTAGCACTACCAGCAAATCCTGTGCGGGGACATACTGAAGGCACAGGTCAGGAACATGAACATAATATCCAAGAAATGAAAGTTATGTTACTTGCCCTTATTGATTTATGGAATACCAGACGAAGAGTTCACATGATTAGAGTATCCTTAATTAAAATCTGTCTGCGGTGTTCCTTTTACATGGTACTCCTCCTCCTGCATATAAATGTCCCACAGATTGCAGGAGGACTAAGTATCGGAAAGTTAAATTCTCACTGCTGAGGTATGTGGTGACCTACAGGGTCAAATCGTGGCAAGGCTGGTTTGGCCTTCCAGCTAAGCAACCCAAGTAAATTGAGTACCATTTTATTTTTATTTTTTTGTAACTTTATTTTTCAATTTTGAAAAAACAGGAAAGCAGTACTAAAGCGGTACATTGTTAGGCGATCCATCATACAACCATAATGCACTGTGATGTACAAGTAAAAGATATAATGTCAGTAGTAATTGACCAGCTGTCAGACCAATGCAAATCGCCAAGGGCCAACCAACAGGGCACAAGATCAGCAATCTTAAGCATCTTCCCTATTATAGGCAGAACCCCAAATGCATAAACTGTGATCTGGAGGCTTCCCGGAGGACAGCGCAGTACATAAATGGGAATACAGAATACATCATTGGCAGAAGTATCCCTCCCACATACCGCTCACTCACCCCACCCCCTCTGGAACAATGCCACTCTCCACCTGTGTATCAGAGTCTCTGTTTTGTTCAGCAATATATACGTCCTATTGGGGCCCCAGATGTCTTTAGGGCGTGAGGAACTGGGCATCAGGGATGCGTATATTTCACAATTCACATTACAAAACACTAGACTTCGGAGCCATGTCTGCAGAGTAGGTCCCTGCTTCTTGCCCCACATTAGTTCTATGTCTCGTTTAGTCAACAGGAACGCAAGCGCTGTGAGCCTCCTCACTTTCCAGGGGAAATTAACCATGTAGCCCAGTAGTGCAATTTCCGGGGTGGGGATCAGAGACAGGGAGATCATGTCTCCAAGTGTGGAATGTACCTGCTTCCCAATACAATTGCAGTCTGGGACAGGTCCAGGTCAAATGTGCAAAATCGGCATGAGGAGCTGAGCATTTCCAATAATGATGCGGTCTAGATGGATATATCCGGTGTGACCAGGCGGGTGTGAGGTACATTCTACAAAGGAATTTAAAATGCAGGAGTTTGTGCTTGCTGTTAAGGGACACCTCCTTAATGACTCTGCAACACTGTTCCCATTGGTCGTCCAAAATGGGCCGGCCTAAGTCATGTTCCCATGCTGTGCGAGTTTTCACGTCAGTGAAGGGGTGGGCAGAGAGCACACCTTGTATATTTTTTATTCCAAATGAGCGACCATTTCACCTTCAATGACTACTGTCAGTGGAGCAGTAGGTTCAGGTGCAATGGGAGATGTGGGACAAGTGGCTCTCAGTATAGAATGCATGCGCTGCAATATAAAGACGTCCATGAATGAGCAGTCTCGGATTCGAACATCTTCCATCAGCGAGAAAACATGATCATTTGGAAATAGGTCACCCACCCTTTGGATCCCAAACATAGTCAGTGTGTGTTGTACTAATGTTTCGCCTGTGATGGGGAGCCATGAGGGGTTAGGGAACGGTAGAGCGGTGAGTACAGTAGGTTCAGTCCACCACGCCCAGTAAGTGGTGGAAGCCGTCTGGATATCTAGTGGGTCCCTCGGGATCCCTTTGGTTAAAACGGTGGACAACTTCTGCGGAAGCACAAAATCTGCTTAAGGTTGCAAGTTAGGGATCCTGGCATCCGGGTGGTACCAAGAAAAGGAATAACTGCACTGTGCCGTTAAATAATATAAATAAGTATCTGGGACCCCAAAACCTCCCTTCTTGTAAGGGAGAGTCAGCGTCTGCCGGCTTACCCACACTAATCTTATAAGGTGTTGTTTCAGTTGCAAGAAGAATGACTGAGTGAGGGGGATGGGAATGTTAGAAAAAAAATATTAAAACCCGGAAGGACAACCATTTTAATAATGGCAACTCTGCCCGCCATCGATAATGGGAGACGAAGCCATCGCTCTGATTGTGATTCGAGTGAGGTAACTGCCCTGCCATAATTTAACCTGATTATAGTAGCGGAGTCTATGTGTATGTGGACACCAAGATATTTGACCGTGTCATGAAAACATTCGAGCGGATACTCACAGTCCCAGGGGGTAGTGCTGCATGTTAGCAGGAAGATCACAGACTTGTGCCAATTAATACCAAGTCCTGAAAACCGTCCGAACCGCAGAATCTCCCTGATAATTGGGTCTAGTTTAAGTTGTGGGTGCCTTACATATTAAATAGTGTTGTCCGCAAAAAGGGACACCAGCAAGGGACCAGTTTTAAACTGCAGACCGCGGTTTAAGTGACGCTCCTGAAAATGTCTGATCAGCGTGTCCATTGCTAAAATAAATGTTAAAGGGGACAAGGGGCAGCCCTGTCTCGTACCGCAAGACAAGCAAAAAGGTTGGGATTTCGTGCCATTAAGACACAATCTGGCCACGTCTGAACTGGGGTGGCAGAGTGGGCTAAAGAACGGTGATGGATTAACCCAGATCTGTTGACTGGGTGTGAGTGTTTGATTGGTTCAGATTCTCTGTCCATCACCACCCCTTTTGTACCACTTTGTTCGCCATAAGTTGGCAGGGTATGTTCAGACGTGAGTCCCTTGCTCACTTTGCCACTGGATTCAAGCAAGCCTGGCTGAAGACGGCTGTAATGCCAGAAACCGGTCCTAGGAAGCTTGAGTCCAGTCCAGGGAAGGCATGGCTTGGCAGTTCGGACTGGACTGTTCCCATGAGGCACAGGGCAGACTGATTTGCATATGACCATGTCTGAACTGGGGTGGCAGACTGGGCTACAGAACGGTGATGGATTAACCCAGATCTATTGACTGGATGTTAGTGTTTGATTGGTACAGATTCTCCGCCCATCACAACCCCCTTTTGTACCACTTTGTTCGCCATAATTTGGCAGGGAAGTCCGGTCCAGGGAAGGCATGGCTTGGCAGTTCGGGCTGGACTGTTCCCATGAGGCACAGGGTCAAGGCTGATTTGCATATGGCCATGTCTGAACTGGGATGGTGTGAAGTGCAAAAAACCGATGGATTTAGGCCCAGATCTATGTACTTGGGTGAATGTATGACATTGTTCTGCATTCTGCCCATCAATTGTTGGTTTTGTTTCTAACAGAAAAAGGCATCATTGTGTCCTACAAGCCCGTACAGGTATTTCCCAAAAACAGTTACTTATTCTCTCAAAAACATTATTAATCATCTGGATAAATGTACGGTGTTGCTCCACCAAGAATTCAACAATCTCCTAGTTGGTAGGGAGTCAGATATAAGAGAGCAACTGCAGTGGACAATTCTGTTATGCAGCTAACGGAAGGGTAATAGATTATGTTGTAGCTCGTCTACTGTACCTCACTCCTAGAAATGTTATGGCTTCAAGACATCCAAATTAAGAGTTGTGTGTAGCTCTTAAAATGTACATACATCCTTACATGATTCGTTTAAATGTGAGTTAGTGTTTATGCTGATAAACCCCAATCCATCAGATCACTGATGTCATTAAAAATTACACTGGACATGAACCAGTCACTTTGACGTCAATATGAAATAGAGGGACACTAAAGGGCATGCAATGCATGTAGATAACATTGGGTTTAGGTGTTATTTTGAGGGGTTGTAGCAAATCTGACTTTATGCATGCCTCTCCAAGGTTTGCACCTTTTTGAACCCTATTCTTGCTGGCACAGCTATTCATTGCCATGGACCATGCATTCTGGCTCTAAAATGGCACTGGTGAAATTGGTTTCACGTGATTGACCTATGCTATTTTCCTGTACTGCCTTGGTATTTGGGGCAGAAAACCCACCAATAGGATTGAAGTTAAATGTCATATATTGGTTGTATGGTGTATTATTCCACTACCTATACATAGAACAAAATGAACTTCTGACAGCTATCAGCTGCACTGTGCTCTGGTTGGATTGCATTTTAAAGGCACTACAGCAATCAATCAACAATCAAATATACTGTATTCGATTTTTCCCATTAAAAATCATAAAAGTAACATAGTTAAAATATACTTTCTCATATATGTATAATTAATTTCATCTATACAGGGATCTCGATTCATACCAATCTATAGGAAATAGATTTAAAAAAATGTATGTATATTAAACCAACTTCCTATTTTAGGCAGTTATACTTTTCCTTTTTCTCAAAACGCGTTTCAGAAATCCAGCCATAATTCCCACACAGTAACATTTTTCCAACTTTTGTAAATATAACAAAGCAGGACGACATTGCTTCCAACCCCCTTTCTTCAACACTGGTAAAATCCATCTTTCACAGTGATAACATTTACGAAACAAAATCACTTGAATTGTAGACTGGGTAGACATCTCATCACATGGTCATTGACATAAATCTCTAGTCCAGTCATTTACCATGGGAAAGCTAACTAACAGATGGAAAATATCAAACCTTAATCTGGTAAGGACCTACCTGTTGTACCCTTCTGTGCACCAAACTAAATACGGTTGTATACTGAAGGTTGTCAAAATTAGCTGGTGCTGAGTCACAGTACTTTTCCTAATTTCCATTAAAACTCTTAAGGATTCTAAGTGCGTCAGGCATAACAGTTTGAAGTCCTTCCTGGAAATAGAGCTCATAGTATCAGGATGAGTAAAATAATCAAGTCTTTTAAAAATCTTCTGATATAGTTCAACCAGGGGATCTTATTTGCATAGCATAGGCTCATGGCGTCTCCCTATTCAACCCTGTATTTGCGGACGTCCAAACTCTATGCCATAATAGCAGGGGTTGCATCTTAATTATGTCAGAGATATAGGGGATCACCAAGTCGTTGTGGCAATTATAAACTGAAGTGCTCTGCAGAACTGCTAAAATAAACCTTAAAAATATATTTTCCACAATTTGTATTGGGGATACATCATAGTGACCCCAGACTCCTGTACCATACATTGCGATACTTATATATTTAGCCTAGTACATTTTAAGTAAGATCCCCGGAGGTCTTTTGCCCAATTTATTTGCAAAGTTAATCAGGGCCCCAATTGACCTTTTAAAAAGGAGAGTCCTACTTTTGACCGCTGGGTGCCAGGAGCCAGTGTGTTCCAATTAAACACCCACATAGGAGAATGTATCAGTTGCATCTATCCTGTCTTTCCCAAGTACCAAACTTTTGCATTTGCTTCTCCCCTTCCAACATGTCATAATGAGGTTTTCTTGATATTGAGTTTTAACCCCCGACCATCCATGAAACCAATATATGCCGCAAGAGTGCTCTGTAAGGCACTACAGTAATACATGTTAAGGAAAAGTACATAGGCATAAAAGATCACAGAGGACCCAAATTAAGAGATTTACAGTAGTCATGTTTACTGAGGAGACGTGAGGAGATCAGTGCGTTACCAGAGTTCAGAAAGTATTTTCCGTACAATCTGTAAGAGAAATCTGGCAGGTCTGTATGTGTTGAAACCATGTTCATGAAAGAGTTGTAATGTACTCATAAGTTTTTCTTTCAGGACACTGTAGGCATAATGTTTTTGGGAAACGTGATGTGGGAGGTGAGGGATGCATGTCGAGAGGCGGGAATAAATAAATGATGTTTCATTTGGATTAAGTTAATAAATGGCAATACCATGGAGGAACACTACCATGAATTTAGTATCTATGTTAGGTTATCAGGAATACATGTTTGTGAGTGACAGAAAGATTTGAATATCATCTACATAGAGACTCTCAGAAAAAAAAGTCACAGGAAGAAATTATCTGGATTAAGAATGAGGTGTGAAGTGAGAAATGAAGGGACACATTGGACTGTGTCTTGTGTGAAAGTGACCAGAATGGATGTAGGAGTGGAGAGTGAAGAACAGCAGTAAGTGAAAAATATTGATCAGAAGATATGATAAAAATGAGTTGAAAGAGGATGTTTAGTATGGCTAATAGAATGGAGTGATGGACAGCATCAAAAGCAATGGTGAGAACTTAAAAAATAAATCAACTGCAGTTGACAGATGTATGATGTTGGAGATGTGCAGTGTCCTGAATTCACATTAGAAGAGGTCAAGCATATTATGAGTAGAAAGGTATAAGGTAACCAGATTTAAAAACTAAAAGCCATATTTACAATTCTTTCATGCAATGCAGGGCAGCAAGCAAAGTTACTGCACTGCCTTGTGTGAAAGGGAGCGAGCAGAAATGTTCTATACTTACAAAGATATGGAACATTTCTGCTGTTTCTTTGTGCTGGCTCACTGTGAGCTATCTAGTGCTGATGCAGGCACCTTCCTGCACAAAAACAATCCTTAGAGGCATTTACCTCTTTCTGTGTGTGGTGTCCTGCAGCACACATTGAAAGAGTAAATAGTGAGGAGATATTTCTTCTCATTACACCTCACTCGGAATGGTGTAGAATTTGTGTGCATTCTCATGTTTACTAGATTTAGTACAGGGGTCTCCAGCATCTTATGTAGTGAGTGTTACTTCTCATCAGTGAAAGCTGTGTGAGCTACTAAAGGTCAAGGAACTGACACCCATTCCTTACCATGTGTTTCTTCGGCTCCCAAAAGACATTGCCCAATTACTTTCATTCTTTCACTTATCATGCTTTTGGAGCAACATTTTATCTTTGTTGAAGCATTTGATAAGAATGTATGTGCTTGCAAGCCTTCTTCCTCATGTGCTTTCATGGTCCCTCCCCAATGTGGCTTTCTTTTTGTCGACTCCTCTCCCTTTCTGTGTTATTGCTTGCCTTCTACCATTCCATGCTGTTTCTTGCCCCCAAAGTATTGTTGTTTGCCTTCACTTGGTGTTGATGTTGTTGCTTTACCCTTCCCTGAACCCTCCGTGTTGTTGCTTGCCCCATCTGTGTTGTTGCTTACCCTACAGCTGTTTGACTTGTTGCTTGCCCCCTCCTGCCCTCCTCCAGCTGTCCATATTGTTGGCTGCCCTCTCATTTTGTCAGCCTTAATGCTTGGGGCTAGCATCCATTGTTCATGTTGCCCCCAACCCCACCTCCACCTGCCATGACAATAAAAAGATCTATGACTTGGCCAGCACTGGCCAAAACTTTCATCCCCCACTACCCTCCATTGCCATTACTTGCCACCTGCCTTAAGAAAAGAAAGGTGCTATGATGCGGACATCACTGACCGCGGCATAGCCCATTTTTTCCTCAACACCCTCTCACCTTCCAACATGCGACCCAGCCCACCCTCCATTTTTGCTTGGGTTTCACGCTGTCAGATTCTTAGCAAAAAGAGTTAACAGTCAGGTACAATGACTATAAATGAAAATGAATCACTTGGTTATCCTCAAAAATGTGTCATGATTGCATCTCTTGAGGACTGACAGCCTGATTCATTAAAGGTAATTGCGCTCGCAAAGGGCCAGATTCTGAGAATCTGGCCCTTTGCGAGTGCAATTTTTGCATTTGGGATTCATCATCCCAAATGCAAAACTCGGTAATAGCGAATTCGCAAATTTGCGAGGAATTACATTTAAGGAATCGCTATTTGAGATTCCTTAAATGCAATTCATCATCCATTTTCAAATTGCGAAATCACAATTTCGGGCCGCTATTTAGTGCGAGGTCAAACCTCATGGTAAATAGCGAAAACTCAGAAAAATGCTTTTAAAAGCATTTTTCTGAGTTGCATGTTGCACACACACATGTCCTTTGGACATGTGTGTGCGCAACACCTGTTGAAATGAGCATTTAAGGAGTGCTACAGGGTGTCCTCTGGACACCCCTGGCACCCTTTAAATCGCTATCTTATTTGCAATTAGCTAATTGCTAATCGCAAATAAGGAATACTCCCCATTCATTCCTATGGGCCTTTTGGCCCATAGGAATGAATGGGGAGGTATTCCTTATTTGTGATTAGCAATTTGCTAATCGCAAATAAGGAATCTGTAGGAATCACAAAAAATATTGCTATTCCTACATGAATCCCGTTTTGCGAGTCTGGAATAGCGATTCCTTATGATTCGCTATTTCATACTCGCAAAACCTCCCAATGATGAATCAGGCTGTAAAAGTCATAAAATGTAGGACATGTGGTTTTAAGTGTTACATGTCCTAGAAGTGAATAACTCCTTAAGCCGATGTTTACTGCTGTAAGGCTATCTCTCCCGTAAACTAACACTGGGGTACATGATTACACTTAGTAAATGATAGCTCCAGTTTGGGAACAGATGGAGAAATTATGTTTTCGCTCAAATGAATTGCGATATAAAACCCTCTTTAATGCTAAAGCTGGATTTTAAAGAACTATTTAAAAAATGCTACTTTAAAAAAGTTTGCATTTATTGCTTAAACCAAATGTTCCTTCTACTACTGTCCAGGGTCACCTGACTGTGAATGGCTCTTGTTGTGAGCTGTTTTATACTTCCAGACATAGCGATAAAAGAGGCCATGGGGTGGAGGGAGAGAGTCTTTCAGACAGAATGGCTGGGGATGAGCTGTGCCCTGTCCTGATTAAACTTCAAATAGCCCTGCCTGCAACACACACAATAGAACCAGACTCGAGGCCTGCCTTTGCCTTTGTAACCCTGGACAGTTTTGAACCAAGGCCTGGAGAAAGAGAAAAACTGACCAAAACTTGTTTGGGGAGTAGGCCAGGTAATACCACCAAAACAAAGGCCGGCACCAGGTATACTGGTGGCACCTTCAGAACTTCTCATCAGGACACAGTGGACCTGTGGAATTTTCAGAAGAAAAACTATCCTACTGTCTAAAGAAGGAAGACTGACCTGCTTACCTTGAACCCAAGCTTCCCAGCAGTGACTCCATGGGTCACTTGGCTGACCTACTGTTTAAGCTACATGGACACAACAAGCTGCCAGAGGACACTGCTGCAACTTCCTAGCACCAACTGGAAGTATCTAAGCCTTTCATGCTCAGCTCTCCTGGAGTGAGTCCTGATCCCCAAGAGGTGCACTTCAGGAATTTGGCCCATTGGTTGGCATCGGAGAGCACTCATCCTGCCTCACAAATACAAGCCCTGAGCTCAAGGTGAAGGTTTTGAGGATTTTGGTCTATTCATGACTGCTAATGGACTCCTCGCATCGCTCAATGACCATCTGTGACACCTGCCATCACAAATGTCTAGTGACATTCGATTATTGACAACACTTCCAAGATTCAGCACTAACAGCGAAAGAATGTATCAACCACCAATGTTAGGCTCAAGCAACAATCAACTTTTTATGCCATACAGTGACCAACTGCGACGCCCAACTTGCTCCTCATGCAGACATTGGTGTCTGTGACTTGACTGTCAGCATGAAGCTCCCCGTGAGGACTTGGGCTCACAGAATACAAAAGTCTCCATTGGGGTGAACTTGTCCTTGTATTCAACCCCCGTCCTATCGCAGTCACCCTGAACTTGTGACTTTGATCTGGATCAGTGGGACCAGATAGCCACAATTGGCACTTTGCGCTTTTTACTAGTAACTTTAAAAAAATCATATTTCTGGTTCTAGTGATTGGATTTTTAGCATTTTAGTGTCATTTAATTCAAGA
Organism: Lissotriton vulgaris; assembly: GCF_964263255.1. Taxonomy (NCBI): domain Eukaryota; kingdom Metazoa; phylum Chordata; class Amphibia; order Caudata; family Salamandridae; genus Lissotriton; species Lissotriton vulgaris. The sequence continues at coordinate 494,134,160 of NC_141685.1, forward strand.
ACATTAACACTATTTATATCCATTGGTTTCTTATTTTTCCTGTATTATGTTATACTTTATAACTGTTTGAGTGCTCTATGAACACTTTTCACAATGCCTCCAAGTTGAGCTTGACTGCTTTGTGTCAAGCTATCAGAGGGTTAAGATAGATTTATTTTAGTGACTTTTGTGGTTTACCCTCACAAGGATTGCCAGCATAATGCCTGTTTAATGTGATATGGATATATGTGGAGAGACTTATATGGTATTTATTGTGACTTGCTCCAAGTCTTAAAAAAAAGGTTCGGGGGATAATTGTTGATTGTTTTTTCTGAAATTATTGTTAGCCATTCTTGATAAATGTACGTTGTTTGTAAGGGAGGAGTGCAAACCTTAGGGAAACATTAGTATTCTGATACAGGCCTTAAATGGTATCACAGCGTGTGAATGCGAAGAGCATGATTTAGTTCAAATTTGTCACCCAGATTGTGCATTGGGTGATGGGTATTGGTTATTGCCAATAAAATAACATTGTTTTCATTATTTTAGTTATTTTGATTGTCTGGCCATTGTTTCTGTTCAGCGTATTAGTCTTTTAAGGCTATCTGTTACAGATAGGCACCCTGTTCCTTCATCAGTGTTAGGCGTATCAGCCTTGGGGTGGTCTTCCCCCAACATTCTGTCTTACTCCTCATGTTTTGCTGAATTAGTTATGTTGGACTTAGAACTCAGTGTACCTTCTGAGTGGTAGCCAGTACTAGATTGCTTGTGCTCTCTCCTTCAATCATGGTTAAATTGGCTTACTCCAAATTGTCACATTTGCCTCTACATTAAATGCTATTAGTGGGCCTGCAGAACTAATTGTGCCACCCACTTGTGTAGCCTTTTAAACATGTCTCAGGTCTGCCATTGCAGGCAGGGAGTACAGTTTTAAACTAGCATTTTGACTTGGCAACATAAACATTTCTCCAGACAAATACCTTTCTTTTTAATACATATATGTCACCCCTAGGATGGGCCTGAAACAGCCCACTTTGCAGGGAGCATAGTTTCTAAAAATGTGGACATGTACTTTTAAGTTTTGCATGCCCTAGTAGTGATAAACTACTGCAGGGACTAGCTCTCCCACAGGAAAACATTGTGTTACCTTATTATGTTTAAAATGCAACAATGCTGTATTAGGAGCAGGTAGGAAAGTCATGTTTGGAGTGTTGGGAATTGTAATTTAAAAGTTAAGTTGGAATTTAAGTCACAATCCTGAAAATGCCACTTTTAGAAAGTTTAATAATAATGGGCGTTTGGGCCTACATATCCACCCAAACATGGCCACCAATCAAACTATTAACAGAAGATTGTTTGGACGTGCTGTTCAACTGAATCTATTTCAAGAAAACCCCCTCCAACACGTAAAGTGGGTTTTGTGTTTTTACCTCATCTTTTCCTTATATATTCCTTTATACAACATACATGAAAAATGACATCAAATTCATGTCATAGAAAAGAGACATACATGTGACCATTCAACAAGACATCAATAATAAATACAATACAATAAACAATGGACAATTATACAACAAAGACACTTTGGCAACATAAATGACCAGTCCTAAATTTGGAAAGATAAAAATAGTGGTACAGGCTTATTTGTATTTGACATTGCTGAAACCTGCTATGAAGTGCTAGACTACATTTATATTACAACAGACGGAATGTCTTGTTTGCACACTGTATTTATTCAATGAAGTGAAGTAGGTTGTTGCTAGCTGGGAGTGGTTGACGCGTTTCTGAACCTCTTGGTGAAGTAAAAACACCAAACCCACTTTACGTGTTGAAAGGGGTTTTCTTGAAATAGATTCTGTTTAAAAGCACGTCCAAACAATATTCTGTTATTACTTTTAGAAAGTTGGCATATTTCTATCCTAACCATTTGGGGCCTGCAGTCCTGGGTCACATGGCTAGGTGTAGTTTGCAGATAGCCTTTATGTATTCCTACTAGACTCTATCACAAAGGAGGGCATGGGTGCTGGCAGGATAGGCTGTCTCCACCTTCATAGGGATATGGAGCTGTCACCTATCACACTTGTGCTTAAAAGGCACTGGCTCAACTTATACACAAAGGATTTCACGCTAGTGCATTATGCCTTCTGAGACTGGAACCTGTGCACAGTGGAGGAACCTCCTAAAACCTCTCTAGGGGGAAAAATCTAGAAGCTCCTCCTACTTGCATCAAGTATAAATATTGGACCCCCAGACCCATTTCTTCATTACACTCCTGGACCTGTGTATACTACAGAAGATGGGCGCATTGCTGTCCTGCTGCTTGAGGCCCGCACTGATTACTGAGATAGAAGGCTGGACCTGCTCCCTTCCTTCCAGGCTGACTGACTTTAACAGTCATCTGTCCGACCTCCTGTGAGCTACATGGGCAGAATGATCTCTATAGACCTCGCTGCAGCTGCCCAGATGACTGTTGGAATTGGCCCTTTTGGCAGATTCACCCCGAAACGTTTTGCATATTCCAAGCCTGTTTCTGTAACCTGGTGTTGGTGATTTTAGGTCTCTGCGCACTTTTTCACTGTGGTCCAGTGTAAAGTGCATGCGCTCTCTGTGTATGTGTGGTGAGAGTGGCCTGCCCTTCCATAGGAATGCATGGGGATATGTGTGTCCATGGTAGTTCCTGATGTGTGGGGAGTGCAGGGGCGAGTTTGGTATGTGCGAACTCATGAGATTAAATGATGCGCGACGGTCGTGCAGATTTAATGTGACTAGTGTAGAAGTGCCACTTTTAGAAATTGACATTTCTGTGTGCAGTGAATGTGAATTGACTGTCTAGCTTGTGAGTGACAGGGGTTGGCTAGTGTGCTTGGCTCCAGGAGCCAGGATTGGTCTGCCCGGTGGTGAATAGGGAGATCTGCATGTTGATGGAAGGGAGGAGTTGCACCTGGGACCTGAATAGGGATGTGCCTTCCCTCCACAATGCTGGCTTCACCCCCTATGGTGCGTATGATGTCCCTAGCCTTGCCAGTGAAACAGAGGGAGGGGCTGAGCAAAACAAAGTGCTCAGGAGTTCCCCTGAACCAGTTGTAGCTGGTTCTCCCATTGCCTGAACCTTGTAGACAAAGGATTATGTGTGTATAAAAGAGGGGCTGTGACCCCATGATTTTGTTCATGTTCTCCTTCTTGAATCTACCAGGGGTGTGCTACTGCTGGGTCCCAGGGGAAGGCTTGCCCCCCTGGGCCCTGCCCAGCCCCTGGATGACTGGATGACCTTTCTTTGCTGGGAGCTGTTGTGCTCCACTTCTTTGCTCCTGGACCTTTGTGCTTCCTTTGGCTAGCCTTATGGACTTGGGGCTGCCCTGACGCCGTGGGAGTGCTTTGCGTTGGTTCTTGGATTCTTCCCCCAGCGAGGAGAGCCTGGGGCGGTGCAGCGCTGTGGTGTAGACCCTGGTGAGGGAACCGCTCTCATTGGGATTCCCCCGAATATGCAAAGATTACGGGTGCCACCCCGTTTATTTGCTTATTTTTATGCATGGGTGCCCACCCCGTGACTTTGCCGTTAATTTCAGCGGGTGCCCACCCCAAGATGTATTTTTGATTTTGAGGGAGCCCACCCCTCATTTTGCCGCCTGCGTGAACAGTCCCTGCCGCGATCCGCAGCGAAAACAGGAAGTCAGGCAGCCATCTGCCTGGTGGAGCTCGGGACTTCCAGTTGCACGGAGGAAGTTTTACGCATGCCCCGGCAGCCAGAGAAAGTCTTTGAGAGCTTCACTGGCTCAATCCTGAAGTCCCGGTCCCGAGACGGGGGACCAGGTGAAGCGCAGCAGGTGTGAAGGTGGGGCTCCCGAGAGTAAGGGAGATCCCTGCGTGCTGCTGCCATGGAGGAGTTTGGCAGAGGGGGCCCGAGGCACATTGGCGGTGCCTTCCCACGCCGCATCCAGAAGGAGGAGTCCCCCGAGAGAAGAGAGCCGACGCAGACACCAAGAAACTCCAGTGAGTGGGGCTTCATGTTGTAATGCCTTTCGAGGCACAATGTCAGTAAACTACCTTTGAGCGGCCCATCTTGCAGTGGGTCGCTCCACCGAGCTTGGGGTATTTTTACGTTAAAGAGCCAGAGGGCCCCGTGTCAGTAATAGCAGCCCCGTCTAGCAGCGGGCCTCTCCAACAGTTGTAGCATGTTTGTTTCCGAGCCCACATGGCTCCTACATTTTGGGGTCAAGTTTATTCTGTTTATGTGGCGCACAAGTATTTCAAGGGCCTGTGTGCCCCTGAGAACCTTATTTTTAGAGCCCCGAGTGGCTCCAATGATGGGTGCAATTATTACCTTGAGGGCCCAGAGGGCCCATGTTTTCCCTGTGGTGTGGCACAGTAGTGTCCATGTTTCTGCAGCATTGAGAGAGAGCCTGAGAGGGACAGGAGTGGCACAGTGGTGCCAGGACGTATGTGGAGACCCTCAGCTGCCCAGCAAGAGGTGAGCAGCTGCACCATTTAGGCTCCATTTGAGTAAGATCCCCTGAGAGGGATAGAAGTGGCATGTAGGTGCCAGGCCTTCCACAGCTGCGCAGCACTGAGTGTCAGCTGCTGTGTTTAGTCCCATGTAGTGGTTCTCAGCTGCCCAGCAAGTAGTGGGCAGCTGCAACGTTTAGGTTATGTGCAGATGGCGCACCCCTGACTGGCGCTGCCTTGGCAGCGCGCCCTGACATTCTGGACACCGGACATTTGAGCCCCTTTGGAGATGGCCAGTTGGCCAGGGGGACAGGTAGATGTATAGGGCGCAAGGCCCTAATGTGATTGATGTGCTCATGCAATGTGGTGCTAGGAAATGTAATGCATTTAGTATGTTTTACGCACCCTGTCTGATACCTCTAAATATGTTTATGATTATGAGGTTGCTTTTGCATTTCATGTGGGTATGCTAGTGAGATTATGTTTCACTGTGTGAGGTACACCCCTAATGTGAGTTATACTTAGGAGTTAGGGTCTAATGTGTTTAGACTATTGAGGAGATTGCATAATGTGTTTATGCTGGTGAGGTTGGTGCAGAATGTAATTCGCGCCTGATGTGACTGTGAATTATGTAGGTTATGTTACAGGTTGAGGTGGAGTACAGTGATCACCAGGGGTTACTGGTTGTATCTTTATGATCTATTTTTACTTGTACCAATTTCTGCTAAGTGCTGATCCTGACAGTGGCCCACGTGACCCTGTCCTGTGTAAATAATCCCTTTTGAATATTGCCTGTGCCAGTTGGCACAGTGTATTTGTATGTGTTTACTATTCTAATGTGTTATGAGAATACAAAGGCTATTTTTATATAACCTTGTGTGGAGTTCCTTTTGTCAAGTCAAGTCAAGTCATAAAATTTGTATAGCGCACTACATACCCAGAGGGTTTCAAGGCGCTTAGGAAGGGGACGAGGATTATTTGTCAAATATCCACGTTTTAAGCTGCTTTCTGAACGCTAGGTGGTTCTGGGTGAGGCGAAGGTAAGCGGGGAGTGAGTTCCATGTTTTAGCAGCCAGGTAGGAAAAGGATCTGCCTCCCATGGTGGTCTTGTTGATGCGAGGTACAGTGGCGAGGGCTTGGCTGGAAGAACGTAGTTGGCGGGAGGGGGTGTAGAAGGACAGTCGAGAGTTGAGGCAATCTGGTCCGATGTCGTAGAGTGATTTGTGTGCGTGGGTAAGCAGTCGGAAAGTGTGCCTGGGATGTTGTTGCTGTGTGTGTGCGCAAACGCTTTACACATTGCCTCCAGGAGAAGCATGACGGCTCGTACCAAGATACCAAGGGGGTGAGCAGGGGTTATCTTTGGCGTCTAACTCCCTTGCCCTGACTAGAGTGGTGGTTTCTGCCTGGCTTTGACGCAAGCCTTATCTGACCAGAAATCCCATTTCTAACAATGACGTACTGCACAGGACCTGCCTGGACCTGCAACTGACCTGCCTGAGCCTAGCTGGCCTCTACTGGAGTGAGTTCTAGATCCAAAAGTGCTGCCTCCTCTGGCGGTGGGCCATTGGCTGGTATCGGAGAGACCTCTTTTGACCTTACTGAAGGTTCCACCAAACGCGGCACAAAGCGACATTAAGCCCTGCAAACCCTCGCTGCACAGCTGCAAGCTTCATCAGAAATGGTGCTACGTGGCACAAAGCAGTGCAAAGCCTTGCATCACAGCTGCCAGCATCATCAGAATCAAAGCCTCACAGCACAGTTTCATTGGAACTGACACAGCATGACACAATTCGAAGCAGGAGCTCTCATTGCAGCCCCCGCAGCTCCTCAGAAACGACACTGGACAACGCAAAGCATTTCAAAGCACCACCACACAGACCATGCACCAGTGACATTAGGCTTTGTTCCTTTTGGCAGTACTTTAACCTAAACCTTAAAAAGCACATATCTCCAGTTCTACTAATAGGATTTCGGTTAATTTGGTCTTAAATAATATTTCAACTTGCACTCTATGGGCCCCATATGCATGGCGGGAGCGATCCGCCGCCATCCTTGCAGCAAACATCCCCCTCCATATTACAATGGCTGGGGGTGGTCTGCCGCTTTTCTGCCCGGTCGTCAAGTCGACCGGGCAGAAAAGGGCTCAATATGGTGGCGGTGTCTGTTAGACACTGCGAGCCATATTAGAATGTGGGCTGGAACATGCCTTCTCATGACAGCATTGCCGCCACGTAAAGGCACCCGTAATCTGCTTGCGGGGGCCCTTTGCGCGCACCCAGGGATTCCTGGTGGGTGTGAGGTGCACATGGGGTAAGCTACGGTAACCCTCCTTGCCTTTCAATGCACAACATGGCAGACACCGCGTGGTGCCTGTCACGTTGTGCATTGAAACGCACAACCTGCCTCTGTGGCATTGTGGCGGGCAGTGCTCTCTGCACCGCCCGCCACAATTTTGCAGATGCTCCATGCGCCCGCCAGTGTGGCGGGCGCATACTAATCAGGAGTGCGAGACCTCCGCACCCTCAGCGGGAGGTCCTGTTTTCCGAGGATATGGCAGGCGGACAAAGTCTGCCCGCCATACCAATGGGGCCCTATGTTTCTAAATCAGGAACTTGAGGTATTATGTCTAAGAAACTAGAATTGACTTCCCCTAGATCTTGTATTACATTTCTAACTTGCACCTTTGTAATATTGGTAGCGTAGTTGTTTTCTCTAATATTTTGCACCTTGTCATGGACAGTGTTTGCTCTGCCATAACAGTGACTTGAATAATATTGTGTACACTTCTATTGCTACTTTCCTTACTATCGGTTCAGCCTATGAAACTTAAAAAAAGCATTTTCCTTTGTGAGATTCCTATATGTTGCAGTTCCTGACATTGTTGGATCTGTGGTTCATAATAATATTGAACAATCTATATTATATTATGTTATATCATATTATATTATATCATATCATAACATATCGTTATTAGTATATACATCGTAACATTTCACCATATACACATCCATTTTGTCTTTCTTCTCTTTTTTGGTAATGTCGGTTGTAGATTTTCAGAAATATTTCTTTTTTCTAGTACTTGTATATTTTTTTCTGCGTTTGGATATGTGACAGAAAATTAATTTGTTTTTGTGTATAGTTTAGGTGTAAGTTTGTATTATTAATAATAAACTATTTTTAAGATTACCATTATAACCCATAAATGATATTGCCTGACTTTTAATTGCTATACTCACTATTACTTTGTGCCTTTTCTGATGCTATTATTTTTTGAAGAATTTCAGGCTTTTCCTTTTATCCGAGTGATTAGTATTTATGTCTTTGGTCTTTTTTATCTGTATCGAGCATAAGTAAATTAAAAAGATCTTAGATGTGGAGTTTAATGTGTTAAACATTGTTTAAAATTTATGTTAATGTTTTTTTATTTATTTTTATGTACTTTAGTTAAGATTTCGATTATTTTCTCCTGTCATAGTACAATTGTTCCTTGTGGCTTTCCACTCAGACAAGTAATACTCTCCTGGTATTGTTGCTTCAAGTGCAGCAATATTGTTCATTCTGCTGTTCTCTCTTTACACTCTTTTTCATTGGAAGCTTGTTTCTACTTATTTAACTATTTGTTGTTTACATTTGATCAACTAAAGGTTTATATATGCCTTGTGTTTAATTTCTATGCGTTTTAGTATTATCTATGTGTTTTAGGTATATAGGTATTGTTTCTTCAATTTATATTATAGTATTGTGAAATATTACATTTTATTTATATTTAGGGTTCATTTAGCAACAGTTTGTTGTTTGAGTTTTAGTTAGTCGATTTTTAGGTTGTTTCTTTTGATGTATTACATTGTCAAAATTGATTTTTCTATAGCTTTGCTCTTTTCTATAGCTTTTTTGCTTCAAATTATATTTTTATTGTCAGTTTTATTTGCTGTCGATATTCATGTATCTTGATTACAGATTAAAGAAAATTGTGTAGGATTTTTAATATTTTTCAACAATATTTTTGAATCACGATATTTTTACTTCAATATTATGTTATACAACTGGTGAGCGAGCACATGCAAGAGTCAGACTAGAGGTTTCTTCATTTGGGGCTGAAAATGTCAAATAGACTAAAAGAGGTTTTGGCAGCTTTGAGACTAGAAATACCACAATGGGGAAAGAGGGAAAGAAGTGGAGGAGCATGAAAAAAAGGGAAGCAAAAACGGAAAAAGAGGGAATAGTTTTCAGATGAGGCGATTTTAGGAATTTCCCTTAAAGTGAAGAGTTTTTTTTTCTTACTTTGTGTTCACATATTTAATACGTTTTGCAAGATGGGGCAGCTTTGAAAAATGTTCAACTAGCCTTATTATAATTTTTGAGATCTTTGTCTGAAGTGTGAGGCAGGGTGATCAGCCCCTAAGGAGGAATTTGTGACAGGACTGCAAGGAGAGGAAATTAATGTGTTAATAGTGAGAGCAAATCTCTGAAACAGGAAGATTAGTTTGACGATAAGCCATGAGCATAAGAGAATTTGGTTGATGTGAGGGTGAATGTGATGGTATTTAGGGCGTGTTTGTATGCCTTGAGATGTTCAGCTGTAGGGAGTTCTCTCCAATTTTTGAGGAGTAAACACATTTTAATTTTTCCCCCTTTGGGTGCGATTCAGTTCTTGGTCACAAAGCAAATGGAACAACTCATGTCCGGAATGCTTCCTGTACGACTCGTGTCGAGGGAGTCCAATCAAACAAGTAAGATGCATTTGAATGCATCTGCATACGATTCAGTTGGACTTCCATTGACTTCAATGGGGGCCTGTGTACCGAACACATATACAGGCTCCCATTGACAAAAGGGGTGGTTGGGGATCATTATGCACACTGTGGCAGTCAACCCTTGGTACCTTCCACAGTGTGCATGGTCTAAAAGGGGGGACCCATAGGTACCACCACGGGTATGAGTCGGAGGGCCCCGGGTAAAGGGGAGCCTGCTACTGGCCCCCAAAAACTGATTCTGGCAGCCATTTTTATCTGGGCTAAAGGAATCTCAAAAGCTGTCTGAATCGTTCATCGTACTTGCTCGCTTGGAAAAACTACTCCATCGTGCTATACGATTTGGCTCCGGAGGACTCTATCTCTTCGTATGCCTTCAGGAAACAGGCATCGTACTTGGTAGTTTGGAATTGGGAACGATTCGGTCGGAATCAAGGGCTCCGGATCCGTGTAGGTAAACCCAAATACGATTCGGAGCCCTTCCGACCAAAATCGGAATCAGGCCCTTTGTTGTTGAGAATTATCCAGGTCTGTGAAGGGAGACCTGCTGAGTAACAATCCAGAGAGGAAAATGTGAGTTCAATGCTCAAAGAGAGTGTTAGACTTAAAGGAACGTAATCTTAGACGGAAGGCAGAGTGTGTGGGGAGTCTTTACATTTAGTGATGTAACCCTCCAGCCAACCGGTTTATCACATAAAAACAAGTGGTACATGAACTGTTGAATTATTCTGAGTCACTCATAATTACTTTGGGCCTCATTACAGTCCATGATTTGTTTGCACACAATGCTACTAAAGAGAGGGTCCTCCCATATTCCATATGCAAACTGCCCATGGTGCTGCTCCTCTATATAAATCACACCAAGGAAAACTATAACATATTGCACAAAAGTAGAAGTAAGGTAGCTTAAATGGATTTTCAACATATGTTTTAATTTAAACGGAGCATGATTAAGGTACCTGCAATTACAAATATTAAAAATACATTTTCTACTGAGAAGTGGGAATTGTCTAATTTAGACATTGATGGTCGACTGTGTTTTAAAGAAAACAAGCAGGCATCACAAAACTCAGTAATTTTTCAACAGGCTTTAAACCAAATTGTGCAGCAAGCCACATGATCTTTTCTGCCCTAAAAGTGAACAACCTGCTCCTATTGTGCATGCAAGAAAGAAAGATGATAACAAGGTGTCACAGTGGGTTCTGACATAAAGGTAAACCAGCCACCTGAGACGTTCAGTGAACATTGATTCAATGTCAGCCCAATAAAAGTCTCTCAATTACAGTAGCTCAGAAAGCGGTGGGAGTTTCATTGAACTCAGAGCCCCAGCGGTAGACTGCACCATTGTGTTAAAACATGAGACAATTATAAATCACACAAAATACACGGACGAATGATGAGCAGCTGCAGGTGTCATGAACAGGGGGATGAGCAAAACAGCAGGCCTGAGTTTTTGTTCTTTCCTTTTTAAATTCCCAATTGCAGGTATTGTTTGGGGGAAAAAGTAGTTTGAAAACAGGTTACGTTTAAACATTTTGAAAACCTAAGTTGTGTTTCTGAGCCAACGAATGAGCAACCCTTTCACACGTGTTCAAAAATCTTAAAAGACAATTCATAAACAAAAATACTATTGTTAGTTAGCAACACAAACAGTAGTTATTCCTGTGCTTAAAAAAAGGCTACTGTTTTTACCATTTCATCCACACAGTGCCCTAGACAGCTAAGCTGGCATCCACTAGGTTGTGAGTGCAAATCTCAGCGTATCTAAACCAAGAAAGAAGTGGCTACTGTTACCAAATGACTGCAAATCACCACAAGATTATACTTTAGTGGTCATTTCCCAGTCTACTTCTTGTATTCATTTTGATAGTTGTGGTCTTGGGTCACCTCAATTGAACTACATGCTACATAATTTTGAAGGGTCTCCCACGACTGTAAAATGGCATACTTCTGGCATGAAACCATAAAAAACTAAGAGCAATTTCATCTGCCATGGTGTTCATGTAGGCCACCTGAACAATGATGAGGTGGAGGGTGTGAGGGTGCTCTAGAGCTCTAGGTGTTCTTTATGGATCAGAAAGAAGGGGCTACAGAGAGCATTTGAGAGGGAGGCTGGGCTCTCACTGTGAGCAGGGAGTGCAGGCTGGTATTGCATTGTCAACAGGGGACAGAGAAGATTGTTTGATGGAATCTTAGTGCCAGATTTGACAAGGTTGTGTGTCACCCTTGCACCAGGCAAGGTGGTGCAAAGGTGATGCAAAACCTAAGTAAGATTTATCAAGCCATGTAGACCTCTTTGTGTTACTCGGCCCGAGGGAGGTCTTCCATGGATGGAGCATAGGTGTTCACACGCATCCACCCATTGATTTTTGCCACATTCCCAGATTTACCATTACTGGTAGACATGAGAATGTGTCATAATGCTATGCCTCCCCAGGTGGGGCGTAATGAATAGAGCTATCTTTATTTCTCATTGTTGTTTCCTCTTTCTATGTGTGCTGCTCTCAGAAGCTTGCATGGAAAGAGGAAAATGCCTCTGAGGATTGTTTGTGTTCAGGAAAGCTTCCCTTCCTGTACAAAAACAAGCTTGCCTGCAAAGCAGGCACCCTTGTACCATGACTCAAGGGTGCTTGCATTAGCGCTAGGCAGCACATTGTGGCAGTGCAATGAAAGGACAGAAATTCACCATATAATTCACCATATAATGTTAAATACCTCGGATTCCTGCCCTTTCTATTTCGCACAGCAAGGTGGCTGGCTGTGTTGCATGACATGATAACTCTGCCTGTAATTCTTTGTAATGCCTCCCAACCCACTGAGGGTAATGAGAAACCAACTCCCTAATTGGATTGGTGCATGCAACCATGCACATCAGTGAAATAGGGGATTACACCGTTTTGAATATGCAGGTGCCTTAATAGTGCATGAGGAAAGCCAAACAATGTCTCCCGCCAAGCTATTGGCCCATATGTGATCAGCCAATCAAATGTGAAAATATAATTATACTGGAGTAGTAATTGTGTAATATGTACATTTTCAATCAGTTCGTCAAGTGTTTCCAGCAGAACAACAGGAAGGTCATGATATTGATAATTAATTGAAACATCTGCCTCACTAACTTATGGTGCAGTTAGTAAGCTACAAATTGAATTGTGATGTTGAGAATAAAACAACCATGTCAGAATTACATAATTCAGCTCCTTCATTAACAACAACACAGATGTTTCAATTCGATCCTTTCCCAGCCTGATTGAAGGAACGAAGCATTGAACGAAATGTGTTCCCTTTTTTAAATATATTTGACAAGCCAACTGTGAATGCCGTAGATTGGGCCAGGTTGAGTAAAGAAGTAAGTTGCCCTCCTGTTTACATTGACATTTTGCTTCTATAAATATAACTTGCTATTAAAAGTAAATGTCAAACACAGCACAATTAAACCAAAAAATAAAATTCTTGAAATAATTTTGTGCTACTTCAAAAGCACAAAGATAGAGGGATCAAAACTGCCCCAACTGTAAATATCAAGCCATGACCTGCACTTTATATGTTTTTCACAATAGGAAATTCAGTACAATGGCAGACAAAGACATGCAGGAACAATGCGTAAAATTTCATTGCTGCATTGTCATAGATTCTGTCTGTACCAGAAAAATCTGTAGATTACTCACGCTAGTACTTTGACGGATGTACTATGTGAATGAATAGAAAATATAACCTGCAAAGATAAAAAATATAAACTAAGAAACAAACTTAACCTATATATTTTAAATGATATGTGAAACCGTTATGGTTCTTGTCCATCACTTTAATGTATATGTAGGAAAAAATGTAATCCAACATGGAGTATTAAAACGTGGAAGGGGAACTAAGTTACAAAAGTGGTTTTGTCTACCAGGGAAACATGACGCATGGTGAACAAGACTGAATCAGTCATGTATCTCCTGCTTTACATGCTGGGAACCTAGGGCCTCATTTATGAAAAGTGACGCATCGCTGCGTGAAAGCAGCGATGCGTCACTTTTCACTGCGCACTCCTTGCGACACCAATGATGCGTCATATTTAATGCATGACGCATCATGCCGCAAGGAGTTACAGATACATCAGTATTTCTGACGTATCTGTAAGCGCAAAAGTGACACATTGCTGGAGTGTGTCACAAAAGTGACGCAACTCCAGCAATGCGTCCTTTTACATGGGGAAAGCCCCATGTGAAAGGGCTTGCGTCAGTCTTACGCCTGCTGTGAGGCAGGCGCAAGATTTTGACGCAACAGCATCCTAAAAGTGACGCAGTGAAATCTCATAGATTTCACTGCGTCACTATTACGAGGCTTTTTGCGGGGGAACGCCCCCTCTGCATACATTATACCTGACGCAGGTATAATGTGGCGCAGGGGTTTAAAAAGTGACGCATCTACCTAGATGCGTCACTTTTTAAATATGGCGCAAGAAGGCGCATATTTTACGCTGCTGGTGCGTCACAAAAAGTGACGCACCGGCGGCGCAAAACTGACGCAAGGCCTCATAAATAAGGGGGCTAGTAAGTTGGAGCTAAAACAAGGGTCCAAGACAGCACTACCATTGTGGGGGCAGGGTGTATCTTCTGAAACCAAAGGAAGGGAGTGAGGAGGAAATGGCCTTGGAAAGACACACACAATCAAGATCTTTTTTGAAGGAGGAGAAAAAGGAGATTCTCAACTCAGTTTGACTGGTCATCAGAAATGTCCAGGCAAGGAATTCCTGAGACAATCTGTGGCAAAACGTGAATGTAAGGTCAAATTCAGTCAAATGAGTAAGCAGCACCACTGCCAGGCTTTCAGAACCTTTGTAGATTTTTGGAACTGCAAGGGCTTATGGTCAACATACATAGTTTTGTGTGCCTGACCCCTAATATATAGGGCCTTCAATAATTATTTTATTTCAGTATGAAGTAGTTCTTGAAAAAAATGCTAATTTATACAGCAGACAATTCCTGTTGAGCATCTTGAACATGACAACCCCCACCCCCCCACCAAAAGCACTGGAGCTCGTATGCACAGGTATGTGCTGTCCACCCTGCAACTGTCTAAAACTGTAATGGACCCATCAGACATCCTTGAAGTGTAATTACCTAGCCAAGGAATTCTATGTGGATTATATGCAAATGGCATACTTTCATCTCGCTACATAGGCTGTTCTGCCGACAGCATTCTCCATGCACGAAGGACACTGACAATGATGAGTGATACCCCTTAAAATAAATATTTCTAATGCCACCTTTCAGAGGTGGGTTTATCACGTACTGACTATTATGGATGGTTTTAGAGAGGCATTCTCTAATAACATTAGCTTGTTTTGTGCCATATGGGTGGACTAAGTGACATATCGCACAGAAAATGCCTGATGTACCATAGGAAGCTAAGGCAAATACATTTCAGAATTCTACAGCTTTACAAATACTTGAGGACTAAGCGTACACCAATGTAACATTGTCAACAGGAGATCCAGGCCATATTGATTGTGGAACCACATTAAATCCTGAAGGAAAATTAGACCTGCCCTTGTATTCACTCATATTAGAAGAATTGTGGACAGAATGCCACAATAGTAGTTTCTCCATTGATGGATCTGACATTTAGAAAGCAACCTAGGACTGTCAGTTGATCCCTTAATTAGAAGCACCCAAATATGCTCAATGTCTAGACGTTGAGCTCCAGGTCCCCATATTGAGTCAATAATTAATCGTACAAGTGGATGATTTAGATGATTGAGAAGGGAATGTTCTTGCACAGCTTAAAATGGAAACAAAACACTAATTAATGATGTTTAATAATTGGAGGCTACTTTTGATGGAATGTGGTGTCGACAGCAATGGAGAGGCACTGTGTTGCCTTATTCTAGGCAAGTAGTTTCAGCTATATTGCTTTGCTGCTAGCTTCACAATGAATAATAACCACTGACCTCTGAATGTGCCCATTGGTTTGAATGTAGTGAATCTTAATTTATTAGAACACTGGAATGTTGGGCGCTCCTTGAGAACTATGGGGTGCTCTGGGTTTCTAATGACTGGTAGAAGCTTGGAGTATCAACATTCCAACATTCCAATATTTAACAAAGGCCTCATGAAGCCAGACGGGATTTCAACCCCCTGGCACTCCAAGAGACCTGTTTTACAAATGAGAACATTCTTCCCTCTAGGGGTAGAATGTTCTCATTGCCTTAGAGCCCTCTGTAGTGGGCTCTACCGGCCATTAAATTTAAACATACGCTCCTTTGTTAACGATGGAGCAGGCTTTAAATGATAGTAGAGTCCGCTATGGCGGTCACTAAGGCTATATTAGGATTTCCAAATGTACTACTCCTGCAAAAGAATTGAGAGCTACATTTCAAAACTGGAAATTAGTCAGTTTGTAAATGCACTGAAACGTTATTTGAGGTGCTTCAGAGAGATTGCTGGAATAACTTACAAAACCTGAACCATGAGTCATTCTACAGCTGATCAAACTGGTGAAGAAGAAATCTAAGTATATAAATTACATGTTGTGTTTAAGCAAATGGGCACAGCACACATCATGAAAACAGTACTGTACTATTATTTCAGAATGATTAACATGAAGGGGGACAGGCAAAGAGCATTAATGTACGCAGGAGGTATAACAGCCTTGAACCTGGTCTCCCATCAAGACGAACTCATGCTACACCATGAACATCTTACACTTTCAGAAAACGACTACATCTGGAAATAACTGGCAACCCAGAGGCAGAAAACAGTGCCTAAATCTTTACCAAGGTAGGATGGAAGCCCAAAAAAATGAAGTAGGGCAAGAGGTGCAGAGAAAGGAACAATGACCTAAAGACACAGGGACAGCCGGGTATACTGAATGGCTACTTGGCACCTTTTGTCAAGCAGAAGACAGCTCCTACAGGAGCCAATACATGATATTTCATAATTGAGGGGCTTAAAACACAGTCAGTACCTGAACCAATTAAAATGTCAGTGCGGGCGGGGTCTTGTATGCACCAAATACATCAGTCAACATCTTTCATGCAATTATCAGAAAATAGTGCAACACTGGAGCAATGTCTAAAATGTAGTAGCTGAGGTGAAAAACATATAGGAATATAAACAGCAGATAAAATTACCCCAGTACTTCAGAAGCTGACAGATATTTACAGATTGGTACATATATCATATCATTTGTACCGTGGATAAACAGTGCTGACATTCTGACCCCCTTGTCTCCTATTAATTACAGGGTCAACATCAGGATGGGTTAGAAGTTCTGCTTCCAGGGGGCGGTCGCCATTCTAAGCGGAAAGGATGTAATTATAATCCCATTTTTGTCGCAAAGAAACAAACAAATAGGCATCCAGTGTCCAGTGTTAGACATATTCAATGGTGGCTCAAAATTAGTCTACCTCGGCAAAAAGTATCTAATCAACTTAGTTGACAAAAGGGTCTATAATTATTTCAATCATGTATATGTGTGTCCATTGTTGGGATGTTCGAGTATGATATATGGCAGTGCTTCAAAATTTCCATGTTATGTAAAAAGAAAATGTGCCCTCAGATACTATGATCAGGAAGTTATGTATGAGTAACCCTCAGGAGAGAGAAGCCACAATCAGAAGCACAGAGGGTGACCTATATAAGCCATTGATATATGTGATGAAAGAAAATTAACTTTTGAGCACCCTTATGGGGTGCACACACATTGACTCCAATGAGGAGATAACTCCCATATTTATATGTCTGTGAATATTGAAACATAAATAGGACCCAGCCATGAAGCCACAAACAGCAATGACAGGGGTTCAACAGACAATAAAGGAAACATCCAAAATGGGCACTGCATCAGCATGACTATTCACAGGTGCAGGGAAAAACTACTGCGAAGCACTTCTCCAAGTGGTCTGTCACCGTAGGGTTCAATTATGATAAAAAAGAATCATCAAAACATTACTATAAAATGGTATACCTTGAAAATCATGCTGTTAAAATATTTTCGAAGTAAAGACCAGAAGAAACCCCACAGGCTACCTCAAATGAGAGCCACGAACAATTATTGATGACAATTACACAATATGAAGCATATAGGTCATGAATTCATTAAGCATTGCATATTAACCCCTTCGATGCTCATGACGAGCTCAGCTCGTCATGCAGTACACTGCTCGTGTGCTCATGATGAGCTGAGCTCGTCATGAACAATGGGAATAAATCAGAAGTAGCACAGAATGGGAATTTCTGCAGCACTGATGGTGTTAAGAAGCAAAATATGTGCTTTAGGAGACCCAAAAGCATCATATACATAGCTATGCAAATGCAGTAAGAAAGTCAAGTATCGCAATGTACATCAGGAATACATATTTTGCATTCACTTTGTAAGTCTATATATAGTTCGGAGAGAAAACACACTTCTCAAGAATTTGATGATCTGTGAGTTTCATTGTATTACTGTCAGAGTAATTGCCTTCAAACACCCCACATGTTTAATCTAGTGTTCTGTACATTCCTCTTATTGACACAGATCTAAGATCTCTTCTATTTATTTTGGGGATGGCATTGCTAATTCCCAATTGTCAGGCATCCACCAGAAAAGAGTCCTAAGATGAGTGGATATTACTCGTTTTCTAATTGGGTTGAGTTAGATTTCGAGTAGCGAAGCGGAAATCTTCAAGAATAATTCATCACATCAGAGTGCCTAGAACTCTATGTCAGTGAGGGTGAGTGGTAACATAATAGTCTAGTTTTAATATACATTTAAAATTCTAGATTCAACTTTCTGAGCTTGCATATCAAATCAGGAATTAATTAATAACCAAGGCGGCCACTCAAAAGTCTAATTTAGCCCTTGGTTTACAATGTTAATGTTGGAAATGGCCCTTTTTGCAGCGTTATCCCCAAACTTTTTGCTTTTTCCTCCTTTGTTTTTCTGACCTGTGGTTGTTAGTTATAGGACTCTGGGCTCTTTACCACTGCTCATCAGTGCTAAAGTGCATATGCTCTCCCTGTAAATTATTATGGTGATTGGTTGTCCATGATTGGCACATTTGTCTTACCAGTAGGTCCCTAGTGTGTCAGGGCTGGTAATTCAAATGCCATTAGTGGGCTTGCAGCACTGATTGGGCCATCCATATGAGTAGCGCTGAAAAGAGGTCTCAAGCCTGCCACCGCAGTGCCTGTGCGCAGTCTGTTAACTGCCATGTAGACCAGGTCAGTGCACCCTCTTGTCAGGCCTTACTCTTCCCTATTCTTACACATTGGACACCCCTATGGTAGACCTAAGGTACCCCCCTTGGCAGGTTGCAGTGTATGTGAAAGGTAGGACATGTACTAGTGGGGGTAACATATCCTGATAGTGAAATACTGCCAATTTCGTTGTTCACTATTGCAAGGCTATCTTGTCCATAGGACAGAATAAGGAATGCTCGGTAACATGTTTACCTGCATATCTTCCAACAGGAGAAAGATAGAAAATTTGTATCCCTGAACTCAGAATTTAATAACACATCTTTTAGGAAGGATAGTTTTTAAATTCTGTGTTTGAAAACAGAACTTTTAGAAAGTGGCTATTTTCTTGTTCAACCTTTTTATGTGCCTCTGTCTGTTTGTGATTTACTGTCTGGTTTGAGAGTGACAGGGACTGGTGTGACTCCAGGAGTCTGGGTGAGTCAGCACTAGGCTGAATAGACTTATCTGCATTTGGAGTGGTGGGAGGAGTAGCACCTGGGCCTGAATAGGGCTGTACCTGCCTTACACAATGCTGGCTCCACCTCCTGTGATGACCCAGGCCCACACTGACTAAGAATGAAGTTGTGCACTGGCGGAGTGCACCCAGAACTCGTGTGGACTGGGTCCGGAACCCCTCACACATAGAGAACAAATACATTTGGGGTATAAATATGAGAGCTGAACCCCCTGAAAGTTAGACTTCTTTGTGATCAAGAGAAATCCCTGCCAAAGAAGATCAGCAGAAGAGAATTAGGGGAAGTACTGCCCTTGCTGTGTGTCTGGGTTAGCCTGCAGTTTGCTGTTTCTACTGAGGAGAGGAACAAGGGACTTTGCTGTGTGATGTGTCCCCTGCTTGTCGACGGACTTTGCTGTGTGCTGTGTCCCTCAGGAGAAAAGTCTCCAAGGGCCTAAGAAGAGCTGGCCTCCTGTTTCTGAAGTCTCAGGCCCAAAAGGACTTCATCTGCAGCTTCCCTGATCTTCCTTGCTGGGAGTTTGAGTCTGCCAGGAGGTCCTGTAACTGTGAGTGAGGCCTTTTTGCAGTGGGGAGCTGGAAGCGCGATGCAACGAGAGAAAAGCGTAACGCTGTCGCAGCAGCCGCAGTTGCATCATCGAGAAAGCGTGCCGCCGTTGTTTGCCATCGCATCACCAGAGAAGCATGCCGCTGCCACAGAGGGTGCCGTCGCATCACCGGAGAAGCATGTCGCCGTCACCGAGGGTGTCGTCGCATCACCGGAGAAGTGTGTTGCAGGGCCTGTCACAGCTCAGAAAACCACTGAGTTAGCCACACACCTGTTGGCCATGTAAGCATTGCCTTCACGTTGTCGCATCACAACAGAGGCGCCATTTTGTCACATTTGAACCAGAGCACAGGTAGAATCGATGCATCTCCTTCTCTGCGCCCCTTTTGTTTGTTTTGCGTTACACCTCCTAGGTACTTTGAGACTAAAGTGACGCATTTATCATCCACAAGTTTATTTTTGCATCAACCTTTTTAAAGATATTCTAATAGGTAACTGTATGATGGATTTTTGTTGTTTTAGATAAAGATATTTTATTTTTCTAAACTGGTGTGGTGTTCCTTTGTTATGTTTTCACTGTGTTAATGTGAGTGTTGGTACAAATACTTTACACATTGTCTTGGGGATAAGCTTGTCTACTCGTGGCAAGCTACCAAGGGGGGAGTAGGGGTTATCTAAAGTGTGTATCCACCTTACGCTGACTAGAAGTAAGGGTCCTTATTTGGGCAAAGGTATCTTCCTCTGCCAACTAGAGACCCACATTTCTAACAGTTAAAATTATAAATCCAGTGATGTCTTCATCACTATCAGAGGTTCACCATTAACCAACCACTTAATGGAAGAAATAATGTGAAGCTGATGGGCAAGTTTAGAAGTGATTTTAGCCTGTCATATGCCAAATCATAATTACAATTACAGTCATATTTCACCTAGCACAATTCTATAGTTAGTGAGTAGTAAATACAATTACATCCACTGACCACTAAATGGGTTGATGGTCACTCACCAGACAGATAGGTAAATTCGGAGTTATTTATTTATGTATATACTTTTTTATTTCATTATATATCATAGAATTCATCCAAGAGTATCCTGGCATTAAGGTAAAAAACTGTACATTTAACTAAAACAATATTTTTGTTTGGAGAAGATGCAGTCATCGCATTTGATTCTGAAAGCAGTTTACAACTTTCATTCAAATCAAAACATAGTTTTCTACCAATTGTATATATCAACAGCATAAAAGAGTGACTTTGATGTTAATAAATTCACATCACAAATTGAGCATCTAAGCATGTATTATATAAAAACACAACCCCACAAAAAGTCCTGGAAATAAATAGGTATTGCAGTGAAGGTAAAGAAACCACAGTGTTATGTTATGTTATGTTAAATTTAGCTTATAAAGCGCGCGTACGCCCGTAGGCTTCATGGCGCTGTAGGAAGTTTCCAGAGCATAACACAACAACAGAAGGACCACTTAGAACGTCTGAGGGTAGGCTTCTCTGAAAAGCCAGGTTTTAAAGGCTAGTCTAAAGGCTAGAATGTCCTCGTGTGACCTTAAAGAAGCTGGCAAGGAGTTCCAGAGGGATGCAGCAAGAAAATGAAAGGAGCTGCCGCCCTGACGTTGTTTCCTAACAACCGGCACTGTGAGCAAGTTTTTGTGGCCAGAACGGAGGTTGCGGGAGGGGGTATATCTGGCAAGCAGGTTGATAATGAATTTGGGGCCTTTGCTTTGTAATGCCCTAAAGATAATGCAGCCGGTTTTAAAAGCCACCCTCTGGGCTACCGGCAGCCAATGCAGGTCTGCCAGGCCTGGCCTGATGGACTGCCATTTAGGAAGCCCACAGATCAGCCTGGCCGCCTGATTTTGAACCAGCTGCAGCCTCTTGAGCTGCCCGGCTGGAAGGCCCAAATATAAACTGTTTGAGTAGTCCAGCCTAGACAGCACAAGGGCGATGGTCACCTGTATCAGGGCAGAATGGGCAGGAATGTAAGGAAGCTGTTCCTTTATAGAAAGCACAAGTATGCTTTAGGCAGAAATTATATGCCACACTGCACCTTGAACTGGAACACCACTGAATACCTAATGATGCTTTCATTTTTGAAAGATAAAGCAATGGGATAAACTGAAATCTTTGTAGAAACCTTAATACAATAATAATTTTAATTTACAGGACCATGTTGTAGGGAGGTTGTGGATATCTATACAAATCGTCATTTTCAAGACGTATAATATAGTTTCAGTGTGGTAGTATGAATTGTCAAATTTAGAAGTAGACAGCATCAACATATATGGGAAAATAGAACTTGTTTAATAAAGATCAAATAAGTATGCAGAGCGGGGCTTTAGGTCAGCCACTGCTTGCCTGGAAATCTCATTCTGTTTTTTGGGGTGGGTGCCAATGCAGTTAGCCTTGCGCTATGTTGCAAGGGTGCCTACATTGTAGGCTGGATTGTTTCTATGCAGGTATGGACATCTTTCTGCGCAAATCCAATTCTCAAAGATGTTTTACTCTCTCTGAGTGTGCTGCAGAATAAAGATATTTCTCCTCTATTTGCCTCCCCTGATAAGACTTATAAGTCTGATAAATCAGGGAATGCCAGCATCAAGGGGCACATGCATCAAGCGATTTTGGAATCGCAAACGGTGCGAATTGCAAAATTCGGCCGTTTGCGATTCCAAAATCACTTTTTGGGATGCATCATTATTTTTCTATTATCGCAATTTAAGAAATCGCAATTTTTTGCAATTTCTCAAACTGCGATAGCATTTAAGAAATCGCAAATTTTGCGATTTCTTAAATGCTATGCATGATTATTCTAAATTTGCGAATTCGCAATTTTAATGGAAAAATTACCATGAAGTGAACCTTCATGGTAATTCGCGAAAAGTTTCAAAAATGCAAAAAAAATGCATTTTTTAAACTTACATGTTACACACACACATGCCCTTGGGACATGTGTGTGAGTAAAATGTACTTACACGACATTCCATGGGTGCAGGGGGGGTCCCCCCTGCAACCTTGAAATTGCATTCTCATTTTGCGATTCCTTAATTGCGAATTCGCAAAATGAGAATGCATTGATTCCTATGGGCCTCTAGGCCCATAGGAATCAATGTAAAGCGTTTTCTTTTTTGCGATTCGCAATTAAGGAATCGCAAATAAGGAAAATTAGGAAAATCGCAAAAAAAATTGCGATTTTTTGATGCATAGGAATTTGCGATTCCTAAATTGCAATTCCTTAATTTTCGCAATTTAGGAATCGCAAATTTCTACAATGATGCATGTGGCCCCAAGAGAATGCCTTCTCAGGGTAGAGTAACGCAAGGTGGCGACATTAGCTACACAGCGTTCTCCAGATGTAAAAAGCAACTCCCATCTCCCGGGGGTCTTTAAGAAACCCCACAACCCTCCAACCTTCAACAAGGAGAGATCCTGGGCCAGACTTTCGACTGACAACTGGACCTTGGCGCTCGACGCTTCTACCCCCACTCTTGCAGTCGACTCCACCACGGCGGACACCCAGTTCAGTAACTGGATTTCCTCCTCCCTTGATAGCCTTATCCCCATCAAAAACCGAGAAGTGAAAAACAAAACCAAGGGCCACGCCCCCTGGTACAATTCTGATCTTAGAGCCCTGCGCAAAGTGTGCAAACAGGCTGAGAGAGTTTGGAGGAAAGATTGGCTCCACAGCAACAAGGATACTTACCGCAACGCGGTTAGACAATACAAGACTGCCTTGAAATCCGCGAAATCACTATTCTACGACAACAGAATAAAAACCTCAACCAACTCAGCCAAAGAATCCTACCAGATTGTCAAAGAGTTACTAAACATCCCTACAGCACCTCCCCCTCACTCCCCTGACACAGACAGAAGCAAGGATCTAGCAAAATATTTTGACTCTAAAATTCTACGGATACTGGACTCCCTTCCTTCCATCAGCCCTCCCATCCTGGCCACAGCGGTTGATAATAATGGCCCACAGCTGAAAACTTTCAGAGCAGTTTCCCTCCTCGAGGTGACGGCCACGCTTGATAAAATGAAAAGTGGCTCCCCCCTGGACCCAGCCCCGGTCAGATTCCTAAAAAAGGTGTCCTCCACCATAGCCCCCAGCCTCAGGGACCTAATCAACTCTTCCCTAGCTAGTGGAACGGTCCCCCCCAACTGGAAGACCGCAGTCGTGAAGGCTTTGCTGAAAAAGCCCCAACTAAATCCGGACGACATGTCCAATTACAGACCGATCTCACTGCTCCCCTGCATTAGTAAGATGGCTGAAAAACTAGTCAACTTACAGCTATCCCAATTTCTCAAAACCCACAACATCCTCCGCCAATCCCAAACTGGGTTTCGACCCGGCCATGGCACGGACACCGCACTCCTAGCTGTCATCGAGGAGGCAAGGTGTATCCTAGACTCAGGGGGATCAGTGGCAGTGATCCTCCTGGATCTTAGCGCCGCTTTCGATACGGTGGATCACCGTGTCCTGTTACATCGCCTGGCCAAGGCAGGAATTGTGGGTACGGCGCGAGCATGGATCGAATCCTTCCTCTCCCATCGATCCTTTCAGGTGTGGGATGGCAACTCCCGGTCAGATCCTCTTCCACTGAAAAACGGAGTTCCCCAGGGGTCGTCGCTCAGCCCTACCCTCTTTAATGTCTATATGGCGCCCCTGGAAGACGTAGTGGCCCCCTACGGCATAAAAATAATCAACTACGCTGACGACACCCAACTTGTCGTATCCCTGTCCCACCTGCATAACCATCCGGACAGTTTGCTCCACTGTCTCCAGGACATCCATACCTGGATGTGTGACTCGGCCTTGAAGCTGAACGGCGCAAAGACCGAGATCATGCTCCTAGGCAATAAACGGACGACCTTGCCGCCTACGTCCTGGCCCGACACCTTCGGTGAAATCCCCTCTCCTAAAAATGAAATCAAGACTCTAGGAGTTTGGTTAGAACCGGACCTCACCATGAAAACGCAGGCTACCAAGACAGCAGGCACCTGCTTCGGTCTACTGCGGTCTGTTCGCAAGATCCTGCCTCTTCTCCCCCTCCCTTCCAGGAAACTACTTGTCCAGGGCCTTGTCTTGGCACGGCTCGATTACTGCAATGCCATTTATCTGGGGGCCCCTGAGTACACCTTGGCCAAACTCCAACGTACCCAGAATGCGGCGGCCAGGCTTATCATGAACCTTCCCCCTAGAATGTCGGCTAAACCCGCCCTCAAAGCCCTACACTGGCTCCCGGTTCGCCAGAGAGTAGAGTTCAAGGCCCTATGTACCACCCACAAGCTCATGAATGGAGCTGGCCCTGACGCGCTTAAACATATGGTTACCCCATACAAAGCCTCAAGACCTCTTCGCTCCGACGCCGAACATCTTGCTACGGTGCCCAAATTCAAGAAGGCTCGCTCCGGCGGACGCCGCTTCTCGGTCAAAGCCTCCACAGCCTGGAACCTACTCCCCCTCAGCCTACGTCTGGAACCCTCCCACATAGTGTTCCGTAGGAATCTTAAAACCTTCCTGTTTCCCAATTAAACACTCCCTCCCCCCCCTCTGGATATCGACAGGTTTAATAGCGCGGGGATGCCTACGGGTCACCAGGCGCTCTAGAAATCGCGAAATAAATAAATAAATAAACGCAGGGCCACGCAAGGAGGCTGTCCGTTGCTTAGTAAATCTAACTTTGGTATTGCGTTGCCCTTGTGAAGCCTGACTGATGCAAGGGCAATGCAATACTGTGATACATCTGCCCCTCAATCTTTTATTCAGGCATCAACGCTGCTAACACTTAAGGTAGCACTGAACATGTGTTGTCACTATAGTGAACTGGAGACACAGCATGGAGTGTAGTTTCACTGAGCCTGATGACCATGCTGGACGACCCTGACAGCAGCGTCACTAGCAGTGGCACATATAGCCAAGACAGGTTTAACCATTTAAGCATTTATTATAATAATTCATTGGTGCTATTATTTAGTTTATCCGTTTTAGAAAAATATATGTAGAATCTTTTGTTAATACGAAAAATATTACTTGAACGTTGGTTTTTGAAGGTTTTAATATGTTTAAACGACTGTCATAATGTGTATTCAGATGCACTCCATACTAAAAAGGCTTTCATCCTTCTAGCTGAGTAATGTTGCAAACGGCTGGAGTAATATGAGGGATTCAGAGATGGTGGGAGTAGAGGAGGGCCGAGAGCATGTAGAGCTGAAAGAAAGGAAGGCCTCAGAGACCATCCCTTGCCCTTGAGACAGGTCTGCAATGCAGATCTCTGCCCCCGTTTCCATAAAATAATTTTTCCCATGTTGTTCTGCTTGACATATGAAAGGTAAATACTGTGGAACCAGCCACGGCCGCTGAAGGTAAGAGTGGTGAGGCCGGCTGGGGAGGATTTCGAGAGACGACCACGAGGGAAAATCAATTATTTATTTAATTCTCCCTTGTGGTCATATCTCGAAATCCCCCTCCCGCCCAGCTGACCCCACCACCCCATCGTTTTTACCTGCAGCGGCCATTGATGGGGGAACCGGCACTAGTAACTCACATGTAAGTGTGTAAGGTGTCTGAACCTCGGATGGACTGTCAATCCGATGTGAACAAGCTAGGTTAGCATCAAAAGCATTTTAATGTAAAGATAGGAGCGAGAGGATCTGTGAAAGTGAGCAATCTTGCTCTTTGTAGCGTTACTATGTGAATCCAAACGTGCCTTCCATAATTCATTGTGGGTTTGTAAGGAGTATCTCCGCGCTGTAGACCGCTGGGGAACCCGTCCTGGCTTTCCCTGTGAGATGGTCCCAACTGGGTATCTCCAAGGTGAAACCAGGCATCCTAGGCGTTTGTGGGGGGCCGTTGTGGAGATGAGGCAAGCTAATGCCCAGAGTGGCCGAGTGTGATCCCTGGTTAGAGTAGGCACCGAGATGAGAATTATCGAGTCCGCTGACTCTGGTCCACGACCCTGCCGCATCAGGAATTGAACCCTGGTCCCGGGCCGTCCTCGGCTCTCGGGTCTGCCGCCTCTAACCAGTGAGCCACACCACTCCACTAATTATACAAGGTACATATCTGTCTGTTGTAAATACAAATAACTTGAAGACTGTCAGGTCTGTTGTAGTTTCTATCTTTAGGAAAAGCTTAAACGCCAGGTTCTTCTTTCTCTTTCAGTTAAATGGTATGAGGATGAAAATGCAAAAGTACTTTCTATAGAGCAATCCTTGTCCATAGTGGACAGTGTCACTCAAGACTTACTGAAATAATTAAAAAAGAAACTCAATTTCAGGACAAGATAATATCTGGAAATAGTGGTTTCCATTCCAAAGCAGGTTGCTGCCTTACTGTCTCTGATATGAAGTGGACCAAAAATGTGTAAGCCATTGGGTACCTCCACAGACCACAACCCTCCAACCACATGTATAATATGAAGGCAGAGGCAGCAAGGTTAGTGGCAAATAGTACTACTGCCTGCCCTTTCTCCTATCACCATCACTTACGGATTATCAGTTTCATTGGTGGCTATGAGGTGAGAGGGAGTTACATCTAAAGAAAAAAACGGATTCAAAGAAGACATAACAGCTAGCTATATCGCTAATCATCAATTTCGTCATTAGGGTTGTGCCTTTGGTGCTATCAAGATGCATATGGAAATTAAAAAAATGATGTGAATTACAAAAAGCAGCATGGAGAAGATGGAATCAGTGTACAGTACGGATTTGATGGATATGAGGCTCACAACCTTTGTGAAAGGGGTTTGGGCCCAATATAAAGCAAATCAAGGTATGCAATGGATGAAAAAGGGGATCCATGGAAAAAACTGTTGATAAAGTTAGGTACGGGCCCAATGATGTAGGGGACTGAGGAACACAACAGATGTAAGAGAAGTAGAGGTACGGAAAGGAAGAAGGAGGGGTCGGGGAAAGTAAACAGATGATGGGGTAGAGGGAGAGACGCACGAAACAGTGGGCAGGTAGATGAATGAAAGCATCATAGAACGATTTGAGGGTGAAAGGTGACCACAATTCAATACTTGTGGAAGAGAAGACCTAGTTAGGACCAGGTGAAGAAAAGACACAGGCACAATGAATTCCACAGGAGACTACAGTACAAGATGGACTACTATAGATAAGTGCCAATTGACAAGAATGTGCCCCGGTGGACGAGAATAAAGGGTAGATACAGCAGACACAGAGGGCTAAAACACAATATGGATGCGAGCAGAGTAGGCACATGTTACTGTCAATACAGATACATTATTCACTCAAATGAAGCTAAAAAGATGTTGGGCAAGGACAAGAGCTGAAAAGGTATGTTTATATTTGAAGTATAAAGGTCAGAAGTAAATAAATGAATTTATTCTTTTTATGGGTACGTTACTGTTAAAAAAAGCAGTATGCTAGATGAAACAACTATAAACTTTTGAAAATGATCAAAGGTGATTTGACCAATATATTAGAAAAAAACGAAATTCTACTTAAACTATTTGTGTGAAAAGACCCAAATAACTTATGCACATTTTAAAACAACCAGCACTGAAGATATCATGGCACTTAAGGCTTGGATATAACATATGTAATCTATTGGCTATAAATATACATTATATAGGAGGGTAACATGACTAGCTCCTTATGGCTTCTTAGAAACGATGCCTTATGTCAAGCAAAGATTTGCAGCCATATCTGAAACTGATGGGGTACACACTACGCTTTAACATTGTCCTCCTTCTGCACAGTTGTTGCAGTTGATGCCCTTGAAATTACACTGACTTCAATTTTTTAATAAAGTTTAACAGCTGTTAGATGTCTCATTAGTTGCATAATAATATAGTTCAATGTGATTTATATATATGGAGAACTCATAATAATCAAAGCACAGACTGTTCTTACCAGCATTACAAATACCGTAACTGCCTTCAGCATCTCACCTCTAACTACAGTTTGTCCTTCAATTGAAATTTCTTTTTTGTCCTTTGATATTTGTCTTATGACTGTTGTTTTATTCAGTCGGTCTTTTTGGATCTCTTTTAGTTGTTGACCAGTCAAAGATATGTGAAACATGTATTACTCAAATGTGTCTATGGTAATCCAGTAATAGTTATTTAGAAGACTTTATATTAAATTTAATACCAAAATAAATGTCAGTCAACAGAGACTAGGGGAAAATAATTGTTTGCCTGAAAAAAATACAATGCACAGTTTTACACTCATTTAGAATGTATGCAACATACATAGATGTATGCAGATTGCATGTTCAGTGTACACATCTAGAGATGGTGGATGCACATGAGTATCTGCAAAGCCAAACTGATCTCCTTTGTGATAAAGTCATTGCGTAGTTTGCATGTGTAATTCCTGGCATTCGTGAATCTGTACATGAAAAATGATACATGGGTGGTGTGGACTGATTTTACTGCCGAGAATCCTAAACAACAGAATATGGGATTGTATCACAAAATTCAATATTACAGAGTTGAAAACATATTAGCACAAACATATATTCTGAGATAGTGTAGCAATATTTGGACATTGCAGGCAATAAAAAACGAGATAATATGAAATGAGTGATTCCTTGATAGATTATCTTAACTTGAAAAATCCATCAATATTTTTTGACTTTCTATTATGAACATTACATTATATGATAAATTCCCTATAAACTTAAATGTAATGTGAAAACATATTCCTGATAACTTAGTAGAACCTACAACACAGTCAGAGTCAGTTACCACTAGTGTCAGTCAAATAATCGGGGTGATTAGAGCAAAAAGAATGCCTTTCTCATAGAAACAGTAATATATTTCCAAAACGTTGCATATTCATTTTTATCTGAGAATCCTACCCTGAATTTTCAGAATGGTGCAGAAGCCTTAAAAAATTCACACGTTTTAAGTTCATGGGGGATGGATTGCTTACACAGGTGACTTTGGTGTTTTACTATCTTCTAAATCAGTGATCCACAAAGTCCGGCCTGGGGCCCGCATGCGGGCCCTCCTGACCTTCATAAATAGCAGCACTGGTCTGCTATTCACTCAACTGTTCACTCAATTCAACACTAACATTAAAAATATCTTAAATATACAGCAAGCTTTTATTTAAAGGGAAATTGAAGTAAATGAAAGGAAGTAACTAGGATGTCCTGCACCACTTAAGTTTAAGAACACCTTCATTTTCAAAACCATCTTGCAGCAAAAATGTAAAAATATAATGGTCTCTTCAAAATTCCAAAAGTGTATTTCATTAACATGCCAAACCATTTCACCTTAGTATATCGGATTATATCAGTGCATTGAGAAGTATTTTTTTTTAAGTGATAATTTTAAAATGTGAATTTTGAAACATTCATTCTCCCCCCCAAACTGACAACAAAGCTAGTAGTAAACTAAGAGGCAAGACTTGTTATGTGCACTCTCAGGGTGGTCTTAGTTCCTATCATACATAAGCAACATTATAGTTTATTACATCAAAGACAGCAGAAGGTTTTTTCCACAGTGCACATCTGGAAGTCAGCTATTTCTAAGGGGCATATGTAGGTAATTTCAATTTTGCGATTCTCAAATAGCGATTTTTAAGGAATCGCTATTTGAGAATAGCAAAATGGAATGTAGGTAATAATTCGCGAATGATTTTTGCGAATCTCTAACATTCCTTATTTGCAAATAGCAAATTGCGAATCGCAATTAAGGAATGAGTGTCCCATTCATTCCTATGGGCCAAAAGGCCCATAGGAATGAATGCTGATACATTCTCAAATTGCGATTTTCTGTGAGAAAATCGCAATTTGAGAATCACAATTCCAAGGGTGCCTGGGTGTCCAAAGGACACCTGTTGCACCCCTGGAATGTGCCTGTTAGTACATGTGGCGCACCTACATGCCCTAAGGGCATGTCTGTGCGCCACATGGCACTTTGAATTTTTTAAAAACTGCATTTTTCAAGGAAATTGCAAAATACCATCTACTTGAAGTAGGTGGTATTTTGCGATTCCTTATGCCAAAATCGCAATTTTTAAGGCACCCCTAGATAGCATTTAAATTCCTTAAATGCTATGAGCAAAATAAGGAATCACAATTTTTGCGATTCCTTATTTTGATAAGTGCCACCCACATACCAAAGAGGCCTTTGCGATTCGCAAACGCCAAAATTTAGCGAATTTCGGCATTTGTGAATTGCAAACGCCTACCTACATATGCCCCTAAGTCCTCTTATATGGGCTAATAAAAGAAAAAGGAGAGAAAGAGATATAAAACAATTGCCTTAGAACACACATTGAGATTTGAAGGATGAAAGACTAATTTGTTCTTGGAATTGATAACATCTCATGATCTGCAGATTACACAAGATGTTAGTAGCATTTGTTAAATCACTATTCCATCTTGCAGCCATTATGTATGTTATATAAAGAAAAAATACATGTATAACATATGTACCGTTCTGTACAAAAAGACATATGAATTTGGTGAAATGTCAGTTTCATCTAAGCTGTCAATTTCATTTCAGATTTGTGATGAAACTCGCACATTCACAGTTTGCATCATTGCCATTGTTTTAAAAGCAGGTTGCACTTTAGCTGCTACGGGATTTCTTATGCAGATACTCTCTCCCTCGGGCTATCTTGCTTCATGTGTACCCTTTTGTGAGAAATTAGGTTGTTTGTTGGATGAGGGGTGACTCCTGTTAAAGCAACAACCACTATTCCTGTCAAGAAAAACCATAAAAAGTCACTAAATTAACCTGTGCTTAACACTCTGGTAGCTTGGCACAAAAACTGTCAGACTTAACTTAGTATGTATGCAACACACCAGTAGTAACAAAGTGAAAACACAACAAACAAAAAAAATCCACACCAATTTAGGAAATCGAGTCAATTTCAATAAGTTATTGACACCAACGCAACAAAGATTCAATCAGTGGAACCAGAGTTATGAATTTTTAACTTGTAAAGTTACAGCTAGTGCCTAGAATGTGAAAGCGTCAAACGTGGACAGTTGTGCAGGAATGGGTCACAGTTGAAAATGTGATGGACAAAAATGGAACACAGGTTGGATACAAAGAGTGGATTAAAACTTGTCAACAATTAAGTTCACACTTCGAAGAAATTTCCTCAACATTTTTCAGTGAAGCTCAAGTTCAGCTGGGCAAGGCTGCACGCTGTGTCTGAGGAGGGAGGGTTGTCATCAGGGATCCCCTGGACAAAGATGGAGTGAAGATTTCTTTGTTCAGACTTAGGGACTTATTACAAGTTTGGCAGTCCATTGGCCCGCCTAACACCTAGTTGCAGTCCAACCACTGCCACACTGTGGGCCAGCCTGCAGTATTACATGTTTGGCAGTTAGACCACCACAGGACCAACCGCTGCGACTGCCAGGGATCCAGAATCCTGTGGCGCAATGTACAGGCTGAGTAATATGCCGAGCATATTAGAATTTGCTTCACTGCCACCTTTTTCATGACGGTGACTCCAATGTGAAAAATGTGGCAGTGAGGCAACTAAGGGGTACCTAACAGGGCCACCTGCCACTCCAAAGCCAAGGGGTGCATGCAAGGGGGTACATGTTGTGCCCGCGCTGGAAAAGTACCATTAGTTCCTACACAGCATTCCATACCATGCAGGCATGTGCTGTGGCGGTGTTACTGCGGTGGCTGTCTAAGGCTCTTCTATGAGCCTTAGACAGGCACAGCTGTGACAATGCCATAGCACCACCCTCCCACAAATGATTACTATCATAATCTGGGAGGCGACCACACTACGGGCTTGGTGGTCCTCCTGTGGAGCGCTGCTGTGACTGCACTGGAGAGAGCGAAAGCACTTTAGCTCTGGTTAGCAGTGGTAAAATGCAAAGAGTCTTAAGGCCAACAAAATCTAATATCAGAAAAATGTGGAGGGCAAAAGGCAAAATGTTTGGGGGAAGACCACCCTAAGGCTGACAGGTCTAACACTTTGTTGATTATTATGTATTACCAAAGTTGTGAGGATGTACTACAGCAGTAAATGTGGTGGTGTAATAACCACCAGTAATGAAAATATGGCTGATACAGAGCGTCTGCAAATCCAGTAGCCAGACAGAAACTTTCAGGTATAACCCATGTATTAAATGTGATAAATGAATGAAAAATAGATCTTCCCATGATATATTTACATTTCCTGGGCAGGATTGGTACCAGAGCAACTCAAACAATGGTTTTATCATTAAGAGTGTTCCGAATGATAATACATATACTGCGCTTCACATTTATGGCAGCTGGTTTTGCATGGTAAACATAATAATCTCTACTCAACTGGGAATCTCAGACTCTTCAATACACATATTCTGATTATTGACTCTCAGAGAACAGCCTGTCTGCTAAATATATCCATAATCTTCCCTTAGCTCTGGACTATATATAGATTTACTTTTTCTCCCTGAGAAAAGACGAAAAAATATTGTTATGCTACGGAGATTTTCTTTCTGCTTCCCCATTAGAGGTTCTTTTTTGCTGCTTTGAAAATGATTCAGCCTCCAGTCAAATCAGTCAAATGCTTACCTCTTTCGCCCACGCAAAACTAGCTAGATTGGCAGGCTGGCTTTACTGCCAGTGTCTTTATCATGTAAGTCAAGCTAATTGACCATCCAAGGCAAGTGGGTTTACTGGTTCCTTGAGACAATGTAGTGTTTTCATAAAATGGTCAGAGAGATTCAGAACTGTATGAATGATAGGTTTGGCCCTATGACCAGAAAGCACATGCTAAGTTTAAGAGGAAATGATATGTATCCATATACTTACAGTGAGTAGAAATTAACGGCAACAACTTTATTACTGGTAAAGACCTTTACCATGTGCAATATTCCACCGGACGTTTATGAATTAGTTGTGCAATTTGCAAGGCATTCCAGCTTCAATAGCACTATAACCTGGACTTTTTAATTCGCCATTTTAGCGGCAGTTTCCTGCCGCTAAAACGGCAATAATTTGTATAAGGTTCTTTCTAATATGCCCCTATGTGTTTGGAAATCATTTGACTTCTATATTCTCCTCTTTTTCCCGGATCTGTGTCGCACAAAAGTCTGAAAAACTAATAATGTATTAGTGTTGACTCCAGATGACTGCATATGTAGTGGGCGTCTGGCTGCATATGGAGTAGGCACATTGCTTTTATCACATAAAACGTATGAATATGCATCATGTAAAGGATGTACGGAGAATCTTGATTTCTCACGTATTTGTAATGTGAATTAATTCCAAATGCCAGTATGGGCGACAATTCTTTAAAGTTAAAATAATATGCAACACTATCTAAGCCGAAATAATTATCTTCTAACATCCCCATGAAATCAATTGCACAGTAAAAAAACGTGTTTAGTAACATAACCTAACACTAAAACACATTCCTCAATTCCTTCAAGCATACAAAACGTATAAAAGCCAGCCAATTTAGCTGAACTGGTTGCATCAATAATTATCAATTAGATGAAGAGTTAAATATCAGGAACAGGAGTGTACTTTAAAAATTAATGCAATGAAAAGCTTTACTACAATAAAAAGAGAAAGATTTGAAACTAATGATTCATGATACTAGAGGACTGTTATAATTTATGAAAGTCATTTTGATTTTATTATTGCCTCCAGTTCAGTTGTTAATTAACATTTAACTATGCCATGCTATACAACTTTTTAAGTTTTAAAACACTTGAAATGTAGGTAGCACACTTTCATTATTGAATAGTTTTTCTACTAGGGGAAATGGAATGATTCAATTTATGAGATAACTACTGATTAATATTTTGGTGGCATTCTTGCTCCAAGAAGGTAAATCTAGACATACATACGTTCCCAAAGAACTATCAGAAATAGGACCAAGCGAAATTCAAATATGCTAATGCAATTTGGAACAATTCATAAAAAGCCAAATGCAAAATTCCTGAAATTTTGCCTGGTCGCATAATTATGTGCCTTGCCTAGCATATTTTTATTGTGGACACTCAAAAATAATGCAGCTTTTACCACTTCTCTTGTTTGCATTAGTTTTATTACTACACAATAGGGGTAATGCAACAAATATTGACACAGGGATTTATTTAGTGCTAAATTAACTATTTTTATTTCATATCATTTTGAATATTTTTCTGCAAATTTCATATAATTATGCAAGAGGAATTTACAGGAAGTTTACAAATCTCTAATAAAAAGGAGGAGACAAGGGTGTGTGCTGGACCTGGCCCTATTTGCAGGTTTATTCCGTAACTTTTTTCCTCTTCCTCCTATTTTTTCTGACATGTTTTTGGTGGCTTTTGGACTTTGGGTACTTTACCATTGCTAACCCATGCTAAAGTGCAAATGTGTTCTCTTTAAATTGTATTGGTGATTGGTTTATACATGACTGAAAAATTTAATTTAGTAATGAGTCCCTAGTAAAGTGAATAGCTGCTTTGTTTCTTGCATGGGCTCTTCACCCTTCTCATCTCTTTTTATCTAAGGTCAACAACCTCACAGATCAATACTACTCAACTATGACTAACATTTTGGATGATCTGGCCTGCTTAAGCTCAAAAGGTCCCAAATCAAAGACAAAAACCCTCCATCTGAAAGAAAGGAACTTGAGGCAGCACCTCGCAGCCCCCGACCTTAAACTCCTCCATCAGGCCAGAAATACATACAATAAGAATATCCTTTTGTCCAAAATAGAGTTCTTCAATTCAGAGCTAGAAAATGCCAAGAACCGACCACGCAACCTTTTCAAAATAGTCAAACTTCAATCAAACAAACTAGAAAAATCATCAAAAGAAACCACTAAATCTACAATAACCTGCGATGAGTTCTCCTCCTTTTTCATTACCAAAATCAACTCGCTTGGTAACAAACTCAATGCTTCCTCTAACTCCCCTCCTTCGCCATCTAGGAACCTTCTCTCCTCTCGTCCCCACCAAGCAACACCCAAAAACAAGGCTCACTGATCCAAATTTGAACTTTATGATGACAATTCCATCTAAAAAAAAATCTAGCCTCCTTAAAACCAAATACCCACTTTAACAACCCGTTCCCCGACAATTGCTTGGCAGCGACCACCTCTCTCATCGCTCCCATCTGGACTACCCTTATCAATGCTATCCTTCTCCAAGGGACCCTACCCGACTCACTGAAAACCGGGCAAGTCATCCCCATCCAAAAAAAACCCACTCTAAACTTTGAAATTCCAGATAACTTCAGACCCATCTCGAATATCCCTCTTCTTGCGAATGTACTGGAGAAATTTGTGCAGCTGCAACTAAGCCAACACATTGTCAATTTCAATCTACTTGCCGAATTCCATTCTGGGTTCAGACCTGGGCACAGCACTGAAACTACTATTCTTCACATCAATGATGATGCTCTCCTAACCCTTGACCAAGGCAAAACCTGTCTTCTGATCCTTCTGGATCACTCCGCGGCATTTGACACGGTCAACCACGAGAAACTCCTTGAATGCCTCGAACACAGGATGTGCCTAGGAGGTACTAACATCAAATGGTTTGGTTCCTTCCTCCTGAACTGCACACTGAGATTCCTTGTCAATAACAACCTATCTGCTCCCTTCCCGATCTCCATCGGTGTCCCACAAGGCTCTACTCTGTCCCCTACTAACTTCAATCTCTACTTCAAACCTTTTGCTGAAATTCTCCACTCGGCCACCATCTCATTCCACATGTATGCCTAAGATACCCAGATCTGCATTAAAATATCCTCTCTTGAGGAGATCACCCATCTAAATGATGCCCTGAAACTGACTGTCCATTGGCTTGCCAACAACCAGCTCAAACTAAATGCCCAGAAAACTGAGTTTCTTCTCATCCCCCCCCCAAAAAATCTGCTGACATCCTGGAATGGACTAGCTCCCTCACAGCACTCAACTGCACCCTTACCATTGTGGATTCTGCCAAATCTCTTGGGATTATTTTGCACCGCAACCTGAATAATATTGAACACATTAACGCAATGGCCAGAACTGCCAGATTCCATCTGAGCTACTTGAGATAACAAAAACCATTCCTTGGAACTGCTGACCTAAAAACCGTTTTCAGGGGTTAGTCATCTCCAGAATAGAATATGGCTGCTCCACACTATCTTGCCTGCCTAAGACTTTAAATACCCCCCTAAAATCATGCCTCAACGCAGCAGTGAGACTCTTATATGGTTCAAAATAATTTGACCATATCTCACCACACCTGAAGGCCTTGAACTGGCTACCGCTTGAAGGCAGAATTCAACTCAAGCTGGCCTGCATCACTCACAAAGCCTTGTACACAAATTCCCCGGCATATGTCGCCCAGAAAATCATTCTGTCTGGGAGATCCAGAAACTCCCGATCTGCCAGAGACCGTGTGCTTCAGCCACCTTGCTTCCGCAATGCTAAAACATATAATCGGGCATTCTCTAGAGCTGCACCAAGAATCTGGAACTCGCTTCCTTCCTCCATCAAAAGACTACCTTCCCTGGCACTCTTCAAAAAAAATGCTAAAACCTTCTTAATGAGCAAATTCTTCTAATAACCCTCCCTTGGTGCACATACTGCCTTTTTCATGATTTTTTTTTTCTTGCTTGACCTGCTACTTGTAACAACTCTCATTCCTTCCAATACACCCTGATCTTTGTACATATCTTTTACGTCCTATTGAATTCAAATCGCCCGCTGACTCTGGAACTGTATTGACACTTGTATATATACACAGCTTTGTCCTACATTTGTCATTTCCCTAACCCCCATCCTTGCATTCTGCCCACACCATCCTGTACTTGGATCTGTACCATTTATTATATATATCTCTTCCTTGTGCCCTACTGAACTCAATTCATTGTTGATTTTGAAACTGTATTGACTCTTGAATTTATCCACAGCTTTGTCCCTGTGACTTTTCCATATCCCCCATCCCTGTACTTTGCCCATGCCTTTATGTACGTAACGTATCTTTCCTTCTAAAGCGCTCTGACCCTAAAGGGTCCCATACGCGCTATATAAAACTTCAAATAAATAAATAAAATTAAGTACAGTCTCGAAAGAAGAAAAAAAGATGTGTTTCCAATGTGGAATTTTCTTTCCAAATGTGGGTTAATGCCTGCTATTGGACAGGTATTCAGAGGCTGTGGGAAAGAGCAACATTTTTGCAACTGGGTGCAAAGCAAGGAAAAGATCAAGTGAATCACATTGAGAAGACGAAATGGCGGCAATATCAAGTGTGTCATGTCGAGAAAACAAAATGGATGTCAGAAAGTTCCAGGGGGGAGCTTCAATGCACGCCCACATGGCCAAGCGGTAGCCTCAGTTGAGGCAAGTAGAAACTGAACATTGTTTTTTGGTTGAGGGGGTCATCACCTGGCAAAGAGGAGTGGCCTAATATGGAAAGATATGGCTTGCACTGGTCTCTGGGAATGCTAACAGAAATATAGCATGGGCTTGGTGGGTGAGTGGGTCACCACTAGACCTGGGCGGAGTTTGCGGACTTCTGCTACAAGGAGCTCCACGAAGTGCTGAAAAAACTGTGCCTTACCCAGCAGAGTTCCGCAAGTGGTGGAGTGCGGTATGTCATGCCGCTCTTGCAGAATATTAGCCCCACTAGTTTGGCCTGTAAAATCAGTGCAAACGGCACCATGTGTAACAGAAGAGGGTGCTGCTTCTTTCTGCCACTCGAGTAGATGTTCTACTCAAGCTACAGCTTCATTAATGTCAGTGGCATGTTTCTCAAGGTAAGCAGTAGCAACCTGGCGCAACTGTCTGCACGAGGAATCTCACTAGGAGGTTGTCTAGCTCATGTGCAGAGTGGGCTAAACTCTATGAACTCTGCTTGCCGAGTTGAATTCATCACCCAACCCAATCTAGACTGGTGCTAAAAGGCTGAACATGTAGTAAATCAAAGAAGGGCTGTCCATAGAAATTTGAGAAAGTCTGGTGAAACTGGCATTGATGCAGGAAATAGTGGGTGACATCCACAAAAAGGTGAATGATACCTTGGAAATTGGACCATATTTACTGACAGTATTATGTCTGAATGTTCGAACGGATTGATTACTACTTCACTTTCACTTCTCAATATATCCTAGTGGTCATGCTGAATTTACCGTAACTTGTTATTTTACAATGCATATTCTGCAAATGATAAACCAATTATGCTTAATGTATACTGAGCAATTGTTCAATAAAATATATTTTTTTAAAGTTTAAAGAGTTTGTCACCGTCATTATTGAGTGACAGTGAGGAAGATGGGTGTGGGATGTCAATATTGACTGCTGGATGAAATGCATATGTAGGATTAACTTTATGCAAGGAAGAATGTTGGTCAAAGCAAGGTCGACAAGTGAAAGTGAAACATTCATTTAGGCACTATCCCAAGATGACACTGAAAGTGAATGGATGCCCCATACCTTTTATCATAGACAGTCGCTTGTCAACAAGCATTATGCCAGTGGAAACGTACAAGGAACTGTTTCCAGTCCCCTGTTGAACTCTGCTGAAAGCAAAAAGAAGCTACTGCAAAGTTAAAGTTCATTGATAGCAACTGTAAAGCATAAAAATACGAAAGTACACGCACCAATTCATGTTTTGGCACGCACTTCACCGATCACATGTTTACTCAGTTTCAAAACTGCTGCTGAAATGGGACCGATATCTGTAAACTTCAATGCCAATGCATATCATGATGTAGCTAATCAATTTCCATCTTTGTTTCAACAAAAAGGCAGCATCTCTTACATAGGTGACGTCCCCCTGAGTACAGCGCAGAGCCTGCCAAAAGCAGGGTCTGTAAATATCAGTGAAAGTTGCAGTGAAAAACTTATGATGAATTGATGTTTTTTTTTACTGTTTTATTCTTGCGATATTATGGCTCCATATCGAGAATTGTTCATCAAAAGATGCATTAAACTGTGGTTATTCAGAAGTGTCTCCCAATGCATTTCTGGCCATGACAGCCCTTTGTCAGGGGGAAGTATCTACAAAGTGAAATGAGCAAAGATTTTATAGAGGACACCAAGCAAACTGATAATGACCCTACACCATCAAAATGAGTGTTCAGAAGTGGAAAATGCCATAAATCAGAAAAGTCAGAACCAGTGCTGCTACAAAAAAAGAGACTGTGACTAGGCTAATATAAATAAAACAGAGTGTGTTGTAGCTGGCTAGTGCATGCAATATCAAGCTTACGAAACTGTTCATGCCAAATAAAACTAGTGAAATAAAGACATGTGACCATGATGAGTTACGTGCAACGCTAGAGTAAATCGATATTTCAAAGAGCCAACTACTTTGGGATAAAACTCCTGGAGAAGCGTGTTGCTTATTCACACATTGTGTGGTAAACGTGCGGTGCTGTTAATGCAGTGAAAGCAAAATAAAATAGAGTCCAACCGCGGAGGCAGTGATCAATGCATGTATCATTGTGGTATTAACAAAGCTGAGAAAGCAAAAACGTTAGTACAAGGCCTAAAGATATAAAAAAAACTAGTATTGTGAGTGTTAAAATGCTGCTCAGTAAGCATTAACGCAGACACATGGTGCTACGAAAAGTGAAAGATGACGAAACTCGAGCGTACATGCATATGTGACAAGCTGAATGTAATCACTAATGCTGTGGTTTACATGTAGCTGGAAGACAGATACACAAAATATTTGGAAAAAGGTACTTTTCTGATGTAAAAAATGGTTTAGTATTCAGTGGGGAGTGTTCATGAGCGTGCAGCATGATGAGTGTTAAAGCAAATGGGTTAAAGAAAGAAAAAAAATATCACCTGTTTTAGAAAAAAGTGTTGAAAAAAGGGTGCCATTTTGAACTGCTGCAAAAGGATATAACCAAACTTGAAGTGAAGGTGTAAAAATAATCTATGGATTACAGAAAGAGATAGTAAATACTGAAATGAGAAATGAATATGAACATGACATGAATCAAAAAGGTAAATGAACAAAGGTTGAAAAAGTAAATCAAGCTGTAAAAAGTAATGACAAGTAGAAAAAGGTATTAATAACTTAAAAGCGTTCACCATGAAGCTCAATATAAGTATGTGTGAAATGTGTTCATTCAGTTAAAATAAAGGTGTAATAATGAATACATAACCTGTAATCAATTAAGCATTCCTGGCATTATCACTAATGCCCTGATGTATGACTCCTTCCTACACTCTGAAAGTCTATGAATCACGAAATGTTAGGATTTGCCACTACAAATAGCAATGTACTAAAGGAACACTGTGAGTCAAAAATGCTGTTTTGAATTCAATTGTACGAATACAAGGGTGTGAAAATCCCATCCTTCCTCCAGATTGCAATGCAATGTATGAATGATTTGCCACCACCATTGTTGCAAACCACTAATTCTATAAAAACAGTGTTACTTTTAGAATGCCTATAGTATTTTCCTATTGCAGCCCCTGTCCCATTAGTCCCAGCTTTTCTAATATCTTCAGGTCCAAAGCGCCCTGGAGACATTCATGGAAGCTTTACAGAAAGTGCCATATTTTAACCTGCTGGAAGCCAAATTAATGTGGAGTCCATTGAGACGTAACATCATCTCACATCTCTATAGCTCTCTCCTCTCTCCTTCTTAACACCCTAGACCCGCTTCATACAATTTGGTTTGATTGGGAAGGGGATTTGTGTGATCTTGATTATGATGACTGGTGAGAAGCTGATGTGGGCTCCAGAATACTCACAATTCCATTCAGCGTCCGATTGATACTGTTCAATTACTTCAAATAAATATAATAAAGCCATTAGAGGCTTTGGAAAATAGGGTGCTCTTTCAATGCAAAATGCACATGCTGCAGGAACCTGAGTGGAACCCTACTATTTTAATAAAAGTAAAACTAAAAAGAACCCAAATCAAAGAAAGAAACCCCTGGTTCAATGGGTCCCTCAACAGCGAGAGGAGATTCCTCTGGCAGTCAGAAAGAATCTGGAGTCAGCACCCCTCAGTCGCAAATTTAAGACTTCTCCCCCAGGCCAGAAATGCCTACAACAGGAACATATTCAACTCCAAAAAAGAATTCTTCGGATATGAACTGGGGAACGCCAAGAACAGACCCTAGTCTTCGAGTGGGTCAAGCACCAATCTAACAAACTGGCCAAAACATCGAAAGAAACCCCCGAGTTTCTAATATCATCTGAGGAATTCTCCTCTGTTTTTCTCTGACAAAATGACAACCTTAGGAAACAAACGTAGATCTGCTACTTACTCTCAACCCCTTGCAGATCTGCCTCATCCCTCCGCGCCGCCTCCACAGGCCTCACCCAAAAACCAAGTGCACTGGACCGACTTCAAAATCCATGATGAACACTCTGTCTCAAAAATCCTATTCACCCTAAACCCGAACAACCACTTTAATAACTCACTCCCCTCTAACTGCCTAGCTGCTGCTGCCCAGTCCATCATTCCCAGCTGGACTGCAATAATTAACACCTCCCTTCTTCAGGGATCGTTTCCCGACTCTCTGAAAGCCGGCCAAGTCCTCCCCATTTTAAAACTTTGCTTGATCCTGCCTCCCCTGACAACTTTAGACCTATTTTTACCATACCCCTCTTAGCTACAGCTCTGGAGAATGGTGTGCAACAGCAGCTGAGCCAATACATCTCCAACTTCCACCTACTAGATGACTTCCAATCCTGTTTCTGGCCTGGGCACGGAAGCCAACATTCTCCACATCGTGGATGATGCCCTCCAAGCCCTTGACAAGGTAAAACTTGTATCCTAATCCTCCTAGCGCTATCCTCAGCCTTCAACACGGTCAACCATGAAAAACTTCTTGAACGCCTCAAACTCAGGATGGTAATGGATGGCTCTGTTCTTAAAAGGTTTAGGTCCTACTTCCAGAACCAGTCACAGAGATTCCTAAATAACGGTAACCTATCTGCTCCATCTCCGTTCACGGTTAGAGTCCGCCAAGAATGAACCCTGTCCTCTACCCTCTTCAACCTTTACCTCGAATCGCTTGCCAAAGTACTACACAGAGCAAATATCTCCTACCCCATGTGCAATGAAGACACCAAGATTTACATCAAATTCTTCTCTCTCTAGGAGATTCTTTCCCTGAATGAAACCTTGAAATTGACTGTCCTATGGCACTCCTCCAATCAACTCAACTCAATGCCAAGAAGACAGAATTCCCACTAATATCTCCCCTCAAAACCAACCCCGAGACCCAGGTATGGAATAAGACCATAACAGCATTAAACAGCTCTCCGACCATCATGGACTCTGCCAAATCCCTTAGAATAACCCTTGACTGCAACTTGAGCATGAGGTACCACATCAACTTGATGGCCAAATCAGCCATATGCCACCTGAGCTATCTATGGAAACTGAAACCCTTCCTTGATACTTCCAACCTACACTTGGCAGTCCAGGCACCAGTCATCTCTAGACTGGATTATGACTGCTCTACACTCTCGGGTTTACCCAAGATCTCCCTGGCACCTTTAAAAGCCTGCCTCAACGCGGCCGCCAGACTCCTAACAGGCTCAATGAAATTTAACCACATTTCACCACATCTGAATCCTCTGAACTGGCTTCTCTACAGACCAGAATCCAACTCAAATTGGCATGTAACACGCACAAGGCATTATACTCAAACTCCCCTGCATATCTTGCCCAGAAAACTCATGATATCCGGAGGAATCAGAAATTCCCGGTCCACCAGAGACCGCTTGCTCTAACTTGCACATTTTCACAAAAAGAAAACTTACAATCAGTCCTTCTCTGGGGCTGCACCAAGAACATGGAACTCACTGCCATTAGACGAATCCTTTCTCTGGCTCGCTTGAAAAAGGATGCCAAAACATTTCTAATGGGTGAATTCCCCACCTAAATTTTTGCCTTCTAATCACCCACAGACCTTGCTCTACTTTCGTCTAATGCATCCCCTTGGAGCAGCCGCGGTCGGTAGTGGGTGTACCTGCCGGGCGGTGATGTGGGGAGGGGGAAAATTGTGGCATGCACTGCATCGCATTTGGGGATGC
Source organism: Lissotriton vulgaris (assembly GCF_964263255.1). Classification (NCBI taxonomy): domain Eukaryota; kingdom Metazoa; phylum Chordata; class Amphibia; order Caudata; family Salamandridae; genus Lissotriton; species Lissotriton vulgaris. The sequence continues at coordinate 494,177,519 of NC_141685.1, forward strand.
AGTGCACGCAACAAAATTTGTTTTATTTATTTATATGTTTACTTACGTGTAAAGCTCTGTAATCCATAGATTACTACCCCCCCACCCTGCCCCTCCCCACGTTACCGCCCTGCAGGGACAACTACTACCGACCGCGGTTGCCCTGGAGTACCCAGACACTATCCACCCGGCAACTCCAGGCATCCCACCATGGACCCTGAGACCTTCGTTTCTCATAAAATGTAAATGTAAAACGTACTTACTTGTCCTTTTTATCACTTATGTATCCATCCCCCCTCCAAGTCTTTTGTATAATACTGCTGATTCCTGTAAAGCGATCGGATACCCTAACGGGTAAAGTTTAGGCTCTATAAATCTCAGAATTAAATAATAAATAAATACAGCTGATATATTTTTCCTAAAATGCATGACACCAAAATAAACTTTAAAACCCAGCCAGACATCATTGATAGGATCTTTGCTTCGTGGCCCCTTTATTATAATATTCTTTTAATGGATGTAAAAATAGGGTACATTATGTAAAAAAAATGTAATTGTGGTTCTATTGCTATCCAAAGATGTTGAAAGTATTTGTGTGGCGCGGAGGACTACTGCAGCACCCCTAAAGTTACCTTGCTGGAGTTCTGAGGGTGATTGGGCAATAAAGATTCCGGCAAATTTAGCTTTTATCCTGTTAAATTTGTTGTGAGTACAGAGACAGAGGTCAAACTGTCTTCTGAAAAATTGTGGCTTATTGCTTTAACATTAAAATTGGTGCTTACATTTCTTTCTTTCACTGATTGCAAAGTGAGACGATTTTGTCAAATGAATCGTGTGACAGTTGCCCTGGAGTGAAAGGAAAGGTTGATGGATGTCATTTTTTCTAACACACAACAAAAAGTAAATACATATAAATGAACTGTACAAATAATTCAAAATGTATCAGCAGTTAATAAAGTACAAATGAAGTGTTTTTTCTTGCATATCGGAAGAGTGATCGAGATAAGGATTATAATAATATTAAAACAAGTCAAGAACATTTACTTGGTGATGTGCAAATGACAAATATTAGCTGAAACACGATTGCACACATTATCATTTTTGCGCAATATAGTATTTCCCGTAAAACTGTATGATTTTGTGAAATTCGTGGCCATTTCAATGGTGAATGTGCTGTCTTTCAATTACATCGCCCTCTGCCACAATGCTTTAGTAATATATAGTAATATATTTGTAACAGTGAGTTGTAAAATGAACCACCAGCTACATACAATAAACCCTTACCACTCTCTTGCCAAATGGATGTGAATTATTTGCTACAATTGTTCTTTTTGTCACACTTGAATCTTCCACAATCTCTATTAGTGCAGTGAACATTGAAGGCAGTTCCCATAGTGGAAAATTGTTACAGCACCACTGTTGAAATGAAAGCATGACCAAGGTGAGTTACTTGTATAATGTATAAGGGTAACAGATTTTGTAATCATACTAGACACTCCCTTACTGAATGTTATTCCCATGTCCAACCATTATTGCTCACTTACGAGACAAAAGCTCAATTCATAGGTATGTATTGGCATATGTATATACATATTTATGGTGTGTGTATAGATAGATAGATAGATAGATAGATAGATAGATAGATAGATAGATAGATAGATAGATAGATAGATAGATAGATAGATAGATAGATAATTTGCAGAAGTCTTGACTATGGTAGCTTGTTAAAAGAAGTTTTTCAGGAGAAGTCAGCGCGCAGAAAATGCGCAAAATGAACCCAATTCTGATTGGTAGCCAATATTTTAGGAATGTTTTCAAATTTTTCTCCCCATGCCCTCGGGTTGCATTTTAGTATGGCAAATGTCCAACTCCTTTGCTTTTTAAGATGATCTTCCTATTTTCTAGTTTGAGAGCAATATTAGCTAGAAACTATTCATAACTAGAGCTTCCTGTTTTCCATTGTTACTGATTTTCACAAATAAGTGCAAATGGTAAGCAATTTGTTTAATTTTCTGTATATTTTTTTAAACTGCTAAATAAAGAAACGGAAACTATTTTGAGACTTTCTCTCTACAATGTCAAGCATGATCAGGCAAGAAAGGAATAGGACTTTCTAAGAAACGTAACATAGCTATAGAATTGCACACTTTATAATATACCAATGTGTTCAGCGACATCAATTTGTTTTATTGCACTCAAATATATGGACCCACAACCCTAAAACCTTTGTGTACATTTATCAGTTAAATAAAAATGATAGGGTGTAGCCACATAGTTCACAGACGAACAATAAATATGGATCAATAGAGAAGAAAACGTGGAAAATGAATAAAATAAAATCAGAATTTCTCACACAAACATATGAACTTCTGCAAGGTTTCTTCTCAATTTGACACTAATCGTTGCATAGCCACTCTTTATTTGTGGAGCTCTCTTCAAAGCTATTTAACTTCAACTTTAGGCAATTATTGACACCAGCGGGGCTTACGTGTAAATATTTTGTTTACAATGTATGGCACATACCACTTGTAAAAGGGTTGTCTATGGAATTTCATTCATGTGCTTTTTTTGCATTAAATCTCTTAAAATTGACTTTGCACAATAATTTTTTTAAATTATATTTTGAGATAAAAATTAAGATTACTACATACTGAAAGTTGTCACGCAAACAAAATATTTTACAGCAGATAGTGATTAAAATAGGCAGGCACTGTCAGGGTGTAAATACGTCTAGGAAGAAATGCCATACTGTTAATGGGGTACTAAATGCATCCTCAGTGGAAGCAGGTAGGTCGATGAACATATTACCTCGTTTCAATGACAGGCTGATCTACATTGTAATGTGTTTCAAAGTTAGCCGTAATGCGCAAATCCCATTTGGAAAGCAAGAAAGCAAAATGACATGCATTTTCTGAAGGTAAAAAGTACACTTTTTTTAACCTAGGAGATGCAATGAAACACAAGTCATTGATCAGGATACTTAGTTGTCCTTCTCTGGGGTTCTACTTCATATGCATGGGCGCATTTGTTTAATTCTTCTCTGCCTTTTAGAACGTGGGAATTACAATATGCAAACAATGACAGGATGGCATTTGTAACACCCCATGTATTGCAGAGGAAGCACTTGGAGACTGTGAAAGTGTCAGGCAGAGGACAACATCAACGTCCAGTTCAGTTCAATTGCAAACGGTCAGCTGGGATTCTTCACAGGAATGCCCTCTTCAGCTCTTTTTATATTCTGGAGTCACCCAGAGGATCAGTCTTATGATCCTTGGAGATCCTTCTACTCCTAGATTTTAGGGGAAGGGGGGGTCAAACCTCCACAGGTCCTTCTAACAACTCACAGATGTCAAACACAGCAGGTTCAGTTGACTTAGTATTGTTCCACAAGCCCTGCAGTGGTCTGAAGAAGGCTTGATGAGGGTCTAGCTTTGGAAGATGGATCAGCCTGTGGGCATAAAACACCCTGAGACATTTGTAGTTCCTCTCTGACCAGTGGAGCAAATGTTTTCCAGACCTTGGCCGACCTATTTTTGCAGGAGTTTGTGTTTATTTTACAGGCAGAAATGTAATGTGTTAGGGCAAATCCAAGATGGTGATGGTTTGTGACCACTCTAAACATGTTATATGAACCTAGAGGTGTGAGTGGGGAGTGTACCATGGTAATGCTATTGATCTCCCACACCTAACACAAAATTTCTGTTTGAAGTAGGCACTGCACCACCAACAAACTCACAGACAGAAGTCTGGTAGGGCAAAAGCAAAACCCTTCAGCAACCAGACAGGAGATACACAAGAATTGTGCTGGCATCCTATTTATTTGCTTTGAAAGTACACAAAACATTGACATGTGCTTCAGACAGGCCTGTCATGCAGAATTTTCTCACTTTGGGTCAACAGGAGGGACACACCCCCACTTTACATATTCTAGGCGCCCAAGGGAGTTATCGCTGACCAATCGGGTCAGACTACTGTGTGATAGTGAGAGCAATTTCACATATCCCACTTGAGAGGAACACAGACTGGGCCTTGGTAGACCCTAATGCTAATTAGCTAATTAGCCTTTTGACATTTCAAACAGGGAAAGGATAACTCTCCAAGAGTTCTTTTTCCTTAATCGTTAATGAAAATCTGACTTCACCATTAAATTGGGTTTTTGAAAAAGAAATAGTGGTTTAATATTTTTCTATCTACTTCCATTCATGAAAAAGATCATATAATCTGCACTCCGATTTTCTATAGGAGAGCTAGGTCTGGCACAGTGAAAATATCTTTTAGGGCTTGTCACTGTAAAGTATTGTTACCATATACATTCTACATGTCCCCCTTTCAAATACCATGCACCCTTCACTGTGGGCTTTTAGGTCTACATATAGGCATAGCCACAGTCCACATGTTTTAGTGATCAGAGCACATACTTTGGGCACTGCGTAGCAGGATTCAAAAACAGCAATACATTTTCTTACAAGGTATTTTGAAGAAACGTTTTCTCCTATTTTGCCCCTACTGAAAGGATCCACTCCCCCTAAGACAAGGTTTCCTGTGTCTTCTTACCAGTTGGAAAGACTAGAAGATACTAACACTCTGCATTCACTTTAACCTATTTTGACAACTAACTCCCAGCCTGCATTGAATACTTCACTTTGTGCGGAATAATAGTCTCTACTAAGGTCCTGCTCTCTATCTCCTCCAATACTCATGTGATGTGTAGCTTATTCTCCTTTTTGATGATTTATCCTTAAAGGTGTTTTTGTCTTTAAACACATGCTCTCATTAATAATTTCATTGTCAGATGCTTTAAAACAATAAATGCAGGAAACACAATAGCACCAACATGACATGTGACTCTTGCAGTCATTGTTAAGGTATCTTATATTAAAGTTCCAGTGAAACAGCCAGTCAAGAAATCAAATGTTATATTATGTACATTTTTATTTGTTAGGTGACCTTATGCCTAGGCCTTAGGATGTATGGAAACCAAAATAAATAAAAAACGAATTACAGTTTGTACAGATTGATGGGTTTTACAAATTATAAATACAGATTTTAAGATTCAGGGCATTCCTTGGGCTGACTGGGTACTCCAGAAGATTTGTTCGGAATTGTGGGACGTCTAAAAAGAGGCCAAAGAAAGTTATGTCCCCAGAGTGTCAGAAGGCTTTTGACTCTCTGAAAAGAGGCTATGTGTTCAGAACCAGTGTTACTGCTCCCTGACTACACAAAGGAATTTATGGTTCAGACAGATGCTTCAGAACAAGGGATTCGGGTAGTGATGGCACAAGTAAATGAGGCGGGCCTTGATCAGCCAGTTCCCTTTATTATCAGGCGACTTCTCAATGGAGACTAGAAATGGGGTGCCATTGAGAGGGAAGTCTTGGCTGTTGTTTTTTCCCTGAAAAAGCTGAGACCATACCTGTTTGATACTCACTTTGATGTTCGAACTGACCACAGACCTCTCAGGTGGCTCGTGCAGATGTGAGGGGAGAATCTCAAGCTTTTGAGATGATCCATTTCCCTACATCAGAACAAACTATTCAGTGGGACACAGCACTTGGGATGCCCATGCCCATGCAGGTGGACATTTCAGGTTTTTCCACTTTTGTGATGAGGACTACCAGGGTGTAGGTTAGTTACCCATCATCTTTCAGTTGGAGGGGCATGTTAGAAAGTCATCCTGGTGCCATGTTCACCACTATTATTTTGCTGAATGAAACTGGTGGCAACTGCCTCATACTGTACCCTGGGCTCTGCTTACCAAGCCCAAGGCCAGTGCTACGTTTAAAAAGGTACATGTAAAAGGATACACTTACAATTAGCAATGACAGACCCGACAAATCCCTAGTAGATAATAGTGCTAGAGGGTGCATGCTACCTATAAGGCCATGGAAGTTGAGAGGCCCAGAAGATTTTCTGCACTTGCATGTGTGCGCTGCTGTGTGCCTACTGTACTTTCAAAGGCAGCCCTGCCTTGCAATCTGTCTTCAAACGTAAATTCTCACAATTTGTATTGAGAGACCCGATAAGTCCCAAGTTTATAATAGGTCTAGAGGGTTCAAACTATAAGTCCTTAATATGTACTAGGGCATGGATTGGTATGGTATGGTCTCTTTAAAAGTGATTATCTATCTTATTTATACATATTAGGTACACCCAGGGTCTGCCCTACAAGTCTCAGGGGTAGGGGTCATGCGCAGGGGCCTTAAACTGCCAGTTTAATTTTTCCCTATTGTAGAAATTATCTCCATAGGCTAACATTGTAAAATGTTATTCAGTTATAAATGTTGCCAGGAAAGGGGTATATTCCATTCAAGGACTTGAAAGACAGCATTTATGAAACTAGGGATGTTATGGAACTTTCTCTTCTGTAAGCCAAAAGACAGCTTTCTAGTGGTCTCTGCTGATTGGCCAGACTTAACAGGCTTAGCCAGCATGCTTATTAGATGATAAGTGGCCTAGCAGGAGCAGAAGTTACCTGACGGACAGAGCTCTGCAGCTGAAAAGGATGGGTCCTGCAAAGGGGGCTGAGTGAATCAAACTGAGCTCAAAGACAGAGAAGATTGGTTATAAATGCCAGGCAAACCTACCCCCTCATCCTGTGCCTCAGCCAGAGGACACGAATTTTCAGAGGGCATAGGGTGGAGAGCTAATGTAAATGAGACACACAGTGGGTTGATTTAGATAGCTCTTACGCCTCTGGAGAGAAATCATCCATGTTGGATTTTGGAAGTGCAGTGCTTAGTGGGACAAGAAGACGGCACACTATGGGAGAAGTTGTCCTGCTTTTGGGTGGCACCAAGCATCTCATTGAGCAGGGGTGCCCCTTCTTGTCAACACAGAAAACTAACAAAATATCAAGAGAGCTGCATAGTCTCTCAAATCTGCTGCCTGAAACTAAAAGGATAAGACGGACTGCCCTGCTAAAAGCTGGATGTGCACTCAAAGACCTGCACACTGAATGACTGCACCTTCTGCACAATCTAGGACTACAGCCCTGTGAACTGTGCCTTGCTTCACGAAGGATTATGGAGTGAACGCGCTGCAAGCTACAGGATAATACAACCAACCTTCATCATCTCCGCCGAAAGACCCCATATTGGAGTGTTTCCAGTGGACATATAATGATGTGGCCAGGTGCATTGTGGAAGTTGTAGTCTTGGCATCCCAGAGTCCATTTAGGAGATTTCAGACCTTAGGATTGGTGTTTTGAACACTTGGCTCATGCCTCCATACACTAAGCCTTTTACAGAGGGTTTTCCCTTCCCCCCCCCGACAGTGTGTAAATCACTCCTCCAAGCATTAGTAGTTAGCTGTCTAGACTATTGTAATGGTCTTTTGATTTCAGCTAACGAGTCTTCCCTCATTAGACTTCAGGTGGTCCGAAACATAGTGGCCCACCTTGTTTCCAACTCCCCTGCCAGGACCGCCTCTTTCCCGCATCTTCAAAGATTACACTGGTTACTAATCCGCTAGTGGATCAGATTTAAGATCTGCTGCATTGTGCACAAGTCACTAAATGGCAATTGCCCTAGCTATTCAGCAGATAGACTCACCAGTTACTAGCCTTCTAGAAAACTCTGTTCAGGCTCTAAGTCTCTACATCTGGTACCTTGTGTTAAGAACTCCTGCACAGATGGGAAAGTCTTCTATTACCTAGCCCCCTCCTTTTGGACACAAATTTCCAGCCACCTTTGGAAATGCCCAGACTATTTACAATTCCAAAAGCTCCTTAAAAATTAGCTTTTTTTCAAAATCTCTAAAACTGTAGCACCTGCGTAGCGCAGAGATACCCCTCTGGGGTGATTCGGGCACTTGACAAAATATAAATAATAATAATAATAACCTATAAGGATACCTTCAGGAAGCACCTCCTGTAGTTTGAGAACTTTTGCCAAAAAGCTCCCAAAGGTGAACGACCTGACCGTGAGAGTCAAGCCGACCACTTCCAACCGTGACCTGACCATGATTTCAGGTTTGTCCTACTGAAAGCTCTGGAGCTCTGAACTTTCAGATTTGACCGGGCCTCGTGTAAAATCAAGCCAGTGAACCCTCTCCAAATCCGGCCTACTGTGGAGGGTTGAGCGCCATCAGAAGAAAAGTTCCAGAAAAGTGTGAAGGTAAAACCTTGACTGGGCCCTCCTGCTTAGTGTATTCGACCAGGACTACATTGTGTTCATCCTCAAACTTTGACTTTGTCCGGTCATGCACGACCAGATGTTCCAGATTGGCACTAAAGGCTTTTTTTAATCTTTAAATGCGCGACCAGATGTTCCAGAGTTTTTAATCTTTAAAAAATCATATCTCCCATCTCCCTATATTAGAATTTCGTCCTTCTAGTGTCTATTTGTTCATACAAATATTTACTATTTTTATAGATTGGCATGGGATTTTTATTGCTTGTTGTGTCTTACATATTTGATGTATTGGTGTTTTTAAATGCTTTACATTCCTGGCTCCTAAGTTAGGCCTGCCTGCTCGTTGTCAGCTACCAATGGATGAACAAGAGGATAATGTACTGAGAATTTTACTTGTCCCTATACCATGTTAGTTGCCTCATTACTACTGATTGGTGCATACCTAACCCTACCACTGTTCCACTTTCCGACATATATCCAGTCAGGTGCCCTATCTGACCCCACCTACTTCAGAGGACTGCATCCCATCAGTGTCGTGCTCACACCCATTCTGAATGCTTCACCTCTTTGATAACCTTCCCAAATGCTTAGAAACAGCCACCTGAACTGAGGAAACCTTCCACAGACCCTTTAATGCTGCAGCCCAATTGCCCTGCTACCATTTTCGGTCAAGGTTTCATAGAAAATAATCAACAGACACCTCACTTAATACCTCAACAACCACCAACTCCTTGATACCTCTCAGTCTGATTTCAGATCCAGCCACAGCACGGAAACTGCCTTTTTTGCCTCGATGGATGACATCAACATGACTCCCAACAGAGGATACATGGCAGCCCTTATCCTGGTCAAACTTCGCTGGTTCGTCCTGCTGAAATGCTCCAGAGGTCCAACAGTTTGATCGCAAGCTCCTTGGAAAGCAAGCCGGCGAACCCTCACCAAATCCAAACAGGTGAGGAGCATCGAGGGACCCCGACAGAAAAAGGCCAGAAAAGTTTCCAAGTTTAAAGGTAAAATCTCAAGCATAAGTCGGCCTAAAACCTTGACTTTGTCCCGCTCAAGCACAACCAGATGTCCCAAGATGGCACTACAGGTTTGTAAGTTCTATATAGAGATGCATGTTTAAAAAATCATAACTCAGGTTCCCTACATTGGATCTTTGTTGTTTTGGTGTCATTTTAAAGATAAAACTAGTTCCTATTTTGATAATTGGTGTGGGATTTTTATTGTGTGTTGTGTCTTAATTATTTATTGACTTGGTGTTTTTAAATGCTTTACATACTTGTCTCCTAAGTTACGCTTCACAGTTTAGGAATAATTTATTGGGACCTGTACTGAACCCTGTGTTAATGGCCTTATTGCCAGTGGTAGATGCATATTTACCACTACTAATAACCCACTTCCCAACAGCGGTCATAGTTGTTAAGTGCATTGGTGAATGAGGTGCGGGGGACTGAGTTGAGTTGGCCTTTAGCATGCCAGAGGCACACCGGCAGAGTGTGAACTGTATATATGCACTGCGGCGACACTAACACAAACAGATTAGGTCATTATACACTGTTATAAATTAAACAAAGCCATTTACATTATCCTGACATTTGATATGTCAGAGAGAATTAGATGAATTTGTGTAATACTGTTTTGCAGAATTAGAGGTTTCATGTATTATATACATGTGTTTTCGTTTGCATAAACATCATACACAAGAATACCCATCTAATTCGAAATTCCAAAGAGACATCAGCTCCAAAGTATTGTTAATCCCTTTTTAAACGTCACGTAAAGTACATTTATAGTGCAAAGCACGAGGCACATAACCAGTTTTATACTTTGCACCGGCAATTTTCTGCTCAATTTAAGACTCCCTTAGAAACATGATCAAAGTATGTAAAAGAAACTGAAAATACTCATGATTGTCATGTCCCAATAATGAAGTTTTACGCAAAATGGTACTTGCGTGAAAAAAAGAAAAATATGCACATCCCTAATTCCAGGTCTTTCTATAAACTTTTCAAAAGAAAGACTGTCATGAAGGTGAATGGATAACACATATGTTGAAAACCAAATCATTTTTCCACAGCTATAACCATGCTGACAGGCAGAAGGCTTCTATTTAACTTGACAGACTGATCTCGAAAATCAAAAGAAACAATTTGCAATTACAAACATTTAAGAGCGAGTAAGTTACTTTGTAACAACTATTAAAACTTTGTAGGGCGATATTTTCGAAACATAGAAGAGCAGGCGACGCATTGCTTCAGCGAGTAACAAATAATTCAGCCAAACACAAAAAGGAAATTACTTGGGGAATTTTGTGTTCATTCAGTGGCCCAGTTCCACTTGTTTGCAAATAAAACATTTAACATGGTAATAATCTCTTGATGCGCAAACCTTTGAAGCCCTGACGAGAACATAATTGCCATATGCAAACTGCTCTGCTCTCGCAAAATGAAATGCAATTGTTCTGCCAACATCTAAAAAGGAAATATGTTTTTGATCAAACCCAAAGATGAATGAAATGGGGCCTAAAATTGTCTAGCGAAGATAAAATGCAATGCATAGAATTACCATTTTTCAAATGCTGTTAATGTGCACGGCCGAACTAGAATATATTATCACTTGGTGATACTAGAATATTAACAGTGAAGCCATTTTTAACCTTTTCAATATATTCGACTGGAAATACAAATGAAAGGTTTCAATGTAGAAAAAAGGCGTGTGTATAATCTCGTGCTCATTGAAATGTTGATTTCAAATATAGGTGTGTAGCCGATGATAACTGTGTGAAAACCAGATGCTAAGTACCAGACAACAGAAATGAAATGACGTGTATTTTTGCAGTGATCAGAGATAAGACCAGCTTTGGGTGTATACATGTAGAACCATAACATTTGACAGGCATTTTGAACTTATTTTTTCAAACATTAACACTACTGTTACAATCAGATTACTTCACATTGAGCTCTTAAAAATCAACAAACTATTTTTGTGAACTTGCTAATGCTTAATGAAATGAAAGGTTCAAGTGCTACTTTTATTTTATGAACAGTATGGTGCATAGTTCACTCGGTAGCATTTACCAGCTACGGCATTTTGAAAATGCTCCAGATATTTCTTCCCCTCCTGTGGCTCCCTCTTAAAAGGACAGTGGTCCAGGCTCTTTTTACTTCGAGACTGGATTATGTAAATATCTTATATTTGGGTCTCCCTGAATTAATATTAAATAAACTCCAGGTTGTACAAAATGTGGCAATTGTTTTTGCTTTTAAGGTGCTCCATGGCACAGGGGCCCACTACATCAGGAAACGGGTGGCTTACTATACTCCTGGCAGAAATGTAAGATCTCACACCAACATCTGATCACTGTGCCCAAATTCGCTTGATCCTGCATCGGGGGTCGCACCTTTCAGGTGCAGGTGGCCCGCATCTGGAATGGTCTGCCATTAACACTCAGAGAGACCACTGACCTATTGACCTTTAGAAAACATGTCAAGACTACGGGGTATATTCACAAGGAGCTATCGCTGAATGTACGGTACTTTATCGCAGTCAAAGTCGTGATAAATTTACCTCACCATTCACAGCACCCTTTTTCCTGCGATAGCAGCCGCAAAAAACATCACTACAGAGGACCCCCATAACTATCGCTAAGGAGATGCAAAGTAGGCATTCCCATGCCAAAACCTGTGACAACACCACACCTCAACATTCACAACAACCAGCCAGATCGGCGATAAGAACACAAAACATGCGATAAGACGCGTTAGCAGCAGGAAATTTACACCTGCTCTGAGCCGGTGTAAAGTCAGACGGCAGCCTGCACCACAATAGGGAGCCCAGCCCAGGGTGTCATCGGAAGGGCAACAGATGCCATGGAGCAACTGAACATGCAGCCCAGACACCCAAGAGGGCCACAACACCCACTGAGCAGCCCCCCGGACCAGCAGAGAGACAACGCAGACAAAGACAGTGCCCCCCCCAGGAAGCGCACCTAGCGCACAGGCACAACATTTGACAATGTCACAGTTCTCTATAGGCTGAAAGGAGCAACCATCCTACACATCCTAACCGTCATCGCCCAACAGGCCAACGGCACCAACATAGCGGACAACCAATATCCCAACCCATACCAAGCTGCTGGCTGTGCTGAACCTGTTGGCCCCTGGTACACCCCATCCAACACATGCCATCGTCGGCAGAGTCTCACAGCCAACCACATCCAAGTCCACCACACCTGTCCTGGACATGACCATCACCCTGTCACCCGAGGCCCCGTACAGCCAACACAATGCGCAGGAAATGCTGAAGACCAGACAAAGAAGCATACGCCATAGCCAGATGCACGCAATTGTTGGGGGCAACCCACTGCACACATGTCCCACCTGTGCCCCCTGATGACACAGCGCACAATCAGTGCAACAGGATGCACACGGAAAACATCAATATCAGAACACCATGGAACCTACACCAATGTGCATGACCCCTTCACCCTCCAACAGTCCAATGGCAACCAGCCTTCCCAGGATGGCACCAAGGGAAATGCACAGCCACTTGACAAGTTCCCAATTAACACCCCATTCACCTAAACTCCACAACCATGCAATCCACAACTTTGGGAATGCATGCGTCGCAAGTTCACAACCAACATGCACATCAACATGCCCACCCACCAGACACAATAGAACAACTCACAATGGTACCCTGGGCAAGCCATGAACATGACCAATCAATGGTAGGGCACCTCAGCCTCACAATAGATGAATGTGGGGAGAGGAGGCAAGCAGGCCTGTGAGAAGGATGCAGGAGAATCATGATTAGGAAAGTACACAATTCCAAGAGTGGCGGCGAAGTGCTGGACAGACCGCAGTATGCAGAACCCACCCATATCCAGGGCGACATACACCTTTGGTGTATGGAGTGTAGAGTACAGTGGACACAGCCATGTCACCCCAGCCAGTGGGGGTCCTTGTAGAAATGTGGCCTGTTACGCCCCCCGTAAGCGTGAGCAGAGTGGGATGGGCCAGTGTATGCACAGCCAACATGGGTGTGTGACTGCTATTTGCGTGCCCCTGGGCATGGTTCTGTGCTGTGAATGTGCATCTGTATGTGTCTCTATGGCAGTGTGGGTCCCCTTAGTGGGGTGGGTGGGCCCTGTAGGGTGATACACCCCTACATATGTGTCCTGGTTCGCCTTCCATGGGTTTGGCCCCCACCCACACCTGTTGGGCCACCTCCTTTTGGCGTGCTGACACATGGCATTGGGGTGCCATGTGTGGGTGGGTGAAGTGTTGTGAGCCAGCTGTGCTTGTGGGTGCTTCCTGCTGTGTGGTCTGTTGCAGGCTCGGTCTTCCCCCCTGAGTTGGTCGGCAGGTTTGGTCCTGGTGGGGGGTTGTGTGAGATATCCATGGGCTGTTGTAGGGCATCAGTGTTGAAGGTGTTGTGGTCCTTTCCGGCATCACTGATGTGTTGTGTTCTGTGCTCTGCAGAAGGTGTTGTGTGCCCCTCTGCGATGTGAAGGGGAGGTGCGTGTGGGATTTGTGTTGACATATCTGTTGGTGCATTGTACTGGTGTGCATGCTGACTGCATGGCAATGTACATTGTGACTGTTTGGGGGTCAGGGGTGGGGAATTCATATCGCCCGACGCCCGAGACATGTTGATTTCTTTCAGGGGCAAGAAGATTTAATGTCTATTTTGTCCTAAGGACAACTAGACATTAAATCAAAATAAGCGGGGATCTCCCTACTTGGCGCCCCACCTACAGGTATTGGCTCTGTGAGTGGCCGATGGTGTTCTCTCAGATGCTACAACCAGTAGCAGAAGAGAAGTTGCATCTGTAGGCAGGCATAGCTGCACACAAAAACAATGGTCTGCCTAAGACTGCTCCACGAGTCCCTCTCACTTGATTTAGTAATGCCGTAGTATGCGTGATGGCACGGGATGCAGATTACAGAACGTACAATTTATTTTCCTTGCAGTTGGAATTTTAACACGCTTTAGTGTTTTCCTAGCAGCTAATGTCTGCGTGACTAGTGCTAAAAAGTGGACACTTTTGCTCTGCAAGCACTAGGAGTAGGGGAAAGAGGCGGTAGAAAGAGAATAACGCCGGGATGAGCGAGGATGGGGGTCTTTAAGAGCATACTCTATGCATGTTTTTTTTTAACTAATTGCCACAATTATACAAGAAGGAACTCCGTAGTAAAGCTAGTTTACCTTGTGTTAGGTTCTACGAAGAATGCAATATAAAATGTAAAAAATAAATGTAAATGTGTATACTTGTAAAGCACACTGTGACTCCATCTCAGAGTATCCTGGCGCTATATACCACTGGGGAACCCGTCCTGGCTTTCCCTGTGAGTTGGTCCTTCCTGGGCATCCCCAAGGTGAAGCCAGGCATCCCCGGCGCTAAAGGAGCCGTTGTGGAGATTAAGCAAGCTCCTGCCCAGAGTTGCAGAGTGGAACCCATGGTTAGAGTAGGCACCGAGGCGAGAATTATCGAGTCCGCAGACATTGACCCAAGCCCCTGCCGCGTCGGGGATTGAACCCTGGTCCCTGGCCGACCTCTGCCTCCGGGTCTGCCGCTTTTAACCAGTAAAAATTGCAAAAAACACAGTTGATGGACAGAATGTAGAACAATGTCATACATTCACCCCAGTACAAGGATCTGGACCTAAATCCATAGTTTTTTTGCACTCCACACCACCCTGGGTTAGACACTGGCTATATGCAAATCAGCTCTGACCCTGTGCCTCATGGGAACAGTCCAGTCCGAACTACCAAGCCAAGTCTTTCCCAGACCGGAATCAAGCATCCAAGGACCGGTTTCTGGCTATCAGCCTTCATCAGCCTGAATAGCTTGACTCCAGTGGTGTGGAGAGCCTGGGACTCACGTCTGAGTATACCCAGCACACTTGGGGTGAAAATTGCAAAAAACACAGTTGATGGACAGAATGTAGAACAATGTCATACATTCACCCCAGTACAAGGATCTGGGCCTAAATCCATCGTTTTTTTGCACTCCACACCACCCTGGGTTAGACACTGGCTATATGCAAATCAGCTCTGACCCTGTGCCTTATGGGAACAGTCAAGTCCGAACTACCAAGCCAAGTCTTTCCCAGACCGGAATCAAGCATCCAAGGACCGGTTTCTGGCTATCAGCCTTCATCAGCCTGAATAGCTTGACTCCAGTGGTGTGGAGAGCCTGGGACTCACGTCTGAGTATACCCAGCACACTCGGGGTGAAAATTGCAAAAAACACAGTTGATGGACAGAATGTAGAACAATGTCATACATTCACCCCAGTACAAGGATCTGGGCCTAAATCCATCATTCTTTTGCACTCCACACCACCCTGAGTTAGACACTGGCTATGTGCAAATCAGCTCTGACCCTGTGCCTCATGGGAACAGTCGAGTCTGACCTACCAAGCCAAGTCTTTCCCAGACCGGAATCAAGCATCCAAGGACCGGTGTCTGGCTATCAGCCTTCATCAGCCTGAATAGCTTGACTCCAGTGGTGTGGAGAGCCTGGGACTCACGTCTGAGTATACCCAGCACACTCGGGGTGAAAATTGCAAAAAACACAGTTGATGGACAGAATGTAGAACAATGTCATACATTCACCCCAGTACAAGGATCTGGGCCTAAATCCATCATTGTTTTGCACTCCACACCACCCTGGGTTAGACACTGGCTATATGAAAATCAGCTCTGACCCTGTGCCTCATGGGAACAGTCCAGTCCGAACTACCAAGCCAAGTCCTTCCCAGACCGGAAAAAGCATCCAAGGACCGGTTTCTGGCTATCAGCCTTCATCAGCCTGAATAGCTTGACTCCAGTGGTGTGGAGAGCCTGGGACTCACGTCTGAGTATACCCAGCACACTCGGGGTGAAAATTTCAAAAAACACAGTTGATGGACAGAATGTAGAACAATGTCATACATTCACCCCAGTACAAGGATCTAGGCCTAAATCCATCGTTTTTTTGCACTCCACACCACCCTGGGTTAGACACTGGCTATATGCAAATCAGCTCTGACCCTGTGCCTCATGGGAACAGTCCAGTCCGAACTACCAAGCCAAGTCTTTCCCAGACCGGAATCAAGCATCCAAGGACCGGTTTCTGGCTATCAGCCTTCATCAGCCTGAATAGCTTGACTCCAGTGGTGTGGAGAGCCTGGGACTCACGTCTGAGTATACCCAGCACACTCGGGGTGAAAATTGCAAAAAACACAGTTGATGGACAGAATGTAGAACAATGTCATACATTCACCCCAGTACAAGGATCTGGGCCTAAATCCATCGATGGATTTAGGCCCAGATCCTTCCAGTACAAGGATCTGGGCCTAAATCCATCGATGGATTTAGGCCCATATTCTTGTACTGGGGTGAATGTATGACATTGTTCTATATTCTGTCCATCAACTGTGTTTTTTGCTTTTAACCAGTGAGCCATGCTTCTCCACTATGGACTAAGGCACGGTAAATCCTTTCTTCCATCTGTTTTGTAGTCCGTTTTTTTCTTTTTCCTTTGGTGCAATTGTCCAAACAAATCTAAAGTGTGGTGACGATTTCTCATGCAGGATTGTGAGTTTGTATTTACAAGGCTAATCAATTGGTGTGCCCAGAAGCAGTCCTGCATGAGTAGCGCTGGAGGGCAGTCTCATCTGGCGTGCAGTGTCCCGTTTGGGTCAGATTCTCTCCTGTTCTGGCCTTGGCGGCTCTGCTAGGGTTGGAGCAGTTGACTGAGGCTGAGCTAAAGAGGGCAGTGTAGTTAGTTGGTGCTTTAAGTTCCAAGAGACCTGATTGACCGCTGGGAGGGCATAGACCTTGTCATTCAGGTGCGGAAAGGTGAGCTTGTGTTCTGGAGAGGCGCTGGCAAGTTTTCAGTGGGCTTAGGCGTTAGTTTCATATTTTCAGGGTATTTAAATTTGACGTCTTATTTTATGTGTGAAATTTAAGAGTTATGCTTTTGGCTCTTTTAGCGACACACTTAGCCCAGCATTTTGAAGGCCTTTTGTGTGATGCTGTGCTCAAGGCAGCCAATTTTTCTTTGCCTATGTCCGGCATTTCCGTGGTTTCAGTGTACTTATGAGTGACATTCTACTGTTAAATGTTGGACACCTCAAGTGACATTTTATTGTGAGTAAACCGAATAACGAAGACATGCAAAGAAATGCATATCAGAGATTACCCCTTTTGAGCAATGTGAACTGCTACAAAACCCCTGAATTGGACGATCTAGCCTTCTGGGCATATTTTAAAAAGTAAACAAGTAAGGACCGTGAGGCCCTCTGCTTGAGAAATCAATACAGAATATAATCTACAATTAACCAATATATGAATTTGTATGAATATAATCTACAATTAACCAATATATGAATATGTTCGATTTAATTCTCAAAAATAATTTGCCATGTTAAGAGTCAGGGCAGCATATTCTTTTCAGATCTAATTTGTATGTGTCTTCAATGGTCTGAAAGAGTACGTTAAAAAAAAAAGAAGCAGTAATGTTTAATATAGTGCTTCAACCTTCCCTCCTGCCATTTCTAAGCACTAATAAAAAAAAATAGCTTCATTCTAAAGGAGAACCATTGCTCGAAACTGCATCATTTAATATATTATGCATTAGAGTAAAATCAAAATACTTCTGAGTCAACACAAGTAGTTTTCCCAACAGTAATCTGAATCCATTTTTCTCCATGCTCGCTGGAAAATGAACCACAATGCAAGCAGTGAGACCTTTCCATAAAATCCCAACAGATTAGGTGGTATTTTCTTCCCACTTCCACCCTGGACACAGATTTTGTTCGATCTTTGAAATTAGCAAATATTTGGCCATGTCCATTATGAGAATGGACTGTGGAACGATTTGTGAATACTCCCAAATGCATTATTCTGTGGGTGTGCACAAACTTCCCAGGGCTTTCCGACCCTGAAGCACCCTCTTCTCACACCTCAGAAAATATGTATTCACAAGAAAAGGTAGGTGTAACTGAATCTTTTTACAAGTGCACTTCTACACTTTGAGCCTAACAAGCTGAAACGCTGTGCTAGTTGCGAACCAAAGTTGAAATAAGCATTAGCAAACAAGAGATCCTAAACAGCCAAAGAGGATTGGGTTGTCCAACATGTGCCAAGGAGGGCCAAACCCATACTAGATTTTCAAGATTATGACATAAAATAAAAAAATAACATTGTAATCTTATTGGAACTAATTTGAATAGTCGGTGGTAATTTTGAAAGTATGGCCATGGATTCTGACCTGCCCTCATGGACCTATACTGGACAGCATTGCCACCTAATCTTGAACTTCCTTGTAAACCTTCCCCTTCTGCAAGATACATTTGTATTTCATATCAATTAGTATTATATCCTTCCTTAGAATAGAAAACAAGTGGATTCTTTCAGCCTCTTCTGGAAAACCATGGATATCTTTGCGGGCAGTATCTCTGCTCCATTCTGGGCCATGTTAGGCCCATGTGATGCTAACAGTTACGGTTAGGCACTGCCTGTCAATAGGAAGTGTTTGGGTCTATTTATAGGTGGTGTATTTATGTCTGTGCAGGGGGGTATGTCTCTAGGGGAGTGGTCCTGCATGTGTTTGTGTGTCTGTCCATTAAGTGATGTATGATTCTATGCATCTATAGTAGCTATGTGTCTGCAGTGGTGTTGTTTGAGTGTGGAGTGGGTGTGTTTGTCTGTCCAGTGAGTGTCTTTGCAGTTGGGTTGTGTGTATGTGCAGTGAGTATGTCAGTATGGCAAGATGAAAGGGGAAGAACCAACCACCTCCCCAACTGCACAGAATTTCTCATCCATTTATACATTTAATACAACACTGAGGTATTTCGCCTTATTTTTGAATGAATATCATGTTACCCGAATATTATTTAAAAAATATTGAGGGTCAAAATTTGGAAAAGGTAATTGGTAGGTTAAGATTTACTATTTTTAACTCCAGACTCTATATTTTGGTCCTCAGTATTTTGGAAGCATGATGTTTCTGTAGTAGATATTTCCACATGCAACCAACATGGATGGATGTGCAAATATGCTGCAACTTGCATTTTGGACCAGTATATCCAAACTACCATACCTGAAGTCAGTTATTCAAGATCCTTTCAAGATGATATGGAGGTAGCTTTTCACAACCTCAAAGAATGTCTTAGAGCAGTCGCAGCTTGGATGGATGTAAATCGTTTAAAACAACATTTTGACAAAATAAATGTTTTGGTTTTTACCAAAATGGCCCCCACCACCTTCTATCGGTGGTGGCCTGCCAAACACCTGCCTAATCATACCACGTCTGCTAAAAATGTGTGCATCATCTTTGACTCCACCCTCTCTTTTATGTCGCAAATTAAACATATTTCGTCTGTCTGCCTTATGAAGATGAAAATTATAAAGAAGCTTCTTGATCTGGTTCCTGAAGAGACTAGGTATACAGTAATTCATTCTTTAATTAAGTCCCATCTGAACTACTTGAACAGTCTCTACCTTGGTCTTCCTTCATATTTGATAAACAGATTTCAGCTAATTCGAAATGCAGCAGCAGAACTAATCAGGATCATCATATCTCTCAATTTTTTAGACATCAAAACTGGCTTCCAGTGGAATTTCGTATCAACTTCAAAGCTCTAACAGTGGCTTTCAGCGCTTATCATGGTGAGGCCCCATGTTTTCTGCTGAATAGACTGTCTCTGTTTACTCAAAAGAGGGCACTTAGATCCAACAAAAGTCACCTGCTGCGGATTCCAAAATTTTTGAAGTCTTGTCGTGGCAGCAACCACATCACCATATGCACTGCAAAATTATGGACAGTCTTCCTTTTCAGTTATGGTTAATTGATTCGGTTAGCCTTCAAAAGGCAACTTAAAACTGGGTGATTTGACTCGGTTTAGTTTCTTGTTACTTTGGCCTCTCTTTACGGTCTGCTAAAGCGCTGGGACGCTACCTTCGATGCAGCTGTGCACTTAAAGAAGTGTGATTTGATTGATTTATTGAAGATCATTTATTGTTGAGTTTCAGTACTTATTTCATTCAACATTTTTTACAAATCCTTTATATTACTGGTCAGTTTTATTAACACAAAAATCCATTAATGACTGTGTCATCACACATAATTGATTTGGGAATAGGTGGGACAAGTGGATTGTCTTACAGGACAGGTAGATTTATGTTGCATTTTGTCCCATGGACAAGTAGATTATTTCGAAATTTCCACACCCCTGCGGGGTGCTGGGCTTTTCTGCGGGACAGTGTACATTTGGATTACATGATGGATGTGAGGTTGTACACGTACATTTCCTTTTCCCTGTTTCCGACACTGTCAGAAGCAGTCGGCATGTTTCTGTGCAGGTGCGCAGCCAGTTGTGTCCTCTGTTCTGCAGTATCGGCTATGCACATTGTCGTCAATATGGGTGTGCTGTTCATGCTATGTGTGTGTGCTGCAGTGTGCCAGGGGGATCCGGGACATGATCCTGGGTGTTTGCGGGTGAGCAGTGTCCTACGCCTCATTGTGCATGTATGCCATTGTGCCCATCTCCCCAGTTCCCAAGTCCCTGTTCATTGCACTCCCTGTTGATGTTGTGTCAGGTCCTCTCACTCTGTGTACATACTCCATACTCCTTGCACCGTCTCCACACTGATGACTGTGGCCTGGGTTCCCTTCAACTCCTCCAGGGGCGCTGGACTGTCACCTCCTGTCGCCGTTGCTGCCTACCTGTTGGCAGCAGGCTGGTGCCTGGTTTATTTGGTCACTTCATGCTGGTGCCTATTGGCCTCCTGGATTGGCCTCCTTGGCACTCTGACTGCAATCCAGGTGGTCTGCTAGTGTGTCAGAGGCTGGTGGTGTTCTGTCACCTCTGTGACGCTGGTGTTGTTTTCCTGCAGTCTACACCCGTCTTCCTCTCCCTCTTCTTCTTGGCCTTCCCTGACCCTGTTGTTCTTTGGTGGTAGTCTGTGGGGGCTGTGGGATTTGAGTTGGCCTCTGCGCTGGGTCAGGGTGCATCCATGTTGCTACGTGCTTTGGCTTGTTTCTGGTGTATATTTTCTGAGGGTTTCATGGTGCATTGTCCCGCCAGACGTGTGGGATTTGCTGGCCTATGGCTGATTTTTGCGTGGCCTTGATTTTTACGCGGATGTTTGCTGCATTATCTGGTGTCGATCGCATGCTACCGCCGCGTTGTGAATTTCATGTTGACACTTGGTTATTTTCCCACTATGGGCTGCAATGTTGAAAGTTGCGTTAAGCTACTCTTGAGGTAGTTATCGCACCTTGTTGTGAATATCACCCTTGGCTGTTTCAGCAATAATCTCTTGCCGAACCTGCTGTGGCAGATGTCTCACTCACTTACTGCCTCTCGCGCCGGTAGCTGTGCTCTCTACAATTATTAAATAACATACCATAATATAAGAAGATATCATTTTAGCAAAGTTCTTTTTGGTCTTCTCCTGAGATGCATCTAAGGACTGGTCGAATACTGGTAATTAATATTAGTCATTGTATATTACTAGCTAAAGGAGTGTGAAAAGATAGAATGAAGTTTTTCAAGCAACATTTTACAGGACTAGGAAAAGGAATCAAATCACTCAGCACACATCCCTTGGGTTGGAGGTTCTCTTCTGAGATAAAGCAAAGGGTCACATAAAGAGAGCATGGGGCAAAGAGAGCGCTGGAACAAAACGAATGTTGTTTATTCCTCAAACTGGAATGTGTTGCTTTCGACTTACGCAACTAACAGCATTGTTAAAGCCTGCAAAAGAGCTACCTAACGCAATAATAACATACGAGAGCAACACCACAAAACATAACAAAAGAGAAAACATTAAACAATAACAATAAATTCAGCACACAAACATAATAAGACAATAACAGGACAATCATGCTGCAGTGCAATAACTCAACACGCCTCCAAAAATATAACAATGAAACCATTACACCAGAAACAAAATATCCCACAATACAAAGGCAAAAAGAATTTAACAGAACAACACAATAGCATCAACACAATAAACAGAATACACAAATGCTACTACAACCGCACATACCAAATTAAGAACAAAACACATAAACAAGCCTTGAATATAAACAAACTTGAATATAAACGAGCAAAAGAACAATACATCAAATTATCCACACAGCACAACAAATCACAATGAAATACCAAACGATAATACCACAAACTACACAAGACCAACAGCAAAACTTCATCTCCTACATACATGACAGTCTCAACAAGACAAAAATCTCAAGACAACTCCATTGTTGTGTGGTTATGGGTATGTTGCGACGTTCTGTTCATTGTTTGGTGTATTAATATGGCATCCTGTTATTGTTGTGTGCATATTTTTGCTATGTACTTTTTGCATTTATGTATTGCTATTATATTTCTGTTGTGTTCTTGGGGTGATATGTTATTGGAATGTTGTGAAATTCGGCTGTTGATGCTGTATTTTAATATTTGACCTCAGCTGCAAGCCAACAGTTGATATGTATTTACATTTGTTTGTCACTTATTACCACCTCAACAAATCTGCTTTCATAATATGATGATAACATCTATTTCAACCAAGTGCAGCCCTGTTTTTCCACCACGGACGTGTAACAGCGCCAACTAAAATTGTTTTGTGATTCGGCCAAATAACTCCCGAATACTAAACTGAGAGTGCGGATAAATATGCAATGGTGTTTACCAGCACATAATCTGAAGTTCACTATGGTAACGATAAAAGGCCCTGTTCATGTACAGTTACCTTCGATTTTCAGGACAGCGAGACACACATGTCTTAGTGCTTAGCGCCACAGCTGACATAATAAGAGGTTTTAGAATGCCTTGCTGAACAGGTGCGTCTTTAATTGCTTTCTAAAGCAGACTAATGAAGATTTGCCAGTGCTGCACGTACAGAGGGGGATTGGGAAACATTCAACAGAACACGAACTGCAGCATATTGAATGCTCTGTAATGTTTGTACCTCATAGGCCGGACTGCCCAAGTAGAGCGAATTGCAGTAATCAAGTTGCGAAATTATACGTCCTTGTACCCCAGTTCTTCGTGTTTTCACAGGAAGCCATTTCAGCATCTGGATAGGCCAAAGCATGACCCTCCAACATTTTTTTGTTTGTGTGCCCATAGTAAGACCAGCGTTCAGTCAAATGCCCAAGCTCCTGACCTCCGGGTTGGGGGACAGAAACATGAAGGCCTTGCAAGCTGGCTCCACAGAGAAGGGTCAGTCCTCACCATCAAGACTTCTGTCTTGTCGCCATTTAACTTGAGGAGGCTAGAGACAACTATTTGGGTGTCGTCAGCATGGGATACCATAGTAAGGCCAAAGGACCAAATAATATAAGCAAGCGATCGGACATATACATTAAAAAGTGCGGGGCTCAAGGAAGAACCCTGCGGCACACCACATTTAAGCTGATGAACATCTGACACCTGAAAGCATCTATTTTCAAGAACTTAGGACACCCATTCAAATGCTTTTCCATTTATACCAGGCACCTCCAATCTGAGCTAGAGGATCGAGTGGGACATGGTGTCGAAGGCTGTGCTAAATTTCAGTAGAACAAGTGCAGCTACTCCTTCTTGATCCAGAAGTTTCCTGAGATCTTTCGTGACTACCAGCATGGTCGTTTCAGTACTATAGCAGGGCCAAAAACCAGTTTGTGTATGATGCAGAAGACTGTGATCCTACAGAAACGTGGTCAGATGTCCATTAACCAGTTTCTCTAAAATCTTGATAACCCCAGGAAGCAGGGATACAGGTCTCTAGCTGTCCACTGTAGTGGGCTCTAGATGAGGCTTTTTCAGCAGTGGGCTGATAATCGCATGCTTTCGGGAATCAGGGACTTTTCCACTTTTAAGCTAGAGATTGCATATCATGGTGAGAGCTGAGATTAAGGTGTCTTTGCCTTTTACAAGAATACCTATTTGTACATGATGCAATGGAGAGCACGAGTTGGTGTATTTGCTGATTCCAAGATGGTTTCACAACATACCCTGGGGAAAGCTACTTATTTTGGGCCATTGTTTTCGTCACATTGTCTGATATTCATTGCAGTAGTTGAATTTAAGTGCCTCACCAATCACTCATAAATTAATCTGACCTTGATGAGAAAGAATAAGGTCAGCCCACTGCATCACTTATTGTTGTGGGGTTGGAGGGCAACCCACAACGTTTGGCTTTAAACAAGAGGATACAATAGCATAGATTTATTTCAAGGCATATGGAGATTCGGCAATCATCTCTACAAAATGTGCATCCCTGGCTTTCCTAATGGCATACTGATATTTGTAATGCCTTTTTATAAATGGCCTTCTTTTCTTCTTCATAGTTTGCCCTCCACTTCCTATCCTCTCTTATACACTCTTTTTTTATGTCAATGATTTCTGTGGTGAGCAAGGGAGTGCTTGCATTGCACATATACATCTTCTGCCTTCTTTTCATAATGAGTGTTTCAAGTAGTGACAATCCATTTCATGAATGCCACCTACTGACTGTTGTGTCATAGTAGACCTATTGTGTTTGGTAGCATAGAATCAGGCTACTCAGAATTGTTATGCCAATCAGGAATATTCTTTCACCATGCAACAAACGAGTACATCCACTTCATAGTAAATCTCCTTGGTAGAAATTCAGTGCTCAATACACTCATATCTTAAAAAAAAGTCCAGAAGAGGGGTTTCTAGCCTGAGCAAGAATGCTCTTTAACTGTGCAACAAATGATTACAACAAGAAATGATTATCTTGCGAATGCTACATTTTCTTTTCACTTTTATAAGACGTTTTCTTTAGGGTAAAATTATAAAAAAATGTGATTCTTGAGTTGTCCCCTGACGAGCACACTTTTTGCTTTCTTGCCACTATCAAAAACACAATGGTGCAGTGAGCAAGGGACTCATGTCTGAGCATACCCATCCACGCTTATGGGGGACAAAACGATTCAGAAGAGGGGGTGGTGATGGACAGAGTATCTGAATTAAGCAGAACACTCCTACCCAGTCAACAGTTCAGGGCTTGACCCATCACCGTTTTTTAGCTCAAGCCCTGATCTTTGGACTGGGTAAGAGTGGTCTGCTTAATTCAGACACTCTGTTCATCACCACCCCCTTTTTTGAATCGTTTTTGGCCACTATAGGTGTGGGAGGGTATACTCAGACATGAGTCCCTTTCTCACTGCACCATGAGGATTCAAGCAAGCCGGGCCGAAGACGGCTGAAATGCCAGAAACCGGTCCCCGGTAGCTAGTCTCCTTTCTGGTGAAGAATTGGCTTGGTAGTTTAGTCTGCCCTGTTCCCATGATGCACTGGGCCAGGGACAGACTGATTTGCATATAGCCAGGTTCTGAGCTGGGATGGTGCAGTGAGATAAATAACGGTGATGGATCAAGCCCTGATCTTTGGACTGGGTAAGAGTGGTCTGCTTAATTCAGACACTCTGTTCATCACCACCCCCTTTTTTGAATCACTTTGTGAAAGACAAATAATATGAAATAGGACTGGAGCAGTTTAATGATAGCCCTGAAAGCATCTCACTGAATGCTAAAGCCGCTATCAAAGAGGCTCTACATTCAAGGGGAAACGTGCTCCGTCCCCATCAAGATGAGATCGGTCTCCTGTACTTGTTCCCTCCCCCAATGCAATAATATTTACCATTCACCACTAGTCTGCAGATTAGATTTTATATACCTAGATTTCGGTTAGTTAACATGCCATTTTTACTGGCGTTTTCATGCCAGAGTGGCTGGGTTAATGATCTCTCACCTTGTCCATGTCAATATCGGACAAGGCAAAGCACTTTGCACCTTATCTTATTTTGCACTTTATATAAAACGGCAAAGAGCAAATGTTTAATTTGATTGTTAAAGAAAATTCGCCCTTGTACATATACTGATGGTTTGAAATGTTTGTATTCACTGACTACCCCTAATATTTGTAGTGCTGTAGCAAATTGCATAAAAGTATCATTACTCATTAGGAAAAGATATGAGTAATAACACTGAGCAGTCTAACCGAAATCATCGTATGCAAAGAGTTGCGTGACCTTGGTATCATTTTGAATTGTTTTTAACACATTGTCCAAACTGTTAGTATGTTGTGATATTGTCTTTGGAAATTTTAATGGCGTCATGAGTTGATATTATTGTTTTTTAAGCAATGTGCACATTTTAAGGTTATGGATTTCAATTAACTTTGAAATTCAGGTGGAGTATTCAGCTGTCATAAATGCCACCAGAAAAGCACCTTAATTTAGGAACTGGCATGAATAATAGTTTCCCTTTGCGATGTTTTTAAATGTTTGTCTGACTATTGTATATTGATAGTGGAAGGCACTATGTTTGACTTAGCGAATGATAAGTAAGGAATATTATGTTAGAGTATTGATAATTGGCCTATGTTGGAATCAGATGCAGGTGTTCTTGATGCATTGAATGTCTTTTAGTATTCTTTTATGGCTGGATAAGCTGAATAAAGGTTATTGACTTGACTTGAACACCAGAAGGAACGTCATGAAGGCCCTTATCACTAGCAGTATGGAAACACTCTATGTAGGTTTCACTCTGTGCCTCCTTAGGAAACTCCAGACACTACAAAACTCAGTGGCAAGACTCATACTTGACATTCCCTGAAGGACCCACTTCACACCCCCTCTCAAGGAACTATACTGGATCCCAATTCAAAGGAAATGCATGGCCAAGATACTAACCCACACAAGGCCTTGCACAACGAAAGACCAGCATACAGCAACAAATGCCTGACCTTCCGCCAACCGTCCAGACACATTTTATACACTTCCTTCTCCCTTACAGACACCCCACAGATCTGCTGGGCCAACAGTGGAGGGCGGTCCTTCTCACACCTGGCAACCAAGGAATGGAACAACCCCCTGAACCTCAGAACTGCACAATCACCCCAGCAATTCAGGAAAGGACTAAAGACAGGCAGGTCGCTCCCCACGCCACCACACGGCTGCCAGCTGCCTCGGGCCTGCTCCCTGCCACCCGCCTGTTTTGATGTTGTTTCCCGCTGCTACTTCCCTGCGGCACCACCCCCCTGCTCCCCATTGGCCACCCCAATCCTGCCTCCCAGCTGCTCCTCCCTCCCTATCCCTCTCTTAAGGAGGCCGCACAGTGATGTAGGGGTGACTTTTCACCCTGCTCGCAGGCAGGTTGCTTCCCACGCCACCACACAGCTCCCAGATGCCTCGGGCCTGCTCCCTGCCACCCGCCTGTTTTGCCACCATTTCCTGCTCCTTCCCGCTGCTGCATCCCTGTGGCCCCGCCCCATGCTCCCCATTGGCCACCCCGCTCCCGCCTCCCAGCTGCTCCTCCCTCCCTATCCCTCACATAAGGAGGCGGTGCAGTGGCGTAGGAGTGACCTCTGACCCTGCTCGCAGGCAGGTCGCTCCCCACGTTACCACACGGCCGCCAGCTGCCTCGAGCCTGCTCCCTGCCGCCTGCCTGTTTTGCCGCCGTTTCCCGCTCCTTCCCACCGCTGCGGCGGCCCGCACCCCTGCTCCCCATTGGCCACCCCGCAACCGTCTCCCAGCTGCTCCTCCCTCCCTATCCCCCTCTGATGGAGACTGCGCAGCAGCCGCGCGCAGCGGGCGCACCGCTGGCGCGCCGAAGGTGCGCCAAAGGCTAGCCCATCTGCGCCCGTCCACGCCTGGACCGCGCCCAGCGCCAGAACCCCTGAACCCCACAAACGCCACAACACCAGACTCCGCTATGACGCCAGCACCCTCCACACACTCAACACCAGCCGAAACCACACCTGCTTCCAAGCCACCCCAAAACGGACTCACGGACCTTTCTCCTGCCACACCTGCAGCTTCACCTGCGACAGAACCACCAAACCTCCAAGGACTGGACCCAACCACCTCTGCTGCATGCTCCTCAACACCCGCTCCGCACACAAACATGCCGTTGAGCTCTGGGATCTGCTCGACAACTCTTCCCCAGACGTGGCATCCTGACCGAGACCTGGTGGAACGACTCCTCGGTGCCCGCCATCCCCGACGGATACAAGATCACCCACAGGGATCGTGCCAATGGAAACAGAGTTGAAATAGTCATCGTCCACAAGTCCACCCTCAAGGTCGCCACCCACGCAGACGACACGCTCAACACCGCCAAGCACCTGCACTTCTGGATCCACACCAACCCCAACACCACCCTCAGAGGAACACTCATCTACAGACCCCCCGGACCCTGAGCTCAATTCAGCTACTCCATCGCCGACCTCAGCAGCACCCACGCACTCGCCTCCATGGACTACATCCTCCTCGGGGACCTGAATTTCCACCTCAAGAACAACAACAATGTCAACTCCGCCACCCTAATTGACAACCTCGCCAACCTCGGCCTCAGACAGCTCATCAGTGCACACGTCGCTGGCCACACCCTGGACCCCGTCTTCTCCACAGGCACCCATGTGCCTTCGACCACATCACCGAACTCCACTGGACCGGCCACCGCTGCATCCATTTCACCTTCAAAAACCCAACCACGCTCCACCGCACCCAACAGCTACCTCGCCGCTGCTAGAGCAAAGTCACCAAAGACCAGCTGATCACCAACCTCGCCTGAAACCCAACCACCGACCCCACCAACCCAGACACCGCAGCTCGCAACCTCAGACAGTGGATCAGCGACTGCACCAACACCCTCGCCCCACTCAAGAAACCCTCCAACAACCACACTAGCAAGAGTGCCGCCTGGTACACTGACGAGCTAAAGACCTCCAAACGCACATGCCGGAAACTGGAGAAGATATGGCTCCACTAATGCACACCGGACACCCATGCAGCCCACAAGGACGCCACCGGCAGACATCACCACCTCATCAGATAAGCCAAGAGATCCTCCTTCAAACACCGCTTGGATAACAACGCACACAACAGCAAAGAGATCTTCAGAATCGTAAAGAAATTCTCCAACCCCAGTGCCAACGACATACCGCCCTCACAAGAACTGTGCAACTCACTAGCCATCTTCTTTCACTGCAAGATCACTGACATCCATGTCAGCTTCAACACCATGACTGCCAGGACTATGCCAGACCCCACCTCCCCTGTGAACACCACCAGCGCCAACTGCCTGACCTCCTGGTCCACCGCTAATGACGACGAGACACGCAAGGTCATGAACTCCATCCACTCAGGCTCTCCGTCAGACCCGTGCCCACACCACGTATTCGACAAAGCAGACGCTGCTATCGCACCCCAACAACGGAAGGCCATCAACATCTGCTTTGAAACAGCGACATTCCAGGAAAGCTGGAAATGCGCTGAAATCAACGCCCTCCTCAAGAAGCCCAAGGCGGACCCCAAGGACCTCAAGAACTTCCATCCCATCTCACTGCTCCCGTTCCAGGCGAAGGTCATCGAGAAAATTGTCAACATGCAACTGGCCCGCCAACTGGAAGACAACAACATTTTGGACCCGTCCCAGTCTGTGTTCACATGAAACCACAGCACAGAGACAGCCCTCAACTCCGCCACAGATGACATCAGGTGCCAACTAGACAACGGCGAAACATCAGCCCTCATCCTCCTGGACCTCTCAGCCGCCTTCAACATGGTCTGCCATCACACTCTAAAGACACGCCTCCTAGAAGCTGGAATCCAAGAAAAGGCCCTTGACTGGACCACGTCCTTCCTCTCCGGCAGAACCCAGAGCGTCCGCCTCCCTCCCTTCCGATCCGAGGCCACCGACATCATCTGCAGCGTCCCCCAGGGCTCATCCCTCAGCCGGACGCTGTTCAACGTTTACATGGCCCCCCTCGCACAAGTGGCCCACCAACACGATCACAACATCATCTCCTACGCCAACGACACCCAGCTCATTCTCTCCCTCCCCAACATCCATGAGGGAATGAAGGGCGTCGACAACTGGATGAGGAACAGCCGTCTGAAGCTGAACTCAGACAAGACGGAGGTACTCATCCTCTGACCCACCCCCTCAGCCTGGGACGACTCCTGGTGGCCGACCACACTGGGAACAGCACCGACACCCACCGACCATGCAGGCAACCTAGGATTCATCCTCGATACCTCCCTCTCCATGTCTAAACATGTCAATGCCGTCTCCACCTCCTGCAACAACACCCTCCGCATGCTCCGCAGGATCTACAAGGCCCTCGTCAGCAGCAGACTGGACTACGGCAACGCACTGTATGCAGGAATCCCAGCCAAACACCTACAACGACTACAACGCATCCAAAACGCCTCCACCCGACTGATCGTCAACGTCCCCCGCCGCAGCAACATCACCCACACCTGAGAGACCTACACTGGCTCCCCATCAACAAGAGGATCACCTTCAAGCTCCTTACCCATACACACAAAGCACTCCACAACGCCAAACCAGCTTACCTGAACAGCAAACTCAGCTTCTACACCCCCACCCGCCAGCTCCGCTCCACCAGTCTCGCCCTCGCCGCTGTCCCCCGCATCCAACTAACAACCTCCAGCGGCAGATCCTTCTCCTACCTCGCCGCCAAGACCTGGAACACCCTCCCTACCCACCTATGGCAGAACCAAGACCTACTCGCCTTCAGAAGACTCCTCAAGACCTGGCTCTTCGAGCAGTAGCGGCACCTCTCCCCTCAGCTCCTTGAGACCCTCACAGGTAAGTAGCACGCTCTATAAGTACTCTGATTGATTGATTGGTTGATTGAAAGACCTGGATGCTTGACTGATAATACCACCACCCAGCAGCCAAACATCTCCAGCACCTCAAGACCGTTAAAGGGGACTTGCTGCACTCTGTCAATGTCTAATTAAAAGCTTGAGTGATAGATTGCTACCTTCTAGGACAGTTTAGCATCTGCAATACAACAAATCTTTAATCAGTGCAAGTATTTCTAATTTTGGGCCCAAATTCATTACAAGTCCTACTGGCCTCACTGTGTTAAGGAAAGTATTCAAATCCTAACCATTAACCTGTTTTCCAGTAATCTGGAAGACACCAAGTAGCCCATAAAAAAGCAACATACTTTCATGGCACGAGGAAAGGATTTTGCAGTACAGTAGACATGGGTACATTTTAGGCACATGAATTTAACTTCTGTATATTTATAGAATTATTGCTCAATTCAGTGACTGTGCGCTAATTATCAATCACGGATTCATTTTCAGGCAAGGACACAATTCTGTCCCTTCAGTCTTTACAGCAGTGGGACAAAGATTTTTAGAAAGGTATCTTTTGTGAAAGAATGACAATGTTGACTATAAGAAATTAGGAGTATTTTTTAGGGGGAGTGTTGACACATCGTAAGCAAAAACCACAGGCCTTGTCATGCTGACCCACTAAAGTCACTAAATTAACCTAATACCAAACCATTAGTAGCTATGATACAGAGCAGACAGGTTTAACTTACAAGAAATGTGTAAAGTATTTATGCAGTACCAAAATAGCAATAAAGTCAAAAAGTACAAATTAATTTAGAAAACTAGTGTACATTTAAATAGGAAGAATTACACCAAAACAACAAATATTCAATGAGATGAATCAGAAATATGAATATTTAAAGTTTGAAGTAAAAAGTATTGCCAAAAAATGCACAATCGGATAGTCATGGTAGAGAGGCCATAGGGGGAATTGAGGTCAACTGTAAGGGAGCATGGGTTGCCTACATAAACCAGGTTTCAACCAGTCAGAGGATTTATTCTAGGACTGTGTCTCTAAAATCAAAGTCCAAAACCTTCAGCGGGGCAAGGAACTAGATTGTGGCCAAGTAGTATTCCACAAGGCAAGAGAGCCATTGGATGATTTCCTGGCGATGCCATTGACTTTTGAAAGGAGAGCTCAGAGTGGGAGAAATTTGAATGTCATGCCCAGTGAAGGTCCCTCACTGACTGGTTACTTTTGATGTCGTCCCCTGGGGAACATTTAAATGCTCACCCTTATTCACTTTTTTGATGCGGGCAAGGCTGCATGTTGCAGCAGAATAGGGCTCCACAAGGTTGGGTACCTTCTTCTCAAGGTCCCACTGAATCTGAATTGTTGCTTTTGAAAAGCTCTGAAAGGGGAAACCTGTATCTTCAGCCTAGTGTAAACACACCTTCTTCAGAGTATAATTTTAGTTTTGTTCTGGCCCACCAGAGGTCTTTGGAGCCAAAGCATTTTTAGTTTCTAGTTTTCTCAAGATCAAAGGAGGAACACACTCTGACACAGCCTAGGGTTCTCCTTAAACGCAAGGCACTAGTAGGGCCATGGACAGGTACAGTTTTAACGCATCAGCTGGGTAAATGTCCCTTTGTTATCCCTGTTGCTTGAATAGGAGTTTAGTCTTATATAATTTGGAGTACAATTTCTTTATTCTGGGTACAAGATGGTGAGCAGGTCCAGTCCTTCAGGTCTCACAAAGCAGGTTCAGTTCTATTCTGATTTGCTTCGTCCATACGCCCAGTAGTGTTCTCAAGATGCTACTGTGGATGTCATATTTATACCTGGCACCTGCATTTGGGTGTGGGGGACTCAGCCCCTCTCCAACCAATAGAGTAAAAGTTCCCATACTCACGTTTGCATCATTTCCAGTGTGCCCAACACAAACAATTGCAAAAAGAGAAATTGGTGGATGGAATGCTGAAAAATGTCAAACATTCACCCCCAGTACAGTGATCCAGACCTAAATCCGAATTTTAAGCTCACCAAGCCATTCCAGGTTTGATCCAGCTATATGCAAATCAGTTTTGGGAACAGTGCAGTCCGAACTGCCAGGCACGGTCTTCCCTGATGATGGTACCCAGGCTCCTTGTGCAGAACCTGGGTACCCACCCAGAGGTTAAGCCAGGTAAATGAGCAACCCCTCCTTGTGGTCACCTAAAAACAGTCTCCCCACTGTGATTGAAGCTTGGTGAACTGAAGGAACAATGAAGTCCCTATGCAGGTGTCATCTGACGTTTGATTGTGACAGACAAGGCCCCTGTGAAGTTCCATGGTTCTGGTCAAATGGTTATCCTGTCTGAGAAACAGGGCCACCTCCCCACACATATGCCTTTGTTCCCTGCTCTATTTTTACATTTCACACTGCATTCAGGGCTAAGCTCTCAGAGGGGGGCAGTTGAAGGCTAATGCCATTTAGCCTCCAGACGCATTAGACAGAGAAAAGGTAACTTTATACTACCTTTTTCCTAAAACCTATCAAAAATATGACTTCATCAATGAATTGGGCTTTCAATAAATATTACAAAGAGTTCAAGAATGACCTTTCTTGGTGTTTCCTGGAAAGAGATAACATCATCTGATTTACTATTGCATTCCAGTGTTTTCCTATTGAACAACCAGACTTGTTAAATAGATTTTAAGGCCATTTCACTGTAAGGACATGTTAAACATTACATATCTAAATGTCCTACTTTTAAACACCACATAGCCTTATGGGCAGCAAGGCCTAGATAGAGGTGACCTAATAAATAAAAGGAAGGTTTCAGTCTGTCAATAGGGTTTATTTGCAGGTAAAATTACAGATTAAATTTGTCTTTAGTCAGGTTAAATTATAGGCCTAACTCCATGAGTTACCCTGCCACTGTGTACCTTGTAATATGGTGTATGTTTAATTTGAATGTATTTTACCCTTACAAGCCAGACGGTGTTTAGGACTCTACTCTGTTTTTTAAACTGTTGGTCTGGAACAGTGACAGCTGGTAGTCAGTTGATGTGGAAGCAAGTTGGCTACCAACACTTTTCATGGCAGCTTTATGCAGGTGTAAGTTTCACAAATAAATGCCATTTTATACCCCAGCTCATCTTGTAATGGTAAGGGTTATTAAATCCTTTGATGTTGATGATCAGCAGAGCTGTCATTACTCAAAAAGAATCCCACAGCTTATTACAGAAAAACGCTAGAAATAGGAAGTCCTTTAAGTAAAGTTTTCCTGAAGAAGCAAAGACACCCCTCAATTATTTAGTCATAAAATGATGTCAACTAGCTCTGTTGATGTCAATGTTTGAGGTACACTTTTTCTATTCAGCACTTATTGAATCACAGGATGAAGAGCATCCCTGCCAAGACTCAACCCCAGTTACTCAAATTTGAGGGCGACTGCTATAGATGTTATTGTGTTTAGCAAAATGTCACTTTAAGGTTCAAATATTCAGGGTTTCGAATGCCAAAGGAATGTTAGGAATAATGTACGTCAGTTGGTAATTTCCTTGGAGCTAGGTTGCTATTAAGCTGCTCATATCTAAATTGGGAATTTTGAGAGCTAGAAAACCTAGGATTAGGCTAATTCCATCTTGGCTCAGAGGTAAACAATATTATGACGTTGAATTGGATTTTTCTAAAGTTAGAGAGAAAGTAAGATTGTAACTGGAAAAGATAATCAAGAAAAGTGAAAGGGTAAAGTGTGGAGAGTTTCACAACCAGCACAAACAAAGCAAACATATGGGGGTACAGCATGCAAAAAATTGTCATTTCCTGCAATTACACTGCCCCTCATAGGCACCCAACATGTGCAAATTATTACTGTTTCATATCAACACAGAATGCTTTATGGTCTAAGAGCAAATGTTCATGTACTCAGCTTCTGTGTTGCATACTTAATTGTGCAACAGGACGTTGTGTGTACACTTCAGAGAATCTAATCCTAAAAAGTACACAATTGAAAATACGAAAACCTTAATTCCACCAGTCTTTCTCAGTGGAAACACCAACCTTTACAGATTTTAATATTTGTAATATATTTATTTCAAACGTGAACTTGTGTGCTATAATGGAACTATAGATGTTAAGAATGGGCAGTGTAAAAACATGTCAAATTGTTCATAGATCAAAAGAGCATAAATACATTTTCTTAGCCTGAGAAACATCACAAGCCATTAATCCAGTCACTTGGAATCTGGATGATCTGAAAGTACAGTACAGTAAAACTGATCCTTGGTGAATTTATTTTGTGTGGAGAGCATTTGACCTGTATCAGCTGAGCGAAAGGCCACGAGTTTAAATAAACATACTCTAGTCCCCACATTCAAGCAGGAAATGAAAATATCATATTTGCCCATCTCTTAAATTCCGTGTATCAGGAGGGAAATTTAGAACAAAGTATGGACGAAATAGACCTCGAATTCCATTAAATATCAGACACGTTGTCGTCTGGAGTTTGAAAATTCGGCACACGGTGGCTGATAAGGGTTGTAAAATGATTAGGTCAGGGGAAACAACACTGCCCCTCATACTGGAGCATTTATAAGGGTACACATGTCCCTTTTCTAAAATGAATACGTTACAATATTTATCCCACTTAATATTTTATCAGCCGTCTTTTTTCAGTCTTTGACACAGAAACAATACATATTTTGTAAATGAGATAATTTAACCTTTTCAACATGCTAGTGTAACACATATTCATTTCATTTTAATGTTGAAGTATTTTTTTTGAATGTCATTCAATCTAAACATTATGTAGTACCTACAAAACCGAACTGAACACACAATTATAGTACAAATGTATACATTTTAGGCACTGGCCTTAAGAAAAAGTCAAATAATTAAATGGACATTAAAATAGAATATAGCTAATGGAAGACGTCTCTCTTTAGGACATTTTAATTTTTTATCTAAAGGGTTAGAAGACCGAGCACAACAATGCATTCCACTGATACCAGTAATACATGTTGACAGGAAGTCACAAGGGAGCTTCCATGATTTTTTTCCTTCATGGCTATTGCTGCGAGGAAGCCCTAGGTCATTTTAATCTGATGAAGACATACTTGTATGGTGCACGACCTATGTCTGCACTGCTCTTTAATGGATATCAGTCTCCAGTGGAAGGAACTTTACTGACCTTGGTCCTCTACCTAATTTAAAATGCACATTTCATTTACCAGTGGTCCTGAGAAATAATAGTGTTGTGTCGCCACCTCATACCTACATGACACAGAGGGGCATATTACCAACAAGTAGCGATATTTATCGCTAAATGGGCTTAGAGAGGATTTTTTACATCGCTGCCTATCGCTGGATTTGTTAGCGGAGAAAACATGCTATTAGCAACGCTTCTCTCCATTGTGCTAAAATATCCAGCGATTGCGGCGAAATGCATGAATATCGCTGAGAATACAGCAATATTCACGCATTAGCGACGAAATGCTCTTAGCCATATCATCCACCTCCCATTGGATAACATGGCTAGGAACTGGTCTGGGCAGGTGTTAGTATTTGGAGATATTCGCGCTTAGGGTGAATATTTCCAACGCTACCCCTGCCTTGCTGATAGGCTTTCCTTCGCTAACTGGTTGGGTACGCCAATTTGCATGTCATTAGCGATAAACATCGCTGACATACAAAGCGGGCCCCAAACCGCTCGCTATCGCCTAAAAGCTGTTGCTAACTTCAGTTAGCGACAGCTTGCCAATAGTGGGATAGAATTATCGCCGCTAAATCGGCGATAATTGCCTATCGCCCCCCTTGGTAATATGCCCCAGAATTCTTTAAGAGGTGAGAATTTGGTTCAAAAACGTTATAACTGGAATTCTTTCGTTAGCACAGGGAATGAACTAACACCATATGTCTAATGTCACACTTCTTACGGCAAGTGAATGGCATCTGCCATAATTAAACAAAGTCGTTGAATTAGGATCTAATTCCCCATCCTTCAATTTCATGCTTAGAATGCAGTATTGCCAAAGGATTGTGATAATGTAAAACTGTAAGGCTGACAAACGCCTTGGATTACTGGCATTCAGTACACCAAAGGTTGATGGCGTTTTCAAGTGGTAATAAGATGCACATTGAGGGCCTGATGTAGATCTTGGCGGATGGGTTAATCTGTCACACCGTATCCAATTCGCCAAAATATAAATCCCATAGGATATAATGTGATTTATATTTCGGCAGGTGGGATATCCATCACTGTTGTGATGGAGTAACCTGTTCAACAAGATCTAAATCAGGGCCTAAATGACCATTGTTGCTGAACAAACATTTACAATGATTAACATGTATTTTTATTTTTTTTAAACTCTGCATTTGTAATCAATAATAAAACAAAGTAAGAGGACCTTAAAAGCAAAGTGCAGGTCTAAAAGTATCTTTGAAAATTAATATAACGTTTGTAATTATTGAAGTAAACCCTCATCTCTCTTTTTCGTTAGTTCTGTTCATTTTATGATTTCAGATTCACGAACATTTGTCATTGCCCCCCCTCACTACACAGTGACACGTAAGAAGAAAATGTGCTAATTTGCAACAAAATATACACCTGGGCAAAGACATTCTGTGTGACTCTTGAACAAAACAGATGGCCATCTGTGTAATTTGAATAATAAAGGTAACAAACGTTTTAAAGCCTAATAGAAGTTTTCATGCACTTATTCTTTGGTTGAAATAGATTTCTAATTTCTGGATTGGACATACCTAGATGGAGAGGGTACGCACACTGGTCAGATTAATTGATGAACTGTTCAAAAGAGAGGAAGGAATTTAATGTTAGGCTACCTGCAAGTTAACAGTTTTAAGTAGCAACAGAAGGACAAAGTAATTGAATGATTTCACATTTTCTTATTGTATTCGGATTTTTGAAAGATGCTTGCTTTGCAGTGATTTTCTGCTTCATTTTAAGTACTGGTTTACAAATAACATTCAAAGCCTTGGCAGAAGAGGGTAGACATGTATACAGAAAAACACCAATGAATGGAGAAAAATAATGTATATTTTCTTTTTGTCAGTGGGAGACAATTAAAGATTTCTCTCATACATAGCTGTCCAATTTACCCCTGTACTGACAGGTATATAATCACAAAGGATTACATTTATTATTATCATCCTGTTAGTTAGTTGATATGTTGCAAGTAACAATGCAAAGATTATCATCCCTATAACAAGGGAATTTCTGCAAAGGCTAGGTATGGACATTAAGGGCAAAGTTCAGAGATCAGCAGATGGGCCTTAGAGCTTCTGGGTGGGAGAAGTTTCACCTATCCTCAACGGATAGCATAATGTTCACTCAGACACATCAGGAGCACTTTCCTCAAAAGCATAGTGCTGGGTGGGCCACTGTGTTATAAGGG
Source organism: Lissotriton vulgaris (assembly GCF_964263255.1). Lineage (NCBI taxonomy): Eukaryota > Metazoa > Chordata > Amphibia > Caudata > Salamandridae > Lissotriton > Lissotriton vulgaris. Next base: position 494,215,648 of record NC_141685.1, read on the forward strand.
CATTGGAATCTTTGTTGTTCTGCAGAAACATTTTCAAGGTTTATCTGCAAAACAAAAAGGCAAATGCCTTGATGAGCAGAGAATTTTCTCCATGATAGCCAATCATGATTTTTCCTGCCCGGCATAACCAACATTATTTTGGAGACCCAGTCAGAAAAAATATACATCAGGAGAATATCCTTAACTCATCAAGTCCTCCAATATTTATAGACAAGTCAAGTCAAGTCAAGTCAGAGAATTTATATAGCGCACTACATACCCAGAGGGTCTCAAGGCGCTAAGGGAGGGGAGGAGGATTACTTGTCAAATATCCACGTTTTAAGTTGCTTTCTAAATGCTAGGTGGTTCTGGGTAAGGCGAAGGTGGGTGGGGAGTGAGTTCCATGTTTTAGCTGCCAGGTATGAGAAGGATCTGCCTCCCATGGTGGTCTTGTTGATGCGGGGTACAGTGGCGAGGGCTTGGCTGGAAGAGCGTAGTTGGCGGGAGTGGGTGTAGAAGGATAGTCGTGAGTTGAGGCATTCTGGTCCGATGTCGTAGAGTGATTTGTGTGCGTGGGTTAGTAGTCGGAAAGTGATCCTCTTGTTGACGGGTAGCCAGTGGAGGTCTTTCAGGTGGTCAGAGATGTGTTCGTTACGCGGGATGTCTAATATGATCCTGGCTGAGGCGTTTTGGATTCGTTGGAGTTTCTTCTGGAGTTTAGCGGTAGTACCTGCGTAGAGGGTGTTTCCGTAGTCCAGTCGGCTCGTGACCAGAGCATGGGTGACTGTTTTTCTGGTTTCGGTGGGGATCCAGCGAAATGTTTTTTTGAGCATGCGGAGAATGTTGAAGCAGGATGAGGATACGGCATTGACTTGTCTGTTCATTGAGAGTGAAGAATCCAGGATAACGCCTAGGTTCCGTGCGTGGTCTGTCGGGATGGGTGCTTTTCCAAGGGTTTCCGGCCACCAAGAGTCGTCCCATGCAGAGGGGGAAGTACCTAAGATGAGGACTTCTGTTTTATCTGAGTTCAGTTTCAGACGGCTTTGTTTCATCCATTCGGCAACTTCTTTCATTCCTTCGTGTAGGTTGGTTTTGGCGGTGCTGGGGTCGTTGGTGAGAGAAAGGATCAGTTGAGTGTCATCCGCGTAGGAGATGATGTTGAGGTTGTGTTGGCGAGCGATGGCCGCAAGGGGGCTCATGTATACGTTGAAGAGGGTGGGACTGAGTGAGGATCCTTGTGGTACGCCACAGATGACTTCAGTGGCCTCGGACTTGAATGGTGGAAGGCGGACTCTCTGGGTTCTTCCGGTGAGGAACGAGGTGATCCATTCAAGTGCTTTTCCGTGTACTCCGATGTTTCTAAGGCGTTGTAGAAGGGTGCTGTGGCAGACTGTGTCGAAGGCTGCAGAGAGGTCGAGGAGGATGAGGGCGACTGTGTCTCCATTGTCCAGTAGAGTTCGAATGTCGTCTGTTGCTGCGATGAGGGCGGTCTCAGTGCTGTGTTTTGCTCGGAAGCCAGATTGAGAGGAGTCGAGGGATTTGTTGGCTTCGAGGAAAGCGGAGAGTTGGTTGTTGACAGCTTTCTCGATGACTTTGGCTGGGAAAGGAAGGAGCGATATGGGGCGGTAATTTTTTAGTTCGGTGGGGTCCGCTGTGGGTTTTTTCAGAAGGGTGGTGAGTTCAGCGTGTTTCCAGCTTTCCGGGAAGGTGGCGGAGTTGAAGGAGCAGTTGATGACGTCCCGGAGGTGCGGTGCTATGACGGAGTCTGCTTTGTTGAAGATGTGATGGGGACATGGGTCTGTGGGGGATCCTGAGTGGATAGAGTTCATCAGGTGGATGGTGTCCTCAGTGGAGATTGGGTTCCAGTCATTAAGAGTGTTCAAGGGGGGAGGATGTTCAACATATGGTTGGGTGGGTTGGTCTCCGGGTTGGTTGTCGAAGCTGTTGTGGATGTCTGCAATTTTGTTGTGGAAGAATAAAGCCAGGGAGTCGCAGAGGGCTTGAGAAGGGGTGATGTCGTTGGAGTTGGCCGAGGGGTCGGTTAATTCCTTGACGATGTTGAAAAGTTCCTTGCTGTTGTGGGCGTTGTTGTCTAGTCGATCCTTGAATGCAGTTTTCTTGGCCTTTCGGATAAGATGGTGGTGTGTGCGGGTGGCGTTTTTGAAGGCGTCCTTGGTGCTAGTGGATGGGTCTTTTTTCCAGGCCTTTTCAAGGGAGCGGCAGAGTTTCTTGGACTTCTTAAGATCATCGTTGAACCATGAGGCCTTCTTGCTGCCAAGTTTGCGTTGACGTTTTTTCAGTGGTGCTAGGATGTCGGCGGTGTTGGATAACCATAGGGTGAAGTTGGCGGCGGCTTGGTCTGGGTTAGAAGAGTGGGCTGGGGTGTTTAGAAGGAGCGATGAGGAGATCTGGTCGATGGTGATTTTGTTCCAGTTTCTTTGCAGAGTTGGTTGGAGGTGGTTGGTGGGCAATAACTCCATGGTAGGTGGGCTGCTGATTAAATGGCAGAGTCAGCTCAAGCTCTAGGTCTATTTTTAAATGAGATTGAAGAAACATGAATATTGTTGATTCATGTCCAGGCAACCTCTGGTGGACTACTGCTCCAACAATAGTGAAAAGAGTCCCTTCATTGTGATGGATGTACATAGGAATATTATGGAACATCACAGTTAACCTGAGAGGATTTATTACATTCTTCAGCAATTTAGACTAAGGACATTATTACCAAGAAAATATATAAATTACTGATTAGTTCATCTTTAGCTCATAACACATTGAACATTAAGAATTTATTTTTTGAAGGTGTCAGCGGAAAAATGTGGCCCACTAAAATCAACTTTCACCACTCTGGGTATCTTCTGCTGCCCCTAAGAGACCGTTTTTGGCCCTGAAGATCTCTAGAACAGTTGTAACTCCTTAAATTGGTCAAACTATTCTGTTGTTTAAAAAGGAGCAACCCTTGTGTCAGGGAAAGATCAGGTTATCTATAAAGTGTCTTAGGGAAGAAGCTTAATGAGAGCTAGCATCACAACTGAGGATGATTGCTGTTTATTATTATTCCTGATGCCCTATATTGACCTTCTCCTTTCCAGTGCATGTTCACAGAAGACGAAGATTCCATGAATACTAGAATGCAATTGTCTGCATTTTATTATATAGTTGGGTTTCACCCTTTTTCAACAACAATTTTACTAGGAAAGAACAAAACAGCAATTTTTAACATAATATATGTGGCTGAGGACTGCATAGCAGACCTCAGACGTCTGCATGTAAAATGGTCCAAATTAAAAGAATCTAAGATATTTTTTTACATTACATATGCATTAATCATCATATATGTGCACTAGCCTGTTGTGCATTAGTGCTGCTTATTAGATACATGATCCGTTCTCAACAGAAAAGAAGCATTTCAGACTATATATTAGAAATGGGATTTCTGGTTGGCTAAGGCTCGCGCCAAAGCCAGGAAGAAACCACCACTCTAGGCAGGGCAAGGGACTTACACGCTGAAGATAACCCCTGCTCACCCCCTTGGTAGCTTGGCATGAGCAGTCAGGCTTATCTCAGAGGCAATGTGTAAAGCATTTGCGCAACACACACAGCAGCAACACTCTATGCACACTACAAAAGAAACTCCGCACACGGGTATATCAATATTTAGAAACATAATCACACATTTACCCTTTGCCAACTGGCACTAGGCGCTGTTTACAGGGGGTTAAATACAGGACCACGCCAATCGGGCCATGGTGAGAAACATCAGAACAGGTTAGTAAATATAAACCACGACCAGTACGTACTGGTACAATAATGACCTAAGCATTATCACATTAGCATTAGACAACCTCCTAAAATATCATAGCATGACATTAGGCATAACCACATTAGCGTTAGACACCCTCCTAAGCACAAAGACATTGCGCATTAGGCCTCACCAGCATAAGAACATTATGCAATAACCTCATGAGCATAAACATCATTAGAGGCATAAATCAGGGTGCATAAATCACATCACATAAATCACATTATGCAAGCACAATCAAAAGGGGGCATAAAACGCATTGTGTAGTTTTGTAGAGCTTGGCGCTCCACCCATCTCACCCACAATGACCCCAGGCCATCTGGCCTTCCCTGGCGCCTCAAATGCCCTGTGTCGATAATGTCAGGGCGGCTGCCAATGCAGCAGATTTCCCAAGTGCGCAATTACGCTGGAACAGAGGAGTGTTTCTCACCACTCCTACCTCATTCAACAATGCCCCCAACAGAACTTGTGGCCTAAACGTTGCAGCTGATGCTAATTGCCATGCAGCTGTGAGCAGAACTTGGGCCTAGGCACTCACTGTGCCCTCTGGACAAATTTTCAGAAAGCGGTGCAGCTGCCCGCGCTGGTGCAGCACAGCTATGAACAAACAAAGTAAAGCGGCCCTGGCATGACTGTGCCCTCATGGACTCCACTGGGGCTCTCTGACTAAACTGCACCCATTTTTGCAGCTGCCCTCCGCCAGGCGGAGCAGCTGTAAAAAGACCAACCAAAACAGAGGAAGGCATGGGCACGACTGGCCCTCGGGACACCCACCGGGGCCCTGGAACTACGGTGCCCATTGTTGCAGTGGTTCGACAAGGCGGTACACCTGTGAATACTCAAAGAAGCTCTGGCACCTCAGTTGCTCAGGGGAGCAGGCACGGGGGCAGGCACCGATAGTGTGCCTCGACACACCCTGCCATCAGCAGCCTCGGCCAACTCTCCTCACTTCACCCGGGCCCCGTCCTAGGACCGGGGACTTCGATGTGGAGCCCGCAAGCCTCTGGACTTCTGGCCTGCCTAGGAGGCCCTGCCCAGAACCAGGCCAGGCTGCCTGACTTCCGGGTCACGCTCAGCAGTGGCCCTGAGAAGATTTCTTCAGTGGCTCGGGCTGCGGAGATGATCCCTCTACAATGTGGGGTGGGCACCCGCATTTTAAAATAGCATGAGAGAGTGGCGGGCACCTGCTCTCCACCCATAAAGGCAAATAAAAGAATCCAAATGCGGGGTGGGCAGACGCGATTTCCAGCATCACGGGGGAATCATCAAAGCTTTATTTCGATATAAATATATCATAAACGCATTTAACATTTTATGAAAAGTGTACGAATATAAAAATCAAAGAAAATTGGACATGGGTAGAATATTTTAGGGAAATTAAGAAATACATCAAGGTGAAACAGCTTTTCCTTTTCCTTTCTCCATATCTCACTTACTTGATTATACAATTTGGCAACACCACAGGCCAGAGTGGTATTAGTGTCTGTTCGTAATATTCTCAGCGCTTCACGGTGATACCTTGTTCCCAGTTGACAGTAAACAGGATTCAACCATTTTTCCCTTGGTTTAACATAGGCAGCACATGCAAAAACAAGGTGCGGGACACTTACGACCACTCCAAGGCAATGTAGACAGAGCGGGTGTGTCTATTAGGGAGGTTACCAGCTACTGGTGTGTTCGCGAACTGGGAGTGTGCCCAATCTAAACTGGATATAGAGAGCCATGTCTCTAGGTTTCTGAATAAAATCTAGATAGGGCTCTAGGCTTGGGATTTACTTATGCAAGAAAAATTCATCAGTCAACTTACCTAGGCCATGGTTTCTAGTCTCCTGACTATCGATCCAAGCCCAGTAGTCACTTTTGATCGCTGTCTTGTTCAACGTTCAATGCTTGTTCAATGCTATAAGGAACTTTTCAATGTTTGAGAGACATCTAATCTTGTGGGATCCCTCAAGATGCATCACATCTCTTAGGCCGTCTGCATATTTAGATAACTCGGGTGTAAGCCACAGAAGAGCCCAATAGAGAAGAGGACGTAGGGTGGCGAGATCTTTCAATGAGCGACGTCCCAAATCGCTCAGTAGTGGCTTGGTTGGGGGCTCCTGTGGAAGTGAGACCAACTCTCTAAAGAACTTGTTTTCTGCCTTTACCATGTCATCGATTTTTTCAAAGCCCCAGAGCTCAGCGCCATATAGTGATGAGCCTACGGCCTTGGCTGCGTAAATCACGAGGGCAGGGGCAATTGGCATGGATCTTGATGAGCGATGCCCTCTGCCTATGGCACCCACAACCTGCTTATGTTTCAGGGCCATTTTATCAATGTGTGGTCAATGTATGTGAAATTCTGATGCCCAAGTAATCAAATATTTTGACGCACTCTAAAGGCACCCCATCAAGTGCGGGTGTGGTCTTTACCTGCCTGCTGGGATTAAAATAGAGGAGCTCGGTCTTCGAGGTAATAATTTATTTATTTATTTGCGTGTATAGCGCAGGACTCGACCCCCTGAGGGGTATCTCCGCGCTTGTGCTCATCCTAAAATAACCTAATCATGATTCATGGACTGTGATGGTGTCAATTTGTTGATCAATTAGCAGGCAGGAAATAAATACGTTTTTAAAGTCTTTTTAAAGAACGGAAAGTTAGTGTTTAATTTCAAAGTTGAAGGGAGTGAATTCCACAGAGTGGGGCCTATGTAGGAGAGGGCACGACCTCCCTGTCTAGATTTTTTTATCCTGGAGACATGGAGCAGTTGCTGACTGCTACAACGCAGAGTACGCCCCGGGCTACAGGGGATGAATTTTTCTTTCAGATATTTAGGTCCAGTACCAAACAGACATTTGTGTATTGTGCAGCAGATTTTACATTTTACATGCTGCCTGATGGGCAGTCAGTGGAGTTTGTCCAGGAGAGGACGTGAAGCTGTCCTGGGTTGGGCATTGAGAACAAGTCTCGCTGCAGTGTTCTGGATTACTGTTAGTCTTTGCAGTTGTTCCTCATTGGCCGAGATGTACAGGCCATTATAGCAATCCAGCCTATTAATTACCAGCATCTGGACAAGTGGTTTCCTGTGGATGTCTGGTAGGAATGGAAAGACAATCGATGATACGAAAACAAGATCCTGCTACTTGATTTGTGTGTTCTTTAAACAAAAGTGATTTATCGAACTGCACAGCAAGATTTTTTACGGTCTGTTTGGGACTCGGTACTGGTCCCAAATCCGGGGGCCACCATTCTGGAGACCACAAGAGGGTGGTCTCTCCAAACAACATGACCTCCGTCTTGCCTACATTGCACTGGAGGCAATTTAATGCCATCCAGCCCGATACTGCCCTCATTCCGTCCGCAAAAGATTTTTGTATTGCTGGTGTGAGGGTCTGAAAGGGGAACAAAAGCTGAGTGTCGTCAGCATACGACACTGGGGTGAACCCATGTGCTCTTACAATTTCTGCCAAGGGAACCACATACACATTAAACAGTGTAGGGCTTAGGCATGAGCCCTGTGGCACTCCCTTGGTGAGCTCCCTAAAGATGGGGTAGTGAGAGCCCAATCTGACTCCTTGAGAGCAGCCTGAAAGAAAGCTCTCCAGCCAGGACAGAGCTACGCCTCCTATGCCCATCTCCCTCAGACGACCAAGAAGTATCTCACGTGACACCGTGTCGAAGGCAGCGGATAAATCTAATAGCACCAGAATCATAGAGCCCCCACCATCCAGTGACATCCTGATGTTATCGGTCACTGAGAGGAGGGCAGATTCGGTGCTGTGATTTGGCCTAAATGCAGATTGAGAAGAGTCCAGGCCCTCCGCTGCCTCAATATATTTAGACAGGTGGGTGTTCACATGTCTCTCGGTCATTTTGCTAAGGTAGGGCAGGAGGGAGATGGGTCGGAGGTTTGAGAGGTCCGTCCATGGGAGCGCCGTGTTCTTTCGGTAGGGTTCACCACTGCTTTTTTCCACTCCTTAGGCACAAGTCCTTCCCTGAGAGAATGGTTTATTACTGCTTGGATATGGGGTCCAAGCAGAGTACTCAGGGAGGCAAGTATTTTGGCGGGCAGAAAATCATCAGGAGAGCCCGATTTTATACAACTCATAAGGGGGAGTAGATCCAAATCACTTACTGCTGGAAATGCCACAAATGAGGCATCTCTCTGGGCAGGAGGAGTAAGCGGAATGGAAGTAATACTCTTTTTGCTGGAAGCCCTCATGATTTTCTCATGAATCAAATTTATTTTATTATCAAAAAACAAAGAAATTTCATCACATATGATTGAGAAAAATCATCTGGGCTTTCGCATGCGGCTGGTTTAATAAATGCTTGTAAAATTTTAAATAATTCCTTAGAGCAATTGCCCGCCTCTGCAAGTTGCTGTGCAAGACTATTCTTCCGAGACAATTTGATATTTTTATAATATCTAGACTGGGCATCGTGATATGCTTTCTTGCTTTCCTCTGTTTGCATTTTCCTCCATTTCTTTTCTTTCTGCCTGCATGCCAGCTTCTCTATTCTGAGAACTTCAGAATACCATACTTCCTGCTTGGAAGGAGGGTATTGCTTTTGTAACTTCAGAGGGGCTAGTTTGTCAATTGCCTCTATGAGAGATTTATTAAATTTGAATAGTGCGGACTCCACAGTATCCTCCTCTAGAGGAGTAGGCTGCTTCCATTCCCTCTGTAATTCCTCCACCGTTTCTTTGTGCCACTGTCGACGCCAGATTGGTGGAAGAGAATTCTTTTGTGACAATTTATCCACTCCTAGTAGAGAAAATTCCACTATAAAGTGGTCAGTCCAATTTATTTGAACAGTGGGTGAACTTCGTACTTTAGAGCAGTTAGCGAAAAGCAAATCTAGGAGGTGGCCTCCTGTATGTGTGGGTCCATTATTCAGCAGATTTAAGCCAAGAGTGGATAAATCAGTAATCGAAGATATGGTGTCTGAGTGCATAGAAATATCAACGTGAATATTAAAATCCGCAAGAAGTATAAAATTCTCTTTTGCTTTAAAATATGGGGCTAAGAGCTCCAAAAGAGCCAAAGAGAAGCCCACACTAGACCCCGGTGGGCGATAAACTAATGCTCCTTTCCGAACAGCTTTAGTGGCAGAGTTAATTTTAAAAATCATTATTTCAAATTGTGGGCAATGTTTTTGTTCTAATATGGTAACCTTCAGGTGTTCCTTATACAATATGGCTAAGCAACCACCAATTTTCTCTGGACGATCCCAGTTTATAAACTTAAATCCCAATGGGACCCCCACTTCTATGGCAGGCACGGTGTGAGGTTTCAGCCAGGTTTCTGTTAGGAAACATATATCTGGTTGTTGTGTATGTACCAGGTCCCATACCTCGAGTTGGTGTTTGGGTAGGGAGCGGACGTTTAAAAGGAAGCACTTTAATTCTTTTTGTGATGGTAATTCCACTTTGTTATCCTCAATACTAGAGCCAACATAAGATGCTTGAAAATGGCAGTTAATACAGGAGAAAGGGCCCTCAGGACATGGCCAACAATTTCTCCTGCAACCTTGTTGTGGAATTGTCCTTAAGGTTAACAAAGTATGCGCAGAGTACCTGATTATATGTACCCCTACAGAAGGTTTAACCAGAGTAATCGGGCCCATAGCCCCTAGCCCCGTCCTGGCGCGGACGGGTGCAGACGGGCCACTTTTTGGCTACTCTTTGGCGTAGCTTCGGCTCCCCTGCGTGCGACCGCTGCGCGCTCGGAGGTGGGTGAGGGCTAAATATCCCCGTAAATACAACCACTAGAGCGCTAACCGCTCAGTGGTGAACAGGAAGTGCCTGGCTCTCCCTGACCCGCCCTCCGCGCAACGGTACTGCCTACCGCGTCGGACCGGGGCGAGCAGGAGTGGTGACCGAGCCCAGGCTTCCTGCTACACATAAAATACCGTCCCCCCTCTTGAATCAGGATGGGAAACCGTGTGGAACACCAACGCGCTCCAGATAAAAGCGAGCGTTAGCAGGAAAGAATAAAACCTATTTAGCATATTTTGCAGACCGGCAGGTGTTTTGGAAATTAATAGGGTGTCATCCGCAAAAAGAAAGGCGGGCACCTTATCTCCCGCCAGGACTGGAACATCTGCATTTATTTCTAAAAGATAAGAGATGACCCCGTTTACAAAAAGAGAAAAGAGGGTTGGGGCCATAACGCAACCCTGGTGAACTCCTCTCTCTACTGTAATTTTCTCAGTTTTCTGATCCTGTGTACCCCACCTAACTCGGCGTTGTTGCCCTCATGCATGCGAACCAGAAGATTCAGGATGGCCGAGGGAATCCCCATCTCCTATAAGACCAGCCATAGACGGTCTTGGGGACCAGGTCAAAGGCAGTCTTTAGATCGATAAAATCGAGGTATAGACTGCCCTTTCCGATGGTCACCACCTTCCAATACAGGAAGGCCAACCTAAAGGCCTGATCGATCATGCCTGTACAAGCCCTAAACCCTGCCTGGTAATCTGATAGAATGTTATTCTCCCCGGCCAACCACCTTCTGGCCAGCATCTATAAGGCTGATGAGGCGGTAGTTGGCAGGGTCTCCCCTGGGGCCCTTCTTATAGATGGGGATTACCTACGCCCCCTTCCAAGAAGCGGGCCGGGGGCCCCCTCGAAGAGGGCATTGATCAACAGGGCAAAATATATAGCCCATTCTTTAGGATTCGCTCGACATAGGTCGCTTGGTAGGCCATCTTGGCCCGGGGTCTTCGCTGGGATAATCTTTTCTATGGCTATCTCTCCCTCTCTCGCCACTATTGGCTGAAATTGTTCGGGAGGAACTGAAAGGGGTGGGCAGCTAAGGGGCTCTTGATACTCCAGGACAGGAACTCCCTCATATCATTTTTTTAAATGATCGTACCACTCCTGATTGGTGATATCGTTTGGAATCTGGTCAGGGTCCCGACCATTAGTTCTCCTGACCAGGCTCCAAAACAGTTCTCAATTTTTAGACAGAATAGCCGCCTTCAGATCTGCCCAATGGGATTCCTCCCAGGGCCTCTTGGCCTTGGCCATTGTGCGTCAGTAATCCTTTCTACTCTGTTGGACCTCACTAGTGTTGTGGTTCTTGATTGCGGATATCAGAGAGGACTTTTTCCGTCTACACTCCCTATTGTCCAATCTTTTGGTCGTTTACGAAGCATGGATTTCCTATTAGAAGGAGAAGATTCCAAGAAGAGGGAAACTTACTGGGTCGGTTGTATTGACATAAATGTCCCAGACAGCTGTGGCCCCGTCCTTTTCTGTGCATGCTTTGAACAATGCGGATGTCTGAACACTCAAGATTTCCCCAAGGGCCAGCATTTTCCGCTCTTTAATAGCAATTTTTGTCCATTTGAGAAATCGCTTGCAATTTGATGGTACAACCTCTTTAGTTGTCATCATGGGGCTAGTGTTAGAGCTGCAGGCCTCACAGGGCCATACATCTGCCATAGAGAGGAAAAGTGGATTGTGATCACTATAAGTTGACGGGACAATGATCATATCAACCACCTGTCTCCAGAGTCTTCCATCCATCATCTTGTGTTTTTTGCTGTTCATGTGGGAAGGGTATGCCCAGACGTGGACCCCGTGCTCACTAAGCCACTGGAGTCAAGCTATCCTGGCTGAAGACGGCTGATAGCTAGAAACTGGCCCTAGGATGTTTGATTCTGGTCCAACATGACATGGCTTGGCAGATCGGGCTGGACTTTTCCCATGAGGCAGGCTCAAGACTGATTTGCATATGGCCATGTCTGAACTGGGATGGCTTGGTGAGCAAAATAACGATTGATTAAACCCAGATCTGTGACTGGGGGGAATGTTTTGCCATTGTGCAGCATTCTCTCTATCATCTTGTGTTTTTGCTGTTCACCCTATGTGGTAACGGTATGCCCAGACGAGAGTCCCTTGCTCACTTGCCACTAGATTAAAGCAAGCCTGGCTGAAGACAATTGTAATGCCAGAAACTGGTCCTAGGAATCTTGTTTCGGGTCCAGGGAAGGCATGGCTTGGCAGTTCGGGCTGGACTGTTCCTATGAGGCACAGGGTCAGACTGATTTGCATATGGCCATGCCCAAACTGGGGTGGCAGAGTGGGCTAAAGAACGGTGATGGATTCAACCCAGATCTGTTGACTGGGAGTGAGTGTTTTATTGGTTCAGATGCTCCGGCATCACCACCCGCTTTTGTACAATCTTACCATATTTAACACAGAGAGCACACACACTTTACACTGAACAGCATTTCTAAGGTGCCCAGAGTCCTAATACCGCCAACACCATGTCAGAAAAAAGGCTAGAAGAAAGGCTAAAAGTGTAGGGATGCCCCTGCAAAAATGGCCAAGCCCAAAACTATGTAATCTCCCCCTTCTAGAACTTTGAATGATCAAATATAATAGTACAATTACATTTGTGACAACATACATTTATTCCTTTGATGACACAGGATTCTGAGAACCCAGTTTAAAATTCAATTTTGCTACTTTCATGGAATTCATTTTCGCACTAAACTGTCAAAATAGTCCAATAAAGTGCCAAGGACTCAGCTCTGATTGTGTAGAATACACAGTCTGCTACAATTTTAATATGCCTCTGTGGTAGACCCATGACTGGTTGTAGTCTGATATTATCTCTAAGTAAGAATGCCTCTAGGCGCTTAGCACAATTTAAGGATCTCCAAGTCCCTAGTGAATCAAAGTACATTCTTTGCCCAGGCCCTACTGATGAAAACAGCCATTTGCCTAGGTATATAACACAATATCATGCTCGGTAATAGTGACCTACAAATATAAAGCTTCTACTACGTTGTGTTCCACTGCATCATCAATATAAGTATATAGTTGCTATTTTGACATTCACATCTGCTTACATTTTCCACACCTTGCATTGCAGTGGTTAGGTCGAGCTAGTGGATACTATATTTTGTTATGAGATATGATGCCTGTGATATAGTTGATGTACAGGAAGGAACACCTTCCTGTACATAAGGAAACATTGGCATTTTGCTTTTTCCATGTGTGCTGCATAAGGCAGCACACATGGAAAAAGTTAAAACAAGGAAAAATGAAGCATTTCTCCTCGTTTCGCCACCTTAAGACCAGGAATTTTCTGGTCTTAAGTTTGGCACTGCCACCTATTATTGCCAAGCTTGATAATGGGTGGCAGCGTCAAAATGAATGGGTGTTGCGATGGAACGCCCACCGCAACACCCACTGCACGCCCCCTTTCACGTAAGTTCATCATGAAAGGGGCCCTATTACCAAGGCAGCATTAAGCCAATTAACCTGGCGTTAAGCCACGGTAATTGCCTCAACACTGCCTTGATAATCTGGGGATGCAAATATTGCCGCGTTATCGGCAGAAAAGTGCTGATAACGCGGCGATAAGGGGCTTGATGATATGCCCCTTTGTTTGAAACAGAAAAGTCACAATCAAAATGCTTTCTTCAAAACCCCCATTCCGGCCCTTATACCCTCACCCACTTCCATAAAAGCATAGAGATGAGTTAATTCACTTTCTCAAATATTCATACCTCATTTCAAGTCACAAATACTTAATGCCTCTCATCCCAATATATTCAAACTACAATAATGTGATATCTCTTATTCTCAGCATAGGAATGCTACTATATCCATCATTCAATAATCATGAATACATTTCATATAATATAAACAACTGTATATCAACAATCAATCATTTTTAACACCTTCTTGATTAAGGAACTTTTATAATTACAGGATTGTTTCCTTGGTGAACCATACACGTGCCTTCACCAGATTTCCAGTATTCTGCCTACATTTCCAGTATTATGCCGATGCACATTTTGGTGTGGGACTACCTGGGTCATACATCCCCATCAAGGCACATTAATACGTCCATACTTCAAAGATTAAGGGAGATGGTATGATGGGGCAACATATACCTGCATAGAAACAATAATGAATACACTAACATTATAGTTAATTTAATGCTATAATGGCTCATACACTAAACTTTCAATTCAAAAAGACAAATATTTTTTATTGAAAAACTATGGCTCTCATAATGAATGCTGTCTGTGTACACACAACAAAATGTGCATCAACTTCATACTAAAAACTTAGGCACAAATCTTAAAATCTAGTGAAGCCACTTGTCTGGTGCAGGACTGGAAACAGTCTTTTGATTACAAAATGTTGATATCAAGACAGGATCGAAATTGTTTAACTATTGATATATAGTTGTTTATAATATATGAAATGTATTCATGATTATTGAATGAAGGATACAGGAGCATTGGTCAATGTATTAGATCCAAAGAACGGACAAAGCCACAATTGCCCACATTGCCCATGCCTGAAAACGTACTTGGTTCCAACAGTTGATGACTTTGTGGATTATTCTAAGTGTTAAACCATCTATAGATTTAATAGATTTAAAATCTGATATTTTGGTTTAACTGGAATTTGGACCCCACAAGCTAGAAAAGTGGGGTAGGAAATTCTTCAGACTTAGGGCTTGATTTAGAGTTAGGCAGATGGGATATCCTGTCCGCCATATTAAAATGCCATTGAATAAAATGCACTTGTAATATGTTAGATCCATCATGTTTCTGATGGATTAACCCATCCAATGAACTCTAAATCAGGCTCACACTATCGTATGGCTATATACAGAGTAGAAAACCTGGCTAGTGTCAATTGACATGTGCCAATGTCCATCACAGCTTGCACCATCTAGAATTGAATTAGGGCATTAGGTATTTCCCTTTAGCTTCCATTTAGCTCCTGATCCTCCGTGTCAGCCTGATCCTTTGTGTCAGCCGTATTTTCCTAGAAGTAACAAATGCAACCAGAAATTCTTTGATTTATTGGAAATCTTGACCAATGATGCAGAGTTATTTCCTATCCAAAAACTGCAACAAGTTTTAAAGATGCAGAGTCACATATCCATTGAAAAATGCACTATTCTTGTCGATGTGCAAGAGAATTTAAAAATTAAGCAATCAACCTAGTCTGAATTTCCAGTTTCAGCAGTGCATTCTTTACAAAGGTTTAGAAGTTTTTCTAGGCTAGTCACATTCTCATCTCATATTTCCATTGAATTCCTATAGGCGTAGTGGCATAATGTCGTGTGAACAAGTGTAGACAGAATGGAAATTAAAGTATAGTCAATGACCACACAAGAGTATGAGACATGCACTGAAGAATACAGGGGCTTATTATCAAGGAACAGAGTTAAAATTATCGCCGCTTTAGCGGCAGGAAACTGCAGTTAAAGCAGCGATAATGGGCTTGATAATATGCCCTTAAGAATTCCAGTAGAAGCCCATGTTCTGGTGTTAACATGGGCTTCTATTGGAATTCTCCAAGGCACATTATCAAGCCCATTTTTGCCATTTTAGCGTCAGTTTCCAGCCGCTAAAGCGGCAATAATTTTAACGCCATTCCTTGATAATATGCCCCTTAGTCCTTTGTGGTGTTCAAAATTAGGGTTAATTCAGGTAGTAATATGGACCTTCCCACTATGCAAATGGAATTCCTCACCATTGTTTTCGTGGGCATACTGTAGTTCAGGCTCTAATAAGCTAGGTCAATGCTTTGATAGAAAGAGCGTGCTTGCTTGTTGATCACATTAAATCTTATATCTGCTGAGTTTGTCTGTTTCATTCCCATGCACCAAAACCTCTTTATTTCTCTGGAAAATATTTTCTTGCAAGATAACTTTCGCTTTTGAGACTCAAAACCTCTGACAGAAACACATTCTAACGAGGGTATTTTACAATTGGGATCGGAAATGTCCTGACGAATGCCGGTGTGACCCTATACTCTGGGCACATTACAGCACCAGAAACATGTCGACATATTGGCAGTAAGAAGTTCATTACTTTCTTCCTGTTACCACCATCCTTTACGTTTTTAATCCTGGCCGTATGGTACAGGAATAAACATACGCATAGCAACACCTGTGAGCTAGTTTTAATCTTCACTGCACCTCCTCTTTCGGTGAACCCAATATAATCATTTCTCTAAACATTTTTACAGGTTGTGTCTTGTCTTTTCCTACCCTATTGCTCAACCCCAGGCGTTGGTCTGCGCTGGGGTGTACTGAAGCAGGCATTTGATGAAGCATGAGACAATTTTGTGAGTGAGGGCAGTATTTTCACACCAAGCAAGTGTCACCAAATATACTTATTCACCACTCTCTACTCCTTTTTGTGTGTTTGTGGTTGAGGTGGTGCCCTATCGAGGCAAAACAGACCGCTTCCATCAGGGGAGGGTGATTACACTCACTTTATAACCTGTTTTTACCCATGGGTAGCTTGGCACTGAGCAGTCAGGCTTATCACAGATGCAATGTGCTAATTATTCGCCCAGCACTTTCATTCAATAAATAAACTGAACGTCAAAAAAGAGACTTCACAGGAGATGTATGTAAATACAGTTTGCATTCAGAACACACATTAATTAAAACAACATGAGCATCATCTATATTTAGGCAGAAATCACAGTTGGAAATATTACTAGCAGTACTAGGCCCATCCATGTTAAAATGACATCAGTAGTATGCACACTTGGGAAGTATCTTACTTTAAGCCCTTGCACCCTTCTGCGGTGTGAAACTTTGTGTAAATTAGGCCCATCCCGGCAATTATTACAATTCAATTCTACACAGTTATAGGGTGCACCTAAGATCACAACAATACGTGGAGCACAGGGGGAGTCACGTAGTCTCTAGACCCACTTCCGATTGACCTGGGAAGCATTCCTCAGCTCCCACAATTACCCTCACCATTCAGGCCTGATCTGGGAAATACTACCTGGCAACACTAAGTCGTCGGCCTGGAGAGAAGAGGGCAGTTGAGCCGCCACACTGAGGGCACAAAAAGAACAATCAATAGGGGAAGAAGCAGGGGAGCTTCTGGGAAGGAGGCACCATGCCAGATAAACGTCAATCAAAGTAGCACCCAGGCATTCTTCACATTGGTAAATAAATCCATGACGCTGCACCTTCCTGGAAATGAGCCACAAAGACTGGTGTGCGTTGATCCGAGTTGCACCAGGCAGTTCCGGTCACGCACAATGAAGAGTTACGAACTCAGTACCTCCTTGGAAATGAGGTACAATGTTTGGTGCTTGTTGATATAGGACCCACCAGACACTACCAGTCACACAAATTGAAGAGTTGCAAATTATGTACTTCACAATGCCTGGTGCACATAGATACGGTTTGCACCAGACAATTCTGGTAACACACACAGATGCAAGTTTAGAAGTGCAGCACAAGTTATAGTGAGGTGCTATTATGGGTACGCCCTCCCTCTAAGGGTCACTACCTGTTAACCAAACACAACAAACAATTAGCATGCAGTGGCATGTCGCAGGAGAGAGATGTGGCACAATCGACAAAGCGGACCATGCTGGATGCCATAACCCATGAATGTGCTCACCACCAACAGACACTCATGAGTGTTGAGGCCCCTACAATGCATGGGCTACAGTCCTTAGATGGGGGAAATACTTTCGGGGTTCAGCTTATGGCTATCTAGTCTCCAGTACAAAGCTTAGTTCCATGCTCATGACACAATACCAGTTTGGATCCAGCAGATGATGGGGCACTTAAGAAGACACCTCTCTCCAGGTGTCACAAGAGTTCTTTGATGTCCCTGACACCTTCACAAGAGAACAGAGAGCATACCAACAAGCCCTCACAGAGCTCACTTCAGGGTGACACAGCAGCAGGTAGTCAGCCCAGGCCAACCACTATTCAGGTGAGGTGCACAGTCCCTTCCAATGGGAGCACAACAGATTTCTCTGGTAGTGTGCACCAAGCAGTTCCAGGATGTCTGGCCCGTAGTGCCCACAAGTGTATCTCTATCCTGCTGAATTATGTCAACAGTAGTTATACTGTAGTGTGCCTTTGACATGGGGGGGGGGTTCAGAGGGTCTCCCCTAAATTTCAGTCCTGTCTGCCATGAGGCCATAGAATGCAGATCTTAATCCTCAGTGGGTCAAAACCTCTCCATACAATCTATCTAGACAGACCTTCAAATGGCAGAGGTCTGGTGTTCTAGTTGCATCTCTAATGTTTCTAACTGTCACTGGGCAATGCACGGATGTACTTCCCCAGCCTCCAGTGTGGATTGGAATCAAGCTAAAAGGCACTCTCGGAGTTTTAGAGCAGAGAAATGCCAACTTTCTAGAAGTGGTATTTCTAAGCCCCTATTGACAAATCCACCTTCACCACAGGAGAGGGTTTGTCATTGTGAATCCAATTATATGAAACATGATGAGGCTACTCCACTGTAAGACACTATCACAACTTGAAGTAATTTCAACCATTTCACCATGTTAACGTATGGGAGGAGCAAATCTAATAGGTAGTGAAAACATACATGGGTATTCTTCACTACCTGGGCAGGTAGCACACGCCTACCTGCCCTGCCTTTCACCTACTACTCGCATCATCCCTTAAGACTTACCCCGGGGTACTCTTGTGGTTGTGAAAGGTCTCCACAGGATTGGCCAGAGGTTTATATAGGCCAACCTGAGTATTACTGCACACTCAGGCTTGTAACTGCAGGATTGGCACATGTTTCAAAACATCATAGGTGCAATTGCGCAAACACATGCCTACAATGGCAAGCTTGTGACATGTTTTAGAAACATCAGATGTGCAAGTGCGCACACTCAGGCCCACAATGGCAGGCTTGAGACATGTATAAAAAGATCAGGTAAGCACCACTTCCTAACATGTGTAGGAATTGTGCATGCACTTTTACAGTGCATTTACAATGAGAAAGGCCTAGAGCCACAAGCAGAGAATCAGCAAACCCTGGTGGTGTCCCATGGCAAGCCTTCTAGGTAGGGAAAAACCCTTATAGGGGTTCTTCGCTGCCTGGGCATGGAACACCCATGTGTACCTGCCCTACCTTTCACCTACCACTTGCGCCTCCCATCGGGGCTTACCTTAGGAGGGCTCTAATGGAAGTGAAAAGCCCAATCAGGGTTGGCTAATGAGTGAGAAATTCCAACCTGAGCATAAGCGCAACGGCACAGCTACAGGCATGCAATGGCAGGCATGGTATATGTTTGACAGGCTATTCTGGCTGGTGGCACAATCAGTGCTGCGTTCCACTAAGTTCAGTACCTGGCCTGGGTATGTGGTGTATCTTTTTACAAGTCACTCACATGTACAACACCTAAACCAATCAAGTACCCACCACTTCCTAGCATGTGTAGGAAGGATAGCCATGCTTTCACACTGCATTACAATGGGAATGTATCTAGAGTCCTAAGGTCGGGAAAAGAGAATCATCAAAAACCAGGAAGAAAGAAAGCAAAAGGTTTTAGTGAGATCCCCTAAAAAGGGCAATGTCCAAAATGTTTCAATAGCGCTTGGAGATCCAGGTCACAGTTCAGTAAAAAAGGCTTGTTTATTGTCTATGGCCATATGTCTATGTCATATTTTGACCCCTAGAAAAGCTATCTGAAATGGTGGTAATATCAAAAAGCTTCATACTGAACAACTTTGATTGGGCCAGAAAATATTCTCGTAGAAAGGAGCAGTTGTTTTTGTCTTCAGAACATGTTCCAAGTAGTAAATGTAATTGATGAGACAGTAGGTAATGGTAGAAATTTAACACAAGACATCCTTTTACAGTCGGAGTCAACTGTAGAAAATTACTAGAAAGTCCTTAACTACTTTTTCAATCCAGTGAAAGCCCTGAAAAATATTCAATTTCTTTCAACATGTTTCCAAGACTGATATGGCAAGTTCTATAACAAAAATCTACAATAAACAGACAATAAAAAACCACAATCTAAAAAATTCTGTTTCCTTGACTGTCATGGACTGAGCCCACTCAAGTACAGCAACTGTCTTTTTATGGTCCATACATAGTTCTTGTGCAGACAGTTGATAAAATTAACAGTGAATACTGTGTTTCTCAAACTCCCATTTTTCTTGCTGTCGAGAAAAGTGATGCAACACCCAAACAGTCCATAATAGAGGTAACATATAAAAATACATAATGCTAGCACACAGATGGTTGATAAATCTCTAACAGACCAATGTGGGATTGCAAAAAGGGTAATCCATTTGTTTTCCTGTTTAAAAAATTACAATGATCAGCTCCTCAGAAATCTACCATAGTAAAAGCTGCAGAACCAAGAACTGACTTAAGAACATCTTACCAAAAAAGTTTCAACCTCAGGTCAATGTAAGCAACAGCAGTTTTCCACCACAAATTCTACAATACTTTTCCACAGATGTTGTGGCAGTCTTTAGGAATCAGTTATATTTTGTAGCTCTTAGAAAGATGTGGGATGGATAGATAGTTGAACTGCCTTTTATCGTGTAGTTCACGTTGCATCTCATGTGACCTAATATTGACTAATAATTTCACTAGAGAGGATTAGTCTATCTAGAAATGAACTCTTAAGGTTTAAGAGGTCAGTTATCTGGTCTCAATATATTTTAAGATGGTGGGGGATCTGTAAATTGGTGCCTCCCTGGCATCTAATGGATATATTAGTAGGATTGTTCCTCACAGATACAACAAGTGGCATGTTCCATCCTCAGATCTTCACCCACTGCTCCTAGTGTGAGTGGGAGGGCTCAATGCAGTTTGCAAGTGAAACTCTTAGTCTAAGTGCAAGTTAAAATTGCCTTCATGATCCTAAATCCTGTTTACTAGTAAGGTCCTTTGGTGAGAATAAAAACAATGGGATGTTTGGTGTGGTAAAATAACCACCAACATCAAAGGGTCAACATGTTTCAGCCTCTATCTAGTGCCACCAACAGTCACTAGGCTTTAGACAGAACCGGAAACGTATTTAGTGTCTTTATGATATATAGATATAGATATATATTAGTAGTTTATATCAACATCATGAAGCATGGAAACATACAGACCAAAATGGACCTTTCTAGTAATGGTGTATATCCCCTGTTAAGTAGGACTTGGTGAGGTGGTGCTGGGGGTAGGCGATCCCTGTAGTCACAATTTCCTCAAGGGATTTCGTTCTCCCTCACACCTACTTTGGGTCACCGCTTTCCTCAAATGCTCGACAAAAGGACTGTTTATGTTCTTACCAGGTAGAAAAAATTTGGTGAAGGATCCGGAATATTCTTACTCTCAAAGTGCAGATTTTGACTCACAAGTTAGATAAGCTACTTCACCAAAATATTTCTCACAGGTTTGACTGGTTCTAGTGACTCAGATAACAGAACCATTTCCTTAATTTCTTTAGATCATGGAGAATTGTTTTTCACATGTTTTCTCTATGATATGTTTTTATGGTATACAAGTATTTGGTTACTTTATTATATATCTGGACAATACTCAAGACACCATAGGCCATGGGATCACTTTGTTTGTTTGGTTATCTTTAACTGTATGCCACAGCTTATTTACTGACAGTAAAACGAAAAATGCAAAAAGAGCAATTGATGGACAGAATGCAGAACAATGTCATACATTCACCCTAGGACAGAGATCTGGGCCTAAATCCATTGTTATTTTTGCTCACCATGCCATTCCAGTTTGGACCCAGCCATATGCAAATCAGTCATGACCCTGCGCCCAATGGGAATAGTCCAGCCCGAACTGCCAGCCAAGGTCCTCCCTGTAATGGAAACAAGCAACCTAGGGCCAGTTTCGGGCTTTCAACCCTCATCAGCCAGGATACCTTGACTCCAGTGTCAAGGAGAGCACGGCACCCACGTCTGGGCATACCCGTCCCACTCGGGGTAAGAAATGCAAAAAGAACAATTGATGGCCAGAATGGAGAACAATGTCATATATCACCCCAGTACAGACATCTGGGCTTAAATCCATCATGTGTTTGCTCACCATGCCATTCTAGTTTGGACCCAGCCATATGCAAATCAGTCGGGACCCCGCGCCCAACGGGAACAGTCCCGGGAAACTGCCTGGCCAGGTCCGCCCTGGACTTCGAAACAAGCATCCTAGGACCGGTTTCGGGGTTTCAGCCCTCATCAGCCAGGATAGCTTGACTCCAGTGTCATAGTGAGCACAGGACCCATGTCTGGGCATACTCGTCCCACTCTGGGTGACAAATGCAAAAAGAACAATTGATGGTCAGAATATCAACAATGTCAAACATTCACCCCAGGACAGAGATCTGGGCCTAAATCCATAGTTTTTTTGCTCACCATGCATCCCACATTGGACCCAGCCATATGGAAATCTATCTTGACCCTGCGCCCACGGAAACAGTCCAGTCCGAACTGCCAGGCCAGGTCCTACCTGGACTAGAAACAAGCATCCTAGGACCGGTTTCGGGTTTTCAGCCCTCAATAGCCAGGATAGCTTGACTTCAGTGTCATGGAGAGCACTGGACTCATGTCGGGGCATACCCATCCCACCTGGGGTGACAAACGCATTGATGAACAGAATAAAGAAAAATGTCATACATTCACCCCAATACAGAGATATGGGCCTATATCAATCATTTTTTCGCTCACCATGCCATTCCAGGTTGGACCCAGCCATACGCAAATCAGTTTTGACACTGCGCACAATGGGAACAGTCCAGCCTGTCCTGCCAGGTCAGGTCCTCCCTGGACTGGAAACAAGCATCCTAGGACTGGTTTCTGGCTTTCAGCCCTCATCTGCCAGGATAGCTTGACTCCAGTGGCATGGAGACCACAGGACCCACGTCTGGGCATGTCCATCCCACTCAGGATGACAAATGCTAAAAGCACAATTGATGGACAGAATGCAGCACAATGTCATACATTCACCCAAGTACAGGGATCCGGCCTAAATCCATTGCTTTTGCTCCCCATGCCAGTCATATGCAAATCAGTCTTGACCCTGCGCCCAATGGGAAACGTCCAGCCCGTACTGCCATGCCAGATCTTCCCTGGACTGTAAACAAGGATCCTAGGACCAGTTTTGAAAAACACATTCACTAGAGAGGGAACTGTGTACTCCTATAGGAAATGTAAAATTCTGAACAAGAAACAGAGCAGCAACACAATAACTCAGTTTTCACTATAATAAATTACATCTGTCTACCCTTATTCCCATTCCCTCATCCCCGTCCAAGCTCATACCAGGAGCATCTACCCCTCATCTTCATTTCGAACACTGAGCTGGGAACAGCATACTTCCATTTTAACCCATATACCATGTTTCAGGATCCCTGCAGAAACAAACATTTTTCACAAAATCCCAAGGGCCTCATTTATGAGCCCTTGCGTCAGTTTTGCGCTTCCAATGCGTCACGTTTACAAAGTGACGCATCTAAGCAGATGCGTCACTTTGTAAACCCCTGCGCTACATTATACCTGCGTCTGGTATAATGTATGCCGGGGGGGTGTTCCACCGCAAAAAGCTTCGTAGAAGTGACGCAGTGAAATCTATGAGATTTCGCTGCGTCACTTCTAGGACGCCGTTGCGTCACAATCTTGTGCCTGCCTCATAGCAGGCGTAAGACTGACATAGGCCCTTTCACATGGGGCCTGCTTCATGTGAAAGGACGCATTGCTGGAGTTGCAGTACTTTTGTGGCACACTCCAGCAATGCGTCACTTTTGCTCTTACAGAGACGTCAGAAATACTGACGTATCTGTAACTCCTTGCGACATGATGCATCATACATTAAATATGACACATCAGGTATGTCGTAAGGAGTGCGCACTGAGAAGTAACGCACTGCTGCTTTCACGCAGCGATGCGTCATTTCTAATAAATGAGGCCATAACTCTTCAAGCTTCCTCAATGCTTCATCATTTGTAAAGTTGGTGTACAATACCAAAACAGTAATACATTTTGTTGTTTGAAAAGCTGTGACAGTGGACATCTTTAGTTATACGTACTCCAAAAAAGTGCTGCCACTTAACGTGTTTATAGCTCTCCATTTTACACATGTTTCTAGTGACTCGTTTCCAGTTTTATATTAGATTTAGTCAGGCACCTTTAGAGATCCAAACAATATATATTTTTTTTAAATGGACATCAGATGGAATGAAAAGTGAGTACAACTAGAATTCTATAGAATTTGCTAACTTTTCTGAAAAAAAGAAATGCAATACATGTTTTGGAAGAGTATACAGTTTTTCACAAGAGACCACCGGCGAGTTATTCTTTCCACCAACAAAATACCGTTGAATTCACTGGACATTTCATGCTACATGAAAATATCTGAATAATCTGTGGATAACTTGTTGAAGTACAACATCAATATCTGTATAATTCTTTTATACATTTACGTTTATTTGAACCTATTTATTTAAGACCTCCAACACTTCATAGCACCTTCAGTCAGCAACAGCAGTCTCGTACTCACAAGCAATTTTCCACAATAATCAACTTTATGTTTTTTCTGCAGGTTATTTTTCAAGCTGCTCCATTTCTTGCCTCCAAAGGTGTTACAGTCAATATAGATTGCTCTTAAAGTAGGATGAAATGCTTTCATCCTTTGTATTTTTCTCCTTATTTTTACTGTTACCTATAAGTGCACACTTTGCAGTCTGATTGCTGTTTGAATTCTAAAGGCTGCTGTTTCTCCATTCTTCAATTGGCTACAAAATCACTTTGAAATAACACTCTTAAGCTATGTTCACTTTTATGGAAGTGAAGGGACTGAGCACCGGGTAATATACAGTACTTCTCGTTTCTGTAATGGTAGCCTATTTTTCCAATCAATAAAATATTCTGGCGCAGAAATATAAAGTATTATCCTAAAAATGACTAGATGTTTCTCATTGAGAAAAAAGCACGTTCTCAACTTTCATTTTGGCCTTACAAACCATCACTTTGACTAAGAAAGAGGACTAAAAACGAAACTACCTTTTTAAGATGGATTTGTGACAACTGCAGTATATTTCATATCTGGAATCGTTTCCTAAACTAAATATGAAGGAAAGCGAATAATAACAACCCCCAGTTTTGTGCTTATTTTTGTTTTTGCCAAGGTTCAAATTATCAAGAAGCAAGGTAAGCATGTAGAAGTAGCTTTCTTGTACGAATAGTATACAGCCAAGGAAATGATACATAGACCATGCTGTCAAGTACAGAACTGCACAGCCATTACGTCTCGGCATTTCCCCTGTCAGACTTCAAACTCATGGCGGTTGATTTATGAATATTTGGTGCAACGCAATGCAATAAGACAACTTGTTGCGCTGCATGAAATGGAGAGGGCAGGAATGCACCATAAATACTAAGATATAGAGCTTTCCTGCTCTCATTCTGGACTGGCACATGATACAAGGGTGCCTGTGTTACAGGCAGGTTTTATATATGCAGGAAGGGACACTTTCATGCACAAAAACATTCCTCTGCGTCTTTTATCTCTTTCAGTGTGCAGAATACAGCACACATAAAAAGAGGAAAAAATTAGGATAAATAAACATATTTCTCCTCTTTACGCCTCCCCTAGGAATGCGTACCATTTTGCTACATTCCCAGGTGTACTAGTGTTAGTAAATCTAGGAATGTACCAAAAACCATGGTGGACGCTTAGAAAGATCCATGCTCTAACTATGGCATACCTTATCAGGACCAAGTAACGTGAGGCAGTGACTTGCGATGCCTTACGTTACTCCAGATTTACTATGCAACACACAGCCACTCAAAGTGGGTCTGCATGGTATAGAAAATCTCAGCTTAAGGGCTTGGTTTGTCCTTTCGTCACCGTGAACGACCCAATTGCAACACAAGCTCTTAATAAATCTGTCCTCCAATTTATAAATGTTACTGACTCACACAGGATTGAGATTTTAAGTGTAAAATAATTGTTCTACAATATAGGAAAATCAAAATATTTCTGCATATAAATTTGAAGTGAGCTGGTACGGGAAAAATATGGTTCATTGGACTTGAACCTTCAAAAAATGTATCAACTCCAAGCAAAGAATGGGTGCCTACATGGATAATGTGTTGAAAAGGTTTGAATATAACAGGCACCCAATTATTGTACCCTGATGTCCAAACCAATATCCTACTAATTTCCAATGGAATTGCATTCCATGAAGTGGCATGTACCACCACCACCATTTCCATAACCCTCAAATTCACAATTACTGCCGGCTAGCCTTGGCACCTTTGGCATGTTTTCCCCTGACTTTTTGCGTCTATCTTCTGTATTTTCGATGCTGTGTTGGACTTTGTTTTTGCTATCTTAGATGCTTTGGGCACTTTGCCACTGCTAATCAGTGTCAAAGAGCAAGTGCTCCCTGTACTAACTGTCATTACAATTGGTTATCCATGAGTAGTACATGTGATTTACTGGTAAGTCCCTAGTAAAGTGCACTACGTGAGCCAGGGCCTATAACTCAAATGATACGAGTGGGTCTGCTGCACTGATTGTACCACCCACATAAGTAGCCCTACAAAGGTAACTCAGACTTGGCACTGAAGTATCTGCACGCAGTTTTGAGCTATTATGCCGACCTGGCAAGTGCACCCACTTGCTAGGCCATAACATTCTTTTTTCTTACATGTAGGACACCCCTCATGTAGGCCCAAGGTACCCCCATGAGCAGGGTGTGGAGCATTTGAAAGGCACAACAAGCACTGGTGTATGTGACCTGTCCTGATAGTGAAATACAGTGTATTCTGGCTTTCACTATTGAAAAACTATCTGTCCCATAGGATAACATGGGAGATACTTTGTAACATCTTATAAGTATAACTTCCCATTGAGACAAGGTGGTTTTTAAATTGTGTATTTGAAAATGCCACTTTAGGCATTTTCTTGCCTAACCATTCTGTACGCCTCTGCCTATTTGTGGATTGACTACCTGGTTTTTGGGGTGACAGGGGCTGGGGATATGCTTTCACTGAAGACACCCACTGGGGGGGGGGGGGGTTTGAGGTGTGCTGGGCCCTTCATGGATGACTCAGAGCTGAGCTAAATAGAACTTGGCTGCTTTTAGAGTAGTGGGAGGAGTCTTCCTTGCATCTGAATAGGGCCTGCCTCCCTTACACAATGCTGTCTCCACCTCTTGTGATTTTACTGCACCAGTGAGGACAGATTTGGCTTGGACTGTGCTAAGAGTCCCTTGCTCAAAGAAGAACATAGACAAAATGGGCTATAAGTAGTGGACCTTAAACCACAGAACTTTAGATGACTTCTGCACTCAAGAGAAACCTTTGCCAAGGATAAAAGCTGGAGAGCTGCGAAGAGGAGTCCTGCCCTGTTGCTGTATGATGTGTGGGGTAGGCCTGAAGCTGCTGTTCCTGCCAAGGAAAGGACAAAGACTGGAACTTTGCTGAGAAACCTTCTTGAAGAAGAATCTCTAAGGGCGTGTGTGGGCTGACCTTCTGTTTAGAAGTCTCAGGGACACACATCCTTCACCCCTAACTATCCTGAACTCTATTGCTGAGTGTTCTGACCCGATAGGATGTGCCTGTTCCAGTTTTGGGTATCTGGAGGTTGTTCCTGCTGTTGGGAGCTGGAAGAAACCTAAAAGAAGCTTGAAAAACAATTTCTGTTGCCGTCAGTAATGCCACAACCTGCACCGAGGCCTGGGACACCGCTTGTGAAGTGTTGGATGCACAACCCTGCCAGCATCTCAGCTCCGACTCCCTTTGATGGCTACTGATGCCTGCAGTAATCGGCCTTCCTGACGTCAGCGCTCACACAAACTTCATCAGTGCCAAATCCTGCATCTGGTTATTGCAGTACCGATAATGACTGAGTGTACCTCAATGAACTTTCCGACTTTGCTTCCCCTCACCCGAACCGACACCTCACCGCCAATACAACCAGCTTCTCCTGTCCTGGATTCCAAACGTCCCCTCCTCGCGGACACAATGTCTTGCCAGGGAGCCGGCCTCGACCTCAGCACCAATGCCTGACCTCCACAACGCCGTGCCTCATCATAAACTTCATTTTCCAAGGTACTGTTTGTTTGGGGGTCCATGCAGCTCCATGCCCGACACTGTGGATTTATTGCTGTCACAACCCTGTAATAGCCCCAGGTGGACCTATTTGTTTTCAACAAGCTTTATTTTTGAAATACCTGTTTTAAGTCCTATTTTACTAGCTGTATGTTGGATTTTTGTCGTTTTGGTCTTGTTTGGTTTAGATAAAAATACCCTATTTTTCTAAATTGGTGTGGTGTCCCTTTGTGATGTTTTCACTGTGTTACAGAGTATCTTGAGTACAAATACTTTACACATTGTGTTTTGAATAAGCCTGTCTGCTCATGCCACGCTACCATGGGACTGTAAGGCGCCAACCCCATCGGGGAATGGCGTCGTTAGTGGCAGCCAAAGGGCCGACCCGGAGCCGGGTCACTTCCGGTTTGCGTGACCCGGAAGTGAGCGTCGCGTCAGGGCCAATGGGAACAAAGGTCGAGGTACGCCCCGGAAGCGTTAGTAGGGCGCGAGGCTTAAAAGCCCGCGACCAGCCTAGAGGCCCTCTCTTTGTCCGCTGATCATCCAGGAGTCGGACGTCTCCAAGAGAAGACATCGCGTTGGAGAATACAGGGAGAGTTACCCCGACTCGTGGTCTAGGTTAGCGGGCCTTGCAGTGTGTGCTAGATTTCCTTAGATTTCCTTAATTTTACAACCTTCGTGCTTGGTTTCTGGATTTAAATATTGTTGGCAGGGGGGGGTTTGCTGCGGTAAATCCTCGTGTCCGGGGGGAGGGCGAGCGCTGGCGCTCGATCATCCGATTTCCTGGGCCCGGGCCCATCCGTGGCGCGGTGGGCCTAAAAAGTCGTTTGCGTCTCTTGATAAGTTTTAACGTTGTTTTCTTTAAGTGCAGGATGCCGTCGAAGAAGGTTCCGAAGGGTAAACAACCCGCAGCCAGGACTGAAGAATTCCTTGCCTTTACGGAACTGCTGGAGTTCACAAGAGAGAAGGGCATGGATTGGGTGCTAAAGAATATGAGAGACGGGGCTAAAGCAGATGCGAACTCTCGGGAGGAGAGGGGGAAAGGCAAAAGAGCGAAGCAGACCCCAGAAAAACTTAGAAGCTCGGCAAGAGGCAAGCGGCCTAGGCCAACGGATTCACGACCAGTATCACCAGGTGAGGGGGAGGCTTCAGAGACAATTGATTCGAACTCAGGAGCAGAAAACGACCCAGATGACGCCGATGGGCTGTATGAAGCAACCAGGCCTACGCAGATAGGAGGGTTTCCCGTCACTTCTGTGGGGGGGTCCGGTCCGCACGGTATGTTACCGCCAGTAGTGGCACAGCCGGGTAGCGGAGTGTCACAAGTTTGGGTTCAGCCCGGGGGGGTCGCTCAGTTACCAGGGATGCAATTATATGGGTCGCATGGTCAAGCGATAGGTAGCAGCCCGGTAAGCTCAATGTTTCCTGCTTTCACAGCTCACGGGTCCCCCTTGGCGATGAATGCTTTCTCTAATCTAGGGTGTCCAAGTCAGGGCGCAAGGGCGAATGCCGTGGGTGATGTTGCGGGTCCTTCTAATGGCCAGATGCATGGAGGGTTTGGGGGGCAGCCAGCTGGTTCCCCATTACTAGCGTTCAGTCCTCTAATGTTCGGTTCTTCCTCGATGACCTTATCGCCATCCGCGGGGATAACTTGGCATGTGCCAGCAGACATGAAGGACAGGATACTCAGAGGCGAATACATAGAAGTGTTCGACCTTATCAATGCGGGGGTGGCGGCTGGAAAGCCCAAAGCCGGGAAAGAGGGAGATTACAATCAGAAGAAATCATGGGTAGAGTGGTCCATGAAGAATTGGATCACGGGATTTGCAATATATGCCGCTGTTATGCTTGAGAAGTATCCTGTGTTAGGCCCACAAATGATGAGCTATATTTCATTGATACATGGAGCGGCAACGGAGTTTCCGGGCCAGGGGTGGCTGAAATACGATAAAATGTTCAGGCAGATGAAGGCAGTTCACCCGGGTATAGCTTGGGATCAACGGGAAATTAACTTGTGGCATACAGTCTTTTATTCCACCCCGTCAACGCCTACCCCAGTACCCTCAACTCAGAGCCAGTCCTTTCGGACTGACAAAGGGGTCGGTGAGAAAAAACAGGCCTGCTGGCAGTATAATAGAAATGAGTGTACCAGGGGGGCCTCGTGTAAATTCAAGCACTGCTGTTCCTACTGTGGGGGTACCTCTCATCCCGAGATTAGGTGTTTTAAGAAAACCGGTAACCCTAAGGAACAAGCCAGCCACAGTGCCCCAAAAGGAAAGCCAGCTAAGACCCCTGACAAAACTTCCAACTCCAATTAAACGGCATGTCCTGACACACCTCCTCAGTAAATACGATAATCTTGGAGAGGCTCAATTCCTACTGCATGGTTTTACAATTGGCTTTCGTATCCCGTCTTCAGCCCCACCTTCCAATGTCCCACCTCGCAATCAGAGCTCAGTGTTGCGGAATATGGAGGTAGCTCGAGAGAAGATCATGAAGGAGGTAGCATTGGGGCGGGTTGGGGGCCCCTTCACAGAACCACCTACCCATAGTCTGGTTTGCTCTCCTTTGGGTCTAGTTCCGAAAAAGGAGGAGGGTAAATTCCGTCTGATCCATAATCTGTCGAGTCCCCCAGGGCTCTCAGTGAACGATAAGTTAGACCCGGATCTGTACTCAGTGAGGTATACCAAATTTGACACGGCTATTGAGAAATTGCAGGCATTCGGGGAGGGAGCCCTAATGGCTAAAGCCGATATTGAATCAGCCTTTCGATTACTGCCCGTGCACCCGGACGACACCAGGTTCTTGGGCTTCACATTTGACGGTAATTATTTTCTGGATTTGTGCATGCCTATGGGGTGTTCTATTGCCTGTGCAGTTTTCGAGACTTTCGCAAGGTTCCTAGAATGGGCGGTCGAGCAGTTTCTGGTTTCGGACAACTCACATGCTGTAGTCCACTACCTGGACGATTTTCTGTTCATGGGTCCCGAGGGTTCCCAGTCGTGCAGGAAGGCCCTGCTGGGCTTCCAGCGCTTGGCTGAGGCGCTCGGAGTACCTTTGGCGGCGGAAAAGACTGAAGGCCCGACCACGTGTTTGACCTTCCTGGGCATAGAGATTGATACGACAGCAGGAGTTTGCAGGCTGCCAAAACTCAAGGTCGATGCCTTTAGGGCCGCTATTGATGGCTGCCTGGGGGCAAGGAAGGTAACCTTACATCAGCTACAAGTTCTTCTGGGCCAGCTGAACTTTGCTCTGCGGGTCATTCCTATGGGCAGGGCTTTCTCCAGGAGTATAGCAAGGGCGATGTCTGGACTGCGGGCCAAACACCACAGAGTGAGGCTCTCAGCCGAAGTTAGAGAGGATCTTATGATTTGGAAAAGTTTTTTGAGGGACTTCAATGGCACGGTATTATGGCGAGCAGCCTGTTCTTCTAATACGGATCTTGAGCTATTCACCGACGCTGCAGGTAGTATTGGTTTCGGAGCTATATTCGGTAAAAAATGGTGTATGCAGTGCTGGCCAGATGACTGGATCGAGCGAGGCCTAACTACTAACATTTCCTTTCTTGAACTTTTTCCCATAGTGGTAGCCTTGCACTTGTGGGGAGATCTGCTTGAAAACAAGAGTATAGTATTCTGGTCGGACAATATGTCCGTAGTCATGGTGATTAATAGCCAGAGGGCCACCTGTACTTGGGTACTCAGGTTACTGAAAGAATTGGTTTTGCAATGCCTGAGCCATAATGTCCAATTCACTGCGAAGCATGTTCCAGGTGTAGAAAACAAAGCGGCTGATGCATTGTCTCGTTTTAAGTTAACAGAGTTTCGGGAGCATTGGCCCCAGGCGGAGACGTCGATGTCAGCCTTCCCAGCGGAGCTATGGAAGTTTGGTGCCCCACAGCCCCCGAGTTGATATCTGCATCCTTGGCTCCAAGGACTTTGAGTATGTATCAGAGGTCATGGGAGTCGTATATGGCTTACCTGAGGGGGGTGGGCGTAGCGGACATCTTTGCCCCCCAGAGCGTATTAGGCTTCATCGTGCAGCAGAAAGACCAAGCGAAGTCGGTAGCATTCATGAAAAGGCAGTTGTCGGCGTTAGCATTTTATGCGGGTCTACGGGGGGTGCCTGATCCGACAAAAGATCAGAGAGTTAGAAGAGCAATGAGAGGTTGGGAGCGCCTAGCGCCCGGGGAGAAAGATTGTAGGAGGCCGATAGACGTAGAAAAACTGATAAAAATCTTAGGAGCTCTCCCTTTCGTTTGTTTCTCCCAGTATGAGACACAATTGTTCCGGGTGGCCTATACCTTAGCCTTTTGTGGGGCGTTGCGAATTTCAGAATTACTTCCGGCATCTAAATCGGATAAGGAAGGGGGTCTGAGGTGCTCTGATATAATCGAGTCCAAAGGTGCCCTGCGGTTAAGGGTGCGGAGATCGAAAACGGATCCGCTGGGTAGAGGTACCTGGTCACAACTGGGTAGAGTAGAGGGTGAGCCCTTCTGTCCGGTCGATTTGCTGAGGGTATTTCTCCAAGTCAGGCCCCAGGGAACCGATGATAGACTTTTGATTCATGAGAATGGGTTACCCCTTACCAGGTTCCAGTTCACTCGAGTAGTACAAATGGCCTTGGCACGGATCGGTGTGGATCCGGCCGGATTTACACCACATTCGTTTAGAATTGGAGCAGCGACAACGGCTGGTGGCCTAGGCCTACCTGAACAGGTAATCAAAAGGTTGGGTCGCTGGAAATCATCTTGTTATGAACGGTATATCCGCCCGCAATTAGTCTGACGTATCTTTCGCTTGTGTTCCTTTTGTGAGAATCGGCTGCCTGTATCTCTTCACATTTACTCTTCATATTTACTTTAGGTGCATCTCCTAAGAGAACCCAAATCTGTTGGTGTGGCCACTCCTTCATTCGCAGGGCCGGGGCGCACTTCGAAAAGACACTCAGGGACAGGGTGACCATGATGCGAGGTTGTGACCATCATTGGGTGGGGATAGGCGGGCAGCGCCTGGCGGACGTTTCGAGGGATGTAAAAGCGGCTTTGGCAAAAGGCATGCCTTCGCCAGATGTATTCGTGTTGCACTGCGGAGGCAACGACATGATTCCAGGCGGGAGGAGAGAAGTGAAGGAGTCCTTGTTCTGTACCCTAGCAGCAATCAAAAAACTTTTCCCAGAGGCTATAGTACTGTGGTCGGAAGTCATCCCGAGACTCGTGTGGGCTCGGGGCGCACCCATGAAGGCAATAAACAGATCTGTCAAAAGACTGAATCAATCGGTGGCGGAAATCCTGAAAAAATCGAGTATCAAAGCGATTCGCCATAAATTAATTCAGGCAGAAAGGCCGGAGCTATATGCAAAGGACGGAGTCCACCTGTCGGAGGCGGGTATGGAGATATTTATAGAAACAGTTCTAGGAGCCGTCTCCGAAGCCCTTGAGCGCAGGGGGGGGAGGTCGAGTCCGCCAGTAAGCTCCTCGTCCTGTGGCGGGGTTCCGGACAAGAATACCACGGGAACTTCTTGTCTAGAGACAGTTAACTCTGAACAGGTTTGCTAAATCAGTATGGACTCTGGGCTGGCGGGAGAGTTGGGGCCGACCTGCTGGTGGCCTTGGCTTTTCAGCCCTACCCCAGAGGCCGCTGGTTGCCCAAGTGGGCGCTTTCCTCACCTGCGGCTCTGTTGACCAGAAGGGGGTCAACGTTATGGGGCAGGTGATCTGGATTGTGGCCTGCTGGCGCAACCCTGAAGTCAAATAAAAGGCCCAGTGGAATGGGCGGTGAATGTATATACTGTATTATAAGTGCAAGTTTATTCTTAAGTACTGTATTGGAATACGTATGAATAAATAAAGACATTGCTGGGTCAATGAGGTAATTGACCAGAGAACTAAAATTTTTAATAAACAAGCAGCACACTGCAGAAAATCAAATACGACTCCCGAGTCTGATGTGGGGTTGGGTCCTTGTAAAGCATGCAGTGTGGCGGGGGGAGAATGCACTTTGTCTGCCATCTATGGAAGGCGCCAACCCCATCGGGGAATGGCGTCGTTAGTGGCAGCCAAAGGGCCGACCCGGAGCCGGGTCACTTCCGGTTTGCGTGACCCGGAAGTGAGCGTCGCGTCAGGGCCAATGGGAACAAAGGTCGAGGTACGCCCCGGAAGCGTTAGTAGGGCGCGAGGCTTAAAAGCCTGCGACCAGCCTAGAGGCCCTCTCTTTGTCCGCTGATCATCCAGGAGTCGGACGTCTCCAAGAGAAGACACCCACCCACCCATCCCTATTATTAAGGATTCAATTAGGGCAATAGCGGGGTTCCGGACAAGAATACCACGGGAACTTCTTGTCTAGAGACAGTTAACTCTGAACAGGTTTGCTAAATCAGTATGGACTCTGGGCTGGCGGGAGAGTTGGGGCCGAC
This sequence comes from Lissotriton vulgaris, assembly GCF_964263255.1. Lineage (NCBI taxonomy): Eukaryota > Metazoa > Chordata > Amphibia > Caudata > Salamandridae > Lissotriton > Lissotriton vulgaris. Next base: position 494,249,684 of record NC_141685.1, read on the forward strand.
CTGCTGGTGGCCTTGGCTTTTCAGCCCTACCCCAGAGGCCGCTGGTTGCCCAAGTGGGCGCTTTCCTCACCTGCGGCTCTGTTGACCAGATGGGGGTCAACGTTATGGGGCAGGTGATCTGGATTGTGGCCTGCTGGCGCAACCCTGAAGTCAAATAAAAGGCCCAGTGGAATGGGCGGTGAATGTATATACTGTATTATAAGTGCAAGTTTATTCTTAAGTACTGTATTGGAATACGTATGAATAAATAAAGACATTGCTGGGTCAATGAGGTAATTGACCAGAGAACTAAAATTTTTAATAAACAAGCAGCACACTGCAGAAAATCAAATACGACTCCCGAGTCTGATGTGGGGTTGGGTCCTTGTAAAGCATGCAGTGTGGCGGGGGGAGAATGCACTTTGTCTGCCATCTATGAGCAGGGGCTATCTAGAGTGTATATCCCCCTTACCCTGACAAGAAGCAAGGGTCCCTACTTGGACAAAGTTACCTAACTATGCAAATTAGAGACCCCCAGTTCTAACACTGCCACATAGCATTAATATATATATATATATATATATATATATATATATATATATATATATATATATATATATATATATATATATATATATATATATATATATATATATATATATATATATATATATATATATATATATATATATATATATATATATATATATATATATACTCATTATAGTTTCATATCAGTATTAGCAATGCCCACTTACAGCCCCAAAGCATAAATTTGTAGCTGCTTCTCAGGCACTACATGGTTTTCACTGGAGAAATCATACAAATGCATTTTTAACATTTATACATGTTTTATTGAGCACACTCGTAAGCCATACAGGTTTTAGAGTCTTGTACAGCATATAGGACCAGAATATTATGAAGATTAGGGAAGGGTGAACAGACAATTTGGATGGCTGACCTGGCTTTAAATAAATTAACAGATTAACAGATATTATGAAGTATATTTGAAGGAACATAGGCCAGAGTTTCAAGAAAGAGACACAGAGCAGGGTAGCAACCGAAGAGGCTGTGCTGCATTGCATGAAAGGGTGGGAACAAGAGAGTCCCATATCTACAGAGATATGGCTCTTTCCTTCCCTCTCCCTAAAAATGCCTCTGATTTCAGCTGCCGTGCATCAGGCACACACCTCAGCGCCATAGCACTAGGGTGCATGCCTGATGCTAGCATATGTTATGTAAAGGAAGGGTACAAAATATTATACCTAGACAAGTTTAAACACGTTTCCCACCTTGTATGTGTGCTGCACAGTGCAGCACACATGCAAAGTTTGAAAAGAAAGGAAAAATTGAAGCATTTCTCCTTTTAATGCCTCCTTTGAAGTGGCGTTAACTTTTGGTGCTAAACCTTGTCTACTGATGTTTTTAGATATGGTGAAAGGCATTGGTGAATTAAAGGGAATGCCCATGTACCACACAAGTAATGCCTCCTTGATGCTAAGGAACGCAAAGCAGTGCTTTGCCCTTCTTTGCGTTACTTGTAGGGTACTTTCCAGCACAAAATCTGGTTTGCACTGGCAAGTACATTAGATAAAAAGCATTTTGTGCTGGTTAGTATCACTTTTGTGACACTAACCCATCACAAAATATTTGTAAATCTACCCCTTAAACTGGTGGCATGGACTGAAAAACACACTGGTTCAAAGTGATATACATCATGCAGAACAAAAGAGAGATGAGAAAAAATAACCTTGCAAAATTGTGTATGATTTCTTTGTGCAAGGAATGTTGTGGAGACCAAACTTATAAAGCTCATATATCAATAATAATTCTCGAGACATTCAACATAGGTGTGTCCAATTTAGAATATCAGCGGCGCCAAAGAGAATTGCCGATCGAGAACACGGAAACTGAGAGACTGACTGAAACGTAAATGAAAAAACGAGGTAGAAGATTAGAACCTCTACACATCGAACTGAAGTTGACACACAGATGCTTCAATAGGAGTTACAATCGCCTCCATTTCATTTTCATCACAGAAAGATTAAAGAAAGCCCTACAGATTATATCTGTCTTGGTCCTGAAGAGAGTCCCATGAACTAAAGGGATTCGAAACGAGTCGACCTTTTGTTGTATTTACCTTATGACTTTATTGTATTGATTTGATTGTATTCAAATCCTGCGACTTAGTGTCTTTAAAAAGAGAAATTCATTTTCGCAGTCCTTTTAGGCCCATCTTGTTTGTAAAGATAATGTTTGATAGGGCAACATCTCATAACCCTGGATTTTGCAATGATTTGATTCAGGCTTTTCACTTTTAACCATTCACACATGCCTTTTTTCCCCCCCTCACCACTCTACATTGTATATATAATTTTTAATTTTAATTTTGTATATATAATTTTTGAATATATGTGGTATAATTGACGTTGTGTGAGTTTGATGATTGAGTGTTTGAAAAACGTGTCTAGTTTGTCTGTTTTTGCATTGCTTGCACAATCCTTTCAACACCCCAATGTACATATTCACTATTCTTTCCTTCGAACATTCGACTTTCCTCCCTGTATTTATTTGAAAAAAAAAGTAGAATCACTTTAGTTTGTGATATATTAATGTTGGATGTCTTAAAGTAAAAGAAAAAAACAAATTTTTTTTTTAAAAGAAATAAAAATTAAATTCTCTGAGATACATTTCAGGACTGTAAGAGTGGTCTGTTAAGTTGAGAACGAGGAGCTCAGCTTATTGGTTCTTTGATATAAACATTTGAGCAGTATTGGCATTTGTTTTGTTGTACATGAATGTGGCGTAGCCTTACTGCGCTTAAGCCAAACCCTTCTTTGTTACTAGACAATTTAGACTATGGCATGACCCCAACATAATCATGCTCTACGAGGATGACAAATGCTTCACTATGTTCAGTGTTTCCAACTTGCTTTTCCAATAATTGGAGTTCAGCTACCCACAATCCTAGTGTGATGCAGAAAGTACGTAATATAAGAAACGTAATTGGCTATAATCTCATATTCTTTATAGGTGAAAAGTTCTGTCTTTCTTTTGCTTAATTGGGTAGAATTTGGCATTTAAGGATTAAGGAAAATATACAACTGGTGTTGTTATATACTTGGACATATGAATCACAAATAATTCATATTTTGTGGAAAAAAATCATTACCAACAAAGAGCTACTTGGCTACATGACACACATCCTGTGTTGGGAATTAACCTTAAGATGTGTACATCTTCTTATGTGCAACTTTGTGTCTCTGTATGTTGTCATAATATGAAAGTTACATGCTGTACACTATTTATCTGCACTTACTTTGCTTTCCGATTTGTTGCACATTCTATGCTTGCCATTCTCTGCTGCAATGTCTTGATATTAGAATTTAATTAAATGGGTTAGTTTTTGGAGATGCAAACCAAAGCATCATTAGTTATGTCATTCAGTGGATTTGTGTTTCATGAAGCATCTGGTCTGGGATTTGGTGGGTTCTGGAGGTTTCTATTTTACTGTCTGTCATCAATTCTAAGTCTTTAACCAAATCATGAAACAAGCAAATCTACATGATAATTCAATTGGTTATGATTGATTTCATGATACAAACAACAATGGCTTACATTTATGTGCGTGTAACACAAAATCATTTCAGCATTTCTAGGACTGCTGATACATGCTCTATATTCTTGAAGAATCCTCGATGACCAGCAGCTGAATTGTTCAGACACCTGAAGCAAAATTCTATAACAGCGGATAGGTTAAAGTGCTCCTAAAGGGGCAGTAACAGTTGTCTATGTTAAATAGAGTGGTATTGCACTGCTACTAGTAGTGTGCAGTTACATCAGGGAGTACAGCAGATCACATTCCTGGACGGCTGGTATAGAAGTGAAGCATAGTATCTCTGGACTTGATTGTTGCTGGCAAAAGCTGAAAATATTCTACTGTTTGGAGTAGTTGTCGGAATTTTAGGCAATTTAGGGGCATATTCTCAAGGACTTATCACCGAGTTAGTGGCACTTTATCGCAGCCAAAGTGGTTATAAATATATCGCCCCATTCACAAGCTGGTGCTAACAACTGATATTACCAGTTTTCCTACAATAGCAGCCACAAAAACGTCACCTCGGAGGACCCCGGCAACGAACGCTAATGAGATGCAGAGTAGTCATCCCCATGTAAAACACTGCGAAAATATCACTTTGCAACATTCTCAACGATCAGCCAGATCAGCGATAAGATCCCAAAACATTTGATAAGGCACATTAGCAGCAGGGATTTAACACCTGCTTTTACCTGGTGTAAAGTCGATGACAACCTGCACCATAAAAGGGAGCCCAGCCCAGAGCCACACCTGAAGAACAACAGATGCCATGGAGCTACTGATCATGTAGCTAGGACACGCAAAAGGGCCACAACACCGACCGCCACCCTCCCCAGGCCCACCTCCAGACAAAGATATGTTACATCAACTTTACGAAATCATGAACAAAACAATTTGTTTGATGTCGCACAATTACACCACATAACATTCATGTGTGGTCAGAAAAAGAAGAATCATTCATTCATTTTTGAACATCCAAACAAATCATTTTATTCAAATTAAACTCGAAACAACTGTTTGGATGAGTCATGGCATGTCTTCACTGGACAATCTGTAAGTCACAGCCTGCAAGACAAAAATCAAGATGGAAAATATGGGGTTGTTTTATCCTAATGATCCAGTCTTGGTTCTTCATTTTGTAAGCCAGGTTTGGGTTGTGGACTGAATGTGAAGTCATCCACGTATGTAAACATGCTGAAATGCATTGTGAACCTTGTAAACAATGCGTTATCATGAGAAGTGCGCGTTACCCATAAATCCTTGAATGGCAATGCACAATCCTACTTACAAAATAGACTCAGATATTATCAGCCGAACAGATTGCTGAACGCTACTTCAGATTCTGTGGATTCCTAGCTCCAGATTCAGCAGGAAGCCTTTCTCTTATCTGGCCCCCCTCTACTGGAATTAAATTCCCCTACAAATTTGTTTGTGTACAGAACAGGACAAGTTTTTAAAAAAGCATACAATGAGGCTGTTTTAATTAGTTTCACAGGTCTCATACTTCAAGCAGAGCACCAAGATGTTTCTTAGAGGATGATTCGCTGCGCTATACTAATTGACGGTAACATAACATAACATTTTCGCCCATAAAAATTGTCAGCCGCAGCGATTTTATTTTCAACATTACAAAAGATGGGTGGCCGGGACAATGTCTCCATTATTTCAATCATGTGAACCAGTATCTCACTTTTCAGAAACAGAGAGCTGCAGATATGATATGCAGTATTTTGACAAAATGTGAAAAGCCATCTGCACGATTTACTCCTTAAATGTGTCTTACAATGCCGCTTAAGTGGGCCTCAGGGGTCCAGCTGTAGAGAAGCCTGCTGCATCAAGTTGCACAAGACATGCAACACAAGGACATCTCTGAAAACATGAGCCCTTGTGATTGGAAACACATTTTATGAAATAGGAACACCTGAAACTTCCATGTGGCCACCAGTACACCATGTTTCGTAATCAATGGTAGGCTTCCCAATCACAGTTTGATGCCTTCAAAACAACTCTTATTCTAGTCATAACTCCATCTACAATCTTCAGCAACGTTCTAACATTAACCCACACCTAACACTAGTGATAAATAAAATCTGAACTACAACCCTACATATGACCCTGACATAAAAAAACACCAATGTCGCAACTCTACGTTGTTGAAATTAAGATTATTAAAACAAAATGTTTTCAATGAATAATAGGTTTTGCTGATTTTTGCTACACATAAAAAATCATGGGCACATATTTATCAAATGTTCACACAATACAGCAAGCCACCTTGGTGTGCTGCGTGAAAGGGCAGGAATGCAACATATTTAACATTATATTGCATATCCCTGCTCTATGCCTGCGCTGGGGCACAATCTGCTGCCTAGCGCCAAAGCAGGCATCCTTATAACATGGTGGAAGGGTACCTGCCTTGTAGGCAAGATTGTTTTTGTGCAGGAAGGGGCACCTTCCTCCACAAAACAATCCTCTGAGGAATTTCATCATTCTATCTGTGCTCCAGAAAGCTATTGGTACTCAATTTACCAATTTCAGAAGGATGAAAGGCCTAGGGTCTGATTTAGAGTTCATGGTTAGGACACTCGATCACAAGCAGGACAGTGTCATACTATCCATCACATTTGTGATGGAGAAATAGATCCACCAAACTCTAGATGAGGCCTTGAGTCCGTCTTGCTGGAATTCAAATTTGTGACCTGCTAATCGTTGCTTGTTTCAATGTCGAGTATTCACATCACTGAGCCATCCTGTGGCTGTGGCTAACTGCTTAAAACTATTTGCTTTTAGGAATGAGTCAATTTATGACTAGTAGGTACCATTTAATTGGCATTTCCTGTAAAGTAGAGGGTCGCTTCGTAAAGAGCTCTAGATAGGAAAGGAAGTAAGAGGGGTGCACAATAGGAGACCACAAGAGGTACTCCATTTTATTTGATTCAGGATTGCTTTAATATGAGGTTCAGTGACTTAAGGTTTAGGATATTCCCCATACTGCACATTAGGATATATTATCTCCTGCTTTAAGGTTTAAGAAACACATTTTTTCACCAAATACATACTTTTGTTAATCTTTTACTTTTGTAACACTTGAAGATTGCTTTACACTTGTCCATAAAAATCGCTTTTCCCCAGGGATAACAGACAGTTTGCAACAAAGCCAACATTTGTCACTAATTCATCTTTCCAGCAACATCTTAAATAAAAATATATATCTTTATATCTATATATATATATATATATATATATATATATATCTATATATATATATCTATATATATATATATATATATATATATATATATATATATATATATATATATATATATATATATATATATATATATATGTGTATATATATATATATATATATAAATATCTACATCTATAGATAGATAGATAGATAGATAGATAGATAGATAGATAGATAGATAGATAGATAGATAGATAGATAGATAGATAGATAGATAGATAGATAGATAGATTGATAGATAGATGCTCAATCAATCAATCAATCACAGGCATTTATATAGCGCACTACTTACCCGGAGGGTCTCAAGGCACTAAGTTATTGCACTGCGTTGTGTGGATGAGAGAGAGCTGCAGAGCACTATATCCATTAAGATATGATGCTCTTCATCTTTCTCCTTGTGCTGGCAGACTTTAGGCTACCTAGCACCAAAACAGGCGCCCTTGCAATGAGTGGCATGGGTGCCTGCGTTACAGGAAGGATTGTTTTGTGCTGGAAGGGAGGCCTTGCTTCTCCAAAAACAATCCTTAGAGGCATATTCCTCTTTATAAATGCACTGCAGAATGCAGCACACAGTGCAAGTAACGAGTAGAAATAACAAGTTCTCCTCGTTACACCTCAGTGGGGAAGCTGTAGCATTTTGACACATTCCCAGGTTAACTAACTTTAATACATTTGTGAATGTGCCAAATTTCATATGTGGATGCATGTGAACGCCCATCCTCTGCCCAAGGACAGCCTTTTCAATACCTGGTTATGTAAGGTGGGTCTATGACTTGAGTTACCTGCAAAGTGGCTTTTCATGCCCCAGTAGATACCAAAAATGATTTTGTGTCGGGCTGTGCCACAAAGTTGATGCAACCCTAAGGTAAACTCAAAGTAAATCTGCTCCATTGTCTCCACAACAAGAGCCAGAAGGCAGGAGGACATCCAGTGGCTGTGATGTTTCAGTTCAATGAACAACTCATTCACATAGAATAAACATCCAGAGGTCAGGTGGACATTTTAACTTTTCCACACCATAGGGTGTCTGGAAATGGTCTAGGGTTGAGGGTTAAAGAATGTTCCTGTCGCTCTGGCATTAGGACACTTTTGAAGGTTCATCCCTACAGCGTGGGCAGGAGCGCTAAGTGTGATAAAAGATTATCTAGCACTGTGGCTCCTCCCATAGCAATACCTTAAACATCATAATTACATTTTCAGTTCTAAAGATTCAGTGCAGAAGAACTCAATTTCATAGACTAGATACATGCTGTTTTTATTTTTTGCATTTCAGCAAGGAAAGACTATTCAAATTGTACTGAAAAAGGGAAAATATCAGAGTGGCAAAAATAAATCTCAGAGAGCAACAAAAAACACCCAGACACTCTCAGAACGAGAAAAAAACGAGATGCCAATGGAGTTGCAGCACTAGAACACTGCCTGCTTCTGTCAAAGCCGACGACTAGATATTTCAAAGGGAAATGTTTTGCGTGTCTGAAAGGCATTTGTTGCTCACAAAAAGGGCTTTATAACTAGTAGAAAACCCTCTGGATTTGCAAACAAAAAATGCGATTGCTCAAGCTGCCAATTTGTTTGTGACCGAAAGACAGCTTTGTATATGATGCTCTTAATTTCCCTTTGTCTTGCAAGCAGTGCTTAATTTGAACCGGTGGGTTCCAGTGCTTGGCCCTGCACTTAATTGTTAACATCGGCGCTTGTGACAGTCTGCCACAAGGTTGAACTCTCTAGTTAATTTATAGCAGATGACAACAACAGTTAATTAATATTTCAACATACAGTAAAAATGACTATTACTTTACTTCCAAGCCAATTTTATAGCTTTGGGGGAAAGGAATAGTCTGAATTATCACACTTGTAGCAGTGTTATGGGTATTAGTTGTGCTTTTCATATCACTGGCAGCATAGCAGGGGCAATGTCTGGGGTAAGCTGCAAAGGCCTTCTTACAAGAGCCCCGACACTTATTTTTGTACAAAATAAGCACTGCTTGCAAGGTATACCCTAAGGTTGCTTGTGGAGTTTCACAAGTCTAGTTGAAAGGGAAATTGTTAGTTTATGAGCGAATGAGCAAATACATCAAATTATATTTTTAAAGTGTGTGAATCCTAAACAGATTTATCAAAATGATAAACTAATTTAAACATGTGGACTTGTTTTCCATTGGTGTTAATTATTTGTGCAATTTGATTTTAGTACTCAAAAGCATTTATTTTAGGGGCATAAGAAGTTGAATTTCAGAGCTGTGAAAGATTACAATGTTAATGCTGTCATTTTGTAGTCTTGGGCATAGCACAGGAAATCATGCTTGTTAGAAAGTGGTTTGTTGGTTGACTGGGGTGTGAGCCCTGGTCAAGCACCAACCACAATCCTAGTTAGGCTAATGCTCAAGCAAACCTCAAATTAACCTGGTAGTTTGGCATAGAGCAGTCAGGCTTAACTTAGAGGCAATATGTAAACTATTTGTGAAACACTTAAAAAGGTAAAACAGTGGAAACACCACATAAAATGACCTTTCACACGGTTAGAAAAATAGATTTGAATTGAATAAATATAACACACCAAAACAACAAAAATCCATATAGTAGAAACAGAGATATTAATTTTGAAATATACAGTGGTAAAAAAGTGGTAAAAAGCGGCAAAACGCACAAAGCACTATGGGGGATATGTATTGTAACTTTAGTAGGGACTTATAAGTAAATTAAATATGCCAATTGGGTATTATCCAGAAGTGTCATGTTTAAAGGAGAGAGCACATGCACTTTAGAACTGGTTAGTACTGGGAAAGTGCTGAGTCCTAAGGCCAGCAAGAACAATGTCTAAAAAAGGGAAGGTTAAAGCAAAATATTCTGGGGGAAGAATCCCCCGAGGCTGACAGTTCGAACGATGCTTGACTTCTCTTTTGTGCGAGGTCAAAACAAATTTGCATATCCAGAATCAGTTGTTTAGTAGCTTGGTTTCATACATTGGATCTTTCAAGATCTGAGTAAGCAACACTGCCCCATTCTTGTGCTTTAGTTTGTTTACCTGCTTCAAATGTCTGGACCCTAGAGATGATTCAGTTCAAACTTGTGGACTCTACTAGCTGACAGTAACCAGTGAGTTTAATTTCTTCATCTGATGTGAAGGTACACGTAAACTATAAAAACAAATGCACAGAATGATACAGAGGGAGTTTATGTGCTTGGGAAGCTATGGCTCAAGCACTTATTTTTATGATTGTTTTTTTCTGTCAGCTAGTCTCTCAAAAGAGGAGTTGGACAGATGTGAGTAGACATGCCTAGAAATTCAATCTGCACCCACACCAGTAAGGCGAACACATGCTTTGGGCTGCCTCCTTTTTAATACAGAGGACATATCCGATCACAACAGGTTCTAGGCTGTTTGATGGCAAGGCCAGAATTGATTTGCATATGATTTGTTCCCTTCACTAAAGTCAGAGGTGGCCTCATAACCGGTGCCATGCAGTACTACTACAAGGTTTTTCTGGAGATTTTCGGTGGAGCATTTCCTCCCATCAATATTTTTTAAACTTTTTGAGCCTTCTTAAGTTTTAAGGTGTGCGTTTTAAGTTATGCTCTTACATGCTTCTTAAAATCACGGCTAGTGACTACTGTTAACCATTGCCCTATGGTAGACATGAGCATCAGCAAACTGTGAGGAACTTGTAGTTAGGTCCTCATGTATGACAAAAGAAGAAGCCCCAGCACCAGGATTTCAGTTTTTCAGAAACCCACAGGCATGTTTATGTACTGTCATCAACTCTGGGCCTTTGCAATGTGTCAGCACATTCTTTGGCACCTTTCCATTTAAGGCTCTAAGATCCATATGGAAGCATTTTACCTTTTTAAAAGAAATCAGCAAAAAACTTTACAATGTAACCACTGTTTAAGCCTATCAGTTGAGCTAAGTACCGCGAATGGAGGTTTCTCGTTGATATTCTGTGCTAACAAATATTGTTGCTTTCTTATATTGGTGAGAATGAGAGCATTATGAAGGCCCATTCACCTTCTCAATTCTGGCACATTCTATATTAACAACTCCAGGTTCTTTCCCTCTAAATCCGACAAGTTAGATTTAATGTGTTGATAACATCATCACATTGTTTCTTGAGTCGTTACCTCTAATACAGGCCTATTTCTGAACATCCAGTAATAGTAACATTTTTATTTGCACAATTAATTAAAATCATTGCAATTTGCACATCCACACCTTCAAGATCTTTGGGGTGTATTGGAATCATAAGATTGCATCTTGCTTCTATGGGAGAATTTCTAATGAATTTTAGATCATTGGTGTATCTTAGTCGGTATCAATCTATGCTAATCGATATGCTGACCCTTGTGGACAACTGGCAGCTCAATTGAGTTGAGAACATACGTTGTTTTCCATACGATATTCCCAATATGTGTGTATTGATGTGGTAAAATTTGACTGGTATTAGTATTATTCACATAGGTGCCATGTTTATGTCTATTCAATCATCAGAATTGCTTATTGTAACAGGAGGATGGGATTTATGTTATCTGGTTGATGGTATTCTATTTCCAATCCAGACGTTTTTGAAACTCTAATTTCCAACCCAAGATGTATTAGTTAGCTAGATAATGAAATTGAGCTTCATATAGGATCAATAGACCAATCTGTGTTCTTGATTTGTGTGTGGAACCTCGTGGTACAATAGGCTCATGCTAATAGATACAAGATAGATCTAAAAACACTGCTTGTGAACACTTTGTACAATCCAAAATTTGGTACCCATACAGTCTCCATTAAAGATTAAAACCAACACCTAAATTAAGGGTGTGCCCTTAAGCATCATAACGCAAATGCCTTGTTATACATGCTTTAATATGTTTTCATCATGTGAAGGGACAGCATTTGTAAACTCACCATTGGCATATTTAACTTACCAGTAAGGCTATGGTATACAGTGAAGAAAAACACTTTATTGATATGAAAAGATAAATGTTATGTTAATTTTTATTTATATAGCGCCAAATCACCAACAGGTCTCTTAGTGATTGCTTTGGGAACCCGTCGTGGCTTTCCCTGCGAGATAACCCCTACTGGGCATCCCAAAGGTGAAGACCAGGTATCCCATCACGGTGGGGCTGTAGTGGAGATTAAGCAAGATATTGCCCAGAGTTGCAGAGTGTGAACCCATGATTCGAGTAGGCACCGAGGTGAGAATTATCGAGTCCATGGACATTTTTGAGCTCAAGACCCTGCCACGTCGGGAATTGAACCCTGGTCCCGGGTCTGACCTCTGCATCAGGGTCTGCCTCCTCTAACCAGTGAGACACACTTCTCCACTGTGGCGACACCACATGCTGTGCTTTATATTAGGCTGACAAAGAAAACATGGATCCAAGCCTACATATGTAGCCTGACATCTGCAGCTTCTAAACTAGCAAGTAACCTTAAAGAATAACCCTTTTGAAAGGAAAGAACCATACGTTAAAAGATTTCATAAGTAGCCCTTGTATCCCACAAAATAGTGTGCTTACTATGTAAATGCAAGAATTTAGTGTTGGGTTGTTCCTACAGTAACTAGCCCGAAAACCTATTTTCATTGCACAGAGCTGTAACTGACCCTAAAAGAAAACCAATGTACACTCAAAATACTATTTTTCTAACTCAAGTTTGGGATAACCTGCAGAAATTGTTCATTCAAGAGACCTCTTCCTCTAGTTTGGTGTTCTCACCCCAGCCCTCAGGAATGTCAGAAATGCACATTTCCTCTGGAGGAGCTTCAGTTCTCACCTGTGCTCATCTTTCAAAATAGAATCCCCATACATTCTTGTTTTGTACCATGCAAGGAAACATATATTCCAGCAGACACGCAAGTATCCCGTGCTTCCCGGTGTTACAAACATCACTATCTAAGCAAAGGATGAGTTAAGTACTCAACAGTGGAACTTTACATGAGCAAGTTGGTAAGCACCACACAAATGGAATATGTAAAATGGCCTGTTCACACTACTGATTCCTACTAAGCCCAAAACAGATATACTGTCAGGCTCATGTCACTTGACTCCTGTCAAAGGAAGTAGCTCAATACTACTATAAAGGTAGTGCTTGGTGCTCATTACCAAGAAAAAGGCTTAGATCATGTAACACATGTGTGAAGGATGTTCGTCTATGTCCAAAAATCAGTACCAGGGATCCAGATATCCAAGGTGCAGCGGCACTCCGGCCGGGTGCAAGTCCATCACCATATAGAGGATTTTTCCATCACTACACATTATAACAAACCTGTCCTGGTTCCCACTTTTCCTAAGAATCTGTGAGTATGGATTTTTCATCTTCCATTCATGAATCACCAAAGCCTGCACGTTTCAAGTTAATAGATAACTTGCCACAACCAACCAAAAGTTCATACAATTTGTTATTGTAAAATGCATCATTATCCTATTTAACTTTAAATTTCTCCATCATATTTAAAATAGGTGTTGCTATCCAATAAGAGTTAGGAAATGGCTGGAAAGACCTGCCTATGTTAAAGGCGAACATGGTTCATCCTATTCTTGGGTGGTGAACAAATGTACTCCGCTTTGCTAAATGTCTATGCTGTGGGTTTGGCAGGATAGAAGCTATGTACGACGCAACCCTATCTTAGTCCATTTACCAACTGGCCTCTAGATATTCTTTTCTCCTTCCACTGACAAACAACATGTGCATGCAAGTCCTATAATAAATGACTACTGGTACATGTTAGCCACCCACAGCTTGTATTTTCACCCAGCGACTGTGATATTTTTGGGTTTTCGACATTTAGAATAAATAATTTGTGGCGGCACCTTTCATAATCAGATATGATAGTTTGAAAGTAAGGATCTTTCAGTAGTTCAGTTCCAAATACTTTATTCACCTGCAGTGAGCCACAAAAGTTCCTTAAAAAGGCTATCACTTTGGCAGGAATTATAAAAGGGTCACAATCAAACAGTATATACCATTAAGTATAAAATGCAGCACCGTAAAATTATAATCATGATTGCATAAAAATGAATAAATATCACAGATTCAATCTCTTAACACCACCTTCGGGTTTGCAAGGCACTTATTATAAAATTCAACACTCACTATATGCTGTAGATGGGGGAATCAACTTTTAGATTCTCTCAGTGTTGGGAGCAAAAAACATCTCCATTGCGTGATAGACAGAAAAAAGAATATTATAAATTGCAATGTGCTTTGTGCTGTACTACCATCACATGGGAATGAGGAAAGACATGGAAACCACGATCTCTGCCTAAGAAAGGCTACCAAGAAGTAAAGTGAGTTAGGGCGAAATCTAGTCAATAGAAACGTATGTCGCTCATTGATTGGTTAATTGGAGATACAGTGCTGGTGGAAGGCTCCCATTCGAATTCTGATCAAAAGTCCCTCGGCCCTATAACCCAGATTTGCCAGACACGTAGCTTAACTATGCTTATTAAATAATTCTTTAACTACAGAAGTGGTCAGATGATAAGAGTCAACTAGGTTAGAAAAATATCCGGTGAACCCAGATCATTAAAACTTTGTTGTGCATAAAAAAGCCAAGGGATTTCTAATGCATTGTCTAAAGCAAGGCAATCAGCCAAACCGGCTCTACTGAAGGGTGTCTCAGGTTTTATCAATATTCTGAGTGATGATGATAAAGGCTGGAGTTTAAGATCAACTTCTTGAAGACAAGACCCATTTCAGAGTGACAAAAATGAGTTGATGCTGATCGTGGGAAGGCCAAGAGCCTCGTTACAAATTAGTTCTCCACTTTCTGCAGAGAGGTTTTTTAGTGTAGCTCCACACACCTGCTCCAAAGGACCCAATGGATAAACATTCACTTTTGAAAATATGTCCTAACTCTTTCTTTGGTTTATAATCTGAAATCACTGCATTACTGACCCAAATTTATTTTTAAGAATTTTGCTGCGTGAAACTGCTGAAATGGTCAGGTCCAACAGGCAGTTACCAGGCACCTCGATTGAAGATCCAGGGGAACACACAGGTCAAAGTGTAGGGGCAACTCCAGACAAGAAAACACTCTGAAATCCGTAAATTCCTGTTCATTGAAAGTGGTGTATATACTAAAGTGATTTCGAGCCAATTTGTAATGGGCCCTTTTTGTTTTGTGTCCTTTGGATTTGTTGAATAATATCTCCTTCTGTGATCCTGGAGGGATTTGTTTTAAAGAATTTGCAGTAGTTATTTGCCAAGCATTATTGTATGCTGTTACTAACCCTCACATTTCATACTTTTTAATCACAGGATGCAGTGTGATTAGTTTTCCCACAGTGGCTCTCTTCTCTGTGTACCTTGTTGTCACATTAAGGTCAACCTGTCACCCTTATGGAGCAGAATCATGTTTTTCTACATTTTCCACTTTTCCATGAGCTAGCAAATACACTGATTTATTAATGTAATTTTGTGAAGGATTGCAAATGCTGCATTATATCATGAACGTACACAGTGTTAGGTGAAAAATTCAAGTCAAAGGGAAGACAATGATGAATTGTAGAAGAGGCTGAGATGAACACAGTGGAGGCACATTAATCACATCTGAAAACATTACCAAGGTGATGTCATTATAGTCAATGTTCAGTACACTGTCCAGCTTTTCATCAACTTGTAGTAGCAGTGACCCTGGAAAAGCAGATTTGAACAAAATGTATTTTACTCTTAGTGTTAAGAAATTACTGTGTGGACTGGCTTTCAAGTCAATAATGTTAACAATTAAATAATGTGTCTCTCAAATCTCAGTATACAATTTCTTCTCACTTGTTTTCATTGGTAACGTTTCTATGGGAAACAACTGTATTCATAAACAGGTACTCAAGTTTCTTTACATATTTACTTCTGTACAATTTAGTACCATTTCATATGATGCCTTTCTGTATTAGGTATCAGCCATTTGCTGAATATATTCTGCTGAATTACAATTTTTATGATTATGATTTTGAGATTTTGTGGAAGAAATGTATCGTCCATTGGCATGTTAGTTTTAATAGTCATAGTGTCAAACATATAGACTTTCTACTTAGGCAAAGATAGCAGGTTCTGAGCAAGAAAAGATAATGAAACATTGAGTTGTTCAGTCTGCTCTGTTTCAATTACCTTTAAGGTTTAAACAGCTGCTCTAAAGCGAGGGTGCAGTGTTCACAAATCTAATTATTACAGGGCTCGTGAAACAATTCTACTGAGTCCTGGTTGCCCTGAATCAGTACCAGTGACAAACGTAATGTATACACAAATGAGAACACATGGAAGCCGCTAGTTGGCATCAAACATGCATCATGTGACAGCCTTTTGTTCCTGGAAGGAAGGCGTTTTGCACTACCTTTATGTTGGCTTAAAATGAAACCGGTGATTTCAGTGTTACACTAGAGATGACATGGGTGTGTGTGGTATATGGATCATTGTTCCTGAGTGTCGCCCACATTAATTTGCCATTGTGTTTATAAAAACTAAGCTGATTACAGCGAAGTGAGTTTTTGCTTCAGATGGAGAGGTCTCGAACACCGAAAATAGGTTCTATGAGAAGTATTTATTTTGACAAGTTAGATGCAGTGCATTGTGGGATGGGAATTTGGTTTATAAGATGCACATGGGCTCAATGGGAAATCCAATGAAAGTATACAATCACTGAAGTGGTGTGGTCAATATGGCAGGACCCTGAGGTAAGACGAGCAGCAGATAGTAGCACAATGCATCTGCCAAAGAACAGTTTACGAAGACAGAACTTTGGGACACACCATATTGTGATAGGGTAAAGGGGACATGGAATTTTCTACTTTTAGTGGGTGGAAGCCTGACTGACACAGGAACTGAATCTTTGCAGATCCTCATTGCCGTTATCTATTCAGAAGGTAGAGCAAAGTCAACAATTGATGGTGTGTAAGGAGAAGAGTTTATGTGTTGCTCCCTTTCCTTGCCAAGGTACTGAGGTGAGAACAACGGTATGAACTGATTAATTTTTAGAAGGGAAGGCTCCAAAACTTACCCTTTTCAAAAACATGATAAGATATATGTTGTGGGATCATAAATGTTGATCAAAAGGGAAGTAAATGAACCCAGAGCAATTTTGATGAAAGGATAGTCATTGTTGGGGAGGATTGACAAAGGTTTGACAACATGAAATAATTTTTAGGTGAGTTGGCAATTAAGGAATTAAAAGTTAATTTTATCAATGACAGTACTGGAATTCTTTTAGTGTGAAACGCATGCTATAGTAGGTTTTTGTACCATATGCTTTTAGGTTCTCTCACCTGCTTTCTTTGCGAGTAGTTAAAATAATTAGAGAACCGCTGAGTGGATTGTTTGATAGACTTAACCCTTTAACTTAGAAAAGAAAAAAGTGTTTTGTTAGACTTTATGTAATTGTGTTGTGACGTATGCATAGACACAGCTGCAGAGCATCTGATTTATATCTCTTTGTCTCCAACAGATCACCTACGTTAATTAATTTAATTATGTGATCAAATCAGCCCATAGAAAAATAATCTTCGATTAATAGAGAATCTTGATGAGATGTGATAAGTCCTAAAGTGGCTCACTTTTGTATTGAATTGGGATCAAATATTTTACCCTCAATTTATAGAGTTTTACATATTGGTGATTATTCATTATAAATATTTACACTTGTTGGCATTTAAATATTAAGGCCCTTGTTAACAGTGGCAGTAAATCCCCATTAGCATTAATTTGGGGGTGGGAAAACCCTAGACCATTACTGGTATTCCAAGATGTCTTCAAAACCTGCAATTCCAGCCCAGAGAGATTGGCCCCGGCTTCACATGGCACGCAGGTGCACATGGAGAAACCGATGCACGTGTTATTATGGGTTCAAATGTTGCTGACCTTAGGCAGTGACTATAGAAAGTCATAGTACAAGCTACTATATCGTGCATCTTATGTATGATACCGCTGGAAGAAGCCGTTTGAAAAGCCACAAGCATGCACACAACTAAATTGAAGATCTTATGCGCCAAAGACATTATCAACTTTGACTGCTTAATGATGCTCTAGGGTTGGCTGTCATTCAAAGTTTCTGAAGCGTAATCCCTATGAAACAAAATGTATCTTATTCCATTGCTCTAAAGATTTGAATTTTAAAATGGAATGGGTATTGAAACCTCAGATTACCCTCTGCACACCCTAGGTGTCCAAGTAAAATACTTGGGGCTTGGGGTTAGTTCCTCACCTGTCTCTGGTAGCTCAGATGAAACATTTTGCATTTAAAGTGAGTGCTGTGCTGCACTCTGTCAGGACAATGGAGCCTTTACTTCTTTCAAATGACGTCTGTGATTTCGCCTTGTGTCAAAAGCTTTAGTAGTTTCCAGAACTGACTATGAAATTAATCTTCTCATAGTTACTGCAACCCCATTATTCAGCCTTATTAAAACTGTTCCTCATACAGACATACGGTGGCCAGGTTGATATTGTACAAGAAAATATGGCCATATTTGCCGAATATGTTCGGTGGTATTTTCATCCCAAATCTAAGTTCCTTCTGTATATTTTTTTGTGAATATTTTGTAATCACAACTCTAGATATTTGAATAGGCAAAAGCTGTCAAAACTCCAAGCCATGCCAATTAGTCACTGCATGATTATTTGATAGGTAAATGAATGTGTAACGAACAATGAAACTGCATTTGATGGCAGAAAAGAAAGAAAACATAAATATGTAGATTTTGGGGCAATGAAATGATATTCTCCGAAGGAGAAGTTTAGAGATGCTATCTAAATGTGAGTGTTAACAGCCTGTCAATTTTATCTTGCACTTTTCACGTGTCACTGGTCTGAATCTCATCAAAATATGGCTAACAGCAATTGATATTTCGCAGGCTTTACAAGTTGAAGACTCGGCTTCTTAGCTGAAATGATTTTGAGATTTCTCCTGCCAGTCATATATTGTCCTTTAATATTAATTTAAATCACCACTGGTCTTGACACCTGTCACCGTGAACAAGCTTATCTAGCTGGAAAGATATCCTGGATTTGTAAATGACATACTCTGACTTTAGAAAAAAAAAGCATTTTTATCATTTTGAAGGAAAGCATGCATAATGAACACATTCAACTTCCTGCACCCAAGTTGTAAGGTATCTGTAAGAATGAATATTAGTACTATAAGAAAATCACTCCTCTTCATGCTTTGTAAAAATACCAGCAATTTTTCATTACAGTGGATTAAACGAATTTTGCTATTTTATGCCAGCTCATAAAGGAGCCTTTCTATATAATGAGTTTACATGCGCAGTGGATACCGTTTTCTCCAGATATAGCCTGTTTATAGTTTGATACGGAAGGTTTGGAGATTTGGATGTACAATGTAAATATGACGACTTCCCAATTTAATGGAACTGCGAGTCTGAAAATGAGGCACCTTGAATTAAGGCAGTCTGCTCAATGCACTTCCTTAATAAATCCCACCCATACTCAACCCATGCCATGTTGTTCAATAAGGGTACCACTGTGTGAATTTTGTTTGTTAGACCTGCCATCTTTGGTGTGGTTCCCCTGACTTTGAGCCTTCAAACCTCCTATTTTTTCTGACTTTGATTTTGCAAGCTTTAGGACTCTGGGCACTTTACCACTGCTAACCAGTGCTGAAGTGCATATGCTCTCAACATGGCAACATTGGCGTATCCTCAATTGGCATATTTGCTGTACGTTTGCACCATGCCTGTAAATTACATGTTACTAGTGGGCCTGCAGCACTGATTGTGCCTCCTACTCCAGTAGCCCTTTCAACAAGTCTCAGGCCTGCCATTGCAGAGCTTGTGTGTGCAGTTCGAAACTGCTGTGGGATGGAATTATGCTATGCTAATGCTCATTATGGCCTCTCTAAAGGGGGTTTGCACAACAAAAGGAGATTAGGGGGAGCTGCTAGCATTTGGTTAGCTTCGCTTGTATTTGACTGTGGCTGTATTATGATTTCTAGGCCTTGCTGTCTGGAGCACGCGCACTAACCCAGAGATTGTCTTAGGTAATACATATGTGTAGACATGGCAATATCTGGATAAAAATACACACATAACCCTTCTTCATCTGTACTAGAAACCAACCAGAATTATCATGTGACCCATCAAAGCTTCTTCACGACTGACAGGTGTCTTCTTTGTGGGATATGTTGCTGCTGGTGCTAATGGAAGTTGCTGAGATTCTTTTGTGGTTGAGATGGGTGGACATTGTTAACACATTAAGATTTTATGGCTTTGAGAGCAGATTGACCTGTTCAGAAAGTCAATGGACATGTTGGATTTTGCTTGGATAGTGGTTTCGAAGGTTATTGCTGAAATAAATCTCTCACTTATTAAGGAATGATATCAAGGTGTTGGGGAACTCAAAATGAGGACCCTTCAGTTTAAGTCGAGAATTTGTTTCGGAGTACTATCGAGTGACAACTACTGTTTACATTCTCAAGCAATACAGAACATTACTGAACGTTGGAATTAAATAGAAAAGAGTAAGGGAAATGATTCCCTGCTAAGGCGGATACTAAATCCTGCTTTGCTCTTTTTACAGATTGCGCAGATTGGTTCCAACCTCTAACCTGAGTGAGTGCTTCATGGACTTGTTCCAAGAACAAGCCGAGTGTATCCAGAATTATGTGATAGGATCTGTGCACTACCAGCTTTACCTGATCGCAAGTGATAGGAAATCTACCTACCTGTAGCGGCTCCTGGTGGGAGTGCTGCGGGGTGGTGAGGTAGGGGAGGAGCAGGGTGGGGGGTAGTAAACTACGGAATACGGCAGAACCGAGGTAAGTTAATAAATAAATAAACAAAACAGATTACATTGCACACGCTGCATCGCCATTTGGTGTTGCAGCATGCGCAATGTAATTCATTTAATTTATTTTTTAATGTACTGACCTCCGTTCGGCCGTATTCCGTGGTTTACTACCACCACCTTTCCCTCCCCGCCCCGCCCCGCCCCGCCCCGCCTCACCGCCCGCAGCACTCCCACTACGAGCCGCTACTGCAAACTACTTGCATCCAGTACACATGTATGCTGAGAAGAACGTGCCAAAAAGTGAACATGCTGGTCAGTAAAATCTTCCCATTTGAAAAGTGACCTACTGGGAATTTTGGACGTGTTCCAGAAATCAACGCTTATAGTGAAACCCAACATCCAGTTTCTCGTTTGACACTAGTATAAAACGGCAATTTACACACAGACATTCATAGGCATTGTTTTTATCAGTGATATACATTTTAAAATGCAGCTTAATTTCATAATATTTATGAACAATTTATTTTTGTTCAGTAAATCTTATTAAAGGGCCCACTGTGAAAAGCTTTAGTCTTATTTCTATGGTGATGACTTTAAAAATGGATTTGCTACTTTAACATGTTTGAAACTTCTCTGAATTTGGTCATTTTGTGTGACATTGAACAAAGTTGTGGGGCCCCTAAAATCATAGCATCCATATTCTTAAAACAACTTTCAAATACGTTTTTGTTTGTGGCGCCTGATCTTGTATTTTACACTCTGCCAGTAAAATGCCTCAAATGGTATATTCATTTTGTGCCATCTGTGGCATTTGGCATTTTTGATTCCCCTTTGAGTGAGTTTGGTCCTGATGAGAACCTCTTAAACAAAGAGGTTTGAAACGCGTAGACCACTGTTCATCAAATGTATATTATATCCAATAGAGGATTTATGCAAAAATCATTAAGTGCATCAATGTAAAAATTGTATAGAACTTGGTTTAATGAAAAAAGGCTTTTCTGTTAATGATCAATGTTTGGTTTATTAATGTATGATTGTGTATGTGTATGAATGGAGTATGCTTGAAATGGTGAGCCTGATGTGATTTGTAGTGTAATTTGTGAATTTTGTTTGTACAGTATTTGTGGGTTATTGTATAAAGTCCTGGATATATAGATATAAAATTGACAACGTTTTGGGCAAAAAAAATGAAATGAGAATTCAAAAATAAAAGCGACTAATGAGCTTGAAGATGTACTGATGGTTAGTTCTTACGTCTGTATGGATTTAATTTGGGAAATAGTAGCAGCATTGGCAAATGGTTGTGGTTGTTGTTAATATGTGCTCAGCCTTGCTGCTTATGAGCCAGGCCCTTTATTGCTATTCACAAATGGTATGAGGCATGGCTTTATGTTACCCCGAGCTCTGTAGGTAAGAGTGTCATGATATTTTAAAAGAAGCAAATTTTGGCAACACTATGATTCCTGAAAATGCTTTCCAAATTGACCTAACACATTGAGCAAAATTAGTTGAGTAGAACTGATTTTCTCAACTGCTTCACCTGCTAGAAAAGTAGACATCAGATCTTTGGCAATGCAAGGCTAATGAAAACAAATCACCCAAATAAAGAAACACGTACTTCGAAGAGCAGGTTTTAAGACTAACCGATAAGATAATTTGATTGACATTGCAAAATACGAGTATAGAACAAGGACATCATTCTATATTTATGAAACTCTAGTGCACCATCAGAACTAAAGACTTAGCATTCTGATCTGACAGAGGTGTCCAGGTGGTAACCAAAGAGTAAACTCACCGACTTTGCTTCCTAAGCACTTCCGGACTACCGAAGCCATACATTCTTATGTGTAATACATCACTAAGCAAAGGGCTAGATCAGGGTAATCAATGAAAATTTTTTGTTATTTGTAGGATAAATTATGAAACAACTGAAAATGGCCATTTCTTTTGGAAACTAAACCTAAAGGCGAAAAAACAGAAAAATAAAAGTTGAATTCAGAAACGAATTTCAGTTCTTCCTAATGAGCATTTTACACTTTCTTCTGTGCCACAGATATGTTGTTTTACAATTTTAGTTCATATTTATAAGGCCCCAGGGAGAGATTTCTGAGTGAATCTTAAAATCAGAATTGAAAATGAGGTACTTGAATTATACTCCTACTTCGTGAGTTCAGATGGGGGATTCAGAATGGTGAAAGAAGTCCTCATCTGGTGGGCATTCCCAGGAACTTGGTATTGCAGGTTTGGTGCTGTATGTTGGTCCAGAGATGAGGAAGGGGTAAACAGAAGTGATCTTAGTTTCTGTGGCAGTGGTGGAAGTTACAGCCATGGCAGCCATACATTCAAGCATAGAGAAGTACAGACAGAGGCCTAAAATAAACAGTACTGAGGTTGAGGCTCTGAGACATACAGAAGCCAGTGTTACTCTGGTGGTGGTCAAACTGGTTTTCCAAGAGCAGATCCTACCTAGTGTATTCCACCAGGTTATCTACGAAGACTGCAGAGCCAAGCTTCATTCCATGGCGAGCTTGGAATGGAGAAGTGTGACTGTCCCTAAGAAGGTAGTTGTATCTCTTGCCCTCCCAGTAGAGTATCTACTGGGAAATGATATTGAAGCTTCTGAATTGTCAGGGGTGGAAAGACACTGAGTGGGCATGTGCTTTGACTAGGTCACAAACTGAACATTAGGAGACTGCTGGACACTTGTTCACTGGAACAGTGGCTCAAGCTTCCAGAAAGCAGAGAGAGGGCACATGGTCTGATGAGACAGCCCAAACAACCCAAGAGGTCCTGGAGAAATGTAACTCTGAGGGGGAGGTTTTGGGCTCTGAGGTAGGGACTCCATCCCTGCAAGATCTGTCTGACTTGGTTTAATTGCAAGGAGCCGGTGGAACCATCTGAGAGGAGCTGTATTGGGGCGCAGAGATAGTCCCACTCTTGAGGCCTGAGGCAGACTGGCCGAGGCAAGAGTAGGGTGATGTAAGTGAATTCCAGAGGGTTGACTGGGAGGAAGGTGTCTGCTATACTGAGGCCTGGAACCCAAAACAAGGGACAACCTGGAGAGTGGTGTTCTTCAGAAGTATAGAGGGTTCCTCCTCAACTTGGGCCATGACATCCTTTATGCCGGAAATCTGGGTCAGACCAAGACCTGAAATAGGCTGCTCAACCATTTCTATTGGCCCAACATGTCTGCCAAAGTGAAGGAGTTCTGCAGCTCCTGTACCACCTATAAAGCCAGTGGCAGGACAGGGGGCAAACCAAAGGCTCCTTGATACCATTGCCAATGTGGTTGGGGCTCCTTTTGAGTGGGTGGGGCTTGACAGTGTTGGTTACCTAGACCCATTTGCCTCAGAGAATAGATATATCTTGATGGCAGTGGACCAGGCCATCAAATATCCAGAGCCAATCCCCTCAGAACGGTTACTACTCCCATAGGGGCCAGAGCCCTACTTGATATCTTTAACAGAGTGGTATTTACAAAGGAGATGGTCTGAGACCGGGGGTCTAACTTTATGTCTGTCTATCTGAAGGCGATGTGGGATGAATGTGGTGTTACCTAAAAGTTTACCACCCTATATCATATCCAGGCCAATGGTGTATTAGAAAGATTCAGTAAGACCAGGAAGGGCTTATCTCAGAAGCTTAGAAAGAAATGGCATATTCTCTTTCCATGCCTGCTGTTTACTTACAGAGGGGTGCCACAGAAATGGGTTCATTCTAGGCCCTTTGAGTTAGTTTTTGCCCACCTTGTATGAGGGCCATTGTGATACGTGAGAGAAGCATGGGAGAACCCTCTAAAGGAACCCTAAACTGAATGTGCTGGACTATGTGCTAGGCCCGCATGCCCGCATGACAGAGTATATGAGTAGAGCAAGTAGGAACCTGGAGGCCAGCTTGGAACTCATGAAGCAGAGGACTACTATGCCTGAGCACCATCCAGGACAGGAGGTGTGGTTGCTGGAGCCTGGGCCCTCCAGGATGAATGGACTGGGCCCTATCACATTCTGGAGAAAAGGGGTAATGTCTGAGTTAAGTTTGAGGCAGCTGTCCTTCATCCAGGTGGTAACTGCCTTCATCTTCTTTGTTGACCCAAAACTCGGATCCAAAGACCCAATTTCTTGATGCACTGGGCCTATTTCTCATCGTATCCAACCCGTTCTCTATCACGGTTGGCCTAAAATTTCGAATTTATCCCATTCCAGCAGGACCAGATAGCCATGGATGGTGCTTTACACTTTTTGGCACTAGAAAGCACATTTCTTTATTTAATTTTTAAAATGTTGATTCTCCATTTCCCTACTTTGGATTTTTGTTTATTTGGTGTGATTTGAAAGGTATCTAATTATATAAATTAGTGTTGGATTTTTACTGTGTTGTGTCATTTTCCTATTTACTTTTTTGATGATATTAAGTGCTTTACACACCTGTCTCCTAAGTTAAGCCTGACTGTTTGTCTGTGAAGCTACCAAGGGTTGAGCAAGGATTTATTTATTGAGACTTGACTAGACCTTATTTGTAATTGCGGTGATACTGCTTTTACTTTTCTGTACTTTTAGGTCTCACCTTATGCCCTTCTTATTCCTGACTGAGGTGAAGTTGGAACCTTAGGACAAAAGGTGGAAGTAGTTAACTAGCAATATCCCATGGCTCTGCAGAATCAATGAAGAAAGCTGCAGATTAGGAACAAATGGAAGTGTAGGATCTCCTCAAGATTCCATTACTCACAAAGGGCCTTCCTTTCAGGAAACCTTGCATGCTGAATGTAGATAGAGGAGTACTTTGGACCAGAGATGCATATGCTATGCTCTTGCACAGTTAGTGCCTCCAAGGTGTGCATTCATCCCAACGAACCTGTATCCCTGGGCTTCATTTTCCAGGACAAATTCTACTGCTATGCCCCGGGAATAGCTGAAATGCCTGTTGCACACAGGTGAGTAGAGTAGCCATAAGGATCAAGCAAAATGAGAAAAACTTCTGCTGCTCCCTTAACAGTGTTGGTAGTGACATGTCATCTGAGTGTCACTATTGACATTGCGTGCCACCTGTCTGTTGCTGTATGAGAGAAAATCATTCCTACCCTGTAGATTTCACTGAGAGTGAGCAAGAGAGAAAGAGATGGGTGTGTGGGAAAGCATGCAAATCTGTTTTGAGTGTGTCTTCTTATTATGACAAATAAAGTAAGAGATGGGGAAAAGTGCAGAAAACATAATTGAAAACTTAGTTTTTAGTAGTCGCTTAGTGGATTATGCTCTATTTTACATTATGCTCTATGTATGTGTTGTAGTTTTCTGAGTGTGCAGCTTCTTCCTGTAATACCACACTCTCCTATTCCACTGGCTGCTCCCTTCTAACACTTCAAGTCAAGAGAACCTGATGTTAGCAATAGCATAGCTTATGTGTTAGGCACTT
Source organism: Lissotriton vulgaris (assembly GCF_964263255.1). Taxonomy (NCBI): domain Eukaryota; kingdom Metazoa; phylum Chordata; class Amphibia; order Caudata; family Salamandridae; genus Lissotriton; species Lissotriton vulgaris. Next base: position 494,275,643 of record NC_141685.1, read on the forward strand.
TACTCATGCTAGTCTTTGGTTTCTCAGACACTGGCCTTAGTAGTAAATGTTGGTGACCATTGATAGTGTAGCTCATGGCATGGCTGCTTTGAATTAATAATGCTGTATATAAAACTGTCAGGGTATGGTGTCCTTTGTTTTGTTTGCCTATTGGAAGTTAAGGCTTCTGCAGCACTGTTTGCATGTGCACTTTCCCTAAGCCCTCACACTTTCCTCTTTGCTCTACCCAGTCATATGCCTCATATAGGTAAGGTATTCGAGTGGATCATTTAGCATGTTGTTCTCCCACTTCTGCCATTCAGGATTAGGGCACATTTAATTCAATGGGGTAGCCCAATTAAATCAAAGGACCTGGGTATCAATTAGTATAAAACAACAGTGGTCCTCGATATATATTCAAACATCAATAAATGTGTCATTCATTATTTATATATTAAGGAGATTAATCCACAACAGAATGCAGAGAAAATAGCTGTTTTCAAAGCCAGTATTACATATCAGTATGTCGTACTAAACATCTATTGATCCAAAAAACAATCAATCTTCTTGGTCAGTAAATGTATCTCAAATTTGTTTTCACCATTCGTAAAATAAACAATTAGATGATGAAAAAGAAAAAGCTGCAAGGATGCAGTAAGAACGAAAGGGGTGCTCAAGTGAATTGAAGGAGAAAAGGAGAGCTAAAGGAGCAAAGATGAATTTTATGTACAATTATGCTGATTAAACAAAACACAGAGGCCTACCCCCACAATTTTATATATACAATAATGATTTGAACAGAGGGGGAGGGAACATCAGAGATAAGGCATAGGCCTCAAAAACATGGGGGTAAAAACCGACGACGTTTCGACCCTGGCGCAATAAGGGGAAGTTTTATGCCTCTGCTGCAGGTCTTCTTCAGGACTGGATGGGTGGGGGATGTAGAAGGGACCACAAGTGATGATGACAAATTGGTCACGTCCCAACAATAAATGAATGTGGGGAACCCGTCAATGGTGTGGGCAAGGTTCCTCCATTAATTGGTCAAGGTGTGTGTTCCATAAAAAATGAAAACTAATTCCAAACTTACTCCCAGCTGTTATCCATAGTAGGAACGAAAGGAGGCGATATTATTTTGTATGCCCCAAAGTAGAAGCGAATTCAAAAAGAGGCGATGTAACTTTGTGTGCCCCAGCATCCTATTGGGGTTTGACTGTTCCAATACCAAATACCGGAGCCGCAATAGAATCAAAAGGCCACGGGGGCGGGAGGCGGGAGGTGGATCCTTCAGACAAACATCAGCCCCAGGGTGAAAAGGCTGATGACAGCCTCTTTCCCTGATGTCACTCTGTGGTTCAGGAGCCAATATTAAGGAACGTGTGAATGAGGAGAGGCCAGCCAGTTGTTCCATTCTTTATTTCCTCAAAATCTCACAGTAGAAAAACAATAAACACCACAATCCTCATACCCACAGGTACATTTTACCGTGAGCATTGTACACCGTGATTTATGCCAGTGGTGAGGCACATATTTGTTTTTTAAATGTAAGCAGAATTGCCAAACCTGTTGAGGCCTTCAACATCTGAGCAGCAAATACATATTGCTTGGGGTAGATGTTATGGCTCAAGGGAAAGTGTAAGACATGGGAGTGGATGTAAATGCTTGTACGCCAAGACTTTCTCAAAAATTATTTTACCTTACACGGTGAGAGACAACGCTTATAGCACCTCCTCTGATGGCTGTAAAAGCCACCATAAGCAAACAGGTAGCATCTGTTAATGGGCAGCTTCAAACTCCTGGTATGCTCTCTTGGTGTCTGCTAAGAATCATCAAGCAAGGTGACAAGGGCAAAGGGTAAACTGCAGCACTTCTACTTTGGGGTATAGTGTATTATCGAAACAAAAGGGTATTTGGGGCACATTTGAATTGCGTAAACGTGTCTATACCTTAAAGGACCCACAATCTAATTGTTGGCAAAATAATATTTCACCTAAATTGCACCGGAAACCAATCTTGAATCAATCTGTATGCAGTACAATATAATACAATGTGACATATGTGAATAAAGTGCAGATGATGCATGGCTCTCTTAGTGATCATATTTACAACATATAATACATAAGACACTGTACAATTCCCTATGGTTGTATAACTTGGTAAAAAGCGGTAAGGGCAGTTCAAAAAAATAAACATCCTCTTTTCCGCTAATCATGAATGTCAATCAGTGGTGGAACTACTTATTCATTCTTTGGAGTTTTTAGGATGGTTCAATTTGGTCAGATATCATTGGCGTTGCATGGATGAAATAATCTTCACACCAGACATACCCAAATGCAACATGATGGTGGTGAGTAATTGGGTAGCTTTCGTAAACTTTTTTTTAACACAATATGGTATAGTGCTGTGACCTAGGATCACTCTGGTGTTTGTCTCTTACATGTGCAGGTGTGTTTTACATTGCAAACATTTAAATTAATACACACTGTATCCCATCACCTTGGTGCACTTCTAGCTTATTTGTCTCTCCCACCTCTGTCACTCATCTGCTTGCCTCACTTTGCTTTTCCTCTGCCTCCCAGCTGTTGTTTGAAGCTCATCACCCCTAGTATACACTCTCTAAACCCCCCCCCATCCTGCTGGCTATGTGAAACTGTAATCCCTCCACTCTCGACTACATTAATTCAGCTACCCTCTTCTCATCTTTTTAGCTCTTCTCCCTTTGCATTCATAGATTGCCTCCCCTCTTTCTATTTCATCAGCCTGGCACCCAAGCGTAACCCTCTCTGAGCAATGTTTCCTCTCTTTGTCACAGCTGGTGACCACTATTGATTTTGTAAGTCCTTTACACATCTTACCTTTCACTTAATCTGATACCACTACCATAACTCTTAGCCTAGAACACCATCTCACTGTTACTCCTGATTGCAACCTCATCCCCTTTCTCAACTTTGCACCAGCCCTAATCCCTCATCTAGACAGGTACAGTATAACCAACCCCTGTCCTTTCATGCCACAGTACCCACTGTCAACCCTCCTCTTCCAACATGTACTCACTTTTATCTCATCTGGACGGGAAACATCCCCTGTTACTCAGTTTGACAACCACCTCTCATAGACTCTCATTCCATGGCTTGTCCCCAATCTTCACACATTTATGTCCGATTTCATAGACAATGGCTCCATGCTTACTTGCCTGAGCTTAAGTGACCATGCATGCAATCTCTCCCTACCAGCATCATTTTTACATTCCTTAAACACTAGCAGTCACACACTACCACAAACACCTTATACAGGTTTCACGGGAGTGCTAATAATGGCTGACTACAACAAGCACTTTTACTTCACTCAAGAGACCTCTAGTTGCAGCCTAAAAAACTACAGCTGTTGGTGAAATGCTAGCATTGGGATCATTTTGGTAATTAGTTTTATTTACAGAAGGCTTTCCTATAAAAGTTGGAACTACTGGTTTTGCCAGTGTGTGTTTCCTTTTACTAGTTGTATCACTGTGTTGACATCTCAATTCTATAATTAATGTTTGAATAGAGAATATTATGATTTTGTCAATGAACAGAGCACCATTTTCTAATTCGTGCAACAAAAGCACATTTTTTGTGATCAAAGAGATGTGGATACACTGATCCACTCTTGTCTTTTCTCACTGATAGTTCAGTTCACTATCCTACAGAAAAAGATAGATTTTTCATGGCTGCCATAAGAGAATGTAAGCCCGTCGATCAAAGAGTGGTACATATTATCAGCAGGCGCTATCACATGAAGTTCAGAATCTTCCTCCAACCTCTTCCCACCATTTGATGTCCTCATTTAAGAGAGGATTGGATGTGTAGTGGTGTCTGAGAATCCTGTGATCTTACAGTACTTCCCCAGCAGTGCCTCCATGGAAGAGAGTTCACATATGACATTGCTAACCTCGTGGTCAAGTTTGCAATGGAGTAAATCACAGTATGGTTTCTGCTTGAGCATTTGAAATCTTCACAATGACAAGACCTTCAGTGAGTGAAGCCACATAGATAACTTCCAAGCAAATGCCTCTGACGATTTCCTCTAGAGCTCTCATCAGAAGTTTCTTTTACAACATTTATGATGCAGTGAATCGCAAAATGTGGAAAGAAAAATGCCAATTTCAGTGTTCAAAACAGAAGTAATAGACAAACAAATGAAAACATTTTGCACCATATTGATTCATTTTTCCTATAATGCGTATTATCTAATTAAGCACTAGAAGGAAAAACTGAAAAAATAGCAATTCAGCCAATTAGCAACTCATTAAGCTCTTCTTCTCAGTTACAATTACTGCTGTGATACGTTTGCATCAAGTTCTTTTCAATGTCAAAATTCATTTAAAACATGGGATTTGGCGTATATCTCAATTTCTACCCTATCCTAGACCTTGTCACAAAAATGAAAAACAAAATGACTTATCAATGTTCACACAAGATTAAGGTTCCCAGCAGAAATAAGAGAAAGTTATACAATCCACTCACTGTTGCGCCTTCAGTACTTGTGTAATGCATCATGAATTTAAAATGTTTGAGAATTTCTTTTGCATTTCTAAATGAGTAAATAATAACATTTTAATTAACAGTTAAATTCTACCGGTTCAGATTTTTGACTCTCGGTCATGTGCTTCTCCAGTCATCTAACCCAAATGTCCCATTTGTACCATCTATGGCTGTGGTTTAGAACCACAACCTACTTTTTAGAACAACAAACTTTTGTGAACCACCTGCCTTTAATGGACATGAGTTGTGCAATTTTTTAATGAAACCAAAGTATCATGTGGCAGCGGATTATCATTTATAGACTACAATTAGCACATACGTACAGTTTTACTGCTAAAACTATATAGCACACAAATTATAATGAGCGGAAATCTCTGTTTCCAGCACACTTCAGAATTACAAAAAAAGTGATTTGTTGTTGTTTTCCTGTCAGCTGAATGTATACAGTTCATTTATAGTTCTTTACATTTTGTTGGGTATTGTAAAAAACTAAATCTAATATTGTCACACAATTCACTTTAAACACTCCTCTCACTTTGGAGTCAGAGAGAGAATAGTAAACAACAATCCCCATGTTTAAAGAATGAAGCACCCTGACATTTGACCACTGTCTTTCAATCAATGACAAATGTGACAATTTTAACACTGCGCTGGGAAACTCTTGTTGGGTAGCTGTTGCGCATTATAAATTTAAAAACTAAACTAAAACTAAACTAAACTAACACAGAATTTAAAGGCACCTTTATTTATTGCTATGACTTTGTGACCCACCAAAAATTAGCTCATGATCCACCAGTGGGTCACTAACCACAGTGTGGAAAAAGTACTCTATGCTTTAAAACAAAAAAGTATGTATTTCAGAACTGATACTTTCAAATACTAAGGAACAACATTAAGGGCATTTTATTTTACAGATTGTTTTAAGACACTGTTAGAAATGGGATTTATGTTTGTTTGGCTAAAGCTCGCACCAAAGCCAGGCAGAAACCACCATTCTAGTCAGGGCTTGGGAGTTACACGCCAAAGATAACCCCTGCTCACCCACTTGGTAGCTTGGCACGAGCAGTCAGGCTTATCCCGGAGGCAATGTGTAAAGCATTTGCACATGCAGACAGCAAGAACATCCCAGGTACACTATAAAAGGAACTCCACACAAGGTTATATAAAAAATAGCCTTTGTATTCTCATAATACATTAGAACAGTAAGCACACAATATACACTGTGCCAACTGGCACTGGGCAATATTTACAAGGGATTATATACACATGACAGACCCACATGGACCACCGTCAGAACCATCACAAAGCGAACTTAGTAAAAGTAAAACAGATCATAAACGTAAAACCAGCAACCACTGGTACTCACTGTACTCAGCATAAGACTGTAACATAAACTAAATTATGCACAGTCACATCAGGCGCGAATTACATTCTGCGCCAACCTCACAAGCATAAACATATTATGCAATCTTCTCACAAGTCTAAACACATTAGACCCTAACCTCCTAAGTATAACTCACATTAGGGGCATACATCACACAGCGAAACATAATCTCACTAGCATAAACCATGATATTCAAAACAACCTCAATCATAAACCACATTTAGAAGTATCCAACAGGGTGGGTAAACATACTAAATGCATTACATTTCTTAGTGCCACATTACATTAGGGCCTGGTGCCCTACAATTCTAACAATCCCCCTGGCCACCTGGCCATCTCAAAAAGGGGCTCAAATGCCCTGTGTCCTAGAGTCAGGGCGCGTTGCCAATGCAGCGAAAGTCAAGGGTGCGCCACTGCGCAAACCTAAACGTAGTAGCTGCCCACTACTTGCTGGGCAGCTGGGAATATCCAGGGCACAGGAGTGCCACTCACTCCTAACTCAGACATGCCCCCAAAGAATTGCGCCTAAATGGTGCAGCTGCCCACTACTTGCTGGGCAGCTGTAAACATTCCAAGGAGGCCTGGCACCACTGTGCCGCTTCTGTCCCTCTGGGAAATAATTACGCCCATCGTTCGAGCCCACAGGCTCAGAAACAAAACATGCCTCATCCTGGAGCCTCCAGGACTCTTTCACCAACTATGCCCTCGTTGGGGCGGCCCGCAATGGTGGGACCTTGCAGGCACCAACACTGTGCCTCCCTACACACTGGTTGTTTTTAAATCAAATTAGCCCCATCGCTGGAGCCACACGGGCCTCTGTACACAGTGTGCAAAACGGTGGAGTTATCTAGGCTCTGAAAAATGAATGCACACCATGGAGCCACATGGCTTCTGAAATAGTTATGCCAGGAAGAACTTGCACCCAAAACGTGAAACGCACTGGCGGTTTGAATAAACTTGCCCACGAGGTTGGAGCGACCCGCTGCCATCTGGGGCCACTCTAAATGCCACAACCATACTGTGCCTCGATCAGGCACCAACACCTGACCGCACGGAGCCCCCAACAGCCCTTTCTCACTCACCGGGCTTCTCGTAGGGGACTCCTCCTCATGGCGATGGCAGCACCTCTCTCGCGGTCTTCCCTGGACTCCTGGGAGCCCTGCACTGCCTGCCATCTTCACCCAGGGCTTTCCTGGACTCCAGCCGCCACCCTGTGGACTTGCTGGCACCCGCGGGGTTCTCCCTCAGCTTTGTGAGCCCACCACAGGGAGGCACCAGCTTCTACTCCCGGGCGGCTTTCAGAGACAGCGGCGGCGTGCGTGGGACTTCCTCTGAGAAACCGGAAGTCCCGCCCACCGCCAGGCTCAATGCTGCCTGACTTCTGCTTTTGCCGGAATTCTCCGTCCCTGTGCCGCAGCGGTTAGCCGCGGAGTGGGCACTCGCTTTTGCTTAAAAACACATGCGGCAGGCAACAAACGGGGTGGGAAACCGCTCAATAAAAGAAGGGCAAATTCATGGGGTGGGCACCTGCGCATTGGAAATAAAACAAGCTGCCATAAATCGTAATCGTAAATCATACGTTCTTATATAGCGCCTTTCACCGTAAGGTGTCAAGGCGCTTGCTTTGGGAACCGGTCCTGGCCTTTCCCTGCGAGATTACCCCTACTGGGCATCCCTAAGGTGAAGATCAGGCATCCCATCGCGGTGGGGCCGTAGTGGAGATTAAGCAAGCTATTGCCCAGAGTTGCAGAGTGTGAACCCACGATTCGAGTAGGCGCCGAGACGAGAATTATCGAGTCCGTGGACATTTTGAGCTCAAGGCCCTGCCACGTCGGGGATAGAACCCTGGTCCCGGGTCTGACCTCTGCATCATGGACTGCCTCCTCTAACCGGTGAGCCACACTTCTCCACGCAAGGCAAATAAGCCGGGTGGGCACCCGCTGGATCACAGCAACCTGGGAGAATCCCCAAGGTGGGAGCCCCTCTCAAGGGCGAGCAGCATCACACTGCGCAACCCATCCTCCTCCTTGGCTGGGCAGTAAAAAGATGGCGCTTCCAGAAGCAAGAGGAAGCCACAGTCCTGGGGCCATGGCAAAGGAACAGCAAAAAGCTCTTAAAGGCCCTGGAGGCATCAGGGGGGAAATGTAGGGCCCAGGGGCCAGCACACAGGGCACTCCAGCAAGGAGGCAGCCCCCATGGCTGTCCCTCCTGGGCCCCACCAGCAGCAAGCTCCCTTCTGTCAGGATTCCAAAAGAGAACTCTCTACATGGGGTCACAGCCCCTTTATTCATACCACTATTTCATTTGTCTAAAACCGTAGGGCAAGGGGAGAACCAGATACAACTGGTTCTGGAGCACTTTGTTTTGCTCAGCTCCCCTCTCTATTCACAGAACAGGCCAGGGACATCAGACGCACCACAGGAGGTGGACCCAGCATTGTGGAGGGAAGGCACAACCCTATTCAGGTCCCAGGTTCAACTCCTCCCTCCCATCAACATGCAGATCTCCCTATTCACCACCAGGTAGACCAATCCTGGCTCCTGGAGCCAACGACACCAGCCAGCCCCTGTCACTCACAAGCCAGACATGCAATTCACATCAGGCAGGCAGACACACTGCACACAGAAATGCCAACTTCTAGAAGTTGCACTTCTCCACTAGTTACAATAAATCTGTGCACACCATTGTGCAGCATTTATTCTCACAAATTCGCACATACCAAACTCACCCCTGCACTCCTCTCACATCAGGAATTACCATGGACACACATATCCCCCATGCCTTCCTATGGGGGGGCAGGGCAGTCTCACCACACATATACAGAGAGCGCACGCACTTTACACTGGACCACAGTGCTAAAGTGCGCAGAGGCCTAAAATCACCAAAACTAGGTTACAGAAAAATGCTAGGAGAATGCAAAAAGTTTCAGGGTGAACCTGCCAAAAGGGCCATGCCCAACAGAACACAATCCATAGTTTGTCGCCCTACTTATCTGTAATTAAAATGAAAGAGAGTGAACTGCTTGTGCCATGATGTTCTCTGAAGGATTTGGTGTAAAAACACCATACATAAAAAATCATTGTATGCTTTTCAACATCGATGCAGGCAGGATTAAGGTACTTTTGTTTGACAGGCCTCATTGGCACCATGTGTCTGGCCAGTGCTGTAGCAAGGTCGACCCGAACCTTTGACTTTATCCAATCAGGTGTAACCGTATTTCCCAAGTAAGTGCCTATTGCTTTATTCTGTAAAAATCAAAATCCCAAGTTCTTCTTATTGGATTTTTGTCTTTTTGGTTTTGTTTTATTTATGTAATTAAGAGCTAGTTTTCTAACCTGATATGGAGTCTTTTTGTGTGGTGTTTTCACTGTTTTACTGTTTGAAGTGTTGCACAAATACTTTACACATTGCCTCTAATTGAAGCCTGACTGCTTTGTGTCAAGCTACCAGAGGGTGTACACTGGTTAATTTAGGCTTGCCTGCTTCTTACCCTGACTTGGACTGGTGTTGCTTCTTGACTATGGATCACACACCAGTCAAACTACAACCCAGTTTCTAACACTAATAAATTGCAGCGCAAAATCCCCAATTGCAGCTTGTCATGATGACTTGCCTAAAGAATATTAATTAGGTTGGTCAATATTTGCGCCCCCTTGTATTTGGCTATATTTACAAAAAGGGGTGGTGAGGGACAGAGTCTCTGAATTAAACAGAAAGCTCTCACCCAGTCAAAAGATCAGGGCTAGATCCAACACCGTTTTTTAGCTCACTGCACCATCCCAGTTTCAGAACCTGACTGTATGCAAATTAGTCTGTTCCTGTCCCAGTGCATGATGGGAACAGGACAAACCAAACTACAGAAGCCAATTCTTACACTGGGAAGGAAACAAGCTCCCGGGGACCGGTTTCTGGCATTACAGCCGTCTTCGGCCCGGTTTGCTTGAATCCTGATGGTGCAATGAGCAAGGGTCTCACATCTGAGAATACCCTTCCACGCTTAGGGTGGACAAAAATATTTACAAAAAGGGGTGGTGAGGGACAGAGTCTCTGAATTAAACAGAAAGCTCTCACCCAGTCAAAAGATCAGGGCTAGATCCAACACCGTTTTTTAGCTCACTGCACCATCCCAGTTTCAGAACCTGACTGTATGCAAATTAGTCTGTTCCTGTCCCAGTGCATGATGGGAACAGGACAAACCAAACTACAGAAGCCAATTCTTACACTGGGAAGGAAACAAGCTCCCGGGGACCGGTTTCTGGCATTACAGCCGTCTTCGGCCCGGTTTGCTTGAATCCTGATGGTGCAATGAGCAAGGGTCTCACATCTGAGAATACCCTTCCACGCTTAGGGTGGACAAAAATATTTACAAAAAGGGGTGGTGAGGCACAGAGTCTCTGAATTAAACAGAAAGCTCTCACCCAGTCAAAAGATCAGGGCTAGATCCAACACCGTTTTTTAGCTCACTGCACCATCCCAGTTTCAGAACCTGACTGTATGCAAATTAGTCTGTTCCTGTCCCAGTGCATGATGGGAACAGGACAAACCAAACTACAGAAGCCAATTCTTACACTGGGAAGGAAACAAGCTCCCGGGGACCGGTTTCTGGCATTACAGCCGTCTTCGGCCCGGTTTGCTTGAATCCTGATGGTGCAATGAGCAAGGGTCTCACATCTGAGAATACCCTTCCACGCTTAGGGTGGACAAAAATATTTACAAAAAGGGGGTGGTGAGGGACAGAGTCTCTGAATTAAACAGAAAGCTCTCACCCAGTCAAAAGATCAGGGCTAGATCCAACACCGTTTTTTAGCTCACTGCACCATCCCAGTTTCAGAACCTGACTGTATGCAAATTAGTCTGTTCCTGTCCCAGTGCATGATGGGAACAGGACAAACCAAACTACAGAAGCCAATTCTTACACTGGGAAGGAAACAAGCTCCCGGGGACCGGTTTCTGGCATTACAGCCGTCTTCGGCCCGGTTTGCTTGAATCCTGATGGTGCAATGAGCAAGGGTCTCACATCTGAGAATACCCTTCCACGCTTAGGGTGGACAAAAATATTTACAAAAAGGGGTGGTGAGGGACAGAGTCTTTGAATTAAACAGAAAGCTCTCACCCAGTCAAAAGATCAGGGCTAGATCCAACACCGTTTTTTAGCTCACTGCACCATCCCAGTTTCAGAACCTGACTGTATGCAAATTAGTCTGTTCCTGTCCCAGTGCATGATGGGAACAGGACAAACCAAACTACAGAAGCCAATTCTTACACTGGGAAGGAAACAAGCTCCCGGGGACCGGTTTCTGGCATTACAGCCGTCTTCGGCCCGGTTTGCTTGAATCCTGATGGTGCAATGAGCAAGGGTCTCACATCTGAGAATACCCTTCCACGCTTAGGGTGGACAAAAATATTTACAAAAAGGGGTGGTGAGGGACAGAGTCTCTGAATTAAACAGAAAGCTCTCACCCAGTCAAAAGATCAGGGCTAGATCCAACACCGTTTTTTAGCTCACTGCACCATCCCAGTTTCAGAACCTGACTGTATGCAAATTAGTCTGTTCCTGTCCCAGTGCATGATGGGAACAGGACAAACCAAACTACAGAAGCCAATTCTTACACTGGGAAGGAAACAAGCTCCCGGGGACCGGTTTCTGGCATTACAGCCGTCTTCGGCCCGGTTTGCTTGAATCCTGATGGTGCAATGAGCAAGGGTCTCACATCTGAGAATACCCTTCCACGCTTAGGGTGGACAAAAATATTTACAAAAAGGGGTGGTGAGGGACAGAGTCTCTGAATTAAACAGAAAGCTCTCACCCAGTCAAAAGATCAGGGCTAGATCCAACACCGTTTTTTAGCTCACTGCACCATCCCAGTTTCAGAACCTGACTGTATGCAAATTAGTCTGTTCCTGTCCCAGTGCATGATGGGAACAGGACAAACCAAACTACAGAAGCCAATTCTTACACTGGGAAGAAAACAAGCTCCCGGGGACCGGTTTCTGGCATTACAGCCGTCTTCGGCCCGGTTTGCTTGAATCCTGATGGTGCAATGAGCAAGGGTCTCACATCTGAGAATACCCTTCCACGCTTAGGGTGGACAAAAATATTTACAAAAAGGGGTGGTGAGGGACAGAGTCTCTGAATTAAACAGAAAGCTCTCACCCAGTCAAAAGATCAGGGCTAGATCCAACACCGTTTTTTAGCTCACTGCACCATCCCAGTTTCAGAACCTGACTGTATGCAAATTAGTCTGTTCCTGTCCCAGTGCATGATGGGAACAGGACAAACCAAACTACAGAAGCCAATTCTTACACTGGGAAGGAAACAAGCTCCCAGGGACCGGTTTCTGGCATTACAGCCGTCTTCGGCCCGGTTTGCTTGAATCCTGATGGTGCAATGAGCAAGGGTCTCACATCTGAGAATACCCTTCCACGCTTAGGGTGGACAAAAATATTTACAAAAAGGGGGTGGTGAGGGACAGAGTCTCTGAATTAAACAGAAAGCTCTCACCCAGTCAAAAGATCAGGGCTAGATCCAACACCGTTTTTTAGCTCACTGCACCATCCCAGTTTCAGAACCTGACTGTATGCAAATTAGTCTGTTCCTGTCCCAGTGCATGATGGGAACAGGACAAACCAAACTACAGAAGCCAATTCTTACACTGGGAAGAAAACAAGCTCCCGGGGACCGGTTTCTGGCATTACAGCCGTCTTCGGCCCGGTTTGCTTGAATCCTGATGGTGCAATGAGCAAGGGTCTCACATCTGAGAATACCCTTCCACGCTTAGGGTGGACAAAAATATTTACAAAAAGGGGTGGTGAGGGACAGAGTCTCTGAATTAAACAGAAAGCTCTCACCCAGTCAAAAGATCAGGGCTAGATCCAACACCGTTTTTTAGCTCACTGCACCATCCCAGTTTCAGAACCTGACTGTATGCAAATTAGTCTGTTCCTGTCCCAGTGCATGATGGGAACAGGACAAACCAAACTACAGAAGCCAATTCTTACACTGGGAAGGAAACAAGCTCCCGGGGACCGGTTTCTGGCATTACAGCCGTCTTCGGCCCGGTTTGCTTGAATCCTGATGGTGCAATGAGCAAGGGTCTCACATCTGAGAATACCCTTCCACGCTTAGGGTGGACAAAAATATTTACAAAAAGGGGTGGTGAGGGACAGAGTCTCTGAATTAAACAGAAATCTCTCACCCAGTCAAAAGATCAGGGCTAGATCCAACACCGTTTTTTAGCTCACTGCACCATCCCAGTTTCAGAACCTGACTGTATGCAAATTAGTCTGTTCCTGTCCCAGTGCATGATGGGAACAGGACAAACCAAACTACAGAAGCCAATTCTTACACTGGGAAGGAAACAAGCTCCCGGGGACCGGTTTCTGGCATTACAGCCGTCTTCGGCCCGGTTTGCTTGAATCCTGATGGTGCAATGAGCAAGGGTCTCACATCTGAGAATACCCTTCCACGCTTAGGGTGGACAAAAATATTTACAAAAAGGGGTGGTGAGGGACAGAGTCTCTGAATTAAACAGAAAGCTCTCACCCAGTCAAAAGATCAGGGCTAGATCCAACACCGTTTTTTAGCTCACTGCACCATCCCAGTTTCAGAACCTGACTGTATGCAAATTAGTCTGTTCCTGTCCCAGTGCATGATGGGAACAGGACAAACCAAACTACAGAAGCCAATTCTTACACTGGGAAGGAAACAAGCTCCCGGGGACCGGTTTCTGGCATTACAGCCGTCTTCGGCCCGGTTTGCTTGAATCCTGATGGTGCAATGAGCAAGGGTCTCACATCTGAGAATACCCTTCCACGCTTAGGGTGAACAAAAATATTTACAAAAAGGGGTGGTGAGGGACAGAGTCTCTGAATTAAACAGAAAGCTCTCACCCAGTCAAAAGATCAGGGCTAGATCCAACACCGTTTTTTAGCTCACTGCACCATCCCAGTTTCAGAACCTGACTGTATGCAAATTAGTCTGTTCCTGTCCCAGTGCATGATGGGAACAGGACAAACCAAACTACAGAAGCCAATTCTTACACTGGGAAGGAAACAAGCTCCCGGGGACCGGTTTCTGGCATTACAGCCGTCTTCGGCCCGGTTTGCTTGAATCCTGATGGTGCAATGAGCAAGGGTCTCACATCTGAGAATACCCTTCCACGCTTAGGGTGGACAAAAATATTTACAAAAAGGGGTGGTGAGGGACAGAGTCTCTGAATTAAACAGAAAGCTCTCACCCAGTCAAAAGATCAGGGCTAGATCCAACACCGTTTTTTAGCTCACTGCACCATCCCAGTTTCAGAACCTGACTGTATGCAAATTAGTCTGTTCCTGTCCCAGTGCATGATGGGAACAGGACAAACCAAACTACAGAAGCCAATTCTTACACTGGGAAGGAAACAAGCTCCCGGGGACCGGTTTCTGGCATTACAGCCGTCTTCGGCCCGGTTTGCTTGAATCCTGATGGTGCAATGAGCAAGGGTCTCACATCTGAGAATACCCTTCCACGCTTAGGGTGGACAAAAATATTTACAAAAAGGGGTGGTGAGGGACAGAGTCTCTGAATTAAACAGAAAGCTCTCACCCAGTCAAAAGATCAGGGCTAGATCCAACACCGTTTTTTAGCTCACTGCACCATCCCAGTTTCAGAACCTGACTGTATGCAAATTAGTCTGTTCCTGTCCCAGTGCATGATGGGAACAGGACAAACCAAACTACAGAAGCCAATTCTTACACTGGGAAGGAAACAAGCTCCCGGGGACCGGTTTCTGGCATTACAGCCGTCTTCGGCCCGGTTTGCTTGAATCCTGATGGTGCAATGAGCAAGGGTCTCACATCTGAGAATACCCTTCCACGCTTAGGGTGGACAAAAATATTTACAAAAAGGGGTGGTGAGGGACAGAGTCTCTGAATTAAACAGAAAGCTCTCACCCAGTCAAAAGATCAGGGCTAGATCCAACACCGTTTTTTAGCTCACTGCACCATCCCAGTTTCAGAACCTGACTGTATGCAAATTGTATTTGGCTGCGCACACAGGGATAGTGGCCCACAAGGAACAGTAAATCTCCAGTCCCGAGTTTGCAACCCCAAAAGGGATTTTTTTTTAAAGCAGTACAGTACTGACTTTTCTTTTTAAGAAAAAATCATTCCAGTTGGTAAAATATCCGAGGTAGCAGGCACTGTCCGCCTCAGGAGTGCACAACATTATTCACAATGGAGGTCTCAAGAGGCCCATCTGCAAATCACTTACCACTTCAACATTTTAGTACTTGATCAATGCAATCAGAAACAACTGATGCATGCCATTCTGAGTTTTAATTTAGAAGCAGATACCCCTTTCACGCTCCTCTATATTTGCAATATTATATTGGTAAACCCATTTTGAAGTTAGAAAAGAGTTTTCCAGCTCGTAAAATAGGTTCAATACATACCTGAAATCCATTTTGAGCTTAGGGTCTGCGATCACAAAATGGCTTTGTAGATATGGCCCTCAGTTTGCAACATTCTGCCCACATTGGTAAACCAATGGCAGCTCAAAGATAGCATTAAAAGCGGTAGATTATTGACAAAATTAGCAAGGTATCCACTGTAAAGAACTTTGTTCAGAAATATTCAAGCTATTGTTCCACTTGCATGTACAAACATCCCAAATAAATACTATTAATAGGAAATCCACCCGTTGAGCTGGACAGAGGGGCCACATTATTGATATGAGCTGTGCCTAAGTTCCAATAAATTATTATTTTCCCTAATCATATTGGTAGTTTGGCCAAACATAAAGCTTCCTCATGAAAGAATGGGAAGGGATGTACTCTCACAAAAAAACAATATCACAAAATAGTGAAACATGGACTCCTAGACCAAACCTACGTCACATTAAAAATGATAAAATTAAGTAACTGAAATTCAACAAAAACAAATTAACATTTCAAGAACTAATTATAACAATTATTTGGAAAAAGGTGAGCAATCCAATAAACACAAACCCACAATATGCGAGTAGAGTCTCTCTAACGAAAGTAAATGGGAATTAAAATAATCCTGAAAAGCTGCCTCCGCCTTGAAGCTTTCTGTCTGATCACCAGTGAGCAATGCCAGAGATCTGCATTTGAACAGGGCTACAATCGCGGTCAATGTTTTTTTTGGAGCTCATTCTGAATAACGTTTAGAAACCTCTTTATTCTGAGCAGTACAACGGCCTTCTCTTTTATGAGGAGGTTTCTTTCTTATGTCATTGGATTGGAAAGAATCGACCTCCTACGACGCATTTTAACATTCGGCTCAGCTACACCTAATGAATATCAAAATATCTATCGCATTAATGGAATCTACTCATGAGTTAGCTGAAACTTCGCAATGCAAATATATATGTTGCAATTCTCTAGCTCTATTTATGAGAGTTATAAAAAATACTTTTAGTTCACAATCAGGTCACTAGACAAATGTAGTCCAGCAATTATGTAAAAAAGTTAGATACGTGCCAGAAACATATCATAAAAGTAAGATCACGGTAGATAGACTGAATACAAGGAAAGATACATATTTTGACATGATTTTGTCTGTTGATTATCTGCGTTTAAGCAATGTCGTGTCTAAAACAGCTTTAAGACATGAATACAAATAATTTAATTAGTCGAAAAAGGGAAAACATATGTATATATTCCAATTTGATAAAAGCTTGGATAGGTTTCATGTTTTCAGATATAATTTCTGCAAGCCAATGTTACTTTGCTGAACATTGAGCCCACATTTACTTTATTTGAAGTAATCCAGGAACTGTTGCCCAAGGATAAAGCAAAGTTCCATGATGGAATGATACAGATCAAACTATTTTTCTTGTGGGACCAATTGTATTGCGGTTCTTGAATGACTTAATCTAATATTAATTATTCAGTATTTCGATAGTCCTGAATCCTTAAATTGTTCTGGATATCAACCTTGGGAGATGAAAATAATTCCTTATAAGTGTCGTGGAAAACAACATTGTGAAAATAATTTTGCCCATAATTCAAGATTGATGTGAGGAAAATAACCTTATTATATGCTTAGGCTGGTTTTCATGCGTAGTTCACCACATTTGATCAAGAGCTTTGCCTTTAGATGTCAATATATTAGTATGTCAATCTAGAGAGATTTTATCTGTTACTTTGACATTAATTTAAAAAATAGATCGCTCTGAAGTGCTATAATAACTGGAGTACATACGTTTATAACCAGGGCTCCACCTGACCCTGTGAGAAATTCAGTTGTTGTTTGAATGAGGTGTGAGCCCTGGCCAAGCAATAGCCTCAGTCCCTTGCAGAGTAAGCTACAAAAAGTCTCAAAATCAACCTATGCTTAACCCATAGTAGTGTGACACTAAAAGCAGTCAGGCTTAATTTAGAGGCAATGTGTAAAGTATTTATGCAGCTCACAAACAATGATAAAGTAAAAACACAGCAGAAGAAAATTCCCAAACCAATTTAGAAACAATTATTTAAATGAATTGTTTGACACCATGACAACAAAAATCCAATCAATAGAACCAGAGTTATGAATTTTTGAATCTTTAATGAAAAGTATTGCCTAAAAGTTCAAAACGCCAACTGTGTCCATCTAGTCTGGTGAGAACGGGTCGAAGACAAAAAATAATGGTGAAGGCAATGGAGCATGGTTCAGATAGAAAAAGTAGATTGGGCCAGTGCTTAGTCAGTGCTTACCTTTGGACTCAGAAGAAATTCTTAGAAAAAGTGTCTGAGAAGGTAAAGTTAGGAGTGAGCGTCATCGTTGGATGGCCTTGGGTCGAAGCAGCAGAACTTCTAATGTCTGAACACTGAAATGGAAGTCAAAAGTCTCCAGTGGGACAAAGCAGGGTGCTGCAGGGGAAGACGGTTCTACAAGGTCGGACACCTTTTGGTGAAGGATCACTAAAAATATTTTGTGGCTGTGGAGAAGAACAAAGAGGGAGAAGGTGTGAAATCAATCCAGCCAGCAATGCACCTTGGATGGATACGTGAGCAGGTTGGTCCTGGTGTGGTCCTGGTTCTCAAAGCAGTTTTAGGCCAACATTTTTATAGGTCCTCAGTTTTGGGATTTGGCCACCTATGCACTTTAGCAAGCACCACAACCAATGATCCAGGACTGGTGCAACACCTCTTGAGGGCTCAGGACTCACTCAGGCCAGGTCCAGGTGTGGGTTCAATATGGTGTGAATAGGATGCGAGCAAATAAGCCCTTGGAGTCATTCTAATATTCCTGGATTGGGTGAAGATGCAAGTTAAAAAGCAGGGCTGGCCCCTAAGTGGTCAAGGGAGGCTCAGACTGCAAGGCAGTCCCTCCAGGTACACCAGTGGTTTTGCAGAGTGCACAGCAGTTCACAGAAGCAGGCACTTCTCTGTGAGGCCTTCTGCAGGACTAGTAGTGAACTGAAGAGTGGGTCTGAAGGTCCTTTTTTACATCATGGTGAGCTTCTACTGGAGAAGCTTTTGGAGAGGTTCTTCGAAGTGCATGTAATTTCCTGAGTCCCCTGCCCTGGATCCCAGCTGGCTGCAGTGACAATGTAAAGTCGCTAGGCCCTTTATGCAAAGCCATTTGCAAGTGGGTCAGTGCTCAGCTTCGAACCCCCATCCTGACAGCATAGGCCCATTGAGGCACATCCAATCCCTCTATTGTGTCACTGTATGTGAACAATCTAAAGTCTAACTGTCAGCTACACTCAGTCATATGACCCAAGGCTCAAAAGGCCAAGGTGATCTGCTTAGGTAGACATTTTGAAGAAATATTAAGAGCTATTTTTTAATATGTGAAAAAGTCTCCAGTCACTGGTACATTAGTGATAAGATTTATTTATAGGGTACCTTAAGATACATTCTTAATGATCCTTTGTTGTGAATGAACCAGTCAACACATGTTTCACCCCCTAGTTGGCACGCAGGCCTCTGCTTTATCATGGCTGTGCACAATCATATAGATCATGATCAACAATACATAAATGTACATTCAATATGAAGAGAAATAATAACAGTACTTGGTTTTTGAGCATTGTCTGGTCACAGAGATGGCCATTATGCCAGTTTAGGAATAAGACATCAGACCTGGAGAGGATCGTCTCCTAGAATGCACCTCTTTTTCACCTCAGGCCTAAGGCTGAGCAGCCTGTGGAAAGTCTTGGTGCTTGACCCATGGAGCCCTTACCTGCACTCAGTCTCAATTAACCACCAAATCAACGCTGTCTCATCCTCCTGCTTCCACATGCCCCACCTGCTTTGTAAACTCTTCAAGTGGATCCCCATGAGTCCAGCAAAATGGCCACATATGAGCTTGTCAGCAGCAGACTCAACAATGACAATGGACTCTATGCCGGCACCACCCAGAAACTCCTAAAGAAACTGCAGAACTTCCAAAACACCTCCACCATACTCATCCTGAACATCCCACACCACAGCCACATCACCATTCACCTGAGAGACTTCACTGGCTACCTAGCAACAAAAAAATTACCATGAAGCTCCTCATACATGCCTACGAAGTCCTCCACGATGGAGGACCCACATACCTCAACCACCGCCTCTCCGTCTACACTCCCACCAGACATCTCTGATCCACCCAATTGGCTCTGGCCATCAACCAATGGATTCACAAGACCACAGCTGAAGGACGATCCTTCTCCTACCTCGTTGCAAAGACCTGGAATTCCTTGGCTCTGGCTTCAGGCAATCACCATTGCTGCCACAATTCAGGAAGGACCTCAAGACTTGGCTCTTTGACTGGACTATAGATCCACCCAGCAACTTGAGACCCTAATGGGCTAGCAGTTGCACTTTGCAAGAAACCTAAGCGATTGATGTGGTGAAATTCACCTCCCAGTATCCAGCCGATGATCTCACAGGTCACCACTGAAATCTGAAATTAAATCATCCATGCTATTCTATATCACATGAACAATTACATCAACTGAGAAGCAACAAAATATTCCTCTTTTCCACATCTGTTTTCTGAAAGTGAAAGAAAAATCTTGCTTCCATTTGTTTCAATAGCACTACTATTCGAAAGTTGCACTGTGGCCTTCCAATAAAATGAATGTTTCATGTTGTACATTGAGTGAATATAATTTAATCTGCCCTTAATTTCCGTATATAGAAAGGCTGTGGGCTGAATTGCAAAGCTTTAAGTTTTACAAGTTAACATCCTATTTTGTTAAATTTTCAGCTTTGCAATGCTCAAATCTAGCATTATTTATTTAAAAGGCAGCAAGAAAGTATCACAGTGGTAGATGAGGACTATTCCCTGTACCCCACATGGCAACAATCATGCTGCTTAAAAGCCACATCTTATCAGTTTCAATAGCCTGTGTATTTCGCCTTCCTTGAATCCAGAAGTACCTTTGTGTGACTTCAAGGAAGGAAGGGGTGAAGGGAAGTGCACACCTTATTGAGCACCAGTGACTTTGTATCCCCAGTTTTATTTAGGACAGACATCCCGACTATGAAAAGACTAAACCCCTAGCAGCTGAACATCTGGTCATGCAACAGTTTGTAGGGTGTAGGCAATGGGTAAATGTAAAACCTCACCTCAAACATATTCAGGAAATTTCGCTCAGTTTTGTGACAGGCATTATCTGACTCTGCCCAAATATACAGGTGAGGTGTACAATTGGCATACCCTAAATACAGGCACTTTATTAAAAGTTACATGACATCACACTAGTGACCTTTACCATTAACATCGTCAGTATATCATTGACACCGGACAATTTTGCATTTCCACTAACGTATTTAATAGTGGAAATGTAAATGTGTTTTTCTGGTTATTTATTGGGAGAGTGACTGTAGGATGAAAGTGGTACTGCACGTTTGCAATTACAAATGACATATTTGAACTATATGTTTTACGTGTGTGTAAAAGTGCAGCAGACTATCTTTCCTAGATGTTGTTGACAAGGTACATCTACATTACGACAATATAACTTCACCCTCACATTCAAATGAAAGTAGTGATATCACTGAAGAGTCCAAGGGTGTCATTTCAGGCACACCATGGGAGGAGAGGAGTAGTGAATTGAGGTAGTTATGACTGTACACTTAACCATAGCCAATAGTTTTCTGCTTCTTTCCTATTGGATCATAACCAAAATGCCTACATGTGAACCTTTTTTAAATGTATTTTAATTTTTTCGGAGTAGTGACCTTCCTTCTCCTTTCCAAGGCATCTTCTAAAAGGAAAAGGACACTACTCAGATTTGTTTCTTAAAAACCTTGGCCATTTTTGATATACCTAAATACTCTGTACAACCTGTAATATTTACAGGCCCTGAATGAATGTGCAAGTTGAACAATGCTTTAGTATATAGAAATATAAGATCTAGACTCTTTTCCAAAAAGGAATCTGGATAGATAATTTTGCAAGTTTAACAGAAATCTGATAATAGTTTGCTATTGGTTTGAATTTTCAACAAATAAATGTGATAATGTTCAAGAGATTATCACGGCATAGATCCTTTTCATACCAGAGTTCTTTGAATTAGAAACCACGGGGCATATTAACAAGGCAGCGCTATAAAATTATTGCAGTTTTGCGACCATTTTCTGGTGTTTTGCTGACTATGCGTCCATTTCCAGCACGCCTAACTTTGCATGGCTAATGAGATGCAAAGTAGGCGTGGCTGTGAAGCCAACCAGGGAAAATATCGCTAAGGCAGCTTCGCAATATTAACAAGGAAGGGTAGCGATTATTTAAATCGTCTTAAATATGCCTTAACACAGGAATTTAACGTCTGTTAATTCCTGACTAAGGCATACTTAACATGGGGGATGGATTCTGTGGCTAAGACCGCTGGCCCTATTATCTAGGATATCGCCATTTACCACCATGGAAAACAGCGATATCCACACTATCTCTGGAATTTTTATCGCCTCGCCGATACGCTCTGTTGATAACGCGCTAACTGAGCGATAAATTCCAGAGATAGCGGGCGATAAATATGCAAGCACTTTTCGAGCTTTGTGATATTTATCGCCGCCCCTTGATAATATGCCCTGAAATTGTAGGTTTGTGTTTGACCATAGGCTTGAAAGGAGTGAGGAGAAAATATTGAGATGCTGTTCATTTCTTGCTGTGATGCTTAAGGGCAGAGATGTTCCAAAGAATAAATTTGGCAGGCATTATATGGAACATACAAAAACTTTAAGTTTTAGCCATGTGTTAAAGCTGTAGAGGTAAACCGTACTCCATGTGATGTTTATTTCTGCCATCCTCAAAGATAATTGTTTATACTGTACAAAATGTGGTAATTATTTATACTATCCTCATTGTGCTAATTCTACCATACTCATTGTGAAATGTATTTTATCGTACTAGCCTGTTGCCGGGGGCTATAACTGTTGTTAAAGTTCCTGTATTTGAGTCATAGGACTGAACCTCATAAACCTGGTATAGCCTGAGACAGAAGTGCTATAACATTTATGGTGAAAAGTTCTAAATTAAAAAATAGAAGAAAAAGAAATATGCATGTTGAAATGTTGGAGCAGAAGGTTCATGCCAGCCATTATTGGCCCAAGGCACTCATTATCTTGAACATTGCAATGTTTTAACATAGTCTAATATCTATGCCAGCCATTAAAGGCCAGCCCCAGAATTATTGGCCTGAGCTGAATGAGAGAGCATGCAACAAAGGAGGATGACTTAAATGGCTAGTTTAGCCTACAAGGGTGGGCTATAAAGCTATTAGAAGATGCTGCACTTTGAGGGCTAAATGTTCTAAATAAATTGCCTCTTCGGATACACATGGGTTTAAAACAACCCACAGTTTACGTCTCAAAATTTGTGTCACAGATCTTGCTGTGTATGTTTAACATTTAATGCTGTGTAAATAACTAAAGCTGTAACATTCAAAACATGGTAAGCAGAAGCAGTCAGACCCTAATTCTCCTTCAGCCCTGCTGTTGGATATACATACACACACACAGACACAGACACACACACACACATATATATATATGTATATATATCCAAATGTAATTTCGGGCTGTGAACCCCTGCCCCTTGCAGCGGAGGGCCTGGACGGGGCAGCCACTCCCCAAATATCCAAAATCAATTCCACACGATACAAACAGGAATGTCCAGGCCAGCTTTGCAGTTATCCAAGAGCTTTTATTCTTAGCTCCTACTCAACGCGTTTCGAGGTACAACCTCTTGATCACGAACGTGAGTGTGAGTGACTCTCATGCTTAAGTATGGTCACATGACCTTCAAAACAACATAGTAAACAGACTTGTGAGACTAATCACTGAATTGTCTATTTTTTTCACCAGATATTTGTGAGAAGTCACTCGATTGGGCAATGCACGAGCACTTAAACACGTTTTCAAGTATGGAAGTTGACACGTATGGACGGCAATATAAGTAATGGCGGCTCAGTAGGTCAATGACTTTGTATGTTTTTTATGACCGTTTCTGCATGCCCACTGGGGCGGAATCACGCACAGATACAGGCACTCCTGACTAAATGCCCACTGGAGCCTGAGTGTTTCTGTTTTCTGTTTTTTCTGTTTTTTCTGTTGGTGCATCTGAGAGGCAAATTCTTAAGACAGACAGGATGTCTATTTGCCCAGGTTCATGGACAACAATAAGATTGTATGAATGCGTATTGCATTGCTGTTTTGGACGACTGAAACCTAGGTGAAACACACCTTGGACTGAGATGAATTATCCTTAATGCACCATGCAAAATCACTGCAGAAACTGAACTAGCATGCTACCATTTACTAATGCGCCGCAATATTGTGTGAGATTTAAATTGCTGAGACTTTACATGATGAAATAATGTAATGTCCACGGAAATTATTGCCTTTCCATTCTTGATGAATTTATTTCTCTTTTTACATAGCATTTGAATAATATGTGCTTTGTATTTATTTTTATTTAATTCGCATTTGCGTATAACCTTACCATTGCAATATTTACCAACAAATGCCTAGTGACTGTCTCACAAGTCTGTTTACTATGTTGTTTTGAAGGTCATGTGACCATACTTAAGCATGAGAGTCACTCACACTCACGCTCGTGATCAAGAGGTTGTACCTCGAAACGCGTTGAGTAGGAGCTAAGAATAAAAGCTCTTGGATAACTGCAAAGCTGGCCTGGACATTCCTGTTTGTATCGTGTGGAATTGATTTTGGATATGTATATATATATATATATATATATATATATATATATATATATTTATATATATACATTTACTTTTAAGTTTTACATGTCCTTGAAGTGAAAAACAATAGAGGTTAATTGTTTTTATAAAGCGCACTGTTACCCTAGCGCCAAGGAACAGAAGAGAGCCAAAAGGACCAAGTTGCTAAAAAGCCAAGTTTTCAAAACCTTCCTGAATGCAGGAAAGTCAGGATGCTTCACGTATGAAGGATGGTAGCTCATTCCAAGCCTTACCAATATCAACAAACAAAGCTTTCTCTGCCCCAGTTAGCTTTTTTACATCTGGGGACAACCAAGGTTTCAGTGCCTAAAGACAGAAGGGTTCTGTTAGGTACATATAATGCGAACCTCTGTTTGGAATGAGCGGGGAAATTGTTGTTAAGAGCCTTGTAGGATTTGAACTAAATCCTGTTTCTAACTGGTGACCAATGTAATGCCTGCATTACTGACTTTGCAGAAAAAAAGGAGGCTGGCAGCTGCATTTTTCAGCACCAGCAGCTTCTTCACATGTTACTGTTGCATACTAATATACATAGAAAATCTGGGTGTTGGCAGGATCGGCCTTCCTAGCTTAATGTTTGGGTGAAGTTGTCACCTGTCACACTTTCACTTCAAGGCACTTGTCCAGCTCACAGACAGCTGACTTCACACTAGCCTATTGTGCACCTAGACAGACTAGGACCAGGGCATGGAGGCAGGAAATTCAAGACACCTCTGTAGGGGGTATCTCCAGAAACTTCTCTCACTTCAAAGTGGGCACCAGTTATAAAATGGGGACTCTAGATCCACTCTTCAGTACACTACTGGACCTGTGGATATTACAGAAGAAGGCTGAGCTACTGCTCTGCTACTTGAAGTCTGACCTGCTGGCTGAGAAGGAAGACTGGACCTGAAGCCATAATCGTGGTTTGAAGTAACTTCAAGGGTCAGCTGACTGACCTCCTGTTCTGAGCTACTAGGACATAACAAACCCCAGGAACCTCCCTACATCTGCCTGGCTGACCTGCTGCCTACACCTGCAACTGCCTGAGCCCTGCTGGACTCTGATGGACTGAGTTCCTAATCTTCACGATGTGCTGGAACAATGGTATGGCGTCAGTTGAGCCCTTGAAGAAAAGTAGAAGTTCAGAAGTTTTGTACTCTCCATGCACGTGCCTGATTGTTCCAAGATCTTGATGACAATGCCATCCGGCAAGGCGAAGCTTCGATGAACCAGACTATTGACGCTGCTGCGCCCGCCAGCAATTATTGACAACATGAGATCTACACTTTGGGCTACAGCATAACCAGCCCGCCTTGACTGTCAGCGTGAATCTGTTGTACCGACCATCTACAATACCCAACAGGATCTTCGTGCTAGAGCTTCAATCGTCTGTGATGCCAGGCCTGCTCTTCGTGCTACAGTGACGACCACCCGCGACTCTGTTACTGTCCCTCATTCTCTCCTCCACCACAAACAGAACTCTTCACACTGGACTTTAGAAGGTAACTTTTTCAGAAGTACTAATCTGATACCTGTATCTGGCACACACTCCATCATGTTCGACCTGTACTTGTGATTTTCCCCAGGTCTTTCACGACCAGAAAACATCGAGTGATGCTTGCTGCTTGTAGGCTCATCCTTACCTTAAATCTTAAAATTGCAGATCTCTGGTTCTACTGATTGGATTTTTGTTGTTTTGGTGTCATATCATTTATTCAATTTACTCTTCTTTTCTAAATTGGTGTGGTATTTTCTTGTGTTGTGTTTTCACTTTATTACTGTTTGAGTGCTGCCTAAAATCTTTAGCTTGTCTCTAAGTTAAGGTTGACTAGTTTTATGTTGTGCTATTAGATGACTAAGCACTGGTCAATTTAGGGATTTTCTGTGGTTCACCCTGGCAAGCATTGTGGATGTTACTTGAGTAGGGTATCACCCCCCTCAACCAACAACCCGAATTCTCACAGCTGCCAAACTGCTCTTCTTGATTAGGCAATGCCAAGGGTGGCACAGAAGTTGAGAAGAATTTTCCCATCTCTCTTTCCGCATCTACATTGACTCTGTCAGGTGAAGGAAGAATGGGGGGCTTGCTCTTTTCCCTCTTTCATAGTCACTGCCTCCCTGTTTATTCACACCTCCTGGGAAGGGAGGTAAGAAGTAGTGTCAAATTATGTAGATTATACATTTGAAATATTGACCAGAGCATGCCTATACTGGTGTTTCTAGCCCAGTGCTGCTCCATTGATTTCAATAGAGATGGCATTATTCACATTTTCCAATTATATAATACACAATGTGATGTTTATTTATGTTATTTATGCCATCCATAATGTAATGATTATTTAAATCATACTCAATATGGTGATTATTTATACCATAATCAATGTAATAAATATTTGCGCCATACTCAATGTGTTGTTTATCCATATCCGACTTAATAATTAATTTTACCATGCTCAATATGATGTTGATTTATACCATACTCAATGTGATACCTATTCATACCATACTCAATGTGATGTGCATTTATGGAGTCCACAAATGTGATGTTTCCGGGTATTTAAAACCAGGACATGGGGGCTGTTCCCTTTGATCATGACATGACACCTCTAGCGGTCGGCCTATGGGATTTTAATGCACGGAGTAACCAGAAGAAAAATACATTGATTTTTAATTAAGGGAAGTCTAGACTATGTGATTTACAACTTGGCATCATTTTTCACCCCTAGGTGATCTGCTGGAGCATGGAAATAAACGTGCTTCCTTTAGTTCAAGCTTCATCTTTTCGTCAGAGCTGCCGGCTTTCAATTTCCTTTTTTACCCATTTCTCATCCCTCCAGGGCAGAAGTAAGTCGTCTTTCATATTACGTCAATTATCCCTACATTAGAACGGCTGGAGCCTGCCAGACAGATTTGTAAATCTATTGCTGCCAAAGGCCTAACAACACTTATTGCTCTGAATGCTATCCATGTCCGGCAGGAGCACTTAGCTGCATGCACTTGGTCTCTCCAACATAGACCCAGAGCTAATGAGTTCCTAGGCTCAGACGGATTTTGTTGTATTCGTACATAAAAATTCTGTAACAAGTACAGCGCTCTGCAATTTTTTTAAATCAAATTATGGAAAGAACTATTTTAATCTTTAAGAATTCAAATCAGTGTCCATCTGAATATAGCTGGCTTATTATTTCACATATTCAAATTCAGTTGAACTCTGCATTCACCAGTTTATACACAAATGTTGCACACAACGGTTTCTGCAAAATGTAGACTAGCCAATGTAAACAAAAAATGCTACAGCCAATTGTGGCAAATGCTAGCTTTGCAGTTGTCGGAGAGTTTCTCCACGATTAAGCAATAATATTTCCTGCTTTTCCTGTGGCTACATAATAAGAAATGCGGAAACTAGGAGGCATATTAGCAAAAACCTCGTTGAAATTATCGCTGTTTTATCTGCAGGAAACTGGCGCTAAAACTGTAATAATGGGCTTGCTAATATGCATTATAGAATTCCAATAGAAGCCCAGGTTAGATGTCCTGCACATCTAACCTGGGCTTCTATTGGAATTCTATGACGCATATTAGCAAGCCCATTATCGCCATTTTAGCTGCAGTTTCCTGCCGCTATAACAGCGATAATTTTAACGAGGTTCTTGCTAATATGCCCCTACGTTTTTTCGATCGTGCAGATCTGAAATATAGGACTATGTTTGCAGTTAAGGGTATTTTCATAAACTTATAATTTATTTTCAACACACTTGAGTTATTTTATTTGAAGGAACGAAGAACAAACGTTTGCCAAATGCTGTTAGCTCTGTTGTATATGTTACCGAATACTAAGTTTATTGTTTATATGTGTTAGAAATAAAATAGTTTAAAAGCTACAGATATTCAATATGGAGTTTAATTTCCTGCAACTAGAAATTCAGCCTAAGAATAGTAGTGAGTCGCTTCCCAAATACCCCTCCAACATCTTGAAGGATTCCCCAAAGCCCTGGGTGGCAATGACGAGATGTGCAGTGCCAATATGCAATCACATCCCCACTTCCAGAAATCCTACACCAAGGAGCTGGACATCTGGGGGCAGGCAATACAGCTGCACAGCACCGATTTTAAAGGTGAGATGTGGAAGTTGTGGAAGGGTTGCTGTGCACTAGCTAGCAGCTCTGAGCAGTAGCTAAGTAATCCAACTCCCCCTTTCATCACCTTTTATTTAAACACACACACAAATTCACACAGACACTCAAACAAACACATATACATTTATATATTAATATATATATATATTTATATATATATATTACCTACTGGCGATAGCCAGTAGGTATATATAGTTAGGATTTTTTCTCTATGGAACTTTTGAAAATTCTATGCCTAATAACTTTGGCGTTTGTGGACGGAATTGGCTGAAATTTACAGGAAAATGGCACATTTTGTTTCTGAGCAGCTCCTGGAAATTTGGGGGGGGTTCGTCAAGGGGGGGCCCAGAAAAAAGGGGGGTCCCAAAACGCGTTTTTCCCATGTTAATTTCCATAGGGCGGTTGGCCTCACTTTTAGCCCGAACGGCTGAATGGATTTCCACGAAACTTGGCAAAATTGTAGGGACTGTTAGCCCGATGTGCCTTTGCTAGGTCTCAATATATGTGCTTCAGTGGATTTTGAGAAATTAACGTTTAAAACAAGATATATATCTGTAACAGCGCTCCGGGTAGCGCTCCGGTTCGCGAACTTTTCGCGTATCGGAACTTTGCGAAGCGAAGCTGATTGGCTCTCCGGTGTCTGTCAACATTCTAAACAGTCCGGAGCGGCCGCCATCTTGTCTCTCGGTAGGATCGAGAGACAAGAGGAGGCCAAAACAAAGGGGGAAATGAAGGAAAGGGGGCAAGGTAGACCCCTTCTGACCCCCTAGGATTGATGAGGGGGATATTATAGAGCCACGCGGGGCCCCAAAAAAAAAAAAAAAAATCCGATTTTTTTCGCCGTAGAGACGCGTCTTGGTACGCGAACCGGGCAGCTAACCGGGCAGCTAACCGGGAAGCTAACCGGCAGTGTAACGGGAGTCTGAGGAGTAGCCGATTGGCTGTCAACATTGTAAACAGTCCGGAGCGGCCGCCATCTTGTCTCTCGGTAGGATCGAGAGACAAGAGGAGACCAAAACAAAGAGGGAAATGAAGGAAAGAGGGCAAGGTAGACCCCTTCTGACCCCATAGGATTGATGAGGGGGATATTATAAAGCCACGCGGGGCCAAAAAAAAAACAAAAAAAAAAAAACGATTTTTTCGCCATAGAGACGCGTCTTGGTACGCGAATCGGGCAGCTAACCGGGCAGCTAACCGGGAAGCTAACCGGCAGTGTAACAGGAGTCTGAGGAGAAGCTGATTGGCTGTTATCATTGTAAACAGTCTGGAGCGGCCGCCATCTTGTCTCTCTGTGGGATCGAGAGACAAGAGGTGGAAAAAAAAAAGGTGTAAATGAATGAAAGGGGTAAGGCAGACCCCTCCTGAACCCTTAGGATTGATGAGGGGGCTATTAAAGTTCCCTGCGGGGCAAAAGAAAAAAAGAATTGCGATTTTTCGCGGTAAAGGTGCTTCCTGGTACGTTAACCGGGCAGCTAACCGGCAGCGTAACGGGAGTCCGACATATTGTCTTTTTTGAACGTTTGTGATATGTGCACGTGTGGATTTTGTCTAATTAAGGTTAAAAAAATATATATATATCTTTAAGCGTGTTCTGGCGCGCTTACGTTTTGGGTTTGGTTTGCGCTGCAGAGACGATACGTCACGGTTATGCGATGCATCATGAGGCGTCTCACGGGCTACGTGATACGTCACTTAATAAAGAATATATTTTACAGCTATAGATATTAGCTTTTAAAAAACCAATGAAATTCACAGAAAAAACCATAGGTTATAGACCATATATAGTTAGGAATTTGCATTTACAAAACCTTGAAAATTCACTGAAAAAACCATAGGTTATAGACCATATATAGTTAGGGATTAGCATTTAAAAAACCTTATTTTATTTGCACAAAACCATTGAAATTCCATATATAGTTAGTTGCACTAACTATATATCGCGGACCCGAAATCCACTGCTAATGATGTCACATATTACATCATTCATGACATGGTCAGTGACATCACTGATGACATCACTGATGACATCTCAAATGACATCACTGATGACATCACTGATGACATCTCAAATGACATCACTGATGACATCACTGACATCTCATTTGACATTACTGATTACATCACTGATGATATCATTTATGTGATAATACATCTTCAGACTCTAATATAACCTTAGATACACTCAGTGTAAACAGGCACTCACAGACTGTCACACATCCATGGAGTTACTCACACACCTAGTCAGTCATGGAAAGAATCAATCGCATCTCCATTTCCTCAACTATACAGTTATACACACCTTACTTATTCAAACATATAGTAACACATATTTACTCTCTTATACAATCCTTGATACAAGTTCACAATGATTCATACAGCCACTCACACATTCACTGGCTCTTATGTTCAGTTATTTATATATGTCAACTCTCACATGGAGTGTGTTTTACATATGTACTTACTTTGACATGTAGCACTGAGATATCCATTCACTCACCAATATACTCATGCACACAGTCAACTGTCCATACAGCTGTTTCTACATGCACTTTTGAACCCATACACCTAGGGAATCAACTGCTCACACATCTATGCACAGAGTTATACACCTCCCAGCCACCCACACACATACTCAGTCTCCCATACAAATACTTGGGCAACCATTCAATAACCCATATAGTTACTGATATAGCTACTGATTTAAACATGCAGCAGTTTACAGAACAACATAAATAATGATTGCCAAATTAAGACACTTTAATCACTAACCCATACACTCAGTGAGACACATTTAATCATTCTCTCATACAGTCAGTCATGCACCTACTAAATCCTTCATCCAGACACTTATACATCCACTCATTCTTCAATATGTAAGACATATTTTAACTTTACAGAAACATACAGTCACTGGGTGTTGTCATCAGTGATGTCATCAGTGATGTCATCAGTGATGTCATTTGAGATGTCATCAGTGATGTCATCAGTGATGTCACTGACCATGTCATGAATGATGTAATATGTGACATCATTAGCAGTGGATTTCGGGTCCGCGATATATAGTTAGTGCAACTAACTATATATGGAATTTCAATGGTTTTGTGCAAATAAAATAAGGTTTTTTAAATGCTAATCCCTAACTATATATGGTCTATAACCTATGGTTTTTTCAGTGAATTTTCAAGGTTTTGTAAATGCAAATTCCTAACTATATATGGTCTATAACCTATGGTTTTTTCTGTGAATATATATATATATATATATATATATATATATATATATATATATATATATATATATATATATATATATATATATATATATATATTCACTGAAAAAACATAGGTTTCACACCAGTTATAGTTAGGAATTAGCATTCAAAAATCCTATTAAATTCACTGAAAAAACCATAGGTTTCACACCAGTTATAATTAGCTGGAAATTTTACTGACATAAAACCATTGAAATTCCCACGTTGTAGTTAGTTGGACTCACTATAACTTGCACGTGCAATGCACTGCTGATGACGTCACATATTACATCACTCATGACATGGTCAATGACATCACTCATGACATCACTGATGACACCATCCAGTGAATGTGTGTCTTTCTGAAAAATAAATATTAGTGAGTAATGTTTAAATATTTAAATATATGTATTAGTGTTCCACTTTGTGTATAATTGGCTACATGGGTTGGTGAGTAGCTACATGTGTGTGTATATGTGTTATTAGATGTTTCTTTAGTATCAGTATGAGTGTCTGTATGGTTTGGTGGAGGTATTACTTTGCACACAGATGCATCAATGACTGACTCACTGTTTGTATGTGTTTTGAAGACAGCATATTTGCAGGACTATATGGGTGGGTGAGTGTGTATATGTGTGTGTTAGTGAGTGAATGACTGTCTCACTAGTGTCTTTATCAGTAACTACATATGTTTTAATCTAGTATATGTGAGTATTGATGTTTATAAGTGAGTATATGTGAGATTGTAAGAGTTCCTGTGTGAATAAGTATGTGTTTCTATAAGTGATTGTTTAAGAGAGTAAGTATGTGTAAGTTTCCTTAGAAGTAAGGTGGTAGTGTGTGTATAGTTGTATATGCAAATAAATGGATGTTCAATAGTTTATTTGCATGTGTGAGTATGTGTGTGAGAAACTTTTGGATGACTGTCGGTGTGTAACAGGATGTATTGGTGTATCACTACATATGATGAGTGAGTATATGTATGAGTGACTATATAGAACTGTTCGTGAATGAGTGGATGTGTATATAGATGGTGGTATTACTGAATTGGTTGTTGTAACTGGTATGGATATCTCAATTTTTTTGTAAATGTTAATTTCTATTTACGAATATGTGTTTCAAGGGTTACATTACACTGAAAGGAGGTCTGTCACTCTGTCACAAAGATGGTGTTATCAGTGATGTCATGAGTGATGTCACTGACCATGTCATGAGTGATGTAATATGTGACGTCATCAGCAGTGCATTACACGTGCAAGTTATAGTGTGTCCAACTAACTATAACGTGGAATTTCATTGGTTTTTTAAATGCTAATTCCTAACTGAATATAAGGCCCCAAACCTATGTTTTTTTCTTTGAAGTTCAAAATTTGGTTAATAGCAAATGTCTATAGCTATGAAATGTAATATTTTTGAAAATGAATGAATCCTATATTTTATTTTTATTTTAAACAAATTTTTTTTTGACCCTGGAGCGTTCCCGGGGCGCGCCCCGGTGAGCGCCCCGGAGAGCGTAGTCGTTTGAAGCACCGGGAAGCGTCCCGTTAGCGCCAATGTCGCGAACGAAAACATGATCGTGACGTATCGCGTAGCCGCATCCACGTGATACGCACGGCATAAGCGCACCCAGAAGCACTCGAGCAAATACGATCGCGCAACGTAAACTTCTGACGCGCTTACGCGACGCGACCCGCGTCGATCATGTGACCTGAAAATAACACTTTTAATTGGTGCAGAACAGTTTTACTTTCATAATGATGAAATCCCTGGTCTTGTGACTTGAAAATAACACTTCTCATTGGTTCAGGCCTTTTTTGTTTCCAAATGATGAAAGACCCCACCTTTTTTCCTTATTCTGACTTTGTCCTTTGACTGAGGAAGGCCTGTTTCAGTAATACAGAGAGAACTATTTTGTACTTTCTAATGGCTACTGTGGCTGCAACAGCTGGAGCATCTGCACCACCACCACCACCACAACCACCAAGAGGACCACCAAAACAGTACATTGGTGGTCAAGAAGAGGAGGAGGAGGAAGAGGAAGAGGAGGATGGGAGAAGATGGCTGCCTGAACAAAATACACCATACAAGCCCAAGTCAAACATTGTATGGGAGTTTTTTTCACTCCCAGAGGGCAAGAAAAAAGTGAATGTGGCCAAGGTAACTTGCCTAATCTGTAACGAACAACTCTCAAGGGGCAACCCAAACAAAAAGTATTCCTTTGGTAACAATACCATGATTCGACATATGATCCGTAAGTACCCTAACAACTATTCTCGTGCAGAGCTCAGGGAACTGGCCAGTAACCTCCCCCAGTCTTCAAGGACAACCTCCCAAAGAAACGAACCCACTTCATCGGGACCAGAAACATCAGAGATGATGCCTTGTATTCAGCAACGATTTGCTGATTTAAAAATCACTTGTACTGAATGTGGCAAGCTTATCGCCTATGGTGAAAAGAGCGTAAAGCTCATCGTCCTTGCTGGTGACAAGTGCCCCAAAAAGAAGTAATTTTTTCCGTTTTTTGTTTTTTGCTCCAGTTGAGCCAGTTTCAATTCCCTTTTTTTGTTTCTCCCCCTAAAAAATACAAAAAAATATAAAACTGTTTTGAAAAGCCAAAAAAAGTACAAAATGTTCAAAAAACATAAAAAAATATAAAACAACAAAAAGAAGAAAAAAACTGTTCTTTTTAGAACTACCTCCAATTTATAAAAAAAAGGCTTAATTTTTAAAAAACTCTGTCATTCTTTTTTCCTCATGGTACGCTCCCAGGTCCGCTCCCCGGTGCGCGTACCGGGCGCTCCCCCCGCGCAAAGCGAAAAAAAAATGGTTTTTTGCCCCGCGGGGCCCTTTTATAGCCCCCACATCAAACCTAGGGGGTCAGGGGTCTACCCTGCCCCCTTATGGTCATTTCCCCCTTTGTTTTGGCCACCTCTTGTGTCTCGATCCTACCGAGACACAAGATGGCGGCCGCTCCGGACTGTTTCGAATGTTTACAGACACCCGAGAGCCAATCAGCTTTCCGTGCGCACCTCACGTGTCGCGCCCGCTGCGCTCCCCGGTGCGCGTACCGGGGCGCTGCCATAGATATATATATTTTTTTAAACCTAAATTACTCAAAATCCACTGGAGCACATATCTTGAGACATAGCAAAGGCACATCGGGCTACCAGTCCCTACAATTTTGCCAACTTTGGTGGAAATCCATTCAGCCGTTCGGGCTAAAAGTGAAGTCGACCGCCCTATGGAAATTAACATGGGGAAAACACATTTTGGGACCCCCATTTTATCTTGGCCCCCGCTTGACGAATCCCCCCCAAACTTTCAGGGAAGGAGCGGAGCGGTGCGGGCCATTTTCTTGGAGGAATTCGCGAAGATTTGTCCACCGGCGCCAAAGTTATTCCCAATAGAATGTTGCAGATTTCCTATGGAAAGTAGATCCTAACTATAACTACCTACTGGCGACCGCCAGTAGGTAATATATATATATATATATATATATATATATATATATATATATATATATATATATATATATTAACCCCAGCGCAAATTCTACCGCAGTGCGGTACATTTAATGAGTGGGCAGGGCTGCGTCCACCAACGGACCTGCGCAGCACCAGAGAGGTAGTGCTCGCGACGGCCGTTGGCCGATGCGGGCACGGAACGGAATATATATATATTCACTGAAAAAAACTAAGGTTACAGGGACTTTATAGCTAGGAAAAATAATTTAAACAAAACATAGAAATTCAGTGAAAACACCAAAGATTACAGGGATGTTATAGTTAGGCTCAGATTTCACCCGCACAAAACCATTGGAATTCAGTAGTCATAGTTACCTGAGATAACTACATTTTACACCCCTGCAATGCACTGCTTATAACCTCACATATTACATCACTCATGACATGGTCAGTGACATAACTGATAAACAAACAAGATGAAGGACGGAATGTTGCACATTGGCAATGCATTCACCCCCAGTCACAGATCTGGGTTCAATCAATCCTCATAAGAAAACCAGAAGATGAAACCTACAAGCAATATTGTATTGTCTCCGAAATGTAAGCAGTCTATTATGCATATTGGTAACTACCAAATAATTAATGGAAGAAGGAGTGTTTGCAGCACTTTGTGCAGTTAGAGAAATGCTCTTGTGACCCATATATACAACAACGTAACAGAAAGTGTAAACTTGTGTCCGAGTCCAGTCTGATGCAATTTACGGGTGAAGATTGTCTCCTATTGTCCCGATTGCACACAATAATTGATGATAATCTAAAATGTATCTACTTTAAAATCCCTACCTTTTTTCTTTTAATATGTTCACCAACAGCAATATCAGTACTTATGTCTGTACATAAAGTCCTTTTACAGGGGAGCAGAGCATCATTTTAGGTCATATATTTAGGTAGGAATGTGTTTTGCATCACCCTTTATGAGGTCTGCATGATCCTGCTTTCGCTCAAATTACTTCTGGCACTGATCATTCCGCAGTGGCACTTCTGTTTATTATACTGTACGCTCAGAATGTAGCAATTTATTTGCCAGTCTTGTCAGGCTGTCAATGAAATCTACTCGTGATTTATTACCACAATTTCTATCGTCAAGAAAGTCAAACTATCCCTTGGATTTTCTTTCAGCATACCCCAATTTAATTCTGCTGTAAAATCCCGAACGTACCACAGTGCACTGGTTCTTTAAAATAGATGGAGCTACGAATGCGCTTTGCTTTACGTGGTGTGCCATTTTTTTAAATGATGATGAGAAAATGTTCCTATGTTGTCCATAGGTTCAGAATTCAAACATTGTTTCAGTCTGAAAATATGTTTGCTGGTTAATGTTTGTGTACACGTGCAATTGATTTTCAGAGCACACAGTTCTCTTGTGCTACGTTGCTACTACTCGAAATCGTATTCATAGATATATTTTTGAAATCATATTTCCATATTATCCGAAATCACATTTTTTGTGGATCTTGTTGTCTTACAGCTCTCTTATTTCGCAGGTTTAAATACTGCATGGATGACATAAAGCTCAATTTGGATAATAAACTTATTTACCATTAATGTGTTTTGGACGCTTCCCTAAGGTTAGACAGCAAATATCGTAAACAAGAACACTATTTAGAACATTACCAACATAACTTGCTGCTGCTACAGAATCCAGCTTTAGGGAACATTTTTAGCTTCACATAAAATGCTGTCCTTACGTGTTTACGTGTTTATTTATATACTTCTGGGGAAGAATTCCTGTCTAAGAACATCTATAGGCATGAATGTTTTTGTGCGTGAATGAGTATGGGATTTCAAGATGTTAAGGTGTAAAGCTCTGTTATCTTGAAATGGACTGTATTCTTCACAGGTTATATTTTCATTACTTGATAGAGGCCTAAGTCACACCTTTGCAATTACCTATTCGTATTGTGTACTGGATTCGCGTCTACTGGAATTGGCACTTCATTTATTGATTGTTACTACAGTCTAATAAATATTTAACACAGGTTTGAAAGGACAGTATAGCATATTGCTTGCTGTTGGTTTCTGTATCAAAAGAATTGACACCATCACTCTTGCCACCAGCAACTGTGAGGCCACTTCCAGCAGCTAGAGCAGGATCACCACTTTCAAACGGTGCAAGATCTTAAAATGTCATGCATACCCAGCAATGTGAGGGGCACTAGACACACATCCATCGAACCCTCTAGTACCACTGTAACAGCCCATTGGCAGTAGGCGTCAGCATCGCCTGCACTCTTGTTGTCTGGTTTGAAGGATTTTCGACAACCACACTTCAAACTCCAGACACCATCTTGAGCATACATGGTTCAGAAATGTCTTCCATGGGCAGTATTGTGCACACTCTGTTTGCAGCATCTTGAGATACCAGAAGGGGAAGAAGTCTCACTGCACCTCTCGCATTTTGCTCTCTGCAGACGCCAAGTATGTGCTCGCGTGAGTATCCTACGTTCATTGGATGAACAGAGTGCCTAAATGCTGCCCTGGAAGCAGATAATGCCTATAAAATTACAAAAGGAAAATGAAAAATAACTTTAAAGATCGATTGTGTCACAAAAAAGGCACTAAAATCAAGTTTTCGAGCAGAAGTGCTGAAAGGTATACAAAGCACACTGGATACGAATCAGGTGCTTAAAAAACCAAACGGCATACACAACTTTTTCACATCTCCAGGAAATTAGCATGTGATGGCAAAGGAGCAGGCGTTTGAAAAAGCTAAATGAGCTAAATACCATCCTAGGGGGATTCAACGTGCTCTTACATCAAGTACAACAGTAGACACAGTGCTTATAGGTTTTGATGGTGGACCTCCTTTTCAACATATGCCTTCACTACCACCCTCCAACAGTGACCCTCTTCTCTCTTTAGACTGTCTCTCACAAGCCTTTCAGTTATTTTATAACATTACTCATACTAGTGTAAGGTGTCAGAGCACTTTACATCACAATATATTTAAATGTCTTTCTGAAAACGGAGAGAATGTACTAACATGCATGGTTTTCCTGAAAATAGAAGATAAGCTCAATGTCATTGGCGTGCATTGAAAGGCATAGCACATTCCAACAAATGAGGCCAATACGAGGTACATTTATGCAAATTAACATATATTAGTGGAAGCAGCAATCACTGAGGTAACACAGATACAAATGATAATGTAAAATGAAAGTTAATAAAGGGCGAGGAGATAGCTGGATAAAGAGCAAAGTGTTCCAGTTTAGCAGATGTCTAACGATTTTCAAAGGAATCACATGAACCATTATCGAGAGGAATTAATCACCCAGGGAAATAAGTCATTCCTAGGTATGCCTTGTGGCCCACAAGGTAGAGTATCTGATATTTATAAGTGACATGTGTACAATTAAATTGATTATTCTTCAAAAGCTATTTTCACTGGCATGGCTGTACCTGGATCCCAGAACATGTCAAAGTACATAATATAAACTTTAGTCTGAAACACTTGATAGGAAATAGCTAGGATAGATATTCAAAGTGTCATATATAATAAAAAACAATTCTTAATAAATATTTAGGAAAAACAACTTTTAGAAAGTTATTTGTTGCCTGCCTGAGCTCTTGGAAACTAATTTGCTTTAGTCTGCCAGCAGCTTTACAGCCAGTGCTTGACCTTAATAAGGAGGAAAACTGCTCCCAGAGTTCAGTAATGGCTTAGGCATGGTAACAGGATGGGCTTGATGGCATACAGAATGGCAAAGTATTTAGAAATCAATATAGAAGAACTTTAGATCATTTGATTTGGGGGAACAATATGAGGTATGTGAGAGTGATTTTGGTAGTCTGAGACTGCTTCACTGTGAGTGGAATAGGAAAGGTAGTAATAGTGTAGTCTGCAGAGTGACTGCTAGTGAGTGAGGGGTGTTACAGTGCCCAGTCTATGAGGGTTATATGGCTTCTTCTCGTAGTGTGAGACATATGTTTTTGGAGGTGTGGGGGAGTTGTCAGTAGAACAAGACTGCTGCTTTGCAAAGCATGAGCCAGTGTTTTTCGTGGTATGACCACTAATTCATGAAGAATGTGAGAATAAGGTTGGTAGTGTGTGACTCCTTATCTATGAGTGATGTGTTGTTGGTAGCATGTGACTGCTAGTGTTTCATGGTTTGAGGAAACTGCTACCAGGGTGTGACTACATGTCTGTGAGGGGCAAAAGAGTGCTGTATGTACTGTAACTTCTACTCTATTAGAAGAATCGGAGTGATGTGAGTAGTTTAAGGCTGTGAAGCTATCATGGGTGTGAGTGCTATTAATAGTTTGCCATTGTCACTAGTCTGTGATGGATGGTAGAATGTATCTGGCATTGTGTAGAAAAGTGTGAAATTAATATAATTTGCTTTCACATGAATCTGTGAAATGTCAGCACAATTGTGCAAAATGACATGTAATTTTGTGAAACACATATCCTTCATTTTGAGCTATGCTCTAGAGTGAATGTGTTCTTGCATCAACTTTTGGCACAAGCATGCATTTTAAAAAAACACCACGAACCACAGCTGCATGAGGTCTGTTGTTCTTGTGTATTCACAGTACATTTTAGTGGTATATTTTGCAGTAATTTTTTTATTTTGATTAACAAGCATAATTCAAAATTGCCAAAAGCATGTGAATTACGCCTATGAAATTAAAATTTTTGAAGAGGCCTAGTATTGTGTGACTACTAGTCCGGTTGGGGTTTAAGGGTCTGTCATTAGAGTGAGATCACTACTTTGTGAGGAGAGTGATCCATCATCGTTCTTTAGCTCACTTCGCCACCCCAGTTCAGACCCAGTTCAGGAGGGAAAGTGAGCTAAAGAACGATGATGGATTCAACCCAGATCTGTGACAGGGGGTGAGTGTCGGAAAAGTTTCAGCACTCCGTCCATCATCTCCTTGGGTTTGCATTCTTCGCCCTAAGTTGGCAGGGTATTCCCAGACGTGGGTCCCTTGCTCACTTTGCCACTGGATTCAAGCTATCCTGGCTGATGTGGGGCGTTACTCCAAAACCAGTCCCAGGATGCTTGTTTCCGGTCCAGGTAAGACCTGGCTTGGCAGTTCAGGCTGGACTGTTCTCATGAGGTACAGGGCTAAGAATGATTTGCATATGGCTGGGTCTGAACTGGGGTGGCGAAGTGAGCTAAAGAACAATGATGGATTCAACCCAAATGATCTGTGATAGGGGGGAAGTGTTTGAAAAATGCCAGCACTCTGTCCATCATCTCCTTTTGTTTGCATTGCATGACATAGACACAGAAATCATAAGAGCATTTAAGAAAATGTCCTAATTTCTCTTTTATGACCATCCTGAGTTGTGAAGTTTGCAGTATTAGATACTCTTTTGCAAGCTTTACAATAGCTGCATTTATACAATTCTTTGGATTGTGCTAGCCCTTTAATGGTAGTGCAATTCATGTTGTTGAGTCTAACATGAAGTTTTTAATCATGAATTGAAATTTTAACAATTTGTATGTTTTGCACAAATGTATTTTTATGTTCTATATGCACTTTTGAATTTCGGTTGAGCATTGAAGAATCACTGTGTGTTTTTCAAACAAATTAAGTAAATATGTAATGCAAGATATATGTAGTGTTTCTTCAATGCTAATGCCAAGAAGGCTTTTATTTTTGAACGGTGGTGGGGCTTATTCACCTTGACAAAGGCTGTTTATATACCCTAGCCGCTGAAAACCTATGCCCATCCTAAATCCTAACACTACCCTTGCCCCAAAAAACTCATGCTCATCAAAACCCTAAATATATCTTTGTATCTTTGCCTCCCAAACCCACACCCAAACCAAACCCTAAAAACCCCTTAACATCCAAACACTCACACCCACTCTAAACCCTCATTCTCAAGGCAAATGTATCCTTTTGTGATTGAAGTTCCAAACTGTCATGCACACTGTAATATGCTATGAGGATTAAATTGTGTTAACCAGTTTGTGTATGCAACTTTATCAGCTCACTTAAATGTCCGCAGTTTGGTTGAACTGTTTATCAATTGAGTAGTCTAGAATCAGCACAGTCTGCGGAATGAGCTCAGCCAGGTTTGAAACGAGATTGTTTGGACTGCCAAGGGTGCCATTGGCTTTAATGCAAAACACACAAGATGATGGACGGAATGTTGCACAATGGCAATACATTCACCCCCAGTCACAGATCTGGGTTTAATCCATCGTTATTTTGCTCACCAAGCCACCCCAGTTCAGACATGGCCATATGCAAATCAGTTTTGACCCTGTGCGTCGTGGGAACAGTCCAGACCGAACTGCCAAACTATGTCTTCCCTGGACCCGAATCAAGCATCCTAGGACCGGTTTCTGGCTATCAGCCTCCATCAGCCAGGATAGCTTGACTCCAGTGGCTTAGTGAGCACGGGACCCACATCTGAGCATACCCTTCCCACATATGGTGAACAGCAAAACACACAAGATGATGGACGGAATGTTGCACAATGGCAAAACATTCACCCTCAGCCACAGATCTGGGTTTAATTCGTTGTTATTTCGCTCACCAATCCACCCCAGTTTAGACATGGCCATATGCAAATCAGTCTTGACCCTGTGCCTCATGGGAACAGTCCAGACCAAACTGCCAGGCCAGGTCTTCCCTGGATCGGAATCACGCATCCTAGGACCGGTTTCTGGCTATCAGCCAGGATAGCTTGACTCCAGTGGCTTAGTGAGCATCGGACCCATGTCTGGGCGTACCCTTCCCACATAGGGTGAACAGCAAAACACACAAGATGATGGACGGAATGTTGCACAATGGCAAAAAATCACCCCCAGTCACAGATCTGGGTTTAATCCGTCATTATTTTGCTCACCAAGCCACCCCAGTTCAGACATGGCCATATGCAAATCAGTCTTGACCCTGTGCCTCATGGGAACAGTCCAGACCGAACTGCCAAGCCATGTCTTCCCTGGATCTTCCCTGGATGGACTTTAATGCAAGCATGGAAATAGGGAGTCATTTTCCATGCTTTCAGTAAAGCCCATGGCTCTCTCCTGGCTTGGTATTAATAGACAACCTTACGATGCATTGTTTGTGTCAATCATTCTCCTGCCTCCATCCCGCTGCCTCTTCTGCATTATTAATAGCTATGCCCTGGCAGACATTAGTTTGGCCAGCATGAAAATATTGTTGGCTACCAGATGCTTTCCTTGAATTTAAAAGGAACAGTCTGTGAAATGCTACTGTTATAAAGACGTCTTTGAACTTCCCACAAGTCTCAGTGGACCATGCGTAGTTATCATCTTTTTCTGAAGAAAGTTAAAATAATGTGTTTGTCAATTATCCTTTTTTTAATATATGTAAACAAGTATTGAAAGGGTTGACTTAGAAGTAACTGGACATTTAAAATCTATGTAGTTCTAGACAATCACAAGCACTGTTGCACATACTAATACCACAAATGCCATTTCAAAATAGGTATTACTACGCCAATGACTTTACAACAACCTACCAATACAACGTGAACTTTTAGCACCCTTATACCTTTACCAGGCATGCCATTACAACGCAAAAGCATGCATTGTAAAGACATACACTTGGTAAAAGTGTTGAAGGTAGGTACATTTCTATATATACCTCCATACACCCATAAACACCTAAATTTGCCCTATGCAGTGAAAAACACAAACCACCCTAAAGCCTAAAATTACCCTTCCCAACCAAAAACTGAAACCCACTCTGAACCCAAAAAATAACCTTCCCACCCAAAAACCCAAACAAACTCTAAACCCAAAAATTACTCTTCCCATCCAAAAACCCAAACCAGCCCTAAACCCTAAAATTACCCTTCCCAACCAAAAACCCAAACCCACCCTAAGCCCTAAAATTAACCTTCTCACTCAAAAACACAAAACCCATCCTAAACCTTAATATACTTGTCGTAATTTGACGATGGCCGGGTTAGCGCTTAGCTGTGCTACACGTTTCCCGCTTAAATTGGCCATATTCGGAAATGCCATTTTGTGTGTTCCGGCGGCCATCCTAGATCATAAGCGGCCTCGTGGACAGCATGGCCTTTAGTCCGTTGTCCGTGCCATTGACCACTTGAGTTTGCCCAGCAACAGGCTATTTTTAGTACTGGCCAAGCCTGTACATGCGCAGTCCCCATTGACCAGTCACCCCTCTGGAATGTGCCGCCCAACCTGACCAGCGGGGTTGTAACCCCTCCAATGAGCTGGCAGTGTTCCAAAGATGACCTTATATGTACATAACGCTTGTAACTTTGTGCCGCCCATTGTTTTATTACCTGTAAACTGTATAAAAGAGTAAGTCACACCGATGTTCGGTGTGATACTTCTTGCATTACCGAAGGGTGCTGTAGGGATGTACCACCACCCCATGGGGTTTTAATAAACTTGTTCTTTGCATTTTTCAGTTTCCGTGCCAACAGTTCTTTCGGTGTAAGTGGGTTATCTTCGGAGCATGTAGGCCTTGGGAACCCAATACCACAAATTGGCGACTCTGGTGGGACTCATCGGCGACTCGGATGCCCGAAGGAGAGGTCGTGACGAAGGTCTGGATACTCGCCATGGACGCGCGCTGCCTCTGAGTGACCCGAGTCTTGGCACCCACGGTGTTTTTTCCTTTCCTTCCGATCTGACCTTCCAGGTGGCGCCGGTCTCCGACTGAGTCCTTGATCGTCCGTGTTGCTGGATAAAGCGCCGTTTGGGTGATTCGATTACAAGACCTTGGCAGTTGGAAACTGGACCTTTGAGGCTTTGGGTAAGATTTGTGATTGGTAAAGTAGTCTGCGGACGCTTACTGAAGTTCTATGATTTGTGATCGGTAAGGTAGTCCTCGGACGCTTGCCGAAGTCCTATGACCTATGATTTTGATTTGAGTTAGCTAACATTTGTGAATTTGTGAATCTGTGATCTTTGAAAAAATATATGTGTAGTGCACTTCACATAGGCAGGCATGTAGAGATGTTTCTCTAATTTAGTTTTTTTTCCTTTGAGCGGCACGTTTGTGTGAAGTACTGTAAGTGCCATTTTTCTACGGTATCGCGCTTTCGTGGTACCCTTTTGAACATGCCTGTTTTAAGCTCACTCCGAGGGATGTGCTGTCTTGGAAATGGTACCACAATTGGGTTAGCGGAAGCACAGAGGGAACACCAAATAGGGACATGTATATAAAGCATGGCCTTCCACCTATAATGTACAGTAAATTATGGAATAAGTATACCAAGTCTGATCCTGAATTGCAATGGCCTCTACATGGGTCGTTCGATTTACGCAAAGTACAGTTTGTGGAGCAATGTTTGTTTCAGCGAAGGTCTAGACAGAACATGTTTGATTGTGTACGAATGTGGGAGAAAGCGGTGCGTGAACGAATGAAGCGTGAATTTGCCTTGGCGGACAAAGAGCAGCGCAAGGCTGCTTGGGATAAGGCTTTACAGCTTGAGGAAAAAGAGGACCAGGAAAAGAAAGAGAGGGAGGAACGGGAACGTAAATTGCAAACGACTGGTCAATTCCCTATTCGTCGACCGCTTTATCCTGTCCTTAATAATGAAATTGATGATTTTTCATTGCTAGATCGATCACCGCCTCCGTACGTCTCGTCTACGGCTCCACTTGCAGAATC
This sequence comes from Lissotriton vulgaris, assembly GCF_964263255.1. NCBI lineage: Eukaryota > Metazoa > Chordata > Amphibia > Caudata > Salamandridae > Lissotriton > Lissotriton vulgaris. Next base: position 494,320,184 of record NC_141685.1, read on the forward strand.
GGATGAGGACGGACAGGATAAGTCGGAAAAGAAGGGTGTATCTGGTCTCAGGTTTTCGGCGGAGAGATCCGCACATTTACGTAGTTGGGCTCGTAGAGTGAACACGAAGTATGTTTCTCAGGCTGAGGTTATTTCTGAAAGGGGTACTTGGACAGACCAAGAGTTACTGTATTTTATGGCTACTTTGGCAGATGAAGTTGTTACCTCATATCAAAACATTTCAGATACGCTAGAACCTAAGGCTGTGTCAGTTCATCGTGAGAATCTAGATACAGGTGTATTTGTTCTTGCAGATGTCGATGCCTTTTACAATCAACTGATCCAGCTGCGAGATGAGGCTATCAGATTGCGGGACGAGCGGAAAAGGAATAAGGAGTCCGGGCCGGAATCTGATGGGCAATCTAAGGAGTGTTCTCTCCGGGGTTCAGATAAGAGTTCTGCAATGCATGTTATGCCTATGCGTGAAGCCGCTCCTTTGTATGTTCCACCGAAGGGGGAAGGTACAGATGATGATAAAAGGTCAAAGGATGCGAAGGGGTACTTTGTATATAATTGGGTGTATACGCCTTGGAATAGAGCGGATGTTATGGCATTGAAAAATTCTTTACCCGACCTTCGTAAAAATCCGGCAGCATTCTATGAAGGGGTGGAAGGGGCCATTTCGTCTTGTGTGATGACTCTTGTTGACATAGATTTGTTTTTTGGGTTAATACTTCCGCCTGACATGTGGAGACAAATTCGTAAAAATAATGATGAGACAATACTTGGGGGTACATGAAAAGAGATAAATCAAGCTGACTTAGAGAAGAAACCGGCATGCAAGCCTTGCCAGTTGATTTTAGACCTCCCAACGGCTATTTTGGTTAAATTAAAAACGCTCATACCTTCTAAAAAGATAGATTGGACCATGTTAGCTTCGTGTAAACAAAAGCCAGATGAAACGGTTTCAGATTTCTTTACACGCTTCGAAGAGGCGTTTCACGATTACAGTGGTCAATCTTTAACAGACGATACAGGTCGGCATTTGTTTGTAGATAAGTATGTGGCTAATCTCCTGCCGGAGATTGCAAGACGATTGAAATCGAGTGAAAGTTCCTGGGCCACGGCGACCCCTGCGTCTTTGTTGACTATGGCTCAGTATTATGAGCGACAGGAGTTGGAGGCTAAAGAAAGTGTTGATAAAAAAGCGAAAGAATTAAAAACGAAGGTGATGTTGGCGCAGGTTCGTGGAACACAGGGTAGAGGGAACGACAGAGGTAGACGAGGTGGAGGAAATACGTTGTATGGTCGTACGGATATTGCGGAGGATCAATGTGCTTATTGTAAGGAGTTTGGTCATTGGGCTGAGGATTGTCCGGTACTTCGGGAACAACGTAGCCAGCGTGGTCGAGGAGGTGGTAGGTCGCGGGGCGGTTATACGGGGGCGAGAGGTGGTGGAGGTGATCGTGGAAGGGCTGATCAAGGGGGCCGTGGCCAGGATGAACGAAATACTTTTGATAGACGGAACCAATATCAGATTTCAGAGGGTGAGAATGTGGAGCACCAGGATTATGTGCATGCATAGGATTGCGTAGGATGGGGTGCGGAACCAATTGAAGTGCCGGTAGATCAGGAAGGTCCATATGTAACAGCGGGCATTTTGGGTTCTACTGATCAATTCCTAGTCGACACCGGAGCTACTCGTAGCGCTTTGTCAAAGAAATTGGTTCCGAGGGCTCCCCTGTCCGGCGAAATGATAACATGTGTAGGGTTCGATGGCACACCCTCCCCTAGCCCTTTGTCCAAACCCCTTGCACTTTGTCTTGACAAATTTTTTAGTTTTGGTCAATTTTTGTTATCGCCCTATACACCAGATAATATCCTGGGCATTGATTTGCTTAAATACTTTCGAGCAACGATACGGTGCGCTCCTGAAGGTGTGCGGGTTATCTTGAATGACAATTACCCTGACCCGAACAGGTTTTATACCATATCAGACATTCCAGCTTTGGCCTCTCTCCCGCACACATTATGGGCGACCTCAGACACAGATGTGGGGGAGATGCGTGTTCCACCTATTCATATTACTGTTAAGGAGGGGGCCTCTTTGCCACGGGTGCCACAGTATAAGATTTCGAGGGAAGGTGAAATTGCCCTGACTCACATTGTCCAGGATTTGATAACTGCAGGGGTGGTGGAAGAGGTTCCTTATAATGTCTGTAACAGCCCTATTCTTCCGATCCTTAAGGGAGATACTGACGACAAAGTCTATCGCTTTATTATTGATTTGAGAGAGATCAACAAAATTGTCATTCCCCAATATCCGGTGGTGTCTGATATTACGACCTTGCTTACGCTGGTACCACCAACGGCAACGACCTTTAGTGTAATTGATTTGAAAAACGCTTTCTTTTCCATCCCTGTCCATCCCGATAGCAGATATCTGTTTGGCTTCACGTTAAATAATAAATCGTATAGATTTTGTCGTGTTACCCAAGGTTACACTGAGAGCCCGAGTATCTACAGCCAGGCTTTGAAAAGACAGCTTGATTCCTTTGAGTTGCAATCGGGGGTTGTTCTGATCCAATATGTGGACGGCCTTTTGCTTGCTGCAGATTCTTACACGCAATGTGAGGAAAGTACGATTGCGTTGCTTTCCTTTTTGGCACAGCATAATCACAAGGTTTCTAAGAAGAAGCTACAATACTGTAGACCCAAGGTGACCTACCTCGGTCATCTTTTGTCTAAGGAGGGGCGTGCATTGACATCAGATCGAATTCAGGCGATTTTAGATACACCAGTCTCCCGCACACAGAGAGATGTACGCGCCTTCATAGGGTTAACGTCCTTTTGTAGGCAGTGGATCATGGGGTTTTCGCATATTATCAAGCCTTTGTTAGCGTTACTGTCCAAAACTACACCAATGCCCCTTGAATGGACAGATGAATGTCAAAATGCTTTTGATCAACTGAGACAAGCCCTTTGCTCTGCACCCGTGTTAGGTACACCAGATTATACGAAGATTTTCACATTGTACGTGCACGAGAAAGATGGGTGCGCGTTATCAGTGTTAGTGCAGACACACGGGGACAAGCAGAGGCCATGCGCATACTTTTCTGCTATTCTTGATCCTGTAGCGCGAGGGTTACCTGGGTGTTTCCGAGCAGTTGCAGCAACAGCAGTAGCGATACGGCAGAGTGAGGGAATAGTGTTATCGCACAAATTGTTGGTGTTAGTTCCTCACGCAGTGGATGCCCTGCTAAATCAAACAAAGACCCAATGTCTCACGAGTGCACGGTTAACAGGATATGAGCTTACACTGTTGGCGCCACATATCACACTAAAAAGATGTGCTACTCTGAACCCTGCCACTTTATTGCCCTATCCGGTCGAGGAGGGTCAGGAAGAAAAACATCATGACTGTGTTTTCCTGACCGAGGAACAGACAAAGGGTCGTGTTGACCTGCAGGATATGCCACTTCCAGATGTGGATGGGGAACTGTGGGTTGATGGATCATGTTTGAGGCTGCCAGATGGCACGACTTCCGCAGCCTATGCAATAACGACACTTAAGACAGTGGTGGAAACAGCTAGAATACCACAGAAATCGGCTCAAGCAGCGGAGCTGATAGCCTTGACAAGAGCCTGCGAATTGAGTGCTGGCTTATGTGTGAACATATACACAGACAGCCGGTATGCCTTCGGAGTGGCCCATGACTTCGGTCTACTCTGGAGAGAGCGTGGGTTTTTAACTTCTCATGGAGTACACATTATGCACGGAGAGTTGGTGCGTGATCTCCTAAATGCGTTGCTTTGCCCGAAGAAAGTAGCGATCATAAAATGTAGCGCCCATAAAAAGATCACTGATGAAGTGGGAAAGGGAAATGCCTTTGCAGACAGCATAGCGAGACAAACGGCTATGTCTCGAGCTGACTCCCCCATGTACGTGACAAAATCCCAAGCAGAGCGATGGAATGATGCTAGAGCGGAAATATTAGACATTCAGAAATCAGCTACTGAATCAGAACTTGCGGCATGGGCAACTGATGGGGTGCTAGACGATGAAGGGTGTTGGAGAAGCAAGGAAATGGAGAAATGGAAATTGCCTGCAGCTTACTTGCAAGCGATGGTCCAGATGACACATGGGTTAGCGCACGTGGGGGCTCTTGCAATTACTCGATTGTTAACACGAGTTTGGGAGCATCCCGAGATTGCTAATACTGCTAAGAGAGTAGTGCAGACCTGTCTGATATGTTTGCAGCACAATCCTGCTAAGGGGACCCATACTCCGAAAGGAGGGTTCGTTTCACCTTCTGCACCATTCGAGGTACTCCAAATGGATTACATCCAGCTTGAGCGCTGCAATAACCTTAAGTATGTTCTAGTGGTGGTGTGCGCTTTTAGCAAATGGGTTGAAGCATTCCCCACGAAAGAGAATACAGATTTAACAACAGCTAAGGTGTTGCTCAAGGAGTATTTTCCTCGCTTTGGAGTTTGCAAATTTTTATGGAGCGATAATGGGCCTCATTTTGTTGGGAAAATTGTGGAATACGTGCTGAAGGGGTTAGGGATCCAACAGAAGTTTCATGCTGTGTTCCACCCTCAGTTGGCAGGTCTTGTCGAGCGGTATAGTGCCACGTTGAAACTAAAGCTGGCTAAGATCGTGGCGTCCACGTCATTGAAATGGCCGGATGCCTTACCGCTAGCATTACTCTCTCTTATATCAGTGCCCCACTCTCAGACAGGCCTCACACCATATGAAGTGGTGTTCGGAAGGCCTATGAATATCTGGGGGGTGCCTAAGCCGCGATTGATACATGATGTGCCTTGTATAATGATGAATGATTATTTGGCACGATTAACAAATGATTTGCTTTCTATTCATCAACAGGTTCGAGAAGCGCTCCCTGATAATTCTACTGGAGAAGGCCATGATCTCCGCCCTGGCGACCATGTTATGATCCGGTCGTTTGAGAGGGCGAACAGCTTGGAACCGAGGTGGAGAGGCCCCGAGCAGGTCCTCCTTGCTACTCGAACAGCTGTACGAGTGACCAATAGGAAGCAGTGGATTCATTCGACACATTGCCGTCGTGTCTCTCCTGATTTGGTGAATCCTGCTGTGTTGACCGACTTCCAAGAGATTTTGGAGAAGGAAAAGAGCCCAGCTGTGACATCGGCCGATGCTGAGGGGGCCTTCCCGGACCACACTGTTTCTGGACGAGAGCACTACAATCTGCGGCCGCGATAGGAAGATTTTTTGGTTTTTTCGAGACTGGTTGGTTACCGCTCTGGGGTTTGTGAAACGGAAACCGGGAATCTCAAGGGGGGGGGATCAGTTCTGCCAGAGTAGCGACACCCGTCTTGACCCCGGAGAAGAAAACAACGGCTACCTCGGAGCTCAGCACCGTATTTTTCCTTTTTAGGTGTAATACACACATGTACATTTGAGAACTTGTGAACTTTCTGAACTTTTCTGAACTTTTAAGACTTTGAACTATAATTGAACTATGGCGTCTTCTGCATCACAGGATAAACGAATACTTGGTGCCATCCTTTTTGTCCTAACGATTGTGGTGATAGCAGTGATAGCCTGGGTAGTTGAACTTGTGGTGCCTGCACGTGAACATTTACTGCCGACTACCCCGGCTCCATCTGAACATTTCCACTTCACCTTGCCTTACCATGAAGAACGGCACCAACAGACTTATTTGAACAATAGCTTTATTCACATCTTGCATCATACACATAATATGACAAATACGTCTAATTGTTGGGTGTGTGGGATGCTGCCCGGGCACCAGAAGAAAGGGGGCACCCCACTCATTCCACTCCCGTTCTCACATAATGGATCCTGCAATGCCTGATACACTCTGCTCTTCACTTTGAGATGGCCAACAAAAGGGGGGGTGCTTTTCCGTTTGAATAAAGTATGTTATCACGACCGGGATGGGTATCCGCGAGCTGAGGGTACTCGATTTGAATGGGAGGAGTACCGCCCCGACAATATATCTGCCCCACGTGTTTACAGCAACCAACGTAACATTAATGTTTCCAGCTCGCATGTTATAAATGTCATTGCCACAAAAGCTGATTTGTGTATACGCAATAAAGGCACGATCTCGGTTGGGAAAAGCGAATGCAATACCACAATAACGTTTGACAGCCCGAATGGCATATCGTTTGTAGCATCACGAAATACGTATTTTATTTGCGGAACGAAGGGTTATCATCAGCTCCCGTTGGGATGGTTAGGTACTTGCTATGTATCTTTTGTACTACCTCCTGTATTCATTGCCCCACCAATGTACCATAATGATTATATTTTGTACCATGATTTCATACTGAACCGTGTTAAACGTGCTGTTGTTTTAGATGACATTGACCAGACAGACACTGCTTTGCAACAGTATGTGGATTTCAATTTTGGACTGTTTTCCTTTGTTGGGGCTGCTTTGAATAGTCGGAAGATACGACGACTGACCCGTGTAGTTGAGGCTGTAGCGAATGATACTGCTATTGCATTGGGAAATATTACTGAGGAACTTCAGATTTCTAGGATTGTTACGCTACAGAACAGGATGGTTCTAGACGTAGTTCTAGCTGATCGTGGGGGGGCATGTAGAATAATCGGGAGCAGCTGTTGTGTTTATGTACCTGACAATTCACCATCCGTTTATGATGCCATTTCGAAACTGCATAAGATAGCTGCGGAAATACACCCGGATAATGGAACTTGGACTCTTTCAGGGTGGTTCTGGTCAATGCTTACCACTTGGGGTTGGAAATTGCTAACGATTCTATGTATTATTGTGGGGATACTGTTTGGCGTATGCCTATGCATTCAATGTGGTCCAGCTTTGTGTTCTATGTGCCTATCGGCTTGTATACCATCAAGACGAGCTCTTGCTCATGACAAAATGATGCTTCATAAAGAAGTAACCCAAATAATGTTGATCGATATCGAAGATGAACACCCAGATTATGTTCACTATGAGGTAGCTTCAGCTAAACGCTAAAAGGGTCGTCTGTCGTAATTTGACGATGGCCGGGTTAGTGCTTAGCTGTGCTACACGTTTCCCGCTTAAATTGGCCATATTCGGAAACGCCATTTTGTGTGTTACGGCGGCCATCTTAGATCATAAGCGGCCTCGTGGACAGCATGGCCTTTAGTCCGTTGTCCGTGCCATTGACCACTTGAGTTTGCCCAGCAACAGGCTATTTTTAGTACTGGTCAAGCCTGTACATGCGCAGTCCCCATTGACCAGTCACCCAGCTGGAATGTGCCGCCCAACCTGACCAGCGGGGTTGTAACCCCTCCAATGAGCTGGCAGTGTTCCAAAGATGACCTTATATGTACATAACGCTTGTAACTTTGTGCCGCCCATTGTTTTATTACCTGTAAACTGTATAAAAGAGTAAGTCACACCGATGTTCGGTGTGATACTTCTTGGATTACCGAAGGGTGCTGTAGGAATGTACCACCACCCTATGGGGTTTTAATAAACTTGTTCTTTGCATTTTTCAGTTTCCGTGCCAACAGTTCTTTCGGTGTAAGTGGGTTATCTTCGGAGCATGTAGGCCTTGGGAACCCAATACCACATACTTACCTTATACTTACATGGAAAACATATATGCCTTTACCATTCACGCCTTTACAACAATATGTGTGGTAAAAGCTTGCATGGTAAATGCAAATGCGTTGTAATGACGTGTTGCATGTAATGTATTGTGATGGCACTTGTGTTGTGACGGGTTGCATTGTATTAGCATGCGTTCAAAAAAGTTTCATTATAATGCCTGTTTACCATTGCACATATAGCTTGTGAACAATTTGACACTGCACACGTTTTTCAGAAGGTTTGTAGTTAAGGGATTTACTGTTTGTGGATAACAAATTATTGAAATTAGAATGCTTCATTACACTCTCGAAGCAATCCACTAGATTAATTTTTAATGAAGACCTCATTTCTCAAAACATTTTCTAATTTCAAGATGTATGCTATTCCTACTCATTTCTAAACAGCCTGTCCTTGGCTTTGACGTTTTTTAAAGATGTAGTCATTCCACTGAATGTGTGTATTGTCAAGTGATGATAGGTACCTTCAATGACAAAATATGAAGATTATACTCATAAGTAAGAATTGTTAATAGCATGACATTTAGCACAGAGGGGGAGAACATTAGAGTAAGCATCTGTTTGGAAGGTGAATAGTAAGAATACATAAATTCCATTTAAGAAACAGTTGTTTCTGATGTCGGCATTATCATACTATTTAAAGACTCACAATTAGAAATTCACACTCATCTGCATGCCAGCATACACAGCAAACAATAAACTACCTGAGTGCCCACTTAAAACAAATAACATATAATTGCGAGACATAAAATGAAAAACATGCAATGCTTACATGAGTGGTAGACAAGTCTTATCTTTTATGTGAAGGATCTCAATCAACATTCCACAATGTTTCAGGTGCACTATATTACCCCTGATGTTCAAGACCTATTAAAGACCTGTCTCATCAAATAATGCTGAGTGTTAGAAATTGGATCTCTAGTTGGCAGAGGTTTTCACCCTATCCAAGTAGGGACCACAAACCTAGTCAGGGTAAGTTAGATACACAAGCTAAATTCACCTGTGCCTACCCTCAGGTTGTTCGGCACAAAGTAGTCGGGCTTAACTTGAGAGGAAAGGTGTATGGTATTTGTGCACACTTAAATTACAGTAACACAGTGTAAACACCACAAAAAGACTCCACACAATTATACAATAGAAAATAAAGGCAAAAACAACAAAAATCCAATTAGCCAAAGTCAGGATATGAATTTTTAAAGATTAAATCCACAAATAGTGCTAGAAGTCAATAGTGCTAAAACATTACTTGAGATCACATTAAACTGGGGTAAATCTAACATTTAGGTCCCCCACATTTGAGGGCAGGCTGCTACAGGACACACACAGTAAGCACTGCCTGAAGAGCTGTAGTATCTTGTTATGAAACATTAAAGTAAAACGAGAAGAAGCAAAGAAATAAAAAGGGAACTATAAAAGGAAAAACTTAAAAATGAAAGTGACCTCATTTTCAGGTGGATGTACACACATGATCAGAGCCAGTGATTGATGCAGACTGAACCAGTGTGCCAGCATGGACAAAAATAGAGTGTAACCGATGCTCATAGAGACCATGGGCAAAACAGAATGGTCCCATAAATCCATTATTTATAGCTTATTTATACACATGGTTGTATGAATTATTTAATAAGGATTTAATTACAAGATCTTGGCAAACATTTAAGGCAAGATTCTAGCAAGATTTAGCACAGTGCAAATCTTATATCCATAGACTTTTTCAGAGGCAGTAACTAGCACTAAAATCATTCCCTATGAAGGTAATTTGAAATTGTATGTAACACAATGCCTATCTGTAGGGTTTAATACAGAAAACTAATAACCCACCAGTAAAAATGCATGTGGATTTTAATATAAGATTTTCACAATAAGCCACACCTAATGTGCTTACCATAATTCTACATAATAGACAGTCCTATGGCAGAATAGTTTTTTGTAGTGAACCAGCCACGGCTTTAACTGTTATAAGACCATAATCAACTGAAGCCTCCTGTATTGAGCATCCACTATCCCTCAAGGCAACCATTAGGCATATATTCATAAAATGACATAGTACACAACATTATAATTGACAAATGAAAATACTATCTATCCTAAGAAGGCCTAACAAGTTTCTGACAGTACAAATCTTCCATACGGTTTGTCTGAGGGTGTAACCAGCATCAAACTGCTTATCTACTATGGTAATCCGAGAGAGCCCATGTAACAAAATACAAATCTGTATTTTTTGAAACAGTGTAATAATAATCTTCCCTTAAATGACTATTGACTTTAACACATGCTTTTCCCAAACAATGTCAGGTGTCAGGCTTGTCACCATAAGCAACTCAGGCCCTACTGAGTTGGTTCATAAGCCTTCCCACAAGCCAACCATCAGGTATACTGTAATAAAATTACAAAATTCCGTTGTCAAGTCAATACAAAATCCCTACCAATAGAGCCTGATAGAGATTGCCATAGTGCAAAACAACAAACCCCATCAATTGTATGAGTGTGTCATCAGCACCAATACACTTTATTACTACATTCATCTGTAGGCTTCCATGTAAGAAAATGCCTGCCTGCATACTAAGCACAGTGTAATAACAATCCTCCCTTAAAAAATGTTTGTCATTAGAATATTCTTGTCACTATAAGTATGGTCTAAATGCTTTGCCAGACATTTTCTTTAGAAACAGTTCATACATAAGGAATTTGATATAACGTTCCCAATGAACTGATAAGCCTCTATCCTTTATCAATAGCTTGACACTATATACAAACCAGGTCTACAGGAGAGTGTAGATGCATGGGAACCATCAGGCATAAATGTATAAAATTACAAATATGTCAAAGTTACATTTTGGAAAACAATATACAACCTGTTCAACAGGGCGAAACACGAATCATCTAAGCAAAATTCTAGAGTCAGAGTGGATGACCAACACCACCATTCTATGGCCTGTAACATAATACGACTAGAATACGCTGTTAAAGGCTCCTGTTTTTACCATGTGCTTTCACAATCAATCAATCAATCAAACAGTATTTGTAAATCCCGCTAATCACCCCAGAGGTATCCAAGAGCTTCTTGGGGAGGTATAGAAGTGGATGGGGAGGTTGTTCCAGCCTTAGCAGCGAGATGGGAGAAGGCGCATCTTCCGGCTCATGTACGATGGATGCGGGGGACAGTGGTGAGGGCCAGGGTGGCAGACTACGGGTGGACTAGTATTTTGGTCCTGTGTTCTGGTGGACTTTGTAGGCATGCGTGAGTAGTTTGAAGTAGCATCCCTTCTTGATGGGGAGCCAGAGTAGGCTAAGGAGGTGGGGAGTGACTGGGCAGGTCCACGATGATTCTTGCTGCTGTGTTCTGGATAGTTTGAAGGTGCTTGAGGAGGAGGGTGGTGGTTCCGGCATAGAAGGCATTCCAGTTGTCAAGTCGACTAGTGATGAGGGATTTTGTGTGACAGTTCTTCTGGTGTCTGTTGGGATTTATCTGAAGAACTTACTGGACATTCTGAGGGTATTGAAGCAGTTGAAGGTGTCCAATTTTACCTGTTGTCTCATGGAGAACTCGCTGTCGAGGATGATACTGAGGTTGCGGGCATTGCTGGTCTGAGAGCCACCAGGAGTTCTCTCATGGCAAGGGGGTCTTCCAAAGAGTAGAACTTCGGTTTTGTCCATGTTGAGTTTGAGGCAGCTGGCTCTCACCCAGTGAGCGACATCAGTCATGGCATTCCCAAAGTTCACTCTATTGTTGTCTGTGGTAAGGCAGTGTATGAGCTGTGTGTCATAGGCATAAGAGATGATATTGAGACAATGGCTCTAAAGAATGGGTGCTAGTGGAATCATTTAGTCATTGAACAGGGTGGGACTGAGTGAGGAGCCCTGAGGTACGACGCATATGATGCTCTTGGGGTCGGAGCTGTATGGCGGGAGGTCCGCTATTAAAGGCCAGTTCCAGCGTTAAACAAGGGAGTGGGACCTTAATAGCGGGTATAGACCAGCTACGAAGGGCTATAAGAACATTCTGCCACAAGAGGGCAGAATGTTCTAACAAATAAAACAAAGGCCTCTCGGAGCCCGAGGGGGTTTAAATCCCCTCGGGCTCCAGGAGACCTTTGTGAAAACAACATTTGAATGTTGCTTTGCGGGCCTTTACCACCCTTTAGAAGCACGGAGCACACCATTGTCTTCAATGGAGTGCTCCACATTCCAATGTTCTAATATTGAATTTGGCATGTGTTATTCACAATAAATATACCCGCCCTAGGGCCTTTATCATAAGGTTTCTTTATAAACAGATCAGGCCTGTTGCCATGATCATTGGCTTGCCACCATAGCCGACTCATTGATACTGCATCAAGTATAAACATTGCCACAAGTCAGAAAGTGCAATACACAAAGCATTTTTAGTGGAAGTACATAAATAAGAGCCACTCAAATCCTGTACTCAGGGAGAACAACATGTGGGTGGAGCCTAAGCCCCTTTCTCTGTCGGATTCTGAAAGCTCCTTTTGTTGAACACGCAAGGTGAGGCTACTGTTTAACTGTGAAGCACACCCTGAAATCCATGTAGGTTAATACCTACCCTCCCTGGCACTGCCAGAGACAAACAATGTAAAGGCTTTAGAATGTAATGTGTGTTCCCTTGAAAATTCAAGCTTAGGTATCTGAAGAAATAAACATATCCATCACAGCTGCATGGAGAGCAAGCTCTTTTTGTGGCAGTGCAGGACCTCTGCCCAATGAAAATATGTACTCCTAGCTCCCAACAAGTGGGTGGATACAAAGTCCCTCTCCTGTTGATTCTGACGTAATTTTCTGGAGACAGCTGCTCTGTTAAGGAGATAAATAAAGATCTCATATTTTCGCTTGCTCTCACTGCATCACACTTGTTTGTCAAGAAATTGTTGACTTAAAAATACCTGGCTTTCGTAGAGCAAGAACTGATTGCTGTGCCTTTTCTATTCTCGTCTCTATCACATGGATTCTTCTCTTGAAGGATCATCCCTATTCATGTGGCATTTACAGAGCAATTAAAGAGATGGTATTGAAGAGAATGCACTTATTGTTTCTAGTACCCAAAGCTGGCAGTGAATGATTATCCAAGCATCCTAAGACTAAAAACTGTGGCCCAAATTTACAAAGTTGTCACACAGCGCAGCACAGCGCAACACCCAAAGATGCTGCACTGCGTTGCATGACAAGGAGAACTTTTCATGTTGATGAGCTTTTTGGAATCTTTCTCATCATTTGATTAGATACAACTGACGTAATCTAGTTTCCCCAAAAGACAAATTATAAATTGAGCTGGGGTAAAAATGCTGAAAGCAATCACAATTATATATATTTTGGGTTTTAAAAAAAGCTTGTTGGTGAAAGTCGTAAATGTTTAAAATGTGACACAATTTATCCTGTGCTAACACAAGCACTGAAAATGTTTCCTGTCTCGTTTTCAAAGGCTCTCTTACTCACCGACGGTATCGTGCCTCAGTATCCAGACTTCTGTCATATATTATTCCGGCTGAAAGGTGCTCTTCCAGCTACTGTCTATAAAGCACAAAGCTTTATTATTATCAGGTGACAAAAGACCTAAGATAAAAAATACCTTAGTCAATAGACACCCAAGCTGTTCCAAGCAGACATTCTGCTTAAAAGATTTGCCAATCCACTGTAGACAATAACAACCTTTGGTTATTTTCCTCCTTTCTCGAGGTAACACGTTTATGATGCTCATGCGTTTGTTCTCACGAATCCAAGACACCCCAATGCTTCATCCTTTGCATCACTTAATTAAGTACTTTGATCTTCCATCAAAGTGAAAGATGAACACATTTCCTTTCGGAAATATATATTTTTCATGGCCCAATTATGCAACAAATGCAAACATGCCACACACTGAAGAAAGAAAACGCACGTTAGATGAAATTATTGTCATGCTAATACTCATTCATTTCTCTATAATCTGCAGTGGTAAGGTGTCAGAGTATGCCCATATTTATATTATAAATGAAGGCAAAAACCGAAATTTGCATCTACGGTACAAAATATTTAAATGTATTTAATAAATAATATTATTATTGGTTGGGCAAGCCCTTACCTATTTACAAGTCAAACCATAGAACATCCATTTCCTCTCTGTGTTACCCCAGAGTTTTTTCCAACCTGTACCTACATAATATCTTGCATGTACCACACTTACGAATCTCAGCTGAGTGACATCGCCAAGTGTTGATACACAACCTCTATGTATTAGCTAGATTGACAATCCTAGATTCGAAATGTGCCCTTCGAAGTTAAAAAGAGCACTGTGTTATGTTGTATTGAAGCTTGTATGTAGACTTTCATACCCCAGAGCAGGCACTGCTTGGCGCCACCCGCACCTAGGAGGGTGGCGACCTTAGTTGCATCTCGGGCTGGAAAACCCTCCTAGTTCCTGAAGTTAAACCCGGTAATGGCGGGGTCATGACTTTATCAGGCGGCGTGAGGGGTTCCTCGGGGTGTTTTAAATGTGCCGGATCAACTGTGGTCGCCCACTTCGTTCCCTCCTGCACAGTGGCCTGGAAGAGCGGACAACGGAAAGCGCAGAAGATTTCCCACCCAACCACCCTGTTGCTTTTTGGACTCTAAGGGTTGGCAGGGTCCTGGGCTGGAAAGTAGCTGGAGCTACCCAAGATTCAGAGTTTGACATGGATTACTCACCTCACCCGCAAAGGAGGGGAGGTCAGTAGCGGTGGGTGGTGGGAGTGCTGCCAGGCGGTGATGTGGGGTGGGGGAGGGACAGGGTGGGGGTAGTAAACTACAGAATACGGCCAAGTACAGGTGAGTAAACATAAAAATAAATAAAACAAATTTTGTTGCGTGCACTGCATCGCCAAATGCGTGCAGTGCGCGCAACAAAAATCATTTTATTTACATACAACAGCAATGATTGAATGGTCTTACAGAGTTCACAGCATAGAAGTGGAATGCCAAACACATATTATAACTAAATGAAGCATGAGTTGATCACAGAGCAGGAAGTAGTTACAACACCACAAGTAATGGGAGAAGGATGAATAGAAGAGTGCAAAAGTACAAGAGAACTCAGGAAGAGAAGTGTGACGGAGATCGGATTAAAGTGTGGACGAGAAACAAAAAAGGATAAAGATTGAGCATGTAGTACACAGCAGGTGAAGGGGATGTGGTGTGGGGGAAGAGAGAAGTATGAGAGCGAGGGTGAGGGAAAGATGAGTGGAATAAGTGAAGAAAAGGAGAGAGTTGGAAAAGAACAGGAGTAGAATGAGCAGCACATGGAGTGAGAAGTTGATGCTGTAATGGTGAGAGAGTATGAAAAAAGGGAACGGGAGGGGTGAAACGTTTGGAAAGGGAGTGTCATTAGGGAATGAAGGAATGAGTGGAATTGGAGGGAAACAAGAGAGAAGGCGAGCGGTCAGAGTGAGAGTGATCAAAAGGAGGGCATGATCGATCGAAGATGGAGTGAGGGAAGAGTGTTTGAATAGAGGAACTCCTCAGACATCCGGGATTTAAAATTGAGAAGTACAGAACACAGAGTGAACATGTTGAGAAATTAGGAGGTTTTGAGATAGAGTTTGGTGCATTTGACAAATTGATGTATGTATACCCTTGTATTCTGGCAGGTTTCCCAGAGAGGCTCTATGTAATATTTAAAGAGTGTTGGTGCCAGGATGGAGCATTGTTTATCACCACACATTATGGGAGCAGGCTTAGCGATTTTGCCATCAATCTTCACTACTAGAGAGTAATTTGAGAGGAAAAAATCAAACCATTTGATGGCAAGCCTTGATTCCTAAATGCAGATTGTTGGACTGGGCCATCTCTGCAAAGTCAAACTCAAGCTTTTTGCATTCCTCCCTCCTGTTTTCTAAACCCGTTTTTATTGACTTCTAGGAGTCTGTGTACCAAACCACAGCTAACCAGTGCTAAAGTGCATTTGTTCTCTCCTTAACACATGGTAAAGTCTGCTTAAACCCATTGGAACATTTAATTTAACTATCTAATAAAGTGGTACTACACATAATCATGGTCTATGAATTAAATGCTACAATTTGGCCTGTAGTTCTTATTGTGGCACTCACTTAATTAGCCTTTTTTAAACGTGTTTCAGGCGTGCCATATGAGCCTGAGTGCACTTTCAAGTTGCTATTTCTACCTTGCAAAATAAACCTTTTTGCCAGGTTTAAACCTTCCCTTTTAATATATATCTGTCAACCCTAGGGTAGGCCCTAAACAGCCCATAACATAGGGTGCATTCTAATAAAAACTTTGGACATGAACTTTTAAGTTTGACATATTCTGATAGTGAAAAACTTTTGAATTTGTTTTCTCTAATACAAGGCCTACCTCTCCTATAGAATAACATTAAATACCTTATTACATTTAATAAGTGCAAACATTTGTTTAGGAACAGTTACAAATAGAATGTTTAGTGTCTAAGGAATTGTAATTTAACATATTCTTCAATGGTCTCATTTCTGAAAGTTACACTTATAGCAATGTGTCATTTTCCTGTCCTACCATTTGGTGCCTGCAGCCTGTTTTCTAAGTTGCAATGACTAAGTGTAGTTGGCAGATGGCCTTTGTGAATTACTCCCAGACAGTATCGCAATAGAGGGTCTGGGTTTTCACAAGATGGGCCATACTTTCTTGATGGGAGGGGCGTTGCTGTCAGCTTTTCAACTTCAACTGCAATGATACTTCTTCAGCTCATACACAAAGGACTTCACTTTAGCCTATTGGGCCTGCAAATAGACTGGGATCAGGGCAGGGAGGCATGAAATTCCAGATACATCTGATGGGGCAAGCTCTAGAGGCTTTTCCAATTCAAACACCACAGCAAGAGCTAAGACATCAAAACAAGTCTACACCTCAATAAGATACGTCTTTATGTCATTCAATGATAAAGAGGGAGGAAATAAAGATTGCATAAAAAAGAAGGAGGAGAAAATAGTAGATCACTGAGTGAGGGGTCTCTTACCCACACAACGCTGAGTGTGACCATAGAGATAAAAGCCATGAGTCGCTCAACAACTCAAATCTTTCTGCTCTTGAGGGAGGATGGTCTACTGGAGAAATATATCTGCAAATATAGAAGGTTTCACACTCAGGATGAAGAAGACAAGGGTCAGTAAGCTAAATGTCAGGGCCCTAGCAATACTCTTCCAAAGTCCCTATATCCAGAATCATCCTAATTAGGAATGAGCCCCTACTGGCAAATGACATTTGCCAGGAAGAGGTGGAGAAAAAGTGCAGATATTCCTCACATGGAACATAATGGAGGAAGAAGTCCTGATTTTTGCCACAATAGCAGCAGTGTGTGATAAAATGCAAGACCAGGCAAACCTAGTGCACAGGAGGGGGAGTCATAAACATGAAGCACAATTGGTCACTATTGCAAATAACTCTCCAAAGAGTGGAGGAGATGCCCCAATAAGAACTATTTTCGTCATCATAAAACACAGAAGGCTCCAGGCAAAAAATTGGATGTACCAATAAACGTGCTACAATCACTTCCTTCTTATACCATGGCAAAAGATCCAAAACTGGATCAATTGAATTAACTAATAAAGCAGGCTCAAGACTTTGCCAATGATAAATATGTCTATTGCCAATGTGACCATATAGTGGAGAAAATCATTAAATCATTAAAAGTGGAACAGTGGCACCTCTGGTACTAGAGAAGTAGAAGAAGAAGGGAGGGCAACATTTTTCCGTGCTTAAATAAATTGAACAAGAAAGGCCCAACAAAACTGTCATTTGCCATGTCCATATAATAGGGGATCGTACTGTTTACCCAGTGTTTACACAAAGGAAATATGAAGAAAACACTGGCAAATCAGTAGTCAAGTGAAAGATAGAGGAAAGTGAACCAACTACCATAATCAATCATCGAAACAGGAGGAGCAGGGTGGAGAATACTACATAGGAATTTCAGATGAACAGTACAGTGTAAAATTAAAACCGAAAAACAAATGTATGGACACAAGCACACAAATACCCTTTGAGTGTGCCAACAAGGCATGTAAAGACCCTAGTGGAATAGTACTACCACCACCTCTATCAACAACACTGAACCTGCCTAACAAAGGACAGGAAGCAGAAGGAAAGCCTGTAAAAGGTGAGGTGTGTCCACGCATATCCTTGAGGCCATCAGCATCCCTAGTGCCATTATCAAGGGCTGTAATAGTGGGCCAGACCCTTACCACTCCATCTCGCGAAGGGAGTGGGATAACAGACACATGCCATGGAGGCAGACCTGCTACCACCAGTAATAAAGATTGAGGCAGCAAATGACAACTGGAAGTGCGCTAATGGGTCATTTAATGACATACTATACACCCAATATAAATCCCTTGGTAGATGGGACATCCTAAATAGGCAGAACATTGTCAAACTAGCAGTAAAACTGTCAGATCTGGAAAACCTAAAATCACATGACATTGAACACGCCACCTTCGAGCCCCCCACCCAGCAGTGTGTATTACATGAGAGACCAGAGATAGGCTTCGAGGAGGAAAAACTGTGCAAAGTTTGAGCAAAACAAATCTCAACTGACTGCTGGGAGCATAAGGTTGATCTACAATCAACCGGATTGATAGCCACTACAATTAAACCCAATTTTGCAATGAAAATGGTGTCACCAGCAACAGGATCAGCAGGCCAGGAGTACCATATCAGTGCTGAGAAATGCAAAAGGGGCACAAGAAGATGATTGGCTTCCATGACATTGGGAGGGAGAAAATAAACGGACCACCAGACCAAGAGCACCACAGGAAGTAACATACTCAATGATTCTGGACCGCCAAAAAAGTGAAAGAGCAAAGACAATTGGCATAAAAGGCAGATGCCAGCTAGTAGAAACCATGCCATCTCACCCAATGTGATGGAAAATGGAGAGTAGGAGGGACATGACCCTGCACAGCATATAGAACAGAACAAAAACATATCCAAATTGGGAATCTATAACAAGGTCAATAATTCAGCGACCCTCACAAGAGAAGAAAAGGACAAAAGCAGCTACAGAACTAAAATTGGCTTCTGGTATGCAAGATGAATGTCTGGGAAAGATGATTAAAGAAAGGGACTTAAATGAACTAATGGTGAATGACATATATGTGCAAGAGACCAGGCGATTAACACAGGAACCCCTTCAAGATTGCCGGTCATGCACTGCCCGGTTCAGCCATCTCTCCAAAGAGGCAGCCTTAGAAGTGGTGTTTTGATCCAAAGAAAACTCGATTCAGCAGTTAATGCCTCAAACACCTGGCCAGCCTATGGCAGCGCCATATTTGTCAGAATTGTCACCGCCAAGAAACCATCCAAGGATATGTAGCAAACGTTGATTGTTGGAAATAGATATATATACAACCATCACTAACATGGAAATGTGAAACCGCTAGGATTCTGCTGGAGAAAATAGAGAGCTTTGAATTGGAACACCCCAACACTTTGCTACTGATTGGTGGGGATTTCAATGCTAATTTATTATGGCCCATTACCCATAAGAATGGAAAAAGAAACGGAAACCCAGACAACCACAGAAAAAAGACACCTTTGGCGAACACTTAGCAAATACATGGAAAGGACTGGGGCTTCGATGTCTAAATGGTAGATCGATAAGAGATGTACCCTCGACCTTCACCCAGAACTCCCCTTTCAGATAAGCAATGCTAGACTACATATGGGTCTCTATTGAACATTTCCACAACACATGACTTTCTTGTAATCACGAAAATCAGAAGTGATCATACAGCGCTGTCATGTAAAATTAGTTCCACTCTGTAGCAATAGCACAACATTCTGCTGATAGGCAAACAAAGTGGCACAACGCTTCTTAACTGTATTGCTGCATCTAGAAGAATATTCAGAGCCAAACTCAGCGTGGGGTTCTTTTCTAGCTGACTGTCTTAGAATATTGAAGGTGGATGACCACATCAAAGCAACCCTACCTTCCAAAGTGATAAAAAAAACTGTAAATGAAGAACGCAAAATCCCTGTCATTTGATCAAGATCTGGGGACTTGAATACTGAGAATTCAAGTCCCCAGACTGAGAATACTTATCCCTTCCGAAGAGCATAGCAGTTTATAACTGCCTTGCGGAATTAGGAATGGAACACGTGACAGATTTGATTAAAATCCAGCCAATTCTACTCTGGCGGAGAGTATGAGCGACTCCAGAACTGGGACTAAATCGAGAAACAATAAAGGATGTCATGTCTCTTGACAATGCAAAACGCATCAAATGGCTTGAGTACGTGAGGAGAGTTCTAACGGACATTGACAAGCCAGAATGGTATAATAACCCCGAACTAATTGGGGAAATCCCAAAACAAGTCCTGAAAAATTTATGTATGGAGCACTTTAACACACTAAGGCTTGGAAGTGAGGTCAGCAAAAAATCAGTGCTCGATGATCAGCTGGTACTGACTACATACAAAATACAACCGTATCTAAACATTGTGACTTTGGGGTTTGAACGTTTTGTCCTGACTCGATTTAGGTTCAACATTTTTCATCATTTAGTCTCATACCCGGCAAAAAATGACTGGAACAGAATTCTGGCTGCCTGTCCATGTGACAATATATCCGTCCAGACCACCTTCCACCTGGTTTTGATATGAAAAATGTATAGTAAAGAACGCCCGAGATGGTTAAAACAATATCTTAGAGATGGGGCCTGGCGGCAGTGTAGGCCAGCGTATCTGAACTTGCAACAATTGGGGAAACCCTCTGTGTATAATGATTATGACAATGTTTTTAAAAAGTGTTTTAAAACGATGGAATTTATAATGAACTATTAACTATTCAATTGTACTATTCCAACTGATTTAATATTTTTTTTAATTTATTTATTACGAATGTTTGCAAAGATATATGTTTTATATGAATTACTTTTATGATTTTTAACATGTAAAAATCGAATAAAGTATTGAAATTGAATTGAAAAATTGAGAACCACTGTAGCTGGAAAGTAGGTCTTCACACTCTAGAAGTATTGCTTGACTACCCGAGTCTTCCTCTCCGTAATATGGCAAAGTATAAACTTATGAGACTGCTGCTTGGCCTGATCCCATTAAGATGTTATTGGTATGGCAACACAAATGGAGGAGCCAGTAAACAATGTTGACTGTGCGGCCAATATGAGGAATCCCTGATCCATGTGATATGTATTGGTGATAGATTATTATCCCTGAGGATGCATTGGGTATGCCCAATGTTCCAAGCTCTAAATATCAGACCCCACAGGGATTCCTTCCTCTGTTGTCAATTAGTGGAAACATGGCAACTATCTGGGTGTTTCTTAAAATGTATGAAGACAGCAGTAGAAGCTCAGCAAAATGCAGCAAATATGAATGTT
This sequence comes from Lissotriton vulgaris, assembly GCF_964263255.1. NCBI lineage: Eukaryota > Metazoa > Chordata > Amphibia > Caudata > Salamandridae > Lissotriton > Lissotriton vulgaris. The sequence continues at coordinate 494,341,154 of NC_141685.1, forward strand.
CAAAAAGAAATGCCCCCACGCAGCAGAAGTAGAGTAAGACAATGCATGTGAGGGATCCGGTCTTAACTACCATAACATCATGCAGTTAACACTTTAGGAGTTCAATAATCTTTGTGCACTGGGTTTTCAAATTTCCATGCTCCCCTTTTATCATGGATTCAACCAAGAGCCATAATTATTAAGGGAAACAAGCAAGTGAACTCAATGAACCTAGGAATCATTTTATGAAAGATGTAAAGGAGACATATGGGACCTTCCTTATACTATGGATGCCAGCCAGGGACTTAATAAATAAGTGAATGTGTAATTTAACCACCTGTACTGAGGTGATTATCTTATAATGGCCATTAAGGGAAGCATTTGGGTACTGGGATTTTCTTGACACCAGGGATGCCAACCGGGGGTCTCAATTAATAAAGGGAACTTCCAATTGTATTAACCACTCTAAAGCCTTATAAGTCAGTGGGGTCATGATTTTTTACTCATGTAATGATTTCAATTATTTAAACATAAAGCAACTTTTATTTTTTACCTTACAAATGATGATCAGATTTCTCCAACATATGCCACACCTCCTCTGTTGTTAATACATTAATGCTACGTTATAAGGCAATCCTGGGCCTAGGAATTCAAAAGAAACTTCAGTTGTCCACTCAAATGTGATTGTATCAGTGTAATCCAAGGGTATTCCACCAGATACTCAGAGATATGTATGCTTCTTGATTTTACCTGATCATGTTTCCTTGACATTTTTGGTACAGCAGACCTTATAGGCTGGGGAGGGCTGTAGTCCCTTCATATGTAAGAACAGCTCTACCCAAGGAAATGAGTTGAAGAAAGGAAGGACACATTTGGCAATGGAACACCCATATCAAAGTGCCATATCTCCTACAACGGAGGGGGCTGATGTTCTCAAGCATTTTGGTCTTTAGTTTTCTCACTCTCACCTCTCCTATGCTGATCCCAACTATCATTCTAACCTCAGCATTGTCCCATGGAGGGCTGCCCGATGGGTAGAATTATGAACTCAAGAAAATATATGCTGAAAAAGCCTCCACTTGAACTTGCAACAGTGAATGTGACTATTGGGCAGGTCACTCGACAGTGTCTAAATGCATCCAAATAGTGAAAGTCCTAATGTAATTGATCCAGAATAAAACTACCAAGATTAGCAATTGGGAGCACAATTTTCTAGGTATCTTTTCAGGACTGACAGGATCATTGTTCTGCAATTAGGAAAATGAATGATAAGTAACAGATACAATGCAATTAATATTCCCTCAGCATGCCCTTTTCCACTCGTGCAAAACTTTTATATTTAGCCTCCAGAAAAATCCTTCTCCCAATAAATTAAATTACATCCTTTAGTCTGCACTTATGAACACTTAGCAACATCCATTAGAAATTTAACATGTTCCTTATTTAAAGTTGTTTTACATTATTTTATTTCAGGTGATTGCACAATGGTGTCTTGGTGATTCCAAGTCATAACCAGGTTTCACAGAGCTTCCCAAAATGAAGAAAATGTGTCACATGCTTTGGACCAGAGGAGAGAAATTTAAACCTATTTGGAAATGAAATTGTTGATCCTTGGCCAATACCTGGTTCCATGAGGGATCATGAGGGGCCATGAAGGGCAAGTGGCAATCTGCATCCAGAGGCCCAACCTTCAACACTTCCTGTGCACCATTCCCATACATCTTAATCGACCACACTGTTTCACTACCTCCCTCCAATGTCCCCATAGGTTAATCCTCAAAGAGATGGTTGTTAGACTCTAGCACGTTTCCAAGACCCTATCCTCACCCCATCACTTATCCTTTTTTGGATGGGACATCCTGCATCTAAAAAAAAGAGCTTTTAAGTGGGCTGCAGCTGGAACTCATACTTCCACAAAGTCAGCTTAAGGCATATATCGAGGTTGGCTTCCACAAAGTGAATTTTCTTACTACAACAGACTTCACAGGCTTTACCGTCAGTCACTCGTGAAATCAATGGAATTATTGTATCTAAAATTTGATCTAAGATCTTTGAGGAAGCACAGATCTTGGTATGCCATTTTGAGCATTTTTATGACCCCCTTTACATAACTCCTGAACCATAGAACATGGTGCATGAGCGATGCAAATGCAAAATGAGATTTATGAAGCCATGTAAGGCCATCTGGCTCATTGGTAACTCACACAACACTACATATCCCCCTCTGTTAAATAAAAAAATAAAACAATTTACAAATATATAGAATCATAGCTCTTTGAAAAGTCTTTGTGGTGCTCGGATCACAAGCCCCAGTCGTGTCTTGGAAACTAGGGACAGGCAGTAGGAGTGTCCATGATCTGCGTTGTTGATGTAGGAATAACATCAGTGCCTGACAAGCGTTGATCCACATGTCTGCTATGCGAATAATCTTGCATAATGGAATTCCCAGGATATTGGGCAGTCACACTGGGTCCTTTGCTGGTCACAACATGAAATGGCTCATCATCAAAGGGAGCATTAGATTTCAGTTTTCTTGACTGACAAACAAGTGCTCGATCTCTTCTAGTGAAAGTAATGTATTTTGCATGTCAGCTTTTGTCTGCTTAGGCCTTCATTTTTCTTGTACAATCCAAGTTTCTTCCTCTGTACTTGATCTTTTGTTGGCCCATTTAGGTAACCTGGTCATCACGGCTCTCCCTAACATCAAGGTTGAAGGACTTTCCCCTGTGGTCGAGTAAGGGGTCGAACGCTAAGCTCGATGAGTAGAATTTAAGACATTTTTATTGTTGAGCTTTTACCAAACAGTACTCTGAACAATTTTATTGAGAGTACTCATTAAACGTTCAATAGGGCCATTGACCAGTGGCCATAGAAATGTGCTCTTCTGAAAGGTGGCCGTTGTTAGGTTTTAGGATTGCAGGAGCAGCCCATGTCAAGAAATGGCATCTAATCTCTGAATTAGTCTTTCTTGAGTGATATATGACATATCATCTATGGATGCAAAACATGAGTATTCATCAACAATACCCATAAGGTATTGTGCATTGTCAAGAGGACCAAATAAGTCAACTGTAATTGTTCTCATGCTTGTTTTGGCAACTCTGACATGTTTAAGGCGTGTTGAGTGATTTTCAATGCAAGGCAGTTGCATAGATATCAGGACTTCAATACTCTTTCAACTCTCTTATTGAGATGAGAAAACCAGACCTGGTCTTGGAGAGCTTGTTTTGTGGCAAAAATTCCACAATGTCCTTCATTGGCCACTCGCTGGAGTAATAACTCTTGATCCTCTCAGGGAAATGCCTTCTTGGTAACAGACAGTTCATCATTGACATCTTTAAACTTCTGGTATTTACCGTTACTGGTAAGAGGTTGAGTGTGCTGGTTCGAAGGTTGATATGTAATAATGTCTCTTAGTTTAAACATGTCACCATCTTGACTTGTATATCAAGGAGGAAGGGTTTTGGGACCTAAAATTAATGGATGGTATCCAAGCTAAAGGGGGCGTGACGTCCTATTCGATTGTACTGGACAGATGCTAATGACCCATAATGAGGGTCTAAATGCTGACGGGAATGCTGTCAAGGCAATAGTTGCATAAAAGGGTTTGGGCGAAAGCAACTACCCGTGGTCCTACCCTCGCCTTGGCTACCATCCATTAACATTAGGATCCATACAGTTAGTAGTGCAATACTAATCACTTAGGTCCTGATGAAGTGCCACCTGACTCACTAAGAGCTACAGAGGCATGAAACATGTCAACCCCTTCCACAGAGATAGCCCTCTAGGAACATTGCCTCCACGCAGGACATCCTGATATATTTTTTAACTAAGCTGGATCTACCCAGCACAATAAAAATAGTCTTGAATAGGACTGATCCCGACTTATTTTAACAATCGCTACCCTTGCACTACCCTTGCCCTCTTACCCACACACACCTAATGGCTGCTTCACTAAAAGATCCTCGCTAAAGAGCCCCATTCGCGGTGAGCCCGTCGGGCATTGCAGCGCCGGCCCGACGAGGAGTAAATTCAAATGATGAAGCATGACATCCTCAGGGGTGTGTAAGGGCATCACGAAGCAACACCTGTCTTCCCCCTAGGAATAACACCATCTTGACTTGTGCCAGTGATAATTTGTTTCAACAAAATGGCATCTGGTGTGCTTAATTTTACAATGAACTTCATGCAGTCTTCAGTGGTCTTGGAAGGGGTACTAGGCACTGTAGAGGCACTCTTGAGAAGCAGTCGTCAATGTTTCAATCTTTCCATGGACAGTGCAGAATTGTGTAGTTGTATCTTTGTAATCATAGACCCTAACTTTCAATGCGAGGAGCCATATTGGCCTTTGGATTGCCAAAGATGGTCAACAATGTTTGATGATGCTGGATGATCTGTCACAAGCGTAAAAGGCTTTCCATATAAGAATACAAGGAAATGTTCACAAGCCCACACCACTGCTAAACTTTCTTTCTCATGTTGTGAATAAGCATGTTCAGTTTGGGACAACATTTTGCTTGCATATGCCATGATATGACTTTGAACATTTTGGTGCCTGCTGTGCTGTGCAATGATTGAACCTAGCCCGACTGGGCTAGTGTCAGAAACAACCCAGTGTATGAAGTTTTGGATCACAGTATGTCATTCTGTAGTGTTCGTGATAGCTTGTTCAATTTTCTTTGCTCACATTTATGTGAACAATGAAATAAAACATTATTTTTGTTAAGTTTTTCAATCAAGCACTTACGGTGGCAACGTCTTGTATGTATAGGGAACAGTAGCTGGCCATGCCAAGGAAAGAACGTAACATGGAAACATCTTGTGGGGGAGTGGCAGTTGAGAACGCTTGCACTTTATCTGGATCAGATGTCATAACCCGTCAGAAAAGATATGGCCAAAGATTTTAGCTTTCTCCTTATGGAATTCACATTTTTCACCGTTCAAAATTAAACCTGCATCGGCAAATAAATTCATCTGCAAATCAATATATCATCACTATAATTAAATGAAATCATGACAGGCTGTATGGTATGATAGGAGATTTTAATTATCACCTAGAAAATGCAGCGGACCACAACACTGCCACACTGATTGACGCAATGGCTGGGTTCTCACGGGGACAGATAGTTAAGCAAGAGACACATGTCGCTGGACATACCCTGGATGGAATTTTTACCTCTAATCCTATGCTCAAATTTCTGGAGGTTATTCCTGTTATTCCTGTCCCTTCGTCAGACCACAGAGCTATAATGCTCACTCTAAGGGTAAACTTGCAACAATCAACATCAATAATCACACCCACCATGATTGGGCTAAAATGATTACTCCTGACTTACAGGCTGTATTACTCAAAACTAAACCAAATCTCATATTGGATACCAATGTAGTGGTTCACAGATTAACCACATGGGTTAAAACAGCTGTAGATGCTCTAGCCACCCAAAATTATTTTTTGTCCAGAAGGAAAAAGCCCTCTGAAACTTGTTTCTTGGACAAACTTAGAGCACAAAAAAAGCATGCAGAAGGTCCGAAAGAAAGTATAGAGCAAATTATGATCAGGCGAGAAAAATCGAATATGCATATGCACTGTCAGAATACAAGAAACTGATCATTGAGGAAAAAAGCAAATATTTTACAACGAAAATATTGGAGGCTAAGAACTCTAGCAGGGAGCTGTTTGCCACAGTAAAAAAACTAGCCAATATTCCAGCTAAATCTCAGATGGCTAGTTGCCCGGAATTCTATAATACTCTGGGACAGTTTTTCATAAACAAAGGAGAGACAGTGTATAACACATTTAGCAATCACTCCTCCTCTAAGATAACTAAGCCAACACCAGATACTCCCACACCGGGCACTGGTCATGGCGGCAGAGGAAGCTAGAAGCACACTGGATGCAGGAGGGAAGGCCGCCTTGATTTTGTTAGATCTATCAGCAGCCTTCAATACAGTTAACCATGAAATATTAACTGGCAAACTAGCGAAGCTGGGGATTCAAGACATGCCCTTACTCTATTGTCATCCTATCTAACAGACAGAACTTTTGCAGTAGAACTGGGTGGATCTGCGTCCAAATCTTTCAAACTGCTGTGTGGGGTGCCACAAGGCTCCTCTTTGAGCCCCACACTTTTTAATATGTAAGTGGCTCCTCTAGCCTCGATCATTAAGTAGTGTGGTTTATCGGTGGTCTCCTATGCTGATGACACCCAGGTGGTGGTATCAGTCTCAAATAACGTGGAAGAGACAGCTGATCATTTTAACAACTGCATGTCTCAGGTAAATACATGGATGCAGGCCAACTGCCTGAAATTGAACAGCGAAAAAATTAACGTCTTGCTGCTAGGATCCAAAGCTTCCTTTTGGTCTCCGAGATGGTAGCCGGCCAATTCCAGTACCTAAGGTTAAGAACCTAGATGTTGTCTTTGATGACAGGTTGACATTTGATTGTCAGATTAACAAGCTTGCCTCCATCTTCTGGGTTATTTTAAAGATGATCAGGAAGATCCATTCTTTAATTCCCATGGATGCATTAAAAACACTTGTCACAACCTTGGTCCTTTCCAGACTGGACTAAGGCAATGCCCTATATGTGAGGATATAATTCCGGTACATACTAATACTGCAGCAGTTGCAGAATGGCGCAGCTAGATTAATATTGGACATCCCCAAATATGAATCAATCTTGCATAGATTAACAGACCTCCACTGGCTCCCAGTGGATAAAATAATTAAATTCAAATCACAATACCTAGGATATAAAGCCCTACAGGGTAAAGGACCACTGTATTTGAGGACACATTTGAAATGGTATATGTCAGCCTGAAATTTAAGATCATCTTATTCAAAACTGTTATTAATAACCAGGTTCAAGCAGGTTCAATGGGGGCAGAAGCTTCCTATTGGGGACAGCAAAAACTTCCAACCTCCTGCTGATAAAGAGCATAACGTTGCTCATGTCGTTTAGAAGATTGCTGAAAACATGGCTATTCTCGAACTGATTTTGCTCAAATCTCACATCAGCATCACTAGGTCATGCCAAACTCCAAAGTCCTGCCAAATCCAGCACCAAGACGCGCTCGGGCATATGCACGCTATGCAAATCTATAAATCAAATCAAGTGGAGTGGAGAAGTGTGGCTCACTGGTTAGAGCAGGCAGACCCTGAAGCAGAGGTCAAAACCGGGACCAGGGTTCGATTCCCGACGCAGCAGGGTGTTGAACTCAAATGTCCACGGACTCGATAATTCTCGCTTCGGTGCCTGACTTAATCATGGGGTCACACTATGCAACTCTGGGCATTAAGCTTGCTTAATCTCCACAACTCCCCCCCGTGGTGGGATGCCTGGCTTTCACCTTGGGGATGCCCTGTAGGGGCTATCACACAGGGAAAAACCAGGACGGGTTCCCAAGGCAAGTGCGGAGATACCTCTTCGGGGGTCGATTCTGGCGCTATATAAGAAATGTAAGAATAATAATAATCATATGTCGAATGACATTTTGAAGCAGCTGTGCAGCTGATGACACACCGAAACCTAGTCTTTTATGTCGGAACAGACCAATATGTGTAAAAAAAGGTTGTGATGTATTTTCAGTTCTCCTCCAGTTCCAATTGATGATATCCTTTGTTGTAATCAAGGCGAGAAAAGACCCTCACACAATTCAATTGTGTTATCATGTCGGCAATGTGTGGACCTGGAATTTGTTCTCTTTCAATGGACTTGTTCTCTTAACACATATCAACATAGATGTGTACTGATTCTTCACTGTCCTTTTTGGACAGTACCATTATGAGAGAAAACCATGGCTTTGGACTATAAAAACTCTCAATGAGATCATGTTTTAGTAATGATTTAAGTTCTTTTTCAGCAGCTTCCTGTAAATAAAATGCACTTTGTCTATGTCAGGGGTACTCATAGTACGGCCCGCGGGCCGCTGGCAGCCCGGCAAGCCTTCCCTGGCGGCCCGCGGATCTTTCAAACATTGTACCCGAGTTTTTTTTTTTTGATTAAAGGCTGTCTGCAACCAGAGCTCGACGCATAGACTCTGCTGCCTGTGGGACCGGGCGATTTCCGCCGTAGTCAGAGTGGGGCTGCAGGGGCGCTGAGAGGTGAAAATAGCCTCATTAACATGCTAATGGTCTTTTAAAGACCTGTGGAATGCTTGGGTGCGGCTGTGTGCGCGCGCCTGGAAGCTGTCACGGGGGGGGGGACACGCAGGCAGGGTCACGAGAAGGAGGTAGACAGAGAAAAGGTGGAGGGACTGAATGAGGCACAGGCAGGCATTAGCAACAGGTTAATAACTACATTTAATTGTACATAGCGTTACATGGCACACGAGGGTCTCGGAGCGCCTAAAAAGAAACAGCGAGGCCAAAAAGTAAGAAAAGTCGTAAAAACGGAGGACGTCAGTGGGGAGCTCAGGTTCCCTTCTTCCGAGCTCCCCGTAACCCTGGCCCAGATGCCTCTGCCCTCTTCGCTGATACCCACCTCCTGGAAAGGGTGCCCTCGGCACTGCCACATGCACAGACACAATGTCACGGGGCATATCTGGCCCCACCAGATCACCATTTCAGCCCTCTCCTTACTGCGCCCGTTTATCATTCCTTCGGTATAGTGCCACGTGCAGCCGGGAGCTGCTTCGCGGCACTTGAGAATGTAGCGGTGCCAGCTTAGAATAAGCAGAGACGTCTACCAGGGCCCAGCGGATGCCAAGCCCGCCGAGGAGGACGTGTACAAGTGCCCACCAGCTCCGTGGCTGGAACAAGCCTGCGACCACAGTCTTCGGGAACCAGGAGGCTGGGCGCGGGGTCACCACGGCAGCCCAGGCGCCAGCTCCATGAAGGGGGGCACGTCTCTAGCTGGCAGAGGCGTCTAGTGATGGACAAGGGGCATCACGGATGGAGCCCCTCCCTACAGCCTTTCTGACACTTCAAAGTAATAACTGATCAGCTGGCACGTCTGTGATTCTTGTGCCGAGGGATCCTGGCAGTGCCAACGGGCTTGTATATCAGGAAACGAAGTCCTGCTAGCCACCTTTCCTACCCAGTTCTCACTCGAATCTGTGTGGAGATACCCTTGCATTTGTGTGCCATGGTACAAAGTTGGCAGTGCCAACGGTCATTTCAACAGGGCAGTGAACCAGCTCCCACTCTTCGTATGCACTGCGTGCTCCATGGGGCACTTTAAAAGGTCATACGTGCCACCCTTGCCCTGGGGTACTTCATTCTAAAGTGGGCGAAGAAGTCATCACGAGATGGCGGTGTGGGCAAGTCCAGCGAGCAGGTGCACCTTCCCACTAATGAACTTCTATCATACCCCCTACAGGCGACAACTGTAAACTGGCACAGATACCCCTTTTGGGGTTTGGCGCAGAGCACACGACTAATTATGCCCCAAGCCCAGGCTGGCTCTGCTAGGAGACACGGTGCAGTACAGCGAGCCCTCCGCTAACAACACGAGCACGTGTAAACTGGCATGGGAGAGTCACTCAAGAGATGCCAGGATACGATAACTCCAGGGTGAGAGAGTATGGGGTGATAGCAGGTGCGGGAGGGGGGTCCCGAGTTTACACCCGCCTCACTTCAGAGCCTAGAGACCACGTGGCTAGCTTTGTGAAGCTGTAGCAGTCCTCAGCCTTCCAGATGCCCCCAGTTGGTGCAAAGAGTGTACCCACCGCTGCATTCTCTGAGTGAGAGCCGTAGGGCACACCAACACCTGTCTCCTGCTGTTGCTGGAACCAACCCAGGGGCCCGGTAACTGAAAATAAGTAGGAAGAAGCAGAGCATGACATGGCTTTAAGTTGGGCGGGTCCTGCCAGTGCTCCGCACTCCCAGTAAATGAAACGGCATTCCCCCATCACCCCCTCCCTCCCCCGACCCATCATTCATGCCATTAAATTTACAAGGAAAACACCAATTTGTTCATATCTCAGATGGGTTTCAGTAATGTTTTTCATGCAATGCACGAATCTTGCATAACCGCACTGCAAGCCCGGTCACCTCAAGGTGTCTGTGTGAGTTCAGGGTGTGGGTGACTGTTCATGACTGGGCATGATTGAGAACTGAGCTGAGGCTGAAGGCAGTTCGACTTTCTGACAGAGACTCGCATAACGGTGTTCTTACTAAATGCTCATCCAATCCTTGGCCTCTCTGCTGGCCGCCCAGAACGATGGCCACATGTGGGCCAATTGTAACAGCGATTCTATGGGAAAGTGTATGGTGGTATGCAGCTGTCAAAATAGGGACAGTGCCAATGGAAAAGGGGTGTGTGAGAGGCGATGTTGAGGGGGAGGAGTTATAAGGAAGGATGTGTAGGAGAGAGTGAAAGACAGTGGTGCAGATGGCGTGAAATATGTGGATGGAGAGACTTCAAAAAGATGAGTGGAGCACAGGTTGTACGTGAATGACAGAGAGAGGGGGCCTGCAGCAGGAAGTGATGTGACAGGAAGAAAGTGAGTTACTCCTTCATGTGACATAGAACAAAAATCTGTGCTAACAAGCATTGGTACAGGTAATGGATCGGGCATGTTTTAGGTGTTTGTGTTACCTGAAGTATGATGGTTTTATAAGCACTACCAGACATCACACATAAAGGTGCCTTGAATACTTGTCAGGTGGCATGCAGAGTTTATGTCCCGTTTAGGCCCAACCCATAATGTTTCCAAGATTTCCTAGTTACACCTAAATACCCCTTTTGGAGACATCACCACCTTTTCCATCCACTAAAGCACTGACATGGGAGATCGGGTCCCCAGAGAGCAGCTTGTGTGTTTTTGGGGGAGAGGTGAGGGTGAGAGAAGGAACGCATCTTCCGCATCTTTCAACAAGTTTAAAAACAAGCTATTAGCCTTGCGCCACTGCCAGTGATTGATTGTGTTTTAAGGATTAAACACAGACAAAAACATATGAAAACTGAATTCCATTATGAGAGAAGGAGGGAGAGCGAGGGAGGGAGGGAGAGCGAGGGGGAGGGAGAGCGAGGGGGGAGGGAGAGCAAGGGAGGGAAGGAGAGCGAGGGAGGGAGGGAAGGAGAGCGAGGGAGGGTAGGAGAGCGAGGGAGGGAGGGAAAGGAAGGCAGACAGAGGGAGGGAGACAGTGGGAGGAAAGGGGAGGGAGAGGGAGACAGAGGGAGGGAGAGGGAGGGAAAGAGAGGGAGAGGGAAAGGGAGGGAGGGAAAGGGAGAGCGAGGGAGGGGGAGGGAGGGAGATAGAGAGGGAGGGAGACAGAGGGAGGGAGACAGAGGGAGGGAGACAGGGGGAGGGAGGGAGGTAGACAGAGGGAGGGAGGGAGGGAGGTAGGGAGAGAGTCAGAGTGAGTGAGACAGGAAGAGAGGGAGTGAGAGAGTAAGAGTGAGTGAGACAGAGGGAGAGATGGAGACAGAGGGAGTGAGAGGGAGTGAGAGAGTTAGAGGGAGACAGAGATTCAGAGGGAGACAGAGAGTCAGAGGGAGACAGAGAGTCAGAGAGGGAGAGGGAGAGAGGGAGGGAGAGAGAGATGGAGAGAGAGAGAGAGAGAGAGAGAGAGAGAGAGAGAGAGAGAGAGAGAGAGAGAGAGGGGGAGTGAGAGGGAGAGGGGGAGAGGGAGATAGATGTGTGTCTATGCTGGGTCTGGTGGCTCAGTAGACGAAGGCGTCCGCTGCAGGGACCTATGATCAACCTCATGGTCACAGTTTTTTTTGTTGCTCTAGCCCCGCCCCTTCCCAACTGACCCCGCCCCCACAGGTGCGGCCCTCGGACACAAACCACACTGTAAATTTTGCCCCCGAGAGAAAGTTTGTGAGTACCCATGGTCTATGTCTTTGAGTAAAAAGACAGATGTTCTCATTATTGTGTAAATGTACATTCATAGTCTTGAGATTTTCTAACCCATGAAACAATGAAGGGAACTGACTTCCATTTCGTGATGGGCATTCCTTATGTAGTGCACTGATTTCAGTCCCATATCTGCAGCCGTGCTGAAGCTGAGTAAACAGGAACTTGACTCTGTACCTTGAAGTACATAAATGGGTGCTTGTACTTTTGTTCTCTTGTGTTTCATGATTGCTACAAATTAACCTTAGCTTTTTCATGGCATTGATGCAGCCTATGTGTACACTTTAGTTTTCAATGGCATAAGTCACGGCACTGAAGATAGTTCATTGTATTTCTCTTCAGGCATAATGTTTATCGATGCACCATTGTTGATAATAAAAGGTATTCAGCAACTGTTTACTTTTGTGTCATTTTCTGACAATGTTTGAATGACTTTGGCGCTTTGTCATGTCGACTTCTCTTTTAATTGTATTTTTCTTCGACATTGCACATCCATCTTCTTTACTTTAACTTGATAATGATAATGAAGAACTTTCTGATGATGAATTAGATAATGATCAATGTAGTTTGGTGTTGAATTGCCTCTAGTGGTATTGCCGCTTGACCTTGTGGGCATGCGGTGAATATAATTTCTGGATCATTCGGGTTGCTGTTTTATTAGGGGCCATGAGACACCTACATTTTCCTTCACCTCACAAATTGTTACAAGATGATTCACCTTCCCATAGCCTATGCAAATCTGTCCAATTGCGGGACATTTTCCTTCGTATCGAAATGAACATCCACACCTGAAACACAATTTTTTCTTCCAAGACATCACTCTAAGTCCTTTTGCCGTGTTCTTTTTCTTACTTTTCATCTTCCTGACTGATTCACTCTGTGCACCTCCGGCCTCCATATCAGCAGCTTGTCAATCAACACACTTTTCAGTTCTAGTAGCCATTACAATTCGCTCCAGACTACGAGTTTCTCTCACCCGTAATTTTGTGAGTTAATCTGATATGAATCCTTCAATTGTTCCTCATCATTAAATAAATTGAATTGACAGTGTTTGATGAGCGTATTCAGTTTCTCAAATTTGTCAATGATTTCATCAACTTACTGTCAGTCGTGACTGAAAATGTACCTTTTGTATTTTACATTTGGTATTGGATTTGATGGAATATAATTTTGTCCGCTTGCAGAATTATCTTTATGACTTCTTTTACACCTTAACCAGCAAGATTCTTGAAGTATTTGGTAATCTTCATGTTATCTATTTCTTCTAGCACATCATTCAAATCATCAAATGTCTCTATCCAAGCAATCCATCTGCCGCTTTTTTTAGTTCAAATGGTGGTGGTGTTTTCAGGAAGGCAGCTGCATTTTAACCATTTATGGGATTGGCTGAAACTGAGAGTGGAGTTCTCTCCAATATTGTCTACTGTCCGATAGGACTTTGCTTCACCCCTGCCATCTCTAAGGCCCTGTGCTGTGTTAGCCTCTGGGTTATCTTGGCCAGTTTGTGGGACCATGACCACCCTCTTGGCCTCCATGGGATGGCTTCGCTTCCTGAATCCCGTTTGAAATGTTCTGAGCCGCCACACAGCAGCTTTGATGGTGTGCTGATACATGTATACACAGCTCCATAGGCAGAGCCCAGAGGCCATTTTCTGGGGGTCACTCCACCCAACCGTGTGGTATGATGACTCTCTTTAATCGGTTCTGGAAAGCAGAAAATCGCTTCTTGTATCTGAATCAATTTACTTGAAAGCAACTCTTTTGTACTGTCAACCTGGTTGATCTCAACCTCACAGAGCTTCTGATCACTGCATTATCTTGCAATTTTCCATCATGTAGTTTCCATTAATCAGTAGGAAGTGCACGTTTGTGAATGACTTAAACTTAGGATGGTGCCAGACTGATTCCATGGACCTCACCAGGATATGTTGTCCCTTGTACTAACTAGCTCACAGTGCTATCGTTAGCCTCCCAAGCAGGGAGCTACCAGTTCTATAAAATATTGAACATGATTACCCTGTCCCTAAAGAACAGTGGTGACAGACCTAGAACTTTTCGCTCAGTCACTCTTGCTCCCTTTGACTCAGAGAAATATACAAAGAAGACAAGAATATTTATTGAACGTTAGTGATTCTAGTATAGAAAATCTGTGCTGCAATGATCAATAGACAGATGCAGACAAAAGTTATAATAAATGTCAGAATAGTGAATAAAACAAAGAGTTCCATCATCTTGTTGGGACACCTGATATAGGCATACACATACAGTTTTACAATGACCCAACATACTCCTACAATGTAAACTCTAACATATGTGTCTTGGGTGCAGTTGTAATGGTCTGCCAAGAAACCCCCTTATGGATGATCTAACCACTTTCCCAGGTGGATAAGAATGTAGGAGCCCATCTTGGTCATGAACTGGACACCCCTCGCAGAGATGTCAGTCAACTGCTAGATGAAAGCTTAATCTTGTAGGAACCCCTCAAAGTCAGCAGAAGCATCTTCTCTGACTGTTTTTGGAAACAAAAGCATATATAAAGAAAAGGACATACTTGCCTTGGGCTCTGATTTTGATCAGGCTGCCTATTGTTTGTATTCCACAGATAGCTGGATCGCCATAAGGACGTAAAGACAAACACATTTGTATCATGCATGTGAAGTTGGGGTAAGCTAGATGCACAATTAAAGATAACCTGTGCTCCCTCTCTGGTACCATGGCACAGAGCAGTCAGGCACATCTAAAGAGGCAATGTGTAAAGTATTTGTGCAACCTCCACACACAGTGACGCAATGAAAACACCACAAAAATAATCCACACAGGTTAAGAAAAAGAGATAATATCTTTATGGGTAAAACAAGAACAGAGTAACAAAAATGCAATCTAGTAGAACCAGAGGTATGAATTTTGAAAGATTATATCAAAAATAGTGCTTAAAGTCATTAGTGCTTAAAGGTTACATGAGGTCATGTTAGACTGGGTAAATCCAAAGTTCAGGACAATCGTGATGCAAGGCATGCCAGCTACAGGACTCACACAGGTCCTGCTGAGAAATTACCTTCGGAAGAGCAAACTTCAACATTGATAGCATGATGTGTCAGTGCTGAGTCACACAATCGGGCCGATGTGTTGTCTTCAGGCCACCCGGATGGATCCTGCGTCATCATCAAACCCCTTTGTGATGAATGTGATGTGTCATTGTTAAGCCTCCCAGTCTGGTCCCATGTCATCGTCGAGCTGCACAGGTACGTCTATGGATTGGCAAATTGTCAAATTGGATAGTTCTAGACCGCCGAAATCACCTTTCAAGGTCGCAGGACTGGATTAGCACCACTTGGCAAGGCAAAATTCATAGATGGCAGAGTCCAGGTGCTGTTGCAGAGTTGGAGGAAGTTTTTGATGGCCCTGAGAATTCAGAAACAGGGGGCAAGCCAGCAAGTCCATTGAGACACTCTGGGTTCAAGTGCGATGGATCCAGTCCTTGTGTTAACCATGGCAGAAATAAGCAGGCGGCAGGGCAGCTCAGCAAAGCAGCAAACAGTTACTTCGGAGCAGCAGTCAGGCAAAGTAGCAATTCTTGTAGCACAGCAGTCTTTACTTCTGGCCGAGTTCTATCAAGGTCCATTAGTGTACTGTCTTGGTAGGGTCGGAGCCCAAGTACCTATACCCTAATGGGCCTTTGAAGTAGGGGTGACTTCAAAGCAAACCCTTAAAATGCAGAGTTTTTCTTTCATTCCAGCCTGGTCTGCAAGGCTATCTGTGGGGAGTAATCAGCCCATTGTGTGGGACACAAGACACTGCCTATTCAGGAGTAAGTGCCAGCTCTCCTTCCCTCTTCCTGGCCAGGAGCAGCTATCAGAATATAGGTGGATTCTGATGAATTCTCTGTTTTACTCACCCTTCCTGTATTTGTGGCTGCCTAGAAGGAGTGCACACAGTGTAGCTGTCACCCACCGCAGATGTGTATTGGGGACAGGTTGCAAGGTACACACAGCAGACAGAGCAGAGAAATGTCATTTTCTAAAATTGACATTACTTAAAATAGTTATGGTAAATCCAATTTTACTAATATTCATTACCATTCCAAACATATAAAACATAATGGAGTTACTACTTTCCAATCAGGAATACAGCTTGAAAGTGTTTAAACTCTCAATGCCAGCCTATGAGAGGAGTAGTCTACACAGAAGTAAAACATTAATTTAACACATTATCACTACCTGGGCAAGTAATATGGAAATGTACATGTCCTATCTTTTGCTTACACAGCATCCTGCCCTTAGGGATATCTAGGGCTGACCTTATGGGTGAGTTATGGGTAAAAAAGGGGAATTTAAGGCTTGGAAGCTAGTTTAAATGCTAAGTCGAAGTGGCAGTAAACTGCACTCACAGGCCTTGCAGTGGCAGACCTGAAACCGGTTGAAAGGCTAGTTGCGTGGGTGGCACAACCAGTGCTGCAGGCCCACTAGTAGCATTTAGACTACTGGCCCTGGTTATATGTACCACTTTACAAGGCACTTATAAGTAAACTAAATATGCCAATTAAATATACACCAATGTCACCATGTTTAGGGGAGAAGCACCTGTACTTTAGCACTGGTCAGCAGTGGGAAAGTGCTCTGAGTCCTAGGTGAAGAAAGATAGAGAAAAAAATAGGTAAGCATGCAAAACATCTGGGGGAAGACCATCCTAAAGAGAACAGGACTAACACACATCTGTTTTCATCTGTGTTTAACCGCAAACTCCCCATTCTAAACCTAAAATCACTTCACTATGCTCTAACACTTACGGCACAGTTCAATGGATTTAATACAGAACCAAAAGGGTTCCATCATTGTTACCTCACACAACATTTCACAATTGTTCTGGCACTGCTGTGTCACTCTATCACTTACATACACATTACAGACTAATCAAATAAAAGACCAGCAAAAGAAGCATATCTGGCATGGATTGTGGACGTTACAGTAACCTAGGGATTTCCTGAGCTTTTGTGGTCAATCTATCTGGATCTTGTGGTTGGCCCTTAATCGATGCACAATTAATTCTCGTAACCAAGGCCTAAACAATGCAAAGCTAAATAACCAAAAAAGCCATGTTGAAACAAATTCAAAGCCTCACATCTACATGCACCAAATATGGTGGATAGTGCATAAGTGGTCCAATTGGCTAATGGCACTTCATCATTTATGAACAAAGAGGTGTCTCCTCAAGCATGCCAAATTGAAGCACTCTTTCAAGTTGGGTTCAGCCATATGTGCATATTGAGACAACATATACCATGGAAGAGGCTTTCTTGGGAAAATGTCAAACAGCTTCCACTATATGTATTATAAATAAATGTTCATGCATAAAAGTATTTTAACATTGGGGGAAATACCTACTCTTCAGTTTGGGAAATCAGTTTATAGTCAAATCATACTATACATACATTATCTGCTCATAGTTTCTGTAATAAGCTCATAATATTTTGTAGAAATCCACACTTACAATATATGACCTTTCATTAAAACTCCTTTTACGAAGTGTCAATCAAAGGTTGCCCTCTTGACCAATGTTCCAATTTACTACTGCTTCTCACTATGCACTATTTTCACTTTAATTTATCTAGAATGCTGCTTCATCTGATTTATACCAGTTACTGCTATCTTCCTATTCTTTACGCATTCCTGTCTCTTTTGAAGGGCTTCCCAATTTTTTCAACCTAAATGTAATGATATATCTGACTCTCATCTCCACTATCTTGTTTCTCTTGTTTGTTGCAGGAAACCTCTACTTGGTTCATTACAACTGCTCAACACATCATCTACATAATTTCTTCCCTCTTTGCTGCATGGCTTGGTCTGACTCGGAGAACAGATTTCTTCACAGAATCCAATTCTGGCGACATACTTTTCGTGTTTTCCATGAATTGGTCAATGCTGCCTAAATTCAGTTTGGTCAGATAGAAGTAGCATTCTATTGCTGCAATATTAAATGGGTAAGAATTCATTGTAATTGATATAGAAAGGTCTGCTATGTAACAGGCCTGCTGACCTAACACCGGCTTCCTTGTAGTGGTGGTACTGGATTTCTTTCATCAATAGTACGAAATAAGAGTTTCTCATGGTACAAATTACCATATCATTGCAGGTTACCGGTCACCAGCCACAAGCAATTCACTTTTTTATGGTAGCACAAATGTGTAGGTGAGAGACAATGGTTATTGCCTACTATCTTTAACACAGTGTCACTCTAGCCTTCTTGATCATGTCATAGCATGACACCTTCAACTGCTGAAGTGTTTATTCAAAATCCAAAATTGTGGTGTTGTACAATGGTTGGTAGTATATCATTTAAACCTTTTAGGATATATCCTGTTTCAATGAGCTTCAATTAAAAGTGTACTGTAGTATAATGTCATTTAAATTGTGTTTAAGCGATTTGGGGTGTAATGTGTGGAATCCACTGTACCAACTTGCTTGATCTGTGTGTGCTGTGTGGATTTAGCGGTAATCCAATATGCCATCTACCATTCCTGCTCCTCTCTTAGCCTACTTTATCCTGGAGCTATAAGAGTGAAGTTCTTAATGAAAAGATAGAGGTATCTGGATATCTGCTGGAAAAGCTTCCCACAACATTTTGGCCTGATCTTTGAGGCTAAAGGACCTTCCAAGGACTTGCACTAGTAGGTCAATGGGAAGGCTCTCGTGTTCCCTTTTCTCCTGGGAAGGTATCCTCAAATTAGCATGCTGTACATCCTGGAATTTGAAGGGCACATTTCTAGAGCACGGCAAAGCTGTCACACCTTTTAATCCCCATTTGTTTCATTTTCGTTATTCTCCCTTGCAAGGGAACCCCATGCCAGCATTCCTGTCGCTGGAAGTAACTAATAAACATTTGCTTGGGTGAAGCGCAGATAGAACAATGCAAATCTCAAAGATACAAGGCCTTATTTTATTGTCAAAATCTGTTTATTGAATTGTATTCAAGGGTTACAAACATTTTACAAAAACCATATTACATTCATTCATTTTTCTCGGGAGCAAAATCCATGCAGTGGTTAGCTAGTGGTTAGTATTAGTACAGTTTTGTAGCAAGGGATGGATTTCCCCCATGAACAACTCTGAGAATATAAATTCAACAACATTCGAACGCGTGCATATATAGTGAAGCAAACAACTAGTGATTAAGTAAGAATAAAGGAAGAAAAAAAAGAAGAAAAACCCAACCAAACCCAGGTAGAGACCTAAGCCTATAGTCTGAGGTGTGAATTAGGGAGGTCGCGGAGACCGTCTCCAACGTACCGTGCAAGGAAATTCACATGTTAGGGGGGCAACCCGAAACCCCCACCCCTGTGGAGGGGAACCCCTTACTAAATCAGGAAAAGGTGTAGTGCCCACAGCCTAGGGCTGCATGCACACAGAGGGAGTCCCTCCGAGATGTAGCTGACTAGCAGGGTGCAAATATAGTCAAAGCCCTTGCGAGAGTCATCAGTGATGTCGGACAATCGTTCCAGGGCTAAAGCACGCCATAAGCTTCTTCCAGGCTGCCACTAAAGCAATCTTTGCTGCACCCGCACATGACCACATGATGGATCGGTCTCCGTGGGTCTGATATTTGAGCATTAGGTTGTGAACCCCCAAGAGAATGTGTTCCATGGAGTCACCAATTGGGTACCCTAATATTAGCTTGACCTGGAAAAGTATTTCCTTCCAGTATGGCTGTATAGCCAGGCAATCTCACCATATGTGCTTAAAATGCCCAAGAAGACCACAACCCCTCCAGTAGCGAACTGTCATATTGGGGAAGATGGAGTGTAGTTTCTGTGGGTAGGGATACCAGTTATATAATGTTTTATAGTGGGCTTCCCTCAAGAGCATAGAAAGATTGTATTTCCCTATGTCTTTATATAAACATTCCCATAGCTTATCTGATGACGTTTGGCACAATACCCTCCCAGGAAGCTCTATGACATAGTGATTTCTGAGAACCCAATGAGAGCAGAAGTGTATAGAGAAAGGAGATGCACCCCCCTTCCTGTTGCCAGATTGGATACATGTTGCCAGCAGGAGTAGATCTCTAGTGGCTGCCTGTCACATTTGAAGCTGTTGGACCCAGTGCACCAGTTGCGTGTAATGGAAGCCTTCCCTTTGTAGTAGCTGAAAGTGATTTACACAGTCAGTAAAGAAGATCATGAGACAACCTCCCTCCCTTCAAAAATCAAAGGCCCCTTCATGAAGTGCGGGGGGAAAGCGGTGTTAAAATTAATGGGGGTATAGGGCGATGGGAAAGTGGTCACCGGTAGAGTTTTGGTCATTGTGTCCCATACCTGGAGCATTGTTGCTGTGGGAATGCTCAAGTAAATGTTAACTGATCTGTCTGTTTTCACTCTCCAGAGCAGGTCCCAAATGATTCTACCCATCATCTGCCTATCTATGTGAAGCCATAATTTCTCCGATTCCCTCAGTGACCATTTTCCCAGGATCCGCAACTGTGCTGCTCTGTAATATATCAAGAAGTCCAGAAGAGCCACGCCCCCCTTAAGGCGTGGTCTCATCAGATAGCAATGAGAGAGACACGCTCTTAGCCCCTGCCATATAAATTTAATGATCATGGATTTCAGTTCAGGGAAGAGCCCTTTTTCAGGTAGGATAGGGACCCCTTGGGAAAGATAGAGATGGTGTGGGAGAACGTTCATCTTTACTGAGTTGATGCAAACTATCCAGGAGATATAGGCGGCACCCCATTGTTTAAGATCAGCTGTATTCTGTCTAAGCAGCGAGGGAAAATTTCATCCTGTATAGATCACCAGTTTGGGGGTGATTTGTACCCCAAGATATGTGATAACCTTACATGCCCAATGAAAGGAAGACATCTCCTCAACTGCTCTTCGCTTTTCTGGAGGTAATGTTAAATTAAGTACTGAGGATTTAGAGAGGTTAATCATGAAGCTGGAGACCTTTTCAAACTGTAATACTTCCTGATAAATCTCGGTCAAGGAGGCTACTGGGTTAGCAGTTGGCAGGGGAACATTATCAGCAAACAGCAAGATTTTATGGTTATCTGTGCCAGACTAAATGCCCTTTATCTGAGGGTTCGCTCTCACCCTAGCCGCGAAAGGTTCAATGCTGAGGGCAAAGCGCATTCCGGTGAGGGGGCAGCCTTGTCTTGTACTTCTAGCTATGTTAAAAAAGTCAGAGGCCACTCCATTTACCACCACCCTAGATTTTGGGGCACTGACCATCCACAGGAAGGACTCACAGAATGCAAAGCGACGCAGAGAGAGCTGTAAAAAGTCCGGTCAAAATGGTCTAAGGCTTTATCTATGTCGAGCGATAAAAGGTCCGCTGGTATCCTTTTCTTCTGAGTCTTATCTATCAGGTGGAATACCCTGCGACGATTGTTGTGGGATTGACCCCATGCAAATAAGATAACACCACTTAAGAATAGCACCCACACTACATGCACCATTGCTAACAATATTACAAAAAGGGGACACAAGAGTCTGCAGCCCCTTCTGTAATACCAAAGTGCCCTAGGGGCACTGAAAGTGGATGCTGAGGCCCATTGTGCCCTGGAGGCTGTTTATGTAATACAGGACTTGGAGCACATCTGGAAAGTTGTGGCTGTTACAGGTTATTTAGGCATCCAGTGAGAAACCAATGTGAACTGTTTACATTAAGAAATCTGCAGTTGTGAGAATGTAATTGTTTTGAAATTCTTTTGTAAATATACCCCTGAATTTTTTGGGACTTAAAACATCTTCATTTCACTGAAACACAACATATATGTTAAATAAAGTGTTCAATTTGTATTACAATGATTCACATATTTTTAGGTGGGACATGTGGATCTGGATTTCTAATTTACATATTTACAAGTTATTCATTTTAGTTCTCAGCATGCCTTTACATTCTTCTAGTAATGTATGTTTTTAGTGCTCACATGACATATACTGGTGACTCCCTACAGTGTTTTAAATTTGTCTTTGATGATTATCAGCTTCTTTATCCCGTCCGTGCATCTGAACATGCGTTTCATGCCTTTTAAACCAAGTATGCAATATAAATATAGACATTGTTAAAATTAGGAATTCTGTATACTTTTCGGATGATACACACAAATCTTTTGACCCTATCTTTTCCTTTTTTCTGGCATCCTGGGCTGTCATGAAACTGGAACGATTCAAAGCGCAGCTATATACATAACTTTCGTTCATCAGAATTCTACCATACTATGTGGTACCTTTACCAAAAGACAATGCACTTTTGCAGAATGGAAGGTAGAAGTTGGAAGGTTAGTTTGTAAAGAATAGGAGGCTTGTTGAGAAATTGAGGGGCTTATTTAATAGCCCATGTGCACCACCACAATGCCACTTTTATTGACTTTCTGCTGGCGCACAGTGCAGTGCCATTTCTACAAGGCCACATAACGCCACCCAACGTGGCATTTCATGACCTTGTGGATTTGGTGTGAGGCAACGCAGCACAGGTCGGTGCATTGCCTCACACTGCGATTGGGAGGTATGCCATGGGAGTTACAACGGGGGTTCACACCCATGGCATTTGACACATTCCCAGATCTACAATGTTCTGGTAACCTGGGAATGCGTCTAAAGCCAACATCTCCACAGGGTAGGTATCAGAGGGGGCACTCAAAGAGGAGAAATAACTTTATTTATCCTCTTGTTTTCCTCATTCTTTGTGTGCTACATTCAGCAGCACATAAGAAGGAGGAACTTTACGCCATTGATTGTTTTTGTGCAGGAAGGTGTCCCTTCCTCCACAAAAACAATCATTCCGACAAAGCAGACATCCTTGGCTGGCATCAGAGTGTACTCCTACCCACCAAACGGTGGGTTCCATCAAATCCAAAGCAGGGCAATGCTGCTAAACGCTGGATCCCGCACCAAATCACCTCGCACCTCCTCATCAATGGCCTCATCCAAATCAACATCGGGTAACGCAACTCGACACAGGACCTCACTTTACAGACCCTTGCAGCTCCTAATCTGGGGCCTCAAAGGAGCATATGATGCTCAATGCAGGGTGATGCAGCTCCATTCTGGACCTCAAATCCCATCCCTCAGAGGTGCTTATTGGAACTAATATAGCACACCACAATAGAATGTAGGATTTTTGCATCACAGCACCATGCATCTCTTGAACGGACCAATGCCAAGCAAAGCAAAGCCTTGCATCAAGGGCATAAGATGCAACTCTCAGTGGGACTAACATGGTCTCTGTATCCAGTACGTGCTCCATTGCAGGCTGCTTGAACTTGTGATTTTTGTCCCGGTCCATTGCAACCAGATAGCCACACTTGGCGCTTCTTATTTGTGGTGCAATTTTTACTCAAAACTTCAATATCTCCACGTTAAATGATCGGATTTATGTAATTTTGGGAAGTTTTGTGTTTATTAAATAATTACTCTATTCATCTAAATTGGTTTGGGATTTTTTTGTGTCCAGTTTTCACAGTAATATTGTATCAGTGCTGCATAAAAACTTTACCCATTGCCTCTAAATTAAGCCTGACTTCTTTGATCCAAGCTACCAGAGGCTTCCCTCAACCAATACCCCATTTCCTACCTATAACATTTCATGAAGTTTAAAATGATTCTCATGAAGATTCAAATGCAATAACTGTATACTATGTCAATGTGAATTACATGTTTTGGGTGGGAGTATTCTTTCTCATTTGCACTCTATGATAAATAATGAACACTCTGATCGTTATTCATAAGTGATTTTCTAGGGGGCGTCTGATTTATGCCATCTATAGTGTGTTACTTACTCATGCTTACTTTAAACAAATCTATAAAGTATTCTCTCATGTGCAAGGTACAAACTCAGTGCTTCATCTTTAAAGATCTATGTGAATATAAGTCTACTTACATCCACAAGTAGCTTACATTTCTATAGCAAAAAAAATTCTGTTTCATAAAAGGGTTTTCTGAACTTAGGAATGTGTTATTTGCACAGTAGTTTGATTAAATATAGCGCCATTGGTGAAAAATAAAGGGAACACCCATCAAAACCGATAAAAGAGTAGGGAAAGAATATTTTCCATAGGGAAAATCATTTGAATATTGATCATTTGAATCATTCAACACATTTTGGCGACTGCATTTACACTTTTTTACATGCAAGGATCAAAAATGTTAGACTCTTTCAGAAAAAAAAATGAAGCCACCAAACAGTTCCAGGATTATACTTCAGATTTCTCAGTTGGTGCAGCTTTCCAGGGCTAAACAGGAAAGGTGTTGTGAATACTTGAAATAAGTAAATCTATGATTGTGCACAGTTGTGAGAAATCATGTTGTTGGTTTAGCATTATGTTAACCCTGCTCAAGCAACAGCCACGTTCCCTATCAGGGTGAACCACAAAATTCCCTAAATTAACCTTTGTTTAACTCTCTGGTAGCTTAGCACAAAAGCCGTGTGTAAAGCATTTATGCAACACACAAACAGTAATACAGTGAAAACATAATACAAGAAAAATCCAACACTATTTTTGAAAAATAGAGTACATTTCAAAAAACTTTTGACACCAAAACAACAAAAATTCATATAGCAGAACAAGAGTTATGAGCTTTTAAAGTTTAAGGTAAAAAATCGAAGTGCCAGCTATGAGCCCGTGCAAGACCGAATCAAAATAAAAAATATGGCCAACTGCAAGTGATAGCTACTCGGATACAAGAAGTGGATAGTGCCTGGTTTGTGCTTCCCTTAAAAGAAGTTTAAAAAAAATTGTCGCAGAAGGTAAAAGTTAAAGTGGGGCAATGCTACATGCTGTTTCCATGGAGGAGACTTCATCGTTAGGGAGCCGCTGGCCAAAGTCATGATGAAGAATTCTACATTTGAACTTAGTCTCTATTTTGGAAATTGAAAATCTCCAGCAGGATAAGGCCGGAAGCTGTAGGCCATGAGGGCTCCATGTGGTCAAATACATCTTCTTGAGAATGACCACTAAACAGGATTTTCTGCTGCGGAGAAGAACATAGAATCAGCCTTCACAAAGTCAGGCTGGCAATGCACCAGGTTGATCCTGGTCTCTTCTCATTCATCAG
This sequence comes from Lissotriton vulgaris, assembly GCF_964263255.1. Taxonomy (NCBI): domain Eukaryota; kingdom Metazoa; phylum Chordata; class Amphibia; order Caudata; family Salamandridae; genus Lissotriton; species Lissotriton vulgaris. Next base: position 494,365,991 of record NC_141685.1, read on the forward strand.
AGCAGCTTTGAACCAAACATTTTCTAATTCCCAAGTTTGGGATTTTTAGCACCACTTCCAAGGGCCTAGGACTGGGGAGGCACAATTTGCAGGCATAAAACTCACAGAGGCTGGGTCCAGGTGTGGGTTTGAGCTGGTTGGAACGTTTTCTGTGTCTGAAGCTCTAATCATGAGGCCAGACATTTAAAGTTTAAAGCAGCATTTAGCTTGCAGTGGGAGGCCTGACATTTTTCAAGGGGCTATTTATGTAGTTGGCACAATAAGTTATGTAGGCCTACTAGTAACATTTGTCAAGTCAAGTCAAACTTTACTTTGGTCGTTCCAACCATAAAAGTGCAAATGCATACAGTGCAAAGTGGTAGAAATTAATACATTGCAGTAACACCTTAAGTGTATTAAAACCATGAAATTTCAAATGCATACGGTACAGAAATACAGGTTTGAATACCTCGAAAAGGTAACAGTTATGGTAAAAATAGTTAAAATTATCAATTAGAAAAAATAAAATGATAAAAAGTGTGGTTAACCAAGCGGTACCGGTAACATTTAATTTACAGGCTCTGGGTATATAGTATACCACTTTACTAGGGAATTATAAATAAAGTAAATATGACAATCCGGTGTAAATCAATGTTACCATGTTTTAGGGAATTAGCACAAGAACCTTTGCACTGTTTAGCCATGGTGAAGTGAAGAGTTGTAAGGTGCGCAAATACATTGGCAAAAAATGTGGGGGTGACTCTGCAGAGAGAGCCAAGTCAACCAATAGTCATACACTTTCGAGTATAGAACTAGTCCTTTTTTTGGAAGGCATGGTTTGTAACTTGTTATTGCAGGTCTTTACTAATATGAGAGACAAGTCAGAAAAAAAATATTTTTATAGAAAGCAAACTTTGACATCTGTTCAAATATACAACATAACTATAACATGAATAAAATATACATAAATGTTTAGAAAAGTGTTCAAATATGTCAGTGAGGTGTACATTGCAATCATGTGTAGTCAGTCAGTCAAGAATACTTTATTGGACTCTAAAAGAGCCATACAAGATTGCACATACATGTTTTCATTTAAAAGGCAGCAAATCCACATACACAAAATTTACAGATTTTAAAATAGTACGAATTTTAAAACAGTAAATAGGTCATTTAAAATGCAGCATATGATCTCATTTATTTTCACGGAGAGTAGATATTCCATTGCCAATTTATAATGTCTAGTCCCTGCAGCCAGTACTATTGGGTAGATGAACTGCTTCCTCTGGGGTATATAAAATCTGCAGAATAAAATAAAGTGCATAGTGCTTTTGGTTGCGCAACTGTCACAAGGACAAACAGGGACTGATACAAACCACTGACCCTGAATAGGTAAAGCAACTAAGAAGTGTACAGTTTGGAAATGCAACCAGGTCAACAAAAATCTCCTCCTTTTATTTAGGTCAATTTGCAGGAAAAGGGCAGGTTCTCTTTGTAGCTGAGACGGAGGATCTGAATGACCAGTCACATTACATGTAGGGCATGCCCGAACCTGACTTTGATAAAAGAGTGATTTAGTAGTGTCAGACGGCACATTTTTTAGTGTTTAGTGTTTAGTGTTTTAGTGTTTAGTGTTTGTATTGCATTCTATGACACCCATTTTAGCAAAACTCGTTTTGACATACCTTAACCAGGGTATTTATATGCTATTATTCAGCTTCAAGCAGTCTGCTAGTATTGTCCTGCAAAGGATGGCTTCTGGATTCTTCCTGGTATTTAGCCAGAGCAGCAGTGGTTGTATCTTTCAAATAGCTCAGACTGACTTCCTCATGACAAAAAGAAACAGAAGAGCTCCGGGTCACTGAAAGAAGTCTTCTTAGAAACACGTTGCTTAATGTTTTAAGTGATTTGAATTTATGTGACCCCACCCCTGGCCCCAAAAAGTACCACTGGAAGGCTTTTACTCCTGTAAATACATAGAATCTCTTTGGTTGGTTTGTGTCCCAATCTTTTAGCAGATCTAAAAATAGCATCAATCGATTTCTGAAATTGCATAGTTCTGATATTTAAAACATGTTTTCAATTAAAATCAGCACCAAATGCAACCCCCGGGTAAGTAAATAGGGGGGACTTTCTTAATTTCTTGCCCCTCCAATAACGTTTGTCTCATTTTGTATTTTTTTTAATCACATTTCATAATAAATGATTTGGTACGATAAACTTTTAACCCCAGATCGTGCATAAAAATATTAAATTAATCAAGCAGTATTTGTAGGCTGTTTGGTATTCTAGCTATCAGGACAGCATTGTCAGCATACAGCAGTAAGGGGATTTGGCATCAATTACATCTTGGGGTGTCCTTCCCCACCTTACGTACTTGGTCTCCAAGCCCATTATTATATAATAAAAAAGGGTAATGGGGCCAGAACACAACCCTGCCTTACCCCTATATCACAGGGGAATCCTTTGGTCAAACTCCCTTACTGTTGTAGCGTAGTGAGGCCAAGGTGTGTTCATGAAGCCTACTGAGCAAGGTGATAATTGCTCCATCAATCCCTATTTGTAACTTTACAGACCATAGTTGGCAGCGATTCACGGTGTCGAAGGCCGAGGTTAGGTCCATGAAGGGTTGATGAACACAGCCATTTTGTGCTTTGGTATACTTTTGAACAAGTAATGCCAGATTTAGTGTTTGTTCCACAGTTCCTTGCTGAAATCCGAATAGATAGATCAAGAGCGCATGGTGTTCAAGCGCCCAAGGTTCTACTTTGGCCAAGATTACCCATCCCAAGATTTCAACTATACTGTCGAGCAGGGAAATTGGATGATAATAATGTGGTTGTGTTTTGCCCCCCTTTTTAAAAACAGGCACTATGATGGCTGCTTGCCAGGTCTTGACTAATGGGTCCACTATTGCGGCTTTTAAAACGTTTATGATCACAGGAGCCCAGAAATCTGGTAAATACTTGTATAAATTGACCGGAATAACGTCTGGGCTGCAGCTTTCTCTGGATGACCATTCTCTATTGCCTACAGTACCTCATTCACCTCTATTGTATTACTTAGGACCTTGGTGGACCTTATATCACTGGGAGATTTTTATGACTGAAGATCCATTTACTATCCTAGGTTGTGGAGAATACATTTCCGAAAAGTGGATAACTGAGGCTTCTGCTGGAACTATGGTATCTATTTCGGACGTTTCATCACTGGACATAGATAATGAGTTTACCACCTCCCAGAAAGCACAAGAGTCTTTTAGGGTTGAGGAATTTTTTTGATCTTCCCAGGCCTTATCCTTCAGGTACAGTTTTCTTTCCTCAATTATCTTTTTATAATCTTTCCTTGCTTTTGTTATTTAATCCTTATTCCTCTGGGTCTTTTTTAAGGGTGACCATAGCATCTTATGGACTCCAGCGCAGTTCTTGTAAACCATCTTGGATTTTCAGAGTTAGTTTATCTGCCATGAAGGCATTTAAATTTGTGAAGCCCTCTATGACATTTTCCGATGGAGCAGAGTCTGAAAGCACTGTCTCAGCCTTTTTTTTAATCATAAGATCTTTAAGAAAGGCCATCTTATCAACCTTTTCCCATTTAATACAAATGCCTTTATTTTTGTTATATACTACCCAGTTAAGACAATTAGGTTGTGGTCAGTTATGCAACTAGCCTTCACGACACAACTCGCAAAGAATTTTGCAAAGTCTTCGCTAACTTAAATATGGTTTATAGTCGAAGACGATAAGGGACCCACAAATGTTGGAATCTGAGGGAAGGTAACCTTTAATATATCCCTATAAGGAGTATGCATGAAATGGTTCAGGGGCTGATCCCTCTCGTCGCAAATACTACAAGATTCCTGGGACCTGGGGTCAGGAGCTCCTATATTAAAATCCCCCACCTGAATTATTGCAGATCCTTTATATTATTATTCTGAGCTTCATTTATAACATCCTCTAGGTCATCTATGATGTTTGTTATAGTTAGATCAAACTCATTGTAATAATAATGAATTAAAAACAGATAAAATATCTTTGACGTAATAATGAAAAGCAACTGATAATATTGGGATTTACAAAATTCTCTTATTGAGATATCTGCCAATGCCACTGATGTAAAAGTGACTAAGCCCCTTTCTGCCTGGCCCACTCTTGAAGGGACAGCTGGTACAACATAAGAAGCATATCCGTCAACATACAAGGAGTCCATTGTCCAAGTCTCTTGGCAACAAACAATTTTGTGTTGATCAAGCAACATTTTCCAATCCGGATTGTTGATCTTAGACTGAAGACCCGCAATGTTCCATGAAAAAATACTAAGACCTACATGGCATGTTTTATTCGCAGGGAGAGGTGACACCGTCAATACAGTATAATCCTTTTTTATTGTTTCTGTCCCCTTTGAAACCAGTAACTGTCAATCTTGAGCTTCCAATGTGTAGTCATAGTTTACTCATGGCACAGTTTAAATTTGATTGTGTGAATCAGACATCATTTTTTCTTGAATCACCCGGCATTATTGCCTTGTAACTGTTTGATGTTGGTTTGTTTACTTTATTTTTCTCTTCCTTTCTCCACCTTCCAATAGATTTTGTGAAACTCTGTGTTTTAAAGTATTATTAGTCCTGAACCTAACGTATGAATCTTATTCTGAATGAAATGGACTGTACTGACTTTATTATTGAATCATCATTTTGGCACTTAGTGTTCCAGAGAAACTTGCTCTTCAGCACTGTGCCAACCTCACAGCATTGTACAGTAGATGGCAGAAGTACTAATAGCTCCATGTTGTATAAAAAGAATCAAAACATTAGGACAAACACTGCCAACATATTCTGGATCGTTCAACTAGGTTAAAAAAATTGTCTTCATGTCATTTTATTTTTTAAATGTGATGACACACATCAATTGCATGTCTGAAGAATTTAACTTGCTAAAAATGATTAGTGTTACTTTGTTTAGGAGCATCTAGGTTTTTCAATATACATTTTTATACATACTTAAAAAATAGTTGAAACACCATACAGAACTACAAAGTAAACACAAATAAAGCTGTTATGTGGTAAGCCTTTGAAAATATACATTGTTTTTAACAAAATGCACTACTTCTTTTACTTAATAATTACGAATGTTCTCATTTATTTACATAACACAATTGTACCGGGAAAAAGAGAAACTCACTCACACACACACTAACACCAACACATACAGAGGATACAGATATGCATGCAGTGAGAATGGAAAGGGGCGACCATTCGGTCCCCCTGAACGTATGGCGGAGTACCACGATCCCCCCGGGAAGCCATCTTGGGCGGGAGGCGAGTCTCGGCTGGTATGCCCGAAGCGGCGTAGCCGGGGCACGCCTTTTCCCGCCCTAGAGTGGGTTGGCCTAGACACTGACGCGGCCGGCCACGCCCTTGGGGCAGGCAGGGGCGGGTTTACGCCCGCCCTGAAGACGGATAAAAGGAGCAACAAGACAAGAAAGCATCCTCTTGTTCCTGTGCTCTGAAGCTGCACCTCCTCGCTGCACGTGAGCTCGAGACGGAACGAAGAGCCAATTTTGAGCGTTGTAATCGTTCTTGTTTGTTTTCCAGATACTCTGTTGGAGAATGCCGAAGAAGGCGGGAAAGCGAATGACTACCGACCAGATGCTGCGAGTTCTCATGAAGGAGGTGACCGACCTAAAGAGGCGAATGGCGGACAAGGATGAGGAAGGGGGGCCGAAACGTCCTTTGGCAGGAGCAGCTCCGGGAGGAAAGGGCAAGAGGCCCAGGAGGGGAGCAGCTGGGGGAGGCATCCCGGGTCCCAGTACCCCGCTCGAAGCACCCACTCCCGTGCCGGAGGAAGGGAATCCGATTCCCGTTGTGGTCACCCCCGTGTCCGGGGAAGATATGCCACCTGAGCTGGCAGCACAATTAGCAGCGTGGTTGGGTAAAGGTAGTGAGGGCGCCACGGCTGTCGACACGCAGGTGTTGATGAAGCAACTGCGTGAAACACGGGAAGCAGCGAAGGCATCCGCGCCGGCTGCGGCAGTAGAGAAACCACAGGGGACAGGTTCAGTCGCAGAGACAGCGTCCGGTTCAGGTAAGCGGCCATTGCCGATTGCAAGGGATGAGTCGGCACCCTCTCGAAGGGAAAAGTTGGGTCAGCATGTCCCTTTAGCTATTAAAGAGAAAATATGGGCAGGGGAGTATATAAACATCTTCTCGTTGCTTACTGACCATTATGAGATGGAGCATGTTAAGTGCCAGAAGGACCTCATGCATCCGAGTGTTTGGCGCGCAAAGATGGCCGCCTTTAAGGTAAATGAAAACATTGGCAATTGGGGCAAAGCGTGGGGGGTTTTTACATCCATCTTGGGGGAACGTCGGCCCGAATTGCTACCCGAATTGCCGATTTATCAGTCACGGATCATGGGGTACTCTGTATCACACGAGGGCAATCATTGGTTCTGCTATGATAATATTTTCAGAAAAGCAAAAGAACATGATAAAAGCTTAACTTGGGATTGTTATGATTCTGTGTCCTGGTCCAAAATGGAGGATACTGGTATGTTGAAATTGCCATTAATAGGGAGTAACGTTGGCGAATCCTCCCGCCAATATGCGGGGACGCCCTTTCGATCAGGTACGAGTACCGACAATCACTCGAGGCCGACCGGCAACGCAGGTAAAAGAGGTGTTTGTTGGAACTTTAACAGGGGTAAATGTACTAGGCCCCAGGGGTCATGCAAATTTAGACACGAATGTAGTGGGTGTGGGCAATCATCCCATCCCGAGTCCACGTGCAGAGCCAAAACGGGTGATAACGGGGGTAGAGGAGGCGCCAAACAGGTCTAACATAGTCCGAGGGGCGCCTTTACCTACCCCGATTGATACCCTGGCAATGATTCCCTGGCTCAGCGAATACCCGGATCGTGCATCCGCTGGGGTGTTGCGGAACGGGTTTTCATATGGTTTCCGCATCCCAGTGGGGGACTTTCAGGGTGCAGCAAAATGTAAAAACCAGATATCGGCCTTACAGCATACGACCGTAGTACAGGAAAAGATCCGAAAGGAGGTTACTCGAGGTCGAGTCGCCGGTCCGTTTAGTGTACCACCAGTTGCTAACTTTGTTTGTTCCCCTTTAGGGGTGGTCCCCAAGAAGGACCCGGGTGAGTTTCGGCTGATACATAATTTATCAGCCCCACGTGGCCTTTCCGTAAACGAAGCGATAGACCCGGAAGTGTGTTCGGTGCGGTACGCATCCTTCGATGAGGCCGTAGCCATTTTGAATCGCCTGGGGCCCGGTGCGCTGATGGCAAAATCTGATATCGAGTCAGCGTTCCGGTTGCTCCCAGTACATCCAGACGATCAGCGTCTCCTGGGTTTCATGTTTCAGGGTCATTATTACATGGATAGGTGTATGCCGATGGGGTGCTCTATATCTTGTGCCTATTTCGAAAAATTCAGTAGTTTCCTACAATGGGTCTTCACAAAGAAGACGGGTTTTCAACATGTGATGCATTATCTCGATGACTTTTTGTTCCTGGGGGCAGCCGGGGATCCGGAATGTGGGCAGGCTTTGGCTGCATTTTGTGTCTTAATGAATCAGTTTGGCGTGCCATTGGCACCAGGTAAGACTGTGGGTCCCTCGACTTGCCTTGAATTCCTGGGGATCGAGTTAGACTCCGGAGAAGGTTGTTTTCGTTTACCAGGTGACAAAGTGCTAAGGTTCAGGGCATCCCTGCAAATGTGTATAAGTGAGTCTAAGGTTAAGCTGCATCAATTACAGCAGTTAGTGGGACAGTTGAATTTTGCCCTAAGAGTTATACCAATGGCCCGCCCCTTTTCCCGCTCGATCGCTCAAGCCATGGTCGGCTTGAAGGAGGGTCATCATCGCACAAGGCTCTCGGCGGAGGTTCGCCAGGACATGCGCATTTGGTTGGCATTTCTGGCGGATTTCAATGGTCGAGTTGTCTGGAACAAACCGGCCGTGTCCTCTGAGGAGCTGGGGCTGTGGACAGATTCGGCAGGGAGCGTAGGTTTTGGTGCCATTTTCGGCACTCGATGGTCTGCACAAAAATGGCCGGCATGGTGGCATGACAGTGGACTGACAAGTAACATTGCTTTCCTGGAACTTTTCCCCATTCTGGTGGCCCTGAGAATGTGGCCCGAAGGGTTCAGAGATCACTCTGTGGTATTCTGGTCTGATAATATGACCGTGGTTGAGTGTATCAATAGCCAGGCAGCACGATGCAAATGGATTTTGAGACTACTCAAGGAAATCGTATTACTGTGTATGCAATTGAATGTGCTATTTAAAGCAAGACATGTCCCGGGGGTGATGAACCAGGCGGCTGATGCCCTTTCTCGTTTTCGTATGCAGGCCTTCTGGGGTTTTCTGCCCACAGCGGACCCGGAGCCGGCACCATTTCCCGAAGCTCTCTGGTCTCTCGGTGCCCCGAACTTCGTGACCTCGTGGGAGAGAGTTTAGCACCCAGGACGAGGAAGGCATATGAAGGGGCGTTCCGTTCCTATTTGGCCTTTTTGGGGACTGTTAGAGGGGAGCTTTGGGGCCAGGAGGAATTGGTAGTGAAATTTCTGATGTCTTTACATCGGGCAGGGAAATCGGTGGCTACGGCCCAGAGGCATCGGGCTGCCATTTCCTTTGTTGCTAGGGCTCATGGGATCCAGGATCCGACAGCGTCTTTCGTTGTACAAAAAGCGCTACGTGGGTGGCAACGCCTTGAGGGTCGCAGAGTAGATGAGAGGCGCCCGATAGGTTTGGATAGGTTGGCCCTGTTATTATCCAGACTCCCTGCAACATGTTCCTCTCAGTTTGAGACAGTGTTATTCCGAGCCGCTTTTACGCTGGCATTTCACGGGGCTATGCGGGTAAGCGAACTAGTGGCGAGGAACAAGCAGGATGTGACGGGAGGACTGTGCCAAGAGCACGTTCAGATCAGAGGGGAGACATTGACTGTCTCGTTTGTCAGGTCCAAGACCGATCAATGTGGGATGGGTGATTGCATAATCATACGCAGGATTCCCGGGTCCTCCATGTGCCCGGTGAAGTGTTTAGAGGATTATTTAGCACGAAGGGTGGCATCATGGGGGGGGACCTTGTTGAGACACGCTGACGCCACCCCACTGACAAGGTTTCAGTTTCAGCGGGTGCTTGCGATGTCGATTACCGCTGCGGGCCTGAACCCGGGCGAGTTTGGGACCCATTCCTTTCGGATAGGGGCTGCTACAGAGGCTACAGCCAGGGGTCTGAATGTGGAACAAGTTAAACGTGTGGGGCGTTGGTCCTCCAATTGTTATGAAAGGTATGTGCGGTTGCACATGTTGTGAAGCTGTAATGATGTACTCACGCTTCTTGTTTTGTTTGGTTTTCAGTTGCGCAAGCCTACGAGGCGGGGCGGACTATGCAGTCAACCCAACACCGGGCCAGCGGTCAGACATCACCGGCTGTGAAAAAGGAGGTGTGGGTCGTGGGCCACTCATACGTGAGGCGTGCCACAGACGTATTCAAGGCAGGTGACATGATTCACGTGGCTGGGGAATACGGGTACAGTGTGTCCTTCTACGGAAGAGGCGGTCTCTGTATTGACCAGTTTCAATCTTTTTTCGAGGGTTTGCTAGGGCGGACGAGGTCACCGCCGTCTGTAGTCATAGTACATCTTGGGGGCAATGATTTGGTCACCTCTGGTAGACGACTTCTTCTTGAGGAGATGCTTTCCACTGTAAGTTGGTTAGCGAGGAGAGTTCCAGGGTGCACAATTGCGTGGTCCCATATGATCCCACAAAAAGTGTGGCGGGGGGCTTTTTCTGTTTCTGCTTTGAATCATTCTGTAAGAAAATTTAATAACAAAGTGAGTAGGTTGTTCCGTTCCAATACACTGCATTCTATTTCGCATGGTTGTATTAATGATGACAGTATGTATTTGAGGGATGGTGTTCATTTGTCTCGGGTGGGGAATGAGTTACTCATAGGAGACTTCATAGCTTGGCTAAAAACGTTAAAACATGACCTTTAGGTAGGAGTGTTGTGGGGGGTCCGGATAGCCGGTCAACTATCCGGCCTGTGGCGGTAAGGTCATGATCGGTGAGCACTAATTGGAAGATCCCTATGAGTGGGCGTCACCCATTACGGATGGGAGCGCTCGGGGGAGGTGGCCATTGGCCCCTCAACGGGGAGGCGGTCCCTTCTAAGGATGGGTCGCCGAAAGGAAAGGAAAGGCGGTCAAGGCCCCTTCCTGGGTAGGAGGGGTTACAGCCCCCTCCTGGGGAATTTCCCGGGGCCAGGACGTCTGCGACGGCAGATGTGGTAAGTTGTGTGGGGTTTGGGGGGGGGTCTACGCTACCTTCTAGATACCTCACACGAGTCCTCGTACGACCTTTAAGTGGCGTCGAGTTTTATTGGGGCCCCCGTCAAGTCAAGGGAAATTGGTAGTTGCACTTGAGGTACGCCTCTGTGCGGTCGCCCCTCACAAGTGAGGGGGATATTTCTGGGTTAGGGATCTTGACACCGGTTACGACCTTGCCGTTGGCCCTTAAACGTTAGGATGTACAATTTCAAAATTTCAAGTAAATGTTTTGTAGGATGTTAGTTCGGCTAGGAGAACCTTTGTATTAGAGAATATGTTAAGGTTAGCCAAACATCGCAATGTGGTAATGAAATTGTACACAATATGAAACTGTGGAATTAATGTTTTAATTTTGTTTCATATTTTAATAAATACGGCCGGGAGGGTCACTCCCTCCCGTCTTCCAAAAACTTCAGAACTGTTTCCGGTTTCCCATCCTTGGGGATTGTGTTGAGAGGGGGTGGCGGGTATCTCAGCCATATGGAAAGGGGCGACCATTCGGTCCCCCCGAACGTATGGCGGAGTACCACGATCCCCCCGGGAAGCCATCTTGGGCGGGAGGCGAGTCTTGGCTGGTATGCCCGAAGCGGCGTAGCCGGGGCGCGCCTTTTCCCGCCCTAGAGTGGGTTGGCCTAGACACTGACGCGGCCGGCCACGCCCTTGGGGCAGGCAGGGGCGGGTTTACGCCCGCCCTGAAGACGGATAAAAGGAGCAACAAGACAAGAAAGCATCCTCTTGTTCCTGTGCTCTGAAGCTGCACCTCCTCGCTGCACGTGAGCTCGAGACGGAACGAAGAGCCAATTTTGACCCACCCACCAGCCCCTGAGGACAGCAAGTGTTTTTGAATAAAGTTTGATGGGTAACTTTGATTTTCGTTTACAGGTTGTGGTTATTATCGCGATGACTTTGAGTATGCAATAAAGAATGGTCAATTTGTGTTATGTTTTGCAAAATAAAGTAATTCTGCTTTTGTGTTCATCGGTAAGCATGCTTTTAATAAAGTTGTGTTTCTACTGTCTTTTTCATAATTTAGTTATTTAGTAATTTAGTTAGCATTGTCGTATTTATTTTGGTCGGGCGGTAAGGTCATGATCGGTGAGCACTAATTGGAAGATCCCTATGAGTGGGCGTCACCCATTACGGACGGATGGGAGCGCTCGGGGGAGGTGGCCATTGGCCCCTCAACGGGGAGGCGGTCCCTTCTAAGGATGGGTCGCCGAAAGGAAAGGAAAGGCGGTCAAGGCCCCTTCCTGGGTAGGAGGGGTTACAGCCCCCTCCTGGGGAATTTCCCGGGGCCAGGACGTCTGCGACGGCAGATGTGGTAAGTTGTGTGGGGTTTGGGGGGGGGTCTACGCTACCTTCTAGATACCTCACACGAGTCCTCGTACGACCTTTAAGTGGCGTTGAGTTTTATTGGGGCCCCCGTCAAGTCAAGGGAAATTGGTAGTTGCACTTGAGGTACGCCTCTGTGCGGTCGCCCCTCACAAGTGAGGGGGATATTTCTGGGTTAGGGATCTTGACACCGGTTACGACCTTGCCGTTGGCCCTTAAACGTTAGGATGTACAATTTCAAAATTTCAAGTAAATGTTTTGTAGGATGTTAGTTCGGCTAGGAGAACCTTTGTATTAGAGAATATGTTAAGGTTAGCCAAACATCGCAATGTGGTAATGAAATTGTACACAATATGAAACTGTGGAATTAATGTTTTAATTTTGTTTCATATTTTAATAAATACGGCCGGGAGGGTCACTCCCTCCCGTCTTCCAAAAACTTCAGAACTGTTTCCGGTTTCCCATCCTTGGGGATTGTGTTGAGAGGGGGTGGCGGGTATCTCAGCCATACAGGATAAAAACACCAATATATCACATTACACAAAACAAAACCATTGGCAACATCAAATGTTAGAATCCAAAAGGGTCATAAAATACAATCAAGATTCCATCATATTCAGCATTCTGTTTCCTCATGATCCTAGACTGCATGCTTGTTCACATAATGTTCCTGCTTGATTTTTAGGAGGTCGTGGGCTGTGTGGGCCTCTGTGTATGCTTAGTATTTGGAGGTTACCAAAGTGGCTTATTCTGTTACCAACAGTGCCACAGTCCACGTTTTTTCTACTATGCAATTTTGGGTGACAAATTATTAGTACCAATTCATAATTTTAATGATGCATATAGTCATAACTGGTGAAAAATGTTGTTATACTTGAAACAAGTTGATTATTTTCTTTGGAAGTGTGAATAACAAAGCAGTATAGCGTTGCCACATTTTTGTGTGTGACACCATTATTTTGAAATATATGAAGTTTCTGGAGCTTAACTTGTCTTGCTCTTGAAATAAATACAGTTTCCGGGGAGCTCAGAATGCTGTTGTGCAGTAGGCAAACTGTATTGGGAAGTGTGTATTGTGAAGGAAACGTTCCATCATGTACCTGAAGCATCATTTTGAAGGATCACCGCTGGAAATCCCAATGCAGATGTGTAAAAGAGCATACTTCTATGAGATATTGTTGCGAAATGTTTCATATTATGTTGTACATCTCCAGAGTGCAATTGCTTAGGAAGCAAGCAAAAGGTTTATCTTGCCTTAAGAAATGGCTTTCTCCACCTTCCAATAGATTTTGTGAAACTCTGTGTTTTAAAGTATTATTAGTACTGAACCTAACGTATGAATCTTATTCTGAATGAAATGGACTGTACTGACTTTATTATTGAATCATCATTTTGGCACTTAGTGTTCCAGAGAAACTTGCTCTTCAGCACTGTGCCAACCTCACAGCATTGTACAGTAGATGGCAGAAGTACTAATAGCTCCATGTTGTATAAAAAGAATCAAAACATTAGGACAAACACTGCCAACATATTCTGGATCGTTCAACTAGGTTAAAAAAATTGTCTTCATGTCATTTTATTTTTTAAATGTGATGACACACATCAATTGCATGTCTGAAGAATTTAACTTGCTAAAAATGATTAGTGTTACTTTGTTTAGGAGCATCTAGGTTTTTCAATATACATTTTTATACATACTTAAAAAATAGTTGAAACACCATACAGAACTACAAAGTAAACACAAATAAAGCTGTTATGTGGTAAGCCTTTGAAAATATACATTGTTTTTAACAAAATGCACTACTTCTTCTACTTAATAATTACGAATGTTCTCATTTATTTACATAACACAATTGTACCGGGAAAAAGAGAAACTCACTCACACACACACTAACACCAACACATACAGAGGATACAGATATGCATGCAGTGAGAATGGAAAGGGGCGACCATTCGGTCCCCCTGAACGTATGGCGGAGTACCACGATCCCCCCGGGAAGCCATCTTGGGCGGGAGGCGAGTCTCGGCTGGTATGCCCGAATCGGCGTAGCCGGGGCACACCTTTTCCCGCCCTAGAGTGGGTTGGCCTAGACACTGACGCGGCCGGCCACGCCCTTGGGGCAGGCAGGGGCGGGTTTACGCCCGCCCTGAAGACGGATAAAAGGAGCAACAAGACAAGAAAGCATCCTCTTGTTCCTGTGCTCTGAAGCTGCACCTCCTCGCTGCACGTGAGCTCGAGACGGAACGAAGAGCCAATTTTGAGCGTTGTAATCGTTCTTGTTTGTTTTCCAGATACTCTGTTGGAGAATGCCGAAGAAGGCGGGAAAGCGAATGACTACCGACCAGATGCTGCGAGTTCTCATGAAGGAGGTGACCGACCTAAAGAGGCGAATGGCGGACAAGGATGAGGAAGGGGGGCCGAAACGTCCTTTGGCAGGAGCAGCTCCGGGAGGAAAGGGCAAGAGGCCCAGGAGGGGAGCAGCTGGGGGAGGCATCCCGGGTCCCAGTACCCCGCTCGAAGCACCCACTCCCGTGCCGGAGGAAGGGAATCCGATTCCCGTTGTGGTCACCCCCGTGTCCGGGAAAGATATGCCACCTGAGCTGGCAGCACAATTAGCAGCGTGGTTGGGTAAAGGTAGTGAGGGCGCCACGGCTGTCGACGCGCAGGTGTTGATGAAGCAACTGCGTGAAACACGGGAAGCAGCGAAGGCATCCGCGCCGGCTGCGGCAGTAGAGAAACCACAGGGGACAGGTTCAGTCGCAGAGACAGCGTCCGGTTCAGGTAAGCGGCCATTGCCGATTGCAAGGGATGAGTCGGCACCCTCTCGAAGGGAAAAGTTGGGTCAGCATGTCCCTTTAGCTATTAAAGAGAAAATATGGGCAGGGGAGTATATAAACATCTTCTCGTTGCTTACTGACCATTATGAGATGGAGCATGTTAAGTGCCAGAAGGACCTCATGCATCCGAGTGTTTGGCGCGCAAAGATGGCCGCCTTTAAGGTAAATGAAAACATTGGCAATTGGGGCAAAGCGTGGGGGGTTTTTACATCCATCTTGGGGGAACGTCGGCCCGAATTGCTACCCGAATTGCCGATTTATCAGTCACGGATCATGGGGTACTCTGTATCACACGAGGGCAATCATTGGTTCTGCTATGATAATATTTTCAGAAAAGCAAAAGAACATGATAAAAGCTTAACTTGGGATTGTTATGATTCTGTGTCCTGGTCCAAAATGGAGGATACTGGTATGTTGAAATTGCCATTAATAGGGAGTAACGTTGGCGAATCCTCCCGCCAATATGCGGGGACGCCCTTTCGATCAGGTACGAGTACCGACAATCACTCGAGGCCGACCGGCAACGCAGGTAAAAGAGGTGTTTGTTGGAACTTTAACAGGGGTAAATGTACTAGGCCCCAGGGGTCATGCAAATTTAGACACGAATGTAGTGGGTGTGGGCAATCATCCCATCCCGAGTCCACGTGCAGAGCCAAAACGGGTGATAACGGGGGTAGAGGAGGCGCCAAACAGGTCTAACATAGTCCGAGGGGCGCCTTTACCTACCCCGATTGATACCCTGGCAATGATTCCCTGGCTCAGCGAATACCCGGATCGTGCATCCGCTGGGGTGTTGCGGAACTGGTTTTCATATGGTTTCCGCATCCCAGTGGGGGACTTTCAGGGTGCAGCAAAATGTAAAAACCAGATATCGGCCTTACAGCATACGACCGTAGTACAGGAAAAGATCCGAAAGGAGGTTACTCGAGGTCGAGTCGCCGGTCCGTTTAGTGTACCACCAGTTGCTAACTTTGTTTGTTCCCCTTTAGGGGTGGTCCCCAAGAAGGACCCGGGTGAGTTTCGGCTGATACATAATTTATCAGCCCCACGTGGCCTTTCCGTAAACGAAGCGATAGACCCGGAAGTGTGTTCGGTGCGGTACGCATCCTTCGATGAGGCCGTAGCCATTTTGAATCGCCTGGGGCCCGGTGCGCTGATGGCAAAATCTGATATCGAGTCAGCGTTCCGGTTGCTCCCGGTACATCCAGACGATCAGCGTCTCCTGGGTTTCATGTTTCAGGGTCATTATTACATGGATAGGTGTATGCCGATGGGGTGCTCTATATCTTGTGCCTATTTCGAAAAATTCAGTAGTTTCCTACAATGGGTCTTCACAAAGAAGACGGGTTTTCAACATGTGATGCATTATCTCGATGACTTTTTGTTCCTGGGGGCAGCCGGGGATCCGGAATGTGGGCAGGCTTTGGCTGCATTTTGTGTCTTAATGAATCAGTTTGGCGTGCCATTGGCACCAGGTAAGACTGTGGGTCCCTCGACTTGCCTTGAATTCCTGGGGATCGAGTTAGACTCCGGAGAAGGTTGTTTTCGTTTACCAGGTGACAAAGTGCTAAGGTTCAGGGCATCCCTGCAAATGTGTATAAGTGAGTCTAAGGTTAAGCTGCATCAATTACAGCAGTTAGTGGGACAGTTGAATTTTGCCCTAAGAGTTATACCAATGGCCCGCCCCTTTTCCCGCTCGATCGCTCAAGCCATGGTCGGCTTGAAGGAGGGTCATCATCGCACAAGGCTCTCGGCGGAGGTTCGCCAGGACATGCGCATTTGGTTGGCATTTCTGGCGGATTTCAATGGTCGAGTTGTCTGGAACAAACCGGCCGTGTCCTCTGAGGAGCTGGGGCTGTGGACAGATTCGGCAGGGAGCGTAGGTTTTGGTGCCATTTTCGGCACTCGATGGTCTGCACAAAAATGGCCGGCATGGTGGCATGACAGTGGACTGACAAGTAACATTGCTTTCCTGGAACTTTTCCCCATTCTGGTGGCCCTGAGAATGTGGCCCGAAGGGTTCAGAGATCACTCTGTGGTATTCTGGTCTGATAATATGACCGTGGTTGAGTGTATCAATAGCCAGGCAGCACGATGCAAATGGATTTTGAGACTACTCAAGGAAATCGTATTACTGTGTATGCAATTGAATGTGCTATTTAAAGCAAGACATGTCCCGGGGGTGATGAACCAGGCGGCTGATGCCCTTTCTCGTTTTCGTATGCAGGCCTTCTGGGGTTTTCTGCCCACAGCGGACCCGGAGCCGGCACCATTTCCCGAAGCTCTCTGGTCTCTCGGTGCCCCGAACTTCGTGACCTCGTGGGAGAGAGTTTAGCACCCAGGACGAGGAAGGCATATGAAGGGGCGTTCCGTTCCTATTTGGCCTTTTTGGGGACTGTTAGAGGGGAGCTTTGGGGCCAGGAGGAATTGGTAGTGAAATTTCTGATGTCTTTACATCGGGCAGGGAAATCGGTGGCTACGGCCCAGAGGCATCGGGCTGCCATTTCCTTTGTTGCTAGGGCTCATGGGATCCAGGATCCGACAGCGTCTTTCGTTGTACAAAAAGCGCTACGTGGGTGGCAACGCCTTGAGGGTCGCAGAGTAGATGAGAGGCGCCCGATAGGTTTGGATAGGTTGGCCCTGTTATTATCCAGACTCCCTGCAACATGTTCCTCTCAGTTTGAGACAGTGTTATTCCGAGCCGCTTTTACGCTGGCATTTCACGGGGCTATGCGGGTAAGCGAACTAGTGGCGAGGAACAAGCAGGATGTGACGGGAGGACTGTGCCAAGAGCACGTTCAGATCAGAGGGGAGACATTGACTGTCTCGTTTGTCAGGTCCAAGACCGATCAATGTGGGATGGGTGATTGCATAATCATACGCAGGATTCCCGGGTCCTCCATGTGCCCGGTGAAGTGTTTAGAGGATTATTTAGCACGAAGGGTGGCATCATGGGGGGGGACCTTGTTGAGACACGCTGACGCCACCCCACTGACAAGGTTTCAGTTTCAGCGGGTGCTTGCGATGTCGATTACCGCTGCGGGCCTGAACCCGGGCGAGTTTGGGACCCATTCCTTTCGGATAGGGGCTGCTACAGAGGCTACAGCCAGGGGTCTGAATGTGGAACAAGTTAAACGTGTGGGGCGTTGGTCCTCCAATTGTTATAAAAGGTATGTGCGGTTGCACATGTTGTGAAGCTGTAATGATGTACTCACGCTTCTTGTTTTGTTTGGTTTTCAGTTGCGCAAGCCTACGAGGCGGGGCGGACTATGCAGTCAACCCAACACCGGGCCAGCGGTCAGACATCACCGGCTGTGAAAAAGGAGGTGTGGGTCGTGGGCCACTCATACGTGAGGCGTGCCACAGACGTATTCAAGGCAGGTGACATGATTCACGTGGCTGGGGAATACGGGTACAGTGTGTCCTTCTACGGAAGAGGCGGTCTCTGTATTGACCAGTTTCAATCTTTTTTCGAGGGTTTGCTAGGGCGGACGAGGTCACCGCCGTCTGTAGTCATAGTACATCTTGGGGGCAATGATTTGGTCACCTCTGGTAGACGACTTCTTCTTGAGGAGATGCTTTCCACTGTAAGTTGGTTAGCGAGGAGAGTTCCAGGGTGCACAATTGCGTGGTCCCATATGATCCCACAAAAAGTGTGGCGGGGGGCTTTTTCTGTTTCTGCTTTGAATCATTCTGTAAGAAAATTTAATAACAAAGTGAGTAGGTTGTTCCGTTCCAATACACTGCATTCTATTTCGCATGGTTGTATTAATGATGACAGTATGTATTTGAGGGATGGTGTTCATTTGTCTCGGGTGGGGTATGAGTTACTCATAGGAGACTTCATAGCTTGGCTAAAAACGTTAAAACATGACCTTTAGGTAGGAGTGTTGTGGGGGGTCCGGATAGCCGGTCAACTATCCAGCCTGTGGCGGTAAGGTCATGATCGGTGAGCACTAATTGGACGATCCCTATGAGTGGGCGTCACCCATTACGGATGGGAGCGCTCGGGGGAGGTGGCCATTGGCCCCTCAACGGGGAGGCGGTCCCTTCTAAGGATGGGTCGCCGAAAGGAAAGGAAAGGCGGTCAAGGCCCCTTCCTGGGTAGGAGGGGTTACAGCCCCCTCCTGGGGAATTTCCCGGGGCCAGGACGTCTGCGACGGCAGATGTGGTAAGTTGTGTGGGGTTTGGGGGGGGGTCTACGCTACCTTCTAGATACCTCACACGAGTCCTCGTACGACCTTTAAGTGGCGTCGAGTTTTATTGGGGCCCCCGTCAAGTCAAGGGAAATTGGTAGTTGCACTTGAGGTACGCCTCTGTGCGGTCGCCCCTCACAAGTGAGGGGGATATTTCTGGGTTAGGGATCTTGACACCGGTTACGACCTTGCTGTTGGCCCTTAAACGTTAGGATGTACAATTTCAAAATTTCAAGTAAATGTTTTGTAGGATGTTAGTTCGGCTAGGAGAACCTTTGTATTAGAGAATATGTTAAGGTTAGCCAAACATCGCAATGTGGTAATGAAATTGTACACAATATGAAACTGTGGAATTAATGTTTTAATTTTGTTTCATATTTTAATAAATACGGCCGGGAGGGTCACTCCCTCCCGTCTTCCAAAAACTTCAGAACTGTTTCCGGTTTCCCATCCTTGGGGATTGTGTTGAGAGGGGGTGGCGGGTATCTCAGCCATATGGAAAGGGGCGACCATTCGGTCCCCCCGAACGTATGGCGGAGTACCACGATCCCCCCGGGAAGCCATCTTGGGCGGGAGGCGGGTCTCGGCTGGTATGCCCGAAGCGGCGTAGCCGGGGCGCGCCTTTTCCCGCCCTAGAGTGGGTTGGCCTAGACACTGACGCGGCCGGCCACGCCCTTGGGGCAGGCAGGGGCGGGTTTACGCCCGCCCTGAAGACGGATAAAAGGAGCAACAAGACAAGAAAGCATCCTCTTGTTCCTGTGCTCTGAAGCTGCACCTCCTCGCTGCACGTGAGCTCGAGACGGAACGAAGAGCCAATTTTGACCCACCCACCAGCCCCTGAGGACAGCAAGTGTTTTTGAATAAAGTTTGATGGGTAACTTTGATTTTCGTTTACAGGTTGTGGTTATTATCGCGATGACTTTGAGTATGCAATAAAGAATGGTCAATTTGTGTTATGTTTTGCAAAATAAAGTAATTCTGCTTTTGTGTTCATCGGTAAGCATGCTTTTAATAAAGTTGTGTTTCTACTGTCTTTTTCATAATTTAGTTATTTAGTAATTTAGTTAGCATTGTCGTATTTATTTTGGTCGGGCGGTAAGGTCATGATCGGTGAGCACTAATTGGAAGATCCCTATGAGTGGGCGTCACCCATTACGGATGGGAGCGCTCGGGGGAGGTGGCCATTGGCCCCTCAACGGGGAGGCGGTCCCTTCTAAGGATGGGTCGCCGAAAGGAAAGGAAAGGCGGTCAAGGCCCCTTCCTGGGTAGGAGGGGTTACAGCCCCCTCCTGGGGAATTTCCCGGGGCCAGGACGTCTGCGACGGCAGATGTGGTAAGTTGTGTGGGGTTTGGGGGGGGGTCTACGCTACCTTCTAGATACCTCACACGAGTCCTCGTACGACCTTTAAGTGGCGTCGAGTTTTATTGGGGCCCCCGTCAAGTCAAGGGAAATTGGTAGTTGCACTTGAGGTACGCCTCTGTGCGGTCGCCCCTCACAAGTGAGGGGGATATTTCTGGGTTAGGGATCTTGACACCGGTTACGACCTTGCCGTTGGCCCTTAAACGTTAGGATGTACAATTTCAAAATTTCAAGTAAATGTTTTGTAGGATGTTAGTTCGGCTAGGAGAACCTTTGTATTAGAGAATATGTTAAGGTTAGCCAAACATCGCAATGTGGTAATGAAATTGTACACAATATGAAACTGTGGAATTAATGTTTTAATTTTGTTTCATATTTTAATAAATACGGCCGGGAGGGTCACTCCCTCCTGTCTTCCAAAAACTTCAGAACTGTTTCCGGTTTCCCATCCTTGGGGATTGTGTTGAGAGGGGGTGGCGGGTATCTCAGCCATACAGGATAAAAACACCAATATATCACATTACACAAAACAAAACCATTGGCAACATCAAATGTTAGAATCCAAAAGGGTCATAAAATACAATCAAGATTCCATCATATTCAGCATTCTGTTTCCTCATGATCCTAGACTGCATGCTTGTTCACATAATGTTCCTGCTTGATTTTTAGGAGGTCGTGGGCTGTGTGGGCCTCTGTGTATGCTTAGTATTTGGAGGTTACCAAAGTGGCTTATTCTGTTACCAACAGTGCCACAGTCCACGTTTTTTCTACTATGCAATTTTGGGTGACAAATTATTAGTACCAATTCATAATTTTAATGATGCATATAGTCATAACTGGTGAAAAATGTTGTTATACTTGAAACAAGTTGATTATTTTCTTTGGAAGTGTGAATAACAAAGCAGTATAGCGTTGCCACATTTTTGTGTGTGACACCATTATTTTGAAATATATGAAGTTTCTGGAGCTTAACTTGTCTTGCTCTTGAAATAAATACAGTTTCCGGGGAGCTCAGAATGCTGTTGTGCAGTAGGCAAACTGTATTGGGAAGTGTGTATTGTGAAGGAAACGTTCCATCATGTACCTGAAGCATCATTTTGAAGGATCACCGCTGGAAATCCCAATGCAGATGTGTAAAAGAGCATACTTCTATGAGATATTGTTGCGAAATGTTTCATATTATGTTGTACATCTCCAGAGTGCAATTGCTTAGGAAGCAAGCAAAAGGTTTATCTTGCCTTAAGAAATGGCTTAGTGTTAAGAAACCTCAATAATACATGTTTGTTTTTGATTTGTCAATGTGACCTAACCATGATCATATCATGCTGAATTTGCTGTTTTAGTCATAGGTTGTGTACAAAAAGCCCTGGCTTTAACCCCTTCGCTGCTGATGACGAGCTCAGCTCGTCATCAGCCACGGGTGGCGTGTGCTGATGACGAGCTGAGCTCGTCATGTAACGCTGCTTTTTTAAAAAAGCCGCACAGCGCAAAAATCGCCGCAGCAGCGATGCGGTTAAAGGTCCAGGGATGATTTCCTACTTTTCTTCCTGGACTCTGTCTGGCAATTATTTTGAGACTGTTTTTCCTACCTTGAGATAGTTTTAGTACTCTTTATGATTTGACAGTTAGTATTTAGAAATATCTAATTGCCATCAATATCGATTTATATTATGATTTGGGATTCTGTATTTTGCACCTGAGCCTTTATGGCAAAACTTATGCATTTCTCTGTATTGTTTTTATTAATAATTATATAATAAAATATTTATAACTGGAACTCAGTTATTACTGGTCCCAAATTTTACTTTGACTTTACTCTGCTAAATTAATGTTTGTTTTTATAGATCCATAAGAGATCACAGAGCTGAACTCCCTTATGTAAAATCTTTGAGTTCAGACAATTATTGGGATTCGACTCCCACTCTACTACCTGGATGCCAAATATGAGATGCAATTCCACATTTAATTATGGAATAGAGGTACATATCTTTAACAGGGTGGAGACTCTGGGCCTGATTGGGAGTTTTTTAAGTGTGATCCATGGCATTACAGGCAGCGACATGCTGTACACATAGTACAGATACATTTGAAACTAGGTTTTTCATATTTATAGGTCTGTAATAAACCCTAAAGTTATAATAAATGCTCTGGAATGTTTGGTACGCAGGAATAATTCCTCAATTAAATGCGGGTGTGTCCATTGCCATTATTGACCAGCTCCTTCCTTCAATCATAGAGCTGTAATGCTGCAATGCTGCAATGCTTGCTTTTTACATTTGAGCATTACCAAAGAAGCACCTGGCTATGCGTATCCCCTTCTGTGCATTGCATTTTCATATTTGCTGCTGTTGGGATACTGCAACTCCATGTTCAGACTCTTTCTTATTTCTCCTCATCCACCTCACTGCGGAGTTGGTGTAGTGGAAACATGGAGGTAGAGGGGAGCTTGAACTAAACCTCTGCAGCAGCCCACTTGGGACTGTGTCCCACAGGGAAGGCAACAGTGATGTAGTTTGCAGACTGAGGGTTAGAGCAAAACAGTGTAATTATGTTAACTACTGCTTACTGCTGAGAGACATGTGTCTTTGAGAATTTACTGGTGAGGTTAGTTCCGGAGGACAGTAATACTGTGAGTGCATGGTTGTCAACTACAGGAATAAAAAACAGATGTTTAGGAGGCTTTGGAGTATTCCTGAATTTCAGATTTGAAGCATTTCAGAAAATGGCCCGAATGCAATAGAAAATTCTCTTGTTGCATGCAGTGTGTTTTGTGCAAAAGACAGGATTACCCTTTCAACCCCTACACACTACAGAATCCAGGTACTATGAACATTGCAACTGCTAGCAAATAGGAAAACAGGTAAACAGCCAGCAACCAAGATTACAAATCTGTACAGGGTAGGTGCTTATAGAATTGGTGTTGTTGTATGCTACTTCGAGACCTAATCACAATCCAGAGGCATGTATTAACAACTTGTGCACCGTAGGCATACTTCTAATTTTATAAAAGAATTAAAGGTGGAGGAGCCTTGGTGTACCACCACACTATGCTTCCGAGATCATGTGTGTATTTTGAGCTCATAACCTTTTCATTCAAAGTAAGGTACATGTTAAGCAACATGTCAAAATGGTTGCAGAAATCAGCTGATTCAAAGAATCATCACAGGAACCTTACTTCTTGACCTGCAATGGGAAAAGGTGCACAACTGTCTGAAACGTCTGATAAACGTCTGATAAAACACAAGAATAGAAAAGTGCATATGTTTTTTAGAAGCCAGTACTGCAAATAAAAAAAACAACAAGCAGGTGGTTGAATTAAGACCAAATATTTAATCTCCCTACCATGGCCAGGTCTGAAGCCAAATTGTTCCTCTTCTAACAAGGAGTGAGACTCCACATATTGCAATAGAATCCTGCTGAAATGATGCTCCAGGATTTTCACCGGAAAGGTGAGGAGGGAAATTGGCCATAGTTACTCGAACCCTTGGATATGCTGAGGGCTTCTTCTACAAAGGCATGAATATAGCTTTGTGGTACCAAGCCAGATTTTAGGAATTGATTACAGAGTTGCAACATTAGTGGCATTAGCTCATCTGCCCATTGTATTCATTATCTGGGAGGAGGGAGGTCTAGTGGAGATCCACATATAGTGAGCATGGCAATTGTTTAAAAGCTTTCCCCGGTGTATGGTTTGAAAAATTAATTCCTGCAGTGTATGTTTTCAGAGTGGGCCTGTCTGTCACCTTTCATAAGCCTAAACATCTCTGAGGTGTCTGTTTTGGGATGGGACACAACATCCATAATGGTCCTGCAATTGGTAGGTACCAGGTTCAAATCAAGAGAACCTTCAATATCCTGCATGATCTTGCTGAGCTTCTTTTCAAATAGGACCGCCAGCTCATCACACAGTTTCTGAATGGGGATAATGTCTTGTTTTAACACCATCGGTGCGGTGCAGATTTCCCCCGTGTGCTGAAAATTATTGATTCCCATTGTTCATGACGAGCTCAGCTCGTCATGAGTGTACGAGAGGTGTACCTCATGACGAGCTGAGCTCGTCATGAGCATCGAAGGGGTTAAGCAGTGTGGGTAGATAGCTCCCAAAAAATATCAAAACCGTTTTTGCATTCTTAGAGACTGCAAAAAAAGAGTCTATATAAAAGCCAGCCTTTGCTGTACAAACCACCTATTTGTACTTATTTAATTCTGACTTTAGGTATTGTTTCTCTTCTTCTATGTAATACAGGTCATTTCCTGGCCAGTTGCCTATACAATAATTGTGCTTCTAACAACGACTCACTGTACCATGGGGACAATGGGCGATTGAGGGGTTTGAATTAATGTAGGGGGTCATTTTATCCAAAGTTGCTGTGATACCTTCATCAAAAATTAAGCCATTAGTTTCAACTGAATTAAAAAACAGGCCCATGAGGGGCCTGATGAGTTCAAGCCATGTCCTTCCATTTCTTCCGGAGATTATGAGTGTGTTTTTAAGAAAATTTACCCAGGTACTGATAGGTCAGTTCACAAAATACTAATTCTTAGTGGGTCGAATTTGAACCAGACTTTGTTTACAACCTCATACTGATTCCAGGAGAAAAAAACAAAGAGTGCTTCATCAATGATAAAGAGATACATTGTATGTCTTCCCATCTCATCTATTTTTGCTAGGTGAGATATAAGAAAAATATCAAATTGATTTGCATCCAACCTACGAATCAGAGCGAGCACATGTTTTATTGAATAGACAAAACATTTTGAAATTACTTCAATCGTTATAAGCATCTGGTGCGTATATACAAAACATTTGACCACATGTTCTTTGATGGTTTGCAGTGCACTAAATCATTTCTCCATGAAACATCTATTTACCGTTGATGCTTAAGACTTGAGCTTGGTTTAACCACTTTGCATTCAACTAACAACATAAATTTTCTTCATATGTTTGTGATTGCGTGGTTGAGTGATTTCAGAAAGTTATAATCTAAAGTGCTCAATCTGGAACTCAGTAATGACTTTCTATATAGCAATCATAGAATCAATGAGTTGACTTATTCACCTTATTAAAGTTTATCAGTAACCATTCATAGAGGCTCCTATCTTGACTGACAAAACAATTTTCAAAACTACACATTAAGCAGGAAATAACAATAAATGTACCTACAATCAACATAGATGATACAAAGACAAAGGTATTTGGAATCTAACAAAGAAGCAGATATAAAACAGGCCTTTCTAAATTTGTTGTTAGTATATGTCCTGATTCTGACATCAAAAGGCTCCTAGAAGTTGCTAGCCATAAAACAGATATCCTGTCACCTTTGTTTGGCACAGGAAGAAACGAGTAAACATTCCCTTTGCCTGTTCCCCCAACCTGCTAGACTTACATGAAAAAAGTTGCCTGCTGTTACAGTCATATGTCATAAGAAGAGTTTGTGAGCCATGCAGCTTAGCTTCAATGAATCTGCTCATAGCTATATGAACTGCATAATTAAATACTCGGAAATCTGATTTGAAACCAATCCCAACATGCTAGATTGAGTATTTCTTTTATTTGGATATTATTTTAAGGAGGGTAACTCTTTATTGGGGATGTTTTAAATTTGTCATCTATAAGCTTAATATCTTTATATTATCAAATAATTGTGCCATGTGTTTCCTGCATGGCCCATTGATGTTTTCCTTATGTTAGCATAATTGTGTACATTGTAGTCCGCATTTTCCTTTGCACATGTTACTTTATAAACTTCTTGCTTTTGTGCCACATTGTACTTTCACACTGAACCTGCATATGTTTTATAGCCGAGATACCCGCCACCCCCTCTCAACACAATCCCCAAAAGGAGTGAAACCGGAAACAGTTCTTGAAGTTTTTGGAAGTGGGATGGAGTGACCATCCCGGCCGTATTTATTAAAAACAAAATTAAAACATTAAACGTTTCATGTTATGTACAATTTCATTACCATATTGCGATGTTTGGCTAACCTTAACAGATTCTCTAATACAGAGGTTCTCCTAGCCGAACTAGCAACCTACAAAACATTTCTTGACATATTGAAATTGTACAACCTAACGTTTAAGGGCCAACGGCCAGGTCATAACCGGTGTCAAGATCCCTAACCGGACTTACCCCTCCCACTTGGGATGGGCGACAGCACGGAGGCGTACCTCAAGTGCAACTACTACCAATTTCCCTTGACTTGACGGGGGCACCTAAAATTCGACGCCAGTTAAAGGTCGTTCGAATACTCGTGTGAGGTATCTAGAAGGTATCGTGTCCCTTATCCCAACCCCACACAACTTACCGCATCTGCCGTCGCAGATGTCACTGGCCCCGGGAAATTCCCCAGGAGGGGGCTGTAACCCCTCCTACAAAGGAAGGGGCCTTGACCGCCTTTCCTTTACTTCCGGCGACCCATCCTTAGAAGGGACCGCCTCCCCATTGAGGGGCCAATGGCCACCTCTCCCGAGCGCTCCCATCCGTGTTGGGTGACGCCCACTCATAGGGATCTACTAATTAGTGCTCACCGATCATGACCTTACCGCCTACCAAAATAAATACGACAGTGCTAATCAACCTAAGAATACATTGGTCACTATGACCGAAAGAGCATACATCAAAATTCGACACTAACTGAATATCTTTAATGGTAAACATACTCAAAAACGAACATTCTTTATTAACTCAAAATCATCATGGCACTACCACCTGGAAACGAAAACAAAACAAGAATAATCAACTTTATTATACACAACTGGCTGTCTTCAGGGGCTGGTGGGTGGGTCAAAATTGGCTCTTCGTTCTGTCCCGAGCTCACGTGCAGCGAGGAGGTGCAGCTTCAGAGCACAAGAACAAGAGGATGTCTTCTGGTCTTGCGTCCCTTTTTATCCGTCTTCAGGGCGGGCGTATACCCGCCCCTGCCTGCCCCTGAGGGCGTGGCTGGCTGCGTCGGTGTCTAGGCCAGCCCACTCTAGGGCGGGAACGAGCGCGCCCCAGCTACGCCGCTTCGGGCATACCAGCTGAGACGCGCCTCCCGCCCAAAATGGCTTCCCGGGGGGATCGAGGCACTCGTCCATAAGTTCGGGGGGACCGATTCGGTCGCCCCTTTCCATATAGCCGAGATACCCGCCACCCCCTCTCAACACAATCCCCAAAAGGAGTGAAACCGGAAACAGTTCTTGAAGTTTTTGGAAGTGGGATGGAGTGACCATCCCGGCCGTATTTATTAAAAACAAAATTAAAACATTAAACGTTTCATGTTATGTACAATTTCATTACCATATTGCGATGTTTGGCTAACCTTAACAGATTCTCTAATACAGAGGTTCTCCTAGCCGAACTAGCAACCTACAAAACATTTCTTGACATATTGAAATTGTACAACCTAACGTTTAAGGGCCAACGGCCAGGTCATAACCGGTGTCAAGATCCCTAACCGGACTTACCCCTCCCACTTGGGATGGGCGACAGCACGGAGGCGTACCTCAAGTGCAACTACTACCAATTTCCCTTGACTTGACGGGGGCACCTAAAATTCGACGCCAGTTAAAGGTCGTTCGAATACTCGTGTGAGGTATCTAGAAGGTATCGTGTCCCTTATCCCAACCCCACACAACTTACCGCATCTGCCGTCGCAGATGTCACTGGCCCCGGGAAATTCCCCAGGAGGGGGCTGTAACCCCTCCTACAAAGGAAGGGGCCTTGACCGCCTTTCCTTTACTTCCGGCGACCCATCCTTAGAAGGGACCGCCTCCCCATTGAGGGGCCAATGGCCACCTCTCCCGAGCGCTCCCATCCGTGTTGGGTGACGCCCACTCATAGGGATCTACTAATTAGTGCTCACCGATCATGACCTTACCGCCACAGGCCCGGATAGTTGACCGGCTATCCGGGCCCCCCACCAAAAACTCCTAGCTAAAGGTCATGTTCCAACGTTTTCAACCATGCTAAGAAGTCTCCTATGAGTAACTCATTTCCCACCCGAGACAAATGCACACCATCCCCCATATACATACTGTCATCATGAATACAACCGTGCGGGATAGAATGCAATGTCCTGGAACGGAACAACCTACTCATTTTATTATTAAATTTCCTAACAGAACGGTTCAAAGCAGGGATCGAAATAGCCCCCCGCCACACTTTTCGTGGGATCATATGAGACCACGCAATTATGCACCCCGGAACTTTCCTCGCCAACCAACTTACGGTGGAAAGCATTGCCTCCAGGAGAAGTCGTCTACCGGTGGTGACCAAATCATTGCCCCCTAAATGTACTATGACTATAGACGGCGGTGACCTCATCCGCCCTAACAAACCCTCAAAATAAGCTTGAAACTGGTCAATACAGAGACCGCCCCTTCCGTAGAAGGACATCCTGTACCCGTATTCCCCAGCTACGTGAATCATGTCACCTGCTTTGAATACGTCTGCGGCACGCCTCACGTATGAGTGGCCCACGACCCACACCTCCTTTCTCACAGCCGGTGATGTCTGACCGCTGGCCCGGTGTTGGGTCGACTGCATAGTCCGCCCCGCCTCGAAGGCTTGCGTAACTGAAAACCAAACAAAAGACAAGAAGCGTGAGTACATTGTTACAGCTTCACAACATGTGCAACCGCACATACCTCTTATAACAATTGGAGGACCAACGCCCCACTCGTTTCACTTGTTCCACATTCAGACCCCTGGCTGCAGCTTCAGTGGCAGCCCCTATCCGAAAGGAGTGGGTCCCAAACTCACACGGGTCCAAGCCTGCTGCGGAAATTGACATCGCGAGCACCCGCTGAAACTGAAACTTTGTCAGTGGGGTGGCGTCCGCGTGTCTCAACATTGTCCCCCCCCATGCTGCCACCCTTCGTGCTAGGTAATCCTCTAAACACCTCACCGGACACATGGAGGACCCTGGAATCCTGCGAATGACTATGCAGTCTCCCACCCCACTCTGATCGGTTTTCGACTTGACAAAGGATACCGTCATAGTCTCACCCCTAATCTGAACGTGTTCCCGGCACAAACCCCCCGCCACGTCCCGCTTGTTCCTTGCCACCAGCTCACTTATCCTCATAGCCCCGTGAAATGCAAGCGTAAAAGCGGCTCGGAACAAACAGGCCTCGAACTGAGACGAGCATATGTCGGGGAGTGTGGCCAGCAACTGGGACAACCTATCCAGACCTATCGGGCGCCTCTCATCTACTCTGCGACCCTCAAGGCGTTGCCACCCACGCAGCGCTTTCTGTACAGCAAAAGACGCTGTCGGGTCCTGGATATTATGAGCCCTGGCAACAAAGGAGATGGCAGCACGATGCCTCTGGGCTGTAGCCACCGACTTCCCAGCCTTACGCAAGGACATCAGAAAATGTACCACCCAATCCTCGTGGCCCCAAAGTCCCCCTCTCTCCGTCCCCAAAAAGGCCAAATAAGCCCGAAACGCCCCTTCGTATGCCTTCCTCGTCCTTGGTGCTAGACTCTCTCCCACGAGGTAACGAAGTTCGGGGCACCGAGAGACCAGAGAGCTTCGGGAAAGGGTGCTGGCTCGGGATCCGCTGAGGGAAGTAAACCCGAGAAAGCCTGCATTTGAAAACGAGACAGTGCATCAGCAGCCTGATTCAACACCCCCGGGACATGTTTTGCTCTGAATACCACGTTCAGTTGCATACACAATAAGACAATTTCTTTAAGCAGCCTCAAAATCATTTTACAGCGTGCTGCCTGACTATTAATGCATTCTACAACGGTCATATTGTCAGACCAGAATATGACAGAATGATTTTTAAATCCATCGGGCCAGGATCTGAGGGCCACCAAAATAGGAAACAGCTCAAGGAAAGCAATATTACTCGTCAGCCCCCCATCGTGCCACCATGTTGGCCACTTTTGTGCTGACCATTTCGTGCCGAAGATGGCGCCGAAACCCATGCTTCCCGCCGAATCGGTCCATAGACCAAGCTCTTCAGAGGTCAAGGCCGGTTTGTTCCAGACGACTCGACCATTGAAATCCGCCAAAAATGCCAACCAAATACGCATGTCTTGGCGGACCTCGGCCGATAACCTTGTGCGATGGTGACCCTCCTTTAGGCCGACCATCGCCTGTGCAATCGACCGGGAGAAGGGGCGGGCCATCGGGATCACCCTTAAGGCAAAATTCAACTTCCCCACCAATTGCTGTAATTGATGCAGCGTAACTTTAGATGCAGTGCTACACATTTGCAAGGCTGTCTTGAATTTCGATACTTTGGAAGCTGGTAAACGAAAACAACCCTCACTAGAGTCCAACTCGATCCCGAGGAACTCGAGGCAAGTCGTGGGACCCACTGTTTTACCTGGTGCCAACGGCACGCCAAATTGATTCATTAAAACACAAAATTCAGTCAAGGCCCGGGCACATTCATCATCCCCAGCGGCCCCAAGGAACAGAAAGTCATCGAGGTAATGCATCACATTCCGAGAACCTGTTTTCTTCGTGTAAACCCATTGCAGAAAACTACTGAATTTCTCGAAATAAGCACAAGATATCGAGCACCCCATTGGCATACACCTGTCCATGTAATACAAACCTTGAAACATGAATCCCAATAAACGTTGGTCATCCGGGTATACCGGGAGCAAACGGAACGCTGACTCGATATCTGATTTCGCCATCAGCGTCCCGGGCCCCAGGCGATTCAAAATGGCTACGGCCTCATCGAATGATGCGTACCGCACCGAACATATCTCTGGATTAATTGCGTCGTTTACAGAAACGCCATGAGGGGCCGATAAATTGTGAATCAATCGAAACTCACCCGGGTCCTTCTTGGGGACCACCCCTAAAGGAGAACAAACAAAGTTCGGTACCGGGGGGGCAGGAAACGGGCCGGCTACCCGACCTCGGCTAACCTCTTTCCGGATCTTATCCTGTACTACAGTGGTATGCTGCAAGACGGAAAGTTGATTTTTGCACGTCCCGACACCCTGAAAGTTACCCACCGGGATGCGGAAACCATATAAAAAACCGTTTCGTAGCACCCCAGCAGAAGTACGATCAGGGTATTCGCTGAGCCAGGGAGTCATCGCCAGGGTATCAATCGGGGTTGGTAGAGGCGCCCCTCGGACTATATTAGACCTGTTTAGCGCCTCCTCTCCCCCCATTTTCACCCGATTTGGCTCTGCACGAGGACTCAGGATGGGGTGCCCCACAACCACTACATTCGTGTTTGAACTTACAAGATCCCGGGGGCCTAGTACATTTGCTTCTGTTGAAATTGAAACAGAACCCCCTCTTTCCTGTATTGCCGGCGGGTCTCGGGTAATCGTCCGTACCCGTACCCGACCGAAAGGGCGTCCCCCCGTTTTGGCGGGAGGACTCACTAACAACACTCCCCACCAATGGCACTTTCAACATTCCCGACTCTTTCATCTTATTCCATGTTAAAGAATCGTAACAGTCCCATGTTAAACTTTTGTTATGCTCCATCGCTTTCCTGAAAAGATTGTCATAACAAAACCATTGGTTTCCTTGGTGTGATGTCGAGTACCCCATAATTCGTGACTGATATACTGGAAATTCCGGGAGCAAATCAGGCCTACGTTCCCCCAAAATTGCCGTGAAAATTCCCCAAGCGTTACCCCAGTTACCAATATTTTCATTCACTTTAAAGGCGGCCATTTTTGCGCGCCAAACACTCGGATGCATCAGATCCTTTTGACCCTTAACAGTTTCCACCTCATAGTGATCAACGAGCAGGGAGAAAATGTTAACGTATTCCCCCGCCCAAATCTTTTCCTTTATTGGCAAAGGAACATGTTGCCCCAATCTTTCCCTACGAGACGGTGTTGACTCATCCCTTGCAATCGGCAATGGCCGCTTACCTGCACCGGACGCTGCTGCCGTCCCTTGGGGCTTGTCTGTCGCCGCATCCGGCGCGGGCACCTTGGCTGTATCATGTTTCTCGCGCAACTGCTTCATGAGAGCTTGCGCTTCGGTAGCCATGGCGCCCCCCTTACTGTCCCCCAACCATGCTGCCAATTGTGCCGCCAACTCGGGAGGCATATCTCCGGCAGGCGTCGGGGTGACTATCACGGGAATCGGAATCCCCTCATCCGGTACCGGGGCCGGTACCGGGGCTGGCGCCTCGAGCGGAGAACAGGGAACCGGGACGTCTCCCCCGACCGGCCCCCTTCTCGGCTTCTTTGGCCTTCCTCCGGCCGGTGGACGCCCCGATCCCTCCTCGCCGTCTCGCTCCGCCAACCGCTTCTTAATTTCGGACATGTCCTTCATGAGTGCCCGAACCAACTGGTCAGTCGACATTCTCTTTGCTCCTTTCTTGGGCATCCTTCTGACGAAGTATCTAAAAGACAAAGAGAGAGATTAAAACGCTCAAAATTGGCTCTTCGTTCTGTCCCGAGCTCACGTGCAGCGAGGAGGTGCAGCTTCAGAGCACAAGAACAAGAGGATGTCTTCTGGTCTTGCGTCCCTTTTTATCCGTCTTCAGGGCGGGCGTATACCCGCCCCTGCCTGCCCCTGAGGGCGTGGCTGGCTGCGTCGGTGTCTAGGCCAGCCCACTCTAGGGCGGGAACGAGCGCGCCCCAGCTACGCCGCTTCGGGCATACCAGCTGAGACGCGCCTCCCGCCCAAAATGGCTTCCCGGGGGGATCGAGGCACTCGTCCATAAGTTCGGGGGGACCGATTCGGTCGCCCCTTTCCATTCTATACCTAATAAGTATGTATTCCAACAAATGATGTTAACTCATAAAAAAGTAATTTCCAAAAGTTCCTATTACTGCACTATATAATGAGTCTACTTGAATTACGTAACTTGCTATTAGTGTATTAGTGCATTACGGTGAAAGCGTCATGTCATCATAGTTATACATTCTAGTTTAAGCTAGAATACAGACAATCTGCAGCTGCTGTTTACGAGCACACAAATAACCAAGCACACGAGTTTAGATAAACACACTGAGCGAGGGTTCCGGAACAAGTTTGCTATGTCACCTGAGATGTATAATGTCCATCAGTGTGTGCTAAGGTACAGAAACCACCACTAATCTCAGAGATCTTTGATATATATTCATCTAGCTTCAGTAGAATGGAGAGGGGTTTATTGACCATGCTTACAGTATTTTTAATATTCATTTGTTTGCTAATTGTGGAAGGAATACTGCATTTTAGGTCTCAATAGTTTGGATAAATATTCTAAACTGTCTTCGTGTTTCTTGTTTATTTCATTGTGGATGAGTGAGAGAGCTATAGCTACTGAGGTTTTAGGGTGACTAAGCTCCTACATACCAATGTTCTTTGATCCAAAGCATAGTTATGTTTCTGAGCAGAATCCCTGAAACAATTGATACAATAAAGGTTACTGCAGAACTGACATAATTGTATGTAGAAGCCAAAGCTGTTGCTTCAAGTGGCCGAGGAGGCACATTCAACTCTTGAGCTTATGCACAGACCTGAGAATTGATGATATGGAAAGAACTACAAATCTTTAGTAAAATACTAAATATGTTAATTGACTTGTAAAGGTAGTGTGCCTTAATGAACTGTTGAAACATTAAATGTGAACACAAAATGTAAAGGCAGTAAACTGAAACACTGATCCAAACACTTCTAATAACGTATTCAAACAAGTTAGGGGACAGCCAAACAAACATACATTTTGCATTTACAGATCAACATGAGAGAAGGAGAAGGTGGGTCACATGCTGAATATTTTAATCTAATGTGCACAATCTGGGCCTGATTCTCAAAGCCATTTTCAGACTAAATTTAAATATAAATGTGCTGGTCAGGGCTGTTTTCTCAAAACACAATTTACATTCACAAAGCAATTTAATCATACACATAATTTCAGTAGTATAGCCAAACTGCATGAAAGAGACACTTTGTCGATGAAGGTGGGGAACGGGTATTTCAGTGGAAGATTGTCTTGAGAGTACATGAACATACATATAAGAAAACTTGCAAAATTTTTATATACACTAACATTTGGAAGCAAAAGTCTCATCATGGAGACAGTTGAAGTTGTATCTCTCTCAATGAAATGAGTAAACTCAAATCCAAGATAAAAATGTGAAGTTACCACCTCCTATCTTAATGGGATTTGGTCACGAAAGAAGTACAAATGCATATTTGCAAAGCATTTACACATCAATACATGTACATGTGTTAAATTTACATATGTGGAAACATAAGGAATCTGTAATTTACAAGAGAGATTGAAACTGCTAATGGGAAACTGTGGATACAGTTTCTCAGGTGTACTCCTAAATTGTGAGTTTTAAAATAGCATGCCATTTACTTACTTATCTACTTATATTGGCATCCACTGAGTTAAATTCATATTTTTCGTAGGAGCCAATTCTACTGTTTGTTATAGAAACCTTGTCTGTGGATCATTCTCGTGCTATGCTTCTCACCCTAGAACCTTAACTCTACACCATAATTCACCATCATGAAAAACTGGAGTTTGGTTTCTTGGAACAGAACTTTTACCCATGCCACAAAAAAACAAAACCTTGCCCTCTTTTTATCATTTCATCTCTATTAAATTCAAAACAACTCCAGATATTCACTCTATAATTATTATTTGAAGTGGGTGTCAGACAACTTCAGGAATAATCACAACTCTTTAAGAGTAATTGCTACTCTGGTCATAGTGAGCACAACCTCTTGGTAGCTGTACCACACACCTAATTTTAGACAATGTGCACATTTTTTGTGCACTACCTAAACTGTAGTAAAGTCCAAATGACAAACAATAAAAACCCAAAACTGAATAAGAAAAAAAGAGTAAGATTTCATAAACACCAAAAAGAAAGTCATCAAATAGGGGGAACTGGAGATGTGCATTTTCAAACTTTTAAATAGATGCAGTACTAAAAAGCACAAACTCCAAACGGTTGCAACTCGTCATGGCAGACTGGGACATAGGCGTATTTTGACGCCCAGTGTGAGGATGCCCTTATCAGATACAACAAGCAGATTGGTCCGCCTTAAGCATGGATGTTGCATAGTCCCCAAAAGAGACTCTGCCAGTTTTTTGGTGGTGAAAATCATCTCTGCGTGAGTCAAAGCTGGAACTGTAGCCAGTGCCGTGGAATTGCATGTTGAATGTTTGAAAAAATGTGATTCCATTGACACTGTGAAGCTTTTTCAAGTTTTAGTTAAAAAAGAGGTGCAGAGATCTCTGCACAAGACACAGCTGCAATTCAATTCAATCCCAAGGAACTTTTTCTGGTCAGATACTTTTCCCACCAGTTCCAAAAGGTTTTGGAACTTTGGAAGTTTTTCAACGTTTCCATACTTTCATCTGTTGCTCAAACAATTATAGGAATACCCATTTTAAGTCCCATAGGACCTCAGGTTACAGCATTTAGAGACTGTATGGATATCAGGTAAAGGTTAACACAGGTTAGTGCCAGCCATCTTCTGTTCTTCTTCAGATCTGGAAAGTGTTCTTAGATGAATGCTTTGTGTTGCCAGGTTAATTGATGACACCAGCTAGTGGGCAGGGGTGACTTGTGGGCACTCCCTAATCAATGGGGTAAAAACCCTGGGAAAAACTATAGCCCTATTTTAGTAGTTCCAATTTACCCTAGTGCAAACCGCCCCAAACTGTTTTATCCCAGTGTTTTCTAAGATGGTGAAAGTCTTTGGCCACACTAAAGAAAGGCCATGGGGGTGGGGGCGAATGTCATAGGGAAAGAATCCGTGACTTCCCACATCTAATATTGACATTTAGTTTAAAGCAGGCCCTGAACCCAAAACAAACTATGAGATAGAAATTCTAGTGAAACTAATTCAAACACTCTCAGTGCTCAGACAGGAGATACACAATATTTGTTTTCTTGTCTTGTTTGATCTCTTGCAAAGGTTTTAAATGGACTTCAGACAGACCTGTCAGGCAGAGTTAGACACAGTTGTGCAAAATGAATGCCACCACAGCCCCGAACCCAAATATCCTGCTGAGCTGAATATCCTGCTGAGCTGAGGAGTCATCTACAGCCTTTTAGGTCGACTTGTCATTTAAGTTGACCTATTGTGAAGCTACTTTCCCAGCTTGTTCACAACTCATTCAGGCCAAGTACAGGCTGGAAGTTGCTGGAAACCTAATGCAAATTAACCTCAAAGAGCTTTACATAGTTACATACTTTCTAACAGTTACTTTTCTTTAATAGTTAATAAAAAATTATTTTCACCAATGATCTGGAATTTTACTTTAATAAGTTAAAAGAATTGGGCTTTCATATTTTTGTAGCATGTCTCAGTTGGAAATGGGGGTCTCTAGTTGGCAAGGTCGGTACCTTTGTCAAAATAGGGACTCTTGCTACTAGTCAGAGTAAGGGGAGATACACACTTTAGATAACCCCTGCTCACCCCCTTGGCAGCTCGCCACGAGTAGACAGACTTATCCCAAAGACAATGTGTAAAGTATTTGTACTCAAAACAAACAGTAATACAGTGATAACACCACAAATGGACACCACACCTGTTTGGAAAAAGAAAGTATCCTTAACTAAACTCAACAAGACCAAAATGACAAACATCCAACATACATGTAATAAGAATATGACTTTAAAAAGGTTACAAACAACTTGGCAATAGAAACATATGGAAGCGTGATTTCTCTCAAAGTACCTGTAGTTGTGACAAAATTCACAAGGCCAAACAGACGCAGAGATGGGAAGTATCGAAAAATAAAGATGTGTCAGTTCCTAAGATCATGAGGAGGCGTTGAGACAGTGCTGCACGCAGGATAAGTGATGAGTCAAATGCGGTCGTTAGGGAGAACTTGCCACACAGGTATGATGCGTGGAAATCCAGGATAAGTCAGCGATCAATGGGGCAAGTGGGCTGCGTCGGTTTCTTCAGTTCTTCAGCCAGGAACCCTCAATGTGTCGGTATTTGCAGCGGCGACAGGTGCTGCGTAGGTTTCAGCAGCGGCACAGCGATGTGTGGAGATTCTTCTCGGACATCAGTGCTGTCAGAAAAACAACTGCAAAAACAACAATTGATGGACGGAATGTTGCACAATTGCTAAACATTCACCCCCCAGCCACAGATCTGGGTTTAATCCATCGTTATTTTGCTCACCACACCACCCCAGTTCACACATGGCCATATGCAAATCAGTCTTGACCCTGTGCCTCATGGGAATAGTTCAGCCCGACCTGTCAAGTCATGTCTTCCCTGGACCGGAATCAAGCATCCTAGGACCAGTTTCTGGCTATCAGCCGTCATCAGCCAGGATACCTTGATTCCAGGGGCATGGAGAGCAGGGGACCAGAATCAAGCATCCTGGGACCTGTTTCTGTCTAATCAGCGTGATGGTGTTCATATTGAAGGTAATTCATTGGCTGATGAAACCGTGAAGGCAGCTATGCAAACAGCTTCTGTAGCTGCAATTACTCGTTCAAAAACGGGCATTGACAGCAAAATAATGCTAGCTGTCAATGCTTCAGGCAAAGACAGTGGTAAAACATTACAGAAAGGATTTCCAATCAAATACTCTTACATAACTGATGCAAACAATGTTCGGTTTGCTCGAATCCCTGGAGTGGGGGATAGGGTAATTCCAAACATGGAACATAGATTAGGACTAATTTTAGCAGTGCATGAAGGGCTTGTCTCTGCTCATGGAGGTGTTTCTGCCACAGTGTCATTATTAAAACAGAGATACTGGTGGCCGCACATGAGGAAGCAAACCATAAACTATGTTTTGGAATGTGAAATATGCCAAAAGATGAAAGTATCAACTGTGAAACGTCCAGCGCAAATGCCCCTGTTAATTTCAGAAAAACCATTAGCTTGCGTTTACCTGGACCACTGTGGTCCCTTACAAAGGGATGGGAACTATGAATATATCATGAGTGCACAAGTGGCGGATAGTTTCCGTGAGTACTATTCAACTCTGTATGCATCACGAGGCCCTGCCCCAGAAGAACGAATTCTGGATTACCTTTATCACAGTGAGATGCCCGGGCTCTCCGACATCCACAGGCCATTCCTAGTACGACCCATAGAATGAGAAGAGCGCCTGGAAGCGATGGCCTCATTGTGGCCTTTTATAAGGCCTTTACTGACCTCCTGCTCCCTAAACTGCTCGCACTATTTGAGGATATGGCGGACTCGGGCACAATGCCACCCACGATGCAGGAAGCGATAATTGTCACCATCCTTAAACTGGGTAAGGACCCAAGTGACTGCGCATCGTACCGCCCGCTATCGTTATTGAACGTAGATGCGAAGATTTTCGCCAAGGTTATCGCTAACCGTCTCAGCCTTATGATAACCACCTTGGTAGCCCCGGAACAGGCTGGCTTCATTCCCGCACTCAATCTCACATACAATCTTAGGACTGCCTTTCAACATACACGTCAGGAAGTCCCGGCAGTTGCTGTATTTCTGGATATGGAGAAGGCCTTCGACTCAGTCGAATGGCCTTTTCTAAGTCAGGTGCTAACCCGAATGGGGGTGGGGCAACTATTTTTACGACTCCTAGCCACATTATACATCTCCCCAGTGGCTCGTGTACGTATTGGAACGCTAGTCACGGAAGCGATACAGATAGGGAGAGGCACGAGACAGGGATGTCCCCTCTCCACTCTCCTATAGGCATTGGTGGCAGAACCCCTAGCCTGCGCCCTCCACGAATATCATAGCCACAGGGGCATACGGTTTCCCACATATAATTTGATAGTGTCCACATACGCAGATGACACTCTGCTGTATGTCAGAGATCCAGAGACTTATTTGTCGGCGGAACTGCGCAAGGTGGTCTTGTTTGGATCTCTGTCAGGCATACGAGTGAACTGGAACAAGTCACTCATGTTCCCACTCACTCCGGCCACAAACAGATTTGACCCGGAATACCCCATACAGTGGACCACAGAGGCAGTGCGGTATCTGGGGATTGGGCTACACACTAACCCAGAGGTGATATTGAGGGAAAATTACGGGACTGCAGTCTCTAAATTAGAAGATGATATTGACAAATGGATTACATTGCCACTGTCACTACTAGGGCGGATTGCACTTATGAAGATGATAGTGCTACCACGCTTTCTGTTCTTATTTAGCAATATATCAATAGTGCTGTCCTCTAATTTCTTCGCACAGCTGAGTGGACTACTGGTTCGACTGGCCTGGGCCGGGAAACAACCGAGAGTTGCATGGTCTATCCTCACTCACCCATATGCGGCAGGAGGCCTAAATGCCCCGGACTTGGAATTATACTACCGCACTGCACTGACAGCACCTGCATATTACTGGATACATGGCCCGAAGGACATACCTCATGTATGTATAGAAGCAATTGTAGCCAATCCCACACTGCTACCAGCTCTGTTGGCAAAATCTAGGGACAGGCGAACGGGCTTTCTGGACTCCTTGAACGCGGTTATGCATGCTTGGCACCATTTGATGGACATACAAGCGTGCAGTTTGCTGTATGCACCGACGGCTGAGATCGAGTGGTGCACGTGGCTAACCCCATGCAGGGAAAAAGCAGTGTTATCAGCTCTGAAAAAGCTAACTATATATAAGATGGGTGATATGTTCGTGGGTGGCGTAGCACGTACATGGGATCAAATTATCACGGATGAGAAAGGGGGACATAAGTTATAGCGTTTCCAGTACCACAGAGTGAGACATGCGCTGAGATCGCTCTTAGGAGAAGCGATGGAAGAACGGCAGACGGTTACGGCCTTTAACTACGTGGTCACGAATATGTCTCCCACTAGATTGATACCCAAACTGTACTCTATAGCGTTAACAGAAAAGACGGCAGAATACGCTAAACATAGACTGGCGTGGCAAGCAGATTTACAGATGGACCTAACTGAGGAGGTATGGCAGTACTGCTGTACTAGCACCAAGCGAATATCCCTAAACGGTAGACATTTCAAATTCCTCAACAGAACCTATTATATGCTGGAAAGGTTACATAGATACAAGCTCCGGGAAAATGATAACTGTGAGAGGTGTGGGATGGTAGGAGCAGATTTTCTACATGTAGCATGGCACTGCCCGATGGCGAAGACTTTTTGGCTAGAGATATATAAAGAGATTAATGACACGACAAGACTAGCGCTGACCCCTGACCCCTCATTGGCGTTATTAGGTTACTCAAAGCCCATACGCCCTACGTACAGGAGGCTGGTCGATATGGCGTTCTTGATAGCCAAAATATGCGTAGTACTGAAATGGATGAAAGTCCCACCTCCTAGGCTGTCACAGTGGACTAGGGAAATTACGTACTGTTGCACACAAACAGAGCTTTACAGTGACTTGTTACCCCCCGAAATAGACCAAAAATGTTTTGGTCCTGCTTCTTAGAGTGCGGGCAAACACAAGAGGTTCCTGGGAAGTAGATGTAGACACAAACTCGAGTGAGGACACTGAGCTAGAGACAACGGCCATGAGGGAGACGACTAATCCTCCGCACACCTAGGACTAAGGACGAATGTACACACAGGGAGATAAATAGCGGACATCACAAACCATGCTGTACTACACTTACACTACTGTAAGAACGAATGCCTGGACGTGTCAATTGGGGGTCAGTAGGACGGCGATACAGTAGACTACATGTGTCCATAATTGCTACCTATATGTATAGGAGAGACGTAATTACTGCTTGGATTCTAAAAATCAACCCTGCCAATGCCTGTGATGTTTGTTGTTTTGTATGTTTTCTTCTGAAAAAATGCCAATAAAGACATAAAACCAAAAACAAAGTGTCCAACGTAGTCTTAACAATCTGCCTAGATGTTCTCTAGGGGGAATCACTCCATATGAAGTCCTTTTGGGGA
Source organism: Lissotriton vulgaris (assembly GCF_964263255.1). Classification (NCBI taxonomy): domain Eukaryota; kingdom Metazoa; phylum Chordata; class Amphibia; order Caudata; family Salamandridae; genus Lissotriton; species Lissotriton vulgaris. Next base: position 494,406,840 of record NC_141685.1, read on the forward strand.
CTAGAATGTTAGTAGCGGACCTCGATTGTCAGACTTCAGTGGTAGACCAAAAACCTTTTGATTTCAAAGACCATTTGGCTGTTTTACGGGACCAAATGAAATAAGAACAAAACAAAGTAACGTGTTCCTGAAGCCAACCACCACTGAAGAAAAACCGACCGCCCAAACAAGGCCTCTCTGGATTCCTAAGCTTGGGGATCTAGTCAGAGAGAAGATAGCAGACAAGAAGGAATTTTGGCCTTCTTTTAGACAACCAGTACCTGTCCTAGCAATCCACCGTTCAAGAAGAGTATTACTGCCATCCCTTGCTGGTAAAAAGGAGAACAGGTTCGTGTCAACTGACCTGGTCAAACCACATCATGTGGTCGATAATAAGCAGTAGGCCAAGTGAACTCCGCCAATGTAGCAGGCGCCCTAATCTAGCCAAGAGGTTCAAACTGAGAGACTCATCACCTTTGAAGAATCTGCAGTGTGAAATAAAGGACTAAGCAACAAAGCTATTGAACTTCTACCTCTTGAATCCCAAATAACAGTTCGTCAAGAAATACCTGTCTACAAAGAAGTAACAAGTGATCAAGTGCTTCCAGCGATTTCAACGAATCCTGATGCAATCCCAACAATTGACAGAACTGCCTCTGGCTATTTCATTAACTTTGATACGTTTTCCAAGGATCCCAGTGAACCTGAAATGACACCAGTGAAAATAATTTTGAAAGAAAATGCAACAGACCTTTTTCATCACCTGGAAAAGACGTATCTGGTTTCACCATGGATTGAACTTTGAATTGTGTTGGGTGTGATTTTCTTCTACTTTGGTTGACCCTGGTAATTACCTTGGGAATGGTGATAAATAGATAACATGTCAAAATGAACGCTGCAAGAAAGAACATCAACGTACTCCTCAAGCCACACAAATCATCACATTGTGAACAAAGAGACTTGTCATCAGTGAACATCACAGCCGTTCCTATACCTGGGGTATAGCTTGGGACAGAACTGATTATGAAATTTTTTGGCCCATCAGAGCTGTTGAAGATTTCACACTAGTTTAAGATTTTAATTAAGTGACTTTGTTTCATCAAGTACCTTTTCTGATGATTGGGATTTCGAGACTGTTAATAATATGATGTCAGACTTAGAAATGTCTGCAGTGTTCAATAATAATGAATATTTAGAAGGTTCATCAGACTATGAACAAATGTACTGTTATAATCACTATGGTCATCATTTCTCGCACAAATCTGCAAATGTTATAAAGGTATTAATGTATAACCAATGGGAACATTGTCCAACGCCACCAAAGGTTAGCTCAAAAACATTTGCAAGAAAATTTTTGTACTTTTCAGTGTTCAATGTATCCAAAGCTGAATCATTTTACTTTAAAAATGTAAACAAAACAGATATGAAAAGTATGTTGACAAATACCAACCAAATTTATTCTGCAGCCTTTTATGCTCAACTTTCTAAACTAAGTTTCAACTTTTGGAAAAACAACATAGAGACAAAAACTGTCTGGGGCACAACAGATTGGCAGGTCCAGGGTATAGAAACTATGTTTAGAGCCTGTATTATCCCTGAGCAAATTTTGTTTTTGAATGACACTGTCCAACAGACGTCTTGACTTGGGTTAGACAAGATGAAAAACCTGAACAATCCATCTATACCAATACCTACACCTGATAGCAGTAATACTTCAGAGGGGAAGGTCGACGTACATACTATTTAGGATCACAACAGAACAGATCCAGATTGGAAAAAATGGTTAATATGACCCACAGACACAAACAACTGTCAAGATGGATTCCTGAACAAAACACAGGGTTTCACATTCACTAGGCCAGACACAAGATATGTTCAAAGACAGCATCCAGGAATAGTAGCAACATACAGTGTAGGGAAACTGTGCCTTGAAAGGTTACATAGAGCTACACTTAAGGATGTAAAGCAACACTTATCTTTACTTAAAGATTGCGGTGATCTTAGGGAATTCTTGCTAGGACCAAGAAAACCATGTCATAAATGTTTTATATATGATGGTATTTATGCTGCTTATAATGAAGCATGGAAGATTACGCAAGCAGAGACTGCAGAAAGAATACAAGAAATTGAAGGTATTATTTAGAGAAAACTCTCTCTCTGGTTGACAATGGGTTAACAACTCTGTCATCCAGGATATATTCTTTGGACAGCATAGTGTCTTCTGTCATAGACATAATGAAACAGGACTTGGTCATGTTGCAACATGGTCAGTTGCAATTACGTTCTATCATGCTATTAGGCTGGACATTGCAAAACTTTCATTCAGGCTATGTGCCTTGGCGTTTCTTCAATACTACGTCACTGTTTTCAGAATTTAATCTCACTGATAAACAGATCAAACTGGCACAGAGGGGAGAGACTATGTGGTGCAGAGCATTGAAAAACTGGAAAGATTGCCATTTACAGTTGCTGAAAAGCCAGCTACTGAATGGATTGTACATGGAACAATCATTCTGCCTGTTACAATTTTCCATTTTCAGTATTGCATAAAAGATATTTAGCAGGAACATAAGAAAGGTTGGGTAAAGAATACATCAAGACATCCTGGAAATTACTGTACACACATAGATGTTGGAGTAGGGAACATGAAGTTTTTCTTTGCGGAAAGAACTGTGAAAATGCACCAAGCGGTTCTCTACTTTGTCAGGGTATTAATTTACATGGGGCCTGCGATGGTTCCTCTAACAACTTATCCTGCCATCTTCAAGGTTCTCCGGCTGCAGTGATTGATTCAATTTTTGGACAACTTTGAAATGGAAATTACATCATGTTGAACGATCACAGCTGCTGTGGCATGCTGCCAGGTGTATCATATCTAGTAACTGTGTCAGCCAGGGTCACTTGCTGTATGCAAGTATTGTTTCCTAAAACCAAGACAGACCAGGAGTCATTGTTAATGACTTCACTCAACATCTCTTCTATACGAATTGATACTTTAAGCAGAATGAAAGCCATTATTTTACAAAAAACTGTGCCACTGACCTCAGCCAAAGAAACCTATGATCTGCAAGTTGCAAGGACTTCTACTGTGATACATGCCCTCTTATCTGCAAAATGCCCTGTATATTTCTCAGAACTGTTAAGTTGTATCTTAATCATTTCTGATATGAGTGGTATTGTACATGTATTTAGGACTATATTTTCTGAACTGTTAGCACCTTTTGAAGCAGTCCTAGGAATATTTCCAAACTTCGTGCGCTCTGTGTTTGGCGGACTGCCTCTCATTTTAGGACTTGCTGCAGGGATACTATTTTTGGTACTACTGCTGCGATATGGCAAGCCAATTCACCAGCGACACCCAGTTCTCCATGGAGACAACTCTACTGGCGATGAAGTGTCGTGAGCGCATTGTCCAAATTTTGGGACTACCTTGTCTACAAGAATTAAACACCACATGGTTTATGTCATTCAGACCAATCTGGCAAGATTGCATCTTACCTTGTATACGCTGCCTGCTATGCAGAGATGAATGCGTGTTGGAATCATGTCTCACACTCCCATCAGTCATGCCAACAGATGTTGATACTTTGCTTAAACCAATAATGGCCCTTGCACTGTGTTGTCCCCAGCGGCTACCAATTCTGATGACGGAATTCATTGAGATCTCACAGACGCAAAATGCTGACAGAGAGGTACGAGAGGAAACAGGTGCGCAGGTACCATACATTACGAATATTGCTAATGCGACCAATGCTGAAGGCGATGCTTCACATCAATGTGCATTTAATCTTCTAAAAAAGGTAATCCAACTTTCACCTACAATGGTAGATGACTTTTTTACAGACTTAGAAGATTTGATGTGTTCTCCAAACACTAACACTGACTTTTGATTTGGCACACAGTGTTCTGAGAGACTTTGAATTCGACCTTCATTTTTTCAAAACAAAGTTCTAACTTTGGGACTCTTTTTCTATGATTAATATTTTTTTTCCAAATGTGTATTTTTCTCTTTTGGGCACAAGTATTCTGCTTATAGTAGAACTATTCATAGAGAACAGGATTTCTTTAAAATAAACTTCCAGAGACAATATTTGACCATGTCCACATACACAAACAATTTTATGTAGTATGACATGAAATGTTTTTGGCCTTTTTTCTTCTGTAATTACGAGCCATCTCATAAATGTATATATTTTCATGATTCATTCATTTATCACCCACATTTCAACATATATGTTTAGAATGAAACATTGCTTTGAATGCATACATCACCATTGCATCTTTTATGTGTACATCCAGTTCAAATGCATTTTTATGTATTTTTTGGGTGGGTTTTAACACTTCATGTTTAGATATGTTTCACATGTTTAGAACTTAGTAGTGTCATACATAAGAAAGTGGAGTGGGTGTTGTATGGCATTTTAGATTCCAAATTAATTTTCCAGATTCATGCCCTTATTCATGACCAATTCGTGTTGCCCTTATATAGGCATAGAAATCGAGCCCTTATTTAGGCATAGCCCATGCTGCCCAAATACAGGCATGGCTTCTTCCATCCGTCCATCAAACATCACAACGATTTCTTGGAAAACCAGACTCTTAAGCAGAAGGGACTTCCCCTAGCCTTGATATTGATTTCTCGAAGAAACTCATTATGATGCATGAACAACTATTCCTTAGGGGTTCATCCATGACGTTCATATGCTCACCTTTACGTCAAAGCTGGCATTCCTAAACACCTTCAAGGTATAAATATACCTTCACTTGCTATAGCAAAGCACATTATGGTTCGATGCAGTTCGACTACCTACTTTCCCGACGCTGATCGCTGCAGCAAGTGCCGAAGGAAGCTGACTCTCCAGCTGACGCACTGATCAGAAGCTGTCCTCCTCTGCCAAGAATCCAGCTCCAGTGTTTCTGACTCCCCCTTGCGTGGTGTTGGGAATTCGAGACTGAGCCAGAGATACCAATCTTCTTCATTCTAAGGTATGGAGCTGATTAGCACCTAGAAAAACCTTTGGCAATTCTTGGCAAAAACTAAACCTATGCTAAAGACCACACTTACTTCTTCCCTGGTACTACACCCAGGTTAGGTACATTGGGGTAGGCATATTTTTGAAGCACCAGTTGAGTATTTTTAGCTTGTGTTATTTATGTATGTATTTTTATATGTCATAGCACTAGGCAATGCTATTACAGTATTATTTTATACTACTGTTTACGCTGTACACATTACGCTTTGCATTCTGTCTAACAATTGTAGCAGTTCACCTCTCTTGCATGAGAAAGAAGACTGTTCATTAAATCCTTTTATTGAAAACGCCTGTCTCACTATGTCTCTGCAAACTCTGTAGAAATGAAGCATGCACGATTGAGTGAGTAAAATAGTTATCTATTGTTTTCACAACTCTGAAGATATTTGTTCCAGTCCTAGGGAAACAAAGTTGTCATGTTTATGCGGTTGTCAGAAACTAATCCCTTCTTGTGTATTCATGAAAGTTTCTAGTGACCTCTGAGCTAGCTGGCACTCTCAATTAAGTTTAGTATATTAGATAGAGACATACTGACCTCAGTCCTATGTCATATCTATAGGATATATTACTCCAATGTGCAGAGCCTATTGGGAATATAGGAACTACACCACAACAGGTATCTGAATTAGTGTGCATCAATAAGATGAGCTTGAACTAGAAAAGATCTTTGGATTTAGCATTTATGTTTCTTAATTAGTTTAATATGATCTAAAATTGCCTGTTCCAGATTGAAGCTATAACCATTCTTAAGTGTTATCTGATAAATTTAAATCTAAAGTCTAATGTAAATACTTGATAGCTGACTGTAAGAAAAACAATATTTCATACATATACCCCTTTACCCTGAATTAAAAGTTTGAATTGTTGTGTTCCACTTTGAACTGTGGCAGAAAAAATATCCTCAAATGGTATTCAGCCCTAGGTCTCTATAGACATTCTACCTTACTGCCTTCAGATTAGTTCATAAAATAAAGATTGCTTCTCACTCTATCGGGACACTAGGCTGTGACTGAGTTTTGTCAATTTAACTAATCACACCTTGTAAGAAGTGCTACTGTACAGGACAACCAGATGTTCTGCAAAATGGGTCCATTATGATGAATGCTCAGGATAATACATTCCCCTAATTTCTCCATTATGGGTTTGCTGTAAAGTCTGTTTGTTTTTACTTCAAGTAAAAATCAGCAAACACTAGCTAAAATGATACATTACTATTAAAATGCAGGTTATCCTAATTGTAATTTAGCAAAAGGCACTTCAAACAGTACTCTTATTTGATGTACCTATTTTATTTATATGACTTTTGAGGCATGAAATATAGTGTGCCTATTCCAAATGCCCTGGTTTAAAGCTGTGCACTCACATTGCACATGTGAATACACAGCTTTAAACCAGGCCTGTTACATTGTTTTAACCGTCCAGGCAGGTGGAAGACCCATTTTCATTACACACCTCTGGAATATCATCTTGAAGACCCTTTGCTGCCCCATTCTTCACAGGAGGTTAAATAACCACCTTATTCCTACCTAACTTCGTCAAATGAACCACAATGGCAATGCCTACTGCATTCTCCTCTCTTCATCAGGTTGTTTTAATTCTAGTATTTCACAACCCCATTGGCATCAATTCCATCCACCTTGAAATGACCAAATACATTGTAAACATTCAAACATGTGCTCTATTATAAAGCATAAGTAATATACATTTGACTATCCTTGAAATGAAAATATCTTTCCAGATTGTTTGGCTCAAGGTCATAGGAAATTCACCAAAGCTTGTGGTTTACACGTTACAGGAGATCATCCTGAATAGTAGATTAAAATTCCAAATTCTAAGGACCTGATATAGAGTTTGGCGGACAGGTTACGCAATTGCTAATCTCACTGATATACCATTCACCATAGCATAAATACTTTAGGACATAACACACTTATAATACAGAGGATGAGATATCTGTCACAATTGTGATAGAGTACTCATCCGCCAAACTCGAAATCAGGCCCTTAGATACGTAAAACTTGAAACACGACTTCAATTCCTCAACATCAAGGCTATGAGATCCAACCAGCAGTCAGTGAGCATTTTTGATAACTGGTCACCTACGCTTCTGTGCTACAAACTAGTCTGTTTGAAGAATCCTTGATAAACAAGCATCAGCAAAGCCAATTGGTCTGGCTTATGACTACACTGTCAAGTCAGACCTAATGAGCCATGCATGTTGACTGCCCTCCTGAAGTCTGTGCTGCTGCCTGAGAGGAATGCCATAAATTATCTAGCTATGGTAAGCACCTTTTTGTGGAAGCACACAACTTCTGCCCAAAAAATCTTTGACCTGTGGCTCACAAAATGTGGGCAGAGCCAAAGACTCACATAATGGTTTGGTGACAGATTCACTGTCAGGCCAGCCCATATAAAGCAGAGGAATGTGTTCATTGTTTCAGATGCTGCTTCTTTTCCAGGGAATAATGTTTTTCATACTCTTCATTTGTGTTATATTTACTGTCCTCTGATGTTGATATCCAGTTTTACAACAGCACTACGCTTTATTGGACAAACATATTCAGTGCCGTAACATTTAAGTTAATAATCCTGGCATTGAAGTAGTTGTGATGGTTTAACTTGATAGTCCTGTGCTACACAACATGGTGAGAAACCCATGCTAAAGGACATAATACATAATAATTGTAGGGGAGTGGGATCTGACTACTATGGTTACCCTCACTTTTTGCTATTGTTTCACTGTTTCTCAACTTTATTCTGGCTGAGGTCCTTCTAACCAGGACCCCAGCCTAGCTGCTTCCTCTCTAAATTGACTACATGTACATTAGGTACACTCCAGATTGGTTACTGGGTTACCCTTGTGAGTCCCTAGTATACGGTACCTTAGGTACTAAGGGCATAGGTACTCCAGAGGCCTATCAGAGGCTGAAGCATGTACTATGCCACCCCTGGGAAACCTTCCAAAATGGCACCACAGGTCTGCTACTGCAGCCTGGGTAAGGTGGTGCACGCACCCCTTACTAAGATACAGGCTACCTATATCTACCCTTATCACTGACTCATATAAACCTATAAGTTACTCTTATGGCAGCCCTTACCAATCCTGAAGGCAGAGTTATTGGTTTTGTGTGAGAGGGTGCCCATGCATGAGCAGGACCCCTCTGCAGCTTTCAGAATCTATTCACTGTAGCTATTCTGTGAGGCAGCCAGACCATATACTCTTAATTACATTATAACCTTGCGGTGAAGGCTAACTTTGGAATGGCTGCATGGAAACATGTTGTGTTTGGTGTCAAGCACTTTGGAATCCTGCCCCCCCACCAGTTTTGGTGGCGGGGGTAGAATTCCATACTTTTAGAGGGAGAAGACATGTACACTTACCTGACCTG